>NC_139224.1:155782914-157210907 GCF_055691185.1 Crinia signifera
TCCTGTCCCGACGTCCCACCCGCGGCAGGCATTGTCCCGCTGCGGGGGGTGGCAGTTGGGAGACCCCCCAATCTAGTAGAATAGACGCTGTGCGCATGTGCACAGCGTCTATTCTCGTATGAAAATGAGGTCGTGGCTAATTAGCATAAGTCGCGCCCTCATTTGCATACGCCCCGCCCCCTTTCCACGCGAGTGTCCCTATTTCCTCCGGACGGAAGTTGGGAGGTATGTGTTTATGTTTGTAGGCATTTGTGTATGTACATGTATATATATACATGTACATACACAATATATATATGTGGATATATATAGCGGTGCTGGGCCAGCATTCTCGCTTCTTACATTCAAACAGCGGTTCGATATAGTTTCCTGTTTGTTTGTTTTCTAATGTATCTACATACACATACATTATAACTAGAGATGTGCACCGGCCACTTTTTCGGGTTTTGGGTTCTGATTACCTTGAGGTTTTGGGTTCTAATGGGTTTTGCCAAAACACCTCCTAAGTGTTTTGTGTTTGGATTTCTTGGGTTTTGGGTTCTGATTTTTTTTGTTAAAAAAGCATAAAAACTGCTAAAATCGCAGAATTTTTATTTATTTTTTGCTCCTACGCTATATTAACCTCAATAACATTCATTTCCACTCATTTACAGTCTATTCTGAACAGCTCACACCTTACAATATTGTTTTTAGGGCAAAAGGTTGCACCGAGGTAGCTGGATAACTATGATAAGCCACACAAGTGTGCGGCACAAACACTAGACTGATATGGCACACTTAGCATACCCTCTAGGCTGATACTGCACACCTAGAATTACCCCTGGACTGATATGGCACAGGTAGCATCACCCCTGGACTGATACGGCACATTTAGCATCACCCCTGGACTGATATGGCACACTTAGCATCCCCCCTAGTCTGATACGGCACACCTAGCATCACCCCTGGACTGAAATGGCACAGGTAGCATCACTCCTGGACTGATACGGCACATTTAGCATCACCCCTGGACTGATATGGCACACTTAGCATCCCCCCTAGTCTGATACGGCACACCTAGCATTACCCCTGGACTGATATGGCACGCTTAGCATCACCCCTGGACTAATACAGCACACTTGGCAGCACCCCATGAATTATACGGCAGACTTGGCTTACCCCAGGAATTATACGGCACAGATGGTGGCACCCCTGACCTGATACAGCACACATGGAATTATACGGCACAGATGGCGGCACCCCTGGACTGTTACGGCACACATGGCGGCAGGCATGGAATTATACGGCAGACAAATTCCTGCAGTAAAAATAAAAATGTGTATTCTTTTAATTATAAAAAAGAGCAGCACACCTTACTTAGCAACACCCCATGAATTATACAGAACTCTTGGCTCACCCCTGGACTACAGCGCATTTAACAGCCCTTGCAGTAAAAAAAAAAAAAACACCTTAATTTTATTTTCATTAAAAAAAAGGGCAGCTCCCCTGGTCTGATATGGGACACATGGGGCACCCCTGGAATTATACGGCACACATGCGGGCACCCCAGGACTGATACAGGACACATGGGGGCACCCCTGGACAAATACAGCACACATGTGGGCACCCCTGGATGGATACAGCACACATGTGGGCACCCCTGGACTGATAGTACTGGTAGCCAGTGGAAACAGCAGATTGGAATTATATAATGCAATAAATACTGGTAGCCAGTGGCAACAGACTGGAATTATATACTGCGATAAATACTGGTAGCCAGTGGAAACAGCAGACTGGATTTTTATATACTGTGATAAATAATACTGGTAGCCAGCGGCAACAGCAGACTGGAATTATATACTGCGATAAATACTGGTAGCCAGTGGAAACAGCAGACTGGATTTTTATATACTGTGATAAATAATACTGGTAGCCAGCGGCAACAGCAGACTGGAATTATATACTGCGATAAATACTGGTAGCCAGTGGAAACAGCAGACTGGATTTATATACTGTGATAAGACTGGAATTATATACTGCGATAAATACTGGTAGCCAGTGGCAACAGCAGACTAGAATTATATACTGCAATAAATAAAATACTGGTAGCCACTGCCAGTGGCAACAGCAAACTGGAATTATATACTGTGATAGGTACTGATAGCCAGGGGCAACAGCACACTGGAATTATATACTGCAATAGGTACTGGTAGGCACTAGCCAGTGGCAACAGCAGAGAGCAGACTGCAGCAGACACTAGGCAGTGCAGGGCAGGCAGTGGCACTAGCAGCACCAGTGGACTATCACACTGTGACTGACTATACAGGAGCAGACTCAGCAGAGGCAGGCCCCAGCACAAAGGAGAGACAGAACACAGCACCAGTCATCCTTGCAATGGTGATGTCTTGATCACTGAGCAGAGACACAGTATACAGCAGCACAGGTCCCAGCAGAGACCACACACAGCAGCAGCACACCCTTCCCTACCCTTCTCCGAGATTGGAGTGAAGATGGCGGCGTGAGGTTGCGGAATTTAAGGGTTCCGTGATCTCGCGAGAATCCAATGCCGGGCGATGACGTTTTGCCCGTGCGCCCGGATTCGAGTAATGCGGTGTACACACGGTCCGATTTCCTTTCCGATGTTGACGATATAGTCAATATCGGATCGGCATCGGATGCAGATTGCAAAGGTTTTAACCCTTGCGATCCCGATCCGATCCCGATGCGTGTTCACGTATTGGAAGCCAGAAAGTCTTGGCTGCCTTGTCTATATAGTGCAGATCTGCACTATATAGTCAAGATTGGATGCAAGTCGGATGTGCTTTAAGATCCTATCCACGATCCTATCTGGTCAGATCGTGGATAGGATCTTAAGGCACATCTACCGTGTGTACACACCATAAGGCGGGAAGCGCCGAGCGCTGCTCGTATCCGGGCCCGGATTGATGACGTCCGTGCTGGCTCGGATCTGAGGAATCCGAGCCCGCACATCTCTAATTATAACCAAAACTGATCCTTTTGGTAAATCCGTGTTTTATACAGGCAACAGTACATCTTAAGGCATAGACTGGGTAATGCTATTATAGAAAAGATGCTTCTGTCTTGAAACCTAAGTGAAAAAGACAGTCCTGTGGAATTTCTGCAAGGTAGAACCTTGGTTTCTAGGTCACCCTGTGCAGGTCCAGTCGGGTGATGCAAAAAGGGTGTTTTTTTTATCAACCACTAGGGTGACACTCTGAGTGGGCCGGCTATGAGCCTACGGCCACACCACCCTGAACACGCCTGATCTCGTCTGATCTTGGAAGCTAAGCAGGGTCAGGCCTGGTTAGTACTTGGATGGGAGACCGTCTGAGAATACCAGGTGCTGTAGGCTTAGGCCTCCCGCTTCTTCCAATGGGTGCAGCGCAAGATCCTGGCCTTGTTAGCAAAACTATACCGGCAGATGGACCCTCCCTTCGGAGGTGTTCCTGTGGTTGGTAGGCCATTGGGGTGGACCAATGGTGGATTGATGGCTTTGCGTCACATTTACCAGGTCACCCTGTATGTGTCCAGGTCTCGAGACCCTGCAGGTTACAGAGTCCACGCTCTGTTAGGTCAGTCCAGTGGCTATTCGTTCGGAGGTAGGCTTTTCCCCATTTTTGCTCCTCCTCAAAGTAATTTGTACATTAAAAGTGGAGGTGGGGGCACCTTAATCCAGGAGAATCTGGTTCTCGGATCTGTGAACCCTGTTAGGGGTCTCTCTTATCTGTCTGCCTCTGGGGCCAGAACCACTCACAGGGCTTTTCAAACAACCATATTAAGAGCCACGGGTTTGAATTCAATCCCAGAAGTTACCGTTTGTCTAGGGTTTTGTCCTTTCAGTAGAAGTAGTGGGGGCTGGCCTCCGCATGTTTTCGTTAAAGGAACAGGGCTCGGCTCTCTCCTTTGTATTCCACAGCCTATGAGCTTTGTGGTACGATCTCCGCCCCTTCTGGCAGGGGGTCCTGCAGATCCAACCTCTGTTTGTTACAAACATATTGGTTTGGTAGGATCTTTTTCTGTTTCTTTAGGCCCTTTAGGGCTCTTTGCAGACTAACTTGGACAACGGTTTTCCTGTGACCGTTGCTGCTGGGTGTCTGCCCGGCAGGCTCTGTCAGGTCAGTCGCCTTTCATAGTCTTTCATTCTCATAGAACGGATTCTTTGAAACATGACATTACACCTCACAAGGTGGTTCCTGAATTTCAGGTCATCCAGGAGATAGTGATCCCTGCCCTTCGTAGGCTGGGGGTCTCTCCTAGGCAGCAATCAACTGGAGATGGTCTGTGCTTTGCACAAATATGTACATCACGCTGTAATACTTTGGCCATCTGACTCTGTCTTTATCCACTAGAGAATACATAAGAGGGGCTGGTCTGCTTCCATGCAGACTATTGCCAGCCGATATCTGCGGTCGTTTATCAAGCAGGATTCCTTGTTCACCTCACTCCCGGTTCTTGTGGGTGTCCGTACTCATTCCACTATATCTGTGGGTGTGTTTCGGGCTTTTACAGGTGGTGCAACGGCAGAGCAACTTGGCAAGGCGGCAACTTGGTCGTCTGCCGACGATTTCTTACGCTTTTTTGCGTTTGTTATGTTTGCCTCCCAGAACTCGGCATTCGGCCAGAATATACTGGCCGCGGCACAGGCGCGTCCCCACCCTTAGGTGGCTGCTTTAGGACTTCCAAATGTAATCCCTGGGGCCCCTGACGTCTGGCGCAGAAGAAACCAAGATTTATGTCTTACCTGTTAAATCTCTTTCTTCGAGGACGTCAGGGGCCACAGGGATCCCTCCCTGCCGCGCCTGCTTCATGGTAGTGAAGTTCATAGTTCCTCCGTTGAGTAAACTTAGTTAAAAGTTCCTTTGTTGAGGTTATGGTTTCTCTGTTGAGCAACCACACACACACATATATTGGTTGAATGTGTTACTGTACGGGTTTCTCTTCCTTCTATCTTGTCTCCTGCCTGGCTTTGGGAAAAACTGAAAGTAAGCTAGCCTAGGAGGCGGGGTAGAGGAGGGAGGAGCCAGGGCTGTCTCTGGGCAGTCCAGAAGTTTTAAACCTTTCTGGTGCTGGAATTGGTCGTGACCTCACTCCTTACCCAATGTAATCCCTGTGGCCCCTGACGTCCTCGAAGAAAGAGATTTAACAGGTAAGACATGAATCTCGGTTTCGGTTGCTATGTCCCTCTGATGTGGGTATTCACTGGGTACAGCTGCCTGCTGCGTCCACTGTTGTAGCGGTGGGGGTTGCCTCGCCTGGTAAAGTTGCCATGGTTGAGGATATTGCCATTGTCCCGGGTACGCACTGTGGGGCTGATGGAGGTAGCTGGCGCGTGGTTCGTGATGGTTTGTCATTGATGTATATGCCCCCTGGTTGGCAGGAAAAGGGTACTGCTGGGGCACGTGCTGGGTAAAGTGCATTGGCCCCTGCTGTGTGTAGTATGTTATAGCAGGACTTGGATATGGTGTGCAAATTGAGATGGTGCATGCTGGGGCCAGCCACTTGCAGCGCTGTGACTGTGAGCTTCTTGGGGTGCATGCTTTTGTGTTGCTGGTGTGGGCTGCATGTATTGGTTATACCCGGATGCCATGTGTCCAGGTTGTGCCTGCGGAGCCGGCCTTGGCCATTCGTGTGTGGCAGTGTTTGGCAAGTGCCCTACTGTAGGTGCGTGCTGAGGTATGTGGGCAGGTTGGGGTGGATGACCATAAGCGGCATATTGGCTGGATGCTGCGGGGGCTGCTTGCACTGGGGCGCTATGCATGGGCCCCGCCATGGTGCTGTGCTCTGGCTGAGTGGTCTGATTTGGCTGTGGGCTGCCTGAACTGGGCAGAATCTGGCTGCAGTGACCTCTGCTGTGCGTTAGGTGGTGGGGTGCCTAACTGAGCGTAATTGCTGGGGGCAACAGATGTCTGCAGCGACCCTTGCTGCACTTGGTTAATGAAGCTACTTGGCAGGGGTTCTCTGCTGGGGGGAGGGGCGGGCTCTGGAGTAAAGGGAAAGTGCTGGCTCCTTCCCTCCCTTCTGACCTGATGCTGCATGCACGCCCTGGCTGAGGTATTGAAATTGTATGGGGGGTGGCTGGGTGCCATTTTGGGGGGCCTGCGTGGTGGGGATACTAGCGGGTGTGGGCTCCCATGAGGGGAAGAGGTTGGGGGATTGTGTGCCGCGGGCAGTTGGCGCTGACCCGTCGCTGGGGTTGAGCGCCGAGAACTGGCTTTGGCTGGGCGGCGCTGACCCGCACAGGGGTTCCGGTGCCCGGCGGGTGGATGTGGGCGGGTGACGCTGCCCCGTCGCGGTGGTGAAGCGCCTGGTATTGGGGTTGGCTGGGCGGCGCTGACCTTGTGAGAGGCGGCGCTGGCGAGAGCTGTCCGTGACCGGGCGGCGCTGCCACGGCGTGAGTGCCTAGCGCCGTGTATTGGCGGCGGTGTCCGGGCTGCGGCTGAGAGGAGGTAGGCAGGAGCCGGGGACCGACGGGCGCGTTGGATGCGGAGAAGATGCTTTCCTGGATGCTGCTGCTGAGCGTCGGAAAGAGGGGGGGCGGGCTGCGCTCTGGCTGTGAGTGCGGCCCTGTTGTGGCTGATTACCGGATTCTGGGTTAGGGTCCCGATCATCGCTGGCTCACCCCGCTGTAGTAAGCGGTCCTCCTCCTATCGCTGGATGTGTCCTTCCTCCCTCACTCGGCCGGCCTCCTCCATTGCTGGTTCTGGTCCTCTGGTCACCGATCTCCGACCTCCTGCAGGTGCCTTCTTTATTCCTTTCTGCCGCTGTACTGGTCCCCGGTACCGCGCTGGGTTCTCCTTGGATCTCTTTGGACGGTCCATGACTTTCTTTTCTCTTCTCTGGTATTCTGGTACAAACACTTCACTGGTATTCTGCTCCTAATGACCCTCCCCCTATACCTGGCCTTCCTTAAGTATGGTGATACGCCCTGGGGAGGGGTCACTTTACACTTAACACCTGAGGACGTTCCTGGAATCTCTCTGGTGTCTCTGGCTGATTCTGTTGTATTGAAGATGTGAATACAGTTTTCATGTCACCTGAGATAAGTATATCATTACCTGCTGTGTTTACATCCAGTGATATGTCTGCTGGTGTCTGCATATAGAAGCATATGTGGTTACCGGGGAGTGAACCAAGGATTCCCCTCTTACCTTGTGCCGTCTGGGCACTTTAGGTTCGTCGGGTCCGGTAGACAGGAGATCACTCTTCAATGAAAGGGACACTGACGGATAAAATGACTCAGGTTTATCGTTGGAAGGAACGTCACCACTGACCCCCTCGGCTGAACAATAGGGCAAGAACAAGGCACAATAATAACACGGCAACAATCAATCAATTCAATGTTATCACTACAGATCAAGCAAATTCAAGGGCTACCTTACAACATCACCCTGATAGACTAACACGGGGAGTTTACTAACTCCAACCTGGACCGCAGTGTTTAAACCAATAATGGATCGGGGTATGTTCACTCCCGCAATTCTGAACTGGCTACGGACTCTTCTCCTGTTACAAGTACCGGACGGTGCGCTACGGGACAAACACCCCCGCTTTATTGTTACCACGGGACCGCTACACCACACCGGTACTGTTAACGCAGAAGTTCTCTGTGTACCTCACTCCACATACTAAGCTTCACCACATAACATTAAACCTTTATCACGACTTATAACACTGGTAGCATTACAATAACAATACGGTTCCCCAAGGGGTCACTGGGATAGAGTGACCTGTAAGACACGTCGGTTGTCCGCTCTGTGTGTTGGGCTGCGGTCTGAATGTCAATGTCACAGCAGAGTCCTGAAAAGGTATCTCCTTTGATACAGAGGGCGTAATTCCTTAGGGCGGCCACAAGATGGCGCTGTCTCTTCAATAATGAGGCTGCACACTAACCACTATGCTGGGCACTGTGTAACTTTTGATTGACAACGAGAACCAGGGTGGCTGGGATTTCTCTCCCAGTGCTGTCAGTCCCCAATAAGTTCCGGGCTGAGTGTGGGGATTCAGATACAGGGTCCCCTTTTTGGATAGTGGCCCCCTTCCTATAGTGGTCCCGAGAGGGTGCCAGTGAGTAGTGCAAACACTAATGAGGGAGTCCCACGATAGGGCTGGGCGGCACTGGGACTAAGTGGCTGCAAGTGGGGGGAAAGCAGCATTAGGGTTGGCTGGGCGTCAGTGAGGGTAGCGATGCTGGGGCTGGCTGCTGGCAGGCTGGCTGGGGAGTGGGTACCTGATGTCAGGACGCACCTGCAGGCTCGGGGACTCGGCTCTCCACGTCGCTGGCATCGCTGCTGGGCCTGGTCCTCTTCGCCGGGATGCACTAGTGGGGGTGCTGCAGGCGCAGCGTTGCCCCACTCCGTGACTCCGCCGGCTCTCCTGTCGCTGGATCGGGGAAACGCTGGGAGTCAGTATTCGGGTCTTCTCCTATGCCGCGCCGTTTGTCAGGTGACGCGGCCGTCACCGGGGTCTCTGGGGATGAGTGGTGACGCTGCTTCTCAGCGTCCTCCACTCTCTCTCTCTCTGCACCACACGCTTCCTCCGGTCAGCACCATCGCACTCCGTCCCTTCTTGCCGCACGCCTGCCTTCTGCACGGGAGTCCTCTCCCCGCACCCTCTCCTTCACCACACTCCTCCTCCTGACCAATCCCCTGCTCCCCCTTCCAGTCCATCATCCCTGAGGCGCGAAGCCCCGGGAAAAGTTAACTCCCTGTGTCCTGGAGGGGAGTTTTGGGGGCACCACACATACATTTATTCCTCCTGCCTGCACCACTTCTGAGTGCAGGGAGGAGGAACCGGAGCCCTTACAGCTGTGTAAGGGTTCCTGCAGGGAAGGGGGGACCCGGTGCACATCGCCGGGCATCGCTTTTGTGTTAATAATCGCATATGTTACTGCATATGCGATTATTAACTATGCGAATGCCAGCGTTGTGCATCGGGTCCCCCCTTCCCTGCCGGAAGGGTTATTAGTGAATCTCGCCCTATGAATGATATATATTTGCCCTGTCAGGAATAGAACAACAGATAACATTGAACATGACACACAGCTGCTGGAACACTGAATACACAACTTGCAGTGCCCACATAATTATACACCAATTCCCTGCACGAGACTCACTGTCTGTATATACAGATATACTTCTGTATCCGCTGCATCATTCTGTGCACTAATGTCCCACCAATCAGATTCCTCTCCCTGACTGCAATCAGATTCCTCTCCCTGACTGCTCCAGGCTATCCACACATATCTGTACAGAACCCTGTTCCCTAAACCTCTGATCGTCTAATGCTCCCACCATTTTACCCCTAACAAATGAAATCCCCCCTTCTCCCCCTCCCCTTGGTACCTGAAATAAATAAACGGAGTCATGTACTTTTGGCGAATTAGTGGTCACATTTATTAATTTGCTTACAAATATATATTGTTACTTGCTTCTGTGGTGAAGATAAGCACTGCGGTCCACCAGCCCTGTATCGTAACTGAATCAAGCCGCCCGGGGGGCCAGGGACCCCTTCTCGCAACTTAAAACCTGTAACCGCCCGGGGTCACTCTTCACGTTGCCCCCCGATGCCAGGCCTTGGAGCTGTTCACCCACTTTGCTGGGGGGTGCCTCCGCTTCCTGGCGCCATTTTGGCTGGCCCGCAGTACTTCTGCCTCTGTTAATATATGTTCTATTGCATCACAATTCTGCTTGCTGTTCGTTCTTCCTTCATCTTGGGGTGGGCGGGTGGGACAAACACTTCACTGGTATTCTGCTCCTAAAGACCCTCCCCCTATACCTGGCCTTCCTTAAGTATGGTGATACGCCCTGGGGAGGGGTCACTTTACCTATTTCTTCTCCTGCCCTCCCCCCTTGTTACCTTCCCACTATCCCTACTGTTCCCCACTGCATATGGGATTACAATTGGTAATGGAGCCCATCCTAATAGTTTATTGTCTCTCGCGTCTAGTCGACGCTCGCTCTCTTTAAACCTCTGATCATCTAATGCTCCCACCATTTTACCCCTAACAAATGAAATCCCCCCACCTTCTCCCCCTCCCCTTGGTACCTGAAATAAACAAACGGAGTCATGTACTTTTGGCGAATTAGTGGTCACATTTATTAATTTGCTTACAAATATATACTGTTATTTGCTTCTGTGGCGAAGATAAGCACTGCGGTCCACCAGCCCTGTATCGTAACTGAATCAAGCTGCCCGGGGGGCCAGGGACCACTTCTCGCAACTTAAAACCTGTAACCGCCCGGGGTCACCACTTACGTTGCCCCCCGACGCCATGCCTTGGAGCTCTTCACCCCCTTAGCTTTCCGCCCGCTGTGTTTCCTAAGAAAAGCTTCATCATACTCCCGCCAGGTGTTTGCCTTACTGTTCTCCACCATGTCGTGTTCATGTATTTTAACACATTCATGCTTTCTCCAGGCCTGGTCTTAAGGTAACATGCTGCAAATTTATATATCCCACTTAACCATTTGTTGTATGTTCTATATTCTGCCTCCGCCCCTGGGCCTTTGCTAGCTGCCAGCCCACTTGCTTTTCTAGCTTCTTTCGTCATGGCAAAGATATCCACGTATTTCCCAGTCTTTATATCATTTTCCACCGCACTACGCACACCCCTGTCAATAGTTGTGGATGCGCATGTCAGTGATTCCTCTTTCTCCAGCTCCTTGCTCTTCCTCTTCTTGCTCTTCTTCTGGTTGCCCTTTTCCCCTTTCTTAAACTGCCTAAGCATTCTAATAAGTTTTGCCTGGCCCGGGTTAGCTTTGTCCGCATCGCTATCACTGTCCCCTGCGTCGGAGTCCGCAGACCCTATGTTTGACACACCACTGCTCTCGTCTGTCCCGCTTGCATTGCCGTCCTGATTGCTCGCTTGTGGCTCCTCCTCCCTTTGCTGCACTATTGCTCCCAAACCTTCTTGTCCGTCTGCCGGGGGCGTGCTTGTAGTCGCTGCCCCCTGTTTGCCCGCCGTTGTCTGGTTCGTGCTCGTTAGTATATTATTGTTCTCCGTTGTATTGCTTGGCAGACCCTGTGGTGGGCCATTTTCGGTTGCTATGTCCCTATGATGTGGGTATTCACTGGGTACAGTTGCCTGCTGAGTCCACTGTTGTAGCGGTGGGGGTTGCCTCGCCTGGTAAGGTTGCCATGGTTGAGGATATTGCCATTGTCCCGGGTACGCACTGTGGGGCTGATGGAGGTAGCTGGCGCATGGTTCGTGATGGTTTGTCATTGATGTATATGCCCCCTGGTTGGCATGAAAAGGGTACTGCTGGGGCACGTGCTGGGTAAAGTGCATTGGCCCCTGCTGTGTGTAGGATGTTATAGCAGGACTTGGATATGGTGTGTACCTTTGTGCAAATTGAGATGGTGCATGCTGGGGCCAGCCACTTGCAGCGCTGTGACTGTGAGCTTCTTGGGGTGCAGGCGTTTAAGTTGCTGGTGTGGGCTGCATATATTGGTTATGCCCGGATGCCATGTGTCCAGGTTGTGCCTGCGGAGCCGGCCTTGGCCATTCGTGTGTCGCAATGTTAGGCAAGTGCCCTACTGTAGGTGCGTGCTGAGGTATGTGGGCAGGTTGGGGTGGATGACCATAAGCGGCATATTGGCTGGGTGCTGCGGGCGCTGCTTGCACTGGGGCGCTATGCATGGGCCCTGCCATGGTGCTGTGCTCTGGCTGGGTGGTCTGATTTGGCTGTGGGCTGCCTGAACTGGGCAGAATCTGGCTGCAGTGACCTCTGCTGTGCGTTAGGTGGTGGGGTGCCTAACTGAGCGTAATTGCTGGGGGCAACAGATGTCTGCAGCGACCCTTGCTGCACTTGGTTAATGAAGCTACTTGGCTGGGGTTGACTGACTTTCTTATTCTCCTCTCCGGGAGAAGCCCGGAGAGGAGAGTTTCAGTAGCCGCTCAGGGGTCGGGGCTTAAGCGTGACATCACTAAGCCCCACCCCCATGCTGGTAAACCAGCAAATTCAGGGATCTCCGTTAAGGGGGCGGGGATAAAATGACGCGATTGTGTCATTTTAGCTCCGCCCTCTTCTCTGAGACCCGAGGATTGCGGCATTTTAATGCCGCGATCCGGTTTTCGAGAGACTCCCGGAAATTTCGGGAGACTCCCGGAAATTCCGGGAGGGTCGGCAACCCTGATGTATGCATGTATGGCGGTGGCCGTGTATACATGTATGTATGTGCCTGATGTTGGCTCTTCGCCATCCGTAAACATATTTTTTGGCTCTTTGTCTCTGACTGGTTGGCCACCCCTGTGTTAGTGCATATGCGAATGCCAGCGTTGTGCACCGGGGGTTATTAGTGAATCTCGCCCTATGAATGATATATATTTGCCCTGTCAGGAATAGAACAACAGATAACATTGCACATGACACACAGCTGCTGGAACACTGAATACACAACTTGCAGTGCCCACAATTATACACCAATTCCCTGCACGAGACTCACTGTCTGTATATACATATATACTTCTGTATCCGCTGCATCATTCTGTGCACTAATGTCCCACCAATCAGATTCCTCTCCCTGACTGCTCCAGGCTATCCACACATATCTGTACAGAACCCTCTTCCCTAAACCTCTGATCGTCTAATGCTCCCACCATTTTACCCCTAACAAATGAAATCCCCCCTTCTCCCCTTGGTACCTGAAATAAACAAACGGAGTCATGTACTTTTGGCAAATTAGTGGTCACATTTATTAATTTGCTTACAAATATATACTGTTACTTGCTTCTGTTGGCGAAGATAAGCACTGCGGTCCACCAGCCCTGTATCGTAACTGAATCAAGCCGCCCGGGGGGCCAGGGACCCCTTCTCGCAACTTAAAACCTGTAACCACCCGGGGTCACTCTTCACGTTGCCCCCCGACGCCAGGCCTTGGAGCTGTTCACCCCCTTAGCTGGGGGGTGCCTCCGCTTCCTGGCGCCATTTTGGCTGGCCCGCAGTACTTCTGCCTCTGTTAATATATGTTCTATTGCATCATAATTCTGCTTGCTGTTCGTTCTTCCTTCATCTTGGGGTAGGCGGGTGGGACAAACACTTCACTGGTATTCTGCTCCTAATGACCCTCCCCCTATACCTGGCCTTCCTTAAGTATGGTGATACGCACTGGGGAGGGGTCACTTTACCTATTTCTTCTCCTGCCCTCCCCCTTGTTACCTTCCCACTATCCCTACTGTTCCACACTGCATATGGGATTACAATTGGTAATGGAGCCCATCCTAATAGTTTATTGTCTCTCGCGTCTAGTCGACGCTCGCTCTCTTTAAACCTCTGATCGTCTGATGCTCCCACCATTTTACCCCTAACAAATGAAATCCCCCCACCATCTCCCCCTCCCCTTGGTACCTGAAATAAACAAACGGAGTCATGTACTTTTGGCGAATTAGTGGTCACATTTATTAATTTGCTTACAAATATATACTGTTATTTGCTTCTGTGGCGAAGATAAGCACTGCGGTCCACCAGCCCTGTATCGTAACTGAATCAAGCTGCCCGGGGGGCCAGGGACCACTTCTCGCAACTTAAAACCTGTAACCGCCCGGGGTCACCACTTACGTTGCCCCCCGACGCCATGCCTTGGAGCTCTTCACCCCCTTAGCTTTCCGCCCGCTGTGTTTCCTAAGAAAAGCTTCATCATACTCCCGCCAGGTGTTTGCCTTACTGTTCTCCACCATGTCGTGTTCATATATTTTAACACATTCATGCTTTCTCCAGGCCTGGTCTTAAGGTAACATGCTGCAAATTTATATATCCCACTTAACCATTTGTTGTATGTTCTATATTCTGCCTCCGCCCCTGGGCCTTTGCTAGCTGCCAGCCCACTTGCTTTTCTAGCTT
This sequence comes from Crinia signifera, assembly GCF_055691185.1. Lineage (NCBI taxonomy): Eukaryota > Metazoa > Chordata > Amphibia > Anura > Myobatrachidae > Crinia > Crinia signifera. Next base: position 155,796,750 of record NC_139224.1, read on the forward strand.
CTTTCGTCATGGCAAAGATATCCACGTATTTCCCAGTCTTTATATCATTTTCCACCGCACTACGCACACCCCTGTCAATAGTTGTGGATGCGCATGTCAGTGATTCCTCTTTCTCCAGCTCCTTGCTCTTCCTCTTCTTGCTCTTCTTCTGGTTGCCCTTTTCCCCTTTCTTAAACTGCCTAAGCATTCTAATAAGTTTTGCCTGGCCCGGGTTAGCTTTGTCCGCATCGCTATCACTGTCCCCTGCGTCGGAGTCCGCAGACCCTATGTTTGACACACCACTGCTCTCGTCTGTCCCGCTTGCATTGCCGTCCTGATTGCTTGCTTGTGGCTCCTCCTCCCTTTGCTGCACTATTGCTCCCAAACCTTCTTGTCCGTCTGCCGGGGGCGTGCTTGTAGTCGCTGCCCCCTGTTTGCCCGCCGTTGTCTGGTTCGTGCTCGTTAGTATATTATTGTTCTCCGTTGTATTGCTTGGCAGACCCTGTGGTGGGCCATTTTCGGTTGCTATGTCCCTATGATGTGGGTATTCACTGGGTACAGTTGCCTGCTGAGTCCACTGTTGTAGCGGTGGGGGTTGCCTCGCCTGGTAAGGTTGCCATGGTTGAGGATATTGCCATTGTCCCGGGTACGCACTGTGGGGCTGATGGAGGTAGCTGGCGCATGGTTCGTGATGGTTTGTCATTGATGTATATGCCCCCTGGTTGGCATGAAAAGGGTACTGCTGGGGCACGTGCTGGGTAAAGTGCATTGGCCCCTGCTGTGTGTAGGATGTTATAGCAGGACTTGGATATGGTGTGTACCTTTGTGCAAATTGAGATGGTGCATGCTGGGGCCAGCCACTTGCAGCGCTGTGACTGTGAGCTTCTTGGGGTGCAGGCGTTTAAGTTGCTGGTGTGGGCTGCATATATTGGTTATGCCCGGATGCCATGTGTCCAGGTTGTGCCTGCGGAGCCGGCCTTGGCCATTCGTGTGTGGCAATGTTAGGCAAGTGCCCTACTGTAGGTGCGTGCTGAGGTATGTGGGCAGGTTGGGGTGGATGACCATAAGCGGCATATTGGCTGGGTGCTGCGGGCGCTGCTTGCACTGGGGCGCTATGCATGGGCCCCGCCATGGTGCTGTGCTCTGGCTGGGTGGTCTGATTTGGCTGTGGGCTGCCTGAACTGGGCAGAATCTGGCTGCAGTGACCTCTGCTGTGCGTTAGGTGGTGGGGTGCCTAACTGAGCGTAATTGCTGGGGGCAACAGATGTCTGCAGCGACCCTTGCTGCACTTGGTTAATGAAGCTACTTGGCTGGGGTTGACTGACTTTCTTATTCTCCTCTCCGTGAGAAGCCCGGAGAGGGGAGTTTCAGTAGCCGCTCAGGGATCGGGGCTTAAGCGTGACATCACTAATCCCCACCCCCATGCTGGTAAACCAGCAAATTCAGGGATCTGCGTTAAGGGGGCGGGGATAAAATGACGCGATTGTGTCATTTTAGCTCCGCCCTCTTCTCTGAGACCCGAGGATTGCGGCATTTTAATGCCGCGATCCGGTTTTCGAGAGACTCCCGGAAATTTCGGGAGACTCCCGGAAATTCCGGGAGGGTCGGCAACCCTGATGTATGCATGTATGGCGGTGGCCGTGTATACATGTATGTATGTGCCTGATGTTGGCTCTTCGCCATCCGTAAACATATTTTTTGGCTCTTTGTCTCTGACTGGTTGGCCACCCCTGTGTTAGTGCATATGCGAATGCCAGCGTTGTGCACCGGGGGTTATTAGTGAATCTCGCCCTATGAATGATATATATTTGCCCTGTCAGGAATAGAACAACAGATAACATTGCACATGACACACAGCTGCTGGAACACTGAATACACAACTTGCAGTGCCCACAATTATACACCAATTCCCTGCACGAGACTCACTGTCTGTATATACATATATACTTCTGTATCCGCTGCATCATTCTGTGCACTAATGTCCCACCAATCAGATTCCTCTCCCTGACTGCTCCAGGCTATCCACACATATCTGTACAGAACCCTCTTCCCTAAACCTCTGATCGTCTAATGCTCCCACCATTTTACCCCTAACAAATGAAATCCCCCCCTTCTCCCCTTGGTACCTGAAATAAACAAACGGAGTCATGTACTTTTGGCAAATTAGTGGTCACATTTATTAATTTGCTTACAAATATATACTGTTACTTGCTTCTGTTGGCGAAGATAAGCACTGCGGTCCACCAGCCCTGTATCGTAACTGAATTAAGCCGCCCGGGGGGCCAGGGACCCCTTTTCGCAACTTAAAACCTGTAACCACCCGGGGTCACTCTTCACGTTGCCCCCCGACGCCAGGCCTTGGAGCTGTTCACCCCCTTAGCTGGGGGGTGCCTCCGCTTCCTGGCGCCATTTTGGCTGGCCCGCAGTACTTCTGCCTCTGTTAATATATGTTCTATTGCATCATAATTCTGCTTGCTGTTCGTTCTTCCTTCATCTTGGGGTAGGCGGGTGGGACAAACACTTCACTGGTATTCTGCTCCTAATGACCCTCCCCCTATACCTGGCCTTCCTTAAGTATGGTGATACGCACTGGGGAGGGGTCACTTTACCTATTTCTTCTCCTGCCCTCCCCCTTGTTACCTTCCCACTATCCCTACTGTTCCACACTGCATATGGGATTACAATTGGTAATGGAGCCCATCCTAATAGTTTATTGTCTCTCGCGTCTAGTCGACGCTCGCTCTCTTTAAACCTCTGATCGTCTGATGCTCCCACCATTTTACCCCTAACAAATGAAATCCCCCCACCTTCTCCCCCCCCCCTTGGTACCTGAAATAAACAAACAAACGGAGTCATGTACTTTTGGCGAATTAGTGGTCACATTTATTAATTTGCTTACAAATATATACTGTTATTTGCTTCTGTGGCGAAGATAAGCACTGCGGTCCACCAGCCCTGTATCGTAACTGAATCAAGCTGCCCGGGGGGCCAGGGACCACTTCTCGCAACTTAAAACCTGTAACCGCCCGGGGTCACCACTTACGTTGCCCCCCGACGCCATGCCTTGGAGCTCTTCACCCCCTTAGCTTTCCGCCCGCTGTGTTTCCTAAGAAAAGCTTCATCATACTCCCGCCAGGTGTTTGCCTTACTGTTCTCCATCATGTCGTGTATCATGTTCATGTATTTTAACACATTCATGCTTTCTCCAGGCCTGGTCTTAAGGTAACATGCTGCAAATTTATATATCCCACTTAACCATTTGTTGTATGTTCTATATTCTGCCTCCGCCCCTGGGCCTTTGCTAGCTGCCAGCCCACTTGCTTTTCTAGCTTCTTTCGTCATGGCAAAGATATCCACGTATTTCCCAGTCTTTATATCATTTTCCACCGCACTACGCACACCCCTGTCAATAGTTGTGGATGCGCATGTCAGTGATTCCTCTTTCTCCAGCTCCTTGCTCTTCCTCTTCTTGCTCTTCTTCTGGTTGCCCTTTTCCCCTTTCTTAAACTGCCTAAGCATTCTAATAAGTTTTGCCTGGCCCGGGTTAGCTTTGTCCGCATCGCTATCACTGTCCCCTGCGTCGGAGTCCGCAGACCCTATGTTTGACACACCACTGCTCTCGTCTGTCCCGCTTGCATTGCCGTCCTGATTGCTTGCTTGTGGCTCCTCCTCCCTTTGCTGCACTATTGCTCCCAAACCTTCTTGTCCGTCTGCCGGGGGCGTGCTTGTAGTCGCTGCCCCCTGTTTGCCCGCCGTTGTCTGGTTCGTGCTCGTTAGTATATTATTGTTCTCCGTTGTATTGCTTGGCAGACCCTGTGGTGGGCCATTTTCGGTTGCTATGTCCCTATGATGTGGGTATTCACTGGGTACAGTTGCCTGCTGAGTCCACTGTTGTAGCGGTGGGGGTTGCCTCGCCTGGTAAGGTTGCCATGGTTGAGGATATTGCCATTGTCCCGGGTACGCACTGTGGGGCTGATGGAGGTAGCTGGCGCATGGTTCGTGATGGTTTGTCATTGATGTATATGCCCCCTGGTTGGCATGAAAAGGGTACTGCTGGGGCACGTGCTGGGTAAAGTGCATTGGCCCCTGCTGTGTGTAGGATGTTATAGCAGGACTTGGATATGGTGTGTACCTTTGTGCAAATTGAGATGGTGCATGCTGGGGCCAGCCACTTGCAGCGCTGTGACTGTGAGCTTCTTGGGGTGCAGGCGTTTAAGTTGCTGGTGTGGGCTGCATATATTGGTTATGCCCGGATGCCATGTGTCCAGGTTGTGCCTGCGGAGCCGGCCTTGGCCATTCGTGTGTGGCAATGTTAGGCAAGTGCCCTACTGTAGGTGCGTGCTGAGGTATGTGGGCAGGTTGGGGTGGATGACCATAAGCGGCATATTGGCTGGGTGCTGCGGGCGCTGCTTGCACTGGGGCGCTATGCATGGGCCCCGCCATGGTGCTGTGCTCTGGCTGGGTGGTCTGATTTGGCTGTGGGCTGCCTGAACTGGGCAGAATCTGGCTGCAGTGACCTCTGCTGTGCGTTAGGTGGTGGGGTGCCTAACTGAGCGTAATTGCTGGGGGCAACAGATGTCTGCAGCGACCCTTGCTGCACTTGGTTAATGAAGCTACTTGGCTGGGGTTGACTGACTTTCTTATTCTCCTCTCCGTGAGAAGCCCGGAGAGGGGAGTTTCAGTAGCCGCTCAGGGATCGGGGCTTAAGCGTGACATCACTAATCCCCACCCCCATGCTGGTAAACCAGCAAATTCAGGGATCTGCGTTAAGGGGGCGGGGATAAAATGACGCGATTGTGTCATTTTAGCTCCGCCCTCTTCTCTGAGACCCGAGGATTGCGGCATTTTAATGCCGCGATCCGGTTTTCGAGAGACTCCCGGAAATTTCGGGAGACTCCCGGAAATTCCGGGAGGGTCGGCAACCCTGATGTATGCATGTATGGCGGTGGCCGTGTATACATGTATGTATGTGCCTGATGTTGGCTCTTCGCCATCCGTAAACATATTTTTTGGCTCTTTGTCTCTGACTGGTTGGCCACCCCTGTGTTAGTGCATATGCGAATGCCAGCGTTGTGCACCGGGGGTTATTAGTGAATCTCGCCCTATGAATGATATATATTTGCCCTGTCAGGAATAGAACAACAGATAACATTGCACATGACACACAGCTGCTGGAACACTGAATACACAACTTGCAGTGCCCACAATTATACACCAATTCCCTGCACGAGACTCACTGTCTGTATATACATATATACTTCTGTATCCGCTGCATCATTCTGTGCACTAATGTCCCACCAATCAGATTCCTCTCCCTGACTGCTCCAGGCTATCCACACATATCTGTACAGAACCCTCTTCCCTAAACCTCTGATCGTCTAATGCTCCCACCATTTTACCCCTAACAAATGAAATCCCCCCCTTCTCCCCTTGGTACCTGAAATAAACAAACGGAGTCATGTACTTTTGGCAAATTAGTGGTCACATTTATTAATTTGCTTACAAATATATACTGTTACTTGCTTCTGTTGGCGAAGATAAGCACTGCGGTCCACCAGCCCTGTATCGTAACTGAATTAAGCCGCCCGGGGGGCCAGGGACCCCTTTTCGCAACTTAAAACCTGTAACCACCCGGGGTCACTCTTCACGTTGCCCCCCGACGCCAGGCCTTGGAGCTGTTCACCCCCTTAGCTGGGGGGTGCCTCCGCTTCCTGGCGCCATTTTGGCTGGCCCGCAGTACTTCTGCCTCTGTTAATATATGTTCTATTGCATCATAATTCTGCTTGCTGTTCGTTCTTCCTTCATCTTGGGGTAGGCGGGTGGGACAAACACTTCACTGGTATTCTGCTCCTAATGACCCTCCCCCTATACCTGGCCTTCCTTAAGTATGGTGATACGCACTGGGGAGGGGTCACTTTACCTATTTCTTCTCCTGCCCTCCCCCTTGTTACCTTCCCACTATCCCTACTGTTCCACACTGCATATGGGATTACAATTGGTAATGGAGCCCATCCTAATAGTTTATTGTCTCTCGCGTCTAGTCGACGCTCGCTCTCTTTAAACCTCTGATCGTCTGATGCTCCCACCATTTTACCCCTAACAAATGAAATCCCCCCACCTTCTCCCCCCCCCCTTGGTACCTGAAATAAACAAACAAACGGAGTCATGTACTTTTGGCGAATTAGTGGTCACATTTATTAATTTGCTTACAAATATATACTGTTATTTGCTTCTGTGGCGAAGATAAGCACTGCGGTCCACCAGCCCTGTATCGTAACTGAATCAAGCTGCCCGGGGGGCCAGGGACCACTTCTCGCAACTTAAAACCTGTAACCGCCCAGGGTCACCACTTACGTTGCCCCCCGACGCCATGCCTTGGAGCTCTTCACCCCCTTAGCTTTCCGCCCGCTGTGTTTCCTAAGAAAAGCTTCATCATACTCCCGCCAGGTGTTTGCCTTACTGTTCTCCACCATGTCGTGTTCATATATTTTAACACATTCATGCTTTCTCCAGGCCTGGTCTTAAGGTAACATGCTGCAAATTTATATATCCCACTTAACCATTTGTTGTATGTTCTATATTCTGCCTCCGCCCCTGGGCCTTTGCTAGCTGCCAGCCCACTTGCTTTTCTAGCTTCTTTCGTCATGGCAAAGATATCCACGTATTTCCCAGTCTTTATATAATTTTCCACCGCACTACGCACACCCCTGTCAATAGTTGTGGATGCGCATGTCAGTGATTCCTCTTTCTCCTTGCTCTTCCTCTTCTTGCTCTTCTTCTGGTTGCCCTTTTCCCCTTTCTTAAACTGCCTAAGCATTCTAATAAGTTTTGCCTGGCCCGGGTTAGCTTTGTCCGCATCGCTATCACTGTCCCCTGCGTCGGAGTCCGCAGACCCTATGTTTGACACACCACTGCTCTCGTCTGTCCCGCTTGCATTGCCGTCCTGATTGCTTGCTTGTGGCTCCTCCTCCCTTTGCTGCACTATTGCTCCCAAACCTTCTTGTCCGTCTGCCGGGGGCGTGCTTGTAGTCGCTGCCCCCTGTTTGCCCGCCGTTGTCTGGTTCGTGCTCGTTAGTATATTATTGTTCTCCGTTGTATTGCTTGGCAGACCCTGTGGTGGGCCATTTTCGGTTGCTATGTCCCTATGATGTGGGTATTCACTGGGTACAGTTGCCTGCTGAGTCCACTGTTGTAGCGGTGGGGGTTGCCTCGCCTGGTAAGGTTGCCATGGTTGAGGATATTGCCATTGTCCCGGGTACGCACTGTGGGGCTGATGGAGGTAGCTGGCGCATGGTTCGTGATGGTTTGTCATTGATGTATATGCCCCCTGGTTGGCATGAAAAGGGTACTGCTGGGGCACGTGCTGGGTAAAGTGCATTGGCCCCTGCTGTGTGTAGGATGTTATAGCAGGACTTGGATATGGTGTGTACCTTTGTGCAAATTGAGATGGTGCATGCTGGGGCCAGCCACTTGCAGCGCTGTGACTGTGAGCTTCTTGGGGTGCAGGCGTTTAAGTTGCTGGTGTGGGCTGCATATATTGGTTATGCCCGGATGCCATGTGTCCAGGTTGTGCCTGCGGAGCCGGCCTTGGCCATTCGTGTGTGGCAATGTTAGGCAAGTGCCCTACTGTAGGTGCGTGCTGAGGTATGTGGGCAGGTTGGGGTGGATGACCATAAGCGGCATATTGGCTGGGTGCTGCGGGCGCTGCTTGCACTGGGGCGCTATGCATGGGCCCCGCCATGGTGCTGTGCTCTGGCTGGGTGGTCTGATTTGGCTGTGGGCTGTCTGAACTGGGCAGAATCTGGCTGCAGTGACCTCTGCTGTGCGTTAGGTGGTGGGGTGCCTAACTGAGCGTAATTGCTGGGGGCAACAGATGTCTGCAGCGACCCTTGCTGCACTTGGTTAATGAAGCTACTTGGCTGGGGTTGACTGACTTTCTTATTCTCCTCTCCGGGAGAAGCCCGGAGAGGAGAGTTTCAGTAGCCGCTCAGGGGTCGGGGCTTAAGCGTGACATCACTAAGCCCCACCCCCATGCTGGTAAACCAGCAAATTCAGGGATCTCCGTTAAGGGGGCGGGGATAAAATGACGCGATTGTGTCATTTTAGCTCCGCCCTCTTCTCTGAGACCCGAGGATTGCGGCATTTTAATGCCGCGATCCGGTTTTCGAGAGACTCCCGGAAATTTCGGGAGACTCACGGAAATTCCGGGAGGGTCGGCAACCCTGATGTATGCATGTATGGCGGTGGCCGTGTATACATGTATGTATGTGCCTGATGTTGGCTCTTCGCCATCCGTAAACATATTTTTTGGCTCTTTGTCTCTGACTGGTTGGCCACCCCTGTGTTAGTGCATATGCGAATGCCAGCGTTGTGCACCGGGGGTTATTAGTGAATCTCGCCCTATGAATGATATATATTTGCCCTGTCAGGAATAGAACAACAGATAACATTGCACATGACACACAGCTGCTGGAACACTGAATACACAACTTGCAGTGCCCACAATTATACACCAATTCCCTGCACGAGACTCACTGTCTGTATATACATATATACTTCTGTATCCGCTGCATCATTCTGTGCACTAATGTCCCACCAATCAGATTCCTCTCCCTGACTGCTCCAGGCTATCCACACATATCTGTACAGAACCCTCTTCCCTAAACCTCTGATCGTCTAATGCTCCCACCATTTTACCCCTAACAAATGAAATCCCCCCCTTCTCCCCTTGGTACCTGAAATAAACAAACGGAGTCATGTACTTTTGGCAAATTAGTGGTCACATTTATTAATTTGCTTACAAATATATACTGTTACTTGCTTCTGTTGGCGAAGATAAGCACTGCGGTCCACCAGCCCTGTATCGTAACTGAATCAAGCCGCCCGGGGGGCCAGGGACCCCTTCTCGCAACTTAAAACCTGTAACCACCCGGGGTCACTCTTCACGTTGCCCCCCGACGCCAGGCCTTGGAGCTGTTCACCCCCTTAGCTGGGGGGTGCCTCCGCTTCCTGGCGCCATTTTGGCTGGCCCGCAGTACTTCTGCCTCTGTTAATATATGTTCTATTGCATCATAATTCTGCTTGCTGTTCGTTCTTCCTTCATCTTGGGGTAGGCGGGTGGGACAAACACTTCACTGGTATTCTGCTCCTAATGACCCTCCCCCTATACCTGGCCTTCCTTAAGTATGGTGATACGCACTGGGGAGGGGTCACTTTACCTATTTCTTCTCCTGCCCTCCCCCTTGTTACCTTCCCACTATCCCTACTGTTCCACACTGCATATGGGATTACAATTGGTAATGGAGCCCATCCTAATAGTTTATTGTCTCTCGCGTCTAGTCGACGCTCGCTCTCTTTAAACCTCTGATCGTCTGATGCTCCCACCATTTTACCCCTAACAAATGAAATCCCCCCACCTTCTCCCCCTCCCCTTGGTACCTGAAATAAACAAACGGAGTCATGTACTTTTGGCGAATTAGTGGTCACATTTATTAATTTGCTTACAAATATATACTGTTATTTGCTTCTGTGGCGAAGATAAGCACTGCGGTCCACCAGCCCTGTATCGTAACTGAATCAAGCTGCCCGGGGGGCCAGGGACCACTTCTCGCAACTTAAAACCTGTAACCGCCCGGGGTCACCACTTACGTTGCCCCCCGACGCCATGCCTTGGAGCTCTTCACCCCCTTAGCTTTCCGCCCGCTGTGTTTCCTAAGAAAAGCTTCATCATACTCCCGCCAGGTGTTTGCCTTACTGTTCTCAACCATGTCGTGTATCATGTTCATGTATTTTAACACATTCATGCTTTCTCCAGGCCTGGTCTTAAGGTAACATGCTGCAAATTTATATATCCCACTTAACCATTTGTTGTATGTTCTATATTCTGCCTCCGCCCCTGGGCCTTTGCTAGCTGCCAGCCCACTTGCTTTTCTAGCTTCTTTCGTCATGGCAAAGATATCCACGTATTTCCCAGTCTTTATATCATTTTCCACCGCACTACGCACACCCCTGTCAATAGTTGTGGATGCGCATGTCAGTGATTCCTCTTTCTCCAGCTCCTTGCTCTTCCTCTTCTTGCTCTTCTTCTGGTTGCCCTTTTCCCCTTTCTTAAACTGCCTAAGCATTCTAATAAGTTTTGCCTGGCCCGGGTTAGCTTTGTCCGCATCGCTATCACTGTCCCCTGCGTCGGAGTCCGCAGACCCTATGTTTGACACACCACTGCTCTCGTCTGTCCCGCTTGCATTGCCGTCCTGATTGCTTGCTTGTGGCTCCTCCTCCCTTTGCTGCACTATTGCTCCCAAACCTTCTTGTCCGTCTGCCGGGGGCGTGCTTGTAGTCGCTGCCCCCTGTTTGCCCGCCGTTGTCTGGTTCGTGCTCGTTAGTATATTATTGTTCTCCGTTGTATTGCTTGGCAGACCCTGTGGTGGGCCATTTTCGGTTGCTATGTCCCTATGATGTGGGTATTCACTGGGTACAGTTGCCTGCTGAGTCCACTGTTGTAGCGGTGGGGGTTGCCTCGCCTGGTAAGGTTGCCATGGTTGAGGATATTGCCATTGTCCCGGGTACGCACTGTGGGGCTGATGGAGGTAGCTGGCGCATGGTTCGTGATGGTTTGTCATTGATGTATATGCCCCCTGGTTGGCATGAAAAGGGTACTGCTGGGGCACGTGCTGGGTAAAGTGCATTGGCCCCTGCTGTGTGTAGGATGTTATAGCAGGACTTGGATATGGTGTGTACCTTTGTGCAAATTGAGATGGTGCATGCTGGGGCCAGCCACTTGCAGCGCTGTGACTGTGAGCTTCTTGGGGTGCAGGCGTTTAAGTTGCTGGTGTGGGCTGCATATATTGGTTATGCCCGGATGCCATGTGTCCAGGTTGTGCCTGCGGAGCCGGCCTTGGCCATTCGTGTGTGGCAATGTTAGGCAAGTGCCCTACTGTAGGTGCGTGCTGAGGTATGTGGGCAGGTTGGGGTGGATGACCATAAGCGGCATATTGGCTGGGTGCTGCGGGCGCTGCTTGCACTGGGGCGCTATGCATGGGCCCCGCCATGGTGCTGTGCTCTGGCTGGGTGGTCTGATTTGGCTGTGGGCTGTCTGAACTGGGCAGAATCTGGCTGCAGTGACCTCTGCTGTGCGTTAGGTGGTGGGGTGCCTAACTGAGCGTAATTGCTGGGGGCAACAGATGTCTGCAGCGACCCTTGCTGCACTTGGTTAATGAAGCTACTTGGCTGGGGTTGACTGACTTTCTTATTCTCCTCTCCGGGAGAAGCCCGGAGAGGAGAGTTTCAGTAGCCGCTCAGGGGTCGGGGCTTAAGTGTGACATCACTAAGCCCCACCCCCATGCTGGTAAACCAGCAAATTCAGGGATCTCCGTTAAGGGGGCGGGGATAAAATGACGCGATTGTGTCATTTTAGCTCCGCCCTCTTCTCTGAGACCCGAGGATTGCGGCATTTTAATGCCGCGATCCGGTTTTCGAGAGACTCCCGGAAATTTCGGGAGACTCCCGGAAATTCCGGGAGGGTCGGCAACCCTGATGTATGCATGTATGGCGGTGGCCGTGTATACATGTATGTATGTGCCTGATGTTGGCTCTTCGCCATCCGTAAACATATTTTTTGGCTCTTTGTCTCTGACTGGTTGGCCACCCCTGTGTTAGTGCATATGCGAATGCCAGCGTTGTGCACCGGGGGTTATTAGTGAATCTCGCCCTATGAATGATATATATTTGCCCTGTCAGGAATAGAACAACAGATAACATTGCACATGACACACAGCTGCTGGAACACTGAATACACAACTTGCAGTGCCCACAATTATACACCAATTCCCTGCACGAGACTCACTGTCTGTATATACATATATACTTCTGTATCCGCTGCATCATTCTGTGCACTAATGTAACACCAATCAGATTCCTCTCCCTGACTGCTCCAGGCTATCCACACATATCTGTACAGAACCCTCTTCCCTAAACCTCTGATCGTCTAATGCTCCCACCATTTTACCCCTAACAAATGAAATCCCCCCCTTCTCCCCTTGGTACCTGAAATAAACAAACGGAGTCATGTACTTTTGGCAAATTAGTGGTCACATTTATTAATTTGCTTACAAATATATACTGTTACTTGCTTCTGTTGGCGAAGATAAGCACTGCGGTCCACCAGCCCTGTATCGTAACTGAATCAAGCCGCCCGGGGGGCCAGGGACCCCTTCTCGCAACTTAAAACCTGTAACCACCCGGGGTCACTCTTCACGTTGCCCCCCGACGCCAGGCCTTGGAGCTGTTCACCCCCTTAGCTGGGGGGTGCCTCCGCTTCCTGGCGCCATTTTGGCTGGCCCGCAGTACTTCTGCCTCTGTTAATATATGTTCTATTGCATCATAATTCTGCTTGCTGTTCGTTCTTCCTTCATCTTGGGGTAGGCGGTGGGACAAACACTTCACTGGTATTCTGCTCCTAATGACCCTCCCCCTATACCTGGCCTTCCTTAAGTATGGTGATACGCACTGGGGAGGGGTCACTTTACCTATTTCTTCTCCTGCCCTCCCCCTTGTTACCTTCCCACTATCCCTACTGTTCCACACTGCATATGGGATTACAATTGGTAATGGAGCCCATCCTAATAGTTTATTGTCTCTCGCGTCTAGTCGACGCTCGCTCTCTTTAAACCTCTGATCGTCTGATGCTCCCACCATTTTACCCCTAACAAATGAAATCCCCCCACCTTCTCCCCCTCCCCTTGGTACCTGAAATAAACAAACGGAGTCATGTACTTTTGGCGAATTAGTGGTCACATTTATTAATTTGCTTACAAATATATACTGCTATTTGCTTCTGTGGCGAAGATAAGCACTGCGGTCCACCAGCCCTGTATCGTAACTGAATCAAGCTGCCCGGGGGGCCAGGGACCACTTCTCGCAACTTAAAACCTGTAACCGCCCGGGGTCACCACTTACGTTGCCCCCCGACGCCATGCCTTGGAGCTCTTCACCCCCTTAGCTTTCCGCCCGCTGTGTTTCCTAAGAAAAGCTTCATCATACTCCCGCCAGGTGTTTGCCTTACTGTTCTCCACCATGTCGTGTTCATATATTTTAACACATTCATGCTTTCTCCAGGCCTGGTCTTAAGGTAACATGCTGCAAATTTATATATCCCACTTAACCATTTGTTGTATGTTCTATATTCTGCCTCCGCCCCTGGGCCTTTGCTAGCTGCCAGCCCACTTGCTTTTCTAGCTTCTTTCGTCATGGCAAAGATATCCACGTATTTCCCAGTCTTTATATCATTTTCCACCGCACTACGCACACCCCTGTCAATAGTTGTGGATGCGCATGTCAGTGATTCCTCTTTCTCCAGCTCCTTGCTCTTCCTCTTCTTGCTCTTCTTCTGGTTGCCCTTTTCCCCTTTCTTAAACAGCCTAAGCATTCTAATAAGTTTTGCCTGGCCCGGGTTAGCTTTGTCCGCATCGCTATCACTGTCCCCTGCGTCGGAGTCCGCAGACCCTATGTTTGACACACCACTGCTCTCGTCTGTCCCGCTTGCATTGCCGTCCTGATTGCTTGCTTGTGGCTCCTCCTCCCTTTGCTGCACTATTGCTCCCAAACCTTTTTGTCCGTCTGCCGGGGGCGTGCTTGTAGTCGCTGCCCCCTGTTTGCCCGCCGTTGTCTGGTTCGTGCTCGTTAGTATATTATTGTTCTCCGTTGTATTGCTTGGCAGACCCTGTGGTGGGCCATTTTCGGTTGCTATGTCCCTATGATGTGGGTATTCACTGGGTACAGTTGCCTGCTGAGTCCACTGTTGTAGCGGTGGGGGTTGCCTCGCCTGGTAAGGTTGTCATGGTTGAGGATATTGCCATTGTCCCGGGTACGCACTGTGGGGCTGATGGAGGTAGCTGGCGCATGGTTCGTGATGGTTTGTCATTGATGTATATGCCCCCTGGTTGGCATGAAAAGGGTACTGCTGGGGCACGTGCTGGGTAAAGTGCATTGGCCCCTGCTGTGTGTAGGATGTTATAGCAGGACTTGGATATGGTGTGTACCTTTGTGCAAATTGAGATGGTGCATGCTGGGGCCAGCCACTTGCAGCGCTGTGACTGTGAGCTTCTTGGGGTGCAGGCGTTTAAGTTGCTGGTGTGGGCTGCATATATTGGTTATGCCCGGATGCCATGTGTCCAGGTTGTGCCTGCGGAGCCGGCCTTGGCCATTCGTGTGTGGCAATGTTAGGCAAGTGCCCTACTGTAGGTGCGTGCTGAGGTATGTGGGCAGGTTGGGGTGGATGACCATAAGCGGCATATTGGCTGGGTGCTGCGGGCGCTGCTTGCACTGGGGCGCTATGCATGGGCCCCGCCATGGTGCTGTGCTCTGGCTGGGTGGTCTGATTTGGCTGTGGGCTGCCTGAACTGGGCAGAATCTGGCTGCAGTGACCTCTGCTGTGCGTTAGGTGGTGGGGTGCCTAACTGAGCGTAATTGCTGGGGGCAACAGATGTCTGCAGCGACCCTTGCTGCACTTGGTTAATGAAGCTACTTGGCTGGGGTTGACTGACTTTCTTATTCTCCTCTCCGGGAGAAGCCCGGAGAGGAGAGTTTCAGTAGCCGCTCAGGGGTCGGGGCTTAAGCGTGACATCACTAAGCCCCACCCCCATGCTGGTAAACCAGCAAATTCAGGGATCTCCGTTAAGGGGGCGGGGATAAAATGACGCGATTGTGTCATTTTAGCTCCGCCCTCTTCTCTGAGACCCGAGGATTGCGGCATTTTAATGCCGCGATCCGGTTTTCGAGAGACTCCCGGAAATTTCGGGAGACTCCCGGAAATTCCGGGAGGGTCGGCAACCCTGATGTATGCATGTATGGCGGTGGCCGTGTATACATGTATGTATGTGCCTGATGTTGGCTCTTCGCCATCCGTAAACATATTTTTTGGCTCTTTGTCTCTGACTGGTTGGCCACCCCTGTGTTAGTGCATATGCGAATGCCAGCGTTGTGCACCGGGGGTTATTAGTGAATCTCGCCCTATGAATGATATATATTTGCCCTGTCAGGAATAGAACAACAGATAACATTGCACATGACACACAGCTGCTGGAACACTGAATACACAACTTGCAGTGCCCACAATTATACACCAATTCCCTGCACGAGACTCACTGTCTGTATATACATATATACTTCTGTATCCGCTGCATCATTCTGTGCACTAATGTCCCACCAATCAGATTCCTCTCCCTGACTGCTCCAGGCTATCCACACATATCTGTACAGAACCCTCTTCCCTAAACCTCTGATCGTCTAATGCTCCCACCATTTTACCCCTAACAAATGAAATCCCCCCCTTCTCCCCTTGGTACCTGAAATAAACAAACGGAGTCATGTACTTTTGGCAAATTAGTGGTCACATTTATTAATTTGCTTACAAATATATACTGTTACTTGCTTCTGTTGGCGAAGATAAGCACTGCGGTCCACCAGCCCTGTATCGTAACTGAATCAAGCCGCCCGGGGGGCCAGGGACCCCTTCTCGCAACTTAAAACCTGTAACCACCCGGGGTCTTGGAGCTGTTCACCCCCTTAGCTGGGGGGTGCCTCCGCTTCCTGGCGCCATTTTGGCTGGCCCGCAGTACTTCTGCCTCTGTTAATATATGTTCTATTGCATCATAATTCTGCTTGCTGTTCGTTCTTCCTTCATCTTGGGGTAGGCGGGTGGGACAAACACTTCACTGGTATTCTGCTCCTAATGACCCTCCCCCTATACCTGGCCTTCCTTAAGTATGGTGATACGCACTGGGGAGGGGTCACTTTACCTATTTCTTCTCCTGCCCTCCCCCTTGTTACCTTCCCACTATCCCTACTGTTCCACACTGCATATGGGATTACAATTGGTAATGGAGCCCATCCTAATAGTTTATTGTCTCTCGCGTCTAGTCGACGCTCGCTCTCTTTAAACCTCTGATCGTCTGATGCTCCCACCATTTTACCCCTAACAAATGAAATCCCCCCACCTTCTCCCCCTCCCCTTGGTACCTGAAATAAACAAACGGAGTCATGTACTTTTGGCGAATTAGTGGTCACATTTATTAATTTGCTTACAAATATATACTGTTATTTGCTTCTGTGGCGAAGATAAGCACTGCGGTCCACCAGCCCTGTATCGTAACTGAATCAAGCTGCCCGGGGGGCCAGGGACCACTTCTCGCAACTTAAAACCTGTAACCGCCCGGGGTCACCACTTACGTTGCCCCCCGACGCCATGCCTTGGAGCTCTTCACCCCCTTAGCTTTCCGCCCGCTGTGTTTCCTAAGAAAAGCTTCATCATACTCCCGCCAGGTGTTTGCCTTACTGTTCTCCACCATGTCGTGTTCATATATTTTAACACATTCATGCTTTCTCCAGGCCTGGTCTTAAGGTAACATGCTGCAAATTTATATATCCCACTTAACCATTTGTTGTATGTTCTATATTCTGCCTCCGCCCCTGGGCCTTTGCTAGCTGCCAGCCCACTTGCTTTTCTAGCTTCTTTCGTCATGGCAAAGATATCCACGTATTTCCCAGTCTTTATATCATTTTCCACCGCACTACGCACACCCCTGTCAATAGTTGTGGATGCGCATGTCAGTGATTCCTCTTTCTCCAGCTCCTTGCTCTTCCTCTTCTTGCTCTTCTTCTGGTTGCCCTTTTCCCCTTTCTTAAACAGCCTAAGCATTCTAATAAGTTTTGCCTGGCCCGGGTTAGCTTTGTCCGCATCGCTATCACTGTCCCCTGCGTCGGAGTCCGCAGACCCTATGTTTGACACACCACTGCTCTCGTCTGTCCCGCTTGCATTGCCGTCCTGATTGCTTGCTTGTGGCTCCTCCTCCCTTTGCTGCACTATTGCTCCCAAACCTTCTTGTCCGTCTGCCGGGGGCGTGCTTGTAGTCGCTGCCCCCTGTTTGCCCGCCGTTGTCTGGTTCGTGCTCGTTAGTATATTATTGTTCTCCGTTGTATTGCTTGGCAGACCCTGTGGTGGGCCATTTTCGGTTGCTATGTCCCTATGATGTGGGTATTCACTGGGTACAGTTGCCTGCTGAGTCCACTGTTGTAGCGGTGGGGGTTGCCTCGCCTGGTAAGGTTGCCATGGTTGAGGATATTGCCATTGTCCCGGGTACGCACTGTGGGGCTGATGGAGGTAGCTGGCGCATGGTTCGTGATGGTTTGTCATTGATGTATATGCCCCCTGGTTGGCATGAAAAGGGTACTGCTGGGGCACGTGCTGGGTAAAGTGCATTGGCCCCTGCTGTGTGTAGGATGTTATAGCAGGACTTGGATATGGTGTGTACCTTTGTGCAAATTGAGATGGTGCATGCTGGGGCCAGCCACTTGCAGCGCTGTGACTGTGAGCTTCTTGGGGTGCAGGCGTTTAAGTTGCTGGTGTGGGCTGCATATATTGGTTATGCCCGGATGCCATGTGTCCAGGTTGTGCCTGCGGAGCCGGCCTTGGCCATTCGTGTGTGGCAATGTTAGGCAAGTGCCCTACTGTAGGTGCGTGCTGAGGTATGTGGGCAGGTTGGGGTGGATGACCATAAGCGGCATATTGGCTGGGTGCTGCGGGCGCTGCTTGCACTGGGGCGCTATGCATGGGCCCCGCCATGGTGCTGTGCTCTGGCTGGGTGGTCTGATTTGGCTGTGGGCTGACCTGAACTGGGCAGAATCTGGCTGCAGTGACCTCTGCTGTGCGTTAGGTGGTGGGGTGCCTAACTGAGCGTAATTGCTGGGGGAAACAGATGTCTGCAGCGACCCTTGCTGCACTTGGTTAATGAAGCTACTTGGCTGGGGTTAACTGACTTTCTTATTCTCCTCTCCGGGAGAAGCCCGGAGAGGAGAGTTTCAGTAGCCGCTCAGGGGTCGGGGCTTAAGCGTGACATCACTAAGCCCCACCCCCATGCTGGTAAACCAGCAAATTCAGGGATCTCCGTTAAGGGGGCGGGGATAAAATGACGCGATTGTGTCATTTTAGCTCCGCCCTCTTCTCTGAGACCCGAGGATTGCGGCATTTTAATGCCGCGATCCGGTTTTCGAGAGACTCCCGGAAATTTCTGGAGACTCCCGGAAATTCCGGGAGGGTCGGCAACCCTGATGTATGCATGTATGGCGGTGGCCGTGTATACATGTATGTATGTGCCTGATGTTGGCTCTTCGCCATCCGTAAACATATTTTTTGGCTCTTTGTCTCTGACTGGTTGGCCACCCCTGTGTTAGTGCATATGCGAATGCCAGCGTTGTGCACCGGGGGTTATTAGTGAATCTCGCCCTATGAATGATATATATTTGCCCTGTCAGGAATAGAACAACAGATAACATTGCACATGACACACAGCTGCTGGAACACTGAATACACAACTTGCAGTGCCCACAATTATACACCAATTCCCTGCACGAGACTCACTGTCTGTATATACATATATACTTCTGTATCCGCTGCATCATTCTGTGCACTAATGTCCCACCAATCAGATTCCTCTCCCTGACTGCTCCAGGCTATCCACACATATCTGTACAGAACCCTCTTCCCTAAACTTCTGATCGTCTAATGCTCCCACCATTTTACCCCTAACAAATGAAACCCCCCCTTCTCCCCTTGGTACCTGAAATAAACAAACGGAGTCATGTACTTTTGGCAAATTAGTGGTCACATTTATTAATTTGCTTACAAATATATACTGTTACTTGCTTCTGTTGGCGAAGATAAGCACTGCGGTCCACCAGCCCTGTATCGTAACTGAATCAAGCCGCCCGGGGGGCCAGGGACCCCTTCTCGCAACTTAAAACCTGTAACCACCCGGGGTCACTCTTCACGTTGCCCCCCGACGCCAGGCCTTGGAGCTGTTCACCCCCTTAGCTGGGGGGTGCCTCCGCTTCCTGGCGCCATTTTGGTTGACCAGCAGTACTTCTGCCTCTGTTAATATATGTTCTATTGCATCATAATTCTGCTTGCTGTTCGTTCTTCCTTCATCTTGGGGTAGGCGGGTGGGACAAACACTTCACTGGTATTCTGCTCCTAATGACCCTCCCCCTATACCTGGCCTTCCTTAAGTATGGTGATACGCACTGGGGAGGGGTCACTTTACCTATTTCTTCTCCTGCCCTCCCCCTTGTTACCTTCCCACTATCCCTACTGTTCCACACTGCATATGGGATTACAATTGGTAATGGAGCCCATCCTAATAGTTTATTGTCTCTCGCGTCTAGTCGACGCTCGCTCTCTTTAAACCTCTGATCGTCTGATGCTCCCACCATTTTACCCCTAACAAATGAAATCCCCCCACCTTCTCCCCCTCCCCTTGGTACCTGAAATAAACAAACGGAGTCATGTACTTTTGGCGAATTAGTGGTCACATTTATTAATTTGCTTACAAATATATACTGTTATTTGCTTCTGTGGCGAAGATAAGCACTGCGGTCCACCAGCCCTGTATCGTAACTGAATCAAGTTGCCCGGGGGGCCAGGGACCACTTCTCGCAACTTAAAACCTGTAACCGCCCGGGGTCACCACTTACGTTGCCCCCCGACGCCATGCCTTGGAGCTCTTCACCCCCTTAGCTTTCCGCCCGCTGTGTTTCCTAAGAAAAGCTTCATCATACTCCCGCCAGGTGTTTGCCTTACTGTTCTCCACCATGTCGTGTTCATATATTTTAACACATTCATGCTTTCTCCAGGCCTGGTCTTAAGGTAACATGCTGCAAATTTATATATCCCACTTAACCATTTGTTGTATGTTCTATATTCTGCCTCCGCCCCTGGGCCTTTGCTAGCTGCCAGCCCGCTAGCTTTTCTAGCTTCTTTCGTCATGGCAAAGATATCCACGTATTTCCCAGTCTTTATATCATTTTCCACCGCACTACGCACACCCCTGTCAATAGTTGTGGATGCGCATGTCAGTGATTCCTCTTTCTCCAGCTCCTTGCTCTTCCTCTTCTTGCTCTTCTTCTGGTTGCCCTTTTCCCCTTTCTTAAACTGCCTAAGCATTCTAATAAGTTTTGCCTGGCCCGGGTTAGCTTTGTCCGCATCGCTATCACTGTCCCCTGCGTCGGAGTCCGCAGACCCTATGTTTGACTCACCACTGCTCTCGTCTGTCCCGCTTGCATTGCCGTCCTGATTGCTTGCTTGTGGCTCCTCCTCCCTTTGCTGCACTATTGCTCCCAAACCTTCTTGTCCGTCTGCCGGGGGCGTGCTTGTAGTCGCTGCCCCCTGTTTGCCCGCCGTTGTCTGGTTCGTGCTCGTTAGTATATTATTGTTCTCCGTTGTATTGCTTGGCAGACCCTGTGGTGGGCCATTTTCGGTTGCTATGTCCCTATGATGTGGGTATTCACTGGGTACAGTTGCCTGCTGAGTCCACTGTTGTAGCGGTGGGGGTTGCCTCGCCTGGTAAGGTTGCCATGGTTGAGGATATTGCCATTGTCCCGGGTACGCACTGTGGGGCTGATGGAGGTAGCTGGCGCATGGTTCGTGATGGTTTGTCATTGATGTATATGCCCCCTGGTTGGCATGAAAAGGGTACTGCTGGGGCACGTGCTGGGTAAAGTGCATTGGCCCCTGCTGTGTGTAGGATGTTATAGCAGGACTTGGATATGGTGTGTACCTTTGTGCAAATTGAGATGGTGCATGCTGGGGCCAGCCACTTGCAGCGCTGTGACTGTGAGCTTCTTGGGGTGCAGGCGTTTAAGTTGCTGGTGTGGGCTGCATATATTGGTTATGCCCGGATGCCATGTGTCCAGGTTGTGCCTGCGGAGCCGGCCTTGGCCATTCGTGTGTGGCAATGTTAGGCAAGTGCCCTACTGTAGGTGCATGCTGAGGTATGTGGGCAGGTTGGGGTGGATGACCATAAGCGGCATATTGGCTGGGTGCTGCGGGCGCTGCTTGCACTGGGGCGCTATGCATGGGCCCCGCCATGGTGCTGTGCTCTGGCTGGGTGGTCTGATTTGGCTGTGGGCTGCCTGAACTGGGCAGAATCTGGCTGCAGTGACCTCTGCTGTGCGTTAGGTGGTGGGGTGCCTAACTGAGCGTAATTGCTGGGGGCAACAGATGTCTGCAGCGACCCTTGCTGCACTTGGTTAATGAAGCTACTTGGCTGGGGTTGACTGACTTTCTTATTCTCCTCTCCGGGAGAAGCCCGGAGAGGAGAGTTTCAGTAGCCGCTCAGGGGTCGGGGCTTAAGCGTGACATCACTAAGCCCCACCCCCATGCTGGTAAACCAGCAAATTCAGGGATCTCCGTTAAGGGGGCGGGGATAAAATGACGCGATTGTGTCATTTTAGCTCCGCCCTCTTCTCTGAGACCCGAGGATTGCGGCATTTTAATGCCGCGATCCGGTTTTCGAGAGACTCCCGGAAATTTCGGGAGACTCCCGGAAATTCCGGGAGGGTCGGCAACCCTGATGTATGCATGTATGGCGGTGGCCGTGTATACATGTATGTATGTGCCTGATGTTGGCTCTTCGCCATCCGTAAACATATTTTTTGGCTCTTTGTCTCTGACTGGTTGGCCACCCCTGTGTTAGTGCATATGCGAATGCCAGCGTTGTGCACCGGGGGTTATTAGTGAATCTCGCCCTATGAATGATATATATTTGCCCTGTCAGGAATAGAACAACAGATAACATTGCACATGACACACAGCTGCTGGAACACTGAATACACAACTTGCAGTGCCCACAATTATACACCAATTCCCTGCACGAGACTCACTGTCTGTATATACATATATACTTCTGTATCCGCTGCATCATTCTGTGCACTAATGTCCCACCAATCAGATTCCTCTCCCTGACTGCTCCAGGCTATCCACACATATCTGTACAGAACCCTCTTCCCTAAACCTCTGATCGTCTAATGCTCCCACCATTTTACCCCTAACAAATGAAATCCCCCCCTTCTCCCCTTGGTACCTGAAATAAACAAACGGAGTCATGTACTTTTGGCAAATTAGTGGTCACATTTATTAATTTGCTTACAAATATATACTGTTACTTGCTTCTGTTGGCGAAGATAAGCACTGCGGTCCACCAGCCCTGTATCGTAACTGAATCAAGCCGCCCGGGGGGCCAGGGACCCCTTCTCGCAACTTAAAACCTGTAACCACCCGGGGTCACTCTTCACGTTGCCCCCCGACGCCAGGCCTTGGAGCTGTTCACCCCCTTAGCTGGGGGGTGCCTCCGCTTCCTGGCGCCATTTTGGCTGGCCCGCAGTACTTCTGCCTCTGTTAATATATGTTCTATTGCATCATAATTCTGCTTGCTGTTTGTTCTTCCTTCATCTTGGGGTAGGCGGGTGGGACAAACACTTCACTGGTATTCTGCTCCTAATGACCCTCCCCCTATACCTGGCCTTCCTTAAGTATGGTGATACGCACTGGGGAGGGGTCACTTTACCTATTTCTTCTCCTGCCCTCCCCCTTGTTACCTTCCCACTATCCCTACTGTTCCACACTGCATATGGGATTACAATTGGTAATGGAGCCCATCCTAATAGTTTATTGTCTCTCGCGTCTAGTCGACGCTCGCTCTCTTTAAACCTCTGATCGTCTGATGCTCCCACCATTTTACCCCTAACAAATGAAATCCCCCCACCTTCTCCCCCTCCCCTTGGTACCTGAAATAAACAAACGGAGTCATGTACTTTTGGCGAATTAGTGGTCACATTTATTAATTTGCTTACAAATATATACTGTTATTTGCTTCTGTGGCGAAGATAAGCACTGCGGTCCACCAGCCCTGTATCGTAACTGAATCAAGCTGCCCGGGGGGCCAGGGACCACTTCTCGCAACTTAAAACCTGTAACCGCCCGGGGTCACCACTTACGTTGCCCCCCGACGCCATGCCTTGGAGCTCTTCACCCCCTTAGCTTTCCGCCCGCTGTGTTTCCTAAGAAAAGCTTCATCATACTCCCGCCAGGTGTTTGCCTTACTGTTCTCCACCATGTCGTGTTCATATATTTTAACACATTCATGCTTTCTCCAGGCCTGGTCTTAAGGTAACATGCTGCAAATTTATATATCCCACTTAACCATTTGTTGTATGTTCTATATTCTGCCTCCGCCCCTGGGCCTTTGCTAGCTGCCAGCCCACTTGCTTTTCTAGCTTCTTTCGTCATGGCAAAGATATCCACGTATTTCCCAGTCTTTATATCATTTTCCACCGCACTACGCACACCCCTGTCAATAGTTGTGGATGCGCATGTCAGTGATTCCTCTTTCTCCAGCTCCTTGCTCTTCCTCTTCTTGCTCTTCTTCTGGTTGCCCTTTTCCCCTTTCTTAAACTGCCTAAGCATTCTAATAAGTTTTGCCTGGCCCGGGTTAGCTTTGTCCGCATCGCTATCACTGTCCCCTGCGTCGGAGACCGCAGACCCTATGTTTGACACACCACTGCTCTCGTCTGTCCCGCTTGCATTGCCGTCCTGATTGCTTGCTTGTGGCTCCTCCTCCCTTTGCTGCACTATTGCTCCCAAACCTTCTTGTCCGTCTGCCGGGGGCGTGCTTGTAGTCGCTGCCCCCTGTTTGCCCGCCGTTGTCTGGTTCGTGCTCGTTAGTATATTATTGTTCTCCGTTGTATTGCTTGGCAGACCCTGTGGTGGGCCATTTTCGGTTGCTATGTCCCTATGATGTGGGTATTCACTGGGTACAGTTGCCTGCTGAGTCCACTGTTGTAGCGGTGGGGGTTGCCTCGCCTGGTAAGGTTGCCATGGTTGAGGATATTGCCATTGTCCCGGGTACGCACTGTGGGGCTGATGGAGGTAGCTGGCGCATGGTTCGTGATGGTTTGTCATTGATGTATATGCCCCCTGGTTGGCATGAAAAGGGTACTGCTGGGGCACGTGCTGGGTAAAGTGCATTGGCCCCTGCTGTGTGTAGGATGTTATAGCAGGACTTGGATATGGTGTGTACCTTTGTGCAAATTGAGATGGTGCATGCTGGGGCCAGCCACTTGCAGCACTGTGACTGTGAGCTTCTTGGGGTGCAGGCGTTTAAGTTGCTGGTGTGGGCTGCATATATTGGTTATGCCCGGATGCCATGTGTCCAGGTTGTGCCTGCGGAGCCGGCCTTGGCCATTCGTGTGTGGCAATGTTAGGCAAGTGCCCTACTGTAGGTGCGTGCTGAGGTATGTGGGCAGGTTGGGGTGGATGACCATAAGCGGCATATTGGCTGGGTGCTGCGGGCGCTGCTTGCACTGGGGCGCTATGCATGGGCCCCGCCATGGTGCTGTGCTCTGGCTGGGTGGTCTGATTTGGCTGTGGGCTGCCTGAACTGGGCAGAATCTGGCTGCAGTGACCTCTGCTGTGCGTTAGGTGGTGGGGTGCCTAACTGAGCGTAATTGCTGGGGGCAACAGATGTCTGCAGCGACCCTTGCTGCACTTGGTTAATGAAGCT
Organism: Crinia signifera; assembly: GCF_055691185.1. Classification (NCBI taxonomy): domain Eukaryota; kingdom Metazoa; phylum Chordata; class Amphibia; order Anura; family Myobatrachidae; genus Crinia; species Crinia signifera. The sequence continues at coordinate 155,821,118 of NC_139224.1, forward strand.
ACTTGGCTGGGGTTGACTGACTTTCTTATTCTCCTCTCCGGGAGAAGCCCGGAGAGGAGAGTTTCAGTAGCCGCTCAGGGGTCGGGGCTTAAGCGTGACATCACTAAGCCCCACCCCCATGCTGGTAAACCAGCAAATTCAGGGATCTCCGTTAAGGGGGCGGGGATAAAATGACGCGATTGTGTCATTTCTCTACCGTCCAATGGGATACTGGGCTTCACTACTATGGGGGATTGAGACCTCCGCAGGAGAGACAGGCACATAAAAGAACTTTCAGTGTGGGTGCACTGGCTCCTCCCCTCAATCTCCCTCCACTAGTCAGTTTTGAAAAATGTGCCTCAGGAGAGGCAGTGCTTCTGGATGCTCCAGAGTTTTTTCCACATTTATTTTCAAGTTTGTTATTTTGGGGCGCTGTGGTGACCACACAGCTGTCCTGCTTCGTGGGTGTCAGGGGAAGGGTCAGTCCCCGACCTCTTCAGGTGCAGAGCTGACCCTGCTACAGGACAATCCAGTCCTGCGTGGGACTTGTCACCGCACAGCATTGCGCTGTAGCGAGCAAGTCCCCTAGCCGCCGCACACCCCTGACAGGTCTGAAGACATCGGTGGTGAGTACAGGCTGGGGGTCCCACAAGGGGTCCCCGCAGCCATTTCTGGTGCGGCTAGACGACGGCTAGTAATGGCGGCTCTCCAGCAGGGACCGCGTGAACACCGCGTCTGATAACTGGCATAGGGGTGCTGCCGCTGGACCACCAGGGACACCCCTCAGGGTATAATGTATGATATATATTTTACACCTTTAATAATGTCAGTATAAATATATGTAAGCGCCAGCTCCGTGTAAGGGGGCGGGGCTTCACTCAGAGCGGGACCAAGCTCTGCTGGGCGCGCGCTGTCACTTCCTGCTTCTTCACACGCAACTCCATTACAGGGCTCCTCACTGGCGTGGTGGATCCGGGTACTTGCAGCACGGCAGAGACAGCAGGTTTTTTATAGCGATTTAGCGCTGCTGCGCTATCTAGCTTAGTCAGACACTGTGTTGTTTATATCACTGTGTTTAGCGTTACCAGCTCACCCAGATCTGTGAGTTCAGGTTAAGGGTGCACTTGGCTCCCCAATTGCTCTGTTTTTTCCCCACTGTTTAGTTACAGACACAGCATAAAGCAAGCACATAGGGGGACATTTACCAAAATGGATTCGTAGAAAAAAGGTGTATTCGTAGGGAGAAATACACCTTTTTTTTACGAATTTGTATTTTCGGGATTTACAATCCCAAAAATACAAAATTTCGTAGTCCTAAAGATGGAACATTCGTATTTGTATTTACAAATACGAATGTCTACACCATCGATAGAATACGACAGAAATCACCATTCAAAAGAATGGTGGTTTCTGATTTACTAAGCAGCCGTACTGATAATACGGCTGCTTAGTGGTGTAAAACACCCACGCAAATACGACAGGAAAATAGAACACCATTTTCATGTCGTATTTGCGTTTTAGCCTGCACGGATCAGTCAGATCCGTGCAGGCTTCAGTGTAAAAAAATAGAAAAATAAATAAATAAAAAAAAAACCGGCGTGGGGTCCCCCCCACAGCCGAAACCAGCACCAGGCTGACAGAGCCTGGAGCCGGTAATTAAAAATCAGGGAACCCGACAAATAGGGGTTCCCCGATTTTTAACAACCAGCCCCAGGCTCCTGCTCTGGGGCTGGTTCCCAAAATACGGGGGACAAAATGACTAGGGGTCCCCCGTATTTTAAGAACCAGCCCCAGGCAAAACCAGCCAGCAGGCTAATGCCACAGCCGGGGGGAGACTTTTTATGCAAGTCCCCCCGGCCAAAGCATTAACACTACCGACCAATCAGCCTGGCCAGGGGCCCTGGGGGAGTGGGGACCCCCCCAATAAAGGGGTCCCCCCCCTCCAGGACTTACCTGACCAGGCTGAAGCCTGGTGCTGTCCTCGATGCCCCTGGGCGGTGGGCATCGAGCTGATAGTTGTGTAAAAAATAGAAGAAACCATTGTTTTTTACTGTGGCACTACAAGTGCCAGCAAGCCTCCCCAGCAAGCTGGGACTTGGAGAACCACAAGTCCCAGCCTGCTGGGCATTAAAGGGCCCGCTGGGTCTTGTAGTGCCACAGTAAAAAAAATAGTTAAATAAAACACACTGACACACATTTTAAATAAAAGTTTAATACATACAAAACACACATACTGATACTTACCTAGCTTGATCCCGTTGGTAGGTCGCTGGCTCCGGTGTCGGCGGCTCCGTGTCGGCGGCTCCGTTGTCGGCGGCTCCGTGTCGGCGGCTCCGGGGTCGTCGGCGTCCTGTCCGAAGATAATCCATGTTGGACCTGTGGAAGGAAATCCTACTCACCCAGGTCCTGCATGGATGGTCTTCGTTCTTCATCCGTCGACATCCCGGTCTTCTGACAGCTGCTGGCGACTTCCAGCAGCTGTCGGCATCTTCCGCGACGCTCCCCGGCTTTCAGAGCCGGAGAGAGAACCTTCCTGGTCGGCGTCTGGGCTCAGAATGAATTCTGGCCAATCAGGAGCCGCCTAGCCGCCTAGCGGCCAATCAGGAAAGGTCTTTCCTGATTGGCCGCTAGGCGGCTAGGCGGCTCCTGATTGGCCAGAATTCATTCTGAGCCCAGACGCCGACCAGGAAGGTTCTCTCTCCGGCTCTGAAAGCCGGGGAGCGTCGCGGAAGATGCCGACAGCTGCTGGAAGTCGCCAGCAGCTGTCAGAAGACCGGGATGTCGACGGATGAAGAACGAAGACCATCCATGCAGGACCTGGGTGAGTAGGATTTCCTTCCACAGGTCCAACATGGATTATCTTCGGACAGGACGCCGACGACCCCGGAGCCGCCGACACGGAGCCGCCGACAACGGAGCCGCCGACACGGAGCCGCCGACACCGGAGCCAGCGACCTACCAACGGGATCAAGCTAGGTAAGTATCAGTATGTGTGTTTTGTATGTATTAAACTTTTATTTAAAATGTGTGTCAGTGTGTTTTATTTAACTATTTTTTTTACTGTGGCACTACAAGACCCAGCGGGCCCTTTAATGCCCAGCAGGCTGGGACTTGTGGTTCTCCAAGTCCCAGCTTGCTGGGGAGGCTTGCTGGCACTTGTAGTGCCACAGTAAAAAACAATGGTTTCTTCTATTTTTTACACAACTATCAGCTCGATGCCCACCGCCCAGGGGCATCGAGGACAGCACCAGGCTTCAGCCTGGTCAGGTAAGTCCTGGAGGGGGGGGACCCCTTTATTGGGGGGGTCCCCACTCCCCCAGGGCCCCTGGCCAGGCTGACTGGTCGGTAGTGTTAATGCTTTGGCCGGGGGGACTTGCATAAAAAGTCTCCCCCCGGCTGTGGCATTAGCCTGCTGGCTGGTTTTGCCTGGGGCTGGTTCTTAAAATACGGGGGACCCCTAGTCATTTTGTCCCCCGTATTTTGGGAACCAGCCCCAGAGCAGGAGCCTGGGGCTGGTTGTTAAAAATCGGGGAACCCCTATTTGTCGGGTTCCCTGATTTTTAATTACCGGCTCCAGGCTCTGTCAGCCTGGTGCTGGTTTCGGCTGTGGGGGGGACCCCACGCCGGTTTTTTTTTTATTTATTTATTTTTCTATTTTTTTTTACACATTGCAGCCTGCACGGATCTGACTGATCCGTGCAGACTGCTAGAAATAATTCGTATTAGCGGCCGTATATACGGCCGCTAATACGAATTCCTACGACATCGGTGGGTTACAAAGCAGTCGTATATGACTGCTTTGTAAATCCCCCTCCGGAACACGACTTTGCATACGACTTAAACAGTCGTATGCAGTCGTAGGGAAAATACCAATACGAAAAACTAGGTTTTTCATATTGGTAAATTTCCCCCATAGTCTGTTTTCACTCAGAGGAAACACATCCAGCAGTGTGTGCACGTGTGTGACTGCGTGGGGGTTGTGTTTGTTACTACAGACATTGTAGTTACTATCTCATCATGGTGAAAAAGTTCACTTGTATGGTGTGTAGCACCAAGTTTGTGCCCAAGTCACAGTCCCAGGTTACTTGTGAGGCTTGTATGTCACCACAGCCCAGTAGTGCTGACACCCAGATCAGTGGGGTTCCCCCACAGCTTGCGGGGCAGTCGCAGGCAGACGAGCAGGAGCCTGCGTGGGCCTCCAACATAAAGACCTTGTTGGATTCTGTGGCTTCACAGCTTTCCACTAACACTCAGCAAACGCAGAGGGTTCAGAGGGAATTGTCCATGTTAGCTGCCAGGGTGGATATTCTTCATACCCAAAATGTACCTCCTCCTCCCGCACAGCCTCAAAAGAGGCAGGCTACTGCTATGGACCCTGACACAGATGAGGACGATGAGGACATATTGGAGGAGGGTGAGGAGCAGGGTCTGCAGGAACCAGCTCCTGAGGCGGCAGTGCATGGTCCCGAGCCCCTTATCAGGGCCATTAGGGATGTTTTAGATCTCCCAGTAGAGGCATCCACAGAAGGAGATCCTTTCTTCATGACTCAGAAGAAACAGCCAGTGTACTTCCCTGAGCAGGCAGAGTTAGAAACTGCTTTCAGGGCTGCATGGCAAAACCCTGATAAGAGGTTTACTCTTTCAAAAAGGTTCACAAATGCATATCCTTTTGAACCTTTGGGCAGAAAGAAATGGGAGGAGCCACCGGTAGTGGACTCCTCTGTTTCCCGCCTCTCTAAAAAGGTGTTGTTACCAGTCCCAGGGGTATCCACCCTTAAGGACGGGGCGGACAGAAGGCTGGAAGCCACCCTCAAGTCCATATATACGGCTAGTGGGGCATCCCAGCGTCCAGTTTTAGCCAGCTGCTGGATGGCCAAGGCTATTCATACCTGGTCAACCCAGATTCAGGAAGGGTTGTTGGGTGACATGACTGTGGCCCAGATAGGGGACAGCCTGCGTCACATTCAGGATACCGCAAAAATCCTGTGCGAGGCACAAAAGGAATTGGGCGCAATAAACGCACGCAATTCAGCCATGGCGGTTTCAGCCAGACGGGCCTTGTGGCTGCGTCAGTGGTCTGCAGATGTAGACTCAAAGAAGAGTGTGGAGGGTATTCCCTTTACAGGAGAATGGCTGTTTGGCAGTGAATTAGACGGTTGGATTTCCAAAGCCACGGCAGGAAAATCTACCTTCCTTCCATCAGCCCCCACGGTTGCAAAGCGTACCTTCACAGGTGCTTCCCAGCAGTCCTTTCGTGGGAACAGGTTTCGCCCCAAGGCTAGGGGCGCCTCCAATGCCAGCAGGGGCACGAGAGGCAAGTTTAGGAAGCCTAACACCTCCAACACCCAGGACCGTCCTAATGCCGCGACTTCCTCTAAGCCTGCAGCATGACGGGGTCTTCCCGCCACGAGACTCTCTCGCGGTGGGAGCGCGATTGTTGCATTTCAGCCATGTGTGGGACGCCTCGGGTCTGGATTCCTGGGCCAGAGGTCTCATTTCTCTAGGTTACAGGCTGGAATTCGACAAACCCCCTCCCAGACGATACTTCAGGTCGGCACTTCCAGCATCCCAGGAAGATCAGGTGCTCCTTCAGGGGGCCATTACCAGGCTGCTTCAGTCTCAGGTAATTGTACCGGTGCCAGACACGGAGCAGGGCCAGGGATATTATTCCAACTTATTCCTGGTACCGAAGCCAGACGGCTCAGTAAGACCCATCCTGAATCTAAAGTCACTGAACCCCTTCCTGCGCGTGTTCAAGTTCAGGATGGAGTCCTTGCGCTCTGTGATCGCCAGCCTAGAAAGAGGGGAGTTCCTGGCCTCTATAGACGTCAAAGACGCCTATCTACACATTCCTATCTGGCCCCCACACCAAATCTATCTCAGGTTTGCCTTGGGGAACGACCATTACCAATTCCGGGCGTTACCTTTCGGCCTGTCGACAGCCCCGCGGGTTTTCACAAAGGTAATGGCGGAAATGATGTCACTACTCAGGCTCCGAAGGGTGAATGTAGTGCCATACCTGGACGACCTGCTAATAAAAGCAGGGTCGGCGGAGGCTTTAAGCAGTGCTCTCACTCTGTCCATACAGATTCTAAGAGACCACGGGTGGATCCTAAACATGCCCAAATCATCGCTGGTTCCAACCCAGAGGATGGTTTTCTTGGGCATGATCCTGGATACATCGGAACAAAAAGTCTTTCTGCCGATGGAAAAGGTCACTGCAATACAACAGCTGGTCAGGGAGGTCCTACAGTCACCTCTGGTACAGATCCATCTTTGCCTCCGGCTTCTAGGCAAGATGGTGGCTTCATTCGAAGCAATACAATTTGGCCGCTTCCATTCCAGGACTTTTCAATTGGATATTCTGACAAAATGGTCCGGCTCCCCCCTGCAGATGCGCAGAAGGATTGGCCTTGCAACAAGAACCAGGATCTCGCTACAGTGGTGGCTAGATTCATCCAATTTGTTGGCAGGCAGACGGTTCCAGATCCAGGACTGGATTCTGGTAACCACGGACGCCAGCCTGAGGGGCTGGGGAGCTGTGACACAGGGAGTCCGCCTACAAGGTCGATGGTCTCCACTGGAGTCAGGCCTTCATATCAACAAGCTGGAGTTGAGGGCGGTCTACTATGCCCTGTTACAGGCAGCTCCATTATTACAGGGAAAGGCGATCCAGGTCCAGTCGGACAATGCCACCACTGTGGCCTATATAAATCGGCAGGGTGGTACCAAGAGCATGCCTTGCATGAGAGAAGCGTCAAAAATTCTGTCCTGGGCGGAACAGAATGTCCAGGCCCTGTCGGCCATTTTTATCCCGGGGGTCGACAATTGGGAGGCGGACTTCCTGAGTCGTCACGATCTTCACCCGGGAGAGTGGGGCCTTCACACTCAAGTGTTCAATGCCATAGTGGATCTGTGGGGGCTCCCTCAGATCGACCTGATGGCTTCACGATTGAACCACAAGGTAGCAATGTACTGTGCACGGACCAGAGACCCAGGGGCGATAGCGGTGGACGCTCTCACCTGGACCTGGGATTTCCAATTGGTGTACCTCTTCCCACCTCTCCCATTGTTGGCTCGGGTGCTAAAGCGGCTCCGGCATCAGAGGACGGAGGCCATACTGGTGGCACCAGACTGGCCAAGAAGGGCCTGGTACGGGGACATTCAGGCCATGCTAGTGGAAGACCCGTGGCGTCTGCACCTAAGAGAAGACCTGCTCCTCCAGGGCCCGTTCGTCTTCCAGGACTTACAGCGGCTACGTTTAACGGCCTGGAGGTTGAGCGGCAGATCTTAGTCCACAAGGGTCTCCATCCCTCTGTCGTCACTACAATGATAAAAGCCAGGAAGCCGGTGACGGCGTCTCATTATCATGTAATATGGCGCAGATATATTGCCTGGTGTGAGAAGAATGACTTGCCTCCGGCCAGTTTTCGATTAAACAGTCTGCTACGTTTCCTTCAGGCTGGCCTGGATAAGGGACTCAGATTGGGTTCCTTAAAGGTCCAAATCTCCGCACTATCTGTGTTTTTTCAGAAAAAGATTGCGGCCTTGCCGGAAGTGCAAACCTTCTTACAGGGGGTGCTGAGGATTCAGCCCCCCTTTGTGCCTCCCACTGCACCATGGGATTTGGAAGTAGTTCTTACTTTCTTAAAATCAGCCCGGTTTGTTCCACTGGAGGAGTCTGAGCTGCGACACCTCACTTGGAAGACTGTTGTTCTGCTGGCTCTAGCTTCGGCCAGGAGGGTGTCCGAGCTCGGGGCCTTATCTTGTCGGAGCCCTTACCTTGTGTTCCACAACGATAGGGCGGAACTCAGGACTAGACCACAATTCCTTCCAAAGGTGGTGTCAGGGTTCCACCTAAACCAACCTATTGTGGTTCCTTCTAGCGCGACTCACCCAGATATACCAGATACCTTGGATGTGGTCCTCACCCTTAAGGGGTATGTCAAGCGCACAGCTAGGATCCGTAAGACGGACAGCCTGTTTGTGCTTTATGATGCGCAGAAGAAGGGTTTACCTGCTTCAACGCGTACCATTGCCAGGTGGATAAGATGTACTATCCAGCAGGCTTATGCATCAGCTGGTTTGTCGCTTCCTTTTTCAGTAAAGGCTCATTCAACCAGGTCTGTAGGTACCTCTTGGGCGGCTGCTCGAGGGGTGTCGGCAATGCAGCTATGCAGGGCCGCAACTTGGTCAGGGCAACACACATTTGTGAAGTTCTACAAGTTTGACACCCTGGCCAGGGAGGATTCCCAGTTCGGGAATGCGGTTCTACAGCAGAATCCGCACGTTCCCACCCGTTCTGGTAGCTTTGGGACCTCCCCATAGTAGTGAAGCCCAGTATCCCATTGGACGGTAGAGAAAATAGGATTTTGGGTACCTACCGGTAAATCCTTTTCTCGTAGTCCATATGGGATACTGGGAGCCCGCCTCAGTGCGGCTTTTTCTGCTGTCAGACCTACTTATTGTTAGGCTTATTGCCTTGTTTTCTATAGGATAAATATGACTATAGATTTGTTCTAGTTACAGGTGTCCTCTTAAGTTGTTAGGATTCACCTCTTTTATATGTTTTTTGTTCGTTTGGGTGTGCTGGATGAATCTCACCACAATACATTATCACATACTCCTCACATGCTCTCCTTCGGCACAGTTTTTGCATTAACTGACTAGTGGAGGGAGATTGAGGGGAGGAGCCAGTGCACCCACACTGAAAGTTCTTTTATGTGCCTGTCTCTCCTGCGGAGGTCTCAATCCCCCATAGTAGTGAAGCCCAGTATCCCATATGGACTACGAGAAAAGGATTTACCGGTAGGTACCCAAAATCCTATTTTTAGCTCCGCCCTCTTCTCTGAGACCCGAGGATTGCGGCATTTTAATGCCGCGATCCGGTTTTCGAGAGACTCCCGGAAATTTCGGGAGACTCCCGGAAATTCCGGGAGGGTCGGCAACCCTGATGTATGCATGTATGGCGGTGGCCGTGTATACATGTATGTATGTGCCTGATGTTGGCTCTTCGCCATCCGTAAACATATTTTTTGGCTCTTTGTCTCTGACTGGTTGGCCACCCCTGTGTTAGTGCATATGCGAATGCCAGCGTTGTGCACCGGGGGTTATTAGTGAATCTCGCCCTATGAATGATATATATTTGCCCTGTCAGGAATAGAACAACAGATAACATTGCACATGACACACAGCTGCTGGAACACTGAATACACAACTTGCAGTGCCCACAATTATACACCAATTCCCTGCACGAGACTCACTGTCTGTATATACATATATACTTCTGTATCCGCTGCATCATTCTGTGCACTAATGTCCCACCAATCAGATTCCTCTCCCTGACTGCTCCAGGCTATCCACACATATCTGTACAGAACCCTCTTCCCTAAACCTCTGATCGTCTAATGCTCCCACCATTTTACCCCTAACAAATGAAATCCCCCCCTTCTCCCCTTGGTACCTGAAATAAACAAACGGAGTCATGTACTTTTGGCAAATTAGTGGTCACATTTATTAATTTGCTTACAAATATATACTGTTACTTGCTTCTGTTGGCGAAGATAAGCACTGCGGTCCACCAGCCCTGTATCGTAACTGAATCAAGCCGCCCGGGGGGCCAGGGACCCCTTCTCGCAACTTAAAACCTGTAACCACCCGGGGTCACTCTTCACGTTGCCCCCCGACGCCAGGCCTTGGAGCTGTTCACCCCCTTAGCTGGGGGGTGCCTCCGCTTCCTGGCGCCATTTTGGCTGGCCCGCAGTACTTCTGCCTCTGTTAATATATGTTCTATTGCATCATAATTCTGCTTGCTGTTTGTTCTTCCTTCATCTTGGGGTAGGCGGGTGGGACAAACACTTCACTGGTATTCTGCTCCTAATGACCCTCCCCCTATACCTGGCCTTCCTTAAGTATGGTGATACGCACTGGGGAGGGGTCACTTTACCTATTTCTTCTCCTGCCCTCCCCCTTGTTACCTTCCCACTATCCCTACTGTTCCACACTGCATATGGGATTACAATTGGTAATGGAGCCCATCCTAATAGTTTATTGTCTCTCGCGTCTAGTCGACGCTCGCTCTCTTTAAACCTCTGATCGTCTGATGCTCCCACCATTTTACCCCTAACAAATGAAATCCCCCCACCTTCTCCCCCTCCCCTTGGTACCTGAAATAAACAAACGGAGTCATGTACTTTTGGCGAATTAGTGGTCACATTTATTAATTTGCTTACAAATATATACTGTTATTTGCTTCTGTGGCGAAGATAAGCACTGCGGTCCACCAGCCCTGTATCGTAACTGAATCAAGCTGCCCGGGGGGCCAGGGACCACTTCTCGCAACTTAAAACCTGTAACCGCCCGGGGTCACCACTTACGTTGCCCCCCGACGCCATGCCTTGGAGCTCTTCACCCCCTTAGCTTTCCGCCCGCTGTGTTTCCTAAGAAAAGCTTCATCATACTCCCGCCAGGTGTTTGCCTTACTGTTCTCCACCATGTCGTGTTCATATATTTTAACACATTCATGCTTTCTCCAGGCCTGGTCTTAAGGTAACATGCTGCAAATTTATATATCCCACTTAACCATTTGTTGTATGTTCTATATTCTGCCTCCGCCCCTGGGCCTTTGCTAGCTGCCAGCCCACTTGCTTTTCTAGCTTCTTTCGTCATGGCAAAGATATCCACGTATTTCCCAGTCTTTATATCATTTTCCACCGCACTACGCACACCCCTGTCAATAGTTGTGGATGCGCATGTCAGTGATTCCTCTTTCTCCAGCTCCTTGCTCTTCCTCTTCTTGCTCTTCTTCTGGTTGCCCTTTTCCCCTTTCTTAAACTGCCTAAGCATTCTAATAAGTTTTGCCTGGCCCGGGTTAGCTTTGTCCGCATCGCTATCACTGTCCCCTGCGTCGGAGACCGCAGACCCTATGTTTGACACACCACTGCTCTCGTCTGTCCCGCTTGCATTGCCGTCCTGATTGCTTGCTTGTGGCTCCTCCTCCCTTTGCTGCACTATTGCTCCCAAACCTTCTTGTCCGTCTGCCGGGGGCGTGCTTGTAGTCGCTGCCCCCTGTTTGCCCGCCGTTGTCTGGTTCGTGCTCGTTAGTATATTATTGTTCTCCGTTGTATTGCTTGGCAGACCCTGTGGTGGGCCATTTTCGGTTGCTATGTCCCTATGATGTGGGTATTCACTGGGTACAGTTGCCTGCTGAGTCCACTGTTGTAGCGGTGGGGGTTGCCTCGCCTGGTAAGGTTGCCATGGTTGAGGATATTGCCATTGTCCCGGGTACGCACTGTGGGGCTGATGGAGGTAGCTGGCGCATGGTTCGTGATGGTTTGTCATTGATGTATATGCCCCCTGGTTGGCATGAAAAGGGTACTGCTGGGGCACGTGCTGGGTAAAGTGCATTGGCCCCTGCTGTGTGTAGGATGTTATAGCAGGACTTGGATATGGTGTGTACCTTTGTGCAAATTGAGATGGTGCATGCTGGGGCCAGCCACTTGCAGCACTGTGACTGTGAGCTTCTTGGGGTGCAGGCGTTTAAGTTGCTGGTGTGGGCTGCATATATTGGTTATGCCCGGATGCCATGTGTCCAGGTTGTGCCTGCGGAGCCGGCCTTGGCCATTCGTGTGTGGCAATGTTAGGCAAGTGCCCTACTGTAGGTGCGTGCTGAGGTATGTGGGCAGGTTGGGGTGGATGACCATAAGCGGCATATTGGCTGGGTGCTGCGGGCGCTGCTTGCACTGGGGCGCTATGCATGGGCCCCGCCATGGTGCTGTGCTCTGGCTGGGTGGTCTGATTTGGCTGTGGGCTGCCTGAACTGGGCAGAATCTGGCTGCAGTGACCTCTGCTGTGCGTTAGGTGGTGGGGTGCCTAACTGAGCGTAATTGCTGGGGGCAACAGATGTCTGCAGCGACCCTTGCTGCACTTGGTTAATGAAGCTACTTGGCTGGGGTTGACTGACTTTCTTATTCTCCTCTCCGGGAGAAGCCCGGAGAGGAGAGTTTCAGTAGCCGCTCAGGGGTCGGGGCTTAAGCGTGACATCACTAAGCCCCACCCCCATGCTGGTAAACCAGCAAATTCAGGGATCTCCGTTAAGGGGGCGGGGATAAAATGACGCGATTGTGTCATTTCTCTACCGTCCAATGGGATACTGGGCTTCACTACTATGGGGGATTGAGACCTCCGCAGGAGAGACAGGCACATAAAAGAACTTTCAGTGTGGGTGCACTGGCTCCTCCCCTCAATCTCCCTCCACTAGTCAGTTTTGAAAAATGTGCCTCAGGAGAGGCAGTGCTTCTGGATGCTCCAGAGTTTTTTCCACATTTATTTTCAAGTTTGTTATTTTGGGGCGCTGTGGTGACCACACAGCTGTCCTGCTTCGTGGGTGTCAGGGGAAGGGTCAGTCCCCGACCTCTTCAGGTGCAGAGCTGACCCTGCTACAGGACAATCCAGTCCTGCGTGGGACTTGTCACCGCACAGCATTGCGCTGTAGCGAGCAAGTCCCCTAGCCGCCGCACACCCCTGACAGGTCTGAAGACATCGGTGGTGAGTACAGGCTGGGGGTCCCACAAGGGGTCCCCGCAGCCATTTCTGGTGCGGCTAGACGACGGCTAGTAATGGCGGCTCTCCAGCAGGGACCGCGTGAACACCGCGTCTGATAACTGGCATAGGGGTGCTGCCGCTGGACCACCAGGGACACCCCTCAGGGTATAATGTATGATATATATTTTACACCTTTAATAATGTCAGTATAAATATATGTAAGCGCCAGCTCCGTGTAAGGGGGCGGGGCTTCACTCAGAGCGGGACCAAGCTCTGCTGGGCGCGCGCTGTCACTTCCTGCTTCTTCACACGCAACTCCATTACAGGGCTCCTCACTGGCGTGGTGGATCCGGGTACTTGCAGCACGGCAGAGACAGCAGGTTTTTTATAGCGATTTAGCGCTGCTGCGCTATCTAGCTTAGTCAGACACTGTGTTGTTTATATCACTGTGTTTAGCGTTACCAGCTCACCCAGATCTGTGAGTTCAGGTTAAGGGTGCACTTGGCTCCCCAATTGCTCTGTTTTTTCCCCACTGTTTAGTTACAGACACAGCATAAAGCAAGCACATAGTCTGTTTTCACTCAGAGGAAACACATCCAGCAGTGTGTGCACGTGTGTGACTGCGTGGGGGTTGTGTTTGTTACTACAGACATTGTAGTTACTATCTCATCATGGTGAAAAAGTTCACTTGTATGGTGTGTAGCACCAAGTTTGTGCCCAAGTCACAGTCCCAGGTTACTTGTGAGGCTTGTATGTCACCACAGCCCAGTAGTGCTGACACCCAGATCAGTGGGGTTCCCCCACAGCTTGCGGGGCAGTCGCAGGCAGACGAGCAGGAGCCTGCGTGGGCCTCCAACATAAAGACCTTGTTGGATTCTGTGGCTTCACAGCTTTCCACTAACACTCAGCAAACGCAGAGGGTTCAGAGGGAATTGTCCATGTTAGCTGCCAGGGTGGATATTCTTCATACCCAAAATGTACCTCCTCCTCCCGCACAGCCTCAAAAGAGGCAGGCTACTGCTATGGACCCTGACACAGATGAGGACGATGAGGACATATTGGAGGAGGGTGAGGAGCAGGGTCTGCAGGAACCAGCTCCTGAGGCGGCAGTGCATGGTCCCGAGCCCCTTATCAGGGCCATTAGGGATGTTTTAGATCTCCCAGTAGAGGCATCCACAGAAGGAGATCCTTTCTTCATGACTCAGAAGAAACAGCCAGTGTACTTCCCTGAGCAGGCAGAGTTAGAAACTGCTTTCAGGGCTGCATGGCAAAACCCTGATAAGAGGTTTACTCTTTCAAAAAGGTTCACAAATGCATATCCTTTTGAACCTTTGGGCAGAAAGAAATGGGAGGAGCCACCGGTAGTGGACTCCTCTGTTTCCCGCCTCTCTAAAAAGGTGTTGTTACCAGTCCCAGGGGTATCCACCCTTAAGGACGGGGCGGACAGAAGGCTGGAAGCCACCCTCAAGTCCATATATACGGCTAGTGGGGCATCCCAGCGTCCAGTTTTAGCCAGCTGCTGGATGGCCAAGGCTATTCATACCTGGTCAACCCAGATTCAGGAAGGGTTGTTGGGTGACATGACTGTGGCCCAGATAGGGGACAGCCTGCGTCACATTCAGGATACCGCAAAAATCCTGTGCGAGGCACAAAAGGAATTGGGCGCAATAAACGCACGCAATTCAGCCATGGCGGTTTCAGCCAGACGGGCCTTGTGGCTGCGTCAGTGGTCTGCAGATGTAGACTCAAAGAAGAGTGTGGAGGGTATTCCCTTTACAGGAGAATGGCTGTTTGGCAGTGAATTAGACGGTTGGATTTCCAAAGCCACGGCAGGAAAATCTACCTTCCTTCCATCAGCCCCCACGGTTGCAAAGCGTACCTTCACAGGTGCTTCCCAGCAGTCCTTTCGTGGGAACAGGTTTCGCCCCAAGGCTAGGGGCGCCTCCAATGCCAGCAGGGGCACGAGAGGCAAGTTTAGGAAGCCTAACACCTCCAACACCCAGGACCGTCCTAATGCCGCGACTTCCTCTAAGCCTGCAGCATGACGGGGTCTTCCCGCCACGAGACTCTCTCGCGGTGGGAGCGCGATTGTTGCATTTCAGCCATGTGTGGGACGCCTCGGGTCTGGATTCCTGGGCCAGAGGTCTCATTTCTCTAGGTTACAGGCTGGAATTCGACAAACCCCCTCCCAGACGATACTTCAGGTCGGCACTTCCAGCATCCCAGGAAGATCAGGTGCTCCTTCAGGGGGCCATTACCAGGCTGCTTCAGTCTCAGGTAATTGTACCGGTGCCAGACACGGAGCAGGGCCAGGGATATTATTCCAACTTATTCCTGGTACCGAAGCCAGACGGCTCAGTAAGACCCATCCTGAATCTAAAGTCACTGAACCCCTTCCTGCACGTGTTCAAGTTCAGGATGGAGTCCTTGCGCTCTGTGATCGCCAGCCTAGAAAGAGGGGAGTTCCTGGCCTCTATAGACGTCAAAGACGCCTATCTACACATTCCTATCTGGCCCCCACACCAAATCTATCTCAGGTTTGCCTTGGGGAACGACCATTACCAATTCCGGGCGTTACCTTTCGGCCTGTCGACAGCCCCGCGGGTTTTCACAAAGGTAATGGCGGAAATGATGTCACTACTCAGGCTCCGAAGGGTGAATGTAGTGCCATACCTGGACGACCTGCTAATAAAAGCAGGGTCGGCGGAGGCTTTAAGCAGTGCTCTCACTCTGTCCATACAGATTCTAAGAGACCACGGGTGGATCCTAAACATGCCCAAATCATCGCTGGTTCCAACCCAGAGGATGGTTTTCTTGGGCATGATCCTGGATACATCGGAACAAAAAGTCTTTCTGCCGATGGAAAAGGTCACTGCAATACAACAGCTGGTCAGGGAGGTCCTACAGTCACCTCTGGTACAGATCCATCTTTGCCTCCGGCTTCTAGGCAAGATGGTGGCTTCATTCGAAGCAATACAATTTGGCCGCTTCCATTCCAGGACTTTTCAATTGGATATTCTGACAAAATGGTCCGGCTCCCCCCTGCAGATGCGCAGAAGGATTGGCCTTGCAACAAGAACCAGGATCTCGCTACAGTGGTGGCTAGATTCATCCAATTTGTTGGCAGGCAGACGGTTCCAGATCCAGGACTGGATTCTGGTAACCACGGACGCCAGCCTGAGGGGCTGGGGAGCTGTGACACAGGGAGTCCGCCTACAAGGTCGATGGTCTCCACTGGAGTCAGGCCTTCATATCAACAAGCTGGAGTTGAGGGCGGTCTACTATGCCCTGTTACAGGCAGCTCCATTATTACAGGGAAAGGCGATCCAGGTCCAGTCGGACAATGCCACCACTGTGGCCTATATAAATCGGCAGGGTGGTACCAAGAGCATGCCTTGCATGAGAGAAGCGTCAAAAATTCTGTCCTGGGCGGAACAGAATGTCCAGGCCCTGTCGGCCATTTTTATCCCGGGGGTCGACAATTGGGAGGCGGACTTCCTGAGTCGTCACGATCTTCACCCGGGAGAGTGGGGCCTTCACACTCAAGTGTTCAATGCCATAGTGGATCTGTGGGGGCTCCCTCAGATCGACCTGATGGCTTCACGATTGAACCACACGGTAGCAATGTACTGTGCACGGACCAGAGACCCAGGGGCGATAGCGGTGGACGCTCTCACCTGGACCTGGGATTTCCAATTGGTGTACCTCTTCCCACCTCTCCCATTGTTGGCTCGGGTGCTAAAGCGGCTCCGGCATCAGAGGACGGAGGCCATACTGGTGGCACCAGACTGGCCAAGAAGGGCCTGGTACGGGGACATTCAGGCCATGCTAGTGGAAGACCCGTGGCGTCTGCCCCTAAGAGAAGACCTGCTCCTCCAGGGCCCGTTCGTCTTCCAGGACTTACAGCGGCTACGTTTAACGGCCTGGAGGTTGAGCGGCAGATCTTAGTCCACAAGGGTCTCCATCCCTCTGTCGTCACTACAATGATAAAAGCCAGGAAGCCGGTGACGGCGTCTCATTATCATGTAATATGGCGCAGATATATTGCCTGGTGTGAGAAGAATGACTTGCCTCCGGCCAGTTTTCGATTAAACAGTCTGCTACGTTTCCTTCAGGCTGGCCTGGATAAGGGACTCAGATTGGGTTCCTTAAAGGTCCAAATCTCCGCACTATCTGTGTTTTTTCAGAAAAAGATTGCGGCCTTGCCGGAAGTGCAAACCTTCTTACAGGGGGTGCTGAGGATTCAGCCCCCCTTTGTGCCTCCCACTGCACCATGGGATTTGGAAGTAGTTCTTACTTTCTTAAAATCAGCCCGGTTTGTTCCACTGGAGGAGTCTGAGCTGCGACACCTCACTTGGAAGACTGTTGTTCTGCTGGCTCTAGCTTCGGCCAGGAGGGTGTCCGAGCTCGGGGCCTTATCTTGTCGGAGCCCTTACCTTGTGTTCCACAACGATAGGGCGGAACTCAGGACTAGACCACAATTCCTTCCAAAGGTGGTGTCAGGGTTCCACCTAAACCAACCTATTGTGGTTCCTTCTAGCGCGACTCACCCAGATATACCAGATACCTTGGATGTGGTCCTCACCCTTAAGGGGTATGTCAAGCGCACAGCTAGGATCCGTAAGACGGACAGCCTGTTTGTGCTTTATGATGCGCAGAAGAAGGGTTTACCTGCTTCAACGCGTACCATTGCCAGGTGGATAAGATGTACTATCCAGCAGGCTTATGCATCAGCTGGTTTGTCGCTTCCTTTTTCAGTAAAGGCTCATTCAACCAGGTCTGTAGGTACCTCTTGGGCGGCTGCTCGAGGGGTGTCGGCAATGCAGCTATGCAGGGCCGCAACTTGGTCAGGGCAACACACATTTGTGAAGTTCTACAAGTTTGACACCCTGGCCAGGGAGGATTCCCAGTTTGGGAATGCGGTTCTACAGCAGAATCCGCACGTTCCCACCCGTTCTGGTAGCTTTGGGACCTCCCCATAGTAGTGAAGCCCAGTATCCCATTGGACGGTAGAGAAAATAGGATTTTGGGTACCTACCGGTAAATCCTTTTCTCGTAGTCCATATGGGATACTGGGAGCCCGCCTCAGTGCGGCTTTTTCTGCTGTCAGACCTACTTATTGTTAGGCTTATTGCCTTGTTTTCTATAGGATAAATATGACTATAGATTTGTTCTAGTTACAGGTGTCCTCTTAAGTTGTTAGGATTCACCTCTTTTATATGTTTTTTGTTCGTTTGGGTGTGCTGGATGAATCTCACCACAATACATTATCACATACTCCTCACATGCTCTCCTTCGGCACAGTTTTTGCATTAACTGACTAGTGGAGGGAGATTGAGGGGAGGAGCCAGTGCACCCACACTGAAAGTTCTTTTATGTGCCTGTCTCTCCTGCGGAGGTCTCAATCCCCCATAGTAGTGAAGCCCAGTATCCCATATGGACTACGAGAAAAGGATTTACCGGTAGGTACCCAAAATCCTATTTTTAGCTCCGCCCTCTTCTCTGAGACCCGAGGATTGCGGCATTTTAATGCCGCGATCCGGTTTTCGAGAGACTCCCGGAAATTTCGGGAGACTCCCGGAAATTCCGGGAGGGTCGGCAACCCTGATGTATGCATGTATGGCGGTGGCCGTGTATACATGTATGTATGTGCCTGATGTTGGCTCTTCGCCATCCGTAAACATATTTTTTGGCTCTTTGTCTCTGACTGGTTGGCCACCCCTGTGTTAGTGCATATGCGAATGCCAGCGTTGTGCACCGGGGGTTATTAGTGAATCTCGCCCTATGAATGATATATATTTGCCCTGTCAGGAATAGAACAACAGATAACATTGCACATGACACACAGCTGCTGGAACACTGAATACACAACTTGCAGTGCCCACAATTATACACCAATTCCCTGCACGAGACTCACTGTCTGTATATACATATATACTTCTGTATCCGCTGCATCATTCTGTGCACTAATGTCCCACCAATCAGATTCCTCTCCCTGACTGCTCCAGGCTATCCACACATATCTGTACAGAACCCTCTTCCCTAAACCTCTGATCGTCTAATGCTCCCACCATTTTACCCCTAACAAATGAAATCCCCCCCTTCTCCCCTTGGTACCTGAAATAAACAAACGGAGTCATGTACTTTTGGCAAATTAGTGGTCACATTTATTAATTTGCTTACAAATATATACTGTTACTTGCTTCTGTTGGCGAAGATAAGCACTGCGGTCCACCAGCCCTGTATCGTAACTGAATCAAGCCGCCCGGGGGGCCAGGGACCCCTTCTCGCAACTTAAAACCTGTAACCACCCGGGGTCACTCTTCACGTTGCCCCCCGACGCCAGGCCTTGGAGCTGTTCACCCCCTTAGCTGGGGGGTGCCTCCGCTTCCTGGCGCCATTTTGGCTGGCCCGCAGTACTTCTGCCTCTGTTAATATATGTTCTATTGCATCATAATTCTGCTTGCTGTTCGTTCTTCCTTCATCTTGGGGTAGGCGGGTGGGACAAACACTTCACTGGTATTCTGCTCCTAATGACCCTCCCCCTATACCTGGCCTTCCTTAAGTATGGTGATACGCACTGGGGAGGGGTCACTTTACCTATTTCTTCTCCTGCCCTCCCCCTTGTTACCTTCCCACTATCCCTACTGTTCCACACTGCATATGGGATTACAATTGGTAATGGAGCCCATCCTAATAGTTTATTGTCTCTCGCGTCTAGTCGACGCTCGCTCTCTTTAAACCTCTGATCGTCTGATGCTCCCACCATTTTACCCCTAACAAATGAAATCCCCCCACCTTCTCCCCCTCCCCTTGGTACCTGAAATAAACAAACGGAGTCATGTACTTTTGGCGAATTAGTGGTCACATTTATTAATTTGCTTACAAATATATACTGTTATTTGCTTCTGTGGCGAAGATAAGCACTGCGGTCCACCAGCCCTGTATCGTAACTGAATCAAGCTGCCCGGGGGGCCAGGGACCACTTCTCGCAACTTAAAACCTGTAACCGCCCGGGGTCACCACTTACGTTGCCCCCCGACGCCATGCCTTGGAGCTCTTCACCCCCTTAGCTTTCCGCCCGCTGTGTTTCCTAAGAAAAGCTTCATCATACTCCCGCCAGGTGTTTGCCTTACTGTTCTCCACCATGTCGTGTTCATATATTTTAACACATTCATGCTTTCTCCAGGCCTGGTCTTAAGGTAACATGCTGCAAATTTATATATCCCACTTAACCATTTGTTGTATGTTCTATATTCTGCCTCCGCCCCTGGGCCTTTGCTAGCTGCCAGCCCACTTGCTTTTCTAGCTTCTTTCGTCATGGCAAAGATATCCACGTATTTCCCAGTCTTTATATCATTTTCCACCGCACTACGCACACCCCTGTCAATAGTTGTGGATGCGCATGTCAGTGATTCCTCTTTCTCCAGCTCCTTGCTCTTCCTCTTCTTGCTCTTCTTCTGGTTGCCCTTTTCCCCTTTCTTAAACTGCCTAAGCATTCTAATAAGTTTTGCCTGGCCCGGGTTAGCTTTGTCCGCATCGCTATCACTGTCCCCTGCGTCGGAGACCGCAGACCCTATGTTTGACACACCACTGCTCTCGTCTGTCCCGCTTGCATTGCCGTCCTGATTGCTTGCTTGTGGCTCCTCCTCCCTTTGCTGCACTATTGCTCCCAAACCTTCTTGTCCGTCTGCCGGGGGCGTGCTTGTAGTCGCTGCCCCCTGTTTGCCCGCCGTTGTCTGGTTCGTGCTCGTTAGTATATTATTGTTCTCCGTTGTATTGCTTGGCAGACCCTGTGGTGGGCCATTTTCGGTTGCTATGTCCCTATGATGTGGGTATTCACTGGGTACAGTTGCCTGCTGAGTCCACTGTTGTAGCGGTGGGGGTTGCCTCGCCTGGTAAGGTTGCCATGGTTGAGGATATTGCCATTGTCCCGGGTACGCACTGTGGGGCTGATGGAGGTAGCTGGCGCATGGTTCGTGATGGTTTGTCATTGATGTATATGCCCCCTGGTTGGCATGAAAAGGGTACTGCTGGGGCACGTGCTGGGTAAAGTGCATTGGCCCCTGCTGTGTGTAGGATGTTATAGCAGGACTTGGATATGGTGTGTACCTTTGTGCAAATTGAGATGGTGCATGCTGGGGCCAGCCACTTGCAGCACTGTGACTGTGAGCTTCTTGGGGTGCAGGCGTTTAAGTTGCTGGTGTGGGCTGCATATATTGGTTATGCCCGGATGCCATGTGTCCAGGTTGTGCCTGCGGAGCCGGCCTTGGCCATTCGTGTGTGGCAATGTTAGGCAAGTGCCCTACTGTAGGTGCGTGCTGAGGTATGTGGGCAGGTTGGGGTGGATGACCATAAGCGGCATATTGGCTGGGTGCTGCGGGGGCTGCTTGTACTGGGGCGCTATGCATGGGCCCCGCCATGGTGCTGTGCTCTGGATGGGTGGTCTGATTTGGCTGTGGGCTGACCTGAACTGGGCAGAATCTGGCTGCAGTGACCTCTGCTGTGCGTTAGGTGGTGGGGTGCCTAACTGAGCGTAATTGCTGGGGGCAACAGATGTCTGCAGCGACCCTTGCTGCACTTGGTTAATGAAGCTACTTGGCTGGTGTTGACTGACTTTCTTATTCTCCTCTCCGGGAGAAGCCCGGAGAGGAGAGTTTCAGTAGCCGCTCAGGGGTCGAGGCTTAAGCGTGACATCACTAAGCCCCACCCCCATGCTGGTAAACCAGCAAATTCAGGGATCTCCGTTAAGGGGCGGGGATAAAATGACGCGATTGTGTCATTTTAGCTCCGCCCTCTTCTCTGAGACCCGAGGATTGCGGCATTTTAATGCCGCGATCCGGTTTTCGAGAGACTCCCGGAAATTTCGGGAGACTCCCGGAAATTCCGGGAGGGTCGGCAACCCTGATGTATGCATGTATGGCGGTGGCCGTGTATACATGTATGTATGTGCCTGATGTTGGCTCTTCGCCATCCGTAAACATATTTTTTGGCTCTTTGTCTCTGACTGGTTGGCCACCCCTGTGTTAGTGCATATGCGAATGCCAGCGTTGTGCACCGGGGGTTATTAGTGAATCTCGCCCTATGAATGATATATATTTGCCCTGTCAGGAATAGAACAACAGATAACATTGCACATGACACACAGCTGCTGGAACACTGAATACACAACTTGCAGTGCCCACAATTATACACCAATTCCCTGCACGAGACTCACTGTCTGTATATACATATATACTTCTGTATCCGCTGCATCATTCTGTGCACTAATGTCCCACCAATCAGATTCCTCTCCCTGACTGCTCCAGGCTATCCACACATATCTGTACAGAACCCTCTTCCCTAAACCTCTGATCGTCTAATGCTCCCACCATTTTACCCCTAACAAATGAAATCCCCCCCTTCTCCCCTTGGTACCTGAAATAAACAAACGGAGTCATGTACTTTTGGCAAATTAGTGGTCACATTTATTAATTTGCTTACAAATATATACTGTTACTTGCTTCTGTTGGCGAAGATAAGCACTGCGGTCCACCGGCCCTGTATCGTAACTGAATCAAGCCGCCCGGGGGGCCAGGGACCCCTTCTCGCAACTTAAAACCTGTAACCACCCGGGGTCACTCTTCACGTTGCCCCCCGACGCCAGGCCTTGGAGCTGTTCACCCCCTTAGCTGGGGGGTGCCTCCGCTTCCTGGCGCCATTTTGGCTGGCCCGCAGTACTTCTGCCTCTGTTAATATATGTTCTATTGCATCATAATTCTGCTTGCTGTTCGTTCTTCCTTCATCTTGGGGTAGGCGGGTGGGACAAACACTTCACTGGTATTCTGCTCCTAATGACCCTCCCCCTATACCTGGCCTTCCTTAAGTATGGTGATACGCACTGGGGAGGGGTCACTTTACCTATTTCTTCTCCTGCCCTCCCCCTTGTTACCTTCCCACTATCCCTACTGTTCCACACTGCATATGGGATTACAATTGGTAATGGAGCCCATCCTAATAGTTTATTGTCTCTCGCGTCTAGTCGACGCTCGCTCTCTTTAAACCTCTGATCGTCTGATGCTCCCACCATTTTACCCCTAACAAATGAAATCCCCCCACCTTCTCCCCCTCCCCTTGGTACCTGAAATAAACAAACGGAGTCATGTACTTCTGGCGAATTAGTGGTCACATTTATTAATTTGCTTACAAATATATACTGTTATTTGCTTCTGTGGCGAAGATAAGCACTGCGGTCCACCAGCCCTGTATCGTAACTGAATCAAGCTGCCCGGGGGGCCAGGGACCACTTCTCGCAACTTAAAACCTGTAACCGCCCGGGGTCACCACTTACGTTGCCCCCCGACGCCATGCCTTGGAGCTCTTCACCCCCTTAGCTTTCCGCCCGCTGTGTTTCCTAAGAAAAGCTTCATCATACTCCCGCCAGGTGTTTGCCTTACTGTTCTCCACCATGTCGTGTTCATATATTTTAACACATTCATGCTTTCTCCAGGCCTGGTCTTAAGGTAACATGCTGCAAATTTATATATCCCACTTAACCATTTGTTGTATGTTCTATATTCTGCCTCCGCCCCTGGGCCTTTGCTAGCTGCCAGCCCACTTGCTTTTCTAGCTTCTTTCGTCATGGCAAAGATATCCACGTATTTCCCAGTCTTTATATCATTTTCCACCGCACTACGCACACCCCTGTCAATAGTTGTGGATGCGCATGTCAGTGATTCCTCTTTCTCCAGCTCCTTGCTCTTCCTCTTCTTGCTCTTCTTCTGGTTGCCCTTTTCCCCTTTCTTAAACAGCCTAAGCATTCTAATAAGTTTTGCCTGGCCCGGGTTAGCTTTGTCCGCATCGCTATCACTGTCCCCTGCGTCGGAGTCCGCAGACCCTATGTTTGACACACCACTGCTCTCGTCTGTCCTGCTTGCATTGCCGTCCTGATTGCTCGCTTGTGGCTCCTCCTCCCTTTGCTGCACTATTGCTCCCAAACCTTCTTGTCCGTCTGCCGGGGGCGTGCTTGTAGTCGCTGCCCCCTGTTTGCCCGCCGTTGTCTGGTTCGTGCTCGTTAGTATATTATTGTTCTCCGTTGTATTGCTTGGCAGACCCTGTGGTGGGCCATTTTCGGTTGCTATGTCCCTATGATGTGGGTATTCACTGGGTACAGTTGCCTGCTGAGTCCACTGTTGTAGCGGTGGGGGTTGCCTCGCCTGGTAAGGTTGCCATGGTTGAGGATATTGCCATTGTCCCGGGTACGCACTGTGGGGCTGATGGAGGTAGCTGGCGCATGGTTCGTGATGGTTTGTCATTGATGTATATGCCCCCTGGTTGGCATGAAAAGGGTACTGCTGGGGCACGTGCTGGGTAAAGTGCATTGGCCCCTGCTGTGTGTAGGATGTTATAGCAGGACTTGGATATGGTGTGTACCTTTGTGCAAATTGAGATGGTGCATGCTGGGGCCAGCCACTTGCAGCGCTGTGACTGTGAGCTTCTTGGGGTGCAGGCGTTTAAGTTGCTGGTGTGGGCTGCATATATTGGTTATGCCCGGATGCCATGTGTCCAGGTTGTGCCTGCGGAGCCGGCCTTGGCCATTCGTGTGTGGCAATGTTAGGCAAGTGCCCTACTGTAGGTGCGTGCTGAGGTATGTGGGCAGGTTGGGGTGGATGACCATAAGCGGCATATTGGCTGGGTGCTGCGGGCGCTGCTTGCACTGGGGCGCTATGCATGGGCCCCGCCATGGTGCTGTGCTCTGGCTGGGTGGTCTGATTTGGCTGTGGGCTGTCTGAACTGGGCAGAATCTGGCTGCAGTGACCTCTGCTGTGCGTTAGGTGGTGGGGTGCCTAACTGAGCGTAATTGCTGGGGGCAACAGATGTCTGCAGCGACCCTTGCTGCACTTGGTTAATGAAGCTACTTGGCTGGGGTTGACTGACTTTCTTATTCTCCTCTCCGGGAGAAGCCCGGAGAGGAGAGTTTCAGTAGCCGCTCAGGGGTCGGGGCTTAAGCGTGACATCACTAAGCCCCACCCCCATGCTGGTAAACCAGCAAATTCAGGGATCTCCGTTAAGGGGGCGGGGATAAAATGACGCGATTGTGTCATTTTAGCTCCGCCCTCTTCTCTGAGACCCGAGGATTGCGGCATTTTAATGCCGCGATCCGGTTTTCGAGAGACTCCCGGAAATTTCGGGAGACTCCCGGAAATTCCGGGAGGGTCGGCAACCCTGATGTATGCATGTATGGCGGTGGCCGTGTATACATGTATGTATGTGCCTGATGTTGGCTCTTCGCCATCCGTAAACATATTTTTTGGCTCTTTGTCTCTGACTGGTTGGCCACCCCTGTGTTAGTGCATATGCGAATGCCAGCGTTGTGCACCGGGGGTTATTAGTGAATCTCGCCCTATGAATGATATATATTTGCCCTGTCAGGAATAGAACAACAGATAACATTGCACATGACACACAGCTGCTGGAACACTGAATACACAACTTGCAGTGCCCACTATTATACACCAATTCCCTGCACGAGACTCACTGTCTGTATATACATATATACTTCTGTATCCGCTGCATCATTCTGTGCACTAATGTCCCACCAATCAGATTCCTCTCCCTGACTGCTCCAGGCTATCCACACATATCTGTACAGAACCCTCTTCCCTAAACCTCTGATCGTCTAATGCTCCCACCATTTTACCCCTAACAAATGAAATCCCCCCCTTCTCCCCTTGGTACCTGAAATAAACAAACGGAGTCATGTACTTTTGGCAAATTAGTGGTCACATTTATTAATTTGCTTACAAATATATACTGTTACTTGCTTCTGTTGGCGAAGATAAGCACTGCGGTCCACCAGCCCTGTATCGTAACTGAATCAAGCCGCCCGGGGGGCCAGGGACCCCTTCTCGCAACTTAAAACCTGTAACCACCCGGGGTCACTCTTCACGTTGCCCCCCGACGCCAGGCCTTGGAGCTGTTCACCCCCTTAGCTGGGGGGTGCCTCCGCTTCCTGGCGCCATTTTGGCTGGCCCGCAGTACTTCTGCCTCTGTTAATATATGTTCTATTGCATCATAATTCTGCTTGCTGTTCGTTCTTCCTTCATCTTGGGGTAGGCGGGTGGGACAAACACTTCACTGGTATTCTGCTCCTAATGACCCTCCCCCTATACCTGGCCTTCCTTAAGTATGGTGATACGCACTGGGGAGGGGTCACTTTACCTATTTCTTCTCCTGCCCTCCCCCTTGTTACCTTCCCACTATCCCTACTGTTCCACACTGCATATGGGATTACAATTGGTAATGGAGCCCATCCTAATAGTTTATTGTCTCTCGCGTCTAGTCGACGCTCGCTCTCTTTAAACCTCTGATCGTCTGATGCTCCCACCATTTTACCCCTAACAAATGAAATCCCCCCACCTTCTCCCCCTCCCCTTGGTACCTGAAATAAACAAACGGAGTCATGTACTTTTGGCGAATTAGTGGTCACATTTATTAATTTGCTTACAAATATATACTGTTATTTGCTTCTGTGGCGAAGATAAGCACTGCGGTCCACCAGCCCTGTATCGTAACTGAATCAAGCTGCCCGGGGGGCCAGGGACCACTTCTCGCAACTTAAAACCTGTAACCGCCCGGGGTCACCACTTACGTTGCCCCCCGACGCCATGCCTTGGAGCTCTTCACCCCCTTAGCTTTCCGCCCGCTGTGTTTCCTAAGAAAAGCTTCATCATACTCCCGCCAGGTGTTTGCCTTACTGTTCTCCACCATGTCGTGTTCATATATTTTAACACATTCATGCTTTCTCCAGGCCTGGTCTTAAGGTAACATGCTGCAAATTTATATATCCCACTTAACCATTTGTTGTATGTTCTATATTCTGCCTCCGCCCCTGGGCCTTTGCTAGCTGCCAGCCCACTTGCTTTTCTAGCTTCTTTCGTCATGGCAAAGATATCCACGTATTTCCCAGTCTTTATATCATTTTCCACCGCACTACGCACACCCCTGTCAATAGTTGTGGATGCGCATGTCAGTGATTCCTCTTTCTCCAGCTCCTTGCTCTTCCTCTTCTTGCTCTTCTTCTGGTTGCCCTTTTCCCCTTTCTTAAACTGCCTAAGCATTCTAATAAGTTTTGCCTGGCCCGGGTTAGCTTTGTCCGCATCGCTATCACTGTCCCCTGCGTCGGAGTCCGCAGACCCTATGTTTGACTCACCACTGCTCTCGTCTGTCCCGCTTGCATTGCCGTCCTGATTGCTTGCTTGTGGCTCCTCCTCCCTTTGCTGCACTATTGCTCCCAAACCTTCTTGTCCGTCTGCCGGGGGCGTGCTTGTAGTCGCTGCCCCCTGTTTGCCCGCCGTTGTCTGGTTCGTACTCGTTAGTATATTATTGTTCTCCGTTGTATTGCTTGGCAGACCCTGTGGTGGGCCATTTTCGGTTGCTATGTCCCTATGATGTGGGTATTCACTGGGTACAGTTGCCTGCTGAGTCCACTGTTGTAGCGGTGGGGGTTGCCTCGCCTGGTAAGGTTGCCATGGTTGAGGATATTGCCATTGTCCCGGGTACGCACTGTGGGGCTGATGGAGGTAGCTGGCGCATGGTTCGTGATGGTTTGTCATTGATGTATATGCCCCCTGGTTGGCATGAAAAGGGTACTGCTGGGGCACGTGCTGGGTAAAGTGCATTGGCCCCTGCTGTGTGTAGGATGTTATAGCAGGACTTGGATATGGTGTGTACCTTTGTGCAAATTGAGATGGTGCATGCTGGGGCCAGCCACTTGCAGCGCTGTGACTGTGAGCTTCTTGGGGTGCAGGCGTTTAAGTTGCTGGTGTGGGCTGCATATATTGGTTATGCCCGGATGCCATGTGTCCAGGTTGTGCCTGCGGAGCCGGCCTTGGCCATTCGTGTGTGGCAATGTTAGGCAAGTGCCCTACTGTAGGTGCGTGCTGAGGTATGTGGGCAGGTTGGGGTGGATGACCATAAGCGGCATATTGGCTGGGTGCTGCGGGCGCTGCTTGCACTGGGGCGCTATGCATGGGCCCCGCCATGGTGCTGTGCTCTGGCTGGGTGGTCTGATTTGGCTGTGGGCTGACCTGAACTGGGCAGAATCTGGCTGCAGTGACCTCTGCTGTGCGTTAGGTGGTGGGGTGCCTAACTGAGCGTAATTGCTGGGGGCAACAGATGTCTGCAGCGACCCTTGCTGCACTTGGTTAATGAAGCTACTTGGCTGGGGTTGACTGACTTTCTTATTCTCCTCTCCGGGAGAAGCCCGGAGAGGAGAGTTTCAGTAGCCGCTCAGGGGTCGGGGCTTAAGCGTGACATCACTAAGCCCCACCCCCATGCTGGTAAACCAGCAAATTCAGGGATCTCCGTTAAGGGGGCGGTGATAAAATGACGCGATTGTGTCATTTTAGCTCCGCCCTCTTCTCTGAGACCCGAGGATTGCGGCATTTTAATGCCGCGATCCGGTTTTCGAGAGACTCCCGGAAATTTCGGGAGACTCCCGGAAATTCCGGGAGGGTCGGCAACCCTGATGTATGCATGTATGGCGGTGGCCGTGTATACATGTATGTATGTGCCTGATGTTGGCTCTTCGCCATCCGTAAACATATTTTTTGGCTCTTTGTCTCTGACTGGTTGGCCACCCCTGTGTTAGTGCATATGCGAATGCCAGCGTTGTGCACCGGGGGTTATTAGTGAATCTCGCCCTATGAATGATATATATTTGCCCTGTCAGGAATAGAACAACAGATAACATTGCACATGACACACAGCTGCTGGAACACTGAATACACAACTTGCAGTGCCCACAATTATACACCAATTCCCTGCACCAGACTCACTGTCTGTATATACATATATACTTCTGTATCCGCTGCATCATTCTGTGCACTAATGTCCCACCAATCAGATTCCTCTCCCTGACTGCTCCAGGCTATCCACACATATCTGTACAGAACCCTCTTCCCTAAACCTCTGATCGTCTAATGCTCCCACCATTTTACCCCTAACAAATGAAATCCCCCCCTTCTCCCCTTGGTACCTGAAATAAACAAACGGAGTCATGTACTTTTGGCAAATTAGTGGTCACATTTATTAATTTGCTTACAAATATATACTGTTACTTGCTTCTGTTGGCGAAGATAAGCACTGCGGTCCACCAGCCCTGTATCGTAACTGAATCAAGCCGCCCGGGGGGCCAGGGACCCCTTCTCGCAACTTAAAACCTGTAACCACCCGGGGTCACTCTTCACGTTGCCCCCCGACGCCAGGCCTTGGAGCTGTTCACCCCCTTAGCTGGGGGGTGCCTCCGCTTCCTGGCGCCATTTTGGCTGGCCCGCAGTACTTCTGCCTCTGTTAATATATGTTCTATTGCATCATAATTCTGCTTGCTGTTCGTTCTTCCTTCATCTTGGGGTAGGCGGGTGGGACAAACACTTCACTGGTATTCTGCTCCTAATGACCCTCCCCCTATACCTGGCCTTCCTTAAGTATGGTGATACGCACTGGGGAGGGGTCACTTTACCTATTTCTTCTCCTGCCCTCCCCCTTGTTACCTTCCCACTATCCCTACTGTTCCACACTGCATATGGGATTACAATTGGTAATGGAGCCCATCCTAATAGTTTATTGTCTCTCGCGTCTAGTCGACGCTCGCTCTCTTTAAACCTCTGATCGTCTGATGCTCCCACCATTTTACCCCTAACAAATGAAATCCCCCCACCTTCTCCCCCTCCCCTTGGTACCTGAAATAAACAAACGGAGTCATGTACTTTTGGCGAATTAGTGGTCACATTTATTAATTTGCTTACAAATATATACTGTTATTTGCTTCTGTGGCGAAGATAAGCACTGCGGTCCACCAGCCCTGTATCGTAACTGAATCAAGCTGCCCGGGGGGCCAGGGACCACTTCTCGCAACTTAAAACCTGTAACCGCCCGGGGTCACCACTTACGTTGCCCCCCGACGCCATGCCTTGGAGCTCTTCACCCCCTTAGCTTTCCGCCCGCTGTGTTTCCTAAGAAAAGCTTCATCATACTCCCGTCAGGTGTTTGCCTTACTGTTCTCCACCATGTCGTGTTCATATATTTTAACACATTCATGCTTTCTCCAGGCCTGGTCTTAAGGTAACATGCTGCAAATTTATATATCCCACTTAACCATTTGTTGTATGTTCTATATTCTGCCTCCGCCCCTGGGCCTTTGCTAGCTGCCAGCCCGCTTGCTTTTCTAGCTTCTTTCGTCATGGCAAAGATATCCACGTATTTCCCAGTCTTTATATCATTTTCCACCGCACTACGCACACCCCTGTCAATAGTTGTGGATGCGCATGTCAGTGATTCCTCTTTCTCCAGCTCCTTGCTCTTCCTCTTCTTGCTCTTCTTCTGGTTGCCCTTTTCCCCTTTCTTAAACTGCCTAAGCATTCTAATAAGTTTTGCCTGGCCCGGGTTAGCTTTGTCCGCATCGCTATCACTGTCCCCTGCGTCGGAGTCCGCAGACCCTATGTTTGACTCACCACTGCTCTCGTCTGTCCCGCTTGCATTGCCGTCCTGATTGCTTGCTTGTGGCTCCTCCTCCCTTTGCTGCACTATTGCTCCCAAACCTTCTTGTCCGTCTGCCGGGGGCGTGCTTGTAGTCGCTGCCCCCTGTTTGCCCGCCGTTGTCTGGTTCGTGCTCGTTAGTATATTATTGTTCTCCGTTGTATTGCTTGGCAGACCCTGTGGTGGGCCATTTTCGGTTGCTATGTCCCTATGATGTGGGTATTCACTGGGTACAGTTGCCTGCTGAGTCCACTGTTGTAGCGGTGGGGGTTGCCTCGCCTGGTAAGGTTGCCATGGTTGAGGATATTGCCATTGTCCCGGGTACGCACTGTGGGGCTGATGGAGGTAGCTGGCGCATGGTTCGTGATGGTTTGTCATTGATGTATATGCCCCCTGGTTGGCATGAAAAGGGTACTGCTGGGGCACGTGCTGGGTAAAGTGCATTGGCCCCTGCTGTGTGTAGGATGTTATAGCAGGACTTGGATATGGTGTGTACCTTTGTGCAAATTGAGATGGTGCATGCTGGGGCCAGCCACTTGCAGCGCTGTGACTGTGAGCTTCTTGGGGTGCAGGCGTTTAAGTTGCTGGTGTGGGCTGCATATATTGGTTATGCCCGGATGCCATGTGTCCAGGTTGTGCCTGCGGAGCCGGCCTTGGCCATTCGTGTGTGGCAATATTAGGCAAGTGCCCTACTGTAGGTGCGTGCTGAGGTATGTGGGCAGGTTGGGGTGGATGACCATAAGCGGCATATTGGCTGGGTGCTGCGGGCGCTGCTTGCACTGGGGCGCTATGCATGGGCCCCGCCATGGTGCTGTGCTCTGGCTGGGTGGTCTGATTTGGCTGTGGGCTGACCTGAACTGGGCAGAATCTGGCTGCAGTGACCTCTGCTGTGCGTTAGGTGGTGGGGTGCCTAACTGAGCGTAATTGCTGGGGGCAACAGATGTCTGCAGCGACCCTTGCTGCACTTGGTTAATGAAGCTACTTGGCTGGGGTTGACTGACTTTCTTATTCTCCTCTCCGGGAGAAGCCCGGAGAGGAGAGTTTCAGTAGCCGCTCAGGGGTCGGGGCTTAAGCGTGACATCACTAAGCCCCACCCCCATGCTGGTAAACCAGCAAATTCAGGGATCTCCGTTAAGGGGGTGGGGATAAAATGACGCGATTGTGTCATTTTAGCTCCGCCCTCTTCTCTGAGACCCGAGGATTGCGGCATTTTAATGCCGCGATCCGGTTTTCGAGAGACTCCCGGAAATTTCGGGAGACTCCCGGAAATTCCAGGAGGGTCGGCAACCCTGATGTATGCATGTATGGCGGTGGCCGTGTATACATGTATGTATGTGCCTGATGTTGGCTCTTCGCCATCCGTAAACATATTTTTGGGCTCTTTGTCTCTGACTGGTTGGCCACCCCTGTGTTAGTGCATATGCGAATGCCAGCGTTGTGCACCGGGGGTTATTAGTGAATCTCGCCCTATGAATGATATATATTTGCCCTGTCAGGAATAGAACAACAGATAACATTGCACATGACACACAGCTGCTGGAACACTGAATACACAACTTGCAGTGCCCACAATTATACACCAATTCCCTGCACGAGACTCACTGTCTGTATATACATATATACTTCTGTATCCGCTGCATCATTCTGTGCACTAATGTCCCACCAATCAGATTCCTCTCCCTGACTGCTCCAGGCTATCCACACATATCTGTACAGAACCCTCTTCCCTAAACCTCTGATCGTCTAATGCTCCCACCATTTTACCCCTAACAAATGAAATCCCCCCCTTCTCCCCTTGGTACCTGAAATAAACAAACGGAGTCATGTACTTTTGGCAAATTAGTGGTCACATTTATTAATTTGCTTACAAATATATACTGTTACTTGCTTCTGTTGGCGAAGATAAGCACTGCGGTCCACCGGCCCTGTATCGTAACTGAATCAAGCCGCCCGGGGGGCCAGGGACCCCTTCTCGCAACTTAAAACCTGTAACCACCCGGGGTCACTCTTCACGTTGCCCCCCGACGCCAGGCCTTGGAGCTGTTCACCCCCTTAGCTGGGGGGTGCCTCCGCTTCCTGGCGCCATTTTGGCTGGCCCGCAGTACTTCTGCCTCTGTTAATATATGTTCTATTGCATCATAATTCTGCTTGCTGTTCGTTCTTCCTTCATCTTGGGGTAGGCGGGTGGGACAAACACTTCACTGGTATTCTGCTCCTAATGACCCTCCCCCTATACCTGGCCTTCCTTAAGTATGGTGATACGCACTGGGGAGGGGTCACTTTACCTATTTCTTCTCCTGCCCTCCCCCTTGTTACCTTCCCACTATCCCTACTGTTCCACACTGCATATGGGATTACAATTGGTAATGGAGCCCATCCTAATAGTTTATTGTCTCTCGCGTCTAGTCGACGCTCGCTCTCTTTAAACCTCTGATCGTCTGATGCTCCCACCATTTTACCCCTAACAAATGAAATCCCCCCACCTTCTCCCCCTCCCCTTGGTACCTGAAATAAACAAACGGAGTCATGTACTTTTGGCGAATTAGTGGTCACATTTATTAATTTGCTTACAAATATATACTGTTATTTGCTTCTGTGGCGAAGATAAGCACTGCGGTCCACCAGCCCTGTATCGTAACTGAATCAAGCTGCCCGGGGGGCCAGGGACCACTTCTCGCAACTTAAAACCTGTAACCGCCCGGGGTCACCACTTACGTTGCCCCCCGACGCCATGCCTTGGAGCTCTTCACCCCCTTAGCTTTCCGCCCGCTGTGTTTCCTAAGAAAAGCTTCATCATACTCCCGCCAGGTGTTTGCCTTACTGTTCTCCACCATGTCGTGTTCATATATTTTAACACATTCATGCTTTCTCCAGGCCTGGTCTTAAGGTAACATGCTGCAAATTTATATATCCCACTTAACCATTTGTTGTATGTTCTATATTCTGCCTCCGCCCCTGGGCCTTTGCTAGCTGCCAGCCCACTTGCTTTTCTAGCTTCTTTCGTCATGGCAAAGATATCCACGTATTTCCCAGTCTTTATATCATTTTCCACCGCACTACGCACACCCCTGTCAATAGTTGTGGATGCGCATGTCAGTGATTCCTCTTTCTCCAGCTCCTTGCTCTTCCTCTTCTTGCTCTTCTTCTGGTTGCCCTTTTCCCCTTTCTTAAACAGCCTAAGCATTCTAATAAGTTTTGCCTGGCCCGGGTTAGCTTTGTCCGCATCGCTATCACTGTCCCCTGCGTCGGAGTCCGCAGACCCTATGTTTGACACACCACTGCTCTCGTCTGTCCCGCTTGCATTGCCGTCCTGATTGCTTGCTTGTGGCTCCTCCTCCCTTTGCTGCACTATTGCTCCCAAACCTTCTTGTCCGTCTGCCGGGGGCGTGCTTGTAGTCGCTGCCCCCTGTTTGCCCGCCGTTGTCTGGTTCGTGCTCGTTAGTATATTATTGTTCTCCGTTGTATTGCTTAGCAGACCCTGTGGTGGGCCATTTTCGGTTGCTATGTCCCTATGATGTGGGTATTCACTGGGTACAGTTGCCTGCTGAGTCCACTGTTGTAGCGGTGGGGGTTGCCTCGCCTGGTAAGGTTGCCATGGTTGAGGCTATTGCCATTGTCCCGGGTACGCACTGTGGGGCTGATGGAGGTAGCTGGCGCATGGTTCGTGATGGTTTGTCATTTATGTATATGCCCCCTGGTTGGCATGAAAAGGGTACTGCTGGGGCACGTGCTGGGTAAAGTGCATTGGCCCCTGCTGTGTGTAGGATGTTATAGCAGGACTTGGATATGGTGTGTACCTTTGTGCAAATTGAGATGGTGCATGCTGGGGCCAGCCACTTGCAGCGCTGTGACTGTGAGCTTCTTGGGGTGCAGGCGTTTAAGTTGCTGGTGTGGGCTGCATATATTGGTTATGCCCGGATGCCATGTGTCCAGGTTGTGCCTGCGGAGCCGGCCTTGGCCATTCGTGTGTGGCAATGTTAGGCAAGTGCCCTACTGTAGGTGCGTGCTGAGGTATGTGGGCAGGTTGGGGTGGATGACCATAAGCGGCATATTGGCTGGGTGCTGCGGGCGCTGCTTGCACTGGGGCGCTATGCATGGGCCCCGCCATGGTGCTGTGCTCTGGCTGGGTGGTCTGATTTGGCTGTGGGCTGCCTGAACTGGGCAGAATCTGGCTGCAGTGACCTCTGCTGTGCGTTAGGTGGTGGGGTGCCTAACTGAGCGTAATTGCTGGGGGCAACAGATGTCTGCAGCGACCCTTGCTGCACTTGGTTAATGAAGCTACTTGGCTGGGGTTGACTGACTTTCTTATTCTCCTCTCCGGGAGAAGCCCGGAGAGGAGAGTTTCAGTAGCCGCTCAGGGGTCGGGGCTTAAGCGTGACATCACTAAGCCCCACCCCCATGCTGGTAAACCAGCAAATTCAGGGATCTCCGTTAAGGGGGCGGGGATAAAATGACGCGATTGTGTCATTTTAGCTCCGCCCTCTTCTCTGAGACCCGAGGATTGCGGCATTTTAATGCCGCGATCCGGTTTTCGAGAGACTCCCGGAAATTCCGGGAGGGTCGGCAACCCTGATGTATGCATGTATGGCGGTGGCCGTGTATACATGTATGTATGTGCCTGATGTTGGCTCTTCGCCATCCGTAAACATATTTTTTGGCTCTTTGTCTCTGACTGGTTGGCCACCCCTGTGTTAGTGCATATGCGAATGCCAGCGTTGTGCACCGGGGGTTATTAGTGAATCTCGCCCTATGAATGATATATATTTGCCCTGTCAGGAATAGAACAACAGATAACATTGCACATGACACACAGCTGCTGGAACACTGAATACACAACTTGCAGTGCCCACAATTATACACCAATTCCCTGCACGAGACTCACTGTCTGTATATACATATATACTTCTGTATCCGCTGCATCATTCTGTGCACTAATGTCCCACCAATCAGATTCCTCTCCCTGACTGCTCCAGGCTATCCACACATATCTGTACAGAACCCTCTTCCCTAAACCTCTGATCATCTAATGCTCCCACCATTTTACCCCTAACAAATGAAATCCCCCCCTTCTCCCCTTGGTACCTGAAATAAACAAACGGAGTCATGTACTTTTGGCAAATTAGTGGTCACATTTATTAATTTGCTTACAAATATATACTGTTACTTGCTTCTGTTGGCGAAGATAAGCACTGCGGTCCACCAGCCCTGTATCGTAACTGAATCAAGCCGCCCGGGGGGCCAGGGACCCCTTCTCGCAACTTAAAACCTGTAACCACCCGGGGTCACTCTTCACGTTGCCCCCCGACGCCAGGCCTTGGAGCTGTTCACCCCCTTAGCTGGGGGGTGCCTCCGCTTCCTGGCGCCATTTTGGCTGGCCCGCAGTACTTCTGCCTCTGTTAATATATGTTCTATTGCATCATAATTCTGCTTGCTGTTCGTTCTTCCTTCATCTTGGGGTAGGCGGGTGGGACAAACACTTCACTGGTATTCTGCTCCTAATGACCCTCCCCCTATACCTGGCCTTCCTTAAGTATGGTGATACGCACTGGGGAGGGGTCACTTTACCTATTTCTTCTCCTGCCCTCCCCCTTGTTACCTTCCCACTATCCCTACTGTTCCACACTGCATATGGGATTACAATTGGTAATGGAGCCCATCCTAATAGTTTATTGTCTCTCGCGTCTAGTCGACGCTCGCTCTCTTTAAACCTCTGATCGTCTGATGCTCCCACCATTTTACCCCTAACAAATGAAATCCCCCCACCTTCTCCCCCTCCCCTTGGTACCTGAAATAAACAAACGGAGTCATGTACTTTTGGCGAATTAGTGGTCACATTTATTAATTTGCTTACAAAT
This sequence comes from Crinia signifera, assembly GCF_055691185.1. NCBI lineage: Eukaryota > Metazoa > Chordata > Amphibia > Anura > Myobatrachidae > Crinia > Crinia signifera. Next base: position 155,857,012 of record NC_139224.1, read on the forward strand.
ATATACTGTTATTTGCTTCTGTGGCGAAGATAAGCACTGCGGTCCACCAGCCCTGTATCGTAACTGAATCAAGCTGCCCGGGGGGCCAGGGACCACTTCTCGCAACTTAAAACCTGTAACCGCCCGGGGTCACCACTTACGTTGCCCCCCGACGCCAGGCCTTGGAGCTCTTCACCCCCTTAGCTTTCCGCCCGCTGTGTTTCCTAAGAAAAACTTCATCATACTCCCGCCAGGTGTTTGCCTTACTGTTCTCCACCATGTCGTGTTCATATATTTTAACACATTCATGCTTTCTCCAGGCCAGGTCTTAAGGTAACATGCTGCAAATTTATATATCCCACTTAACCATTTGTTGTATGTTCTATATTCTGCCTCCGCCCCTGGGCCTTTGCTAGCTGCCAGCCCACTTGCTTTTCTAGCTTCTTTCGTCATGGCAAAGATATCCACGTATTTCCCAGTCTTTATATCATTTTCCACCGCACTACGCACACCCCTGTCAATAGTTGTGGATGCGCATGTCAGTGATTCCTCTTTCTCCAGCTCCTTGCTCTTCCTCTTCTTGCTCTTCTTCTGGTTGCCCTTTTCCCCTTTCTTAAACAGCCTAAGCATTCTAATAAGTTTTGCCTGGCCCGGGTTAGCTTTGTCCGCATCGCTATCACTGTCCCCTGCGTCGGAGTCCGCAGACCCTATGTTTGACACACCACTGCTCTCGTCTGTCCCGCTTGCATTGCCGTCCTGATTGCTTGCTTGTGGCTCCTCCTCCCTTTGCTGCACTATTGCTCCCAAACCTTCTTGTCCGTCTGCCGGGGGCGTGCTTGTAGTCGCTGCCCCCTGTTTGCCCGCCGTTGTCTGGTTCGTGCTCGTTAGTATATTATTGTTCTCCGTTGTATTGCTTGGCAGACCCTGTGGTGGGCCATTTTCGGTTGCTATGTCCCTATGATGTGGGTATTCACTGGGTACAGTTGCCTGCTGAGTCCACTGTTGTAGCGGTGGGGGTTGCCTCGCCTGGTAAGGTTGCCATGGTTGAGGCTATTGCCATTGTCCCGGGTACGCACTGTGGGGCTGATGGAGGTAGCTGGCGCATGGTTCGTGATGGTTTGTCATTTATGTATATGCCCCCTGGTTGGCATGAAAAGGGTACTGCTGGGGCACGTGCTGGGTAAAGTGCATTGGCCCCTGCTGTGTGTAGGATGTTATAGCAGGACTTGGATATGGTGTGTACCTTTGTGCAAATTGAGATGGTGCATGCTGGGGCCAGCCACTTGCAGCGCTGTGACTGTGAGCTTCTTGGGGTGCAGGCGTTTAAGTTGCTGGTGTGGGCTGCATATATTGGTTATGCCCGGATGCCATGTGTCCAGGTTGTGCCTGCGGAGCCGGCCTTGGCCATTCGTGTGTGGCAATGTTAGGCAAGTGCCCTACTGTAGGTGCGTGCTGAGGTATGTGGGCAGGTTGGGGTGGATGACCATAAGCGGCATATTGGCTGGGTGCTGCGGGCGCTGCTTGCACTGGGGCGCTATGCATGGGCCCCGCCATGGTGCTGTGCTCTGGCTGGGTGGTCTGATTTGGCTGTGGGCTGCCTGAACTGGGCAGAATCTGGCTGCAGTGACCTCTGCTGTGCGTTAGGTGGTGGGGTGCCTAACTGAGCGTAATTGCTGGGGGCAACAGATGTCTGCAGCGACCCTTGCTGCACTTGGTTAATGAAGCTACTTGGCTGGGGTTGACTGACTTTCTTATTCTCCTCTCCGGGAGAAGCCCAGAGAGGAGAGTTTCAGTAGCCGCTCAGGGGTCGGGGCTTAAGCGTGACATCACTAAGCCCCACCCCCATGCTGGTAAACCAGCAAATTCAGGGATCTCCGTTAAGGGGGCGGGGATAAAATGACGCGATTGTGTCATTTTAGCTCCGCCCTCTTCTCTGAGACCCGAGGATTGCGGCATTTTAATGCCGCGATCCGGTTTTCGAGAGACTCCCGGAAATTCCGGGAGGGTCGGCAACCCTGATGTATGCATGTATGGCGGTGGCCGTGTATACATGTATGTATGTGCCTGATGTTGGCTCTTCGCCATCCGTAAACATATTTTTTGGCTCTTTGTCTCTGACTGGTTGGCCACCCCTGTGTTAGTGCATATGCGAATGCCAGCGTTGTGCACCGGGGGTTATTAGTGAATCTCGCCCTATGAATGATATATATTTGCCCTGTCAGGAATAGAACAACAGATAACATTGCACATGACACACAGCTGCTGGAACACTGAATACACAACTTGCAGTGCCCACAATTATACACCAATTCCCTGCACGAGACTCACTGTCTGTATATACATATATACTTCTGTATCCGCTGCATCATTCTGTGCACTAATGTCCCACCAATCAGATTCCTCTCCCTGACTGCTCCAGGCTATCCACACATATCTGTACAGAACCCTCTTCCCTAAACCTCTGATCGTCTAATGCTCCCACCATTTTACCCCTAACAAATGAAATCCCCCCCTTCTCCCCTTGGTACCTGAAATAAACAAACGGAGTCATGTACTTTTGGCAAATTAGTGGTCACATTTATTAATTTGCTTACAAATATATACTGTTACTTGCTTCTGTTGGCGAAGATAAGCACTGCGGTCCACCAGCCCTGTATCGTAACTGAATCAAGCCGCCCGGGGGGCCAGGGACCCCTTCTCGCAACTTAAAACCTGTAACCACCCGGGGTCACTCTTCACGTTGCCCCCCGACGCCAGGCCTTGGAGCTGTTCACCCCCTTAGCTGGGGGGTGCCTCCGCTTCCTGGCGCCATTTTGGCTGGCCCGCAGTACTTCTGCCTCTGTTAATATATGTTCTATTGCATCATAATTCTGCTTGCTGTTCGTTCTTCCTTCATCTTGGGGTAGGCGGGTGGGACAAACACTTCACTGGTATTCTGCTCCTAATGACCCTCCCCCTATACCTGGCCTTCCTTAAGTATGGTGATACGCACTGGGGAGGGGTCACTTTACCTATTTCTTCTCCTGCCCTCCCCCTTGTTACCTTCCCACTATCCCTACTGTTCCACACTGCATATGGGATTACAATTGGTAATGGAGCCCATCCTAATAGTTTATTGTCTCTCGCGTCTAGTCGACGCTCGCTCTCTTTAAACCTCTGATCGTCTGATGCTCCCACCATTTTACCCCTAACAAATGAAATCCCCCCACCTTCTCCCCCTCCCCTTGGTACCTGAAATAAACAAACGGAGTCATGTACTTTTGGCGAATTAGTGGTCACATTTATTAATTTGCTTACAAATATATACTGTTATTTGCTTCTGTGGCGAAGATAAGCACTGCGGTCCACCAGCCCTGTATCGTAACTGAATCAAGCTGCCCGGGGGGCCAGGGACCACTTCTCGCAACTTAAAACCTGTAACCGCCCGGGGTCACCACTTACGTTGCCCCCCGACGCCATGCCTTGGAGCTCTTCACCCCCTTAGCTTTCCGCCCGCTGTGTTTCCTAAGAAAAGCTTCATCATACTCCCGCCAGGTGTTTGCCTTACTGTTCTCCACCATGTCGTGTATCATGTTCATGTATTTTAACACATTCATGCTTTCTCCAGGCCTGGTCTTAAGGTAACATGCTGCAAATTTATATATCCCACTTAACCATTTGTTGTATGTTCTATATTCTGCCTCCGCCCCTGGGCCTTTGCTAGCTGCCAGCCCACTTGCTTTTCTAGCTTCTTTCGTCATGGCAAAGATATCCACGTATTTCCCAGTCTTTATATCATTTTCCACCGCACTACGCACACCCCTGTCAATAGTTGTGGATGCGCATGTCAGTGATTCCTCTTTCTCCAGCTCCTTGCTCTTCCTCTTCTTGCTCTTCTTCTGGTTGCCCTTTTCCCCTTTCTTAAACTGCCTAAGCATTCTAATAAGTTTTGCCTGGCCCGGGTTAGCTTTGTCCGCATCGCTATCACTGTCCCCTGCGTCGGAGTCCGCAGACCCTATGTTTGACACACCACTGCTCTCGTCTGTCCCGCTTGCATTGCCGTCCTGATTGCTTGCTTGTGGCTCCTCCTCCCTTTGCTGCACTATTGCTCCCAAACCTTCTTGTCCGTCTGCCGGGGGTGTGCTTGTAGTCGCTGCCCCCTGTTTGCCCGCCGTTGTCTGGTTCGTGCTCGTTAGTATATTATTGTTCTCCGTTGTATTGCTTGGCAGACCCTGTGGTGGGCCATTTTCGGTTGCTATGTCCCTATGATGTGGGTATTCACTGGGTACAGTTGCCTGCTGAGTCCACTGTTGTAGCGGTGGGGGTTGCCTCGCCTGGTAAGGTTGCCATGGTTGAGGATATTGCCATTGTCCCGGGTACGCACTGTGGGGCTGATGGAGGTAGCTGGCGCATGGTTCGTGATGGTTTGTCATTGATGTATATGCCCCCTGGTTGGCATGAAAAGGGTACTGCTGGGGCACGTGCTAGGTAAAGTGCATTGGCCCCTGCTGTGTGTAGGATGTTATAGCAGGACTTGGATATGGTGTGTACCTTTGTGCATATTGAGATGGTGCATGCTGGGGCCAGCCACTTGCAGCGCTGTGACTGTGAGCTTCTTGGGGTGCAGGCGTTTAAGTTGCTGGTGTGGGCTGCATATATTGGTTATGCCCGGATGCCATGTGTCCAGGTTGTGCCTGCGGAGCCGGCCTTGGCCATTCGTGTGTGGCAATGTTAGGCAAGTGCCCTACTGTAGGTGCGTGCTGAGGTATGTGGGCAGGTTGGGGTGGATGACCATAAGCGGCATATTGGCTGGGTGCTGCGGGCGCTGCTTGCACTGGGGCGCTATGCATGGGCCCCGCCATGGTGCTGTGCTCTGGCTGGGTGGTCTGATTTGGCTGTGGGCTGCCTGAACTGGGCAGAATCTGGCTGCAGTGACCTCTGCTGTGCGTTAGGTGGTGGGGTGCCTAACTGAGCGTAATTGCTGGGGGCAACAGATGTCTGCAGCGACCCTTGCTGCACTTGGTTAATGAAGCTACTTGGCTGGGGTTGACTGACTTTCTTATTCTCCTCTCCGGGAGAAGCCCGGAGAGGAGAGTTTCAGTAGCCGCTCAGGGGTCGGGGCTTAAGCGTGACATCACTAAGCCCCACCCCCATGCTGGTAAACCAGCAAATTCAGGGATCTCCGTTAAGGGGACGGGGATAAAATGACGCGATTGTGTCATTTTAGCTCCGCCCTCTTCTCTGAGACCCGAGGATTGCGGCATTTTAATGCCGCGATCCGGTTTTCGAGAGACTCCCGGAAATTTCGGGAGACTCCCGGAAATTCCGGGAGGGTCGGCAACCCTGATGTATGCATGTATGGCGGTGGCCGTGTATACATGTATGTATGTGCCTGATGTTGGCTCTTCGCCATCCGTAAACATATTTTTTGGCTCTTTGTCTCTGACTGGTTGGCCACCCCTGTGTTAGTGCATATGCGAATGCCAGCGTTGTGCACCGGGGGTTATTAGTGAATCTCGCCCTATGAATGATATATATTTGCCCTGTCAGGAATAGAACAACAGATAACATTGCACATGACACACAGCTGCTGGAACACTGAATACACAACTTGCAGTGCCCACAATTATACACCAATTCCCTGCACGAGACTCACTGTCTGTATATACATATATACTTCTGTATCCGCTGCATCATTCTGTGCACTAATGTCCCACCAATCAGATTCCTCTCCCTGACTGACCCAGACTATCCACACATATCTGTACAGAACCCTCTTCCCTAAACCTCTGATCGTCTAATGCTCCCACCATTTTACCCCTAACAAATGAAATCCCCCCCTTCTCCCCTTGGTACCTGAAATAAACAAACGGAGTCATGTACTTTTGGCAAATTAGTGGTCACATTTATTAATTTGCTTACAAATATATACTGTTACTTGCTTCTGTTGGCGAAGATAAGCACTGCGGTCCACCAGCCCTGTATCGTAACTGAATCAAGCCGCCCGGGGGGCCAGGGACCCCTTCTCGCAACTTAAAACCTGTAACCACCCGGGGTCACTCTTCACGTTGCCCCCCGACGCCAGGCCTTGGAGCTGTTCACCCCCTTAGCTGGGGGGTGCCTCCGCTTCCTGGCGCCATTTTGGCTGGCCCGCAGTACTTCTGCCTCTGTTAATATATGTTCTATTGCATCATAATTCTGCTTGCTGTTCGTTCTTCCTTCATCTTGGGGTAGGCGGGTGGGACAAACACTTCACTGGTATTCTGCTCCTAATGACCCTCCCCCTATACCTGGCCTTCCTTAAGTATGGTGATACGCACTGGGGAGGGGTCACTTTACCTATTTCTTCTCCTGCCCTCCCCCTTGTTACCTTCCCACTATCCCTACTGTTCCACACTGCATATGGGATTACAATTGGTAATGGAGCCCATCCTAATAGGTCTCTCGCGTCTAGTCGACGCTCGCTCTCTTTAAACCTCTGATCGTCTGATGCTCCCACCATTTTACCCCTAACAAATGAAATCCCCCCACCTTCTCCCCCTCCCCTTGGTACCTGAAATAAACAAACGGAGTCATGTACTTTTGGCGAATTAGTGGTCACATTTATTAATTTGCTTACAAATATATACTGTTATTTGCTTCTGTGGCGAAGATAAGCACTGCGGTCCACCAGCCCTGTATCGTAACTGAATCAAGCTGCCCGGGGGGCCAGGGACCACTTCTCGCAACTTAAAACCTGTAACCGCCCGGGGTCACCACTTACGTTGCCCCCCGACGCCATGCCTTGGAGCTCTTCACCCCCTTAGCTTTCCGCCCGCTGTGTTTCCTAAGAAAAGCTTCATCATACTCCCGCCAGGTGTTTGCCTTACTGTTCTCCACCATGTCGTGTATCATGTTCATGTATTTTAGCACATTCATGCTTTCTCCAGGCCTGGTCTTAAGGTAACATGCTGCAAATTTATATATCCCACTTAACCATTTGTTGTATGTTCTATATTCTGCCTCCGCCCCTGGGCCTTTGCTAGCTGCCAGCCCACTTGCTTTTCTAGCTTCTTTCGTCATGGCAAAGATATCCACGTATTTCCCAGTCTTTATATCATTTTCCACCGCACTACGCACACCCCTGTCAATAGTTGTGGATGCGCATGTCAGTGATTTCTCTTTCTCCAGCTCCTTGCTCTTCCTCTTCTTGCTCTTCTTCTGGTTGCCCTTTTCCCCTTTCTTAAACTGCCTAAGCATTCTAATAAGTTTTGCCTGGCCCGGGTTAGCTTTGTCCGCATCGCTATCACTGTCCCCTGCGTCGGAGTCCGCAGACCCTATGTTTGACACACCACTGCTCTCGTCTGTCCCGCTTGCATTGCCGTCCTGATTGCTTGCTTGTGGCTCCTCCTCCCTTTGCTGCACTATTGCTCCCAAACCTTCTTGTCCGTCTGCCGGGGGTGTGCTTGTAGTCGCTGCCCCCTGTTTGCCCGCCGTTGTCTGGTTCGTGCTCGTTAGTATATTATTGTTCTCCGTTGTATTGCTTGGCAGACCCTGTGGTGGGCCATTTTCGGTTGCTATGTCCCTATGATGTGGGTATTCACTGGGTACAGTTGCCTGCTGAGTCCACTGTTGTAGCGGTGGGGGTTGCCTCGCCTGGTAAGGTTGCCATGGTTGAGGATATTGCCATTGTCCCGGGTACGCACTGTGGGGCTGATGGAGGTAGCTGGCGCATGGTTCGTGATGGTTTGTCATTGATGTATATGCCCCCTGGTTGGCATGAAAAGGGTACTGCTGGGGCACGTGCTGGGTAAAGTGCATTGGCCCCTGCTGTGTGTAGGATGTTATAGCAGGACTTGGATATGGTGTGTACCTTTGTGCAAATTGAGATGGTGCATGCTGGGGCCAGCCACTTGCAGCGCTGTGACTGTGAGCTTCTTGGGGTGCAGGCGTTTAAGTTGCTGGTGTGGGCTGCATATATTGGTTATGCCCGGATGCCATGTGTCCAGGTTGTGCCTGCGGAGCCGGCCTTGGCCATTCGTGTGTGGCAATGTTAGGCAAGTGCCCTACTGTAGGTGCGTGCTGAGGTATGTGGGCAGGTTGGGGTGGATGACCATAAGCGGCATATTGGCTGGGTGCTGCGGGCGCTGCTTGCACTGGGGCGCTATGCATGGGCCCCGCCATGGTGCTGTGCTCTGGCTGGGTGGTCTGATTTGGCTGTGGGCTGCCTGAACTGGGCAGAATCTGGCTGCAGTGACCTCTGCTGTGCGTTAGGTGGTGGGGTGCCTAACTGAGCGTAATTGCTGGGGGCAACAGATGTCTGCAGCGACCCTTGCTGCACTTGGTTAATGAAGCTACTTGGCTGGGGTTGACTGACTTTCTTATTCTCCTCTCCGGGAGAAGCCCGGAGAGGAGAGTTTCAGTAGCCGCTCAGGGGTCGGGGCTTAAGCGTGACATCACTAAGCCCCACCCCCATGCTGGTAAACCAGCAAATTCAGGGATCTCCGTTAAGGGGGCGGGGATAAAATGACGCGATTGTGTCATTTTAGCTCCGCCCTCTTCTCTGAGACCCGAGGATTGCGGCATTTTAATGCCGCGATCCGGTTTTCGAGAGACTCCCGGAAATGGGAGGGTCGGCAACCCTGATGTATGCATGTATGGCGGTGGCCGTGTATACATGTATGTATGTGCCTGATGTTGGCTCTTCGCCATCCGTAAACATATTTTTTGGCTCTTTGTCTCTGACTGGTTGGCCACCCCTGTGTTAGTGCATATGCGAATGCCAGCGTTGTGCACCGGGGGTTATTAGTGAATCTCGCCCTATGAATGATATATATTTGCCCTGTCAGGAATAGAACAACAGATAACATTGCACATGACACACAGCTGCTGGAACACTGAATACACAACTTGCAGTGCCCACAATTATACACCAATTCCCTGCACGAGACTCACTGTCTGTATATACATATATACTTCTGTATCCGCTGCATCATTCTGTGCACTAATGTCCCACCAATCAGATTCCTCTCCCTGACTGCTCCAGGCTATCCACACATATCTGTACAGAACCCTCTTCCCTAAACCTCTGATCGTCTAATGCTCCCACCATTTTACCCCTAACAAATGAAATCCCCCCCTTCTCCCCTTGGTACCTGAAATAAACAAACGGAGTCATGTACTTTTGGCAAATTAGTGGTCACATTTATTAATTTGCTTACAAATATATACTGTTACTTGCTTCTGTTGGCGAAGATAAGCACTGCGGTCCACCAGCCCTGTATCGTAACTGAATCAAGCCGCCCGGGGGGCCAGGGACCCCTTCTCGCAACTTAAAACCTGTAACCACCCGGGGTCACTCTTCACGTTGCCCCCCGACGCCAGGCCTTGGAGCTGTTCACCCCCTTAGCTGGGGGGTGCCTCCGCTTCCTGGCGCCATTTTGGCTGGCCCGCAGTACTTCTGCCTCTGTTAATATATGTTCTATTGCATCATAATTCTGCTTGCTGTTCGTTCTTCCTTCATCTTGGGGTAGGCGGGTGGGACAAACACTTCACTGGTATTCTGCTCCTAATGACCCTCCCCCTATACCTGGCCTTCCTTAAGTATGGTGATACGCACTGGGGAGGGGTCACTTTACCTATTTCTTCTCCTGCCCTCCCCCTTGTTACCTTCCCACTATCCCTACTGTTCCACACTGCATATGGGATTACAATTGGTAATGGAGCCCATCCTAATAGTTTATTGTCTCTCGCGTCTAGTCGACGCTCGCTCTCTTTAAACCTCTGATCGTCTGATGCTCCCACCATTTTACCCCTAACAAATGAAATCCCCCCACCTTCTCCCCCTCCCCTTGGTACCTGAAATAAACAAACGGAGTCATGTACTTTTGGCGAATTAGTGGTCACATTTATTAATTTGCTTACAAATATATACTGTTATTTGCTTCTGTGGCGAAGATAAGCACTGCGGTCCACCAGCCCTGTATCGTAACTGAATCAAGCTGCCCGGGGGGCCAGGGACCACTTCTCGCAACTTAAAACCTGTAACCGCCCGGGGTCACCACTTACGTTGCCCCCCGACGCCAGGCCTTGGAGCTCTTCACCCCCTTAGCTTTCCGCCCGCTGTGTTTCCTAAGAAAAGCTTCATCATACTCCCGCCAGGTGTTTGCCTTACTGTTCTCCACCATGTCGTGTTCATATATTTTAACACATTCATGCTTTCTCCAGGCCTGGTCTTAAGGTAACATGCTGCAAATTTATATATCCCACTTAACCATTTGTTGTATGTTCTATATTCTGCCTCCGCCCCTGGGCCTTTGCTAGCTGCCAGCCCACTTGCTTTTCTAGCTTCTTTCGTCATGGCAAAGATATCCACGTATTTCCCAGTCTTTATATCATTTTCCACCGCACTACGCACACCCCTGTCAATAGTTGTGGATGCGCATGTCAGTGATTCCTCTTTCTCCAGCTCCTTGCTCTTCCTCTTCTTGCTCTTCTTCTGGTTGCCCTTTTCCCCTTTCTTAAACAGCCTAAGCATTCTAATAAGTTTTGCCTGGCCCGGGTTAGCTTTGTCCGCATCGCTATCACTGTCCCCTGCGTCGGAGACCGCAGACCCTATGTTTGACACACCACTGCTCTCGTCTGTCCCGCTTGCATTGCCGTCCTGATTGCTTGCTTGTGGCTCCTCCTCCCTTTGCTGCACTATTGCTCCCAAACCTTCTTGTCCGTCTGCCGGGGGCGTGCTTGTAGTCGCTGCCCCCTGTTTGCCCGCCGTTGTCTGGTTCGTGCTCGTTAGTATATTATTGTTCTCCGTTGTATTGCTTGGCAGACCCTGTGGTGGGCCATTTTCGGTTGCTATGTCCCTATGATGTGGGTATTCACTGGGTACAGTTGCCTGCTGAGTCCACTGTTGTAGCGGTGGGGGTTGCCTCGCCTGGTAAGGTTGCCATGGTTGAGGATATTGCCATTGTCCCGGGTACGCACTGTGGGGCTGATGGAGGTAGCTGGCGCATGGTTCGTGATGGTTTGTCATTGATGTATATGCCCCCTGGTTGGCATGAAAAGGGTACTGCTGGGGCACGTGCTGGGTAAAGTGCATTGGCCCCTGCTGTGTGTAGGATGTTATAGCAGGACTTGGATATGGTGTGTACCTTTGTGCAAATTGAGATGGTGCATGCTGGGGCCAGCCACTTGCAGCGCTGTGACTGTGAGCTTCTTGGGGTGCAGGCGTTTAAGTTGCTGGTGTGGGCTGCATATATTGGTTATGCCCGGATGCCATGTGTCCAGGTTGTGCCTGCGGAGCCGGCCTTGGCCATTCGTGTGTGGCAATGTTAGGCAAGTGCCCTACTGTAGGTGCGTGCTGAGGTATGTGGGCAGGTTGGGGTGGATGACCATAAGCGGCATATTGGCTGGGTGCTGCGGGCGCTGCTTGCACTGGGGCGCTATGCATGGGCCCCGCCATGGTGCTGTGCTCTGGCTGGGTGGTCTGATTTGGCTGTGGGCTGCCTGAACTGGGCAGAATCTGGCTGCAGTGACCTCTGCTGTGCGTTAGGTGGTGGGGTGCCTAACTGAGCGTAATTGCTGGGGGCAACAGATGTCTGCAGCGACCCTTGCTGCACTTGGTTAATGAAGCTACTTGGCTGGGGTTGACTGACTTTCTTATTCTCCTCTCCGTGAGAAGCCCGGAGAGGGGAGTTTCAGTAGCCGCTCAGGGATCGGGGCTTAAGCGTGACATCACTAATCCCCACCCCCATGCTGGTAAACCAGCAAATTCAGGGATCTGCGTTAAGGGGGCGGGGATAAAATGACGCGATTGTGTCATTTTAGCTCCGCCCTCTTCTCTGAGACCCGAGGATTGCGGCATTTTAATGCCGCGATCCGGTTTTCGAGAGACTCCCGGAAATTTCGGGAGACTCCCGGAAATTCCGGGAGGGTCGGCAACCCTGATGTATGCATGTATGGCGGTGGCCGTGTATACATGTATGTATGTGCCTGATGTTGGCTCTTCGCCATCCGTAAACATATTTTTTGGCTCTTTGTCTCTGACTGGTTGGCCACCCCTGTGTTAGTGCATATGCGAATGCCAGCGTTGTGCACCGGGGGTTATTAGTGAATCTCGCCCTATGAATGATATATATTTGCCCTGTCAGGAATAGAACAACAGATAACATTGCACATGACACACAGCTGCTGGAACACTGAATACACAACTTGCAGTGCCCACAATTATACACCAATTCCCTGCACGAGACTCACTGTCTGTATATACATATATACTTCTGTATCCGCTGCATCATTCTGTGCACTAATGTCCCACCAATCAGATTCCTCTCCCTGACTGCTCCAGGCTATCCACACATATCTGTACAGAACCCTCTTCCCTAAACCTCTGATCGTCTAATGCTCCCACCATTTTACCCCTAACAAATGAAATCCCCCCCTTCTCCCCTTGGTACCTGAAATAAACAAACGGAGTCATGTACTTTTGGCAAATTAGTGGTCACATTTATTAATTTGCTTACAAATATATACTGTTACTTGCTTCTGTTGGCGAAGATAAGCACTGCGGTCCACCAGCCCTGTATCGTAACTGAATTAAGCCGCCCGGGGGGCCAGGGACCCCTTTTCGCAACTTAAAACCTGTAACCACCCGGGGTCACTCTTCACGTTGCCCCCCGACGCCAGGCCTTGGAGCTGTTCACCCCCTTAGCTGGGGGGTGCCTCCGCTTCCTGGCGCCATTTTGGCTGGCCCGCAGTACTTCTGCCTCTGTTAATATATGTTCTATTGCATCATAATTCTGCTTGCTGTTCGTTCTTCCTTCATCTTGGGGTAGGCGGGTGGGACAAACACTTCACTGGTATTCTGCTCCTAATGACCCTCCCCCTATACCTGGCCTTCCTTAAGTATGGTGATACGCACTGGGGAGGGGTCACTTTACCTATTTCTTCTCCTGCCCTCCCCCTTGTTACCTTCCCACTATCCCTACTGTTCCACACTGCATATGGGATTACAATTGGTAATGGAGCCCATCCTAATAGTTTATTGTCTCTCGCGTCTAGTCGACGCTCGCTCTCTTTAAACCTCTGATCGTCTGATGCTCCCACCATTTTACCCCTAACAAATGAAATCCCCCCACCTTCTCCCCCCCCCCCTTGGTACCTGAAATAAACAAACAAACGGAGTCATGTACTTTTGGCGAATTAGTGGTCACATTTATTAATTTGCTTACAAATATATACTGTTATTTGCTTCTGTGGCGAAGATAAGCACTGCGGTCCACCAGCCCTGTATCGTAACTGAATCAAGCTGCCCGGGGGGCCAGGGACCACTTCTCGCAACTTAAAACCTGTAACCGCCCGGGGTCACCACTTACGTTGCCCCCCGACGCCATGCCTTGGAGCTCTTCACCCCCTTAGCTTTCCGCCCGCTGTGTTTCCTAAGAAAAGCTTCATCATACTCCCGCCAGGTGTTTGCCTTACTGTTCTCCATCATGTCGTGTATCATGTTCATGTATTTTAACACATTCATGCTTTCTCCAGGCCTGGTCTTAAGGTAACATGCTGCAAATTTATATATCCCACTTAACCATTTGTTGTATGTTCTATATTCTGCCTCCGCCCCTGGGCCTTTGCTAGCTGCCAGCCCACTTGCTTTTCTAGCTTCTTTCGTCATGGCAAAGATATCCACGTATTTCCCAGTCTTTATATCATTTTCCACCGCACTACGCACACCCCTGTCAATAGTTGTGGATGCGCATGTCAGTGATTCCTCTTTCTCCAGCTCCTTGCTCTTCCTCTTCTTGCTCTTCTTCTGGTTGCCCTTTTCCCCTTTCTTAAACTGCCTAAGCATTCTAATAAGTTTTGCCTGGCCCGGGTTAGCTTTGTCCGCATCGCTATCACTGTCCCCTGCGTCGGAGTCCGCAGACCCTATGTTTGACACACCACTGCTCTCGTCTGTCCCGCTTGCATTGCCGTCCTGATTGCTTGCTTGTGGCTCCTCCTCCCTTTGCTGCACTATTGCTCCCAAACCTTCTTGTCCGTCTGCCGGGGGCGTGCTTGTAGTCGCTGCCCCCTGTTTGCCCGCCGTTGTCTGGTTCGTGCTCGTTAGTATATTATTGTTCTCCGTTGTATTGCTTGGCAGACCCTGTGGTGGGCCATTTTCGGTTGCTATGTCCCTATGATGTGGGTATTCACTGGGTACAGTTGCCTGCTGAGTCCACTGTTGTAGCGGTGGGGGTTGCCTCGCCTGGTAAGGTTGCCATGGTTGAGGATATTGCCATTGTCCCGGGTACGCACTGTGGGGCTGATGGAGGTAGCTGGCGCATGGTTCGTGATGGTTTGTCATTGATGTATATGCCCCCTGGTTGGCATGAAAAGGGTACTGCTGGGGCACGTGCTGGGTAAAGTGCATTGGCCCCTGCTGTGTGTAGGATGTTATAGCAGGACTTGGATATGGTGTGTACCTTTGTGCAAATTGAGATGGTGCATGCTGGGGCCAGCCACTTGCAGCGCTGTGACTGTGAGCTTCTTGGGGTGCAGGCGTTTAAGTTGCTGGTGTGGGCTGCATATATTGGTTATGCCCGGATGCCATGTGTCCAGGTTGTGCCTGCGGAGCCGGCCTTGGCCATTCGTGTGTGGCAATGTTAGGCAAGTGCCCTACTGTAGGTGCGTGCTGAGGTATGTGGGCAGGTTGGGGTGGATGACCATAAGCGGCATATTGGCTGGGTGCTGCGGGCGCTGCTTGCACTGGGGCGCTATGCATGGGCCCCGCCATGGTGCTGTGCTCTGGCTGGGTGGTCTGATTTGGCTGTGGGCTGCCTGAACTGGGCAGAATCTGGCTGCAGTGACATCTGCTGTGCGTTAGGTGGTGGGGTGCCTAACTGAGCGTAATTGCTGGGGGCAACAGATGTCTGCAGCGACCCTTGCTGCACTTGGTTAATGAAGCTACTTGGCTGGGGTTGACTGACTTTCTTATTCTCCTCTCCGGGAGAAGCCCGGAGAGGAGAGTTTCAGTAGCCGCTCAGGGGTCGGGGCTTAAGCGTGACATCACTAAGCCCCACCCCCATGCTGGTAAACCAGCAAATTCAGGGATCTCCGTTAAGGGGGCGGGGATAAAATGACGCGATTGTGTCATTTTAGCTCCGCCCTCTTCTCTGAGACCCGAGGATTGCGGCATTTTAATGCCGCGATCCGGTTTTCGAGAGACTCCCGGAAATTTCGGGAGACTCCCGGAAATTCCGGGAGGGTCGGCAACCCTGATGTATGCATGTATGGCGGTGGCCGTGTATACATGTATGTATGTGCCTGATGTTGGCTCTTCGCCATCCGTAAACATATTTTTTGGCTCTTTGTCTCTGACTGGTTGGCCACCCCTGTGTTAGTGCATATGCGAATGCCAGCGTTGTGCACCGGGGGTTATTAGTGAATCTCGCCCTATGAATGATATATATTTGCCCTGTCAGGAATAGAACAACAGATAACATTGCACATGACACACAGCTGCTGGAACACTGAATACACAACTTGCAGTGCCCACAATTATACACCAATTCCCTGCACGAGACTCACTGTCTGTATATACATATATACTTCTGTATCCGCTGCATCATTCTGTGCACTAATGTCCCACCAATCAGATTCCTCTCCCTGACTGCTCCAGGCTATCCACACATATCTGTACAGAACCCTCTTCCCTAAACCTCTGATCGTCTAATGCTCCCACCATTTTACCCCTAACAAATGAAATCCCCCCCTTCTCCCCTTGGTACCTGAAATAAACAAACGGAGTCATGTACTTTTGGCAAATTAGTGGTCACATTTATTAATTTGCTTACAAATATATACTGTTACTTGCTTCTGTTGGCGAAGATAAGCACTGCGGTCCACCAGCCCTGTATCGTAACTGAATCAAGCCGCCCGGGGGGCCAGGGACCCCTTCTCGCAACTTAAAACCTGTAACCACCCGGGGTCACTCTTCACGTTGCCCCCCGACGCCAGGCCTTGGAGCTGTTCACCCCCTTAGCTGGGGGGTGCCTCCGCTTCCTGGCGCCATTTTGGCTGGCCCGCAGTACTTCTGCCTCTGTTAATATATGTTCTATTGCATCATAATTCTGCTTGCTGTTCGTTCTTCCTTCATCTTGGGGTAGGCGGGTGGGACAAACACTTCACTGGTATTCTGCTCCTAATGACCCTCCCCCTATACCTGGCCTTCCTTAAGTATGGTGATACGCACTGGGGAGGGGTCACTTTACCTATTTCTTCTCCTGCCCTCCCCCTTGTTACCTTCCCACTATCCCTACTGTTCCACACTGCATATGGGATTACAATTGGTAATGGAGCCCATCCTAATAGTTTATTGTCTCTCGCGTCTAGTCGACGCTCGCTCTCTTTAAACCTCTGATCGTCTGATGCTCCCACCATTTTACCCCTAACAAATGAAATCCCCCCACCTTCTCCCCCTCCCCTTGGTACCTGAAATAAACAAACGGAGTCATGTACTTTTGGCGAATTAGTGGTCACATTTATTAATTTGCTTACAAATATATACTGTTATTTGCTTCTGTGGCGAAGATAAGCACTGCGGTCCACCAGCCCTGTATCGTAACTGAATCAAGCTGCCCGGGGGGCCAGGGACCACTTCTCGCAACTTAAAACCTGTAACCGCCCAGGGTCACCACTTACGTTGCCCCCCGACGCCATGCCTTGGAGCTCTTCACCCCCTTAGCTTTCCGCCCGCTGTGTTTCCTAAGAAAAGCTTCATCATACTCCCGCCAGGTGTTTGCCTTACTGTTCTCCACCATGTCGTGTTCATATATTTTAACACATTCATGCTTTCTCCAGGCCTGGTCTTAAGGTAACATGCTGCAAATTTATATATCCCACTTAACCATTTGTTGTATGTTCTATATTCTGCCTCCGCCCCTGGGCCTTTGCTAGCTGCCAGCCCACTTGCTTTTCTAGCTTCTTTCGTCATGGCAAAGATATCCACGTATTTCCCAGTCTTTATATAATTTTCCACCGCACTACGCACACCCCTGTCAATAGTTGTGGATGCGCATGTCAGTGATTCCTCTTTCTCCTTGCTCTTCCTCTTCTTGCTCTTCTTCTGGTTGCCCTTTTCCCCTTTCTTAAACTGCCTAAGCATTCTAATAAGTTTTGCCTGGCCCGGGTTAGCTTTGTCCGCATCGCTATCACTGTCCCCTGCGTCGGAGTCCGCAGACCCTATGTTTGACACACCACTGCTCTCGTCTGTCCCGCTTGCATTGCCGTCCTGATTGCTTGCTTGTGGCTCCTCCTCCCTTTGCTGCACTATTGCTCCCAAACCTTCTTGTCCGTCTGCCGGGGGCGTGCTTGTAGTCGCTGCCCCCTGTTTGCCCGCCGTTGTCTGGTTCGTGCTCGTTAGTATATTATTGTTCTCCGTTGTATTGCTTGGCAGACCCTGTGGTGGGCCATTTTCGGTTGCTATGTCCCTATGATGTGGGTATTCACTGGGTACAGTTGCCTGCTGAGTCCACTGTTGTAGCGGTGGGGGTTGCCTCGCCTGGTAAGGTTGCCATGGTTGAGGATATTGCCATTGTCCCGGGTACGCACTGTGGGGCTGATGGAGGTAGCTGGCGCATGGTTCGTGATGGTTTGTCATTGATGTATATGCCCCCTGGTTGGCATGAAAAGGGTACTGCTGGGGCACGTGCTGGGTAAAGTGCATTGGCCCCTGCTGTGTGTAGGATGTTATAGCAGGACTTGGATATGGTGTGTACCTTTGTGCAAATTGAGATGGTGCATGCTGGGGCCAGCCACTTGCAGCGCTGTGACTGTGAGCTTCTTGGGGTGCAGGCGTTTAAGTTGCTGGTGTGGGCTGCATATATTGGTTATGCCCGGATGCCATGTGTCCAGGTTGTGCCTGCGGAGCCGGCCTTGGCCATTCGTGTGTGGCAATGTTAGGCAAGTGCCCTACTGTAGGTGCGTGCTGAGGTATGTGGGCAGGTTGGGGTGGATGACCATAAGCGGCATATTGGCTGGGTGCTGCGGGCGCTGCTTGCACTGGGGCGCTATGCATGGGCCCCGCCATGGTGCTGTGCTCTGGCTGGGTGGTCTGATTTGGCTGTGGGCTGCCTGAACTGGGCAGAATCTGGCTGCAGTGACCTCTGCTGTGCGTTAGGTGGTGGGGTGCCTAACTGAGCGTAATTGCTGGGGGCAACAGATGTCTGCAGCGACCCTTGCTGCACTTGGTTAATGAAGCTACTTGGCTGGGGTTGACTGACTTTCTTATTCTCCTCTCCGGGAGAAGCCCGGAGAGGAGAGTTTCAGTAGCCGCTCAGGGGTCGGGGCTTAAGCGTGACATCACTAAGCCCCACCCCCATGCTGGTAAACCAGCAAATTCAGGGATCTCCGTTAAGGGGGCGGGGATAAAATGACGCGATTGTGTCATTTTAGCTCCGCCCTCTTCTCTGAGACCCGAGGATTGCGGCATTTTAATGCCGCGATCCGGTTTTCGAGAGACTCCCGGAAATTTCGGGAGACTCCCGGAAATTCCGGGAGGGTCGGCAACCCTGATGTATGCATGTATGGCGGTGGCCGTGTATACATGTATGTATGTGCCTGATGTTGGCTCTTCGCCATCCGTAAACATATTTTTTGGCTCTTTGTCTCTGACTGGTTGGCCACCCCTGTGTTAGTGCATATGCGAATGCCAGCGTTGTGCACCGGGGGTTATTAGTGAATCTCGCCCTATGAATGATATATATTTGCCCTGTCAGGAATAGAACAACAGATAACATTGCACATGACACACAGCTGCTGGAACACTGAATACACAACTTGCAGTGCCCACAATTATACACCAATTCCCTGCACGAGACTCACTGTCTGTATATACATATATACTTCTGTATCCGCTGCATCATTCTGTGCACTAATGTCCCACCAATCAGATTCCTCTCCCTGACTGCTCCAGGCTATCCACACATATCTGTACAGAACCCTCTTCCCTAAACCTCTGATCGTCTAATGCTCCCACCATTTTACCCCTAACAAATGAAATCCCCCCCTTCTCCCCTTGGTACCTGAAATAAACAAACGGAGTCATGTACTTTTGGCAAATTAGTGGTCACATTTATTAATTTGCTTACAAATATATACTGTTACTTGCTTCTGTTGGCGAAGATAAGCACTGCGGTCCACCAGCCCTGTATCGTAACTGAATCAAGCCGCCCGGGGGGCCAGGGACCCCTTCTCGCAACTTAAAACCTGTAACCACCCGGGGTCACTCTTCACGTTGCCCCCCGACGCCAGGCCTTGGAGCTGTTCACCCCCTTAGCTGGGGGGTGCCTCCGCTTCCTGGCGCCATTTTGGCTGGCCCGCAGTACTTCTGCCTCTGTTAATATATGTTCTATTGCATCATAATTCTGCTTGCTGTTTGTTCTTCCTTCATCTTGGGGTAGGCGGGTGGGACAAACACTTCACTGGTATTCTGCTCCTAATGACCCTCCCCCTATACCTGGCCTTCCTTAAGTATGGTGATACGCACTGGGGAGGGGTCACTTTACCTATTTCTTCTCCTGCCCTCCCCCTTGTTACCTTCCCACTATCCCTACTGTTCCACACTGCATATGGGATTACAATTGGTAATGGAGCCCATCCTAATAGTTTATTGTCTCTCGCGTCTAGTCGACGCTCGCTCTCTTTAAACCTCTGATCGTCTGATGCTCCCACCATTTTACCCCTAACAAATGAAATCCCCCCACCTTCTCCCCCTCCCCTTGGTACCTGAAATAAACAAACGGAGTCATGTACTTTTGGCGAATTAGTGGTCACATTTATTAATTTGCTTACAAATATATACTGTTATTTGCTTCTGTGGCGAAGATAAGCACTGCGGTCCACCAGCCCTGTATCGTAACTGAATCAAGCTGCCCGGGGGGCCAGGGACCACTTCTCGCAACTTAAAACCTGTAACCGCCCGGGGTCACCACTTACGTTGCCCCCCGACGCCATGCCTTGGAGCTCTTCACCCCCTTAGCTTTCCGCCCGCTGTGTTTCCTAAGAAAAGCTTCATCATACTCCCGCCAGGTGTTTGCCTTACTGTTCTCAACCATGTCGTGTATCATGTTCATGTATTTTAACACATTCATGCTTTCTCCAGGCCTGGTCTTAAGGTAACATGCTGCAAATTTATATATCCCACTTAACCATTTGTTGTATGTTCTATATTCTGCCTCCGCCCCTGGGCCTTTGCTAGCTGCCAGCCCACTTGCTTTTCTAGCTTCTTTCGTCATGGCAAAGATATCCACGTATTTCCCAGTCTTTATATCATTTTCCACCGCACTACGCACACCCCTGTCAATAGTTGTGGATGCGCATGTCAGTGATTCCTCTTTCTCCAGCTCCTTGCTCTTCCTCTTCTTGCTCTTCTTCTGGTTGCCCTTTTCCCCTTTCTTAAACTGCCTAAGCATTCTAATAAGTTTTGCCTGGCCCGGGTTAGCTTTGTCCGCATCGCTATCACTGTCCCCTGCGTCGGAGTCCGCAGACCCTATGTTTGACACACCACTGCTCTCGTCTGTCCCGCTTGCATTGCCGTCCTGATTGCTTGCTTGTGGCTCCTCCTCCCTTTGCTGCACTATTGCTCCCAAACCTTCTTGTCCGTCTGCCGGGGGCGTGCTTGTAGTCGCTGCCCCCTGTTTGCCCGCCGTTGTCTGGTTTGTGCTCGTTAGTATATTATTGTTCTCCGTTGTATTGCTTGGCAGACCCTGTGGTGGGCCATTTTCGGTTGCTATGTCCCTATGATGTGGGTATTCACTGGGTACAGTTGCCTGCTGAGTCCACTGTTGTAGCGGTGGGGGTTGCCTCGCCTGGTAAGGTTGCCATGGTTGAGGATATTGCCATTGTCCCGGGTACGCACTGTGGGGCTGATGGAGGTAGCTGGCGCATGGTTCGTGATGGTTTGTCATTGATGTATATGCCCCCTGGTTGGCATGAAAAGGGTACTGCTGGGGCACGTGCTGGGTAAAGTGCATTGGCCCCTGCTGTGTGTAGGATGTTATAGCAGGACTTGGATATGGTGTGTACCTTTGTGCAAATTGAGATGGTGCATGCTGGGGCCAGCCACTTGCAGCGCTGTGACTGTGAGCTTCTTGGGGTGCAGGCGTTTAAGTTGCTGGTGTGGGCTGCATATATTGGTTATGCCCGGATGCCATGTGTCCAGGTTGTGCCTGCGGAGCCGGCCTTGGCCATTCGTGTGTGGCAATGTTAGGCAAGTGCCCTACTGTAGGTGCGTGCTGAGGTATGTGGGCAGGTTGGGGTGGATGACCATAAGCGGCATATTGGCTGGGTGCTGCGGGCGCTGCTTGCACTGGGGCGCTATGCATGGGCCCCGCCATGGTGCTGTGCTCTGGCTGGGTGGTCTGATTTGGCTGTGGGCTGTCTGAACTGGGCAGAATCTGGCTGCAGTGACCTCTGCTGTGCGTTAGGTGGTGGGGTGCCTAACTGAGCGTAATTGCTGGGGGCAACAGATGTCTGCAGCGACCCTTGCTGCACTTGGTTAATGAAGCTACTTGGCTGGGGTTGACTGACTTTCTTATTCTCCTCTCCGGGAGAAGCCCGGAGAGGAGAGTTTCAGTAGCCGCTCAGGGGTCGGGGCTTAAGCGTGACATCACTAAGCCCCACCCCCATGCTGGTAAACCAGCAAATTCAGGGATCTCCGTTAAGGGGGCGGGGATAAAATGACGCGATTGTGTCATTTTAGCTCCGCCCTCTTCTCTGAGACCCGAGGATTGCGGCATTTTAATGCCGCGATCCGGTTTTCGAGAGACTCCCGGAAATTTCGGGAGACTCACGGAAATTCCGGGAGGGTCGGCAACCCTGATGTATGCATGTATGGCGGTGGCCGTGTATACATGTATGTATGTGCCTGATGTTGGCTCTTCGCCATCCGTAAACATATTTTTTGGCTCTTTGTCTCTGACTGGTTGGCCACCCCTGTGTTAGTGCATATGCGAATGCCAGCGTTGTGCACCGGGGGTTATTAGTGAATCTCGCCCTATGAATGATATATATTTGCCCTGTCAGGAATAGAACAACAGATAACATTGCACATGACACACAGCTGCTGGAACACTGAATACACAACTTGCAGTGCCCACAATTATACACCAATTCCCTGCACGAGACTCACTGTCTGTATATACATATATACTTCTGTATCCGCTGCATCATTCTGTGCACTAATGTCCCACCAATCAGATTCCTCTCCCTGACTGCTCCAGGCTATCCACACATATCTGTACAGAACCCTCTTCCCTAAACCTCTGATCGTCTAATGCTCCCACCATTTTACCCCTAACAAATGAAATCCCCCCCTTCTCCCCTTGGTACCTGAAATAAACAAACGGAGTCATGTACTTTTGGCAAATTAGTGGTCACATTTATTAATTTGCTTACAAATATATACTGTTACTTGCTTCTGTTGGCGAAGATAAGCACTGCGGTCCACCAGCCCTGTATCGTAACTGAATCAAGCCGCCCGGGGGGCCAGGGACCCCTTCTCGCAACTTAAAACCTGTAACCACCCGGGGTCACTCTTCACGTTGTCCCCCGACGCCAGGCCTTGGAGCTGTTCACCCCCTTAGCTGGGGGGTGCCTCCGCTTCCTGGCGCCATTTTGGCTGGCCCGCAGTACTTCTGCCTCTGTTAATATATGTTCTATTGCATCATAATTCTGCTTGCTGTTCGTTCTTCCTTCATCTTGGGGTAGGCGGGTGGGACAAACACTTCACTGGTATTCTGCTCCTAATGACCCTCCCCCTATACCTGGCCTTCCTTAAGTATGGTGATACGCACTGGGGAGGGGTCACTTTACCTATTTCTTCTCCTGCCCTCCCCCTTGTTACCTTCCCACTATCCCTACTGTTCCACACTGCATATGGGATTACAATTGGTAATGGAGCCCATCCTAATAGTTTATTGTCTCTCGCGTCTAGTCGACGCTCGCTCTCTTTAAACCTCTGATCGTCTGATGCTCCCACCATTTTACCCCTAACAAATGAAATCCCCCCACCTTCTCCCCCTCCCCTTGGTACCTGAAATAAACAAACGGAGTCATGTACTTTTGGCGAATTAGTGGTCACATTTATTAATTTGCTTACAAATATATACTGTTATTTGCTTCTGTGGCGAAGATAAGCACTGCGGTCCACCAGCCCTGTATCGTAACTGAATCAAGTTGCCCGGGGGGCCAGGGACCACTTCTCGCAACTTAAAACCTGTAACCGCCCGGGGTCACCACTTACGTTGCCCCCCGACGCCATGCCTTGGAGCTCTTCACCCCCTTAGCTTTCCGCCCGCTGTGTTTCCTAAGAAAAGCTTCATCATACTCCCGCCAGGTGTTTGCCTTACTGTTCTCAACCATGTCGTGTATCATGTTCATGTATTTTAACACATTCATGCTTTCTCCAGGCCTGGTCTTAAGGTAACATGCTGCAAATTTATATATCCCACTTAACCATTTGTTGTATGTTCTATATTCTGCCTCCGCCCCTGGGCCTTTGCTAGCTGCCAGCCCACTTGCTTTTCTAGCTTCTTTCGTCATGGCAAAGATATCCACGTATTTCCCAGTCTTTATATCATTTTCCACCGCACTACGCACACCCCTGTCAATAGTTGTGGATGCGCATGTCAGTGATTCCTCTTTCTCCAGCTCCTTGCTCTTCCTCTTCTTGCTCTTCTTCTGGTTGCCCTTTTCCCCTTTCTTAAACTGCCTAAGCATTCTAATAAGTTTTGCCTGGCCCGGGTTAGCTTTGTCCGCATCGCTATCACTGTCCCCTGCGTCGGAGTCCGCAGACCCTATGTTTGACACACCACTGCTCTCGTCTGTCCCGCTTGCATTGCCGTCCTGATTGCTTGCTTGTGGCTCCTCCTCCCTTTGCTGCACTATTGCTCCCAAACCTTCTTGTCCGTCTGCCGGGGGCGTGCTTGTAGTCGCTGCCCCCTGTTTGCCCGCCGTTGTCTGGTTCGTGCTCGTTAGTATATTATTGTTCTCCGTTGTATTGCTTGGCAGACCCTGTGGTGGGCCATTTTCGGTTGCTATGTCCCTATGATGTGGGTATTCACTGGGTACAGTTGCCTGCTGAGTCCACTGTTGTAGCGGTGGGGGTTGCCTCGCCTGGTAAGGTTGCCATGGTTGAGGATATTGCCATTGTCCCGGGTACGCACTGTGGGGCTGATGGAGGTAGCTGGCGCATGGTTCGTGATGGTTTGTCATTGATGTATATGCCCCCTGGTTGGCATGAAAAGGGTACTGCTGGGGCACGTGCTGGGTAAAGTGCATTGGCCCCTGCTGTGTGTAGGATGTTATAGCAGGACTTGGATATGGTGTGTACCTTTGTGCAAATTGAGATGGTGCATGCTGGGGCCAGCCACTTGCAGCGCTGTGACTGTGAGCTTCTTGGGGTGCAGGCGTTTAAGTTGCTGGTGTGGGCTGCATATATTGGTTATGCCCGGATGCCATGTGTCCAGGTTGTGCCTGCGGAGCCGGCCTTGGCCATTCGTGTGTGGCAATGTTAGGCAAGTGCCCTACTGTAGGTGCGTGCTGAGGTATGTGGGCAGGTTGGGGTGGATGACCATAAGCGGCATATTGGCTGGGTGCTGCGGGCGCTGCTTGCACTGGGGCGCTATGCATGGGCCCCGCCATGGTGCTGTGCTCTGGCTGGGTGGTCTGATTTGGCTGTGGGCTGTCTGAACTGGGCAGAATCTGGCTGCAGTGACCTCTGCTGTGCGTTAGGTGGTGGGGTGCCTAACTGAGCGTAATTGCTGGGGGCAACAGATGTCTGCAGCGACCCTTGCTGCACTTGGTTAATGAAGCTACTTGGCTGGGGTTGACTGACTTTCTTATTCTCCTCTCCGGGAGAAGCCCGGAGAGGAGAGTTTCAGTAGCCGCTCAGGGGTCGGGGCTTAAGCGTGACATCACTAAGCCCCACCCCCATGCTGGTAAACCAGCAAATTCAGGGATCTCCGTTAAGGGGGCGGGGATAAAATGACGCGATTGTGTCATTTTAGCTCCGCCCTCTTCTCTGAGACCCGAGGATTGCGGCATTTTAATGCCGCGATCCGGTTTTCGAGAGACTCCCGGAAATTTCGGGAGACTCACGGAAATTCCGGGAGGGTCGGCAACCCTGATGTATGCATGTATGGCGGTGGCCGTGTATACATGTATGTATGTGCCTGATGTTGGCTCTTCGCCATCCGTAAACATATTTTTTGGCTCTTTGTCTCTGACTGGTTGGCCACCCCTGTGTTAGTGCATATGCGAATGCCAGCGTTGTGCACCGGGGGTTATTAGTGAATCTCGCCCTATGAATGATATATATTTGCCCTGTCAGGAATAGAACAACAGATAACATTGCACATGACACACAGCTGCTGGAACACTGAATACACAACTTGCAGTGCCCACAATTATACACCAATTCCCTGCACGAGACTCACTGTCTGTATATACATATATACTTCTGTATCCGCTGCATCATTCTGTGCACTAATGTAACACCAATCAGATTCCTCTCCCTGACTGCTCCAGGCTATCCACACATATCTGTACAGAACCCTCTTCCCTAAACCTCTGATCGTCTAATGCTCCCACCATTTTACCCCTAACAAATGAAATCCCCCCCTTCTCCCCTTGGTACCTGAAATAAACAAACGGAGTCATGTACTTTTGGCAAATTAGTGGTCACATTTATTAATTTGCTTACAAATATATACTGTTACTTGCTTCTGTTGGCGAAGATAAGCACTGCGGTCCACCAGCCCTGTATCGTAACTGAATCAAGCCGCCCGGGGGGCCAGGGACCCCTTCTCGCAACTTAAAACCTGTAACCACCCGGGGTCACTCTTCACGTTGCCCCCCGACGCCAGGCCTTGGAGCTGTTCACCCCCTTAGCTGGGGGGTGCCTCCGCTTCCTGGCGCCATTTTGGCTGGCCCGCAGTACTTCTGCCTCTGTTAATATATGTTCTATTGCATCATAATTCTGCTTGCTGTTCGTTCTTCCTTCATCTTGGGGTAGGCGGTGGGACAAACACTTCACTGGTATTCTGCTCCTAATGACCCTCCCCCTATACCTGGCCTTCCTTAAGTATGGTGATACGCACTGGGGAGGGGTCACTTTACCTATTTCTTCTCCTGCCCTCCCCCTTGTTACCTTCCCACTATCCCTACTGTTCCACACTGCATATGGGATTACAATTGGTAATGGAGCCCATCCTAATAGTTTATTGTCTCTCGCGTCTAGTCGACGCTCGCTCTCTTTAAACCTCTGATCGTCTGATGCTCCCACCATTTTACCCCTAACAAATGAAATCCCCCCACCTTCTCCCCCTCCCCTTGGTACCTGAAATAAACAAACGGAGTCATGTACTTTTGGCGAATTAGTGGTCACATTTATTAATTTGCTTACAAATATATACTGCTATTTGCTTCTGTGGCGAAGATAAGCACTGCGGTCCACCAGCCCTGTATCGTAACTGAATCAAGCTGCCCGGGGGGCCAGGGACCACTTCTCGCAACTTAAAACCTGTAACCGCCCGGGGTCACCACTTACGTTGCCCCCCGACGCCATGCCTTGGAGCTCTTCACCCCCTTAGCTTTCCGCCCGCTGTGTTTCCTAAGAAAAGCTTCATCATACTCCCGCCAGGTGTTTGCCTTACTGTTCTCCACCATGTCGTGTTCATATATTTTAACACATTCATGCTTTCTCCAGGCCTGGTCTTAAGGTAACATGCTGCAAATTTATATATCCCACTTAACCATTTGTTGTATGTTCTATATTCTGCCTCCGCCCCTGGGCCTTTGCTAGCTGCCAGCCCACTTGCTTTTCTAGCTTCTTTCGTCATGGCAAAGATATCCACGTATTTCCCAGTCTTTATATCATTTTCCACCGCACTACGCACACCCCTGTCAATAGTTGTGGATGCGCATGTCAGTGATTCCTCTTTCTCCAGCTCCTTGCTCTTCCTCTTCTTGCTCTTCTTCTGGTTGCCCTTTTCCCCTTTCTTAAACAGCCTAAGCATTCTAATAAGTTTTGCCTGGCCCGGGTTAGCTTTGTCCGCATCGCTATCACTGTCCCCTGCGTCGGAGTCCGCAGACCCTATGTTTGACACACCACTGCTCTCGTCTGTCCCGCTTGCATTGCCGTCCTGATTGCTTGCTTGTGGCTCCTCCTCCCTTTGCTGCACTATTGCTCCCAAACCTTCTTGTCCGTCTGCCGGGGGCGTGCTTGTAGTCGCTGCCCCCTGTTTGCCCGTCGTTGTCTGGTTCGTGCTCGTTAGTATATTATTGTTCTCCGTTGTATTGCTTGGCAGACCCTGTGGTGGGCCATTTTCGGTTGCTATGTCCCTATGATGTGGGTATTCACTGGGTACAGTTGCCTGCTGAGTCCACTGTTGTAGCGGTGGGGGTTGCCTCGCCTGGTAAGGTTGTCATGGTTGAGGATATTGCCATTGTCCCGGGTACGCACTGTGGGGCTGATGGAGGTAGCTGGCGCATGGTTCGTGATGGTTTGTCATTGATGTATATGCCCCCTGGTTGGCATGAAAAGGGTACTGCTGGGGCACGTGCTGGGTAAAGTGCATTGGCCCCTGCTGTGTGTAGGATGTTATAGCAGGACTTGGATATGGTGTGTACCTTTGTGCAAATTGAGATGGTGCATGCTGGGGCCAGCCACTTGCAGCGCTGTGACTGTGAGCTTCTTGGGGTGCAGGCGTTTAAGTTGCTGGTGTGGGCTGCATATATTGGTTATGCCCGGATGCCATGTGTCCAGGTTGTGCCTGCGGAGCCGGCCTTGGCCATTCGTGTGTGGCAATGTTAGGCAAGTGCCCTACTGTAGGTGCGTGCTGAGGTATGTGGGCAGGTTGGGGTGGATGACCATAAGCGGCATATTGGCTGGGTGCTGCGGGCGCTGCTTGCACTGGGGCGCTATGCATATGCCCCGCCATGGTGCTGTGCTCTGGCTGGGTGGTCTGATTTGGCTGTGGGCTGCCTGAACTGGGCAGAATCTGGCTGCAGTGACCTCTGCTGTGCGTTAGGTGGTGGGGTGCCTAACTGAGCGTAATTGCTGGGGGCAACAGATGTCTGCAGCGACCCTTGCTGCACTTGGTTAATGAAGCTACTTGGCTGGGGTTGACTGACTTTCTTATTCTCCTCTCCGGGAGAAGCCCGGAGAGGAGAGTTTCAGTAGCCGCTCAGGGGTCGGGGCTTAAGCGTGACATCACTAAGCCCCACCCCCATGCTGGTAAACCAGCAAATTCAGGGATCTCCGTTAAGGGGGCGGGGATAAAATGACGCGATTGTGTCATTTTAGCTCCGCCCTCTTCTCTGAGACCCGAGGATTGCGGCATTTTAATGCCGCGATCCGGTTTTCGAGAGACTCCCGGAAATTTCGGGAGACTCCCGGAAATTCCGGGAGGGTCGGCAACCCTGATGTATGCATGTATGGCGGTGGCCGTGTATACATGTATGTATGTGCCTGATGTTGGCTCTTCGCCATCCGTAAACATATTTTTTGGCTCTTTGTCTCTGACTGGTTGGCCACCCCTGTGTTAGTGCATATGCGAATGCCAGCGTTGTGCACCGGGGGTTATTAGTGAATCTCGCCCTATGAATGATATATATTTGCCCTGTCAGGAATAGAACAACAGATAACATTGCACATGACACACAGCTGCTGGAACACTGAATACACAACTTGCAGTGCCCACAATTATACACCAATTCCCTGCACGAGACTCACTGTCTGTATATACATATATACTTCTGTATCCGCTGCATCATTCTGTGCACTAATGTCCCACCAATCAGATTCCTCTCCCTGACTGCTCCAGGCTATCCACACATATCTGTACAGAACCCTCTTCCCTAAACCTCTGATCGTCTAATGCTCCCACCATTTTACCCCTAACAAATGAAATCCCCCCCTTCTCCCCTTGGTACCTGAAATAAACAAACGGAGTCATGTACTTTTGGCAAATTAGTGGTCACATTTATTAATTTGCTTACAAATATATACTGTTACTTGCTTCTGTTGGCGAAGATAAGCACTGCGGTCCACCAGCCCTGTATCGTAACTGAATCAAGCCGCCCGGGGGGCCAGGGACCCCTTCTCGCAACTTAAAACCTGTAACCACCCGGGGTCTTGGAGCTGTTCACCCCCTTAGCTGGGGGGTGCCTCCGCTTCCTGGCGCCATTTTGGCTGGCCCGCAGTACTTCTGCCTCTGTTAATATATGTTCTATTGCATCATAATTCTGCTTGCTGTTCGTTCTTCCTTCATCTTGGGGTAGGCGGGTGGGACAAACACTTCACTGGTATTCTGCTCCTAATGACCCTCCCCCTATACCTGGCCTTCCTTAAGTATGGTGATACGCACTGGGGAGGGGTCACTTTACCTATTTCTTCTCCTGCCCTCCCCCTTGTTACCTTCCCACTATCCCTACTGTTCCACACTGCATATGGGATTACAATTGGTAATGGAGCCCATCCTAATAGTTTATTGTCTCTCGCGTCTAGTCGACGCTCGCTCTCTTTAAACCTCTGATCGTCTGATGCTCCCACCATTTTACCCCTAACAAATGAAATCCCCCCACCTTCTCCCCCTCCCCTTGGTACCTGAAATAAACAAACGGAGTCATGTACTTTTGGCGAATTAGTGGTCACATTTATTAATTTGCTTACAAATATATACTGTTATTTGCTTCTGTGGCGAAGATAAGCACTGCGGTCCACCAGCCCTGTATCGTAACTGAATCAAGCTGCCCGGGGGGCCAGGGACCACTTCTCGCAACTTAAAACCTGTAACCGCCCGGGGTCACCACTTACGTTGCCCCCGACGCCATGCCTTGGAGCTCTTCACCCCCTTAGCTTTCCGCCCGCTGTGTTTCCTAAGAAAAGCTTCATCATACTCCCGCCAGGTGTTTGCCTTACTGTTCTCCACCATGTCGTGTTCATATATTTTAACACATTCATGCTTTCTCCAGGCCTGGTCTTAAGGTAACATGCTGCAAATTTATATATCCCACTTAACCATTTGTTGTATGTTCTATATTCTGCCTCCGCCCCTGGGCCTTTGCTAGCTGCCAGCCCACTTGCTTTTCTAGCTTCTTTCGTCATGGCAAAGATATCCACGTATTTCCCAGTCTTTATATCATTTTCCACCGCACTACGCACACCCCTGTCAATAGTTGTGGATGCGCATGTCAGTGATTCCTCTTTCTCCAGCTCCTTGCTCTTCCTCTTCTTGCTCTTCTTCTGGTTGCCCTTTTCCCCTTTCTTAAACAGCCTAAGCATTCTAATAAGTTTTGCCTGGCCCGGGTTAGCTTTGTCCGCATCGCTATCACTGTCCCCTGCGTCGGAGTCCGCAGACCCTATGTTTGACACACCACTGCTCTCGTCTGTCCCGCTTGCATTGCCGTCCTGATTGCTTGCTTGTGGCTCCTCCTCCCTTTGCTGCACTATTGCTCCCAAACCTTCTTGTCCGTCTGCCGGGGGCGTGCTTGTAGTCGCTGCCCCCTGTTTGCCCGCCGTTGTCTGGTTCGTGCTCGTTAGTATATTATTGTTCTCCGTTGTATTGCTTGGCAGACCCTGTGGTGGGCCATTTTCGGTTGCTATGTCCCTATGATGTGGGTATTCACTGGGTACAGTTGCCTGCTGAGTCCACTGTTGTAGCGGTGGGGGTTGCCTCGCCTGGTAAGGTTGCCATGGTTGAGGATATTGCCATTGTCCCGGGTACGCACTGTGGGGCTGATGGAGGTAGCTGGCGCATGGTTCGTGATGGTTTGTCATTGATGTATATGCCCCCTGGTTGGCATGAAAAGGGTACTGCTGGGGCACGTGCTGGGTAAAGTGCATTGGCCCCTGCTGTGTGTAGGATGTTATAGCAGGACTTGGATATGGTGTGTACCTTTGTGCAAATTGAGATGGTGCATGCTGGGGCCAGCCACTTGCAGCGCTGTGACTGTGAGCTTCTCTGGGTGCAGGCGTTTAAGTTGCTGGTGTGGGCTGCATATATTGGTTATGCCCGGATGCCATGTGTCCAGGTTGTGCCTGCGGAGCCGGCCTTGGCCATTCGTGTGTGGCAATGTTAGGCAAGTGCCCTACTGTAGGTGCGTGCTGAGGTATGTGGGCAGGTTGGGGTGGATGACCATAAGCGGCATATTGGCTGGGTGCTGCGGGCGCTGCTTGCACTGGGGCGCTATGCATGGGCCCCGCCATGGTGCTGTGCTCTGGCTGGGTGGTCTGATTTGGCTGTGGGCTGACCTGAACTGGGCAGAATCTGGCTGCAGTGACCTCTGCTGTGCGTTAGGTGGTGGGGTGCCTAACTGAGCGTAATTGCTGGGGGAAACAGATGTCTGCAGCGACCCTTGCTGCACTTGGTTAATGAAGCTACTTGGCTGGGGTTAACTGACTTTCTTATTCTCCTCTCCGGGAGAAGCCCGGAGAGGAGAGTTTCAGTAGCCGCTCAGGGGTCGGGGCTTAAGCGTGACATCACTAAGCCCCACCCCCATGCTGGTAAACCAGCAAATTCAGGGATCTCCGTTAAGGGGGCGGGGATAAAATGACGCGATTGTGTCATTTTAGCTCCGCCCTCTTCTCTGAGACCCGAGGATTGCGGCATTTTAATGCCGCGATCCGGTTTTCGAGAGACTCCCGGAAATTTCTGGAGACTCCCGGAAATTCCGGGAGGGTCGGCAACCCTGATGTATGCATGTATGGCGGTGGCCGTGTATACATGTATGTATGTGCCTGATGTTGGCTCTTCGCCATCCGTAAACATATTTTTTGGCTCTTTGTCTCTGACTGGTTGGCCACCCCTGTGTTAGTGCATATGCGAATGCCAGCGTTGTGCACCGGGGGTTATTAGTGAATCTCGCCCTATGAATGATATATATTTGCCCTGTCAGGAATAGAACAACAGATAACATTGCACATGACACACAGCTGCTGGAACACTGAATACACAACTTGCAGTGCCCACAATTATACACCAATTCCCTGCACGAGACTCACTGTCTGTATATACATATATACTTCTGTATCCGCTGCATCATTCTGTGCACTAATGTCCCACCAATCAGATTCCTCTCCCTGACTGCTCCAGGCTATCCACACATATCTGTACAGAACCCTCTTCCCTAAACTTCTGATCGTCTAATGCTCCCACCATTTTACCCCTAACAAATGAAACCCCCCCTTCTCCCCTTGGTACCTGAAATAAACAAACGGAGTCATGTACTTTTGGCAAATTAGTGGTCACATTTATTAATTTGCTTACAAATATATACTGTTACTTGCTTCTGTTGGCGAAGATAAGCACTGCGGTCCACCAGCCCTGTATCGTAACTGAATCAAGCCGCCCGGGGGGCCAGGGACCCCTTCTCGCAACTTAAAACCTGTAACCACCCGGGGTCACTCTTCACGTTGCCCCCCGACGCCAGGCCTTGGAGCTGTTCACCCCCTTAGCTGGGGGGTGCCTCCGCTTCCTGGCGCCATTTTGGTTGACCAGCAGTACTTCTGCCTCTGTTAATATATGTTCTATTGCATCATAATTCTGCTTGCTGTTCGTTCTTCCTTCATCTTGGGGTAGGCGGGTGGGACAAACACTTCACTGGTATTCTGCTCCTAATGACCCTCCCCCTATACCTGGCCTTCCTTAAGTATGGTGATACGCACTGGGGAGGGGTCACTTTACCTATTTCTTCTCCTGCCCTCCCCCTTGTTACCTTCCCACTATCCCTACTGTTCCACACTGCATATGGGATTACAATTGGTAATGGAGCCCATCCTAATAGTTTATTGTCTCTCGCGTCTAGTCGACGCTCGCTCTCTTTAAACCTCTGATCGTCTGATGCTCCCACCATTTTACCCCTAACAAATGAAATCCCCCCACCTTCTCCCCCTCCCCTTGGTACCTGAAATAAACAAACGGAGTCATGTACTTTTGGCGAATTAGTGGTCACATTTATTAATTTGCTTACAAATATATACTGTTATTTGCTTCTGTGGCGAAGATAAGCACTGCGGTCCACCAGCCCTGTATCGTAACTGAATCAAGTTGCCCGGGGGGCCAGGGACCACTTCTCGCAACTTAAAACCTGTAACCGCCCGGGGTCACCACTTACGTTGCCCCCCGACGCCATGCCTTGGAGCTCTTCACCCCCTTAGCTTTCCGCCCGCTGTGTTTCCTAAGAAAAGCTTCATCATACTCCCGCCAGGTGTTTGCCTTACTGTTCTCCACCATGTCGTGTTCATATATTTTAACACATTCATGCTTTCTCCAGGCCTGGTCTTAAGGTAACATGCTGCAAATTTATATATCCCACTTAACCATTTGTTGTATGTTCTATATTCTGCCTCCGCCCCTGGGCCTTTGCTAGCTGCCAGCCCGCTAGCTTTTCTAGCTTCTTTCGTCATGGCAAAGATATCCACGTATTTCCCAGTCTTTATATCATTTTCCACCGCACTACGCACACCCCTGTCAATAGTTGTGGATGCGCATGTCAGTGATTCCTCTTTCTCCAGCTCCTTGCTCTTCCTCTTCTTGCTCTTCTTCTGGTTGCCCTTTTCCCCTTTCTTAAACTGCCTAAGCATTCTAATAAGTTTTGCCTGGCCCGGGTTAGCTTTGTCCGCATCGCTATCACTGTCCCCTGCGTCGGAGTCCGCAGACCCTATGTTTGACTCACCACTGCTCTCGTCTGTCCCGCTTGCATTGCCGTCCTGATTGCTTGCTTGTGGCTCCTCCTCCCTTTGCTGCACTATTGCTCCCAAACCTTCTTGTCCGTCTGCCGGGGGCGTGCTTGTAGTCGCTGCCCCCTGTTTGCCCGCCGTTGTCTGGTTCGTGCTCGTTAGTATATTATTGTTCTCCGTTGTATTGCTTGGCAGACCCTGTGGTGGGCCATTTTCGGTTGCTATGTCCCTATGATGTGGGTATTCACTGGGTACAGTTGCCTGCTGAGTCCACTGTTGTAGCGGTGGGGGTTGCCTCGCCTGGTAAGGTTGCCATGGTTGAGGATATTGCCATTGTCCCGGGTACGCACTGTGGGGCTGATGGAGGTAGCTGGCGCATGGTTCGTGATGGTTTGTCATTGATGTATATGCCCCCTGGTTGGCATGAAAAGGGTACTGCTGGGGCACGTGCTGGGTAAAGTGCATTGGCCCCTGCTGTGTGTAGGATGTTATAGCAGGACTTGGATATGGTGTGTACCTTTGTGCAAATTGAGATGGTGCATGCTGGGGCCAGCCACTTGCAGCGCTGTGACTGTGAGCTTCTTGGGGTGCAGGCGTTTAAGTTGCTGGTGTGGGCTGCATATATTGGTTATGCCCGGATGCCATGTGTCCAGGTTGTGCCTGCGGAGCCGGCCTTGGCCATTCGTGTGTGGCAATGTTAGGCAAGTGCCCTACTGTAGGTGCATGCTGAGGTATGTGGGCAGGTTGGGGTGGATGACCATAAGCGGCATATTGGCTGGGTGCTGCGGGCGCTGCTTGCACTGGGGCGCTATGCATGGGCCCCGCCATGGTGCTGTGCTCTGGCTGGGTGGTCTGATTTGGCTGTGGGCTGCCTGAACTGGGCAGAATCTGGCTGCAGTGACCTCTGCTGTGCGTTAGGTGGTGGGGTGCCTAACTGAGCGTAATTGCTGGGGGCAACAGATGTCTGCAGCGACCCTTGCTGCACTTGGTTAATGAAGCTACTTGGCTGGGGTTGACTGACTTTCTTATTCTCCTCTCCGGGAGAAGCCCGGAGAGGAGAGTTTCAGTAGCCGCTCAGGGGTCGGGGCTTAAGCGTGACATCACTAAGCCCCACCCCCATGCTGGTAAACCAGCAAATTCAGGGATCTCCGTTAAGGGGGCGGGGATAAAATGACGCGATTGTGTCATTTTAGCTCCGCCCTCTTCTCTGAGACCCGAGGATTGCGGCATTTTAATGCCGCGATCCGGTTTTCGAGAGACTCCCGGAAATTTCGGGAGACTCCCGGAAATTCCGGGAGGGTCGGCAACCCTGATGTATGCATGTATGGCGGTGGCCGTGTATACATGTATGTATGTGCCTGATGTTGGCTCTTCGCCATCCGTAAACATATTTTTTGGCTCTTTGTCTCTGACTGGTTGGCCACCCCTGTGTTAGTGCATATGCGAATGCCAGCGTTGTGCACCGGGGGTTATTAGTGAATCTCGCCCTATGAATGATATATATTTGCCCTGTCAGGAATAGAACAACAGATAACATTGCACATGACACACAGCTGCTGGAACACTGAATACACAACTTGCAGTGCCCACAATTATACACCAATTCCCTGCACGAGACTCACTGTCTGTATATACATATATACTTCTGTATCCGCTGCATCATTCTGTGCACTAATGTCCCACCAATCAGATTCCTCTCCCTGACTGCTCCAGGCTATCCACACATATCTGTACAGAACCCTCTTCCCTAAACCTCTGATCGTCTAATGCTCCCACCATTTTACCCCTAACAAATGAAATCCCCCCCTTCTCCCCTTGGTACCTGAAATAAACAAACGGAGTCATGTACTTTTGGCAAATTAGTGGTCACATTTATTAATTTGCTTACAAATATATACTGTTACTTGCTTCTGTTGGCGAAGATAAGCACTGCGGTCCACCAGCCCTGTATCGTAACTGAATCAAGCCGCCCGGGGGGCCAGGGACCCCTTCTCGCAACTTAAAACCTGTAACCACCCGGGGTCACTCTTCACGTTGCCCCCCGACGCCAGGCCTTGGAGCTGTTCACCCCCTTAGCTGGGGGGTGCCTCCGCTTCCTGGCGCCATTTTGGCTGGCCCGCAGTACTTCTGCCTCTGTTAATATATGTTCTATTGCATCATAATTCTGCTTGCTGTTTGTTCTTCCTTCATCTTGGGGTAGGCGGGTGGGACAAACACTTCACTGGTATTCTGCTCCTAATGACCCTCCCCCTATACCTGGCCTTCCTTAAGTATGGTGATACGCACTGGGGAGGGGTCACTTTACCTATTTCTTCTCCTGCCCTCCCCCTTGTTACCTTCCCACTATCCCTACTGTTCCACACTGCATATGGGATTACAATTGGTAATGGAGCCCATCCTAATAGTTTATTGTCTCTCGCGTCTAGTCGACGCTCGCTCTCTTTAAACCTCTGATCGTCTGATGCTCCCACCATTTTACCCCTAACAAATGAAATCCCCCCACCTTCTCCCCCTCCCCTTGGTACCTGAAATAAACAAACGGAGTCATGTACTTTTGGCGAATTAGTGGTCACATTTATTAATTTGCTTACAAATATATACTGTTATTTGCTTCTGTGGCGAAGATAAGCACTGCGGTCCACCAGCCCTGTATCGTAACTGAATCAAGCTGCCCGGGGGGCCAGGGACCACTTCTCGCAACTTAAAACCTGTAACCGCCCGGGGTCACCACTTACGTTGCCCCCCGACGCCATGCCTTGGAGCTCTTCACCCCCTTAGCTTTCCGCCCGCTGTGTTTCCTAAGAAAAGCTTCATCATACTCCCGCCAGGTGTTTGCC
Source organism: Crinia signifera (assembly GCF_055691185.1). Classification (NCBI taxonomy): domain Eukaryota; kingdom Metazoa; phylum Chordata; class Amphibia; order Anura; family Myobatrachidae; genus Crinia; species Crinia signifera. The sequence continues at coordinate 155,893,507 of NC_139224.1, forward strand.
TTACTGTTCTCCACCATGTCGTGTTCATATATTTTAACACATTCATGCTTTCTCCAGGCCTGGTCTTAAGGTAACATGCTGCAAATTTATATATCCCACTTAACCATTTGTTGTATGTTCTATATTCTGCCTCCGCCCCTGGGCCTTTGCTAGCTGCCAGCCCACTTGCTTTTCTAGCTTCTTTCGTCATGGCAAAGATATCCACGTATTTCCCAGTCTTTATATCATTTTCCACCGCACTACGCACACCCCTGTCAATAGTTGTGGATGCGCATGTCAGTGATTCCTCTTTCTCCAGCTCCTTGCTCTTCCTCTTCTTGCTCTTCTTCTGGTTGCCCTTTTCCCCTTTCTTAAACTGCCTAAGCATTCTAATAAGTTTTGCCTGGCCCGGGTTAGCTTTGTCCGCATCGCTATCACTGTCCCCTGCGTCGGAGACCGCAGACCCTATGTTTGACACACCACTGCTCTCGTCTGTCCCGCTTGCATTGCCGTCCTGATTGCTTGCTTGTGGCTCCTCCTCCCTTTGCTGCACTATTGCTCCCAAACCTTCTTGTCCGTCTGCCGGGGGCGTGCTTGTAGTCGCTGCCCCCTGTTTGCCCGCCGTTGTCTGGTTCGTGCTCGTTAGTATATTATTGTTCTCCGTTGTATTGCTTGGCAGACCCTGTGGTGGGCCATTTTCGGTTGCTATGTCCCTATGATGTGGGTATTCACTGGGTACAGTTGCCTGCTGAGTCCACTGTTGTAGCGGTGGGGGTTGCCTCGCCTGGTAAGGTTGCCATGGTTGAGGATATTGCCATTGTCCCGGGTACGCACTGTGGGGCTGATGGAGGTAGCTGGCGCATGGTTCGTGATGGTTTGTCATTGATGTATATGCCCCCTGGTTGGCATGAAAAGGGTACTGCTGGGGCACGTGCTGGGTAAAGTGCATTGGCCCCTGCTGTGTGTAGGATGTTATAGCAGGACTTGGATATGGTGTGTACCTTTGTGCAAATTGAGATGGTGCATGCTGGGGCCAGCCACTTGCAGCACTGTGACTGTGAGCTTCTTGGGGTGCAGGCGTTTAAGTTGCTGGTGTGGGCTGCATATATTGGTTATGCCCGGATGCCATGTGTCCAGGTTGTGCCTGCGGAGCCGGCCTTGGCCATTCGTGTGTGGCAATGTTAGGCAAGTGCCCTACTGTAGGTGCGTGCTGAGGTATGTGGGCAGGTTGGGGTGGATGACCATAAGCGGCATATTGGCTGGGTGCTGCGGGCGCTGCTTGCACTGGGGCGCTATGCATGGGCCCCGCCATGGTGCTGTGCTCTGGCTGGGTGGTCTGATTTGGCTGTGGGCTGCCTGAACTGGGCAGAATCTGGCTGCAGTGACCTCTGCTGTGCGTTAGGTGGTGGGGTGCCTAACTGAGCGTAATTGCTGGGGGCAACAGATGTCTGCAGCGACCCTTGCTGCACTTGGTTAATGAAGCTACTTGGCTGGGGTTGACTGACTTTCTTATTCTCCTCTCCGGGAGAAGCCCGGAGAGGAGAGTTTCAGTAGCCGCTCAGGGGTCGGGGCTTAAGCGTGACATCACTAAGCCCCACCCCCATGCTGGTAAACCAGCAAATTCAGGGATCTCCGTTAAGGGGGCGGGGATAAAATGACGCGATTGTGTCATTTCTCTACCGTCCAATGGGATACTGGGCTTCACTACTATGGGGGATTGAGACCTCCGCAGGAGAGACAGGCACATAAAAGAACTTTCAGTGTGGGTGCACTGGCTCCTCCCCTCAATCTCCCTCCACTAGTCAGTTTTGAAAAATGTGCCTCAGGAGAGGCAGTGCTTCTGGATGCTCCAGAGTTTTTTCCACATTTATTTTCAAGTTTGTTATTTTGGGGCGCTGTGGTGACCACACAGCTGTCCTGCTTCGTGGGTGTCAGGGGAAGGGTCAGTCCCCGACCTCTTCAGGTGCAGAGCTGACCCTGCTACAGGACAATCCAGTCCTGCGTGGGACTTGTCACCGCACAGCATTGCGCTGTAGCGAGCAAGTCCCCTAGCCGCCGCACACCCCTGACAGGTCTGAAGACATCGGTGGTGAGTACAGGCTGGGGGTCCCACAAGGGGTCCCCGCAGCCATTTCTGGTGCGGCTAGACGACGGCTAGTAATGGCGGCTCTCCAGCAGGGACCGCGTGAACACCGCGTCTGATAACTGGCATAGGGGTGCTGCCGCTGGACCACCAGGGACACCCCTCAGGGTATAATGTATGATATATATTTTACACCTTTAATAATGTCAGTATAAATATATGTAAGCGCCAGCTCCGTGTAAGGGGGCGGGGCTTCACTCAGAGCGGGACCAAGCTCTGCTGGGCGCGCGCTGTCACTTCCTGCTTCTTCACACGCAACTCCATTACAGGGCTCCTCACTGGCGTGGTGGATCCGGGTACTTGCAGCACGGCAGAGACAGCAGGTTTTTTATAGCGATTTAGCGCTGCTGCGCTATCTAGCTTAGTCAGACACTGTGTTGTTTATATCACTGTGTTTAGCGTTACCAGCTCACCCAGATCTGTGAGTTCAGGTTAAGGGTGCACTTGGCTCCCCAATTGCTCTGTTTTTTCCCCACTGTTTAGTTACAGACACAGCATAAAGCAAGCACATAGGGGGACATTTACCAAAATGGATTCGTAGAAAAAAGGTGTATTCGTAGGGAGAAATACACCTTTTTTTTACGAATTTGTATTTTCGGGATTTACAATCCCAAAAATACAAAATTTCGTAGTCCTAAAGATGGAACATTCGTATTTGTATTTACAAATACGAATGTCTACACCATCGATAGAATACGACAGAAATCACCATTCAAAAGAATGGTGGTTTCTGATTTACTAAGCAGCCGTACTGATAATACGGCTGCTTAGTGGTGTAAAACACCCACGCAAATACGACAGGAAAATAGAACACCATTTTCATGTCGTATTTGCGTTTTAGCCTGCACGGATCAGTCAGATCCGTGCAGGCTTCAGTGTAAAAAAATAGAAAAATAAATAAATAAAAAAAAAACCGGCGTGGGGTCCCCCCCACAGCCGAAACCAGCACCAGGCTGACAGAGCCTGGAGCCGGTAATTAAAAATCAGGGAACCCGACAAATAGGGGTTCCCCGATTTTTAACAACCAGCCCCAGGCTCCTGCTCTGGGGCTGGTTCCCAAAATACGGGGGACAAAATGACTAGGGGTCCCCCGTATTTTAAGAACCAGCCCCAGGCAAAACCAGCCAGCAGGCTAATGCCACAGCCGGGGGGAGACTTTTTATGCAAGTCCCCCCGGCCAAAGCATTAACACTACCGACCAGTCAGCCTGGCCAGGGGCCCTGGGGGAGTGGGGACCCCCCCAATAAAGGGGTCCCCCCCCTCCAGGACTTACCTGACCAGGCTGAAGCCTGGTGCTGTCCTCGATGCCCCTGGGCGGTGGGCATCGAGCTGATAGTTGTGTAAAAAATAGAAGAAACCATTGTTTTTTACTGTGGCACTACAAGTGCCAGCAAGCCTCCCCAGCAAGCTGGGACTTGGAGAACCACAAGTCCCAGCCTGCTGGGCATTAAAGGGCCCGCTGGGTCTTGTAGTGCCACAGTAAAAAAAATAGTTAAATAAAACACACTGACACACATTTTAAATAAAAGTTTAATACATACAAAACACACATACTGATACTTACCTAGCTTGATCCCGTTGGTAGGTCGCTGGCTCCGGTGTCGGCGGCTCCGTGTCGGCGGCTCCGTTGTCGGCGGCTCCGTGTCGGCGGCTCCGGGGTCGTCGGCGTCCTGTCCGAAGATAATCCATGTTGGACCTGTGGAAGGAAATCCTACTCACCCAGGTCCTGCATGGATGGTCTTCGTTCTTCATCCGTCGACATCCCGGTCTTCTGACAGCTGCTGGCGACTTCCAGCAGCTGTCGGCATCTTCCGCGACGCTCCCCGGCTTTCAGAGCCGGAGAGAGAACCTTCCTGGTCGGCGTCTGGGCTCAGAATGAATTCTGGCCAATCAGGAGCCGCCTAGCCGCCTAGCGGCCAATCAGGAAAGGTCTTTCCTGATTGGCCGCTAGGCGGCTCCTGATTGGCCAGAATTCATTCTGAGCCCAGACGCCGACCAGGAAGGTTCTCTCTCCGGCTCTGAAAGCCGGGGAGCGTCGCGGAAGATGCCGACAGCTGCTGGAAGTCGCCAGCAGCTGTCAGAAGACCGGGATGTCGACGGATGAAGAACGAAGACCATCCATGCAGGACCTGGGTGAGTAGGATTTCCTTCCACAGGTCCAACATGGATTATCTTCGGACAGGACGCCGACGACCCCGGAGCCGCCGACACGGAGCCGCCGACAACGGAGCCGCCGACACGGAGCCGCCGACACCGGAGCCAGCGACCTACCAACGGGATCAAGCTAGGTAAGTATCAGTATGTGTGTTTTGTATGTATTAAACTTTTATTTAAAATGTGTGTCAGTGTGTTTTATTTAACTATTTTTTTTACTGTGGCACTACAAGACCCAGCGGGCCCTTTAATGCCCAGCAGGCTGGGACTTGTGGTTCTCCAAGTCCCAGCTTGCTGGGGAGGCTTGCTGGCACTTGTAGTGCCACAGTAAAAAACAATGGTTTCTTCTATTTTTTACACAACTATCAGCTCGATGCCCACCGCCCAGGGGCATCGAGGACAGCACCAGGCTTCAGCCTGGTCAGGTAAGTCCTGGAGGGGGGGACCCCTTTATTGGGGGGGTCCCCACTCCCCCAGGGCCCCTGGCCAGGCTGACTGGTCGGTAGTGTTAATGCTTTGGCCGGGGGGACTTGCATAAAAAGTCTCCCCCCGGCTGTGGCATTAGCCTGCTGGCTGGTTTTGCCTGGGGCTGGTTCTTAAAATACGGGGGACCCCTAGTCATTTTGTCCCCCGTATTTTGGGAACCAGCCCCAGAGCAGGAGCCTGGGGCTGGTTGTTAAAAATCGGGGAACCCCTATTTGTCGGGTTCCCTGATTTTTAATTACCGGCTCCAGGCTCTGTCAGCCTGGTGCTGGTTTCGGCTGTGGGGGGGACCCCACGCCGGTTTTTTTTTTATTTATTTATTTTTCTATTTTTTTTTACACATTGCAGCCTGCACGGATCTGACTGATCCGTGCAGACTGCTAGAAATAATTCGTATTAGCGGCCGTATATACGGCCGCTAATACGAATTCCTACGACATCGGTGGGTTACAAAGCAGTCGTATATGACTGCTTTGTAAATCCCCCTCCGGAACACGACTTTGCATACGACTTAAACAGTCGTATGCAGTCGTAGGGAAAATACCAATACGAAAAACTAGGTTTTTCATATTGGTAAATTTCCCCCATAGTCTGTTTTCACTCAGAGGAAACACATCCAGCAGTGTGTGCACGTGTGTGACTGCGTGGGGGTTGTGTTTGTTACTACAGACATTGTAGTAACTATCTCATCATGGTGAAAAAGTTCACTTGTATGGTGTGTAGCACCAAGTTTGTGCCCAAGTCACAGTCCCAGGTTACTTGTGAGGCTTGTATGTCACCACAGCCCAGTAGTGCTGACACCCAGATCAGTGGGGTTCCCCCACAGCTTGCGGGGCAGTCGCAGGCAGACGAGCAGGAGCCTGCGTGGGCCTCCAACATAAAGACCTTGTTGGATTCTGTGGCTTCACAGCTTTCCACTAACACTCAGCAAACGCAGAGGGTTCAGAGGGAATTGTCCATGTTAGCTGCCAGGGTGGATATTCTTCATACCCAAAATGTACCTCCTCCTCCCGCACAGCCTCAAAAGAGGCAGGCTACTGCTATGGACCCTGACACAGATGAGGACGATGAGGACATATTGGAGGAGGGTGAGGAGCAGGGTCTGCAGGAACCAGCTCCTGAGGCGGCAGTGCATGGTCCCGAGCCCCTTATCAGGGCCATTAGGGATGTTTTAGATCTCCCAGTAGAGGCATCCACAGAAGGAGATCCTTTCTTCATGACTCAGAAGAAACAGCCAGTGTACTTCCCTGAGCAGGCAGAGTTAGAAACTGCTTTCAGGGCTGCATGGCAAAACCCTGATAAGAGGTTTACTCTTTCAAAAAGGTTCACAAATGCATATCCTTTTGAACCTTTGGGCAGAAAGAAATGGGAGGAGCCACCGGTAGTGGACTCCTCTGTTTCCCGCCTCTCTAAAAAGGTGTTGTTACCAGTCCCAGGGGTATCCACCCTTAAGGACGGGGCGGACAGAAGGCTGGAAGCCACCCTCAAGTCCATATATACGGCTAGTGGGGCATCCCAGCGTCCAGTTTTAGCCAGCTGCTGGATGGCCAAGGCTATTCATACCTGGTCAACCCAGATTCAGGAAGGGTTGTTGGGTGACATGACTGTGGCCCAGATAGGGGACAGCCTGCGTCACATTCAGGATACCGCAAAAATCCTGTGCGAGGCACAAAAGGAATTGGGCGCAATAAACGCACGCAATTCAGCCATGGCGGTTTCAGCCAGACGGGCCTTGTGGCTGCGTCAGTGGTCTGCAGATGTAGACTCAAAGAAGAGTGTGGAGGGTATTCCCTTTACAGGAGAATGGCTGTTTGGCAGTGAATTAGACGGTTGGATTTCCAAAGCCACGGCAGGAAAATCTACCTTCCTTCCATCAGCCCCCACGGTTGCAAAGCGTACCTTCACAGGTGCTTCCCAGCAGTCCTTTCGTGGGAACAGGTTTCGCCCCAAGGCTAGGGGCGCCTCCAATGCCAGCAGGGGCACGAGAGGCAAGTTTAGGAAGCCTAACACCTCCAACACCCAGGACCGTCCTAATGCCGCGACTTCCTCTAAGCCTGCAGCATGACAGGGTCTTCCCGCCACGAGACTCTCTCGCGGTGGGAGCGCGATTGTTGCATTTCAGCCATGTGTGGGACGCCTCGGGTCTGGATTCCTGGGCCAGAGGTCTCATTTCTCTAGGTTACAGGCTGGAATTCGACAAACCCCCTCCCAGACGATACTTCAGGTCGGCACTTCCAGCATCCCAGGAAGATCAGGTGCTCCTTCAGGGGGCCATTACCAGACTGCTTCAGTCTCAGGTAATTGTACCGGTGCCAGACACGGAGCAGGGCCAGGGATATTATTCCAACTTATTCCTGGTACCGAAGCCAGACGGCTCAGTAAGACCCATCCTGAATCTAAAGTCACTGAACCCCTTCCTGCGCGTGTTCAAGTTCAGGATGGAGTCCTTGCGCTCTGTGATCGCCAGCCTAGAAAGAGGGGAGTTCCTGGCCTCTATAGACGTCAAAGACGCCTATCTACACATTCCTATCTGGCCCCCACACCAAATCTATCTCAGGTTTGCCTTGGGGAACGACCATTACCAATTCCGGGCGTTACCTTTCGGCCTGTCGACAGCCCCGCGGGTTTTCACAAAGGTAATGGCGGAAATGATGTCACTACTCAGGCTCCGAAGGGTGAATGTAGTGCCATACCTGGACGACCTGCTAATAAAAGCAGGGTCGGCGGAGGCTTTAAGCAGTGCTCTCACTCTGTCCATACAGATTCTAAGAGACCACGGGTGGATCCTAAACATGCCCAAATCATCGCTGGTTCCAACCCAGAGGATGGTTTTCTTGGGCATGATCCTGGATACATCGGAACAAAAAGTCTTTCTGCCGATGGAAAAGGTCACTGCAATACAACAGCTGGTCAGGAAGGTCCTACAGTCACCTCTGGTACAGATCCATCTTTGCCTCCGGCTTCTAGGCAAGATGGTGGCTTCATTCGAAGCAATACAATTTGGCCGCTTCCATTCCAGGACTTTTCAATTGGATATTCTGACAAAATGGTCCGGCTCCCCCCTGCAGATGCGCAGAAGGATTGGCCTTGCAACAAGAACCAGGATCTCGCTACAGTGGTGGCTAGATTCATCCAATTTGTTGGCAGGCAGACGGTTCCAGATCCAGGACTGGATTCTGGTAACCACGGACGCCAGCCTGAGGGGCTGGGGAGCTGTGACACAGGGAGTCCGCCTACAAGGTCGATGGTCTCCACTGGAGTCAGGCCTTCATATCAACAAGCTGGAGTTGAGGGCGGTCTACTATGCCCTGTTACAGGCAGCTCCATTATTACAGGGAAAGGCGATCCAGGTCCAGTCGGACAATGCCACCACTGTGGCCTATATAAATCGGCAGGGTGGTACCAAGAGCATGCCTTGCATGAGAGAAGCGTCAAAAATTCTGTCCTGGGCGGAACAGAATGTCCAGGCCCTGTCGGCCATTTTTATCCCGGGGGTCGACAATTGGGAGGCGGACTTCCTGAGTCGTCACGATCTTCACCCGGGAGAGTGGGGCCTTCACACTCAAGTGTTCAATGCCATAGTGGATCTGTGGGGGCTCCCTCAGATCGACCTGATGGCTTCACGATTGAACCACAAGGTAGCAATGTACTGTGCACGGACCAGAGACCCAGGGGCGATAGCGGTGGACGCTCTCACCTGGACCTGGGATTTCCAATTGGTGTACCTCTTCCCACCTCTCCCATTGTTGGCTCGGGTGCTAAAGCGGCTCCGGCATCAGAGGACGGAGGCCATACTGGTGGCACCAGACTGGCCAAGAAGGGCCTGGTACGGGGACATTCAGGCCATGCTAGTGGAAGACCCGTGGCGTCTGCACCTAAGAGAAGACCTGCTCCTCCAGGGCCCGTTCGTCTTCCAGGACTTACAGCGGCTACGTTTAACGGCCTGGAGGTTGAGCGGCAGATCTTAGTCCACAAGGGTCTCCATCCCTCTGTCGTCACTACAATGATAAAAGCCAGGAAGCCGGTGACGGCGTCTCATTATCATGTAATATGGCGCAGATATATTGCCTGGTGTGAGAAGAATGACTTGCCTCCGGCCAGTTTTCGATTAAACAGTCTGCTACGTTTCCTTCAGGCTGGCCTGGATAAGGGACTCAGATTGGGTTCCTTAAAGGTCCAAATCTCCGCACTATCTGTGTTTTTTCAGAAAAAGATTGCGGCCTTGCCGGAAGTGCAAACCTTCTTACAGGGGGTGCTGAGGATTCAGCCCCCCTTTGTGCCTCCCACTGCACCATGGGATTTGGAAGTAGTTCTTACTTTCTTAAAATCAGCCCGGTTTGTTCCACTGGAGGAGTCTGAGCTGCGACACCTCACTTGGAAGACTGTTGTTCTGCTGGCTCTAGCTTCGGCCAGGAGGGTGTCCGAGCTCGGGGCCTTATCTTGTCGGAGCCCTTACCTTGTGTTCCACAACGATAGGGCGGAACTCAGGACTAGACCACAATTCCTTCCAAAGGTGGTGTCAGGGTTCCACCTAAACCAACCTATTGTGGTTCCTTCTAGCGCGACTCACCCAGATATACCAGATACCTTGGATGTGGTCCTCACCCTTAAGGGGTATGTCAAGCGCACAGCTAGGATCCGTAAGACGGACAGCCTGTTTGTGCTTTATGATGCGCAGAAGAAGGGTTTACCTGCTTCAACGCGTACCATTGCCAGGTGGATAAGATGTACTATCCAGCAGGCTTATGCATCAGCTGGTTTGTCGCTTCCTTTTTCAGTAAAGGCTCATTCAACCAGGTCTGTAGGTACCTCTTGGGCGGCTGCTCGAGGGGTGTCGGCAATGCAGCTATGCAGGGCCGCAACTTGGTCAGGGCAACACACATTTGTGAAGTTCTACAAGTTTGACACCCTGGCCAGGGAGGATTCCCAGTTCGGGAATGCGGTTCTACAGCAGAATCCGCACGTTCCCACCCGTTCTGGTAGCTTTGGGACCTCCCCATAGTAGTGAAGCCCAGTATCCCATTGGACGGTAGAGAAAATAGGATTTTGGGTACCTACCGGTAAATCCTTTTCTCGTAGTCCATATGGGATACTGGGAGCCCGCCTCAGTGCGGCTTTTTCTGCTGTCAGACCTACTTATTGTTAGGCTTATTGCCTTGTTTTCTATAGGATAAATATGACTATAGATTTGTTCTAGTTACAGGTGTCCTCTTAAGTTGTTAGGATTCACCTCTTTTATATGTTTTTTGTTCGTTTGGGTGTGCTGGATGAATCTCACCACAATACATTATCACATACTCCTCACATGCTCTCCTTCGGCACAGTTTTTGCATTAACTGACTAGTGGAGGGAGATTGAGGGGAGGAGCCAGTGCACCCACACTGAAAGTTCTTTTATGTGCCTGTCTCTCCTGCGGAGGTCTCAATCCCCCATAGTAGTGAAGCCCAGTATCCCATATGGACTACGAGAAAAGGATTTACCGGTAGGTACCCAAAATCCTATTTTTAGCTCCGCCCTCTTCTCTGAGACCCGAGGATTGCGGCATTTTAATGCCGCGATCCGGTTTTCGAGAGACTCCCGGAAATTTCGGGAGACTCCCGGAAATTCCGGGAGGGTCGGCAACCCTGATGTATGCATGTATGGCGGTGGCCGTGTATACATGTATGTATGTGCCTGATGTTGGCTCTTCGCCATCCGTAAACATATTTTTTGGCTCTTTGTCTCTGACTGGTTGGCCACCCCTGTGTTAGTGCATATGCGAATGCCAGCGTTGTGCACCGGGGGTTATTAGTGAATCTCGCCCTATGAATGATATATATTTGCCCTGTCAGGAATAGAACAACAGATAACATTGCACATGACACACAGCTGCTGGAACACTGAATACACAACTTGCAGTGCCCACAATTATACACCAATTCCCTGCACGAGACTCACTGTCTGTATATACATATATACTTCTGTATCCGCTGCATCATTCTGTGCACTAATGTCCCACCAATCAGATTCCTCTCCCTGACTGCTCCAGGCTATCCACACATATCTGTACAGAACCCTCTTCCCTAAACCTCTGATCGTCTAATGCTCCCACCATTTTACCCCTAACAAATGAAATCCCCCCCTTCTCCCCTTGGTACCTGAAATAAACAAACGGAGTCATGTACTTTTGGCAAATTAGTGGTCACATTTATTAATTTGCTTACAAATATATACTGTTACTTGCTTCTGTTGGCGAAGATAAGCACTGCGGTCCACCAGCCCTGTATCGTAACTGAATCAAGCCGCCCGGGGGGCCAGGGACCCCTTCTCGCAACTTAAAACCTGTAACCACCCGGGGTCACTCTTCACGTTGCCCCCCGACGCCAGGCCTTGGAGCTGTTCACCCCCTTAGCTGGGGGGTGCCTCCGCTTCCTGGCGCCATTTTGGCTGGCCCGCAGTACTTCTGCCTCTGTTAATATATGTTCTATTGCATCATAATTCTGCTTGCTGTTTGTTCTTCCTTCATCTTGGGGTAGGCGGGTGGGACAAACACTTCACTGGTATTCTGCTCCTAATGACCCTCCCCCTATACCTGGCCTTCCTTAAGTATGGTGATACGCACTGGGGAGGGGTCACTTTACCTATTTCTTCTCCTGCCCTCCCCCTTGTTACCTTCCCACTATCCCTACTGTTCCACACTGCATATGGGATTACAATTGGTAATGGAGCCCATCTTAATAGTTTATTGTCTCTCGCGTCTAGTCGACGCTCGCTCTCTTTAAACCTCTGATCGTCTGATGCTCCCACCATTTTACCCCTAACAAATGAAATCCCCCCACCTTCTCCCCCTCCCCTTGGTACCTGAAATAAACAAACGGAGTCATGTACTTTTGGCGAATTAGTGGTCACATTTATTAATTTGCTTACAAATATATACTGTTATTTGCTTCTGTGGCGAAGATAAGCACTGCGGTCCACCAGCCCTGTATCGTAACTGAATCAAGCTGCCCGGGGGGCCAGGGACCACTTCTCGCAACTTAAAACCTGTAACCGCCCGGGGTCACCACTTACGTTGCCCCCCGACGCCATGCCTTGGAGCTCTTCACCCCCTTAGCTTTCCGCCCGCTGTGTTTCCTAAGAAAAGCTTCATCATACTCCCGCCAGGTGTTTGCCTTACTGTTCTCCACCATGTCGTGTTCATATATTTTAACACATTCATGCTTTCTCCAGGCCTGGTCTTAAGGTAACATGCTGCAAATTTATATATCCCACTTAACCATTTGTTGTATGTTCTATATTCTGCCTCCGCCCCTGGGCCTTTGCTAGCTGCCAGCCCACTTGCTTTTCTAGCTTCTTTCGTCATGGCAAAGATATCCACGTATTTCCCAGTCTTTATATCATTTTCCACCGCACTACGCACACCCCTGTCAATAGTTGTGGATGCGCATGTCAGTGATTCCTCTTTCTCCAGCTCCTTGCTCTTCCTCTTCTTGCTCTTCTTCTGGTTGCCCTTTTCCCCTTTCTTAAACTGCCTAAGCATTCTAATAAGTTTTGCCTGGCCCGGGTTAGCTTTGTCCGCATCGCTATCACTGTCCCCTGCGTCGGAGACCGCAGACCCTATGTTTGACACACCACTGCTCTCGTCTGTCCCGCTTGCATTGCCGTCCTGATTGCTTGCTTGTGGCTCCTCCTCCCTTTGCTGCACTATTGCTCCCAAACCTTCTTGTCCGTCTGCCGGGGGCGTGCTTGTAGTCGCTGCCCCCTGTTTGCCTGCCGTTGTCTGGTTCGTGCTCGTTAGTATATTATTGTTCTCCGTTGTATTGCTTGGCAGACCCTGTGGTGGGCCATTTTCGGTTGCTATGTCCCTATGATGTGGGTATTCACTGGGTACAGTTGCCTGCTGAGTCCACTGTTGTAGCGGTGGGGGTTGCCTCGCCTGGTAAGGTTGCCATGGTTGAGGATATTGCCATTGTCCCGGGTACGCACTGTGGGGCTGATGGAGGTAGCTGGCGCATGGTTCGTGATGGTTTGTCATTGATGTATATGCCCCCTGGTTGGCATGAAAAGGGTACTGCTGGGGCACGTGCTGGGTAAAGTGCATTGGCCCCTGCTGTGTGTAGGATGTTATAGCAGGACTTGGATATGGTGTGTACCTTTGTGCAAATTGAGATGGTGCATGCTGGGGCCAGCCACTTGCAGCACTGTGACTGTGAGCTTCTTGGGGTGCAGGCGTTTAAGTTGCTGGTGTGGGCTGCATATATTGGTTATGCCCGGATGCCATGTGTCCAGGTTGTGCCTGCGGAGCCGGCCTTGGCCATTCGTGTGTGGCAATGTTAGGCAAGTGCCCTACTGTAGGTGCGTGCTGAGGTATGTGGGCAGGTTGGGGTGGATGACCATAAGCGGCATATTGGCTGGGTGCTGCGGGCGCTGCTTGCACTGGGGCGCTATGCATGGGCCCCGCCATGGTGCTGTGCTCTGGCTGGGTGGTCTGATTTGGCTGTGGGCTGCCTGAACTGGGCAGAATCTGGCTGCAGTGACCTCTGCTGTGCGTTAGGTGGTGGGGTGCCTAACTGAGCGTAATTGCTGGGGGCAACAGATGTCTGCAGCGACCCTTGCTGCACTTGGTTAATGAAGCTACTTGGCTGGGGTTGACTGACTTTCTTATTCTCCTCTCCGGGAGAAGCCCGGAGAGGAGAGTTTCAGTAGCCGCTCAGGGGTCGGGGCTTAAGCGTGACATCACTAAGCCCCACCCCCATGCTGGTAAACCAGCAAATTCAGGGATCTCCGTTAAGGGGGCGGGGATAAAATGACGCGATTGTGTCATTTCTCTACCGTCCAATGGGATACTGGGCTTCACTACTATGGGGGATTGAGACCTCCGCAGGAGAGACAGGCACATAAAAGAACTTTCAGTGTGGGTGCACTGGCTCCTCCCCTCAATCTCCCTCCACTAGTCAGTTTTGAAAAATGTGCCTCAGGAGAGGCAGTGCTTCTGGATGCTCCAGAGTTTTTTCCACATTTATTTTCAAGTTTGTTATTTTGGGACGCTGTGGTGACCACACAGCTGTCCTGCTTCGTGGGTGTCAGGGGAAGGGTCAGTCCCCGACCTCTTCAGGTGCAGAGCTGACCCTGCTACAGGACAATCCAGTCCTGCGTGGGACTTGTCACCGCACAGCATTGCGCTGTAGCGAGCAAGTCCCCTAGCCGCCGCACACCCCTGACAGGTCTGAAGACATCGGTGGTGAGTACAGGCTGGGGGTCCCACAAGGGGTCCCCGCAGCCATTTCTGGTGCGGCTAGACGACGGCTAGTAATGGCGGCTCTCCAGCAGGGACCGCGTGAACACCGCGTCTGATAACTGGCATAGGGGTGCTGCCGCTGGACCACCAGGGACACCCCTCAGGGTATAATGTATGATATATATTTTACACCTTTAATAATGTCAGTATAAATATATGTAAGCGCCAGCTCCGTGTAAGGGGGCGGGGCTTCACTCAGAGCGGGACCAAGCTCTGCTGGGCGCGCGCTGTCACTTCCTGCTTCTTCACACGCAACTCCATTACAGGGCTCCTCACTGGCGTGGTGGATCCGGGTACTTGCAGCACGGCAGAGACAGCAGGTTTTTTATAGCGATTTAGCGCTGCTGCGCTATCTAGCTTAGTCAGACACTGTGTTGTTTATATCACTGTGTTTAGCGTTACCAGCTCACCCAGATCTGTGAGTTCAGGTTAAGGGTGCACTTGGCTCCCCAATTGCTCTGTTTTTTCCCCACTGTTTAGTTACAGACACAGCATAAAGCAAGCACATAGTCTGTTTTCACTCAGAGGAAACACATCCAGCAGTGTGTGCACGTGTGTGACTGCGTGGGGGTTGTGTTTGTTACTACAGACATTGTAGTTACTATCTCATCATGGTGAAAAAGTTCACTTGTATGGTGTGTAGCACCAAGTTTGTGCCCAAGTCACAGTCCCAGGTTACTTGTGAGGCTTGTATGTCACCACAGCCCAGTAGTGCTGACACCCAGATCAGTGGGGTTCCCCCACAGCTTGCGGGGCAGTCGCAGGCAGACGAGCAGGAGCCTGCGTGGGCCTCCAACATAAAGACCTTGTTGGATTCTGTGGCTTCACAGCTTTCCACTAACACTCAGCAAACGCAGAGGGTTCAGAGGGAATTGTCCATGTTAGCTGCCAGGGTGGATATTCTTCATACCCAAAATGTACCTCCTCCTCCCGCACAGCCTCAAAAGAGGCAGGCTACTGCTATGGACCCTGACACAGATGAGGACGATGAGGACATATTGGAGGAGGGTGAGGAGCAGGGTCTGCAGGAACCAGCTCCTGAGGCGGCAGTGCATGGTCCCGAGCCCCTTATCAGGGCCATTAGGGATGTTTTAGATCTCCCAGTAGAGGCATCCACAGAAGGAGATCCTTTCTTCATGACTCAGAAGAAACAGCCAGTGTACTTCCCTGAGCAGGCAGAGTTAGAAACTGCTTTCAGGGCTGCATGGCAAAACCCTGATAAGAGGTTTACTCTTTCAAAAAGGTTCACAAATGCATATCCTTTTGAACCTTTGGGCAGAAAGAAATGGGAGGAGCCACCGGTAGTGGACTCCTCTGTTTCCCGCCTCTCTAAAAAGGTGTTGTTACCAGTCCCAGGGGTATCCACCCTTAAGGACGGGGCGGACAGAAGGCTGGAAGCCACCCTCAAGTCCATATATACGGCTAGTGGGGCATCCCAGCGTCCAGTTTTAGCCAGCTGCTGGATGGCCAAGGCTATTCATACCTGGTCAACCCAGATTCAGGAAGGGTTGTTGGGTGACATGACTGTGGCCCAGATAGGGGACAGCCTGCGTCACATTCAGGATACCGCAAAAATCCTGTGCGAGGCACAAAAGGAATTGGGCGCAATAAACGCACGCAATTCAGCCATGGCGGTTTCAGCCAGACGGGCCTTGTGGCTGCGTCAGTGGTCTGCAGATGTAGACTCAAAGAAGAGTGTGGAGGGTATTCCCTTTACAGGAGAATGGCTGTTTGGCAGTGAATTAGACGGTTGGATTTCCAAAGCCACGGCAGGAAAATCTACCTTCCTTCCATCAGCCCCCACGGTTGCAAAGCGTACCTTCACAGGTGCTTCCCAGCAGTCCTTTCGTGGGAACAGGTTTCGCCCCAAGGCTAGGGGCGCCTCCAATGCCAGCAGGGGCACGAGAGGCAAGTTTAGGAAGCCTAACACCTCCAACACCCAGGACCGTCCTAATGCCGCGACTTCCTCTAAGCCTGCAGCATGACGGGGTCTTCCCGCCACGAGACTCTCTCGCGGTGGGAGCGCGATTGTTGCATTTCAGCCATGTGTGGGACGCCTCGGGTCTGGATTCCTGGGCCAGAGGTCTCATTTCTCTAGGTTACAGGCTGGAATTCGACAAACCCCCTCCCAGACGATACTTCAGGTCGGCACTTCCAGCATCCCAGGAAGATCAGGTGCTCCTTCAGGGGGCCATTACCAGGCTGCTTCAGTCTCAGGTAATTGTACCGGTGCCAGACACGGAGCAGGGCCAGGGATATTATTCCAACTTATTCCTGGTACCGAAGCCAGACGGCTCAGTAAGACCCATCCTGAATCTAAAGTCACTGAACCCCTTCCTGCACGTGTTCAAGTTCAGGATGGAGTCCTTGCGCTCTGTGATCGCCAGCCTAGAAAGAGGGGAGTTCCTGGCCTCTATAGACGTCAAAGACGCCTATCTACACATTCCTATCTGGCCCCCACACCAAATCTATCTCAGGTTTGCCTTGGGGAACGACCATTACCAATTCCGGGCGTTACCTTTCGGCCTGTCGACAGCCCCGCGGGTTTTCACAAAGGTAATGGCGGAAATGATGTCACTACTCAGGCTCCGAAGGGTGAATGTAGTGCCATACCTGGACGACCTGCTAATAAAAGCAGGGTCGGCGGAGGCTTTAAGCAGTGCTCTCACTCTGTCCATACAGATTCTAAGAGACCACGGGTGGATCCTAAACATGCCCAAATCATCGCTGGTTCCAACCCAGAGGATGGTTTTCTTGGGCATGATCCTGGATACATCGGAACAAAAAGTCTTTCTGCCGATGGAAAAGGTCACTGCAATACAACAGCTGGTCAGGGAGGTCCTACAGTCACCTCTGGTACAGATCCATCTTTGCCTCCGGCTTCTAGGCAAGATGGTGGCTTCATTCGAAGCAATACAATTTGGCCGCTTCCATTCCAGGACTTTTCAATTGGATATTCTGACAAAATGGTCCGGCTCCCCCCTGCAGATGCGCAGAAGGATTGGCCTTGCAACAAGAACCAGGATCTCGCTACAGTGGTGGCTAGATTCATCCAATTTGTTGGCAGGCAGACGGTTCCAGATCCAGGACTGGATTCTGGTAACCACGGACGCCAGCCTGAGGGGCTGGGGAGCTGTGACACAGGGAGTCCGCCTACAAGGTCGATGGTCTCCACTGGAGTCAGGCCTTCATATCAACAAGCTGGAGTTGAGGGCGGTCTACTATGCCCTGTTACAGGCAGCTCCATTATTACAGGGAAAGGCGATCCAGGTCCAGTCGGACAATGCCACCACTGTGGCCTATATAAATCGGCAGGGTGGTACCAAGAGCATGCCTTGCATGAGAGAAGCGTCAAAAATTCTGTCCTGGGCGGAACAGAATGTCCAGGCCCTGTCGGCCATTTTTATCCCGGGGGTCGACAATTGGGAGGCGGACTTCCTGAGTCGTCACGATCTTCACCCGGGAGAGTGGGGCCTTCACACTCAAGTGTTCAATGCCATAGTGGATCTGTGGGGGCTCCCTCAGATCGACCTGATGGCTTCACGATTGAACCACACGGTAGCAATGTACTGTGCACGGACCAGAGACCCAGGGGCGATAGCGGTGGACGCTCTCACCTGGACCTGGGATTTCCAATTGGTGTACCTCTTCCCACCTCTCCCATTGTTGGCTCGGGTGCTAAAGCGGCTCCGGCATCAGAGGACGGAGGCCATACTGGTGGCACCAGACTGGCCAAGAAGGGCCTGGTACGGGGACATTCAGGCCATGCTAGTGGAAGACCCGTGGCGTCTGCCCCTAAGAGAAGACCTGCTCCTCCAGGGCCCGTTCGTCTTCCAGGACTTACAGCGGCTACGTTTAACGGCCTGGAGGTTGAGCGGCAGATCTTAGTCCACAAGGGTCTCCATCCCTCTGTCGTCACTACAATGATAAAAGCCAGGAAGCCGGTGACGGCGTCTCATTATCATGTAATATGGCGCAGATATATTGCCTGGTGTGAGAAGAATGACTTGCCTCCGGCCAGTTTTCGATTAAACAGTCTGCTACGTTTCCTTCAGGCTGGCCTGGATAAGGGACTCAGATTGGGTTCCTTAAAGGTCCAAATCTCCGCACTATCTGTGTTTTTTCAGAAAAAGATTGCGGCCTTGCCGGAAGTGCAAACCTTCTTACAGGGGGTGCTGAGGATTCAGCCCCCCTTTGTGCCTCCCACTGCACCATGGGATTTGGAAGTAGTTCTTACTTTCTTAAAATCAGCCCGGTTTGTTCCACTGGAGGAGTCTGAGCTGCGACACCTCACTTGGAAGACTGTTGTTCTGCTGGCTCTAGCTTCGGCCAGGAGGGTGTCCGAGCTCGGGGCCTTATCTTGTCGGAGCCCTTACCTTGTGTTCCACAACGATAGGGCGGAACTCAGGACTAGACCACAATTCCTTCCAAAGGTGGTGTCAGGGTTCCACCTAAACCAACCTATTGTGGTTCCTTCTAGCGCGACTCACCCAGATATACCAGATACCTTGGATGTGGTCCTCACCCTTAAGGGGTATGTCAAGCGCACAGCTAGGATCCGTAAGACGGACAGCCTGTTTGTGCTTTATGATGCGCAGAAGAAGGGTTTACCTGCTTCAACGCGTACCATTGCCAGGTGGATAAGATGTACTATCTAGCAGGCTTATGCATCAGCTGGTTTGTCGCTTCCTTTTTCAGTAAAGGCTCATTCAACCAGGTCTGTAGGTACCTCTTGGGCGGCTGCTCGAGGGGTGTCGGCAATGCAGCTATGCAGGGCCGCAACTTGGTCAGGGCAACACACATTTGTGAAGTTCTACAAGTTTGACACCTTGGCCAGGGAGGATTCCCAGTTTGGGAATGCGGTTCTACAGCAGAATCCGCACGTTCCCACCCGTTCTGGTAGCTTTGGGACCTCCCCATAGTAGTGAAGCCCAGTATCCCATTGGACGGTAGAGAAAATAGGATTTTGGGTACCTACCGGTAAATCCTTTTCTCGTAGTCCATATGGGATACTGGGAGCCCGCCTCAGTGCGGCTTTTTCTGCTGTCAGACCTACTTATTGTTAGGCTTATTGCCTTGTTTTCTATAGGATAAATATGACTATAGATTTGTTCTAGTTACAGGTGTCCTCTTAAGTTGTTAGGATTCACCTCTTTTATATGTTTTTTGTTCGTTTGGGTGTGCTGGATGAATCTCACCACAATACATTATCACATACTCCTCACATGCTCTCCTTCGGCACAGTTTTTGCATTAACTGACTAGTGGAGGGAGATTGAGGGGAGGAGCCAGTGCACCCACACTGAAAGTTCTTTTATGTGCCTGTCTCTCCTGCGGAGGTCTCAATCCCCCATAGTAGTGAAGCCCAGTATCCCATATGGACTACGAGAAAAGGATTTACCGGTAGGTACCCAAAATCCTATTTTTAGCTCCGCCCTCTTCTCTGAGACCCGAGGATTGCGGCATTTTAATGCCGCGATCCGGTTTTCGAGAGACTCCCGGAAATTTCGGGAGACTCCCGGAAATTCCGGGAGGGTCGGCAACCCTGATGTATGCATGTATGGCGGTGGCCGTGTATACATGTATGTATGTGCCTGATGTTGGCTCTTCGCCATCCGTAAACATATTTTTTGGCTCTTTGTCTCTGACTGGTTGGCCACCCCTGTGTTAGTGCATATGCGAATGCCAGCGTTGTGCACCGGGGGTTATTAGTGAATCTCGCCCTATGAATGATATATATTTGCCCTGTCAGGAATAGAACAACAGATAACATTGCACATGACACACAGCTGCTGGAACACTGAATACACAACTTGCAGTGCCCACAATTATACACCAATTCCCTGCACGAGACTCACTGTCTGTATATACATATATACTTCTGTATCCGCTGCATCATTCTGTGCACTAATGTCCCACCAATCAGATTCCTCTCCCTGACTGCTCCAGGCTATCCACACATATCTGTACAGAACCCTCTTCCCTAAACCTCTGATCGTCTAATGCTCCCACCATTTTACCCCTAACAAATGAAATCCCCCCCTTCTCCCCTTGGTACCTGAAATAAACAAACGGAGTCATGTACTTTTGGCAAATTAGTGGTCACATTTATTAATTTGCTTACAAATATATACTGTTACTTGCTTCTGTTGGCGAAGATAAGCACTGCGGTCCACCAGCCCTGTATCGTAACTGAATCAAGCCGCCCGGGGGGCCAGGGACCCCTTCTCGCAACTTAAAACCTGTAACCACCCGGGGTCACTCTTCACGTTGCCCCCCGACGCCAGGCCTTGGAGCTGTTCACCCCCTTAGCTGGGGGGTGCCTCCGCTTCCTGGCGCCATTTTGGCTGGCCCGCAGTACTTCTGCCTCTGTTAATATATGTTCTATTGCATCATAATTCTGCTTGCTGTTCGTTCTTCCTTCATCTTGGGGTAGGCGGGTGGGACAAACACTTCACTGGTATTCTGCTCCTAATGACCCTCCCCCTATACCTGGCCTTCCTTAAGTATGGTGATACGCACTGGGGAGGGGTCACTTTACCTATTTCTTCTCCTGCCCTCCCCCTTGTTACCTTCCCACTATCCCTACTGTTCCACACTGCATATGGGATTACAATTGGTAATGGAGCCCATCCTAATAGTTTATTGTCTCTCGCGTCTAGTCGACGCTCGCTCTCTTTAAACCTCTGATCGTCTGATGCTCCCACCATTTTACCCCTAACAAATGAAATCCCCCCACCTTCTCCCCCTCCCCTTGGTACCTGAAATAAACAAACGGAGTCATGTACTTTTGGCGAATTAGTGGTCACATTTATTAATTTGCTTACAAATATATACTGTTATTTGCTTCTGTGGCGAAGATAAGCACTGCGGTCCACCAGCCCTGTATCGTAACTGAATCAAGCTGCCCGGGGGGCCAGGGACCACTTCTCGCAACTTAAAACCTGTAACCGCCCGGGGTCACCACTTACGTTGCCCCCCGACGCCATGCCTTGGAGCTCTTCACCCCCTTAGCTTTCCGCCCGCTGTGTTTCCTAAGAAAAGCTTCATCATACTCCCGCCAGGTGTTTGCCTTACTGTTCTCCACCATGTCGTGTTCATATATTTTAACACATTCATGCTTTCTCCAGGCCTGGTCTTAAGGTAACATGCTGCAAATTTATATATCCCACTTAACCATTTGTTGTATGTTCTATATTCTGCCTCCGCCCCTGGGCCTTTGCTAGCTGCCAGCCCACTTGCTTTTCTAGCTTCTTTCGTCATGGCAAAGATATCCACGTATTTCCCAGTCTTTATATCATTTTCCACCGCACTACGCACACCCCTGTCAATAGTTGTGGATGCGCATGTCAGTGATTCCTCTTTCTCCAGCTCCTTGCTCTTCCTCTTCTTGCTCTTCTTCTGGTTGCCCTTTTCCCCTTTCTTAAACTGCCTAAGCATTCTAATAAGTTTTGCCTGGCCCGGGTTAGCTTTGTCCGCATCGCTATCACTGTCCCCTGCGTCGGAGACCGCAGACCCTATGTTTGACACACCACTGCTCTCGTCTGTCCCGCTTGCATTGCCGTCCTGATTGCTTGCTTGTGGCTCCTCCTCCCTTTGCTGCACTATTGCTCCCAAACCTTCTTGTCCGTCTGCCGGGGGCGTGCTTGTAGTCGCTGCCCCCTGTTTGCCCGCCGTTGTCTGGTTCGTGCTCGTTAGTATATTATTGTTCTCCGTTGTATTGCTTGGCAGACCCTGTGGTGGGCCATTTTCGGTTGCTATGTCCCTATGATGTGGGTATTCACTGGGTACAGTTGCCTGCTGAGTCCACTGTTGTAGCGGTGGGGGTTGCCTCGCCTGGTAAGGTTGCCATGGTTGAGGATATTGCCATTGTCCCGGGTACGCACTGTGGGGCTGATGGAGGTAGCTGGCGCATGGTTCGTGATGGTTTGTCATTGATGTATATGCCCCCTGGTTGGCATGAAAAGGGTACTGCTGGGGCACGTGCTGGGTAAAGTGCATTGGCCCCTGCTGTGTGTAGGATGTTATAGCAGGACTTGGATATGGTGTGTACCTTTGTGCAAATTGAGATGGTGCATGCTGGGGCCAGCCACTTGCAGCACTGTGACTGTGAGCTTCTTGGGGTGCAGGCGTTTAAGTTGCTGGTGTGGGCTGCATATATTGGTTATGCCCGGATGCCATGTGTCCAGGTTGTGCCTGCGGAGCCGGCCTTGGCCATTCGTGTGTGGCAATGTTAGGCAAGTGCCCTACTGTAGGTGCGTGCTGAGGTATGTGGGCAGGTTGGGGTGGATGACCATAAGCGGCATATTGGCTGGGTGCTGCGGGGGCTGCTTGTACTGGGGCGCTATGCATGGGCCCCGCCATGGTGCTGTGCTCTGGATGGGTGGTCTGATTTGGCTGTGGGCTGACCTGAACTGGGCAGAATCTGGCTGCAGTGACCTCTGCTGTGCGTTAGGTGGTGGGGTGCCTAACTGAGCGTAATTGCTGGGGGCAACAGATGTCTGCAGCGACCCTTGCTGCACTTGGTTAATGAAGCTACTTGGCTGGGGTTGACTGACTTTCTTATTCTCCTCTCCGGGAGAAGCCCGGAGAGGAGAGTTTCAGTAGCCGCTCAGGGGTCGAGGCTTAAGCGTGACATCACTAAGCCCCACCCCCATGCTGGTAAACCAGCAAATTCAGGGATCTCCGTTAAGGGGCGGGGATAAAATGACGCGATTGTGTCATTTTAGCTCCGCCCTCTTCTCTGAGACCCGAGGATTGCGGCATTTTAATGCCGCGATCCGGTTTTCGAGAGACTCCCGGAAATTTCGGGAGACTCCCGGAAATTCCGGGAGGGTCGGCAACCCTGATGTATGCATGTATGGCGGTGGCCGTGTATACATGTATGTATGTGCCTGATGTTGGCTCTTCGCCATCCGTAAACATATTTTTTGGCTCTTTGTCTCTGACTGGTTGGCCACCCCTGTGTTAGTGCATATGCGAATGCCAGCGTTGTGCACCGGGGGTTATTAGTGAATCTCGCCCTATGAATGATATATATTTGCCCTGTCAGGAATAGAACAACAGATAACATTGCACATGACACACAGCTGCTGGAACACTGAATACACAACTTGCAGTGCCCACAATTATACACCAATTCCCTGCACGAGACTCACTGTCTGTATATACATATATACTTCTGTATCCGCTGCATCATTCTGTGCACTAATGTCCCACCAATCAGATTCCTCTCCCTGACTGCTCCAGGCTATCCACACATATCTGTACAGAACCCTCTTCCCTAAACCTCTGATCGTCTAATGCTCCCACCATTTTACCCCTAACAAATGAAATCCCCCCCTTCTCCCCTTGGTACCTGAAATAAACAAACGGAGTCATGTACTTTTGGCAAATTAGTGGTCACATCTATTAATTTGCTTACAAATATATACTGTTACTTGCTTCTGTTGGCGAAGATAAGCACTGCGGTCCACCAGCCCTGTATCGTAACTGAATCAAGCCGCCCGGGGGGCCAGGGACCCCTTCTCGCAACTTAAAACCTGTAACCACCCGGGGTCACTCTTCACGTTGCCCCCCGACGCCAGGCCTTGGAGCTGTTCACCCCCTTAGCTGGGGGGTGCCTCCGCTTCCTGGCGCCATTTTGGCTGGCCCGCAGTACTTCTGCCTCTGTTAATATATGTTCTATTGCATCATAATTCTGCTTGCTGTTCGTTCTTCCTTCATCTTGGGGTAGGCGGGTGGGACAAACACTTCACTGGTATTCTGCTCCTAATGACCCTCCCCCTATACCTGGCCTTCCTTAAGTATGGTGATACGCACTGGGGAGGGGTCACTTTACCTATTTCTTCTCCTGCCCTCCCCCTTGTTACCTTCCCACTATCCCTACTGTTCCACACTGCATATGGGATTACAATTGGTAATGGAGCCCATCCTAATAGTTTATTGTCTCTCGCGTCTAGTCGACGCTCGCTCTCTTTAAACCTCTGATCGTCTGATGCTCCCACCATTTTACCCCTAACAAATGAAATCCCCCCACCTTCTCCCCCTCCCCTTGGTACCTGAAATAAACAAACGGAGTCATGTACTTCTGGCGAATTAGTGGTCACATTTATTAATTTGCTTACAAATATATACTGTTATTTGCTTCTGTGGCGAAGATAAGCACTGCGGTCCACCAGCCCTGTATCGTAACTGAATCAAGCTGCCCGGGGGGCCAGGGACCACTTCTCGCAACTTAAAACCTGTAACCGCCCGGGGTCACCACTTACGTTGCCCCCCGACGCCATGCCTTGGAGCTCTTCACCCCCTTAGCTTTCCGCCCGCTGTGTTTCCTAAGAAAAGCTTCATCATACTCCCGCCAGGTGTTTGCCTTACTGTTCTCCACCATGTCGTGTTCATATATTTTAACACATTCATGCTTTCTCCAGGCCTGGTCTTAAGGTAACATGCTGCAAATTTATATATCCCACTTAACCATTTGTTGTATGTTCTATATTCTGCCTCCGCCCCTGGGCCTTTGCTAGCTGCCAGCCCACTTGCTTTTCTAGCTTCTTTCGTCATGGCAAAGATATCCACGTATTTCCCAGTCTTTATATCATTTTCCACCGCACTACGCACACCCCTGTCAATAGTTGTGGATGCGCATGTCAGTGATTCCTCTTTCTCCAGCTCCTTGCTCTTCCTCTTCTTGCTCTTCTTCTGGTTGCCCTTTTCCCCTTTCTTAAACAGCCTAAGCATTCTAATAAGTTTTGCCTGGCCCGGGTTAGCTTTGTCCGCATCGCTATCACTGTCCCCTGCGTCGGAGTCCGCAGACCCTATGTTTGACACACCACTGCTCTCGTCTGTCCCGCTTGCATTGCCGTCCTGATTGCTCGCTTGTGGCTCCTCCTCCCTTTGCTGCACTATTGCTCCCAAACCTTCTTGTCCGTCTGCCGGGGGCGTGCTTGTAGTCGCTGCCCCCTGTTTGCCCGCCGTTGTCTGGTTCGTGCTCGTTAGTATATTATTGTTCTCCGTTGTATTGCTTGGCAGACCCTGTGGTGGGCCATTTTCGGTTGCTATGTCCCTATGATGTGGGTATTCACTGGGTACAGTTGCCTGCTGAGTCCACTGTTGTAGCGGTGGGGGTTGCCTCGCCTGGTAAGGTTGCCATGGTTGAGGATATTGCCATTGTCCCGGGTACGCACTGTGGGGCTGATGGAGGTAGCTGGCGCATGGTTCGTGATGGTTTGTCATTGATGTATATGCCCCCTGGTTGGCATGAAAAGGGTACTGCTGGGGCACGTGCTGGGTAAAGTGCATTGGCCCCTGCTGTGTGTAGGATGTTATAGCAGGACTTGGATATGGTGTGTACCTTTGTGCAAATTGAGATGGTGCATGCTGGGGCCAGCCACTTGCAGCGCTGTGACTGTGAGCTTCTTGGGGTGCAGGCGTTTAAGTTGCTGGTGTGGGCTGCATATATTGGTTATGCCCGGATGCCATGTGTCCAGGTTGTGCCTGCGGAGCCGGCCTTGGCCATTCGTGTGTGGCAATGTTAGGCAAGTGCCCTACTGTAGGTGCGTGCTGAGGTATGTGGGCAGGTTGGGGTGGATGACCATAAGCGGCATATTGGCTGGGTGCTGCGGGCGCTGCTTGCACTGGGGCGCTATGCATGGGCCCCGCCATGGTGCTGTGCTCTGGCTGGGTGGTCTGATTTGGCTGTGGGCTGTCTGAACTGGGCAGAATCTGGCTGCAGTGACCTCTGCTGTGCGTTAGGTGGTGGGGTGCCTAACTGAGCGTAATTGCTGGGGGCAACAGATGTCTGCAGCGACCCTTGCTGCACTTGGTTAATGAAGCTACTTGGCTGGGGTTGACTGACTTTCTTATTCTCCTCTCCGGGAGAAGCCCGGAGAGGAGAGTTTCAGTAGCCGCTCAGGGGTCGGGGCTTAAGCGTGACATCACTAAGCCCCACCCCCATGCTGGTAAACCAGCAAATTCAGGGATCTCCGTTAAGGGGGCGGGGATAAAATGACGCGATTGTGTCATTTTAGCTCCGCCCTCTTCTCTGAGACCCGAGGATTGCGGCATTTTAATGCCGCGATCCGGTTTTCGAGAGACTCCCGGAAATTTCGGGAGACTCCCGGAAATTCCGGGAGGGTCGGCAACCCTGATGTATGCATGTATGGCGGTGGCCGTGTATACATGTATGTATGTGCCTGATGTTGGCTCTTCGCCATCCGTAAACATATTTTTTGGCTCTTTGTCTCTGACTGGTTGGCCACCCCTGTGTTAGTGCATATGCGAATGCCAGCGTTGTGCACCGGGGGTTATTAGTGAATCTCGCCCTATGAATGATATATATTTGCCCTGTCAGGAATAGAACAACAGATAACATTGCACATGACACACAGCTGCTGGAACACTGAATACACAACTTGCAGTGCCCACTATTATACACCAATTCCCTGCACGAGACTCACTGTCTGTATATACATATATACTTCTGTATCCGCTGCATCATTCTGTGCACTAATGTCCCACCAATCAGATTCCTCTCCCTGACTGCTCCAGGCTATCCACACATATCTGTACAGAACCCTCTTCCCTAAACCTCTGATCGTCTAATGCTCCCACCATTTTACCCCTAACAAATGAAATCCCCCCCTTCTCCCCTTGGTACCTGAAATAAACAAACGGAGTCATGTACTTTTGGCAAATTAGTGGTCACATTTATTAATTTGCTTACAAATATATACTGTTACTTGCTTCTGTTGGCGAAGATAAGCACTGCGGTCCACCAGCCCTGTATCGTAACTGAATCAAGCCGCCCGGGGGGCCAGGGACCCCTTCTCGCAACTTAAAACCTGTAACCACCCGGGGTCACTCTTCACGTTGCCCCCCGACGCCAGGCCTTGGAGCTGTTCACCCCCTTAGCTGGGGGGTGCCTCCGCTTCCTGGCGCCATTTTGGCTGGCCCGCAGTACTTCTGCCTCTGTTAATATATGTTCTATTGCATCATAATTCTGCTTGCTGTTCGTTCTTCCTTCATCTTGGGGTAGGCGGGTGGGACAAACACTTCACTGGTATTCTGCTCCTAATGACCCTCCCCCTATACCTGGCCTTCCTTAAGTATGGTGATACGCACTGGGGAGGGGTCACTTTACCTATTTCTTCTCCTGCCCTCCCCCTTGTTACCTTCCCACTATCCCTACTGTTCCACACTGCATATGGGATTACAATTGGTAATGGAGCCCATCCTAATAGTTTATTGTCTCTCGCGTCTAGTCGACGCTCGCTCTCTTTAAACCTCTGATCGTCTGATGCTCCCACCATTTTACCCCTAACAAATGAAATCCCCCCACCTTCTCCCCCTCCCCTTGGTACCTGAAATAAACAAACGGAGTCATGTACTTTTGGCGAATTAGTGGTCACATTTATTAATTTGCTTACAAATATATACTGTTATTTGCTTCTGTGGCGAAGATAAGCACTGCGGTCCACCAGCCCTGTATCGTAACTGAATCAAGCTGCCCGGGGGGCCAGGGACCACTTCTCGCAACTTAAAACCTGTAACCGCCCGGGGTCACCACTTACGTTGCCCCCCGACGCCATGCCTTGGAGCTCTTCACCCCCTTAGCTTTCCGCCCGCTGTGTTTCCTAAGAAAAGCTTCATCATACTCCCGCCAGGTGTTTGCCTTACTGTTCTCCACCATGTCGTGTTCATATATTTTAACACATTCATGCTTTCTCCAGGCCTGGTCTTAAGGTAACATGCTGCAAATTTATATATCCCACTTAACCATTTGTTGTATGTTCTATATTCTGCCTCCGCCCCTGGGCCTTTGCTAGCTGCCAGCCCACTTGCTTTTCTAGCTTCTTTCGTCATGGCAAAGATATCCACGTATTTCCCAGTCTTTATATCATTTTCCACCGCACTACGCACACCCCTGTCAATAGTTGTGGATGCGCATGTCAGTGATTCCTCTTTCTCCAGCTCCTTGCTCTTCCTCTTCTTGCTCTTCTTCTGGTTGCCCTTTTCCCCTTTCTTAAACTGCCTAAGCATTCTAATAAGTTTTGCCTGGCCCGGGTTAGCTTTGTCCGCATCGCTATCACTGTCCCCTGCGTCGGAGTCCGCAGACCCTATGTTTGACTCACCACTGCTCTCGTCTGTCCCGCTTGCATTGCCGTCCTGATTGCTTGCTTGTGGCTCCTCCTCCCTTTGCTGCACTATTGCTCCCAAACCTTCTTGTCCGTCTGCCGGGGGCGTGCTTGTAGTCGCTGCCCCCTGTTTGCCCGCCGTTGTCTGGTTCGTACTCGTTAGTATATTATTGTTCTCCGTTGTATTGCTTGGCAGACCCTGTGGTGGGCCATTTTCGGTTGCTATGTCCCTATGATGTGGGTATTCACTGGGTACAGTTGCCTGCTGAGTCCACTGTTGTAGCGGTGGGGGTTGCCTCGCCTGGTAAGGTTGCCATGGTTGAGGATATTGCCATTGTCCCGGGTACGCACTGTGGGGCTGATGGAGGTAGCTGGCGCATGGTTCGTGATGGTTTGTCATTGATGTATATGCCCCCTGGTTGGCATGAAAAGGGTACTGCTGGGGCACGTGCTGGGTAAAGTGCATTGGCCCCTGCTGTGTGTAGGATGTTATAGCAGGACTTGGATATGGTGTGTACCTTTGTGCAAATTGAGATGGTGCATGCTGGGGCCAGCCACTTGCAGCGCTGTGACTGTGAGCTTCTTGGGGTGCAGGCGTTTAAGTTGCTGGTGTGGGCTGCATATATTGGTTATGCCCGGATGCCATGTGTCCAGGTTGTGCCTGCGGAGCCGGCCTTGGCCATTCGTGTGTGGCAATGTTAGGCAAGTGCCCTACTGTAGGTGCGTGCTGAGGTATGTGGGCAGGTTGGGGTGGATGACCATAAGCGGCATATTGGCTGGGTGCTGCGGGCGCTGCTTGCACTGGGGCGCTATGCATGGGCCCCGCCATGGTGCTGTGCTCTGGCTGGGTGGTCTGATTTGGCTGTGGGCTGACCTGAACTGGGCAGAATCTGGCTGCAGTGACCTCTGCTGTGCGTTAGGTGGTGGGGTGCCTAACTGAGCGTAATTGCTGGGGGCAACAGATGTCTGCAGCGACCCTTGCTGCACTTGGTTAATGAAGCTACTTGGCTGGGGTTGACTGACTTTCTTATTCTCCTCTCCGGGAGAAGCCCGGAGAGGAGAGTTTCAGTAGCCGCTCAGGGGTCGGGGCTTAAGCGTGACATCACTAAGCCCCACCCCCATGCTGGTAAACCAGCAAATTCAGGGATCTCCGTTAAGGGGGCGGTGATAAAATGACGCGATTGTGTCATTTTAGCTCCGCCCTCTTCTCTGAGACCCGAGGATTGCGGCATTTTAATGCCGCGATCCGGTTTTCGAGAGACTCCCGGAAATTTCGGGAGACTCCCGGAAATTCCGGGAGGGTCGGCAACCCTGATGTATGCATGTATGGCGGTGGCCGTGTATACATGTATGTATGTGCCTGATGTTGGCTCTTCGCCATCCGTAAACATATTTTTTGGCTCTTTGTCTCTGACTGGTTGGCCACCCCTGTGTTAGTGCATATGCGAATGCCAGCGTTGTGCACCGGGGGTTATTAGTGAATCTCGCCCTATGAATGATATATATTTGCCCTGTCAGGAATAGAACAACAGATAACATTGCACATGACACACAGCTGCTGGAACACTGAATACACAACTTGCAGTGCCCACAATTATACACCAATTCCCTGCACCAGACTCACTGTCTGTATATACATATATACTTCTGTATCCGCTGCATCATTCTGTGCACTAATGTCCCACCAATCAGATTCCTCTCCCTGACTGCTCCAGGCTATCCACACATATCTGTACAGAACCCTCTTCCCTAAACCTCTGATCGTCTAATGCTCCCACCATTTTACCCCTAACAAATGAAATCCCCCCCTTCTCCCCTTGGTACCTGAAATAAACAAACGGAGTCATGTACTTTTGGCAAATTAGTGGTCACATTTATTAATTTGCTTACAAATATATACTGTTACTTGCTTCTGTTGGCGAAGATAAGCACTGCGGTCCACCAGCCCTGTATCGTAACTGAATCAAGCCGCCCGGGGGGCCAGGGACCCCTTCTCGCAACTTAAAACCTGTAACCACCCGGGGTCACTCTTCACGTTGCCCCCCGACGCCAGGCCTTGGAGCTGTTCACCCCCTTAGCTGGGGGGTGCCTCCGCTTCCTGGCGCCATTTTGGCTGGCCCGCAGTACTTCTGCCTCTGTTAATATATGTTCTATTGCATCATAATTCTGCTTGCTGTTCGTTCTTCCTTCATCTTGGGGTAGGCGGGTGGGACAAACACTTCACTGGTATTCTGCTCCTAATGACCCTCCCCCTATACCTGGCCTTCCTTAAGTATGGTGATACGCACTGGGGAGGGGTCACTTTACCTATTTCTTCTCCTGCCCTCCCCCTTGTTACCTTCCCACTATCCCTACTGTTCCACACTGCATATGGGATTACAATTGGTAATGGAGCCCATCCTAATAGTTTATTGTCTCTCGCGTCTAGTCGACGCTCGCTCTCTTTAAACCTCTGATCGTCTGATGCTCCCACCATTTTACCCCTAACAAATGAAATCCCCCCACCTTCTCCCCCTCCCCTTGGTACCTGAAATAAACAAACGGAGTCATGTACTTTTGGCGAATTAGTGGTCACATTTATTAATTTGCTTACAAATATATACTGTTATTTGCTTCTGTGGCGAAGATAAGCACTGCGGTCCACCAGCCCTGTATCGTAACTGAATCAAGCTGCCCGGGGGGCCAGGGACCACTTCTCGCAACTTAAAACCTGTAACCGCCCGGGGTCACCACTAACGTTGCCCCCCGACGCCATGCCTTGGAGCTCTTCACCCCCTTAGCTTTCCGCCCGCTGTGTTTCCTAAGAAAAGCTTCATCATACTCCCGTCAGGTGTTTGCCTTACTGTTCTCCACCATGTCGTGTTCATATATTTTAACACATTCATGCTTTCTCCAGGCCTGGTCTTAAGGTAACATGCTGCAAATTTATATATCCCACTTAACCATTTGTTGTATGTTCTATATTCTGCCTCCGCCCCTGGGCCTTTGCTAGCTGCCAGCCCGCTTGCTTTTCTAGCTTCTTTCGTCATGGCAAAGATATCCACGTATTTCCCAGTCTTTATATCATTTTCCACCGCACTACGCACACCCCTGTCAATAGTTGTGGATGCGCATGTCAGTGATTCCTCTTTCTCCAGCTCCTTGCTCTTCCTCTTCTTGCTCTTCTTCTGGTTGCCCTTTTCCCCTTTCTTAAACTGCCTAAGCATTCTAATAAGTTTTGCCTGGCCCGGGTTAGCTTTGTCCGCATCGCTATCACTGTCCCCTGCGTCGGAGTCCGCAGACCCTATGTTTGACTCACCACTGCTCTCGTCTGTCCCGCTTGCATTGCCGTCCTGATTGCTTGCTTGTGGCTCCTCCTCCCTTTGCTGCACTATTGCTCCCAAACCTTCTTGTCCGTCTGCCGGGGGCGTGCTTGTAGTCGCTGCCCCCTGTTTGCCCGCCGTTGTCTGGTTCGTGCTCGTTAGTATATTATTGTTCTCCGTTGTATTGCTTGGCAGACCCTGTGGTGGGCCATTTTCGGTTGCTATGTCCCTATGATGTGGGTATTCACTGGGTACAGTTGCCTGCTGAGTCCACTGTTGTAGCGGTGGGGGTTGCCTCGCCTGGTAAGGTTGCCATGGTTGAGGATATTGCCATTGTCCCGGGTACGCACTGTGGGGCTGATGGAGGTAGCTGGCGCATGGTTCGTGATGGTTTGTCATTGATGTATATGCCCCCTGGTTGGCATGAAAAGGGTACTGCTGGGGCACGTGCTGGGTAAAGTGCATTGGCCCCTGCTGTGTGTAGGATGTTATAGCAGGACTTGGATATGGTGTGTACCTTTGTGCAAATTGAGATGGTGCATGCTGGGGCCAGCCACTTGCAGCGCTGTGACTGTGAGCTTCTTGGGGTGCAGGCGTTTAAGTTGCTGGTGTGGGCTGCATATATTGGTTATGCCCGGATGCCATGTGTCCAGGTTGTGCCTGCGGAGCCGGCCTTGGCCATTCGTGTGTGGCAATGTTAGGCAAGTGCCCTACTGTAGGTGCGTGCTGAGGTATGTGGGCAGGTTGGGGTGGATGACCATAAGCGGCATATTGGCTGGGTGCTGCGGGCGCTGCTTGCACTGGGGCGCTATGCATGGGCCCCGCCATGGTGCTGTGCTCTGGCTGGGTGGTCTGATTTGGCTGTGGGCTGACCTGAACTGGGCAGAATCTGGCTGCAGTGACCTCTGCTGTGCGTTAGGTGGTGGGGTGCCTAACTGAGCGTAATTGCTGGGGGCAACAGATGTCTGCAGCGACCCTTGCTGCACTTGGTTAATGAAGCTACTTGGCTGGGGTTGACTGACTTTCTTATTCTCCTCTCCGGGAGAAGCCCGGAGAGGAGAGTTTCAGTAGCCGCTCAGGGGTCGGGGCTTAAGCGTGACATCACTAAGCCCCACCCCCATGCTGGTAAACCAGCAAATTCAGGGATCTCCGTTAAGGGGGTGGGGATAAAATGACGCGATTGTGTCATTTTAGCTCCGCCCTCTTCTCTGAGACCCGAGGATTGCGGCATTTTAATGCCGCGATCCGGTTTTCGAGAGACTCCCGGAAATTTCGGGAGACTCCCGGAAATTCCAGGAGGGTCGGCAACCCTGATGTATGCATGTATGGCGGTGGCCGTGTATACATGTATGTATGTGCCTGATGTTGGCTCTTCGCCATCCGTAAACATATTTTTTGGCTCTTTGTCTCTGACTGGTTGGCCACCCCTGTGTTAGTGCATATGCGAATGCCAGCGTTGTGCACCGGGGGTTATTAGTGAATCTCGCCCTATGAATGATATATATTTGCCCTGTCAGGAATAGAACAACAGATAACATTGCACATGACACACAGCTGCTGGAACACTGAATACACAACTTGCAGTGCCCACAATTATACACCAATTCCCTGCACGAGACTCACTGTCTGTATATACATATATACTTCTGTATCCGCTGCATCATTCTGTGCACTAATGTCCCACCAATCAGATTCCTCTCCCTGACTGCTCCAGGCTATCCACACATATCTGTACAGAACCCTCTTCCCTAAACCTCTGATCGTCTAATGCTCCCACCATTTTACCCCTAACAAATGAAATCCCCCCCTTCTCCCCTTGGTACCTGAAATAAACAAACGGAGTCATGTACTTTTGGCAAATTAGTGGTCACATTTATTAATTTGCTTACAAATATATACTGTTACTTGCTTCTGTTGGCGAAGATAAGCACTGCGGTCCACCAGCCCTGTATCGTAACTGAATCAAGCCGCCCGGGGGGCCAGGGACCCCTTCTCGCAACTTAAAACCTGTAACCACCCGGGGTCACTCTTCACGTTGCCCCCCGACGCCAGGCCTTGGAGCTGTTCACCCCCTTAGCTGGGGGGTGCCTCCGCTTCCTGGCGCCATTTTGGCTGGCCCGCAGTACTTCTGCCTCTGTTAATATATGTTCTATTGCATCATAATTCTGCTTGCTGTTCGTTCTTCCTTCATCTTGGGGTAGGCGGGTGGGACAAACACTTCACTGGTATTCTGCTCCTAATGACCCTCCCCCTATACCTGGCCTTCCTTAAGTATGGTGATACGCACTGGGGAGGGGTCACTTTACCTATTTCTTCTCCTGCCCTCCCCCTTGTTACCTTCCCACTATCCCTACTGTTCCACACTGCATATGGGATTACAATT
The DNA here is from genome assembly GCF_055691185.1 of Crinia signifera. Taxonomy (NCBI): domain Eukaryota; kingdom Metazoa; phylum Chordata; class Amphibia; order Anura; family Myobatrachidae; genus Crinia; species Crinia signifera. The sequence goes on from NC_139224.1 coordinate 155,927,362, forward strand.
GGTAATGGAGCCCATCCTAATAGTTTATTGTCTCTCGCGTCTAGTCGACGCTCGCTCTCTTTAAACCTCTGATCGTCTGATGCTCCCACCATTTTACCCCTAACAAATGAAATCCCCCCACCTTCTCCCCCTCCCCTTGGTACCTGAAATAAACAAACGGAGTCATGTACTTTTGGCGAATTAGTGGTCACATTTATTAATTTGCTTACAAATATATACTGTTATTTGCTTCTGTGGCGAAGATAAGCACTGCGGTCCACCAGCCCTGTATCGTAACTGAATCAAGCTGCCCGGGGGGCCAGGGACCACTTCTCGCAACTTAAAACCTGTAACCGCCCGGGGTCACCACTTACGTTGCCCCCCGACGCCAGGCCTTGGAGCTCTTCACCCCCTTAGCTTTCCGCCCGCTGTGTTTCCTAAGAAAAGCTTCATCATACTCCCGCCAGGTGTTTGCCTTACTGTTCTCCACCATGTCGTGTTCATATATTTTAACACATTCATGCTTTCTCCAGGCCTGGTCTTAAGGTAACATGCTGCAAATTTATATATCCCACTTAACCATTTGTTGTATGTTCTATATTCTGCCTCCGCCCCTGGGCCTTTGCTAGCTGCCAGCCCACTTGCTTTTCTAGCTTCTTTCGTCATGGCAAAGATATCCACGTATTTCCCAGTCTTTATATCATTTTCCACCGCACTACGCACACCCCTGTCAATAGTTGTGGATGCGCATGTCAGTGATTCCTCTTTCTCCAGCTCCTTGCTCTTCCTCTTCTTGCTCTTCTTCTGGTTGCCCTTTTCCCCTTTCTTAAACAGCCTAAGCATTCTAATAAGTTTTGCCTGGCCCGGGTTAGCTTTGTCCGCATCGCTATCACTGTCCCCTGCGTCGGAGTCCGCAGACCCTATGTTTGACACACCACTGCTCTCGTCTGTCCCGCTTGCATTGCCGTCCTGATTGCTTGCTTGTGGCTCCTCCTCCCTTTGCTGCACTATTGCTCCCAAACCTTCTTGTCCGTCTGCCGGGGGCGTGCTTGTAGTCGCTGCCCCCTGTTTGCCCGCCGTTGTCTGGTTCGTGCTCGTTAGTATATTATTGTTCTCCGTTGTATTGCTTGGCAGACCCTGTGGTGGGCCATTTTCGGTTGCTATGTCCCTATGATGTGGGTATTCACTGGGTACAGTTGCCTGCTGAGTCCACTGTTGTAGCGGTGGGGGTTGCCTCGCCTGGTAAGGTTGCCATGGTTGAGGCTATTGCCATTGTCCCGGGTACGCACTGTGGGGCTGATGGAGGTAGCTGGCGCATGGTTCGTGATGGTTTGTCATTTATGTATATGCCCCCTGGTTGGCATGAAAAGGGTACTGCTGGGGCACGTGCTGGGTAAAGTGCATTGGCCCCTGCTGTGTGTAGGATGTTATAGCAGGACTTGGATATGGTGTGTACCTTTGTGCAAATTGAGATGGTGCATGCTGGGGCCAGCCACTTGCAGCGCTGTGACTGTGAGCTTCTTGGGGTGCAGGCGTTTAAGTTGCTGGTGTGGGCTGCATATATTGGTTATGCCCGGATGCCATGTGTCCAGGTTGTGCCTGCGGAGCCGGCCTTGGCCATTCGTGTGTGGCAATGTTAGGCAAGTGCCCTACTGTAGGTGCGTGCTGAGGTATGTGGGCAGGTTGGGGTGGATGACCATAAGCGGCATATTGGCTGGGTGCTGCGGGCGCTGCTTGCACTGGGGCGCTATGCATGGGCCCCGCCATGGTGCTGTGCTCTGGCTGGGTGGTCTGATTTGGCTGTGGGCTGCCTGAACTGGGCAGAATCTGGCTGCAGTGACCTCTGCTGTGCGTTAGGTGGTGGGGTGCCTAACTGAGCGTAATTGCTGGGGGCAACAGATGTCTGCAGCGACCCTTGCTGCACTTGGTTAATGAAGCTACTTGGCTGGGGTTGACTGACTTTCTTATTCTCCTCTCCGGGAGAAGCCCAGAGAGGAGAGTTTCAGTAGCCGCTCAGGGGTCGGGGCTTAAGCGTGACATCACTAAGCCCCACCCCCATGCTGGTAAACCAGCAAATTCAGGGATCTCCGTTAAGGGGGCGGGGATAAAATGACGCGATTGTGTCATTTTAGCTCCGCCCTCTTCTCTGAGACCCGAGGATTGCGGCATTTTAATGCCGCGATCCGGTTTTCGAGAGACTCCCGGAAATTCCGGGAGGGTCGGCAACCCTGATGTATGCATGTATGGCGGTGGCCGTGTATACATGTATGTATGTGCCTGATGTTGGCTCTTCGCCATCCGTAAACATATTTTTTGGCTCTTTTTCTCTGACTGGTTGGCCACCCCTGTGTTAGTGCATATGCGAATGCCAGCGTTGTGCACCGGGGGTTATTAGTGAATCTCGCCCTATGAATGATATATATTTGCCCTGTCAGGAATAGAACAACAGATAACATTGCACATGACACACAGCTGCTGGAACACTGAATACACAACTTGCAGTGCCCACAATTATACACCAATTCCCTGCACGAGACTCACTGTCTGTATATACATATATACTTCTGTATCCGCTGCATCATTCTGTGCACTAATGTCCCACCAATCAGATTCCTCTCCCTGACTGCTCCAGGCTATCCACACATATCTGTACAGAACCCTCTTCCCTAAACCTCTGATCGTCTAATGCTCCCACCATTTTACCCCTAACAAATGAAATCCCCCCCTTCTCCCCTTGGTACCTGAAATAAACAAACGGAGTCATGTACTTTTGGCAAATTAGTGGTCACATTTATTAATTTGCTTACAAATATATACTGTTACTTGCTTCTGTTGGCGAAGATAAGCACTGCGGTCCACCAGCCCTGTATCGTAACTGAATCAAGCCGCCCGGGGGGCCAGGGACCCCTTCTCGCAACTTAAAACCTGTAACCACCCGGGGTCACTCTTCACGTTGCCCCCCGACGCCAGGCCTTGGAGCTGTTCACCCCCTTAGCTGGGGGGTGCCTCCGCTTCCTGGCGCCATTTTGGCTGGCCCGCAGTACTTCTGCCTCTGTTAATATATGTTCTATTGCATCATAATTCTGCTTGCTGTTCGTTCTTCCTTCATCTTGGGGTAGGCGGGTGGGACAAACACTTCACTGGTATTCTGCTCCTAATGACCCTCCCCCTATACCTGGCCTTCCTTAAGTATGGTGATACGCACTGGGGAGGGGTCACTTTACCTATTTCTTCTCCTGCCCTCCCCCTTGTTACCTTCCCACTATCCCTACTGTTCCACACTGCATATGGGATTACAATTGGTAATGGAGCCCATCCTAATAGTTTATTGTCTCTCGCGTCTAGTCGACGCTCGCTCTCTTTAAACCTCTGATCGTCTGATGCTCCCACCATTTTACCCCTAACAAATGAAATCCCCCCACCTTCTCCCCCTCCCCTTGGTACCTGAAATAAACAAACGGAGTCATGTACTTTTGGCGAATTAGTGGTCACATTTATTAATTTGCTTACAAATATATACTGTTATTTGCTTCTGTGGCGAAGATAAGCACTGCGGTCCACCAGCCCTGTATCGTAACTGAATCAAGCTGCCCGGGGGGCCAGGGACCACTTCTCGCAACTTAAAACCTGTAACCGCCCGGGGTCACCACTTACGTTGCCCCCCGACGCCATGCCTTGGAGCTCTTCACCCCCTTAGCTTTCCGCCCGCTGTGTTTCCTAAGAAAAGCTTCATCATACTCCCGCCAGGTGTTTGCCTTACTGTTCTCCACCATGTCGTGTATCATGTTCATGTATTTTAACACATTCATGCTTTCTCCAGGCCTGGTCTTAAGGTAACATGCTGCAAATTTATATATCCCACTTAACCATTTGTTGTATGTTCTATATTCTGCCTCCGCCCCTGGGCCTTTGCTAGCTGCCAGCCCACTTGCTTTTCTAGCTTCTTTCGTCATGGCAAAGATATCCACGTATTTCCCAGTCTTTATATCATTTTCCACCGCACTACGCACACCCCTGTCAATAGTTGTGGATGCGCATGTCAGTGATTCCTCTTTCTCCAGCTCCTTGCTCTTCCTCTTCTTGCTCTTCTTCTGGTTGCCCTTTTCCCCTTTCTTAAACTGCCTAAGCATTCTAATAAGTTTTGCCTGGCCCGGGTTAGCTTTGTCCGCATCGCTATCACTGTCCCCTGCGTCGGAGTCCGCAGACCCTATGTTTGACACACCACTGCTCTCGTCTGTCCCGCTTGCATTGCCGTCCTGATTGCTTGCTTGTGGCTCCTCCTCCCTTTGCTGCACTATTGCTCCCAAACCTTCTTGTCCGTCTGCCGGGGGTGTGCTTGTAGTCGCTGCCCCCTGTTTGCCCGCCGTTGTCTGGTTCGTGCTCGTTAGTATATTATTGTTCTCCGTTGTATTGCTTGGCAGACCCTGTGGTGGGCCATTTTCGGTTGCTATGTCCCTATGATGTGGGTATTCACTGGGTACAGTTGCCTGCTGAGTCCACTGTTGTAGCGGTGGGGGTTGCCTCGCCTGGTAAGGTTGCCATGGTTGAGGATATTGCCATTGTCCCGGGTACGCACTGTGGGGCTGATGGAGGTAGCTGGCGCATGGTTCGTGATGGTTTGTCATTGATGTATATGCCCCCTGGTTGGCATGAAAAGGGTACTGCTGGGGCACGTGCTAGGTAAAGTGCATTGGCCCCTGCTGTGTGTAGGATGTTATAGCAGGACTTGGATATGGTGTGTACCTTTGTGCATATTGAGATGGTGCATGCTGGGGCCAGCCACTTGCAGCGCTGTGACTGTGAGCTTCTTGGGGTGCAGGCGTTTAAGTTGCTGGTGTGGGCTGCATATATTGGTTATGCCCGGATGCCATGTGTCCAGGTTGTGCCTGCGGAGCCGGCCTTGGCCATTCGTGTGTGGCAATGTTAGGCAAGTGCCCTACTGTAGGTGCGTGCTGAGGTATGTGGGCAGGTTGGGGTGGATGACCATAAGCGGCATATTGGCTGGGTGCTGCGGGCGCTGCTTGCACTGGGGCGCTATGCATGGGCCCCGCCATGGTGCTGTGCTCTGGCTGGGTGGTCTGATTTGGCTGTGGGCTGCCTGAACTGGGCAGAATCTGGCTGCAGTGACCTCTGCTGTGCGTTAGGTGGTGGGGTGCCTAACTGAGCGTAATTGCTGGGGGCAACAGATGTCTGCAGCGACCCTTGCTGCACTTGGTTAATGAAGCTACTTGGCTGGGGTTGACTGACTTTCTTATTCTCCTCTCCGGGAGAAGCCCGGAGAGGAGAGTTTCAGTAGCCGCTCAGGGGTCGGGGCTTAAGCGTGACATCACTAAGCCCCACCCCCATGCTGGTAAACCAGCAAATTCAGGGATCTCCGTTAAGGGGACGGGGATAAAATGACGCGATTGTGTCATTTTAGCTCCGCCCTCTTCTCTGAGACCCGAGGATTGCGGCATTTTAATGCCGCGATCCGGTTTTCGAGAGACTCCCGGAAATTTCGGGAGACTCCCGGAAATTCCGGGAGGGTCGGCAACCCTGATGTATGCATGTATGGCGGTGGCCGTGTATACATGTATGTATGTGCCTGATGTTGGCTCTTCGCCATCCGTAAACATATTTTTTGGCTCTTTGTCTCTGACTGGTTGGCCACCCCTGTGTTAGTGCATATGCGAATGCCAGCGTTGTGCACCGGGGGTTATTAGTGAATCTCGCCCTATGAATGATATATATTTGCCCTGTCAGGAATAGAACAACAGATAACATTGCACATGACACACAGCTGCTGGAACACTGAATACACAACTTGCAGTGCCCACAATTATACACCAATTCCCTGCACGAGACTCACTGTCTGTATATACATATATACTTCTGTATCCGCTGCATCATTCTGTGCACTAATGTCCCACCAATCAGATTCCTCTCCCTGACTGACCCAGACTATCCACACATATCTGTACAGAACCCTCTTCCCTAAACCTCTGATCGTCTAATGCTCCCACCATTTTACCCCTAACAAATGAAATCCCCCCCTTCTCCCCTTGGTACCTGAAATAAACAAACGGAGTCATGTACTTTTGGCAAATTAGTGGTCACATTTATTAATTTGCTTACAAATATATACTGTTACTTGCTTCTGTTGGCGAAGATAAGCACTGCGGTCCACCAGCCCTGTATCGTAACTGAATCAAGCCGCCCGGGGGGCCAGGGACCCCTTCTCGCAACTTAAAACCTGTAACCACCCGGGGTCACTCTTCACGTTGCCCCCCGACGCCAGGCCTTGGAGCTGTTCACCCCCTTAGCTGGGGGGTGCCTCCGCTTCCTGGCGCCATTTTGGCTGGCCCGCAGTACTTCTGCCTCTGTTAATATATGTTCTATTGCATCATAATTCTGCTTGCTGTTCGTTCTTCCTTCATCTTGGGGTAGGCGGGTGGGACAAACACTTCACTGGTATTCTGCTCCTAATGACCCTCCCCCTATACCTGGCCTTCCTTAAGTATGGTGATACGCACTGGGGAGGGGTCACTTTACCTATTTCTTCTCCTGCCCTCCCCCTTGTTACCTTCCCACTATCCCTACTGTTCCACACTGCATATGGGATTACAATTGGTAATGGAGCCCATCCTAATAGGTCTCTCGCGTCTAGTCGACGCTCGCTCTCTTTAAACCTCTGATCGTCTGATGCTCCCACCATTTTACCCCTAACAAATGAAATCCCCCCACCTTCTCCCCCTCCCCTTGGTACCTGAAATAAACAAACGGAGTCATGTACTTTTGGCGAATTAGTGGTCACATTTATTAATTTGCTTACAAATATATACTGTTATTTGCTTCTGTGGCGAAGATAAGCACTGCGGTCCACCAGCCCTGTATCGTAACTGAATCAAGCTGCCCGGGGGGCCAGGGACCACTTCTCGCAACTTAAAACCTGTAACCGCCCGGGGTCACCACTTACGTTGCCCCCCGACGCCATGCCTTGGAGCTCTTCACCCCCTTAGCTTTCCGCCCGCTGTGTTTCCTAAGAAAAGCTTCATCATACTCCCGCCAGGTGTTTGCCTTACTGTTCTCCACCATGTCGTGTATCATGTTCATGTATTTTAGCACATTCATGCTTTCTCCAGGCCTGGTCTTAAGGTAACATGCTGCAAATTTATATATCCCACTTAACCATTTGTTGTATGTTCTATATTCTGCCTCCGCCCCTGGGCCTTTGCTAGCTGCCAGCCCACTTGCTTTTCTAGCTTCTTTCGTCATGGCAAAGATATCCACGTATTTCCCAGTCTTTATATCATTTTCCACCGCACTACGCACACCCCTGTCAATAGTTGTGGATGCGCATGTCAGTGATTCCTCTTTCTCCAGCTCCTTGCTCTTCCTCTTCTTGCTCTTCTTCTGGTTGCCCTTTTCCCCTTTCTTAAACTGCCTAAGCATTCTAATAAGTTTTGCCTGGCCCGGGTTAGCTTTGTCCGCATCGCTATCACTGTCCCCTGCGTCGGAGTCCGCAGACCCTATGTTTGACACACCACTGCTCTCGTCTGTCCCGCTTGCATTGCCGTCCTGATTGCTTGCTTGTGGCTCCTCCTCCCTTTGCTGCACTATTGCTCCCAAACCTTCTTGTCCGTCTGCCGGGGGTGTGCTTGTAGTCGCTGCCCCCTGTTTGCCCGCCGTTGTCTGGTTCGTGCTCGTTAGTATATTATTGTTCTCCGTTGTATTGCTTGGCAGACCCTGTGGTGGGCCATTTTCGGTTGCTATGTCCCTATGATGTGGGTATTCACTGGGTACAGTTGCCTGCTGAGTCCACTGTTGTAGCGGTGGGGGTTGCCTCGCCTGGTAAGGTTGCCATGGTTGAGGATATTGCCATTGTCCCGGGTACGCACTGTGGGGCTGATGGAGGTAGCTGGCGCATGGTTCGTGATGGTTTGTCATTGATGTATATGCCCCCTGGTTGGCATGAAAAGGGTACTGCTGGGGCACGTGCTGGGTAAAGTGCATTGGCCCCTGCTGTGTGTAGGATGTTATAGCAGGACTTGGATATGGTGTGTACCTTTGTGCAAATTGAGATGGTGCATGCTGGGGCCAGCCACTTGCAGCGCTGTGACTGTGAGCTTCTTGGGGTGCAGGCGTTTAAGTTGCTGGTGTGGGCTGCATATATTGGTTATGCCCGGATGCCATGTGTCCAGGTTGTGCCTGCGGAGCCGGCCTTGGCCATTCGTGTGTGGCAATGTTAGGCAAGTGCCCTACTGTAGGTGCGTGCTGAGGTATGTGGGCAGGTTGGGGTGGATGACCATAAGCGGCATATTGGCTGGGTGCTGCGGGCGCTGCTTGCACTGGGGCGCTATGCATGGGCCCCGCCATGGTGCTGTGCTCTGGCTGGGTGGTCTGATTTGGCTGTGGGCTGCCTGAACTGGGCAGAATCTGGCTGCAGTGACCTCTGCTGTGCGTTAGGTGGTGGGGTGCCTAACTGAGCGTAATTGCTGGGGGCAACAGATGTCTGCAGCGACCCTTGCTGCACTTGGTTAATGAAGCTACTTGGCTGGGGTTGACTGACTTTCTTATTCTCCTCTCCGGGAGAAGCCCGGAGAGGAGAGTTTCAGTAGCCGCTCAGGGGTCGGGGCTTAAGCGTGACATCACTAAGCCCCACCCCCATGCTGGTAAACCAGCAAATTCAGGGATCTCCGTTAAGGGGGCGGGGATAAAATGACGCGATTGTGTCATTTTAGCTCCGCCCTCTTCTCTGAGACCCGAGGATTGCGGCATTTTAATGCCGCGATCCGGTTTTCGAGAGACTCCCGGAAATGGGAGGGTCGGCAACCCTGATGTATGCATGTATGGCGGTGGCCGTGTATACATGTATGTATGTGCCTGATGTTGGCTCTTCGCCATCCGTAAACATATTTTTTGGCTCTTTGTCTCTGACTGGTTGGCCACCCCTGTGTTAGTGCATATGCGAATGCCAGCGTTGTGCACCGGGGGTTATTAGTGAATCTCGCCCTATGAATGATATATATTTGCCCTGTCAGGAATAGAACAACAGATAACATTGCACATGACACACAGCTGCTGGAACACTGAATACACAACTTGCAGTGCCCACAATTATACACCAATTCCCTGCACGAGACTCACTGTCTGTATATACATATATACTTCTGTATCCGCTGCATCATTCTGTGCACTAATGTCCCACCAATCAGATTCCTCTCCCTGACTGCTCCAGGCTATCCACACATATCTGTACAGAACCCTCTTCCCTAAACCTCTGATCGTCTAATGCTCCCACCATTTTACCCCTAACAAATGAAATCCCCCCCTTCTCCCCTTGGTACCTGAAATAAACAAACGGAGTCATGTACTTTTGGCAAATTAGTGGTCACATTTATTAATTTGCTTACAAATATATACTGTTACTTGCTTCTGTTGGCGAAGATAAGCACTGCGGTCCACCAGCCCTGTATCGTAACTGAATCAAGCCGCCCGGGGGGCCAGGGACCCCTTCTCGCAACTTAAAACCTGTAACCACCCGGGGTCACTCTTCACGTTGCCCCCCGACGCCAGGCCTTGGAGCTGTTCACCCCCTTAGCTGGGGGGTGCCTCCGCTTCCTGGCGCCATTTTGGCTGGCCCGCAGTACTTCTGCCTCTGTTAATATATGTTCTATTGCATCATAATTCTGCTTGCTGTTCGTTCTTCCTTCATCTTGGGGTAGGCGGGTGGGACAAACACTTCACTGGTATTCTGCTCCTAATGACCCTCCCCCTATACCTGGCCTTCCTTAAGTATGGTGATACGCACTGGGGAGGGGTCACTTTACCTATTTCTTCTCCTGCCCTCCCCCTTGTTACCTTCCCACTATCCCTACTGTTCCACACTGCATATGGGATTACAATTGGTAATGGAGCCCATCCTAATAGTTTATTGTCTCTCGCGTCTAGTCGACGCTCGCTCTCTTTAAACCTCTGATCGTCTGATGCTCCCACCATTTTACCCCTAACAAATGAAATCCCCCCACCTTCTCCCCCTCCCCTTGGTACCTGAAATAAACAAACGGAGTCATGTACTTTTGGCGAATTAGTGGTCACATTTATTAATTTGCTTACAAATATATACTGTTATTTGCTTCTGTGGCGAAGATAAGCACTGCGGTCCACCAGCCCTGTATCGTAACTGAATCAAGCTGCCCGGGGGGCCAGGGACCACTTCTCGCAACTTAAAACCTGTAACCGCCCGGGGTCACCACTTACGTTGCCCCCCGACGCCAGGCCTTGGAGCTCTTCACCCCCTTAGCTTTCCGCCCGCTGTGTTTCCTAAGAAAAGCTTCATCATACTCCCGCCAGGTGTTTGCCTTACTGTTCTCCACCATGTCGTGTTCATATATTTTAACACATTCATGCTTTCTCCAGGCCTGGTCTTAAGGTAACATGCTGCAAATTTATATATCCCACTTAACCATTTGTTGTATGTTCTATATTCTGCCTCCGCCCCTGGGCCTTTGCTAGCTGCCAGCCCACTTGCTTTTCTAGCTTCTTTCGTCATGGCAAAGATATCCACGTATTTCCCAGTCTTTATATCATTTTCCACCGCACTACGCACACCCCTGTCAATAGTTGTGGATGCGCATGTCAGTGATTCCTCTTTCTCCAGCTCCTTGCTCTTCCTCTTCTTGCTCTTCTTCTGGTTGCCCTTTTCCCCTTTCTTAAACAGCCTAAGCATTCTAATAAGTTTTGCCTGGCCCGGGTTAGCTTTGTCCGCATCGCTATCACTGTCCCCTGCGTCGGAGACCGCAGACCCTATGTTTGACACACCACTGCTCTCGTCTGTCCCGCTTGCATTGCCGTCCTGATTGCTTGCTTGTGGCTCCTCCTCCCTTTGCTGCACTATTGCTCCCAAACCTTCTTGTCCGTCTGCCGGGGGCGTGCTTGTAGTCGCTGCCCCCTGTTTGCCCGCCGTTGTCTGGTTCGTGCTCGTTAGTATATTATTGTTCTCCGTTGTATTGCTTGGCAGACCCTGTGGTGGGCCATTTTCGGTTGCTATGTCCCTATGATGTGGGTATTCACTGGGTACAGTTGCCTGCTGAGTCCACTGTTGTAGCGGTGGGGGTTGCCTCGCCTGGTAAGGTTGCCATGGTTGAGGATATTGCCATTGTCCCGGGTACGCACTGTGGGGCTGATGGAGGTAGCTGGCGCATGGTTCGTGATGGTTTGTCATTGATGTATATGCCCCCTGGTTGGCATGAAAAGGGTACTGCTGGGGCACGTGCTGGGTAAAGTGCATTGGCCCCTGCTGTGTGTAGGATGTTATAGCAGGACTTGGATATGGTGTGTACCTTTGTGCAAATTGAGATGGTGCATGCTGGGGCCAGCCACTTGCAGCGCTGTGACTGTGAGCTTCTTGGGGTGCAGGCGTTTAAGTTGCTGGTGTGGGCTGCATATATTGGTTATGCCCGGATGCCATGTGTCCAGGTTGTGCCTGCGGAGCCGGCCTTGGCCATTCGTGTGTGGCAATGTTAGGCAAGTGCCCTACTGTAGGTGCGTGCTGAGGTATGTGGGCAGGTTGGGGTGGATGACCATAAGCGGCATATTGGCTGGGTGCTGCGGGCGCTGCTTGCACTGGGGCGCTATGCATGGGCCCCGCCATGGTGCTGTGCTCTGGCTGGGTGGTCTGATTTGGCTGTGGGCTGCCTGAACTGGGCAGAATCTGGCTGCAGTGACCTCTGCTGTGCGTTAGGTGGTGGGGTGCCTAACTGAGCGTAATTGCTGGGGGCAACAGATGTCTGCAGCGACCCTTGCTGCACTTGGTTAATGAAGCTACTTGGCTGGGGTTGACTGACTTTCTTATTCTCCTCTCCGGGAGAAGCCCGGAGAGGAGAGTTTCAGTAGCCGCTCAGGGGTCGGGGCTTAAGCGTGACATCACTAAGCCCCACCCCCATGCTGGTAAACCAGCAAATTCAGGGATCTCCGTTAAGGGGGCGGGGATAAAATGACGCGATTGTGTCATTTTAGCTCCGCCCTCTTCTCTGAGACCCGAGGATTGCGGCATTTTAATGCCGCGATCCGGTTTTCGAGAGACTCCCGGAAATTTCGGGAGACTCCCGGAAATTCCGGGAGGGTCGGCAACCCTGATGTATGCATGTATGGCGGTGGCCGTGTATACATGTATGTATGTGCCTGATGTTGGCTCTTCGCCATCCGTAAACATATTTTTTGGCTCTTTGTCTCTGACTGGTTGGCCACCCCTGTGTTAGTGCATATGCGAATGCCAGCGTTGTGCACCGGGGGTTATTAGTGAATCTCGCCCTATGAATGATATATATTTGCCCTGTCAGGAATAGAACAACAGATAACATTGCACATGACACACAGCTGCTGGAACACTGAATACACAACTTGCAGTGCCCACAATTATACACCAATTCCCTGCACGAGACTCACTGTCTGTATATACATATATACTTCTGTATCCGCTGCATCATTCTGTGCACTAATGTCCCACCAATCAGATTCCTCTCCCTGACTGACCCAGACTATCCACACATATCTGTACAGAACCCTCTTCCCTAAACCTCTGATCGTCTAATGCTCCCACCATTTTACCCCTAACAAATGAAATCCCCCCCTTCTCCCCTTGGTACCTGAAATAAACAAACGGAGTCATGTACTTTTGGCAAATTAGTGGTCACATTTATTAATTTGCTTACAAATATATACTGTTACTTGCTTCTGTTGGCGAAGATAAGCACTGCGGTCCACCAGCCCTGTATCGTAACTGAATCAAGCCGCCCGGGGGGCCAGGGACCCCTTCTCGCAACTTAAAACCTGTAACCACCCGGGGTCACTCTTCACGTTGCCCCCCGACGCCAGGCCTTGGAGCTGTTCACCCCCTTAGCTGGGGGGTGCCTCCGCTTCCTGGCGCCATTTTGGCTGGCCCGCAGTACTTCTGCCTCTGTTAATATATGTTCTATTGCATCATAATTCTGCTTGCTGTTCGTTCTTCCTTCATCTTGGGGTAGGCGGGTGGGACAAACACTTCACTGGTATTCTGCTCCTAATGACCCTCCCCCTATACCTGGCCTTCCTTAAGTATGGTGATACGCACTGGGGAGGGGTCACTTTACCTATTTCTTCTCCTGCCCTCCCCCTTGTTACCTTCCCACTATCCCTACTGTTCCACACTGCATATGGGATTACAATTGGTAATGGAGCCCATCCTAATAGTTTATTGTCTCTCGCGTCTAGTCGACGCTCGCTCTCTTTAAACCTCTGATCGTCTGATGCTCCCACCATTTTACCCCTAACAAATGAAATCCCCCCACCTTCTCCCCCTCCCCTTGGTACCTGAAATAAACAAACGGAGTCATGTACTTTTGGCGAATTAGTGGTCACATTTATTAATTTGCTTACAAATATATACTGTTATTTGCTTCTGTGGCGAAGATAAGCACTGCGGTCCACCAGCCCTGTATCGTAACTGAATCAAGCTGCCCGGGGGGCCAGGGACCACTTCTCGCAACTTAAAACCTGTAACCGCCCGGGGTCACCACTTACGTTGCCCCCCGACGCCATGCCTTGGAGCTCTTCACCCCCTTAGCTTTCCGCCCGCTGTGTTTCCTAAGAAAAGCTTCATCATACTCCCGCCAGGTGTTTGCCTTACTGTTCTCCACCATGTCGTGTATCATGTTCATGTATTTTAGCACATTCATGCTTTCTCCAGGCCTGGTCTTAAGGTAACATGCTGCAAATTTATATATCCCACTTAACCATTTGTTGTATGTTCTATATTCTGCCTCCGCCCCTGGGCCTTTGCTAGCTGCCAGCCCACTTGCTTTTCTAGCTTCTTTCGTCATGGCAAAGATATCCACGTATTTCCCAGTCTTTATATCATTTTCCACCGCACTACGCACACCCCTGTCAATAGTTGTGGATGCGCATGTCAGTGATTCCTCTTTCTCCAGCTCCTTGCTCTTCCTCTTCTTGCTCTTCTTCTGGTTGCCCTTTTCCCCTTTCTTAAACTGCCTAAGCATTCTAATAAGTTTTGCCTGGCCCGGGTTAGCTTTGTCCGCATCGCTATCACTGTCCCCTGCGTCGGAGTCCGCAGACCCTATGTTTGACACACCACTGCTCTCGTCTGTCCCGCTTGCATTGCCGTCCTGATTGCTTGCTTGTGGCTCCTCCTCCCTTTGCTGCACTATTGCTCCCAAACCTTCTTGTCCGTCTGCCGGGGGTGTGCTTGTAGTCGCTGCCCCCTGTTTGCCCGCCGTTGTCTGGTTCGTGCTCGTTAGTATATTATTGTTCTCCGTTGTATTGCTTGGCAGACCCTGTGGTGGGCCATTTTCGGTTGCTATGTCCCTATGATGTGGGTATTCACTGGGTACAGTTGCCTGCTGAGTCCACTGTTGTAGCGGTGGGGGTTGCCTCGCCTGGTAAGGTTGCCATGGTTGAGGATATTGCCATTGTCCCGGGTACGCACTGTGGGGCTGATGGAGGTAGCTGGCGCATGGTTCGTGATGGTTTGTCATTGATGTATATGCCCCCTGGTTGGCATGAAAAGGGTACTGCTGGGGCACGTGCTGGGTAAAGTGCATTGGCCCCTGCTGTGTGTAGGATGTTATAGCAGGACTTGGATATGGTGTGTACCTTTGTGCAAATTGAGATGGTGCATGCTGGGGCCAGCCACTTGCAGCGCTGTGACTGTGAGCTTCTTGGGGTGCAGGCGTTTAAGTTGCTGGTGTGGGCTGCATATATTGGTTATGCCCGGATGCCATGTGTCCAGGTTGTGCCTGCGGAGCCGGCCTTGGCCATTCGTGTGTGGCAATGTTAGGCAAGTGCCCTACTGTAGGTGCGTGCTGAGGTATGTGGGCAGGTTGGGGTGGATGACCATAAGCGGCATATTGGCTGGGTGCTGCGGGCGCTGCTTGCACTGGGGCGCTATGCATGGGCCCCGCCATGGTGCTGTGCTCTGGCTGGGTGGTCTGATTTGGCTGTGGGCTGCCTGAACTGGGCAGAATCTGGCTGCAGTGACCTCTGCTGTGCGTTAGGTGGTGGGGTGCCTAACTGAGCGTAATTGCTGGGGGCAACAGATGTCTGCAGCGACCCTTGCTGCACTTGGTTAATGAAGCTACTTGGCTGGGGTTGACTGACTTTCTTATTCTCCTCTCCGGGAGAAGCCCGGAGAGGAGAGTTTCAGTAGCCGCTCACGGGTCGGGGCTTAAGCGTGACATCACTAAGCCCCACCCCCATGCTGGTAAACCAGCAAATTCAGGGATCTCCGTTAAGGGGGCGGGGATAAAATGACGCGATTGTGTCATTTTAGCTCCGCCCTCTTCTCTGAGACCCGAGGATTGCGGCATTTTAATGCCGCGATCCGGTTTTCGAGAGACTCCCGGAAATTTCGGGAGACTCCCGGAAATTCCGGGAGGGTCGGCAACCCTGATGTATGCATGTATGGCGGTGGCCGTGTATACATGTATGTATGTGCCTGATGTTGGCTCTTCGCCATCCGTAAACATATTTTTTGGCTCTTTGTCTCTGACTGGTTGGCCACCCCTGTGTTAGTGCATATGCGAATGCCAGCGTTGTGCACCGGGGGTTATTAGTGAATCTCGCCCTATGAATGATATATATTTGCCCTGTCAGGAATAGAACAACAGATAACATTGCACATGACACACAGCTGCTGGAACACTGAATACACAACTTGCAGTGCCCACAATTATACACCAATTCCCTGCACGAGACTCACTGTCTGTATATACATATATACTTCTGTATCCGCTGCATCATTCTGTGCACTAATGTCCCACCAATCAGATTCCTCTCCCTGACTGCTCCAGGCTATCCACACATATCTGTACAGAACCCTCCTCCCTAAACCTCTGATCGTCTAATGCTCCCACCATTTTACCCCTAACAAATGAAATCCCCCCCTTCTCCCCTTGGTACCTGAAATAAACAAACGGAGTCATGTACTTTTGGCAAATTAGTGGTCACATTTATTAATTTGCTTACAAATATATACTGTTACTTGCTTCTGTTGGCGAAGATAAGCACTGCGGTCCACCAGCCCTGTATCGTAACTGAATCAAGCCGCCCGGGGGGCCAGGGACCCCTTCTCGCAACTTAAAACCTGTAACCACCCGGGGTCACTCTTCACGTTGCCCCCCGACGCCAGGCCTTGGAGCTGTTCACCCCCTTAGCTGGGGGGTGCCTCCGCTTCCTGGCGCCATTTTGGCTGGCCCGCAGTACTTCTGCCTCTGTTAATATATGTTCTATTGCATCATAATTCTGCTTGCTGTTCGTTCTTCCTTCATCTTGGGGTAGGCGGGTGGGACAAACACTTCACTGGTATTCTGCTCCTAATGACCCTCCCCCTATACCTGGCCTTCCTTAAGTATGGTGATACGCACTGGGGAGGGGTCACTTTACCTATTTCTTCTCCTGCCCTCCCCCTTGTTACCTTCCCACTATCCCTACTGTTCCACACTGCATATGGGATTACAATTGGTAATGGAGCCCATCCTAATAGTTTATTGTCTCTCGCGTCTAGTCGACGCTCGCTCTCTTTAAACCTCTGATCGTCTGATGCTCCCACCATTTTACCCCTAACAAATGAAATCCCCCCACCTTCTCCCCCTCCCCTTGGTACCTGAAATAAACAAACGGAGTCATGTACTTTTGGCGAATTAGTGGTCACATTTATTAATTTGCTTACAAATATATACTGTTATTTGCTTCTGTGGCGAAGATAAGCACTGCGGTCCACCAGCCCTGTATCGTAACTGAATCAAGCTGCCCGGGGGGCCAGGGACCACTTCTCGCAACTTAAAACCTGTAACCGCCCGGGGTCACCACTTACGTTGCCCCCCGACGCCATGCCTTGGAGCTCTTCACCCCCTTAGCTTTCCGCCCGCTGTGTTTCCTAAGAAAAGCTTCATCATACTCCCGCCAGGTGTTTGCCTTACTGTTCTCCACCATGTCGTGTATCATGTTCATGTATTTTAGCACATTCATGCTTTCTCCAGGCCTGGTCTTAAGGTAACATGCTGCAAATTTATATATCCCACTTAACCATTTGTTGTATGTTCTATATTCTGCCTCCGCCCCTGGGCCTTTGCTAGCTGCCAGCCCACTTGCTTTTCTAGCTTCTTTCGTCATGGCAAAGATATCCACGTATTTCCCAGTCTTTATATCATTTTCCACCGCACTACGCACACCCCTGTCAATAGTTGTGGATGCGCATGTCAGTGATTCCTCTTTCTCCAGCTCCTTGCTCTTCCTCTTCTTGCTCTTCTTCTGGTTGCCCTTTTCCCCTTTCTTAAACTGCCTAAGCATTCTAATAAGTTTTGCCTGGCCCGGGTTAGCTTTGTCCGCATCGCTATCACTGTCCCCTGCGTCGGAGTCCGCAGACCCTATGTTTGACACACCACTGCTCTCGTCTGTCCCGCTTGCATTGCCGTCCTGATTGCTTGCTTGTGGCTCCTCCTCCCTTTGCTGCACTATTGCTCCCAAACCTTCTTGTCCGTCTGCCGGGGGTGTGCTTGTAGTCGCTGCCCCCTGTTTGCCCGCCGTTGTCTGGTTCGTGCTCGTTAGTATATTATTGTTCTCCGTTGTATTGCTTGGCAGACCCTGTGGTGGGCCATTTTCGGTTGCTATGTCCCTATGATGTGGGTATTCACTGGGTACAGTTGCCTGCTGAGTCCACTGTTGTAGCGGTGGGGGTTGCCTCGCCTGGTAAGGTTGCCATGGTTGAGGATATTGCCATTGTCCCGGGTACGCACTGTGGGGCTGATGGAGGTAGCTGGCGCATGGTTCGTGATGGTTTGTCATTGATGTATATGCCCCCTGGTTGGCATGAAAAGGGTACTGCTGGGGCACGTGCTGGGTAAAGTGCATTGGCCCCTGCTGTGTGTAGGATGTTATAGCAGGACTTGGATATGGTGTGTACCTTTGTGCAAATTGAGATGGTGCATGCTGGGGCCAGCCACTTGCAGCGCTGTGACTGTGAGCTTCTTGGGGTGCAGGCGTTTAAGTTGCTGGTGTGGGCTGCATATATTGGTTATGCCCGGATGCCATGTGTCCAGGTTGTGCCTGCGGAGCCGGCCTTGGCCATTCGTGTGTGGCAATGTTAGGCAAGTGCCCTACTGTAGGTGCGTGCTGAGGTATGTGGGCAGGTTGGGGTGGATGACCATAAGCGGCATATTGGCTGGGTGCTGCGGGCGCTGCTTGCACTGGGGCGCTATGCATGGGCCCCGCCATGGTGCTGTGCTCTGGCTGGGTGGTCTGATTTGGCTGTGGGCTGCCTGAACTGGGCAGAATCTGGCTGCAGTGACCTCTGCTGTGCGTTAGGTGGTGGGGTGCCTAACTGAGCGTAATTGCTGGGGGCAACAGATGTCTGCAGCGACCCTTGCTGCACTTGGTTAATGAAGCTACTTGGCTGGGGTTGACTGACTTTCTTATTCTCCTCTCCGGGAGAAGCCCGGAGAGGAGAGTTTCAGTAGCCGCTCACGGGTCGGGGCTTAAGCGTGACATCACTAAGCCCCACCCCCATGCTGGTAAACCAGCAAATTCAGGGATCTCCGTTAAGGGGGCGGGGATAAAATGACGCGATTGTGTCATTTTAGCTCCGCCCTCTTCTCTGAGACCCGAGGATTGCGGCATTTTAATGCCGCGATCCGGTTTTCGAGAGACTCCCGGAAATTTCGGGAGACTCCCGGAAATTCCGGGAGGGTCGGCAACCCTGATGTATGCATGTATGGCGGTGGCCGTGTATACATGTATGTATGTGCCTGATGTTGGCTCTTCGCCATCCGTAAACATATTTTTTGGCTCTTTGTCTCTGACTGGTTGGCCACCCCTGTGTTAGTGCATATGCGAATGCCAGCGTTGTGCACCGGGGGTTATTAGTGAATCTCGCCCTATGAATGATATATATTTGCCCTGTCAGGAATAGAACAACAGATAACATTGCACATGACACACAGCTGCTGGAACACTGAATACACAACTTGCAGTGCCCACAATTATACACCAATTCCCTGCACGAGACTCACTGTCTGTATATACATATATACTTCTGTATCCGCTGCATCATTCTGTGCACTAATGTCCCACCAATCAGATTCCTCTCCCTGACTGCTCCAGGCTATCCACACATATCTGTACAGAACCCTCCTCCCTAAACCTCTGATCGTCTAATGCTCCCACCATTTTACCCCTAACAAATGAAATCCCCCCCTTCTCCCCTTGGTACCTGAAATAAACAAACGGAGTCATGTACTTTTGGCAAATTAGTGGTCACATTTATTAATTTGCTTACAAATATATACTGTTACTTGCTTCTGTTGGCGAAGATAAGCACTGCGGTCCACCAGCCCTGTATCGTAACTGAATCAAGCCGCCCGGGGGGCCAGGGACCCCTTCTCGCAACTTAAAACCTGTAACCACCCGGGGTCACTCTTCACGTTGCCCCCCGACGCCAGGCCTTGGAGCTGTTCACCCCCTTAGCTGGGGGGTGCCTCCGCTTCCTGGCGCCATTTTGGCTGGCCCGCAGTACTTCTGCCTCTGTTAATATATGTTCTATTGCATCATAATTCTGCTTGCTGTTCGTTCTTCCTTCATCTTGGGGTAGGCGGGTGGGACAAACACTTCACTGGTATTCTGCTCCTAATGACCCTCCCCCTATACCTGGCCTTCCTTAAGTATGGTGATACGCACTGGGGAGGGGTCACTTTACCTATTTCTTCTCCTGCCCTCCCCCTTGTTACCTTCCCACTATCCCTACTGTTCCACACTGCATATGGGATTACAATTGGTAATGGAGCCCATCCTAATAGTTTATTGTCTCTCGCGTCTAGTCGACGCTCGCTCTCTTTAAACCTCTGATCGTCTGATGCTCCCACCATTTTACCCCTAACAAATGAAATCCCCCCACCTTCTCCCCCTCCCCTTGGTACCTGAAATAAACAAACGGAGTCATGTACTTTTGGCGAATTAGTGGTCACATTTATTAATTTGCTTACAAATATATACTGTTATTTGCTTCTGTGGCGAAGATAAGCACTGCGGTCCACCAGCCCTGTATCGTAACTGAATCAAGCTGCCCGGGGGGCCAGGGACCACTTCTCGCAACTTAAAACCTGTAACCGCCCGGGGTCACCACTTACGTTGCCCCCCGACGCCATGCCTTGGAGCTCTTCACCCCCTTAGCTTTCCGCCCGCTGTGTTTCCTAAGAAAAGCTTCATCATACTCCCGCCAGGTGTTTGCCTTACTGTTCTCCACCATGTCGTGTATCATGTTCATGTATTTTAGCACATTCATGCTTTCTCCAGGCCTGGTCTTAAGGTAACATGCTGCAAATTTATATATCCCACTTAACCATTTGTTGTATGTTCTATATTCTGCCTCCGCCCCTGGGCCTTTGCTAGCTGCCAGCCCACTTGCTTTTCTAGCTTCTTTCGTCATGGCAAAGATATCCACGTATTTCCCAGTCTTTATATCATTTTCCACCGCACTACGCACACCCCTGTCAATAGTTGTGGATGCGCATGTCAGTGATTCCTCTTTCTCCAGCTCCTTGCTCTTCCTCTTCTTGCTCTTCTTCTGGTTGCCCTTTTCCCCTTTCTTAAACTGCCTAAGCATTCTAATAAGTTTTGCCTGGCCCGGGTTAGCTTTGTCCGCATCGCTATCACTGTCCCCTGCGTCGGAGTCCGCAGACCCTATGTTTGACACACCACTGCTCTCGTCTGTCCCGCTTGCATTGCCGTCCTGATTGCTTGCTTGTGGCTCCTCCTCCCTTTGCTGCACTATTGCTCCCAAACCTTCTTGTCCGTCTGCCGGGGGTGTGCTTGTAGTCGCTGCCCCCTGTTTGCCCGCCGTTGTCTGGTTCGTGCTCGTTAGTATATTATTGTTCTCCGTTGTATTGCTTGGCAGACCCTGTGGTGGGCCATTTTCGGTTGCTATGTCCCTATGATGTGGGTATTCACTGGGTACAGTTGCCTGCTGAGTCCACTGTTGTAGTGGTGGGGGTTGCCTCGCCTGGTAAGGTTGCCATGGTTGAGGATATTGCCATTGTCCCGGGTACGCACTGTGGGGCTGATGGAGGTAGCTGGCGCATGGTTCGTGATGGTTTGTCATTGATGTATATGCCCCCTGGTTGGCATGAAAAGGGTACTGCTGGGGCACGTGCTGGGTAAAGTGCATTGGCCCCTGCTGTGTGTAGGATGTTATAGCAGGACTTGGATATGGTGTGTACCTTTGTGCAAATTGAGATGGTGCATGCTGGGGCCAGCCACTTGCAGCGCTGTGACTGTGAGCTTCTTGGGGTGCAGGCGTTTAAGTTGCTGGTGTGGGCTGCATATATTGGTTATGCCCGGATGCCATGTTTCCAGGTTGTGCCTGCGGAGCCGGCCTTGGCCATTCGTGTGTGGCAATGTTAGGCAAGTGCCCTACTGTAGGTGCGTGCTGAGGTATGTGGGCAGGTTGGGGTGGATGACCATAAGCGGCATATTGGCTGGGTGCTGCGGGCGCTGCTTGCACTGGGGCGCTATGCATGGGCCCCGCCATGGTGCTGTGCTCTGGCTGGGTGGTCTGATTTGGCTGTGGGCTGCCTGAACTGGGCAGAATCTGGCTGCAGTGACCTCTGCTGTGCGTTAGGTGGTGGGGTGCCTAACTGAGCGTAATTGCTGGGGGCAACAGATGTCTGCAGCGACCCTTGCTGCACTTGGTTAATGAAGCTACTTGGCTGGGGTTGACTGACTTTCTTATTCTCCTCTCCGGGAGAAGCCCGGAGAGGAGAGTTTCAGTAGCCGCTCACAGGTCGGGGCTTAAGCGTGACATCACTAAGCCCCACCCCCATGCTGGTAAACCAGCAAATTCAGGGATCTCCGTTAAGGGGGCGGGGATAAAATGACGCGATTGTGTCATTTTAGCTCCGCCCTCTTCTCTGAGACCCGAGGATTGCGGCATTTTAATGCCGCGATCCGGTTTTCGAGAGACTCCCGGAAATTTCGGGAGACTCCCGGAAATTCCGGGAGGGTCGGCAACCCTGATGTATGCATGTATGGCGGTGGCCGTGTATACATGTATGTATGTGCCTGATGTTGGCTCTTCGCCATCCGTAAACATATTTTTTGGCTCTTTGTCTCTGACTGGTTGGCCACCCCTGTGTTAGTGCATATGCGAATGCCAGCGTTGTGCACCGGGGGTTATTAGTGAATCTCGCCCTATGAATGATATATATTTGCCCTGTCAGGAATAGAACAACAGATAACATTGCACATGACACACAGCTGCTGGAACACTGAATACACAACTTGCAGTGCCCACAATTATACACCAATTCCCTGCACGAGACTCACTGTCTGTATATACATATATACTTCTGTATCCGCTGCATCATTCTGTGCACTAATGTCCCACCAATCAGATTCCTCTCCCTGACTGCTCCAGGCTATCCACACATATCTGTACAGAACCCTCCTCCCTAAACCTCTGATCGTCTAATGCTCCCACCATTTTACCCCTAACAAATGAAATCCCCCCCTTCTCCCCTTGGTACCTGAAATAAACAAACGGAGTCATGTACTTTTGGCAAATTAGTGGTCACATTTATTAATTTGCTTACAAATATATACTGTTACTTGCTTCTGTTGGCGAAGATAAGCACTGCGGTCCACCAGCCCTGTATCGTAACTGAATCAAGCCGCCCGGGGGGCCAGGGACCCCTTCTCGCAACTTAAAACCTGTAACCACCCGGGGTCACTCTTCACGTTGCCCCCCGACGCCAGGCCTTGGAGCTGTTCACCCCCTTAGCTGGGGGGTGCCTCCGCTTCCTGGCGCCATTTTGGCTGGCCCGCAGTACTTCTGCCTCTGTTAATATATGTTCTATTGCATCATAATTCTGCTTGCTGTTCGTTCTTCCTTCATCTTGGGGTAGGCGGGTGGGACAAACACTTCACTGGTATTCTGCTCCTAATGACCCTCCCCCTATACCTGGCCTTCCTTAAGTATGGTGATACGCACTGGGGAGGGGTCACTTTACCTATTTCTTCTCCTGCCCTCCCCCTTGTTACCTTCCCACTATCCCTACTGTTCCACACTGCATATGGGATTACAATTGGTAATGGAGCCCATCCTAATAGTT
Source organism: Crinia signifera (assembly GCF_055691185.1). Lineage (NCBI taxonomy): Eukaryota > Metazoa > Chordata > Amphibia > Anura > Myobatrachidae > Crinia > Crinia signifera. Next base: position 155,950,473 of record NC_139224.1, read on the forward strand.
TATTGTCTCTCGCGTCTAGTCGACGCTCGCTCTCTTTAAACCTCTGATCGTCTGATGCTCCCACCATTTTACCCCTAACAAATGAAATCCCCCCACCTTCTCCCCCTCCCCTTGGTACCTGAAATAAACAAACGGAGTCATGTACTTTTGGCGAATTAGTGGTCACATTTATTAATTTGCTTACAAATATATACTGTTATTTGCTTCTGTGGCGAAGATAAGCACTGCGGTCCACCAGCCCTGTATCGTAACTGAATCAAGCTGCCCGGGGGGCCAGGGACCACTTCTCGCAACTTAAAACCTGTAACCGCCCGGGGTCACCACTTACGTTGCCCCCCGACGCCATGCCTTGGAGCTTTTCACCCCCTTAGCTTTCCGCCCGCTGTGTTTCCTAAGAAAAGCTTCATCATACTCCCGCCAGGTGTTTGCCTTACTGTTCTCCACCATGTCGTGTTCATATATTTTAACACATTCATGCTTTCTCCAGGCCTGGTCTTAAGGTACAGGTAACATGCTGCAAATTTATATATCCCACTTAACCATTTGTTGTATGTTCTATATTCTGCCTCCGCCCCTGGGCCTTTGCTAGCTGCCAGCCCACTTGCTTTTCTAGCTTCTTTCGTCATGGCAAAGATATCCACGTATTTCCCAGTCTTTATATCATTTTCCACCGCACTACGCACACCCCTGTCAATAGTTGTGGATGCGCATGTCAGTGATTCCTCTTTCTCCAGCTCCTTGCCCTTCCTCTTCTTGCTCTTCTTCTGGTTGCCCTTTTCCCCTTTCTTAAACTGCCTAAGCATTCTAATAAGTTTTGCCTGGCCCGGGTTAGCTTTGTCCGCATCGCTATCACTGTCCCCTGCGTCGGAGTCCGCAGACCCTATGTTTGACTCACCACTGCTCTCGTCTGTCCCGCTTGCATTGCCGTCCTGATTGCTTGCTTGTGGCTCCTCCTCCCTTTGCTGCACTATTGCTCCCAAACCTTCTTGTCCGTCTGCCGGGGGCGTGCTTGTAGTCGCTGCCCCCTGTTTGCCCGCCGTTGTCTGGTTCGTGCTCGTTAGTATATTATTGTTCTCCGTTGTATTGCTTGGCAGACCCTGTGGTGGGCCATTTTCGGTTGCTATGTCCCTATGATGTGGGTATTCACTGGGTACAGTTGCCTGCTGAGTCCACTGTTGTAGCGGTGGGGGTTGCCTCGCCTGGTAAGGTTGCCATGGTTGAGGATATTGCCATTGTCCCGGGTACGCACTGTGGGGCTGATGGAGGTAGCTGGCGCATGGTTCGTGATGGTTTGTCATTGATGTATATGCCCCCTGGTTGGCATGAAAAGGGTACTGCTGGGGCACGTGCTGGGTAAAGTGCATTGGCCCCTGCTGTGTGTAGGATGTTATAGCAGGACTTGGATATGGTGTGTACCTTTGTGCAAATTGAGATGGTGCATGCTGGGGCCAGCCACTTGCAGCGCTGTGACTGTGAGCTTCTTGGGGTGCAGGCGTTTAAGTTGCTGGTGTGGGCTGCATATATTGGTTATGCCCGGATGCCATGTGTCCAGGTTGTGCCTGCGGAGCCGGCCTTGGCCATTCGTGTGTGGCAATGTTAGGCAAGTGCCCTACTGTAGGTGCGTGCTGAGGTATGTGGGCAGGTTGGGGTGGATGACCATAAGCGGCATATTGGCTGGGTGCTGCGGGCGCTGCTTGCACTGGGGCGCTATGCATGGGCCCCGCCATGGTGCTGTGCTCTGGCTGGGTGGTCTGATTTGGCTGTGGGCTGACCTGAACTGGGCAGAATCTGGCTGCAGTGACCTCTGCTGTGCGTTAGGTGGTGGGGTGCCTAACTGAGCGTAATTGCTGGGGGCAACAGATGTCTGCAGCGACCCTTGCTGCACTTGGTTAATGAAGCTACTTGGCTGGGGTTGACTGACTTTCTTATTCTCCTCTCCGGGAGAAGCCCGGAGAGGAGAGTTTCAGTAGCCGCTCAGGGGTCGGGGCTTAAGCGTGACATCACTAAGCCCCACCCCCATGCTGGTAAACCAGCAAATTCAGGGATCTCCGTTAAGGGGGCGGGGATAAAATGACGCGATTGTGTCATTTTAGCTCCGCCCTCTTCTCTGAGACCCGAGGATTGCGGCATTTTAATGCCGCGATCCGGTTTTCGAGAGACTCCCGGAAATTTCGGGAGACTCCCGGAAATTCCGGGAGGGTCGGCAACCCTGATGTATGCATGTATGGCGGTGGCCGTGTATACATGTATGTATGTGCCTGATGTTGGCTCTTCGCCATCCGTAAACATATTTTTTGGCTCTTTGTCTCTGACTGGTTGGCCACCCCTGTGTTAGTGCATATGCGAATGCCAGCGTTGTGCACCGGGGGTTATTAGTGAATCTCGCCCTATGAATGATATATATTTGCCCTGTCAGGAATAGAACAACAGATAACATTGCACATGACACACAGCTGCTGGAACACTGAATACACAACTTGCAGTGCCCACAATTATACACCAATTCCCTGCACGAGACTCACTGTCTGTATATACATATATACTTCTGTATCCGCTGCATCATTCTGTGCACTAATGTCCCACCAATCAGATTCCTCTCCCTGACTGCTCCAGGCTATCCACACATATCTGTACAGAACCCTCTTCCCTAAACCTCTGATCGTCTAATGCTCCCACCATTTTACCCCTAACAAATGAAATCCCCCCCTTCTCCCCTTGGTACCTGAAATAAACAAACGGAGTCATGTACTTTTGGCAAATTAGTGGTCACATTTATTAATTTGCTTACAAATATATACTGTTACTTGCTTCTGTTGGCGAAGATAAGCACTGCGGTCCACCAGCCCTGTATCGTAACTGAATCAAGCCGCCCGGGGGGCCAGGGACCCCTTCTCGCAACTTAAAACCTGTAACCACCCGGGGTCACTCTTCACGTTGCCCCCCGACGCCAGGCCTTGGAGCTGTTCACCCCCTTAGCTGGGGGGTGCCTCCGCTTCCTGGCGCCATTTTGGCTGGCCCGCAGTACTTCTGCCTCTGTTAATATATGTTCTATTGCATCATAATTCTGCTTGCTGTTCGTTCTTCCTTCATCTTGGGGTAGGCGGGTGGGACAAACACTTCACTGGTATTCTGCTCCTAATGACCCTCCCCCTATACCTGGCCTTCCTTAAGTATGGTGATACGCACTGGGGAGGGGTCACTTTACCTATTTCTTCTCCTGCCCTCCCCCTTGTTACCTTCCCACTATCCCTACTGTTCCACACTGCATATGGGATTACAATTGGTAATGGAGCCCATCCTAATAGTTTATTGTCTCTCGCGTCTAGTCGACGCTCGCTCTCTTTAAACCTCTGATCGTCTGATGCTCCCACCATTTTACCCCTAACAAATGAAATCCCCCCACCTTCTCCCCCTCCCCTTGGTACCTGAAATAAACAAACGGAGTCATGTACTTTTGGCGAATTAGTGGTCACATTTATTAATTTGCTTACAAATATATACTGTTATTTGCTTCTGTGGCGAAGATAAGCACTGCGGTCCACCAGCCCTGTATCGTAACTGAATCAAGCTGCCCGGGGGGCCAGGGACCACTTCTCGCAACTTAAAACCTGTAACCGCCCGGGGTCACCACTTACGTTGCCCCCCGACGCCATGCCTTGGAGCTCTTCACCCCCTTAGCTTTCCGCCCGCTGTGTTTCCTAAGAAAAGCTTCATCATACTCCCGCCAGGTGTTTGCCTTACTGTTCTCCACCATGTCGTGTTCATATATTTTAACACATTCATGCTTTCTCCAGGCCTGGTCTTAAGGTAACATGCTGCAAATTTATATATCCCACTTAACCATTTGTTGTATGTTCTATATTCTGCCTCCGCCCCTGGGCCTTTGCTAGCTGCCAGCCCACTTGCTTTTCTAGCTTCTTTCGTCATGGCAAAGATATCCACGTATTTCCCAGTCTTTATATCATTTTCCACCGCACTACGCACACCCCTGTCAATAGTTGTGGATGCGCATGTCAGTGATTCCTCTTTCTCCAGCTCCTTGCTCTTCCTCTTCTTGCTCTTCTTCTGGTTGCCCTTTTCCCCTTTCTTAAACTGCCTAAGCATTCTAATAAGTTTTGCCTGGCCCGGGTTAGCTTTGTCCGCATCGCTATCACTGTCCCCTGCGTCGGAGACCGCAGACCCTATGTTTGACACACCACTGCTCTCGTCTGTCCCGCTTGCATTGCCGTCCTGATTGCTTGCTTGTGGCTCCTCCTCCCTTTGCTGCACTATTGCTCCCAAACCTTCTTGTCCGTCTGCCGGGGGCGTGCTTGTAGTCGCTGCCCCCTGTTTGCCCGCCGTTGTCTGGTTCGTGCTCGTTAGTATATTATTGTTCTCCGTTGTATTGCTTGGCAGACCCTGTGGTGGGCCATTTTCGGTTGCTATGTCCCTATGATGTGGGTATTCACTGGGTACAGTTGCCTGCTGAGTCCACTGTTGTAGCGGTGGGGGTTGCCTCGCCTGGTAAGGTTGCCATGGTTGAGGATATTGCCATTGTCCCGGGTACGCACTGTGGGGCTGATGGAGGTAGCTGGCGCATGGTTCGTGATGGTTTGTCATTGATGTATATGCCCCCTGGTTGGCATGAAAAGGGTACTGCTGGGGCACGTGCTGGGTAAAGTGCATTGGCCCCTGCTGTGTGTAGGATGTTATAGCAGGACTTGGATATGGTGTGTACCTTTGTGCAAATTGAGATGGTGCATGCTGGGGCCAGCCACTTGCAGCACTGTGACTGTGAGCTTCTTGGGGTGCAGGCGTTTAAGTTGCTGGTGTGGGCTGCATATATTGGTTATGCCCGGATGCCATGTGTCCAGGTTGTGCCTGCGGAGCCGGCCTTGGCCATTCGTGTGTGGCAATGTTAGGCAAGTGCCCTACTGTAGGTGCGTGCTGAGGTATGTGGGCAGGTTGGGGTGGATGACCATAAGCGGCATATTGGCTGGGTGCTGCGGGGGCTGCTTGTACTGGGGCGCTATGCATGGGCCCCGCCATGGTGCTGTGCTCTGGATGGGTGGTCTGATTTGGCTGTGGGCTGACCTGAACTGGGCAGAATCTGGCTGCAGTGACCTCTGCTGTGCGTTAGGTGGTGGGGTGCCTAACTGAGCGTAATTGCTGGGGGCAACAGATGTCTGCAGCGACCCTTGCTGCACTTGGTTAATGAAGCTACTTGGCTGGGGTTGACTGACTTTCTTATTCTCCTCTCCGGGAGAAGCCCGGAGAGGAGAGTTTCAGTAGCCGCTCAGGGGTCGAGGCTTAAGCGTGACATCACTAAGCCCCACCCCCATGCTGGTAAACCAGCAAATTCAGGGATCTCCGTTAAGGGGCGGGGATAAAATGACGCGATTGTGTCATTTTAGCTCCGCCCTCTTCTCTGAGACCCGAGGATTGCGGCATTTTAATGCCGCGATCCGGTTTTCGAGAGACTCCCGGAAATTTCGGGAGACTCCCGGAAATTCCGGGAGGGTCGGCAACCCTGATGTATGCATGTATGGCGGTGGCCGTGTATACATGTATGTATGTGCCTGATGTTGGCTCTTCGCCATCCGTAAACATATTTTTTGGCTCTTTGTCTCTGACTGGTTGGCCACCCCTGTGTTAGTGCATATGCGAATGCCAGCGTTGTGCACCGGGGGTTATTAGTGAATCTCGCCCTATGAATGATATATATTTGCCCTGTCAGGAATAGAACAACAGATAACATTGCACATGACACACAGCTGCTGGAACACTGAATACACAACTTGCAGTGCCCACAATTATACACCAATTCCCTGCACGAGACTCACTGTCTGTATATACATATATACTTCTGTATCCGCTGCATCATTCTGTGCACTAATGTCCCACCAATCAGATTCCTCTCCCTGACTGCTCCAGGCTATCCACACATATCTGTACAGAACCCTCTTCCCTAAACCTCTGATCGTCTAATGCTCCCACCATTTTACCCCTAACAAATGAAATCCCCCCCTTCTCCCCTTGGTACCTGAAATAAACAAACGGAGTCATGTACTTTTGGCAAATTAGTGGTCACATCTATTAATTTGCTTACAAATATATACTGTTACTTGCTTCTGTTGGCGAAGATAAGCACTGCGGTCCACCAGCCCTGTATCGTAACTGAATCAAGCCGCCCGGGGGGCCAGGGACCCCTTCTCGCAACTTAAAACCTGTAACCACCCGGGGTCACTCTTCACGTTGCCCCCCGACGCCAGGCCTTGGAGCTGTTCACCCCCTTAGCTGGGGGGTGCCTCCGCTTCCTGGCGCCATTTTGGCTGGCCCGCAGTACTTCTGCCTCTGTTAATATATGTTCTATTGCATCATAATTCTGCTTGCTGTTCGTTCTTCCTTCATCTTGGGGTAGGCGGGTGGGACAAACACTTCACTGGTATTCTGCTCCTAATGACCCTCCCCCTATACCTGGCCTTCCTTAAGTATGGTGATACGCACTGGGGAGGGGTCACTTTACCTATTTCTTCTCCTGCCCTCCCCCTTGTTACCTTCCCACTATCCCTACTGTTCCACACTGCATATGGGATTACAATTGGTAATGGAGCCCATCCTAATAGTTTATTGTCTCTCGCGTCTAGTCGACGCTCGCTCTCTTTAAACCTCTGATCGTCTGATGCTCCCACCATTTTACCCCTAACAAATGAAATCCCCCCACCTTCTCCCCCTCCCCTTGGTACCTAAAATAAACAAACGGAGTCATGTACTTCTGGCGAATTAGTGGTCACATTTATTAATTTGCTTACAAATATATACTGTTATTTGCTTCTGTGGCGAAGATAAGCACTGCGGTCCACCAGCCCTGTATCGTAACTGAATCAAGCTGCCCGGGGGGCCAGGGACCACTTCTCGCAACTTAAAACCTGTAACCGCCCGGGGTCACCACTTACGTTGCCCCCCGACGCCATGCCTTGGAGCTCTTCACCCCCTTAGCTTTCCGCCCGCTGTGTTTCCTAAGAAAAGCTTCATCATACTCCCGCCAGGTGTTTGCCTTACTGTTCTCCACCATGTCGTGTTCATATATTTTAACACATTCATGCTTTCTCCAGGCCTGGTCTTAAGGTAACATGCTGCAAATTTATATATCCCACTTAACCATTTGTTGTATGTTCTATATTCTGCCTCCGCCCCTGGGCCTTTGCTAGCTGCCAGCCCACTTGCTTTTCTAGCTTCTTTCGTCATGGCAAAGATATCCACGTATTTCCCAGTCTTTATATCATTTTCCACCGCACTACGCACACCCCTGTCAATAGTTGTGGATGCGCATGTCAGTGATTCCTCTTTCTCCAGCTCCTTGCTCTTCCTCTTCTTGCTCTTCTTCTGGTTGCCCTTTTCCCCTTTCTTAAACAGCCTAAGCATTCTAATAAGTTTTGCCTGGCCCGGGTTAGCTTTGTCCGCATCGCTATCACTGTCCCCTGCGTCGGAGTCCGCAGACCCTATGTTTGACACACCACTGCTCTCGTCTGTCCCGCTTGCATTGCCGTCCTGATTGCTCGCTTGTGGCTCCTCCTCCCTTTGCTGCACTATTGCTCCCAAACCTTCTTGTCCGTCTGCCGGGGGCGTGCTTGTAGTCGCTGCCCCCTGTTTGCCCGCCGTTGTCTGGTTCGTGCTCGTTAGTATATTATTGTTCTCCGTTGTATTGCTTGGCAGACCCTGTGGTGGGCCATTTTCGGTTGCTATGTCCCTATGATGTGGGTATTCACTGGGTACAGTTGCCTGCTGAGTCCACTGTTGTAGCGGTGGGGGTTGCCTCGCCTGGTAAGGTTGCCATGGTTGAGGATATTGCCATTGTCCCGGGTACGCACTGTGGGGCTGATGGAGGTAGCTGGCGCATGGTTCGTGATGGTTTGTCATTGATGTATATGCCCCCTGGTTGGCATGAAAAGGGTACTGCTGGGGCACGTGCTGGGTAAAGTGCATTGGCCCCTGCTGTGTGTAGGATGTTATAGCAGGACTTGGATATGGTGTGTACCTTTGTGCAAATTGAGATGGTGCATGCTGGGGCCAGCCACTTGCAGCGCTGTGACTGTGAGCTTCTTGGGGTGCAGGCGTTTAAGTTGCTGGTGTGGGCTGCATATATTGGTTATGCCCGGATGCCATGTGTCCAGGTTGTGCCTGCGGAGCCGGCCTTGGCCATTCGTGTGTGGCAATGTTAGGCAAGTGCCCTACTGTAGGTGCGTGCTGAGGTATGTGGGCAGGTTGGGGTGGATGACCATAAGCGGCATATTGGCTGGGTGCTGCGGGCGCTGCTTGCACTGGGGCGCTATGCATGGGCCCCGCCATGGTGCTGTGCTCTGGCTGGGTGGTCTGATTTGGCTGTGGGCTGCCTGAACTGGGCAGAATCTGGCTGCAGTGACCTCTGCTGTGCGTTAGGTGGTGGGGTGCCTAACTGAGCGTAATTGCTGGGGGCAACAGATGTCTGCAGCGACCCTTGCTGCACTTGGTTAATGAAGCTACTTGGCTGGGGTTGACTGACTTTCTTATTCTCCTCTCCGGGAGAAGCCCGGAGAGGAGAGTTTCAGTAGCCGCTCAGGGGTCGGGGCTTAAGCGTGACATCACTAAGCCCCACCCCCATGCTGGTAAACCAGCAAATTCAGGGATCTCCGTTAAGGGGGCGGGGATAAAATGACGCGATTGTGTCATTTTAGCTCCGCCCTCTTCTCTGAGACCCGAGGATTGCGGCATTTTAATGCCGCGATCCGGTTTTCGAGAGACTCCCGGAAATTTCGGGAGACTCCCGGAAATTCCGGGAGGGTCGGCAACCCTGATGTATGCATGTATGGCGGTGGCCGTGTATACATGTATGTATGTGCCTGATGTTGGCTCTTCGCCATCCGTAAACATATTTTTTGGCTCTTTGTCTCTGACTGGTTGGCCACCCCTGTGTTAGTGCATATGCGAATGCCAGCGTTGTGCACCGGGGGTTATTAGTGAATCTCACCCTATGAATGATATATATTTGCCCTGTCAGGAATAGAACAACAGATAACATTGCACATGACACACAGCTGCTGGAACACTGAATACACAACTTGCAGTGCCCACAATTATACACCAATTCCCTGCACCAGACTCACTGTCTGTATATACATATATACTTCTGTATCCGCTGCATCATTCTGTGCACTAATGTCCCACCAATCAGATTCCTCTCCCTGACTGCTCCAGGCTATCCACACATATCTGTACAGAACCCTCTTCCCTAAACCTCTGATCGTCTAATGCTCCCACCATTTTACCCCTAACAAATGAAATCCCCCCCTTCTCCCCTTGGTACCTGAAATAAACAAACGGAGTCATGTACTTTTGGCAAATTAGTGGTCACATTTATTAATTTGCTTACAAATATATACTGTTACTTGCTTCTGTTGGCGAAGATAAGCACTGCGGTCCACCAGCCCTGTATCGTAACTGAATCAAGCCGCCCGGGGGGCCAGGGACCCCTTCTCGCAACTTAAAACCTGTAACCACCCGGGGTCACTCTTCACGTTGCCCCCCGACGCCAGGCCTTGGAGCTGTTCACCCCCTTAGCTGGGGGGTGCCTCCGCTTCCTGGCGCCATTTTGGCTGGCCCGCAGTACTTCTGCCTCTGTTAATATATGTTCTATTGCATCATAATTCTGCTTGCTGTTCGTTCTTCCTTCATCTTGGGGTAGGCGGGTGGGACAAACACTTCACTGGTATTCTGCTCCTAATGACCCTCCCCCTATACCTGGCCTTCCTTAAGTATGGTGATACGCACTGGGGAGGGGTCACTTTACCTATTTCTTCTCCTGCCCTCCCCCTTGTTACCTTCCCACTATCCCTACTGTTCCACACTGCATATGGGATTACAATTGGTAATGGAGCCCATCCTAATAGTTTATTGTCTCTCGCGTCTAGTCGACGCTCGCTCTCTTTAAACCTCTGATCGTCTGATGCTCCCACCATTTTACCCCTAACAAATGAAATCCCCCCACCTTCTCCCCCTCCCCTTGGTACCTGAAATAAACAAACGGAGTCATGTACTTTTGGTGAATTAGTGTTTACATTTATTAATTTGCTTACAAATATATACTGTTATTTGCTTCTGTGGCGAAGATAAGCACTGCGGTCCACCAGCCCTGTATCGTAACTGAATCAAGCTGCCCGGGGGGCCAGGGACCACTTCTCGCAACTTAAAACCTGTAACCGCCCGGGGTCACCACTTACGTTGCCCCCCGACGCCATGCCTTGGAGCTCTTCACCCCCTTAGCTTTCCGCCCGCTGTGTTTCCTAAGAAAAGCTTCATCATACTCCCGCCAGGTGTTTGCCTTACTGTTCTCCACCATGTCGTGTATCATGTTCATGTATTTTAACACATTCATGCTTTCTCCAGGCCTGGTCTTAAGGTAACATGCTGCAAATTTATATATCCCACTTAACCATTTGTTGTATGTTCTATATTCTGCCTCCGCCCCTGGGCCTTTGCTAGCTGCCAGCCCACTTGCTTTTCTAGCTTCTTTCGTCATGGCAAAGATATCCACGTATTTCCCAGTCTTTATATCATTTTCCACCGCACTACGCACATCCCTGTCAATAGTTGTGGATGCGCATGTCAGTGATTCCTCTTTCTCCAGCTCCTTGCTCTTCCTCTTCTTGCTCTTCTTCTGGTTGCCCTTTTCCCCTTTCTTAAACTGCCTAAGCATTCTAATAAGTTTTGCCTGGCCCGGGTTAGCTTTGTCCGCATCGCTATCACTGTCCCCTGCGTCGGAGTCCGCAGACCCTATGTTTGACACACCACTGCTCTCGTCTGTCCCGCTTGCATTGCCGTCCTGATTGCTTGCTTGTGGCTCCTCCTCCCTTTGCTGCACTATTGCTCCCAAACCTTCTTGTCCGTCTGCCGGGGGCATGCTTGTAGTCGCTGCCCCCTGTTTGCCCGCCGTTGTCTGGTTCGTGCTCGTTAGTATATTATTGTTCTCCGTTGTATTGCTTGGCAGACCCTGTGGTGGGCCATTTTCGGTTGCTATGTCCCTATGATGTGGGTATTCACTGGGTACAGTTGCCTGCTGAGTCCACTGTTGTAGCGGTGGGGGTTGCCTCGCCTGGTAAGGTTGCCATGGTTGAGGATATTGCCATTGTCCCGGGTACGCACTGTGGGGCTGATGGAGGTAGCTGGCGCATGGTTCGTGATGGTTTGTCATTGATGTATATGCCCCCTGGTTGGCATGAAAAGGGTACTGCTGGGGCACGTGCTGGGTAAAGTGCATTGGCCCCTGCTGTGTGTAGGATGTTATAGCAGGACTTGGATATGGTGTGTACCTTTGTGCAAATTGAGATGGTGCATGCTGGGGCCAGCCACTTGCAGCGCTGTGACTGTGAGCTTCTTGGGGTGCAGGCGTTTAAGTTGCTGGTGTGGGCTGCATATATTGGTTATGCCCGGATGCCATGTGTCCAGGTTGTGCCTGCGGAGCCGGCCTTGGCCATTCGTGTGTGGCAATGTTAGGCAAGTGCCCTACTGTAGGTGCGTGCTGAGGTATGTGGGCAGGTTGGGGTGGATGACCATAAGCGGCATATTGGCTGGGTGCTGCGGGCGCTGCTAGCACTGGGGTGCTATGCATGGGCCCCGCCATGGTGCTGTGCTCTGGCTGGGTGGTCTGATTTGGCTGTGGGCTGACCTGAACTGGGCAGAATCTGGCTGCAGTGACCTCTGCTGTGCATTAGGTGGTGGGGTGCCTAACTGAGCGTAATTGCTGGGGGCAACAGATGTCTGCAGCGACCCTTGCTGCACTTGGTTAATGAAGCTACTTGGCTGGGGTTGACTGACTTTCTTATTCTCCTCTCCGGGAGAAGCCCGGAGAGGAGAGTTTCAGTAGCCGCTCAGGGGTCAGGGCTTAAGCGTGACATCACTAAGCCCCACCCCCATGCTGGTAAACCAGCAAATTCAGGGATCTCCGTTAAGGGGGCGGGGATAAAATGACGCGATTGTGTCATTTTAGCTCCGCCCTCTTCTCTGAGACCCGAGGATTACGGCATTTTAATGCCGCGATCCGGTTTTCGAGAGACTCCCGGAAATTTCGGGAGACTCCCGGAAATTCCGGGAGGGTCGGCAACCCTGATGTATGCATGTATGGCGGTGGCCGTGTATACATGTATGTATGTGCCTGATGTTGGCTCTTCGCCATCCGTAAACATATTTTTTGGCTCTTTGTCTCTGACTGGTTGGCCACCCCTGTGTTAGTGCATATGCGAATGCCAGCGTTGTGCACCGGGGGTTATTAGTGAATCTCGCCCTATGAATGATATATATTTGCCCTGTCAGGAATAGAACAACAGATAACATTGCACATGACACACAGCTGCTGGAACACTGAATACACAACTTGCAGTGCCCACAATTATACACCAATTCCCTGCACCAGACTCACTGTCTGTATATACATATATACTTCTGTATCCGCTGCATCATTCTGTGCACTAATGTCCCACCAATCAGATTCCTCTCCCTGACTGCTCCAGGCTATCCACACATATCTGTACAGAACCCTCTTCCCTAAACCTCTGATCGTCTAATGCTCCCACCATTTTACCCCTAACAAATGAAATCCCCCCCTTCTCCCCTTGGTACCTGAAATAAACAAACGGAGTCATGTACTTTTGGCAAATTAGTGGTCACATTTATTAATTTGCTTACAAATATATACTGTTACTTGCTTCTGTTGGCGAAGATAAGCACTGCGGTCCACCAGCCCTGTATCGTAACTGAATCAAGCCGCCCGGGCGGCCAGGGACCCCTTCTCGCAACTTAAAACCTGTAACCACCCGGGGTCACTCTTCACGTTGCCCCCCGACGCCAGGCCTTGGAGCTGTTCACCCCCTTAGCTGGGGGGTGCCTCCGCTTCCTGGCGCCATTTTGGCTGGCCCGCAGTACTTCTGCCTCTGTTAATATATGTTCTATTGCATCATAATTCTGCTTGCTGTTCGTTCTTCCTTCATCTTGGGGTAGGCGGGTGGGACAAACACTTCACTGGTATTCTGCTCCTAATGACCCTCCCCCTATACCTGGCCTTCCTTAAGTATGGTGATACGCACTGGGGAGGGGTCACTTTACCTATTTCTTCTCCTGCCCTCCCCCTTGTTACCTTCCCACTATCCCTACTGTTCCACACTGCATATGGGATTACAATTGGTAATGGAGCCCATCCTAATAGTTTATTGTCTCTCGCGTCTAGTCGACGCTCGCTCTCTTTAAACCTCTGATCGTCTGATGCTCCCACCATTTTACCCCTAACAAATGAAATCCCCCCACCTTCTCCCCCTCCCCTTGGTACCTGAAATAAACAAACGGAGTCATGTACTTTTGGTGAATTAGTGTTTACATTTATTAATTTGCTTACAAATATATACTGTTATTTGCTTCTGTGGCGAAGATAAGCACTGCGGTCCACCAGCCCTGTATCGTAACTGAATCAAGCTGCCCGGGGGGCCAGGGACCACTTCTCGCAACTTAAAACCTGTAACCGCCCGGGGTCACCACTTACGTTGCCCCCCGACGCCATGCCTTGGAGCTCTTCACCCCCTTAGCTTTCCGCCCGCTGTGTTTCCTAAGAAAAGCTTCATCATACTCCCGCCAGGTGTTTGCCTTACTGTTCTCCACCATGTCGTGTATCATGTTCATGTATTTTAACACATTCATGCTTTCTCCAGGCCTGGTCTTAAGGTAACATGCTGCAAATTTATATATCCCACTTAACCATTTGTTGTATGTTCTATATTCTGCCTCCGCCCCTGGGCCTTTGCTAGCTGCCAGCCCACTTGCTTTTCTAGCTTCTTTCGTCATGGCAAAGATATCCACGTATTTCCCAGTCTTTATATCATTTTCCACCGCACTACGCACACCCCTGTCAATAGTTGTGGATGCGCATGTCAGTGATTCCTCTTTCTCCAGCTCCTTGCTCTTCCTCTTCTTGCCCTTCTTCTGGTTGCCCTTTTCCCCTTTCTTAAACTGCCTAAGCATTCTAATAAGTTTTGCCTGGCCCGGGTTAGCTTTGTCCGCATCGCTATCACTGTCCCCTGCGTCGGAGTCCGCAGACCCTATGTTTGACACACCACTGCTCTCGTCTGTCCCGCCTGCATTGTCGTCCTGATTGCTTGCTTGTGGCTCCTCCTCCCTTTGCTGCACTATTGCTCCCAAACCTTCTTGTCCGTCTGCCGGGGGCATGCTTGTAGTCGCTGCCCCCTGTTTGCCCGCCGTTGTCTGGTTCGTGCTCGTTAGTATATTATTGTTCTCCGTTGTATTGCTTGGCAGACCCTGTGGTGGGCCATTTTCGGTTGCTATGTCCCTATGATGTGGGTATTCACTGGGTACAGTTGCCTGCTGAGTCCACTGTTGTAGCGGTGGGGGTTGCCTCGCCTGGTAAGGTTGCCATGGTTGAGGATATTGCCATTGTCCCGGGTACGCACTGTGGGGCTGATGGAGGTAGCTGGCGCATGGTTCGTGGTGGTTTGTCATTGATGTATATGCCCCCTGGTTGGCATGAAAAGGGTACTGCTGGGGCACGTGCTGGGTAAAGTGCATTGGCCCCTGCTGTGTGTAGGATGTTATAGCAGGACTTGGATATGGTGTGTACCTTTGTGCAAATTGAGATGGTGCATGCTGGGGCCAGCCACTTGCAGCGCTGTGACTGTGAGCTTCTTGGGGTGCAGGCGTTTAAGTTGCTGGTGTGGGCTGCATATATTGGTTATGCCCGGATGCCATGTGTCCAGGTTGTGCCTGCGGAGCCGGCCTTGGCCATTCGTGTGTGGCAATGTTAGGCAAGTGCCCTCCTGTAGGTGCGTGCTGAGGTATGTGGGCAGGTTGGGGTGGATGACCATAAGCGGCATATTGGCTGGGTGCTGCGGGCGCTGCTTGCACTGGGGCGCTATGCATGGGCCCCGCCATGGTGCTGTGCTCTGGCTGGGTGGTCTGATTTGGCTGTGGGCTGACCTGAACTGGGCAGAATCTGGCTGCAGTGACCTCTGCTGTGCGTTAGGTGGTGGGGTGCCTAACTGAGCGTAATTGCTGGGGGCAACAGATGTCTGCAGCGACCCTTGCTGCACTTGGTTAATGAAGCTACTTGGCTGGGGTTGACTGACTTTCTTATTCTCCTCTCCGGGAGAAGCCCGGAGAGGAGAGTTTCAGTAGCCGCTCAGGGGTCGGGGCTTAAGCGTGACATCACTAAGCCCCACCCCCATGCTGGTAAACCAGCAAATTCAGGGATCTCCGTTAAGGGGGCGGGGATAAAATGACGCGATTGTGTCATTTTAGCTCCGCCCTCTTCTCTGAGACCCGAGGATTACGGCATTTTAATGCCGCGATCCGGTTTTCGAGAGACTCCCGGAAATTTCGGGAGACTCCCGGAAATTTCGGGAGACTCCCGGAAATTCCGGGAGGGTCGGCAACCCTGATGTATGCATGTATGGCGGTGGCCGTGTATACATGTATGTATGTGCCTGATGTTGGCTCTTCGCCATCCGTAAACATATTTTTTGGCTCTTTGTCTCTGACTGGTTGGCCACCCCTGTGTTAGTGCATATGCGAATGCCAGCGTTGTGCACCGGGGGTTATTAGTGAATCTCGCCCTATGAATGATATATATTTGCCCTGTCAGGAATAGAACAACAGATAACATTGCACATGACACACAGCTGCTGGAACACTGAATACACAACTTGCAGTGCCCACAATTATACACCAATTCCCTGCACGAGACTCACAGTCTGTATATACATATATACTTCTGTATCCGCTGCATCATTCTGTGCACTAATGTCCCACCAATCAGATTCCTCTCCCTGACTGCTCCAGGCTATCCACACATATCTGTACAGAACCCTCTTCCCTAAACCTCTGATCGTCTAATGCTCCCACCATTTTACCCCTAACAAATGAAATCCCCCCCTTCTCCCCTTGGTACCTGAAATAAACAAACGGAGTCATGTACTTTTGGCAAATTAGTGGTCACATTTATTAATTTGCTTACAAATATATACTGTTACTTGCTTCTGTTGGCGAAGATAAGCACTGCGGTCCACCAGCCCTGTATCGTAACTGAATCAAGCTGCCCGGGGGGGCCAGGGACCACTTCTCGCAACTTAAAACCTGTAACCGCCCGGGGTCACCACTTACGTTGCCCCCCGACGCCAGGCCTTGGAGCTCTTCACCCCCTTAGCTTTCCGCCCGCTGTGTTTCCTAAGAAAAGCTTCATCATACTCCCGCCAGGTGTTTGCCTTACTGTTCTCCACCATGTCGTGTTCATATATTTTAACACATTCATGCTTTCTCCAGGCCTGGTCTTAAGGTAACATGCTGCAAATTTATATATCCCACTTAACCATTTGTTGTATGTTCTATATTCTGCCTCCGCCCCTGGGCCTTTGCTAGCTGCCAGCCCACTTGCTTTTCTAGCTTCTTTCGTCATGGCAAAGATATCCACGTATTTCCCAGTCTTTATATCATTTTCCACCGCACTACGCACACCCCTGTCAATAGTTGTGGATGCGCATGTCAGTGATTCCTCTTTCTCCAGCTCCTTGCTCTTCCTCTTCTTGCTCTTCTTCTGGTTGCCCTTTTCCCCTTTCTTAAACTGCCTAAGCATTCTAATAAGTTTTGCCTGGCCCGGGTTAGCTTTGTCCGCATCGCTATCACTGTCCCCTGCGTCGGAGTCCGCAGACCCTATGTTTGACTCACCACTGCTCTCGTCTGTCCCGCTTGCATTGCCGTCCTGATTGCTTGCTTGTGGCTCCTCCTCCCTTTGCTGCACTATTGCTCCCAAACCTTCTTGTCCGTCTGCCGGGGGCGTGCTTGTAGTCGCTGCCCCCTGTTTGCCCGCCGTTGTCTGGTTCGTGCTCGTTAGTATATTATTGTTCTCCGTTGTATTGCTTGGCAGACCCTGTGGTGGGCCATTTTCGGTTGCTATGTCCCTATGATGTGGGTATTCACTGGGTACAGTTGCCTGCTGAGTCCACTGTTGTAGCGGTGGGGGTTGCCTCGCCTGGTAAGGTTGCCATGGTTGAGGATATTGCCATTGTCCCGGGTACGCACTGTGGGGCTGATGGAGGTAGCTGGCGCATGGTTCGTGATGGTTTGTCATTGATGTATATGCCCCCTGGTTGGCATGAAAAGGGTACTGCTGGGGCACGTGCTGGGTAAAGTGCATTGGCCCCTGCTGTGTGTAGGATGTTATAGCAGGACTTGGATATGGTGTGTACCTTTGTGCAAATTGAGATGGTGCATGCTGGGGCCAGCCACTTGCAGCGCTGTGACTGTGAGCTTCTTGGGGTGCAGGCGTTTAAGTTGCTGGTGTGGGCTGCATATATTGGTTATGCCCGGATGCCATGTGTCCAGGTTGTGCCTGCGGAGCCGGCCTTGGCCATTCGTGTGTGGCAATGTTAGGCAAGTGCCCTACTGTAGGTGCGTGCTGAGGTATGTGGGCAGGTTGGGGTGGATGACCATAAGCGGCATATTGGCTGGGTGCTGCGGGCGCTGCTTGCACTGGGGCGCTATGCATGGGCCCCGCCATGGTGCTGTGCTCTGGCTGGGTGGTCTGATTTGGCTGTGGGCTGACCTGAACTGGGCAGAATCTGGCTGCAGTGACCTCTGCTGTGCGTTAGGTGGTGGGGTGCCTAACTGAGCGTAATTGCTGGGGGCAACAGATGTCTGCAGCGACCCTTGCTGCACTTGGTTAATGAAGCTACTTGGCTGGGGTTGACTGACTTTCTTATTCTCCTCTCCGGGAGAAGCCCGGAGAGGAGAGTTTCAGTAGCCGCTCAGGGGTCGGGGCTTAAGCGTGACATCACTAAGCCCCACCCCCATGCTGGTAAACCAGCAAATTCAGGGATCTCCGTTAAGGGGGCGGGGATAAAATGACGCGATTGTGTCATTTTAGCTCCGCCCTCTTCTCTGAGACCCGAGGATTGCGGCATTTTAATGCCGCGATCCGGTTTTCGAGAGACTCCCGGAAATTTCGGGAGACTCCCGGAAATTCCGGGAGGGTCGGCAACCCTGATGTATGCATGTATGGCGGTGGCCGTGTATACATGTATGTATGTGCCTGATGTTGGCTCTTCGCCATCCGTAAACATATTTTTTGGCTCTTTGTCTCTGACTGGTTGGCCACCCCTGTGTTAGTGCATATGCGAATGCCAGCGTTGTGCACCGGGGGTTATTAGTGAATCTCGCCCTATGAATGATATATATTTGCCCTGTCAGGAATAGAACAACAGATAACATTGCACATGACACACAGCTGCTGGAACACTGAATACACAACTTGCAGTGCCCACAATTATACACCAATTCCCTGCACGAGACTCACTGTCTGTATATACATATATACTTCTGTATCCGCTGCATCATTCTGTGCACTAATGTCCCACCAATCAGATTCCTCTCCCTGACTGCTCCAGGCTATCCACACATATCTGTACAGAACCCTCTTCCCTAAACCTCTGATCGTCTAATGCTCCCACCATTTTACCCCTAACAAATGAAATCCCCCCCTTCTCCCCTTGGTACCTGAAATAAACAAACGGAGTCATGTACTTTTGGCAAATTAGTGGTCACATTTATTAATTTGCTTACAAATATATACTGTTACTTGCTTCTGTTGGCGAAGATAAGCACTGCGGTCCACCAGCCCTGTATCGTAACTGAATCAAGCCGCCCGGGGGGCCAGGGACCCCTTCTCGCAACTTAAAACCTGTAACCACCCGGGGTCACTCTTCACGTTGCCCCCCGACGCCAGGCCTTGGAGCTGTTCACCCCCTTAGCTGGGGGGTGCCTCCGCTTCCTGGCGCCATTTTGGCTGGCCCGCAGTACTTCTGCCTCTGTTAATATATGTTCTATTGCATCATAATTCTGCTTGCTGTTCGTTCTTCCTTCATCTTGGGGTAGGCGGGTGGGACAAACACTTCACTGGTATTCTGCTCCTAATGACCCTCCCCCTATACCTGGCCTTCCTTAAGTATGGTGATACGCACTGGGGAGGGGTCACTTTACCTATTTCTTCTCCTGCCCTCCCCCTTGTTACCTTCCCACTATCCCTACTGTTCCACACTGCATATGGGATTACAATTGGTAATGGAGCCCATCCTAATAGTTTATTGTCTCTCGCGTCTAGTCGACGCTCGCTCTCTTTAAACCTCTGATCGTCTGATGCTCCCACCATTTTACCCCTAACAAATGAAATCCCCCCACCTTCTCCCCCTCCCCTTGGTACCTGAAATAAACAAACGGAGTCATGTACTTTTGGCGAATTAGTGGTCACATTTATTAATTTGCTTACAAATATATACTGTTATTTGCTTCTGTGGCGAAGATAAGCACTGCGGTCCACCAGCCCTGTATCGTAACTGAATCAAGCTGCCCGGGGGGCCAGGGACCACTTCTCGCAACTTAAAACCTGTAACCGCCCGGGGTCACCACTTACGTTGCCCCCCGACGCCATGCCTTGGAGCTCTTCACCCCCTTAGCTTTCCACCCGCTGTGTTTCCTAAGAAAAGCTTCATCATACTCCCGCCAGGTGTTTGCCTTACTGTTCTCCACCATGTCGTGTTCATATATTTTAACACATTCATGCTTTCTCCAGGCCTGGTCTTAAGGTAACATGCTGCAAATTTATACATCCCACTTAACCATTTGTTGTATGTTCTATATTCTGCCTCCGCCCCTGGGCCTTTGCTAGCTGCCAGCCCACTTGCTTTTCTAGCTTCTTTCGTCATGGCAAAGATATCCACGTATTTCCCAGTCTTTATATCATTTTCCACCGCACTACGCACACCCCTGTCAATAGTTGTGGATGCGCATGTCAGTGATTCCTCTTTCTCCAGCTCCTTGCTCTTCCTCTTCTTGCTCTTCTTCTGGTTGCCCTTTTCCCCTTTCTTAAACTGCCTAAGCATTCTAATAAGTTTTGCCTGGCCCGGGTTAGCTTTGTCCGCATCGCTATCACTGTTCCCTGCGTCGGAGTCCGCAGACCCTATGTTTGACTCACCACTGCTCTCGTCTGTCCCGCTTGCATTGCCGTCCTGATTGCTTGCTTGTGGCTCCTCCTCCCTTTGCTGCACTATTGCTCCCAAACCTTCTTGTCCGTCTGCCGGGGGCGTGCTTGTAGTCGCTGCCCCCTGTTTGCCCGCCGTTGTCTGGTTCGTGCTCGTTAGTATATTATTGTTCTCCGTTGTATTGCTTGGCAGACCCTGTGGTGGGCCATTTTCGGTTGCTATGTCCCTATGATGTGGGTATTCACTGGGTACAGTTGCCTGCTGAGTCCACTGTTGTAGCGGTGGGGGTTGCCTCGCCTGGTAAGGTTGCCATGGTTGAGGATATTGCCATTGTCCCGGGTACGCACTGTGGGGCTGATGGAGGTAGCTGGCGCATGGTTCGTGATGGTTTGTCATTGATGTATATGCCCCCTGGTTGGCATGAAAAGGGTACTGCTGGGGCACGTGCTGGGTAAAGTGCATTGGCCCCTGCTGTGTGTAGGATGTTATAGCAGGACTTGGATATGGTGTGTACCTTTGTGCAAATTGAGATGGTGCATGCTGGGGCCAGCCACTTGCAGCGCTGTGACTGTGAGCTTCTTGGGGTGCAGGCGTTTAAGTTGCTGGTGTGGGCTGCATATATTGGTTATGCCCGGATGCCATGTGTCCAGGTTGTGCCTGCGGAGCCGGCCTTGGCCATTCGTGTGTGGCAATGTTAGGCAAGTGCCCTACTGTAGGTGCGTGCTGAGGTATGTGGGCAGGTTGGGGTGGATGACCATAAGCGGCATATTGGCTGGGTGCTGCGGGCGCTGCTTGCACTGGGGCGCTATGCATGGGCCCCGCCATGGTGCTGTGCTCTGGCTGGGTGGTCTGATTTGGCTGTGGGCTGCCTGAACTGGGCAGAATCTGGCTGCAGTGACCTCTGCTGTGCGTTAGGTGGTGGGGTGCCTAACTGAGCGTAATTGCTGGGGGCAACAGATGTCTGCAGCGACCCTTGCTGCACTTGGTTAATGAAGCTACTTGGCTGGGGTTGACTGACTTTCTTATTCTCCTCTCCGGGAGAAGCCCGGAGAGGAGAGTTTCAGTAGCCGCTCAGGGGTCGGGGCTTAAGCGTGACATCACTAAGCCCCACCCCCATGCTGGTAAACCAGCAAATTCAGGGATCTCCGTTAAGGGGGCGGGGATAAAATGACGCGATTGTGTCATTTTAGCTCCGCCCTCTTCTCTGAGACACGAGGATTGCGGCATTTTAATGCCGCGATCCGGTTTTCGAGAGACTCCCGGAAATTTCGGGAGACTCCCGGAAATTCCGGGAGGGTCGGCAACCCTGATGTATGCATGTATGGCGGTGGCCGTGTATACATGTATGTATGTGCCTGATGTTGGCTCTTCGCCATCCGTAAACATATTTTTTGGCTCTTTGTCTCTGACTGGTTGGCCACCCCTGTGTTAGTGCATATGCGAATGCCAGCGTTGTGCACCGGGGGTTATTAGTGAATCTCGCCCTATGAATGATATATATTTGCCCTGTCAGGAATAGAACAACAGATAACATTGCACATGACACACAGCTGCTGGAACACTGAATACACAACTTGCAGTGCCCACAATTATACACCAATTCCCTGCACCAGACTCACTGTCTGTATATACATATATACTTCTGTATCCGCTGCATCATTCTGTGCACTAATGTCCCACCAATCAGATTCCTCTCCCTGACTGCTCCAGGCTATCCACACATATCTGTACAGAACCCTCTTCCCTAAACCTCTGATCGTCTAATGCTCCCACCATTTTACCCCTAACAAATGAAATCCCCCCCTTCTCCCCTTGGTACCTGAAATAAACAAACGGAGTCATGTACTTTTGGCAAATTAGTGGTCACATTTATTAATTTGCTTACAAATATATACTGTTACTTGCTTCTGTTGGCGAAGATAAGCACTGCGGTCCACCAGCCCTGTATCGTAACTGAATCAAGCCGCCCGGGGGGCCAGGGACCCCTTCTCGCAACTTAAAACCTGTAACCACCCGGGGTCACTCTTCACGTTGCCCCCCGACGCCAGGCCTTGGAGCTGTTCACCCCCTTAGCTGGGGGGTGCCTCCGCTTCCTGGCGCCATTTTGGCTGGCCCGCAGTACTTCTGCCTCTGTTAATATATGTTCTATTGCATCATAATTCTGCTTGCTGTTCGTTCTTCCTTCATCTTGGGGTAGGCGGGTGGGACAAACACTTCACTGGTATTCTGCTCCTAATGACCCTCCCCCTATACCTGGCCTTCCTTAAGTATGGTGATACGCACTGGGGAGGGGTCACTTTACCTATTTCTTCTCCTGCCCTCCCCCTTGTTACCTTCCCACTATCCCTACTGTTCCACACTGCATATGGGATTACAATTGGTAATGGAGCCCATCCTAATAGTTTATTGTCTCTCGCGTCTAGTCGACTCTCGCTCTCTTTAAACCTCTGATCGTCTGATGCTCCCACCATTTTACCCCTAACAAATGAAATCCCCCCACCTTCTCCCCCTCCCCTTGGTACCTGAAATAAACAAACGGAGTCATGTACTTTTGGCGAATTAGTGGTCACATTTATTAATTTGCTTACAAATATATACTGTTATTTGCTTCTGTGGCGAAGATAAGCACTGCGGTCCACCAGCCCTGTATCGTAACTGAATCAAGCTGCCCGGGGGGCCAGGGACCACTTCTCGCAACTTAAAACCTGTAACTGCCCGGGGTCACCACTTACGTTGCCCCCCGACGCCATGCCTTGGAGCTCTTCACCCCCTTAGCTTTCCGCCCGCTGTGTTTCCTAAGAAAAGCTTCATCATACTCCCGCCAGGTGTTTGCCTTACTGTTCTCCACCATGTCGTGTATCATGTTCATGTATTTTAACACATTCATGCTTTCTCCAGGCCTGGTCTTAAGGTAACATGCTGCAAATTTATATATCCCACTTAACCATTTGTTGTATGTTCTATATTCTGCCTCCGCCCCTGGGCCTTTGCTAGCTGCCAGCCCACTTGCTTTTCTAGCTTCTTTCGTCATGGCAAAGATATCCACGTATTTCCCAGTCTTTATATCATTTTCCACCGCACTACGCACACCCCTGTCAATAGTTGTGGATGCGCATGTCAGTGATTCCTCTTTCTCCAGCTCCTTGCTCTTCCTCTTCTTGCTCTTCTTCTGGTTGCCCTTTTCCCCTTTCTTAAACTGCCTAAGCATTCTAATAAGTTTTGCCTGGCCCGGGTTAGCTTTGTCCGCATCGCTATCACTGTCCCCTGCGTCGGAGTCCGCAGACCCTATGTTTGACTCACCACTGCTCTCGTCTGTCCCGCTTGCATTGCCGTCCTGATTGCTTGCTTGTGGCTCCTCCTCCCTTTGCTGCACTATTGCTCCCAAACCTTCTTGTCCGTCTGCCGGGGGCGTGCTTGTAGTCGCTGCCCCCTGTTTGCCCGCCGTTGTCTGGTTCGTGCTCGTTAGTATATTATTGTTCTCCGTTGTATTGCTTGGCAGACCCTGTGGTGGGCCATTTTCGGTTGCTATGTCCCTATGATGTGGGTATTCACTGGGTACAGTTGCCTGCTGAGTCCACTGTTGTAGCGGTGGGGGTTGCCTCGCCTGGTAAGGTTGCCATGGTTGAGGATATTGCCATTGTCCCGGGTACGCACTGTGGGGCTGATGGAGGTAGCTGGCGCATGGTTCCTGATGGTTTGTCATTGATGTATATGCCCCCTGGTTGGCATGAAAAGGGTACTGCTGGGGCACGTGCTGGGTAAAGTGCATTGGCCCCTGCTGTGTGTAGGATGTTATAGCAGGACTTGGATATGGTGTGTACCTTTGTGCAAATTGAGATGGTGCATGCTGGGGCCAGCCACTTGCAGCGCTGTGACTGTGAGCTTCTTGGGGTGCAGGCGTTTAAGTTGCTGGTGTGGGCTGCATATATTGGTTATGCCCGGATGCCATGTGTCCAGGTTGTGCCTGCGGAGCCGGCCTTGGCCATTCGTGTGTGGCAATGTTAGGCAAGTGCCCTACTGTAGGTGCGTGCTGAGGTATGTGGGCAGGTTGGGGTGGATGACCATAAGCGGCATATTGGCTGGGTGCTGCGGGCGCTGCTTGCACTGGGGCGCTATGCATGGGCCCCGCCATGGTGCTGTGCTCTGGCTGGGTGGTCTGATTTGGCTGTGGGCTGCCTGAACTGGGCAGAATCTGGCTGCAGTGACCTCTGCTGTGCGTTAGGTGGTGGGGTGCCTAACTGAGCGTAATTGCTGGGGGCAACAGATGTCTGCAGCGACCCTTGCTGCACTTGGTTAATGAAGCTACTTGGCTGGGGTTGACTGACTTTCTTATTCTCCTCTCCGGGAGAAGCCCGGAGAGGAGAGTTTCAGTAGCCGCTCAGGGGTCGGGGCTTAAGCGTGACATCACTAAGCCCCACCCCCATGCTGGTAAACCAGCAAATTCAGGGATCTCCGTTAAGGGGGCGGGGATAAAATGACGCGATTGTGTCATTTTAGCTCCGCCCTCTTCTCTGAGACACGAGGATTGCGGCATTTTAATGCCGCGATCCGGTTTTCGAGAGACTCCCGGAAATTTCGGGAGACTCCCGGAAATTCCGGGAGGGTCGGCAACCCTGATGTATGCATGTATGGCGGTGGCCGTGTATACATGTATGTATGTGCCTGATGTTGGCTCTTCGCCATCCGTAAACATATTTTTTGGCTCTTTGTCTCTGACTGGTTGGCCACCCCTGTGTTAGTGCATATGCGAATGCCAGCGTTGTGCACCGGGGGTTATTAGTGAATCTCGCCCTATGAATGATATATATTTGCCCTGTCAGGAATAGAACAACAGATAACATTGCACATGACACACAGCTGCTGGAACACTGAATACACAACTTGCAGTGCCCACAATTATACACCAATTCCCTGCACCAGACTCACTGTCTGTATATACATATATACTTCTGTATCCGCTGCATCATTCTGTGCACTAATGTCCCACCAATCAGATTCCTCTCCCTGACTGCTCCAGGCTATCCACACATATCTGTACAGAACCCTCTTCCCTAAACCTCTGATCGTCTAATGCTCCCACCATTTTACCCCTAACAAATGAAATCCCCCCCTTCTCCCCTTGGTACCTGAAATAAACAAACGGAGTCATGTACTTTTGGCAAATTAGTGGTCACATTTATTAATTTGCTTACAAATATATACTGTTACTTGCTTCTGTTGGCGAAGATAAGCACTGCGGTCCACCAGCCCTGTATCGTAACTGAATCAAGCCGCCCGGGGGGCCAGGGACCCCTTCTCGCAACTTAAAACCTGTAACCACCCGGGGTCACTCTTCACGTTGCCCCCCGACGCCAGGCCTTGGAGCTGTTCACCCCCTTAGCTGGGGGGTGCCTCCGCTTCCTGGCGCCATTTTGGCTGGCCCGCAGTACTTCTGCCTCTGTTAATATATGTTCTATTGCATCATAATTCTGCTTGCTGTTCGTTCTTCCTTCATCTTGGGGTAGGCGGGTGGGACAAACACTTCACTGGTATTCTGCTCCTAATGACCCTCCCCCTATACCTGGCCTTCCTTAAGTATGGTGATACGCACTGGGGAGGGGTCACTTTACCTATTTCTTCTCCTGCCCTCCCCCTTGTTACCTTCCCACTATCCCTACTGTTCCACACTGCATATGGGATTACAATTGGTAATGGAGCCCATCCTAATAGTTTATTGTCTCTCGCGTCTAGTCGACTCTCGCTCTCTTTAAACCTCTGATCGTCTGATGCTCCCACCATTTTACCCCTAACAAATGAAATCCCCCCACCTTCTCCCCCTCCCCTTGGTACCTGAAATAAACAAACGGAGTCATGTACTTTTGGCGAATTAGTGGTCACATTTATTAATTTGCTTACAAATATATACTGTTATTTGCTTCTGTGGCGAAGATAAGCACTGCGGTCCACCAGCCCTGTATCGTAACTGAATCAAGCTGCCCGGGGGGCCAGGGACCACTTCTCGCAACTTAAAACCTGTAACTGCCCGGGGTCACCACTTACGTTGCCCCCCGACGCCATGCCTTGGAGCTCTTCACCCCCTTAGCTTTCCGCCCGCTGTGTTTCCTAAGAAAAGCTTCATCATACTCCCGCCAGGTGTTTGCCTTACTGTTCTCCACCATGTCGTGTATCATGTTCATGTATTTTAACACATTCATGCTTTCTCCAGGCCTGGTCTTAAGGTAACATGCTGCAAATTTATATATCCCACTTAACCATTTGTTGTATGTTCTATATTCTGCCTCCGCCCCTGGGCCTTTGCTAGCTGCCAGCCCACTTGCTTTTCTAGCTTCTTTCGTCATGGCAAAGATATCCACGTATTTCCCAGTCTTTATATCATTTTCCACCGCACTACGCACACCCCTGTCAATAGTTGTGGATGCGCATGTCAGTGATTCCTCTTTCTCCAGCTCCTTGCTCTTCCTCTTCTTGCACTTCTTCTGGTTGCCCTTTTCCCCTTTCTTAAACTGCCTAAGCATTCAAATAAGTTTTGCCTGGCCCGGGTTAGCTTTGTCCGCATCGCTATCACTGTCCCCTGCGTCGGAGTCCGCAGACCCTATGTTTGACACACCACTGCTCTCGTCTGTCCCGCTTGCATTGCCGTCCTGATTGCTTGCTTGTGGCTCCTCCTCCCTTTGCTGCACTATTGCTCCCAAACCTTCTTGTCCGTCTGCCGGGGGCGTGCTTGTAGTCGCTGCCCCCTGTTTGCCCGCCGTTGTCTGGTTCGTGCTCGTTAGTATATTATTGTTCTCCGTTGTATTGCTTGGCAGACCCTGTGGTGGGCCATTTTCGGTTGCTATGTCCCTATGATGTGGGTATTCACTGGGTACAGTTGCCTGCTGAGTCCACTGTTGTAGCGGTGGGGGTTGCCTCGCCTGGTAAGGTTGCCATGGTTGAGGATATTGCCATTGTCCCGGGTACGCACTGTGGGGCTGATGGAGGTAGCTGGCGCATGGTTCGTGATGGTTTGTCATTGATGTATATGCCCCCTGGTTGGCATGAAAAGGGTACTGCTGGGGCACGTGCTGGGTAAAGTGCATTGGCCCCTGCTGTGTGTAGGATGTTATAGCAGGACTTGGATATGGTGTGTACCTTTGTGCAAATTGAGATGGTGCATGCTGGGGCCAGCCACTTGCAGCGCTGTGACTGTGAGCTTCTTGGGGTGCAGGCGTTTAAGTTGCTGGTGTGGGCTGCATATATTGGTTATGCCCGGATGCCATGTGTCCAGGTTGTGCCTGCGGAGCCGGCCTTGGCCATTCGTGTGTGGCAATGTTAGGCAAGTGCCCTACTGTAGGTGCGTGCTGAGGTATGTGGGCAGGTTGGGGTGGATGACCATAAGCGGCATATTGGCTGGGTGCTGCGGGCGCTGCTTGCACTGGGGCGCTATGCATGGGCCCCGCCATGGTGCTGTGCTCTGGCTGGGTGGTCTGATTTGGCTGTGGGCTGACCTGAACTGGGCAGAATCTGGCTGCAGTGACCTCTGCTGTGCGTTAGGTGGTGGGGTGCCTAACTGAGCGTAATTGCTGGGGGCAACAGATGTCTGCAGCGACCCTTGCTGCACTTGGTTAATGAAGCTACTTGGCTGGGGTTGACTGACTTTCTTATTCTCCTCTCCGGGAGAAGCCCGGAGAGGAGAGTTTCAGTAGCCGCTCAGGGGTCGGGGCTTAAGCGTGACATCACTAAGCCCCACCCCCATGCTGGTAAACCAGCAAATTCAGGGATCTCCGTTAAGGGGGCGGGGATAAAATGACGCGATTGTGTCATTTTAGCTCCGCCCTCTTCTCTGAGACCCGAGGATTGCGGCATTTTAATGCCGCGATCCGGTTTTCGAGAGACTCCCGGAAATTTCGGGAGGGTCGGCAACCCTGATGTATGCATGTATGGCGGTGGCCGTGTATACATGTATGTATGTGCCTGATGTTGGCTCTTCGCCATCCGTAAACATATTTTTTGGCTCTTTGTCTCTGACTGGTTGGCCACCCCTGTGTTAGTGCATATGCGAATGCCAGCGTTGTGCACCGGGGGTTATTAGTGAATCTCGCCCTATGAATGATATATATTTGCCCTGTCAGGAATAGAACAACAGATAACATTGCACATGACACACAGCTGCTGGAACACTGAATACACAACTTGCAGTGCCCACAATTATACACCAATTCCCTGCACCAGACTCACTGTCTGTATATACATATATACTTCTGTATCCGCTGCATCATTCTGTGCACTAATGTCCCACCAATCAGATTCCTCTCCCTGACTGCTCCAGGCTATCCACACATATCTGTACAGAACCCTCTTCCCTAAACCTCTGATCGTCTAATGCTCCCACCATTTTACCCCTAACAAATGAAATCCCCCCCTTCTCCCCTTGGTACCTGAAATAAACAAACGGAGTCATGTACTTTTGGCAAATTAGTGGTCACATTTATTAATTTGCTTACAAATATATACTGTTACTTGCTTCTGTTGGCGAAGATAAGCACTGCGGTCCACCAGCCCTGTATCGTAACTGAATCAAGCCGCCCGGGGGGCCAGGGACCCCTTCTCGCAACTTAAAACCTGTAACCACCCGGGGTCACTCTTCACGTTGCCCCCCGAAGCCAGGCCTTGGAGCTGTTCACCCCCTTAGCTGGGGGGTGCCTCCGCTTCCTGGCGCCATTTTGGCTGGCCCGCAGTACTTCTGCCTCTGTTAATATATGTTCTATTGCATCATAATTCTGCTTGCTGTTCGTTCTTCCTTCATCTTGGGGTAGGCGGGTGGGACAAACACTTCACTGGTATTCTGCTCCTAATGACCCTCCCCCTATACCTGGCCTTCCTTAAGTATGGTGATACGCACTGGGGAGGGGTCACTTTACCTATTTCTTCTCCTGCCCTCCCCCTTGTTACCTTCCCACTATCCCTACTGTTCCACACTGCATATGGGATTACAATTGGTAATGGAGCCCATCCTAATAGTTTATTGTCTCTCGCGTCTAGTCGACGCTCGCTCTCTTTAAACCTCTGATCGTCTGATGCTCCCACCATTTTACCCCTAACAAATGAAATCCCCCCACCTTCTCCCCCTCCCCTTGGTACCTGAAATAAACAAACGGAGTCATGTACTTTTGGCGAATTAGTGGTCACATTTATTAATTTGCTTACAAATATACTGTATTGATCTTATAAAAGAGGGTGGCGGCCCTAAAGAACGGTCATAGAGAAAAGAAGGGTAAGATGACATCACACCATTCACACAGTGTTGGTGTTCAACTCTCCCACGCAACCCACCCGTGCGGATAGTGCAGCCCATCCCCTGTCCAAGGGGCATGGGCTCGTGGCGTATCATTGAGGGGAGAGCGCACCCCACTATCCTCATATCAGCATTTGAACAAGGACCGTTCTTTACCGCCACAAGCCAAGCATTAGGCTGCAGCACCGCCACCCTAACGCTCAGCACTTCTACCTAACAACCAGAACTTCCACTAAAAACCTCTAAACAGGTCGTCCAGGAATATTGCCATTCCCTCGGGACTTAAATGGACACCGTCCGGCTTATACAGGGAACCCCGCTTATAGACGATGGAGTCATGCCTGATGACACCACCGCTATTCGCCAACAGGAATCACTGCACCGCAGCATTGACCTTTCTCCGTGCGCCATCCAAGCGGGGCCCTGACCTGGCTGTCCTCCAGACCCGCCTGGGAATCATTGAGGACCAGACCAGGCGGCAGCAGGGGAGCATCTGGGCTATAATATGCAGGTCCCTGATAATAATTGACCGCAACTCTAAGGCAGTGCATCGGCCTAGATCGTTTCCGCCCAGGTGCAAAATTAGCACCTCAGGGACTCCAAAGTCCCGCACTGACCTTAGCAATAGGCCCTGCAACGCTCCCCAAAGCATGCCACGCACTCCCAACCATCGAATCATTAGAGCTTTTGCACGCATACCCTCAGACAAACTCTCACACGCTTTTGACGCCCAGTGGACAAACGAGTCCCATCACCCACACCGTCTTGACGTCTCTGCGACCTGCAAGATGTAAACAGGTTTGGACGCATGCCATCAACATCTTGCCGCTCTCAACAAGTCAAACACACTGGAGAGGGAGAGAAGAGAAAGAAACCGTAGCCGACCAGACCTTGAGGCACACTGCACAGAAAACCCCCGGAGTAAACTATCCATGACGCCATGTCAAATTGTAATTCAGCCGAATTGTGCCCCCGGGGGAAAGTGGACCACCTCAAGACTCCCGCTAAAGTGAGACGAGTACTTATGCGTCCAGTCGGCTACAGTCAGGCAGTTGGACAGATAGACCAGGCCGAATGTATCTGCGGAATGCTGCCGAACGCCATCGACCCAGACCCCATATCTGTATCTGACCCCCAGCAGCGACAGATGTGGCCGCCCCAATCCGAAAAGAGTGTGTTCCAAACTCCCTCGGATCAAGGCCAAGCGAGACCAGGGCACGCCCCAAAACGTGGCAGAACTGGTATTTGGTCAATGAGGAACCATCCAAGTGCATTAGCCATGCCCCCGGGCAGTTGGGCCGCAACATGGCGTAGGCGCTTGCCATCGTCACTGGGCATATCCCTTCCACTGGGCATGGCTGCAATGACAGCCATTGACCTCTCCCAGCCTGGTCCGTCTTGGAACGCCGGACTCGGCACCAAACCAAGTCGACCTGAATTACCACGTCCTCTGTCAACAGAGGCGAAGGCCGCTGCCTTGACGGGGCTACCAGCTCGCCAACCCTGAAAGCTCCGTGGAAAGCCATAGCATATGCCAGGCGAAACAGTTGGACCTCATAATCAGAATGACATATATCCCTCACTGCCCCCAATAAAGGAGGCAGCAGGGACACGTCTATGGGCCGTCTGCTATCCGGAGCCACAGGGTAAGCGCGGCGCCAGCCCCTCAAGGCTCTAGACACCACAAAAGACCGGCCGGGGTCCGATCTCCCATACAGCGATGAGAAGAACGACACACCGGCCAACAGCCGTCTCACGGCCGAAACAGACTGCCCCCTGGAGTACAAACTCCACACAAAAGCCTTCATGGCATCACTCGGGGCCTTACCTGCTTGGGATGCGGACAGTCTGAATTGTTCCCATTCCAGCCAGCCAGCTTGGTAACAACGCAGCGTCCTAGGGGCTAGTTCCTCCATGCCTGCCTGATGACCTGCCAAACATAAGGAGGACAGAGCTCACCAATCAATTCGGCCCCTGGCGCCAGGGACCAAAACCTAGCCCAGTCACGTCTGGACAGGGCATCGGCAATCGAGTTGTCCACCCCTGGCACGTGCCTGGCAACAAAATGCAAGTTAATCTGCAGACATTTCAATACAAGGCGGGCCAACAAACGCACTACCGGCAGCGAAGACGAGCTCTGCTTATTGATGGCCTGCACCACCCCCAGATTATCACACCAGAAGGTGATGCAGGCATCGCGCAAGCGGTCGCCCCAAAGTTCTAAGGCCACCACTATTGGGAACAGTTCCAGCAGTAGCATGTTCCTGGTGAGCCCCTCCTCCGCCCATTCGTCTGGCCATGTCGCAGCGCACCAGGATCCATGCAGGAACGCACCGAAACCAATACCCCCCGCTGCATCGGTGTATAGCTGCAATTCCATACTATTACTTGCAGGGCTAGGCCACAACAGTACCCCATTGAAATCGCGTAGGAAAACCTCCCACACTCTAAGGTCTCTTTTGAGCTCCGCGTTCAGGCGTACAAAGAACTGGGGTCTATTGGGGCCGGACATGACGAGTTCTAGTTTTCGGCAGAAAACCCGGCCCATGGGGATAACCCGGCACGCGAAGTGGAACAGTCCCAGGAGGGACTGAAGCTGGCGCACCCTGAGCTTGCCAGAGGCCAGGGACTGGGAGATCGCCCCCCGTAGCCGTGCAAGCTTATCGGAGGGCAACCTGCAGCACCCGGCCGGTGTGTCAATCTCAATTCCCAGAAAAGGCAGGCACATAGTCGGCCCCTCTGTCTTGTCTGCCGCGATGGGGACTCCGAAGTAGCCAAACAGCTGTTGCATTGCGTTCAGGAGAGCCCCGCAACGTGGGAAATCAGCCGGGCCAACGCACAGGAAGTCGTCCAGGTAATGGGCGACCCCTGACTCGCCCGAGCTCTCCGTGACATACCAATGCAGGAAGCTGCTAAAGCATTCGAAGTAAGCGCAGGACACAGAACAGCCCATGGGCAAGCAACGGTCTACGTAAAACCCAGAAGGCAGCTTAAACCCCATGAGCCGAAAGGATTCGGGGTGCAGGGGGAGTAATCTAAACGCTGACTCCACGTCCACCTTGGCCAGCAGCGCCCGCTTCCCAAAGCCACGCACTATCGCCAATGCCTCTTCAAAGGATTGGTATCGTACATGACACAAATCCGCCGGAATTGCGTCATTCACGGATAACCCCGGGGGGTGGGATAGGTGTTGTATCAGACGGAACTTGCCCTGCTCTTTCTTGGGCACCACCCCCACCGGGGACAGGACCAAATTCTGAACCGGGGGTTCAGGAAATGGGCCCACCATCCTACCTAGGCTCACTTCCTTTGACACCTTTTCTAGTACTACGTGGGGCATATCGATGGCAGATTTCAGGTTTCTCTGACACCCAGACACAACCTCCCCATGGATGGGGAGACAGAATCCTTGCGAGAAACCTGTGGCCAGAAAATTTGCCTCCTCCCTGAGGGGGTACCGCCCCAGCCAAACGGCCAGGCGGTCACCCCTCACCGGAGAAGGAGCCTTACTGAGGAGGGGCTGGAGCCGGGGCTGCTCCGGCATTATTCCTGGCAGCCCCGCCTGTTTGCTTGGTGCGCGGGCAGTCCTTGACCGAGTGCCCTCCCCAGCATTTGGAGCATTGATGTTTAAATCTGCAGCGAGCACCTGCTGCGCATCCCGCCCCATTAAATGCAAAGCATCTCCCAGCTGCCTGCCCTCCACCTGCGCCCCCGCGAAAGGACGAAGGGCCCCTGCGCGGGACCGCCGGCGCTGCCGGGGCCGTGGATGCAGCAGTCTTGGTGGTCGAAGCCGATGGTTTCTTACCCATCCATACCTCGACATCCTTGGCCCCGAGAGCCATGATCTCGCAACCCGACTGCTTTCGCCGGAATTGCTCATCATAGGCCCGCCATACGCTCTTGCCATCATCCATGTACATGGCATGCATCATATGAATATACCCTATCACATTCATATGTTCCTGGGGTCTGGTTTCCAGGTAACATGCCGCGAACATGATTAGCCCCACCTGCCACCTCTGGTACGTGCAATAAGCAGCCTTCCCTATGCCCCCTTTGCGCTTCGCTGCGCGATAATCCTTCTCATCTTGGGCAGTCATGGTGAAAAAGCTCACGTACCTGCCCTCCCTGATACGGTCCCTGACGCTACGCCGCAGGCCCCTCAGTACCGCTGTGTTTTCGCAATGTACTACCTGTCCCCTGGGGAACAGCGGGGAGCCCGAGTCACCGCTAGAGGACTGGGATCGCCTGTGGCGTCTCCCAGAACGGCGGTGCCTGCGTCTGGACCTATGACCCCCCTCCTCACCGGACGTCACTGATTCAGACCCCGATGACGAGGAGGTAGGGGAACGTCTACGCCTGCGCTTTTTGTGTGTGCTGGAGGACCCACCTGGAACAGCTCCTGCTGTGGACGCTCCTATGGACCCCGAAGGACCGGCCACCTCTGTCGGTCCTGCCGCCTCGACACCCGCCAGCCGTTGCGGTGTCACTGCTAGGCCTGGGACCGCGGAAGGAATGGAACCCGTTGCCGTGGGTGGAAGGCCAAGGGCAGCCAGCACGTGAGAAGCAGGCCCTCCGCCAGCCATAGTACCAGCAGAAGGGATAGTGGGGGGCAGGGACCCAGGCCCTGTCCCAGTGTGTGGTGTAGACTGCTGACCCGCCAGCGGTGTCAGCATAGCCACTAGCTGTCGCACCACAGCCATGTCAACAGCCGGGGAGGACGTCTGTGCAGGGGGAGGGTCTGAAGCCGCGATGTGAGACTCCACACCTTGGGATGGCCTATGGCGCTGTGGCAACAGGCGGGCCCTGCTGAGCCACCTTCTCCTAGCTCTCTGTAGGGGAGTCATGGGGGGCCCCGGAGGCAGGCGCCGTGGGGTTGATGGCAGCGAAGCTGTAGCTCCATCATGTGCTGACCCTGTGGGGGCAGGAGACCCCTGTGCCCCCCTCCCCGCCAGCCTCCCGGATGCTGGCGAGGTGTGTGCACTCTGGGCATGCTGGGACCCGCTACGCGCTGCTGGAGCCCGGCGGCCATCTTGCCGCACCGTGGGAGCGCCTAGCGCGGCCCTTGCTGTATTCCCCCTCGCCCTGGTACCCCTCCTGGGACCCGCGCCGCCACCGGGGGAGCCTCCGCTATCACCGGCGGGCGCACTAAAGTCCCTGCGCGGTCACGGCCTAGTGCCGCGGGTGACCGCGTCATCAGCCGGCTCGCCGCCAGCCGGGCAGGATCAGAGGGGGAGCCCTGATGCAGGTAACGGGCGGGTGGGTTACGCGATCTACGCAGGCGCGGCATAACTAGGCCGTTCTGCTGAGGTGCACACTGCAGTGACAGAAAGGCTGTCAGAACCCCGGAAAAGAGTGAGATAGGGGAGAAAGAGGAGAGAGATATATATAAAGAAAGAGGAGATGTGAGGATTATGAGGAATTTAAAGGAATTTAAGCAGAATCAAAGTAGCTGTACAGGAGGGGTTCTGAACACACCTTGCAGCCATGAAATTCGGACCAGAGAGGCAGATCACCTGACCCTCTGGCTTTTCCTAACTGCAGGAACTCCTCCCCTGCTCCCTAATTGGCTATTGCTGCAGCATCATAGCCCAATTAACAAACACAACTTAAAGTGCAGGCATCTCGGATTACTTCAGCAGTTTATGGCACCTCTAGCTTAATCAGCCCTCGGTTCTCTTACAATTGGTAAAGGAGCCCATCCTAATAGTTTATTGTCTCTCGCGTCTAGTCGACACTCGCTCTCTTATACACCTAATGCAGCATGAAGGGGCTCAGTGAAGCTGGCAGTGTAGGTGTGTAAGTGTCTGATCATGTCACACACAGAATAAAAGGACAGCTGTCCTGCCTCATAACCCACATACACCCTCACTCTATCATAGGGAATACTGGCAGGTAACAAGATCTCCTCACTGTCATGTTTCACTGAATACTCATTATCATTCCTATCCAAGCACCAAGACTTGTTATTCCATCCAATTTGTGACTCATCCCCTCTCCAGTCTATACTGGGATAACACATCCCCACATACCAGCTCTCTGACTTACTGACATCCACTTCCCAGTAATGTCGCCCTGAGGAGAATCCCCTGGTGCTTAACACCTGAGGACGTTCCTGGAATCTCTCTGGTGTCTCTGGCTGATTCAGTTCTATTGAAGATGTGAATACAGTTTTCATGTCACCTGAGATAAGTATATCATTACCTGCTGTGTTTACATCCAGTGATATGTCTGCTGGTGTCTGCATATAGAAGCATACATTTATTCCTCCTGTCTGCACCACTTCTGAGTGCAGGGAGGAAAAACCGGAGCCCTTACAGCTGTGTAAGGGTTCTGGCAGGGAAGGGGGACCCGGTGCACATCGCCGGGCATCGCTTTTGTGTTAATAATCGCATATGTTACTGCATATGCGATTATTAACTATGCGAATGCCAGCGTTGTGCTTCGGGGGGTTATTAGTGAATCTCGCCCTATGAATGATATATATTTGCCCTGTCAGGAATAGAACAACAGATAACATTGAACATGACACACAGCTGCTGGAACACTGAATACACAACTTGCAGTGCCCACATAATTATACACCAATTCCCTGCACGAGACTCACTGTCTGTATATACATATATACTTCTGTATCCGCTGCATCATTCTGTGCACTAATGTCCCACCAATCAGATTCCTCTCCCTGACTGCTCCATGCTATCCACACATACTGTAGGGCAGTATTCAATGTGATTATTCTCCGTGTTTTTGCGGAGATACTCCATGTTTGGAGATTCTCCGTCACAACACTTTATACACTTTTCAATGTGACTGATACTCGCCGCCCCTCGCGGCGAGTATCAGCCAATCCTGCGTATGAGGTGACGCCGCAGGGAGCCCAAGGATGGTGGCAGGCAGGGAGATGGAAGTCTCCATGCCTGCCCCAGAACGTATGTGGGGGGGAGGTGGGCTCCCCGGGAGCCAGGCAGCACAGGCTGCCCCCCCGGGAGAGCCAACATGGGGCCGGGTATTCACTGCACCCGATCGTGCATATGTAATGATCGGGTGCAGTGAATATATGAATATCTAATGAGCGGCTCAGCTCCCGGCCCCCTGCTGGCTGCTCTGTGTAAAAAAATATATATATATATATATTTTTTAATTAAATATATATTCATGTGCTATAAGCACATGAATAAAAATAGCATGCCCTTTCTCAGATTAAAATTCCTGATTTATTTTATACCAAAATTAAAAAAAAAAAAACTTTTATTGTAAAAGTTCATATTCCACTTCTCCATGAAAAGATGGAGAATTGCTACATGGAGAGACACAGCGAAAAGCACTTAGAAAGACGGCGAGAAGTGCACATTGAATAGGGTTGCTCGCTTTTTCTCATTGAATACTGCCCATAGAGTTCGGGGTTTCCAGCTCAGCCATGGAAAACCAGACACTGATCTCTATGGTGAATGGATCAGTCACATAAATCAGCATTTGTTTAAAATAGGTTTTAAGCTGTCAGATAAATGACATTAGATGTAATATAAAGATACATGTAACATCAGTCATATGACAGTGATGATACTGTTAGCATTAGTGATGTCAATGAGGAGGTAATGTTAGTAATGTCACAGGGGATGCTACAGGTACCATACGTGATGTCACAGAGAAGGTACAGGTAACATACGTGATGTCACAGAGAAGGTACAGGTAACATACGTAAAGTCACAGAGAAGGTACAGGTAACATTAGTGATGTCACAGAGAAGGTACAGGTAACATTAGTGATGTCACAGGGATGATTCACAGAACAGTAGTGATTCCTCAGGATAGTGTAAAAGTAGTGATGTCATGGTGATGGTAGCGGTAACATAAGTGTCACGGGACTGGTACTGTTAATATTGGGACACTGACAATAAGTGGGTCCTGGATGACGCTCTGACAGTCAGGATTCCGATGGTCATTTGTCTGACAGCGCAATCCCTACTGTTCAATGCCCGACAGTTGGGATCCTGACTGACAGGTTATTCTCCCTCGTGGGGGTCCACGACCCACATAGGGGAGAATAAAACCTGTGGCAAGCTCAGCAATGTAAGCAAGCAAGGGGCTTCCTAGCGGTCGCCCTCCTGTTGGACTACCGGCAGTTGGGATTCCGATGTCAGGTTATGACCTTCGGAATCATACCACACCCCAATAAATCTTTCCCTTAGCAGCAGCTCACCAAACACCCGCTTCAGCATTACTGCAGGGAACACATGTCCCCCTCAGCAGCTGCTGTGAAACCCTTGAGCATGCACAGGCCGATGTAAACAGTACCCCCCTCCATACCTCCCCCCTGAAGGTAATATTAGTGATGTCACATGGTAACAATACTCCCAACCCTATACATGTACAAGCCATAACCAGCAGTGTGCTACAAAGATAAAACAATAATACAATTAAACAATATTGGCTTCATTTGTTATTTTCAGGCACACCGAAATGATAAATTGTGTATGTCATGTTGTGCGCTCCCGCGGTCGCAAGCGACATCTTATGGTTGGCCACAGTGCCAGATTAAGCCTTCGGGAGGCCCGGGGCACTTTAGACAGGGGGGCCCCCTTGCACTTGTCATTACTGTCCGCAAACTGCATGGGAGAATATTACACTGTCAAAACACAGAGTAAAGGCAGTATAAACTTGGTCAATGGGTAACTGCAGGGGATATAGATGTTAGGCTGATCTTCGCAATGGCCTGAGAAGCATGTAAGAGGCCTGAGAAGCCTCCACCAATCAGAGCTCAGCACAAACGTCTCAGCCTCTGCCCTCTGGTGCAAAGTGTTATGGGACTTAGTCAACTCCCAGTAAGGCACTGCACACATGCGCAGTCAGTGTGCCTTGGCTCCCAATGCTCAGCACCATTAATCATTGTCACATTGGCAGATAGGCGAAGCTGCAGCACTACCCCAGTCCCATGCGCCTTTAGCTAAAAAAATTCATGCCAACCACAGGGGGCCCTTAGCTAGAGGGGGGCCCAGGGGTACTGACCCCTTGTGCCCCCATTATAATCCGGCCCTGGTTGGCCATGCTGCATGGGGGTATGGATCATTGGATAGACACCAACTAGGTCGACATGCATGAATGTCGGCAGGACTGAAGGTCGACATGGGGTTAGGTCAACAGGGTCATAAGGTTGACACAAGCATTAGATCGACATGGAGATGGTCGACATTGGGGTTTTTCACTTTTTTTAAACCAAATGTAGACACTGCGACTGAAACGTGCCACTGCAGACCCTTGCATGGCTAGCTGCGCCTGCCATGCTTCGGGCACGGTGCCTCGCTACACTTGGCACGCTACTTTATTATCCCTCCACACTAGGGAAGCCAATCCGGGGGCATTTTTTTCAATCCCGGGATTCGGGATTGAAAAATGCTCAATCTGGGATTCCCGGGATCCCGGGATTGGCTTTCCTAATAGAAAAACGCCCTGGCTGCTCCGCATTTACTTACATGCAAGTGCAGCTGGGTTGCCGGGTGGGTGGGTGGATGGGTTGCCGGTTGGGTGGGTGAGTGGATTGACGGTCAGCTTCAGGAGCCGGGTTGGGGGACGGGTGGTCTTGTCACGCTGAGAGTTTGCGCTGCTCAGTGCTGCTCTGCCGGGTACCGGGAGAAGCCGGGAAGCGTCTGAGCGGGTGCTCAGACGCTGCCCGGCATTAGACTGCCTTTTGGGGGCAAAATCCCAGGATCCCGCCGTTCCCGATCCCGGGATTGGCCACCCTACTCCACACCCTAGTGGATGGTAGGGCATAAAATACCACCTGTCGGCACATGTCGGCTCCAAAAAAAAGTAAAAAAAACCATGTCGACCTTTTGACTGTCGACCTTTCCCATATCAACCTAATGCTTGTGTTAACCTTATGACCCTGTTGACCTAACCTCATGACCTTCAGTCATGTCGACCTTCATGCATGTTGACCTTCATGCATGTTGACCTTCATGCATGTTGACCTTCAGTCATGTTGACCTTCAGTCATGTTGACCTTCATGCATGTCGAGCTAATGCTTTTCGACCTAGTGACCGTATCCCCTGCACGGTCATCCAAAAGATATGAAGTACGTTACCATGTTGCTGACTGCAGCATGACATCGTACAGATTGTAAGCTTGCAGCAGGGCCCTCCAACCTCTATGTCAGTTTGTTCTTTCCATGTTGTCAACATTTTTAAAGCGCAACGGAATCTGCTGCGCTATATAAGAAACGGTAATAAATAAATCCTACATTGCGCCATTGTCCCCTGCGTCGTGCATGTGTGTACTCACTACACAATGCAGAACTCGGTGCACCATTGGATCGGGGCCCAATCCAGACGGGCTGCGAAGTTGCAGCCTGTCTGATAATCGAACGACCGTGCATGCACACTGTACTGCATGCGCGAGTCATCAAGGCTAGCATTCGCTCGCTGCTCACAGGGTGATTGGCACCCTGCAGGCGTTTGGGGGCGTACACCCTGCTGGCGTTCGGAACGTCGGGAGGTAGGGTCGCTGATGTCATCAGTGGCCTCCTTCTCCCTGTGGCCTTCCCAGTGCCGAGTGAGTCCTGGCTCACTCAGTGCTGCGATCAGGGGAAAATAATTGGATGGTGAATGATTTCCTCCTACGCGCTCACACCCACGCACAGTGGCGGAGAAGTGCAGGGGGCGTACATTCAGTGGGACGGCGGCTACCTGCTCGCTGGGCTCCAAACACTCGCAACCCAGCGAACAGGTCTGAATCAGGCCCATTGTTCAGGTATTATTTAACAGTTTCTTATATAGCGCATTCGTATTCCACAGCGCTGTACAGAGAATATTTTAACATTCACATCAGTCCCTGCCCCAATGGAGCTTACAATCTATATTCCCTACCACAGTGGTCAGGGAACTCGGTCCTCATCACCCCACACAGTGCATGTTTTGCAGGTCTCCTTACAGAATCACAAGTAAAATAATTAACTCCACTTGCGGACCTTATAAAATGTGTCTGTGAGTAATTAGTACACCTGTGCACCTGCTGGGTTACCAGCAAAACATGCACTGTGTGGGGTAATGAGGACCGAGTTCCCTGACCACTGCCCTACCACATGTACACGCACACACAGACATTCTATGGTTCATTTTTGTTGGGAGCCAATGAACCTACCTGTATATTTTTGGATTGTGGGAGGAAACCGGAGAACCCAAAGAAAACCCACGCAAGCACAGGGAGAATATACAAACTCTGCACAGTTAGAGCCATGGTGGGGATCGAACCCATGACCTCAGCGCTGTGAGGCAGTAATGCTAACCATTACGCCATCCGTGCTGCACATTACACCATCCGTGCTAAGGATATCCATGCTTGAGCACAGGTGACATAATTATTACCTCAGTCAATTTGATTAAGGGGCGCATTTATCATTAATGTGCGATGCCGGCGTGGTGACATCGCCAGCCATCGCATTGCGGATCCTTGTAATACCGCCTGGATTTATCATTTTGAGGGCGCAGGGACAGGGCTCCGAAAGGAGCCCGTCCCTGCGAAGCCCTGACCCGGAAGCCGGGGGGTCTGCGCATGCGCGGTTATGCGCTGACCCCCGCCGACCCCTGTCACCGCACTGCCCCGCTCAGCAGTACGATGTGCAGCCATGGGCTACAATGGGCTATCGCCATATCAGAATGGCAATAGCCCAGGGGTGCGAAGCCGGGCTGCCCGTCAGCTTCGCATCCCCCATAGAAACCTATGGGGATGCGGCCGGCGGCGGTGCAGGGGGGATCGCAGCAGGGATCGGAGATTCCTGCTGCGGCCCCCCTTTGATACATTTGGGCAGGGTTGCCTACCCTCCTGGAATGGCCGGGAGGGTCCCGGATATCGGGTCCCCCTTCCGGCCCCCCAGAAAGGGGGGCAACCCTCCCGCATTGCCCTTCATCACCGGTGGACACCCCCGCCCGACGGGGGGTCCCCGGGTTAAATGACGCGATCGCTGCTTTTTAGCTCCGCCCCCTGATGTGCAATGCCTGAAATACAGGCATAGCATGGCGGGGGGCGGGGCTAAAATTATGAGATCACTATGGGCACGCCCCTAATAGGACAGACACTCATGTGGCTCCGCCCCCAAACCGCCCCTTTCCCCTCCCGGAGATGGCCCCGCCCCCCTTCTTTACTGAGCTGGCTGCCCTCTCCCTGAGAGGGCAGCCAAAAATTCGGCAACTATGCATTTGGGGGATACTTAATATTTGTGGCTAACCCCCGAAAACGGGTGTTTCGGGGATTTAGCCACAAATATGTTTTGATAAATGGGCCCCTTAATCATCTGGACTCATGTATGGATATCCTTAAACCCTGGACTGTAATTTAGGAAACTGCTGTAACTGCATTCACTGCCAGGGAAGAACAAAGCAGGAGCTAGGACCCAGGGAGAGCCAGCTCTTCCCAGTGATCAGGAACACAGGAGATAATTGGATAGTACATCTCAGCTGCCACAGGTGGCAGTGCTGAGTTCAGGCAAATGCATTATAAAGAAAAACGAAACTGAAAGTAAAAGAATGAAGATTCACCTTTTTGGGATCGGCAGCTCACTCACTCTTTGGGATCTGCCCAAAAATCTGCTTCGCTCGCAAACGACCCGTCCCTGAATCAGATGCAACCAGTGCACACTGGTGTCTAGTGCTGCCAAATAGAGCACTGCAGAGTACTGAGCAGCTGTCCAGGTAAGAGCATACTTGGGTAATGTCAGACTAATGGTGGAAGGAAGCAGGAATAGAGAAGCTGGTGGGAGAATTGGCTCATGGAGGTCAGGGAGACTGGTGCTGGCTTACAGAAATAAGTGGGGTGACTTGAGGAACAGGGGTCACCTGAGAGTGTAGATTAGGGAGGAGGTGTTCCCTATAATCTGAGGGTGCCATATAAATATGTAACAAAAGTACAGATAGG
Organism: Crinia signifera; assembly: GCF_055691185.1. Taxonomy (NCBI): domain Eukaryota; kingdom Metazoa; phylum Chordata; class Amphibia; order Anura; family Myobatrachidae; genus Crinia; species Crinia signifera. Next base: position 155,992,692 of record NC_139224.1, read on the forward strand.
TGTCTTTATTTATGGGGGTCACTTGCACCAAGCGTTAAATAGATTTAAGATCGGAATTATCAGAGGGTGGTGGTTTCAGCATATTTTGTACCTCAGCCCCCATACATGCACACAGAGGAGTTTCTGATTACCTACCCCCCCCTGCCCGCTGATCTATCAGTGCTGCTGACAGAGTTTTATTTATTTTAAACTGAGCCGGCTCAGCAGTTAGCAGCTGCTCCTCCCAGGCAGGTCTACATGTAGCTGTGGGGTGATACAGGGACTGTCCACTGCAGGAACAGGCAAGGTGGGTGTATATATATATATCTATATATATATATCTTATATATCTTATATATTTGGCTACATCTGTCACTCAAAGTGTGTCTGAAGCTGTAACGCTGGGTGGAGCCTCTGACTCACATGACTGACTCACATGACTGACTCACATGACAGAGAACCAGCCCAGTGAGCCCACAGTGCCTCTCCATGTTATACAGCAAAGACACAGCTACTCACCAGACACACCAGGTGAGCGCCCCACACCTCCATACCTCCCAACATGACCCTCTCCAGGAGGGACAGAATGCTCTGTTTGTGGACTTCCATCTTAATATATGATTGTCTTAATATATGATTGTCATCACCTGTTTTAAACAGGTAATTGATAAGAAAGGTGTTTAAGCACAGGTGATGGTAATCCATAAATTAAGAAGAAAGTCCAGAAACAGCGATGTATCCCTCCTGGAGAGGGTCATGTTGGGAGGTATGCACCCCCCCCCATTCACGGCAACCCCACGATTAAATGGCACATGTAAAACACTGACATGGCTATGGTCGACAATGAAAAAGGTTGACATGAGTTTTTGAAGATTTATTTTTCACTTTTTCAATGTTTTCATATTCATTCTCATGTGTCGACATGGACACCAATGAAGTGCCACACTTATGTCAACATTTACATGTGTTGACCATTCTGTTTTGATTTTTTCTTGTGGCGATTCGCGGCACCCCCCGGTGACTACCCTCCCGCGATTCGCAGCACACCCCCTGCAATTCGCGGCGACTCCCGCGATATGCGGCCCCACCCCGCGACCCCCCTCCCACGATTTGCGCCAACCCCCGGGCCCCCCCTCCCGCGCTTCGCGGTATCCCCCACCCCCCGCGACCCCCCCTACTGCGATCCCCCCCCTGACCCCCCCTCCTGTCATTGCGGCAAACCCCCCGCCCCTGCGACTCACCTTCCCACGATTCACTGCAACCCCCCTCGTCCCCCCCTCCCACGATTCGCGGCACCCACACCCCCCGCGACCCCCCCTCCCGCAATTCACGGCATCCACCCACGACCCCTCCTCCCGTGATTCGCGGACACCCCTCACCTCCTCCCTCCCCCCCACCCCCGCTCGCGATTCACGGCAACCCCAGGATTAAATGGCACATGCAAAACACTGACACGGCTATGGTCGACAATGAAAAAGGTTGACATGAGTTTTTGAAGATTTATTTTTCTTTTTTGAATGTTTTCATATTCATTCTCATGTGTTCACATGGACACCAATGAAGTGCCACACTTATGTCAACATTTACATGTGTTGACCTTTCTGTGTTGATTTTTTCTTGTAGCAATTTTTTCCAGTGACAACTATGTGCACGTCAACCTACACCTCATCAACCAATTCTTTGTATAATATATAACACCTGTTCTGTTTTACTGTAGGTGTTTTAAGTCAGATCTTTTACTGCTACTATTACTGTTTATGTAAATGCATTCTGAATGACAGCAACATCCTACCATCCTTCTACAAGAATATATAACCAACTAGGTGATTCATCGCGCCCCGTGCCCCACTCTCCCGCAATTCACGGACCCCCCTCCCACGATTCACGCCCCCTCCCACTATTCACGTCACCCCCCACACACACCCCCGTCCCGCAATTCGCAGCCCCCCCTCCCGCAATTCACGCCCCCTCCCACGCTTTGCAGACCCCCGCCCTCTCCCGCGATTCGCGGACAACTGCGCCCCCTCCCTCCCTTAATTCACTGCACCCCCCGCGCCCCTCCCACAATTCACAGCACCCCTAAGCCCCTCTTTAGTCCCCCGTATACTCACACACCCCTATCACTACCCAGCTTCCTGCTCTCCTGAACCGTAACTTCCATCACTGGGGAGTCGCTGACGCTGTTTTGCCCACATGCCCCTATCATGCCTCATAGCCCAGCCTCCTGCTCTCATGGACACTAACTCCCACCCAGTAGGAGGAGACACTGACTCAGGGCCACCATCCTGTACTCCTGTACTGCCACACTGGACCCTCACCCACTGGCAGAAGCTGCACAGTATCTCACACCCTCCTCTTTAGTCCCCCTTATGCCCACACACCCCTATCACTACCCAGCCTCCTGTTTTCATGTGTTGTGACCTCCGCCAGTGGGGAGCCGCTGACTCAAAAACACCCTACTATACTATTGCACACACACACACACACACCTAAACAACATGCACACACAGCCCCCCCCCCCCACACCCACAAATGTCACTGTACCATCCACACTATCAATGTACATCTTACTCTGTAACCGCTTTTTAATTAAACAAAACAATACACACCCCCTTCCACATCATATGCTCTCTATTTAACACATTTCATCTATAACTCAAGTTGCAATACAGGCATCTGTCATACAATTCTAACCATCTTTCTCATATACAAATGTTCACAAATGAAGGGGGCGCAGCCCCTTACGACGGTGTGAAGAGCGCCCATAGGGCGCGATGAATCACCTAGTATATATATATATATATATGGCTATTTTTCAGCAGGCTCCAGCAGGAACTGAGGCCCTTATTCTAGTTCACTCTTTCTGACAAAATATTTGTTAGATGGACAAAACCATGTGCACTGCAGGTGAGGCACGTGTTACTTGTGCAGAGATAAATAGATTTGGGCGGGGTTATACACCTGCCTCACCTGAAGTGCACATGGTTTTGTCCATCTAACAAATATTTTGTCAGAGAGAGTGAACTATAAAGAATAAGGGCCTCAGTTCCTGCTGGAGCCTGCTGAAAAATAGCCATATACAGGTCGGGTATCCCGTATCCGGGCATCCCGTATCCGAATTATTCCAAAGTTACCAAGTCCTCCGGCGTCCATAGCAGGCCTTCAGCATCCTCTCCGGCGTCTCCAGCGGTCCCAGGAGTGCTTTGCGCGAGTGCGCGCCGGTGATGTCACCGGCGTGCCTGGGAACTTGCGCAAAGCACTCCTGGGACCGCTGGAGACGCCGGAGACAGTGCTGGTGGCCTGCCGTGGATGCCGGAGGACTCCATGGACACCGAGGGACCATCGGGGACCCACCAGGGGCAGGTAAGTATAGCTAAAAAAAAATTATTCCAAAAACCGGAATATTCCCTTATCCGGAATGCTCGTGGTCCTGAGCATTTCGGATAAGGGATACTCAACCTGTGTATATATATATACACAATGTATTTGCAGAGTGGCACTCCTAATTGCGTCCCTGGTAGGAGATAATGAGCTGGTGCCCGCCGGAAGGTAGCCCGTGGGAGACCGGCTGTATATGCATGTAGTGACGGCGGCACTCCGAGTAAATGAAGAGACAGGAGACATAGGGTGAGATTTAATAGGATGAGAGATTCAGAAAGTGAGAGATTTGGTGAGAAATCTACAGTTTTTTTAAAGCGGCAATCATTTACACTTCAAAATCACACTGATGTTGCAGTGTAAATAATTGCCGCTTTAAAAAAACTGGAGATTTCTCACCAAATCTCTCACTTTTTTGAATCTCTCATCCTATTAAATCTCACCCCTGATAACTTCCTACGTTTCGAAACCTTGCGGTCCCTTTATTAAGGTGCAGAGAACAACACATAATGGGTGATTAAATGTACCTTTAAGCTGATCCGAATCCTCTCACGCCCACCAGCCATCCCGCTTAGCTCCATCTGATGACGTCACCAAGGGGAGACGTCCGGCGCGGCTGCGAAGGGCATCCACGATCTGCCCATACATAAACATAATCACATTAAGATCATTATACCGGTAAAATACAGTGAAACCAAATCATTATCGCGTGTGGTAAAAATGCATTAAAAACAAACCATGTGGGCACAATGGGGGGTATTCTAGTCCATTCTTTCTGACAAAATCCTTCTTAGATGGACAAAACCATGTGCACTGCGAGTGGGGCAGATGTAACTTGTGCAGAGAGAATTAGATTTGGGTGGGGTTTTTCTTCAAAGTGAGATCTATATTGAAGTGTAAAATCATGCAGTCAGTATTTTCCCTGCACAGAAACAAAGTAACTCACCCAAATCTAATTCTCTCTGCACATGTTACATCTGCCCCCCTGCAGTGCACATGGTTTTGTCCATCTAAGAAGGATTTTGTCAGAAAGAATGAACTAGAATAAACCCCAATAAGACGGGCTCCCGATAAACTATGTGAAAAAACACTTTAAATGTGTTAAAACACACGCGACATCTAATACAAGTGTATACAACAAAGATGCATAATAGTGCTAAGTGCATAATCTAAAAATTGTGAAAAGCGCATGTCCCTTCTTTACAGACAGATGTAAACAGTTGGTCCCTAGGCAACATTGCGTCCAACCACAGCCTGTGGAGGATGCGCTAGATATCTGCTGCAACTAACAGGGAACTCACTGGGGGACTAATTACACTGATACCCCATGATGTGAATCGTAACGGCCCCGATGGGCATCTGCCGTGTCTCCCTAAAGAAAATAGGAAAACCCGGCATGCTCATTTAGGCCCCTGGGGGACAGTGTGTCGAGCCGATGTATCCATCTGCTCTCTGCTCTACACAAAATTAACCCTCTGTCTCCCCCTCTTTTCAATGGCGGTATCTGTTCTATAATCCTATATCTCAAGGAAGCAAGTGTATGGCGAGCTGTGGAAAAATGCCTGGCCACGGGCTGTTCGCTACCCCCTGCTATCAAGGCTTGTTTGATTGCAGATCTGTGGGCTGCAGCCCTCTCCTTAAACGTGCAAACTGTCTTGCCGACATAATGTCGGCCACATGGGCAGCTGACAAGATAGACCACATAACTGGAGGTACACGTTACCCTCTGTTTGATTTTATACGATTTGCCGGAGTACGGATGACAGAACGTGTCCCCAGCAATCCTGAAGCTGCAGGTTGTGCAGCTGCAGCACTTGTAACAACCGGGCTTGGGTGTCCCCAAGAAATTGGAGGATGTAGAGGTCTTCGCTTCCACCACATCATTTTTGATAAGATAATCCTTCAAATTCTTCCCTCTTGTATAGGCGCACATCAGATTGGAATTGTGCAGCGACCGCAACGCCGGATCAATGCGAATGATAGGCCAATGTGATTTGGCCATTCTACTGATCGGTCTGCTCTGTGGGTGATACGCATTCACCCAGATGAATTTGTCTGCCTTATTACCTCTATTGGTGGGCCTCATTGCTTGTTCCCTGGTGAAAGCTAGGGCTTTGCGTTTAGATTTTAATAACTCATCCACCGGGTACCCCCGTTCTCTAAATTTCTCTACCATGTTGGAAAGAGCCCCTTCCACTTCTTCAGGGTCGCTGACAATTCTACGGACTCTGAGCATTTGGGAGAACGGCAATCCTGCCTTAAGCGGGGGAGGGTGGTGGCTAAAGGCAAGCAAAAAATTGTTGCGGTCGGTTGGTTTGCAAAATAACGAGGTAGAAATCGTACCCCTATTATTTTTGATGTTAACATCCAAAAAGTGGATGTTATCCTTGCTTATGGTGTACATAAATTTTGAAGGGGAAGGCGAAGCGTTGTGGCCATCAAATAATTCCTCCAGCTCCTTTCTAGGACCAGCCCACAGGATCAGCAGGTCATCTATGTACCGTGTGTACAGTACCAGATGCCTGCTGATCCTGGGGTCTTGGTAAAACAGCTGATGCTCCACAGCAAACATATAGCTGTTGGCTAGCGATGGGGCCACCGAGGACCCCATCGCACACCCACACTGTTGGAGGTAATAACGGCTGTTGGACATAAAAAAAATTCTGGTCAACGTGAGTTTCAACAATTTTATGAACAGGTCAATGTTGGGGTCTTTGTACAGTGGGTTGTCCATGATTAGCGACCGGACTGCCGCGAACCCCCCCTCATGCGGAATGCATGTATAGAGGCTCGCAACATCCACGGTGGACAGCAGACATTCCCCTGGTAACTGGCCTAAACCCTGTAATTTCAATGGCAATGATTTTGTGTCCTTCAAGTACGTGGGTTGGCCTTGCACACAAGGCTGCAGGAAGCTGTCCAAGTAATTCGATATAGGTTTATATAGAGACCCCGGGCAGAGATGATGGGTCTATGAAGAAAAGGTGATCTTGTGTATCCCTGCGCACCCCCTTGCTGCCTGGGTCAAACTTCCCGGTGTCTTCCCGTAAGGCACCAAAAAGGCTGAAATGTAAAGGAATGGGTGGAAGTGACCTTTGGTGCACTGGTTGTTTTTAGGATTTTCCTCTATCCAACAATGAAACGGTTAGTATGGAATCAAGATTTATTTCATATGCATGGTAAAAAGACAATAAAGACAATAGTGGTAACAGGTATTTTTCTCTCACCCAGCTAGAGGGGTGGAGCCAGGATGATGAAAACAGAGTGTTCCAAATGAGGTACACCCTGTAGGCTCCACAAACTTTAGACTGGGTCCACGTGGGGTTAAAAACACATCAAAAAACACATCAAAAAGGATATAAAAGGATGGAATATTCTGAATCTTTCTCACCCAGATGGAGAGGTGGAGCCAGGATGGTAAGTAACAGGGTGTCCGGGGAAAAAAAGTGCTCACCCTGTTGGCTCCACAAGCTGAAAATTGGGCAGAGGTCCTTCGTGGTGATCTGCAATCCTGTGAGGCCAACGCGTTTCAAGTCTTAAAAGACTCTTTTTCAAGGCTATAGGATTGCTGTATTGATCCTCTATTTATGTGAAAAAAGAGCGGGAAAAAGTGGGGGCGGGGAGCGGGTGTGTCCTCAAGCACCCTCCCCGGAAGCGTGGTGTCCCTCCGTAATGTTTGTCTGAGCGCTGACGTCACTTCCGGTCCCGTTACCGGAAGTGCGCGGCTAATGCAGAAATGCAATGACGGCTGATTCTCGCCGGAGGGAAATGCTCTCTCTGTCGGGTGGATAGATGGGTGATATCCGCTGTCATCTAGATAGAGAGGCAGTGTCGTCCGCCGGAAGTAATAACTCCGTTTCTTTAATGATTCCTCGTTACATCCGCGGCCATTTTGGAAGTGGGATAGAATGTAAACTGATGTCTCTAACGCCATCTTGGAAACGGGCTACCCATTACGGAGGGACACCACGCTTCCGGGGATGGTGCTTGAGGACACACCCGCTCCCCACCCCCACTTTTTCCCGCTCTTTTTTCACATAAATAGAGGATCAATACAGCAATCCTATAGCCTTGAAAAAGAGTCTTTTAAGACTTGAAACGCGTTGGCCTCACAGGATTGCAGATCACCACGAAGGACCTCTGCCCAGTTTTCAGCTTGTGGAGCCAACAGGGTGAGCACTTTTTTTCCCCGGACACCCTGTTACTTACCATCCTGGCTCCACCTCTCCATCTGGGTGAGAAAGATTCAGAATATTCCATCCTTTTATATCCTTTTTGATGTGTTTTTTGATGTGTTTTTAACCCCACGTGGACCCAGTCTAAAGTTTGTGGAGCCTACAGGGTGTACCTCATTTGGAACACTCTGTTTTCATCCTGGCTCCACCCCTCTAGCTGGGTGAGAGAAAAATACCTGTTACCACTATTGTCTTTATTGTCTTTTTACCATGCATATGAAATAAATCTTGATTCCATACTAACCGTTTCATTGTTGGATAGAGGAAAATCCTAAAAACAACCAGTGCGCCAAAGGTCACTTCCACCCATTCCTTTACATTTCAGAGATGATGGGTCTGCCCGGGGGGTCCACCACACTCTTGTGGACCTTGGGGATTGTATATAGTAAGGGCACAATCGGATATGCCGTTCCCAATGCTTGCCGTGTGGTTGTGTCGATCAGAGCCTCCTTCAGCGCAAGGTCCAATATATTGTCTAGTTCTTGCTTGAAACCCGTGGATGGATCCTTTGGAAGTGGTAAGTACACGTTTGTGTCTGCAAGTTGTCTGTGGATTTCTTTCAGATAATCCATAGAATTCTGAATGACGATGCCGCCCCCTTTGTCGGCCGTCTGGATAGTTATTGAGGAATCTGTACTCAACGTTTTTAGGGCTCTCCACTCAGCTGGCGAGAAATTCGATCTGCTGGAATCACTCTCAGCTAAGATTGTGCTGGTGTCGTGCTCAATCAAACGGTTAAACGTTTTAATCGATGCGTTGGATGACAACGGGTCGAATTTAGACTTCTTACAAAGTGTAGCTGGTAAAAGGCTTTGTGTGACACCTGCTGCTTCTTTATCTTGGAAAAATTCCTTCAATTTAAGCTGACGGTTAAGCTTGTATTGTTCGACTTTTATCTTGAAGGTGTCAACCCTATACTGTCAGTGGAGGGCACCGGCTTATTGTGTGTCATTGCATAGCAGCAACGCTTGGAGTGCCGCCTCCCGGGACTATAATAAATAAATTAAAAAAAAAAAATATATATATATATATATATATTATTTTCATTCAGGGGCAGATGTATTAAACATTAAACTTGGTACAGTGGAAGGTGATAATGCACCAGCCAATCATCTGTGTTGATTGGGAGTTGATTGGCTGGTGTGTTATCACCTTCCACTTCATCACTTTACCAGGCTTATTAGTTATTAAAAATAATTATTGAAGAATCGTAACAAGTGATTTGACTGTAATTTAATATAGTAGCTTTTGCCTAATCCCAGTTACCAGTAAGTACATTTTGTGATATGATGGCCCTTTATGCATAAGCTATGTCTGTAGTTATTACCTGATATGCAAGTTTAGCCCCACCCAGGAGAAGATAGTGTATATTAAGCCTTGGAGAAAGTGAAAGTGGAAATGTTGCCCAAATCAACCAATCCGTTTCTGTCAATTATACCCCTTTCAGATCCTGGGATTTTTCACGTGTATGCGCATAATCCCAGGACTAGAGTATGTCTGAATGGCTCTACCCGGGATTTTAGTTGACTAAAATCCCGGGTTCTGCGCACCTGCAATGGAACCGGGATTTTTAAAAACCCGGGATTTTACTTGGTTTAATGTCTGAAAAGGGGAAATTCAATCTTGCACTTTATGATGGCAGGATCTCACTTAAGTGTTCACTACCCCATACGGTAGAGAGAACTTTTGGGGTACTTATGTATTAGCCGGGCGCCCAGCTACGCTACGCTGACAACGTAGCTTTGGCTATGTTGTTATCGTAGCCTTTGCCGGGCGCCCAGCTAATACTTGTGGTGTATTGGTATTCTCAATACACCACTACGCAAACTATGTAATGGGCGCCGTGCTAATACATAAGTACCCTTTTGGGTGAACATGAGGCTAAATGGGATGGCAATTGGCTTTCCCCTTATGAGTCACATAATTTCTGAGTGTCTGAGACTCACTTTCATTTCTCTCTTCTGCTACCAGCTATGGCGTCTGCTGATCTGAGACGGGAGCTGGACTGTTCCATCTGCCTGAACATTTATATAGATCCTGTCACCCTGAGATGTGGACACAACTTCTGCCGGGCCTGTATTGATCGTGTGCTGGATACACAGGAGGGGACTACAGTATTTACCTGTCCAGAATGCAGAGCAGAGTATCTGGATCGTCCTGCACTAGAGATAAACAGAAAGCTCTGCAATATAGCAGAACGTGTACGCTCTATTCCAGAGGAGGGAACTGGGATGTTCTGCACTTATTGTGTCCACTCTCAAGTACCTGTTCTTAAAACCTGTCTGAAATGTGAAGCTTCTCTCTGTGACATACATTGGAGGACACACAACAAGTCAGCAGAACATGTCTTGGTTGATCCCACCACTTCCTTGGAGAAAAGAACATGTTCCCTCCATAAAGAGATCTTGAAGTATTTCTGCACTGAGGACAATGTCTGTATCTGTGTGTCCTGCAGTTTGGTCGGAGAGCATCGGGGGCACGTGGTGGAGATGCTGGGTGAGGCCTCTGAGAAGAAGAAGGAGAAACTGAGAAATGTTCTGCAGAAACTGACCGCCAAGAGAAAGGGGACTGATCAGATTATCCAGAGTCTGCAGAAACGCAGGAGAGAATATCCGAAAAAAGCAGCTGGTTTACCAGAGACAGTCACTGCTCTCGTTGGAGACCTCAAGAGACAGCTGGAGGACCTAGAGAAGAGAGTGCTGAATGAGATCTCTAGGCAGGAAGAGAATGTTTCACTCTCAGTCTCCGATCTGATTCAGCAGCTGGAAATGAAGAAGGATGAGATTGCCAGGAAGATGTGTCAGATTGAGGAGCTGGGTAACATGTCTGACCCAATGACTGTCTTACAGGAACCAGATACAGGTGTCTTGTCTGATACAGGGAAGCCATGTTCCATGACTGATCCAATGACTATTGTCCAAAAACAGGTGGAGGAAGACGGGGGCATACTGGAGGAGGGAGATACTGAGAAGTTGAATAGAGAGGTGGGTGAGAGACTTAAGGAGGATGCCGATAAAGTAGGAGATTTGTATGTGGGTTTTATATCAATGAAATTAGAAATATTATCTGATATAATAAAAGGAATAAATGTATGCTTCGAAGTGCAGGCACCAGCAGACATATCACTGGATGCAAACACAGCGGGTAATAATACACTTATCTCAGAAGACACGAAAACTGTATTCACGTCTTTAATAGAACAGAATCAGCCAGAGACACCAGAGAGATTCCAGGATTATCCTCAGGTGTTAAGCACCAGGGGATTCTCCTCAGGGCGACATTACTGGGATGTGATTATCAGTAACGCAGACACCTGGCGTGTGGGGATGTGTTATCCCAGTATAGACAGGAGAGGGGAACAGTCACAAATTGGATGTAATAACAAGTCTTGGTGCTTGAATAGGACTCGTGATAATAGGGATTCAGTGATACATGACAGTAAGACGATCACATTACCTGATAATCTTGAATATGAAAGAGTGAGGATTTATCTGGATTATGAGGCAGGACAACTGTCCTTTTATTCTATGTCCTTTTATTCTGTGTGTGACCTGACCAGACACTTACACACCTACACTGCCACCTTCACTGAGCCCCTGCATGCTGTATGGGAAGAGGGTTCTGTACACGTATGTGTGGATAGCCTGGGTCAGTCAGGGAGAGGAATCTGATTGGTTTGACATTAGTCCATAGAATAATACAGAAGTTCAGTATATATGTATATACAGACAGTGAGTCAGGTGCAGGGAATTGGTGTATAATTGTGTGGGCACTGCAAGTTGTGTATTCAGTGTTACAGTAGTTGTGTGTCATGTCCAACATTGTTGTTCTATTTCTGACAGTGCAAATATACAGTATATCATTCATAGTCATTAGTACAGCGTAATATTTCTATGTAACTCTATAGTTATGAGTATTCTTCAGTTAATAAATGAGTTTTCTTCAATTATTTATTAGTGAAGTAACTAATAAAGGTTCCGGAATGTTTCTGGTATCTTGCATTATTGTCTCAGTAGCTGTTGTGGTGCGACAGTCCTGGTTTTTCTGTATGAAGACATAAAACATCTCTATGGTAAAGCGGTCACCTAGAGAAGACCTACCCCGCTTCTGTCAGGGATCGGCATGTGTTGTGGGCACAGGACCGGGGAACCAATGACATGCTGGTAATGGGTGTGGCTCAAAGCAGTGGCGTAACTATAGAGGGTGCAGGGGATGCAGCTGCTATGGGGCCCGGCGGCTTGGGGGGCCCGAGGACTTAGCAGCCCATCCCCTGCACCCTCTTGATGTGTTTTTTTTTTCTTATTTTTTTTAAATCAAAATATCTGATTATTAAGCCGGGCAAGCCCCCGGCAGCAGCTGGGGAGCAGGATATGCGTGGGACTCTGCAGCGTCTGTATGCAGGGGGGTGGGGGCAGGAGATGCCACCACCTGTGAGCTGTGGAGCAGGAGGCCATCATCCGACAGTGAATGCCGCTGTACACAGGTGAACAGCGAGGAGGCGGTATGTTGGGGAGCAGGACGTTCCGTGGAACCAGTGTGCGGGGATTCAGAGTCCCGGCGGTGCCTCAATGCAGGCCGCGGGGATTCAGGAGACCTGGCGGTGGCAATGGAGCGGGAGGCCTGATGGTAGCGGTGATACAGGACACCCGGCGGCGACTGTGGAGTGGGAAGCCCGGCAGCGTTGGTGAGCAGGGGAGCAGGGCTCTTTGGGAGACGCTGCTTATGAGACCCGGCACTGAAGTTACTGTCCCAGCCTGGCTCTCCCTCTCTCATCTCTCCCTCCCTCTATCTCCTGTGCTCCCTCTTCCTCTCCCAGCCCAGTGTACCCCTGTGGCTTTTCTCCCTCTCATGCTCGCCTACCCCCTTCCTCTTTCCTGTGCTTGCTCCCTGTCTCCTCTTTTAATCCCTCCCATGCTGCTATCTCCTCTTTCCCCATCCTGTGCTCCCCCCCTTCCTTTCTCCTCTGTGCTCCCTCCCTCTCCCTTCTGTGCTCCGCTTCCTCTATCCCCTGCAATCCCTTGCGCTCTCCTCTTTTTATCCCTCCAATGCTTCCCAACCGCTCCCTCTTTCCCCTGCTCTTTCTCTCTGTCCCCTCTCAAACCTCTCTCACTTCCCTTCCATGTATCTCATCTACAGAACATCCGGCGGTGAGCTGCGCAGTAGGAGGCATGGCGGCAGTGGTGAGCAAGGAAGCAGGTCTCATCATGAGGCACTGATGAAGAGACGCAATACTAAAGGTGCACAGCCCTAACTGTAGGTGGAGGACAAGGGCCAGAACATGGTACCCTGTGGTGTAGGGGGGGTTAAATAGGAAGTAAAAGATACCTGTCACCCTATCTCATCTTTCTCTCCTGTGCTCCCTCTTTCCTCTTTTTCTCCCTCCCACACTCCCTTACCTCATACATCTATTCCCTGACCTATATCTCTCCTCGTTCTCCCTCCAATTCTCCCCATCTCTGTCCCCACATATCCCCATGTCTCTCTTTCTTCCTCCCATGCTCCATCACCTCTCACTCTTGCTCCTCTCTCATTTTTACTCATTCCCATGAAGCACTCTCTCTATTTTCCATGCCCTCTTTGTTACTCACTCTTTCTTCTGCCCCCTAAATCGCATTGGGCCTTATTCTGGTTGGTGCGCATGTGCAGAGGCATATCTGTGCATGTGCGAATGGCAGGCACGTCCAAATACCGCATGAATTTTCTACACTCCGAACAGGGGGTGGAGAGGGGCGTGAAGGGCTGTTTTGGCTCATTACCATATGTGTACGCACAGAGTTTCATGGGCGTTCCCATGAAAACGCTGGGCGTACGTATGGTAATGTGGCCGTGAAGCACGTGTGGGGGCTGACATATGACATTGCCGGATGCCAGCTGCCCGCCCAGATCCCTGCTTTTGCACGGAGAAATGCCAGAGTGGTCTGGAGCACTTGGTGCTGCCTGACCACTCGGTCCTGCATTCGATGGTCTGCGACCATCGAATGATGGGGGAGGTTCCCAGAGATGGAGGAGGTGTTCACACGAGAAATCCACTCGTGCTCCCTGCGGTCAGCGGCTTACCGCATTCGGACGCAGTGAGCGGTCCGTACGGAAGGCGGGGCTCAGGACGCTCGGTCCTGTCCGCATATACGCATCCGACCGCACCGACCAGAATAAGGCCCATAGTGACAGTGGTAGTGGGGGGGGGGGGGGGCGGGCTTTCGAGATTTTGCTATGGGGCCCACATAGATGTAGTTACACCCCTGGCTCAAAGGGTCAACTGTATCTAGGTCGACAGTCAAATTACTGTCGACATATTGACTTTCGACCTATCATCCGTATCCCCTGGTAACAGACTGAAAGTGAGACTGGACTGGAGTATATAGGCTGCATTGGAATGGGACTTCACCGTCCTTGCTGCCATGTGCCTGCGTCACGGGGTGGTGGTGGTATCATTGTCTATGTGCAGGCCGCTAACCATATTGAGCATACACACTAGACTATATTATAAACTAGATCGTTCAGAAGGACCAACATGAGTGACTATGATTTATAATATTACTTAGTGTGTATGGGGCTTATGGGCCTGATTCATGATTGTTAGCAACCAGGCAAACCCATGCGTCACTGCAGGTGAGGAAGGTGTGTTGTGCAGAGAGACAAAGCCGTCTAACATTTGTGGGCTGCATGCAAAACCAGACAGTATTTACCCTGCACAGAACACATATAAATGTACTTGCTCCCCCTGCAGGGCAGCGTGGTTTCTTCCAGACAGTTACATTATGTTTTTGCTTTACTTATACTCCTTTCACATCGCACCTCAGACCTGGTTAATTACTGGGTTTATGACAGGGCAAAGCTTATAACCCAGGTCGATCAACCCGGCAATTCGACCTGGGTTAAAAGAAAGGTTAATGTTGGGCCACTCATTTTATAATGGGGGAGCTTGTGAAAGCATCAGACACGGGTCTGTTCTGGGTCGGACCCGGGACCAAGATCCCAGGTCTGACCCAGCATTGCCGTCTGAAAGGGGTAATCTTGGTCAGGTTTATGGGTTTACACACTACGTCCAGGTAACCTCATCGGGTAAGTCCCTAACATTTTAGACCTTCATAGACTTGTCTGATCGGCGGTGTTTGACATCCGATCCTGTTCGCATTTGATTGGGGTCGGAGATCGTATATGGTGCACATACAATCTCCATTTGGCACCCCATCACGGCAGTGGGGAACAGGATCGCATACAATAAATCATATACAGAAGGACCGCACATGATATATCATATGTGTCCCTACCACCTAGGACAGGGGTGGCCGGACTTTTCTAACCCGGGATCTACTTTTTGAACACTTTCTTACCGGTGATCTACCGGCATTTCCCCATGTGCAAAAAATATTCCCTTCCCAGTGCAATATGCCCCTTACACATTATGCCACACAGAATATGCCAAAATTCACATTAGGACACAGGTTTTGAGCCATAATGTAACATTACAACACAATGAATGAGTCAAAATTCACATTCTGACACAGGGAATGTACCCGAAATTCACAATCTGACATGTGGCATGAGCTGAAATTTACATGCTGATACAGGGAATGTGCCCCAAATTCACATTCTGACACAGGGAATGTGCTGAAATGTGCCCTTCAATAACCTGTGAGGGCACCCGAGTGCCAGACCGCTGGTATTATATATATATATATATATATATATATATATATATATATATATATATACAAACACAGGGACTCAACACTCACCATAATGAACTAACTCACCTTAGTATACAATTAATCAAATAAATAATGGGCCTTTAGATCATGAATTGATCAATGCATTTAAGCTTGCAGCCCATCGCCAAGGGACCCCATTTCACTGCAAGTCCTACACTAACAATTGTCTCTCAAGAGCCTGGCAACTGCTGACACATCATAGCTAAAGTGGACATGTGTTTTTTCCTGGTTTAAAGCTCAGCTGCCAAGTACCTTATGGCTTTTAAAGATGAGGCAGTCACCTAACACAACACCTGACTTAGATTTAAAGGGGCAGCTGTCACAGGTTACAGATAAATTAGCTCATCTGGGGTGTAAGAGAAAGCTATGATCACAATATGTATGTGTATATATATATATATATATATATATATATATATATCTCTTATATATTTAGCCAGATCTGTCAGTCAAGCAGTGTGGCAAACGGTGGGCGGGGTTTCACGGGTGATTGACAGGCCCATCCACCGTCAGCCACACTGCAAAAGCAAGGCACCTCTGTCCTACTGTTCTCCACAAGCACACACCCCTCCTCGCACACCACTCCCCATGCCTGCCCACTAACTCCATCCACGCCTGCTCACCACCCACAACCCCTCCCCTAACACACTCATCCCCTGCCCGCCCATAAGGCATCTACACACCGCGCGCCCAGCCCCCCCCCCTCATATACGCGCGGCGTCCCACCGCCCCACCAGACATTTCACCCGCCCCCCTTCTGCCTCACACCTGCAGCCAGAGGCGCTCCGGGCGCAGTTGGGGCGAAGGGCGCCGCCCCCCCTCCGCACATGAGGTGAAGTCCTGCTGCCCTGCAATACTTCATTTCACACACGCAGGGCAGCATGCGCCGGCGGCTGCCCTGCCCGGCGGCTGCCCTGCTCACCTGGTCCCGGCCTGCCGCCGCGACGTGATGGGGTGACGTCACGTGACTCACTGCTCGCCTCCAGTCCAGTCCCTAATCAAGCTGCTCCTGCTGCTCCTGCTCGGGCTGGCTCCCGGCCAGCGCTGAGCAGCAGTAATAAGGAAGAAGACTCCTCCCTGCCTCTACAGAGAATATCTGTGCTATGCTCCTTAAGGTAGACTTTTTCTGGGTTTTTTTTTAAATAAAGAATTAAGGGAATTATCATGGGGTCTGGGGTTTTGGTGGGGTGGGGGCGGGGGGGGGGATCTCTCTGGTTTCTGCTGCCACCCTGCTCTTCTCAAGGTGGATTTTAGTTTTTTTACTAAAGTGGGAATAATCATGGGGTTTGGGGGATTTATGGGGGGGTGAATCTCTCTTATATGTGTCTTTTATATAGCGCAGCAGATTCCGTTACAGCGTCTTATATAGCGCAGCAGATTCTGTTACAGTGTCTTATATAGCGCAGCAGATTCCGTTACAGTGTCTTATATAGCGCAGCAGATTCCGTTACAGTGTCTTATATAGCGCAGCAGATTCCGTTACAGCGTCTTATATAGCGCAGCAGATTCCGTTACAGCGTCTTATATAGCGCAGCAGATTCCGTTACAGCGTCCTATATAGCGCAGCAGATTCCGTTACAGCGTCTTATATAGCGCAGCAGATTCCGTTACAGTGTCTTATATAGCGCAGCAGATACCGTTACACAGTGTCTTATATAGCGCAGCAGATACCGTTACACAGTGTCTTATATAGAGCAGCAGATTCCGTTACAGTGTATTATATAGCGCAGCAGATTCCGTTACAGTGTATTATATAGCGCAGCAGATTCCGTCAGTGTCTTACATAGCGCAGCAGATTCCGTTACAGTGTCTACAGCGTCTTATATAGCGCAGCAGATTCCGTTACAGCGTCTTATATAGCGCAGCAGATTCCGTTACAGCGTCTTATATAGCGCAGCAGATTCCGTTACAGCGTCCTATATAGCGCAGCAGATTCCGTTACAGCGTCCTATATAGCGCAGCAGATTCCGTTACAGCGTCCTACATAGCGCAGCAGATTCCGTTACAGCGTCTTATCTAGCGCAGCAGATTCCGTTACAGCGTCTTATATAGCGCAGCAGATTCCGTTACAGCGTCTTATATAGCGCAGCAGATTCCGTTACAGTGTCTTATATAGCGCGGCAGATTCCGTTACAGCGGCTTATATAGCGCGGCAGATTCCGTTGCAGCGTCTTATATAGCGCAGCAGATTCCGTTACAGCGTCTTATATAGCGCAGCAGATTCCGTTACAGCGTCTTATAAAGCGCAGCAGATACCGTTACAGCATCCTATATAGCGCAGCAGATCACATATATTTCTACTTCTGATGGGGCGAAGCCCCTCACAACGGTGTGAAGAGCGCCCGGAGGGTGCAATGAATCACCTAGTATATATATATATATGTATATATATATATATGTATATATCGGTACTTATGTAGTATCTGGATATAAACCTGTGGCGAGCGTAGCGAGCCACCGAGCCCGAAGCGTTGCGAGGGGACGCGGATTCGTTAAAAAGTATTCCGCATCCCCACGCGGGGCTCGCCACGCTTCAGGCTCGGTGGCTCGCTACGCTCGCCACAGGTTTATATCCAACTCCATGCGTAGTTGGATAGTGGGGAAATGAAAAGGACCCTTTTTCCCATAGAATCCTATGTTAAAATGGACTCAGTCCATTTTAACATTGAATCCTATGGAAAAATCGGGTCCATCGCATCGCATGCGATTTGGTCGCATGCGATGGACCCGATTTTTTAATTGGGCGTCCAGATACTACATAAGTACCTATATATCATATATTTAGCCGCATCTCATCCCCTGTGTATATAACGTTCCCGCCCAGCGTGCTGCATAAACCCGCCCCCCCCTAGGGAAAAGACACTCATCCCCTGTGTGTATAACGTTCCCGCTCAGTGTTCTACACAAACCCGCCCCCCCCCAGGGAAAAGACTAGTGTGATACACACCACCACCCCCTTGACATCACCTCCCCCGCCCAGCCAGGGCTACAGTACATGCCCACCATTACTCCACAGCCACCAGGTGACACACACACCCCCCTCCCGAGATTCACTGACCCCTGCGACACCCCCTCCCGAGATTCGCGCCCCCCCCTGTGATTCACGGCACTCCCCCACGCCCTCCCCCCTCTCACGATTTGAGACCCCTCCGCAACCCCCCCTTCCCACAATTCACGCCCCCCGCACCCCCTCCCTTGATTCACGGCATCCCCGTGCCCCCCCTCCCGCGATTCACGGCACCCCCTCCCGCGTTTCACGGACCCCCGCAACCCCCCCCCCCCCCTCGATTCACGGACCTCCCACAATTTGCGGACCCCCCTTCCCGTGATTCACGCGCCCCCCCAACCTCTTGTGATTTGCGGACCTCCCGCCCTACGATTCCCGGACCCCTGCGCCCCCCTCCCACAATTTGTGGACCCAGCCGGCCCCCTTCCCGCAATCCTCCCCCCAGCGGACCCCCGCAACCCCGCTCCCGCATTTCACGGACCCCCGTGCGAATGGGGGATCCTGTACCGCCACAAGAAGGTGCTGACCCTAGGTGGGAAATCCTGCCCTGGCTGCCGCTCTGCAGGTTCCCCCACTGGCAGAAGCCAGAAGTATCCCCATGGTCCTCTGCACCAGCGCCACAACTTTTATCAATGTCTTGCCCACATACCACTATTACACAGCCTCCTGCTCTCATGCACCAAGTGCAGAGACAGTATTATACATAATGTAAAAATATCAGACAAATTACCCACAAACTTACACTTTTAAATAAAACCCCATTCCCTGGGGCAGTATATCGTGTCTCAAACCCCCTCCCCCCCAAAAAATAAAAACCAGCAATGTTACTTTTTTTTCTTTTTATAGAAAATATAAGGGCCATAAAACAGTACATTCAGCTGGGATCAATAGTTGTTCCTCTCTTGCCACCCCACCCTCCCCCCTAACCCCCACCATACTAGGCATATTACAAAAAAAGCGCCTTTAAAAAAATCCTCAATCACTTTTGTGTAGAGTCGACTGATATACCCTTTGCCGCTCTGCCTTCAGCCACCACCGCCGCCACTTTGACTTCCAGCTTCCGTGTCCGCCACTCTGACATCCTGCTGCAGAGCTTTCCGCCCGGCCTGATGAAAGCTCCTTGTTCCTGCTGATGTACTGCACTGGTGCTCGGTGACGTCACCCGTGCATCCGGGCACCAGCGCAATGCACTACTGGGAACGCAGAAGCCAGAAGAGGCTTCAGAAGAAATTTGAAACTTCTGGGAGCTTCACACATTAGAAGATGATCGCGATCTACCGGCGGAAGGTCCGCGATCGACCGGTAGATCGCGATCGACCTTTTGGCCACCTCTGACCTAGGAGAAGTCCCATAGTGTATGGGGGCCTTAAGGATTCAGGTCTAGGTTGTGGTATTTCCCAAAAAACAGCTCAGAGAAACCACTCCAAGGCATCGCACTAGTAGACCTAGTGAAGTGGTAAAGTGTGTTGGATGGATCAGAGCAGCTACTGCAGGTGTCAGGAGTGTTGGATAGATCAGAGCAGCTACTGCAGGTGTCAGGAGTGTTGGATGGATCAGAGCAGCTACTGCAGGTGTCAGGAGTGTTGGATGGATCAGAGCAGCTACTGCAGGTGTCAGGAGTGTTGGATGGATCAGAGCAGCTACTGCAGGTGTCAGGAGTGTTGGATGGATCAGAGCAGCTACTGCAGGTGTCAGGAGTGTTGGATGGATCAGAGCAGCTACTGCAGGTGTCAGGAGTGTTGGATGGATCAGAGCAGCTACTGCAGGTGTCAGGAGTGTTGGATGGATCAGAGCAGCTACTGCAGGTGTCAGGAGTGTTGGATGGATCAGAGCAGCTACTGCAGGTGTCAGGAGTGTTGGATGGATCAGAGCAGCTACTGCAGGTGTCAGGAGTGTTGGATGGATCAGAGCAGCTACTGCAGGTGTCAGGAGTGTTGGATGGATCAGAGCAGCTACTGCAGGTGTCAGGAGTGTTGGATGGATCAGAGCAGCTACTGCAGGTGTCAGGAGTGTTGGATGGATCAGAGCAGCTACTGCAGGTGTCAGGAGTGTTGGATAGATGAGAGCAGCTACTGCAGGTGTCAGGAGTGTTGGATGGATTAGAGCAGCTACTGCAGGTGTCAGGAGTGTTGGGTGGATAAGAGCAGCTACTGTGTTGTGTTTCCCCAAAAATAAGCCCTACCCTTGATTTTGGACACTGGTCCAAATAAGCCCTACACCGAAAATAAGCCCTATCAAAATTTCCCTTAGCCGAGTGCGTGCACTAACTTTTATGACCCCATCTCCACCCCGCTAACCCCCTTCACCGCCGCCTTGCTTGTACAGTACTGTACTGTACCGTAGAAGCCGTTGAAGCTACTGGTCCCAGGGATGCACTGTGCCCTGCGCATCATGTCACCACGCACATCATGCGGCTTCTGTACACGGCGGGAGAAGTGGCGCAGGCGAAAAACAAGAAGAACTGGAAAGTGCTGTACCCATAGGTGAGGAGCAGGACTGGGGGCATGGTTGTGGAAAAGGAGGACTGAGAAAGCAGGACGGGGGGCATGATGGGGATAAAACTAGGAGGGCCAATGTTAACTAAAATAAGCCCTACCCCGAGAATAAGCCCTATAGTGTTTTTTGTTGAAAAAAAAAAAATAAGACAGTGTCTTATTATCAGGGAAACACGGTACTGCAGGTGTCAGGAGTGTTGGATGGAACAGAGCAGCTACTGCAGGTGTCAGGAGTGTTGGATGGATCAGAGCAGCTACTGCAGGTGTCAGGAGTGTTGGATGGATCAGAGCAGCTACTGCAGGTGTCAGGAGTGTTGGATGGATCAGAGCAGCTACTGCAGGTGTCAGGAGTGTTGGATGGATCAGAGCAGCTACTGCAGGTGTCAGGAGTGTTGGATGGATCAGAGCAGCTACTGCAGGTGTCAGGAGTGTTGGATGGATTAGAGCAGCTACTGCAGGTGTCAGGAGTGTTGGGTGGATAAGAGCAGCTACTGTGTTGTGTTTCCCCAAAAATAAGCCCTACCCTTGATTTTGGACACTGGTCCAAATAAGCCCTACACCGAAAATAAGCCCTATCAAAATTTCCCTTAGCCGAGTGCGTGCACTAACTTTTATGACCCCATCTCCACCCCGCTAACCCCCTTCACCGCCGCCTTGCTTGTACAGTACTGTACTGTACCGTAGAAGCCGTTGAAGCTACTGGTCCCAGGGATGCACTGTGCCCTGCGCATCATGTCACCACGCACATCATGCGGCTTCTGTACACGGCGGGAGAAGTGGCGCAGGCGAAAAACAAGAAGAACTGGAAAGTGCTGTACCCATAGGTGAGGAGCAGGACTGGGGGCATGGTTGTGGAAAAGGAGGACTGAGAAAGCAGGACGGGGGGCATGATGGGGATAAAACCAGGAGGGCCAATGTTAACTAAAATAAGCCCTACCCCGAGAATAAGCCCTATAGTGTTTTTTGTTGAAAAAAAAAAAATAAGACAGTGTCTTATTATCAGGGAAACACGGTACTGCAGGTGTCAGGAGTGTTGGATGGAACAGAGCAGCTACTGCAGGTGTCAGGAGTGTTGGATGGATCAGAGCAGCTACTGCAGGTGTCAGGAGTGTTGGATGGATCAGAGCAGCTACTGCAGGTGTCAGGAGTGTAGAGCAAGTTAACCCCTGCGGCGAACGTGAATTTTTTTTAAAAAAAATTAATTAAATATATATTCATGTAAGATTACTTTCCAGTTCACCTTAAAAAGATGTCGAATGCAAAACGGTGCATCATGGCGAAAATCATGCTGAAAGCAGTTCTCCATCCTAGCATTGAATACACTCTCGGCAAATCCCAGTGAAAACCCCATTGAAATACACCAGCGATTTGCAGCCAGCATGAAACGGAGAACTGTCCGGCATTCACTGTTCGCTTTCGGCGAACAGTGAACATTGAATAGGGTAAATCAGATTTTCAGTGAAAAAGATTCACCGCAAGGAGTGAAAACAGCCGGGGAAAAAAACGATGAGCCAAATCAGATTAAGGGACTCCCAGGAACCTGTGGGGGAAGTTCAAGAAAGATTAGGTTCGGCATGCCCTTCCGACAAGTTGGACTAGTGTATGGGGGCCTTTACACATTAAATGCAAGATATCAGAAACGTTTTGGAACCTTTATTAACTACATTACTAACAAATAACTGAAGAATACTCATTGGGATTTACAGTTACATATAAATATTACGCTGTTTGATACAAATGACTGATACATATTTGCCCTGTCAGGAATAGAACAACAGATAACATTGGACATGACACACAGCTGCTGGAACACTGAATACACAACTTGCAGTGCCCACACAATTATACACCAATTCCCTGCACCAGACTCACTGTCTGTATATACATCTGTATCCGCTGCATCATTCTACGCACTAATGTCCCACCAATCAGATTCCTCTCCCTGACTACCCCAGGCTATCCACACATATCTGTACAGAACCCTCTTCCCATACACCTAATACAGCATACAGGGGCTCAGTGAAGGTGGCAGTGTAGGTGTGTAAGTGTCGGATCATGTCACTCACAGAATAAAAGGACAGCTGTCCTGCCTCATAATCCAGATACACCCTCACTCTAGCATAGGGAATACTGGCAGGTAATGGGATTGCATCACCATCATGTTTCACTGAATACTCATCATAAGTCCTATCCAAGCACCAAGACTTGTTATTACATCCAGTTTGTGCCTGATCCCCTCTCCTGTCTGCACTGGGATAACACATCCCCACAATCCAGCCTTCTGACTTATGGATATCCACATCCCAGTAATGTCGCCCTGAGGAGAATACCCTGGTGCTCAACACCTGGGGATAATCCTGGAATCTCTCTGGTGTCTCTGGCTGACTATGTTCTATTGAAGATGAGGATACAGTTTTCATGTCACCTGATATAAGTATATAATCACCCGCTGTGTTTACATCCAGTGATAGGTCTTCTGGTGTCTGCACATAGAAACATACATTTATTCCTGTTATTATATTAGATAATGTTTGTAATGTCACTGATACGAGACCCATATCCAGATCTCCTACTTTATGGACATGCTCATTATTTTTTTGACTCTCCTCTCTATTATCCTTCTCAGTGATCTCCTTCCCCTCCTCATTCTGCTGAGTATCCCCCTCCTTCTCCTCTTCACTATCATGTTTTTGGTCAATAGCCATTGGATCAGTCATGGAACATGGCTCCTCTGTATCATACAAGTCACCTGTGGCGGGTTCCTGTAAGACAGTCATTGGATCAGACACGTTACACAGCTCCTCAATCTGACACATCTTCCCGGCAATCTCATCCTTCTTCATTTCCAGCTGCTGAATCAGATCGGTGACTGATTGTGAAACACTCTCTTCCTGCCTAGAGATCTCATTCAGCACTCTCTTCTCTAGGTCCTCCAGCTGTCTCCTGATGTCTCTAAACATGGTAACGATTGTCTCTGTTAAATCAGTTGCATTTTTCTGATCTTCACACCTGCGTTTCTGCAGACTCTGGATACTTTTCTCAGTCTCGTCTCTATTTGTGGTCAGTTTCTGCAGAACATTTCTCAATTTCTCCTTCTTCTTCTCAGAGGCCTCATCCAGCATCTCCCCCATGTGCCCCCGATGCTCTCCAACCAAAAGGCAGGACACACAGATACAGACATTGTCCTCAGTGCAGAAATACTTCAAGATCTCTTTATGGAGGGAACATGTTCTTTTCTCCAAGGAGGTGGTGGGATCAACCAAGACATGTTCTTTTGACTTGTTGTGTGTCCTCCAATGTATATCACAGAGAGAAGCTTCACATTTCAGACAGGTTTTAAGAACAGGTACTTGAGAGTGGACACAATCAGTGCAGAACATCCCAGTTCCCTCTTCTGGAATAGAGCGTACACGTTCTGCTATATTGCAGAGCTTTCTGTTTATCTGTAGTGCAGGACGATCCAGATACTCTGCTCTGCATTCTGGACAGGTAAATACTGTAGTCCCCTCCTGTGTATCCAACACACGATCAATACAGGCCCGGCAGAAGTTGTGTCCACATCTCAGGGTGACAGGATCTGTATAAATGTTCAGGCAGATGGAACAGTCCAGCTCCCGTCTCAGATCAGCAGACGCCATCGCTGGTAGCAGAAGAGAGAAATGAAAGTGAGTCTCAGACACTCAGAAATTAGAGGTCTCATAGGGGAAAGCCAACTGCCATCCCATTTAGCCCCCCTGTTCACCCAAAAGTGCTCGCTACCCGATGGGGTAGTGAACACCTTTGATCCGCCATAAAGTGCAAGGATGAATTCTCCCCAAATTCTCAACACAGGAAGGGAGATGTACCAAGCATTGTAGAGAGATAAAGTGTAGAAGTTTCCCAAAATAACCAATCCGCTTTAGGCATTTCATAGACTGTACTAGAATTGACAGAAGAGGATTGGTGGATTTGGACAACATTTCCACATTACCTCTCTCCAAGGCTTGATATATCTCCACCTGGGTGTGGTAAAACTTCCATATCAGGTAATACCTACAGGCACAGATAACCCATAAAGGGGCAACATATAGAAGAATGTACATAATGGGGATTAGGCAAAAGCTACTTAACCAA
Organism: Crinia signifera; assembly: GCF_055691185.1. Classification (NCBI taxonomy): domain Eukaryota; kingdom Metazoa; phylum Chordata; class Amphibia; order Anura; family Myobatrachidae; genus Crinia; species Crinia signifera. Next base: position 156,017,611 of record NC_139224.1, read on the forward strand.
ATTACAGTAAAATAATTCTTCAATAATTATTTGTAACTAGGTGATTCATGGCGCCCTACGGGCGCTCTTCACACCGTCGTAATTTGTGAACGTTTGTATATGAGAAATATGGTTAGAATTGTATGAAAGATGGCCTGTATTGCAACTTGGGTGGGGGGGGGGGGGTCACGGGGGATGCCGTGGATTGCGGGAGGGGGGGTTGCGGGGGGTGGTTGCTGCGAATCGCAGGAGGGGAGGGGTTGCAGAGAAACGCGGTGGGGTGGGTTGCCGCAAATCGCAGGAGGGGGGGTGGCGGCGAATCGTGGGGGGGGGTGGTGTGTGTGTGTGCTGTGAATCGCGGGAGTGGGGGGGTGGGGTGTGACGCGAATCGCCACAAGAAAAAATCAACACAGAAAGGTCAACACATGTAAATCTTGACATAAGTGTGGCACTTCATTGGTGTCCATGTCGACACATGAGAATGAATATGAAAACATTCAAAAAATGAAAAATAAATCTTCAAAAACTCATGTCAACCTTTTTCATTGGCGACCATAGCTAGCCATGTCAGTGTTTTGCATGTGCCATTTAATCCTGGGGCTGCCGCGAATCGTGGGGGGGTGCTGGGAATTGCAGGAGGGGGGGTCGTGGGGGGTGGGTGCCGCGAATCGTGGGAGGGCGGGGTTTACGGGGGTTCCGGTGGGAGGTTGCCGCGGATTGTGGGAGGGGGGGTGTGACACGAATCGCCACAGGAAAAAAAATCAACACAGAAAGGTCAACACATGTAAATGTTGACATAAGTGTGGCACTTCAGTGGTGTCCATGTCGACACATGACAAGTGTTTTGCATGTGTCATTTAATCCTGGGGCTGCTGTGAATTGTGGGGGGGGGGGGGTGCCGCGAATCGCAGGAGGGGCGCCACGGGGGGCACTCACCTGGTGGCTGTGGAGTAGCAGTGCTGGGCAACATGGGGAGGCAGAGGGTGTCTGGCACGGTCTGTGGGCTCACTGGGCTGGTTCTCTGTCATGTGAGTCAGTCATGTGAGTCAGAGGCTCCACCCAGCGTTATACACACACTTTGAGTGACAGATGTTACCAAATATATAAGAGATAATTAAAATGGTTTGGTCTATTTGCGGATTATATGGACCTATTTAGGCGTTTAAAAATATTGTGACAATGAAAGCTATCTTCACATTTTTGTATATAGTTATAAATGGGTAGCGGGGCTCCGATTAGATCAACTGCTAACGGAATGGCTTTCCAGAATGCGCTAAATGAGTTTGAAAAGGGATCGATGTAGGATGGCTGATTGGAGGCATGTGTGTGAGATGTATTGTGGATGTTATGAAGGTCCCTTAATCCACTGGGACTTTTGTGATTAATATGTGTAAGAGAAGCGGTCATTGCCGGAATGCACTTCGCCCTGGAAGACCTCGGCCAACCACAACTGCAACCCATGGACCAGAGAGTGCTAACCAGGGGTTACCACATGCATACAAGTTCCAAATGGCCACTAATGTGTTGGTTTAGACAAGAACACTTTGTAGGGAGGCCATGTACTTGGATATAATGGGTGAGCAGCTGCTTATAAACCACCATTCACAAAGAAGAATGCAGATGGTGTAAAGAGCGCAAACACTGGATAGTGGACCAATGGCAGTGAGTGTTATGAGTGACAAATCACTTTGCAGATCAGGAGGAGGGGTTTGATGATTGACCAGGAGAGTGTACAGTACAGCATGGAGGTGGTGGGGTTATGCTGTAGGGCAGGCCAGGCCAACCTGTGGCTCTCCAGATGTTGTGAAACTACAAATCCCAGCATGCCTTGCCACAGTTTTAACACTCCCTTATAGCAAAACTTGGCAAGGCATGCTGGGATTTGTAGTTTGACAACATCTGGAGAGCCACAGGTTGGCCAGGCCTGCTGTAGGGCATAGGTCCACTAGTTATACTGCATGGTCACATTTAGTGCTATATTTGTAGGAAAATAGTTTCAGGAACTGTGGGCAGAGCAGAAGTGGGCGGTGCTGTGGGTGGAGCTACCAACTGTTGCATAAAAAAACATAATTCCCATAGCAGTCCCATATATACACAATGCCCCCAGCAGTGCCCTATATACACACATTATGCCACCAGTAATAACATATACACATGCCACCAGCAGTGCCAGTTACACAATGCCCCCAATACCCACAGTAATGTCAGAAACACAATGCCCCCAGCAGTGCCAGATGAACAATGCCCCCCAGATCGGCAAGATTGGGCTGGATCGGGTGCCGTTGCCAACATTTACACACATGAAACCGGCACCCGAATGGCACCTTGCACCCTTCAGACCTAATAGGATCGACCCGTGAGTTTGATTAAAGCGTTCTACACTGACTCAACCTTCTTCAATGTGACAGTTAGTCGCTGTACTACAAGGCAAAATGGCAAAACCTACCACCGGCTGTTGTCCAGGAACTTGTAGGCCGTGTGCAAAGAAGGGAGTCTGCAGTGGTGGCTGCACCTGGAGGACCTGCAAAATACATTCATCTATTTACTGTCAATGTCCAATCACTTTGTCTACATAGTGGCCCTTATTCTGGTCTGTGCGCTCCCCCGTGTGTTCGCACGGGGGAGCAATGTTGAGCGTCTGCGCATGTGCAGACACTTGGTGCGAGCGGGAACGGCAAACTGCTAGTTGGCTGTCCTGTTCTCACCTAGCAGTGCGGGCGGGGTTCGGCAGTGCCCATGGGAACGCCCAGCGTTTCTGACCAGGAATCTTTTGTTATTGGGAGCCAATTAGCTTCACAAGATCATTTTTGGATTGTGGGAGGAAACTCCACACAAGCACGGGGAGAATATACAAACTCCACACAGTTATTTCCATGGTGTGGAGTTTGTATACCCATGGCCTCAGTGCTGAGAGGCAGTAATGCTGTACGTGTGTATATACAGAGATACGGGGACATAAGGTGCCCACACGGTGCTATTTTACCTTGCGATGTGGCTCCCATGTAGATCATATTGCAAGGTACAAAAAGTATGTGCAGCAGGTACTGTTATCATACCAACATGATCCAAGCCAGGAGGGACACAATGCTCTGCTCCTGGGCTCCCCTCGGAATGTTTGATTGCCATCACCTGTTTTGAACAGGTTACGTGAGTCATGCCCAAACTGCAGCCCTCCAGCTGTTGTGAAACTACACATCCCAGCATGCCTTGCCATAGTTTTAGCATTCCCTAATAGCAAAACTGCGACAAGGCATGATGGGACTTGTAGTTTCACAACAGCTGAAGGGCCATAGTTTGGACATGCCTGGGTTACGTGATAAGAAAGGTGTTTCCTGGCAGGTGATAGTAATCATACATTCAGAGGTAAGTTCAGGAGCAGAGCAATGTGGCCCTCCTGGAGAGGGTCATGTTGGGGAACTGCTTTTGAGATCTAGTCCAAAATGCACGTATGGGCAGCAATAGCACTTACTAGTATTAGCAGTAAGGTCATTTCTTGGCCTATCGGTGACAAGTTTGTATGTTATCCTTGTGTTTGTGCTGGTTTCCACTGGGCACTACAGTTACCTCAGCGTTGCCTACCTGACCCTCTCCATGAGGTAGAAAATACTCTGTTCCTGGTCTTCCCTGGTAATGTATGATTGCCAGCACCTGTGGTGAAACACCTCTCTTATACGTTACCTTGCTCCCCACAGGTGCTGGCAATCATACATTACCAGGGAAGTCCAGGAACAGAGCATTTTCTCCCTCATGGAGAGGGTCAGGTAGGAAACCCTGAGGTAACTGTACAGCACAGCAGCAGTGTGGAGGCTCCCACATTGCAGAGTACACACCAAACCCACCCCCAGATTACTCCTGTCCCTGCTTTCTTTAACCTTTGGTGCAAGTGACCTCCATAAATAAAGACACCTATCTGTACTTATGTTACATATTATATGGCACCCTCATATTGCGGGGAACCCCTCCTCCCAAACCTACGCTCTCAGGTGAAACATGTTCCCCAAGTCACCCCACTTCTGTAAGCCAGCACCAGTCTCCCTGCCCTCCATGAACCTGCTTCTTTATTCCTGCTTCCACCATATAGATATATTGCTGAGTGTCTTCTTTTCATCAGCGACCAGAGATGGCAAAATGGTCGTCAGCGACCATATTCCCAGCGATATCAGCCCCTATCGCCCCCGGGTGTACACGGCTATAGTCTGACATTACACCAGTATGCTCTTACCTGGACAGCTGCTCTGTACTCTGCAGTGCTCTATCTGGCAGCACCAGTCAGTGTGCAGTGGTTGTATCTGATTTATCCAATCATCTCATGTGTTCCTGATCACTGGGATGAGCTGACTCTCCCTGGGTCCTAGCTCCCGCTTTGTTCAGCCCTGACAGTGAATACAGTTACAGCAGTTTCCTAAACTGTTTTACAGTCCAGGTTTTAAGGATATCCATGCATGTGTCCAGATTAAATAAAACAGGCTGAGGTACTAATTATGTCACCTGTGCTCAAGCATGGATATCCTTAAAACCTGAACAATGGGCCTGATTCAGAGCAGCACGGGTGCAAACGCGTAGGTATCTGTGCACACAGGGGGTACATCATTCACCATTGAATAATTTCCCCTGCTCGTAGCGCTGAGTAAGCACTGCGAAGGCTGCTGATTAAATCAGCGGACCACCTACTGGCAGCCGGGGAACACCAGCATTTTCTGGGCATTCCAAACGCCCGTGTACTCGTCCAAAACCCAGCAGGGTGTCAGCCACCCTGCGAATAGCGAGGGAAGGCTAGCCTCTAATTGCTGCCTTTGGGCAGATGACTCGCGCATGCACAGAGCGTACAGTGCGCATGCGCGGCCGTTCGATTGTCAGACATGCTGCAAATTCACAGCCCCTCTGAATTGGGCCCAATGTGTAGCCGGCCAATCCAACAGTGCACTGACGCTGCATTGTGTGGGGAGTACACACTTGCATGATGCAGGGGACAATGGTGTAGTCGGCAACATGGTATTGTACATAATATCTTCTGGATGACCCTGCAGCATGGCCAAGCAGAAAATGGCGTCTGCGACAGATAATAACAGTACCAGTCCCGTGACACTTATTTTGCCTCTACCATCCCCATGACATCACTACTTTTACATGTATTATCCTGAGGAAATCACTACTGTTCCCTGAAACATCCCGGTGACATCATTAATATTACCTGTACCTTCCCTGTGACATCACTCATGTTACCAGTACAATCCCTGTGACATAAACTAACATTACCAGTATCATCCCCAGTGACATCCCTAATGCTAACAGTATCATCCCTGTGACATCACTAATATTACCTGTACCTTCCCTGTGACATCACTAATGTTACCTGTACCTTCCTTGTGACATCACTAATGTTACCTGTAGCATCACTGTGACATTACTAACGTTACATGTATCATCCACAGTGACATCACTAACGCTAACAGTACCATCCCTGTTACATCACTAATATTATCTGTACCTTCCCTGTGACATCACTAATATACCAGTATCATCCTTGTCATATGACTTTCATTTAACTTTATATTAAATCTAATGTTGTAATTTATCTAACAGCTTAAAACCTATTTTAAACAAATTCTGATTTATGTGACTGATCCATTTACCATAGAGATCAGTGTCTGGTTTTCTATAACGGCGCCGGAAACCCCGATGGTTTCCCTGCATCAATGACAAGCATAAACTAATATGTTGTGGTTTTTTTTTGGGAGGGGGGGGGGGTGTTCCCCAAAGAAGGGACCTGGACATGAAGCATAGCTCCACCCCTGATACCCATGAAGCCCCACCCCATGTTTTAATTGACCCACAGGCCAATCAGTCAAAAAAAAAATAGACAACCATTGACAGGTTAAAAAAAAAATGGTGGTCATCCATTGCACAGTATGCTACTATCGATGAGCAGTTGCACTATTGCCATCAATGGCAACCATTGATGGCAATGGCAAGGATGGCAATCCCTTACACTGCCACCGCCATGGTACTGGCAAATGTGTAGTATGGTTCTCAGGGCTGCACTGGCATTTTGGTTTGCAGGAAAACTGGCACGCCGGGTTTTCGTTGCGGGGGTATCACCAGCAAAAGCTGTCGATACCCCATAAAAGCCTATGTATGGGCTTCTTATCACGGCCCGCCACCACACCCACACGGACCCTCGCTGCCCCGCATGGACCCCCGCCAACACCCCCTCACCTGTGTCTGGGCAGCACAGTGCTGTGCTGCCCAGACCAGTGATCTCCTCCTCCCTGCACTATACATCCCCTTCCAGGTGCAGGAAGGAGGAGGCGGAGCCCTCCCCGCAGCAGCCGGGTAGAAGGAGGGGGAATCGCATATATGCGAGAAGAGAAGGGGTAGGGAGACCCGCACCATAAGGTGCTTGTAACCAATGTATGGTTTTGTGGAATAAATGTGCTAGTGTTTGCTGGAAATTTTTATAAATACCTTTCCTAGCAGGTTAGGGTGCTGATCCCCTGATTCAAAACATGCAATAATAAAGAAAGAGAGAAAGGTGAATCAGTTTGGCTGGGATGCACTCCTGTTCCACAATAATAAAAAATATATTTTTACCTAAAAAGGTGTATATTTTATTTGTTAACGTATTTGAGTTTTTTTGAAGTTTTATTTATTAAACTTTATTTAGATCAGCAGGTCATCATTCTGTAATGGTGCTATATGATACAGTTGTCAATGATATGGGACCTTAAGGTAAGTAGCGAAAATATTAAAACAAGATATAGATTTAGAGAGAAAAAGAAATATTAAAGATTAAAAATCACTCTGTGAATTTGTAGCTTAAATATACTCGTCTAGTGATTGCTAATATTCCACAGTATATTGTTGGAATAATGCGGTGCCTGTAGTAATAGTTTGATTGACACGGTGATATTCCCACTGTCTGTTGTCCAATCAGTACGATGTGTTGCCCTCTGCGTATGTAATCCTAAAACAGGTTTATTTTACCCACGACAGTTATGTCTGGATCAGTACATATGATACAGCTGTAAAGTATATGGGGACAGATTTGTCCTTCACTTGTATTTGCGCTCACACTTGTCACTTGGCGTTTTTGTCTGGTAATCCACAGTAAAATTGGGACTGCTGCAAGAGGCGCTTTTTTTCTGATTATACGTTTTGTGTGTCAGATACAATTATGACTTAGTGCTGGGTAATCAGAGCTCTCTACACCTTGCTGTCCTAGAATTGGATCAGCGTTGGTGCTGAATTGTGCGCACTACAGCTTGATACATACATAAATTGGTCTAGCGTCCACACTGGGCAATCTTATGGTTGGATTGCTTATGTGTTTAATTATGCACAGAGACTGAGTACCGTACACACCATGCAATCGTGGGATTAGGTATACATAGGTGCTATAATACGGGTCAGTGGTCCCATAACAGGGTTGGTTTTGATATCCACACAGAGCAGTCTAAGTGCTTTTTGATCACTCGTGCGCTCAGTAGTATGCTGTACACAATTTAGTAAGTATCCAGTGCACATAGATACATCAATCTGTCAAGCAGAGTCACTGGTAACTGTCAGTATGTGTGCAATCACTTAGTGCCATACATACTATGTGATCCTCAGATTGGATGTGGTGCGCTATACATAATTCATGTGGCACGTATACATAAGTAGGAACAGAGCTGGTAGAGCGCTGTACAAGGTTTAATAGGTCATGTGTTCATATAAGTACATATCTCTATTGGGCAGAGCCACTGGTAACCGCCCATATGGATGTGTAGTCATACACACTGTGCAATCCTAAGGTTGGATCTGCACTGGCACTGTGCTCTTGTACTTAAATAGCTAATGCGCTTTGTGATGCGCTATTAACAGGTTCATATATCACATATATCTGAGTAGGAACAATGCCAGTATTATACTGCACAAGGTTTAATGAATCATGAGTACATTTCTCTATCAGGCAAAGTCACTGGTAGCTGCCAGAATAACTGTACAATCACTGGCTGCCATCCACACTGTGCAATCCTAGGATTGGATCTACGCTGGCACTATGCTTCTGTGCTGAAATTACCAATGCGCTTTATTGTGCGCTATCCAGAGTTAATCTAACACATAAATGTAAATGGAGGCAGTGCCAGATTGTACATATTAGGAGCTCCTGTACTTAAATTGAGTTATATTCGTAACCCTGCTTTTATACAGAGCAGTCCATGTGTTTGACAGATGGTACGTTATATCCGCCCAGGCTTTGGTTAATCCTGTACCAGGATCTCCTTTAATTTTGCCAAGGCTCTCAGAGTGTACAAGCGCCAATTGCGCTACCAGTATATTACACTATACATTAATGTACTGTACAAGCGTGGTTCCTTTGGCTAAGCGCCAGTGTGGGCAGAGACGCTCACTCTCCTCCTGACGCCTGTTGCTAGGGATGCAATCCCCTTAGCCGGCGTGTGCTGCTGCGCCTGAGCGCTGCTCGCACAGGAGCTGCTGAGCGTTCTGAACAGAGGTATTTTTACAAAAGACAAACAGACATTACATTAATAACAGGCTAATTTGCTACAATTTCACAGAGGAAGGCTGTCAATGCGCATTTCGCTATGTAGCTTTTTCAAGGCTATCACCTAAGTATCGACTTAGGACTGCACTGTATCACGGGAGCTGGAGGCTGAGGGTGGGGTGAGTTTACCAGGGGAGCCCAATGCATATATACACAGCCCGTGCAGGGGACGGAGGGAAGTAGCAGACAAAGCGCAGCTGGGCTCTGCGGTGTCAGATGACTCCATCGCTACCACAGCCTCCTCTCTCTCCAACCATAGCAGGTATAGTAAAACTTTATCCCACAGTTTCTCCTCTTTCTCTGCCGTACTTCTCACAGACCCTCACTTAACCCCTCCACCGCTGGCATGGGCACTCAGTATGTGGCATGCCTGGTGGTGACAAATCTCACAATGTGCCTACTTATTGCACCATATAATATAGAGTGCAAGGGGAGGGATCACGACTGGGAAGAGGAGGGGTCAGGACTGGGAAGAGGAGGGGCCAGGACTGGAGGGGGAGGTTCAAGATTAAACAGCAAACCGCCCCCCCTAGAAGAAAAGTCGCAAATCATCAGTGAAATAGAGAGCGCTGGCAAGACTACACTATACAGATCTGCACTATATAGTCTAAATCAGTGGTCTCCAACATTTTTTGGGGCGTGAGCTACTCGAGACAACATAATCTGCCTGAAGAGCTACTAAAGTAAAAAAAAAAAGAAATCTGCCTAATAAACGAAAAATGCCCTTTACACATTATGCCGCCCAGTGTAATGCCCGACACATTATGCCACATACCGCAATGCCCCAGACACAATATGCCACACACTGCAATGTCCAATATGCCGCCCAACACTGGAGTTAGAGAAGGGACATCTGCCCGAAATTAGGGGGCATGACCTACTACCGTGGTACTCCTGCGAGGTCATGTCCCCCATTTTTTCCGCTATGGGAGCATGGGGGATATACATCTCTGGAGTCTGGTGTAACCAAATCAATACTTCATTGTGTTGAAAAACTTCTCTAAGGACCATAGAGACATTTTTCAAAACAATACAGTATTGATCAGATTACCGCATGTCGAGGTGGCACGACTATGTCGTCCCATCACCTCTCCGTACTCCCATCACCCTTGCACATCTCCGTCCACCCTGCACCCCTTCAGCCCCCATCCCCCTTGCACCTCTCTTTCCCCCCTGCACTTCTCCATCACCTCTCCATCCCCTAGTAACCCTTGCATGTCTCTGTCCCCCCATAACTCCTTCACCTCTCTGTACCTCCTGCACCTTTTTGTCCCCCCTGCACCTCTCTGTCCCCCCTGTACCTTTCCGTCCCCCTCACCAACCTTGCACCTTTCATTATCTAAATTCTAAAAACATAAAATAAATGCTCCTTAACTTTTATGGTACAACACACATACATATATATATATATATATATATACACACATAGCAAATGCATACACACACATAGAATACATACATACATACATATATACATGCATAAATGCACACACATATATAGAACACAGACATACACATGTGACACCAAACATGTAGTGCACACACTTACAGTGACAGAGGGAGGATGCCCTGCAGCTGTCATTGATGCCTGTCTGCTGGTCTGGGCAGCGGCTGTTTTAACCTTTAAGCATCTCGCCTCTTGCTGCGGGGGAGCGGAGTGTCCGGGCACCGTAGCCTGTGGGGGGAGCAGAGTAGCTGTGGGGAAGCGTAGTGTCCGGGGAGCAGAGATGACTGGACGGGCGGCTGAGCGGGGGGGACAGACGCTAGAGGTAATATTTCACCTCTAGCATCTGATAGTGAGCGTAGCGCTGCAGTGCTACCCGGAAGTGCCGGGAGCGCCTAGCGCTGTGCACCCTGTCAGGTGCTAGAGGTGATAGCGTCTGTCTCAGGTGAAGGCGGCAGTGGGCGATGGAGGGACGGGCAGGCGGGCGCAGAGTGGTCGAGCCACCCGGATCGCTACCGCGAGCTACCAGTAGCTCGCGAGCGACGGGTTGGCGACCACTGGTCTAAATTGTCCCTCTGCATGCATGCCGTGCGATGCGAGTCCCGATGCGGTTTGATCGCATCGGGACTCGCATCTCACGGCATATCCTGCCGTGTGTACACACCATGAGAGTGAAACACTCTCTTCCTGCCTAGAGATCTCATTGAGAACATTCTTCTTTAAGTCTTCCAGCTGTCTCCTGATATCTCTAAACAGAGCAGTGACTGTCTCTGTTAAACCAGCTGCTTTTTTCGGATTATTTCTCCTGCGTTTCTGCAGACTCTGGATACTTTTCTCAGTCCCTTTTCTCTTGGTGGTCAATTTCTGAAGAACATTTCTCAGTTTCTCCTTCTTCTTCTCAGAGGCCTCACCCAGCATCTCCACCACGTGCCCCCGATGCTCTCCGGCCAAACTGCAGGACACACAGATACAGACATTGTCCTCAGTGCAGAAATACTTCAAGATCTCTTTATGCAGGGAACATGTTCTCTTCTCCAAGGAAGTGGTGGGATCAACCAAGACATGTTCTGCTGACTTGTTGTGTGTCCTCCAATGTATATCACAGAGAGAAGCTTCACACCTCAGACAGGTTTTAAGAACAGGTACTTAAGAGTGGACACAATGGGGGAAATTTACTAAGATAAATTTGTGGGGAAAAAAATCGTATTTTCATACGAAAATACGATTTTTTGGGGGCGTATTTGTATTTTTGGTAAAAAAATACGAATTTTCGTATTCGTATTGATGGGACATTCGTATTTGTATTTACAAATACGAATGATTACACCATCGATAGAATACGACAGAAATCACCATTCAAAAGAATCGTGATTCCTGATTACTAAGCGGCCATATTTAAAATACGGCCGCTAATTGGCGTGAAATGGCCACGAATGGCTGGCCAAATATGGCAGGAAAATACACTTTATTTTCCTGTCGTATTTGGCTTTAGCCTGCACGAATCAGTCAGATCCGTGCAGGATTCAGTGTTAAAAAAAAATCGAAAAATCAATAAATAAATGGAAAAAAAATGGCGTGGGGTCCCCCCCTGCAGCCGTGGGTGCCGGACGGCTCCCCGACAGTCGAGATTCCGACAGTCATTACTCCGACGTCGGAATCCCGACTGCTCCCTCGTGGGGGTCCACGACCCCCATAGAGGGAGAATAAAATAGGTGGCGAGCACAAGAGGCTTCATTGCGCTCCCCCCGCTGTGCAGTCAGGATTCCGACGTCGGAGTAATGACCGTTGGAATCCCGACTGTCAGTGTGTTATACCACACCCACAGCCGTAACCAGCACCAGGCTGAAAGAGCCGGGGCTGGTATTGAAAAATCAGGAAACCCGGCAAATAGGGGTTCCCCGATATTTTTTTAAAACCAGCCCCGGGCTCCAGGTCCGGGGCTGGTTCCCAAAATATGGGGGACAAAATGACTAGGGGTCCCCCGTATTTTAGGAGCCAGCCCCAGGCCAAACCAGCCAGCAGGGTAATGCCACAGCCGGGGGGAGACTTTTTATACAAGTCCCCCCGGCCAAAGCATTCAGCCCTCTGACCAGTCAGCCTGGCCAGGGGCCCTGGGGGAGTAGGGACCCCCCAATAAAGGGGTCCCCCCCCTCCAGGACTTACCTGACCAGGCTGAAGCCTGGTGCTGTCCCCGATGGCCCTGGAGAGGTGGCCACCGGGCTGATCTTTGTGTAAAAAAAAGAATAAACCATTGTTTAATACTGTGGAACTATGAGTCCCAGCAAGCCTCCCCCGCAAGCTGGGACTTGGAGAACCACAAGTCCCAGCATGCAGCGCATTAAAGGGCCCGCTGGCACTTGTAGTTCCACAGTATGAAAAATAGTCAAATAAACACACACAGACACAAGAAAAATAAAACTTTAATACATCCAAAGCACAAAGCTTAATACACACAAAGCCCACACACGCACACTTCAAGCACTGAATTTTTGGGTGTTATTTTTACACCCAGGGGTTGTAAGGATGCAATCTCCTACCCAGCACTCACACCTGGCCACAGAAGCTCCCCGAATTCGTCCTCACAAATGAATAGAACATCAATAGAACTCATCCACAAATGGCCATAGAGTTCTATCAGATCGTCTTCTTTACAATCTGGTTAAAGTCAATAGGACAAAAAAGAGGGAGGTTGGTGTATTTGCGCTGCTAAATATACAGTTTGCAGGATTAATCTGGTTAAAGTCGGCGAATTCAGCTCAAAATACGAATGGAAAAAATAGAGCACATTTTCCAGGCATATTTGGCTGAAGCAGCATGGTCAGATCCATGCGCGCTGCTGTGTGTAAAAACATTTATTTTTAAATTATTTATTTCTTTTTACACAGACGCGTCGCACGGATCCGATTGATGCTTCAGGGTCACCCGTACTTGGCTGCTGGGAACTCAGCAAAATATGAATGATTTCACCATCGGACAGTGCCGGTGCAAGGCGCTCCACGGGTGGGGGGTGGGGAGGAGTAAGGCCGCCGTGCTGCTCCGGGGGGGGGGGGGTTCGCAATTCAGTCCCGGCGCAGTGTGACTGACATCTTCCTGACTTCCTCCACCAGCACTGTGTACAGCCGCTCAGCCGGGCAGCGCTGAGCACTTGGCTCACCCTCAGATGCTGCCCGGCTGAGCGGCTGTACGCGGTGCGGGTGGAGGAAGATGTCAGTTAACATGCACCAGGACTGAACTGCGAGGCCTCCCTCCTGCCCGCTAAGCCAGACCTCCAGCTCTCCCTCCTGCCCTGCTCCCAACTACCGCCCCCCACTGGCCGGCGCCCTAGGCAAATGCCTAACACTGCCTAGTGGTGGCGCCGGCCCTGTCATCGGAAAATACGAATCCTGAGAAATTGGCAGCTTCGTAAATTTGACGGGTTCTCAGGGCGTATTTTCAGCCGATCCCGTTCGTGCTGCGGATCAGCCGCCTTAGTAAATATCCCCCTCTGACTGTACATTTAGAACCTGCCCATAGTCTGAATGTCTACTTCACACCCAGTTTGGAGCACTTGCGACATCCCAATGGCATTCCTCGGACAATGGGGCATCAGGAACGCTAACTCACGCCAATGCGCATCTCTCCGATAACATATCGCTAGGACACTGATCTGAGAAATACTTTGGATATGTGATATGTAACACTATGGAAAGTATCACTTGGACTGTATTCCAAACTCTGATCTTCATGTTGCTCACTGATAAAATTTGTTATTAAACCAATTAACTTAACAGTATAATTTTGGATTATGGGGGGAAACGGGAGTACCCGGTGGAATCCCACACAAGCATGGGGAGAATATACAAACTCTACACAGTTTTTGCCATGGTGTGGAGTTTGTGTACCCATGGCCTCAGTGCTGAGAGGCAGTAATGCTGTCCGTGTGTATATACAGAGACAGAGATATGGGGCAGCACGGTGACATAGTGCGGATGTTTGGCCTCGGCAAAATGCCGGGCCACAGGATGCTCGCTATTTTTTACTTAAAAATATACTATTAGGCACCACCTGAGTTGTGAAAGTACCTATACTGTATATCACATTATATGCCCCTGTGGATTGAGCTACATAGGCAAAACGCAGAGGAAATCTATAGAGAGGATGGCGGCACATCGCAATACTATTAGAGCAGCCATCAATAGTGGTAAAAGCGAGCATCCTGTGGCCCGGCATATTGACGAGGCCAAACATCCGATGGCCAGTCTCAGATAGGTGGAATGGATCTTTAGACGTGGTGACTCCACAGGGTCTAAACGAGACATTCTCACTATCTATGTTAATCCGTGTACTGTATGCCTTTTAATTATTTGTATCTATATTGTATTGTTTCCTAACATACAGTTAACATTGTACATTTGTTACTAGAACTCCGATAGATTATTTATATGTTACCATGGTTTTAACTTGCACTATTGACGTGCGCCGTGGAACTCCACGGTGACATCACCTTTCTGCGCCACATCGGAAGCCAATACTTAAGGTGCCCATACACTGCCTGCGACGTCTCGCAGCAGTGTACGGACACCCGTCAGCGTGCGAGCCGCCGGGACCTTCCCGGCGGCAGGGACACATGCGATCCGTTGTGATGGATCGCATGCGTCCCTGCTTCCCGTCCGCCCCAGAACGGATGGGACCGCGCATAGGACCCGACTGCATGTCAGGGAGAGGCGATTTGTTCCGACTTAACGGCCCGATTGGTCGCAATCGGCCGAAATCGGACCAAATCGCCTCGATGTATAGGGGCCTTTAGGCTGAAGATGGGCGTTGCACATGGGGCAGAGGGTTATAAGGTAAGCAATTGTTACATTTCATTTGTATCCTGACGAAAATCTAATTAAGATTAAAACGTTGAAAGCTATGATGCAGAGTTTGTCTATTTATTTCTGAGTGCCGCACCGCCTGGAATCAATAGATAGATAGATACATATATTCGAGAGATATAGAGAAACGCACATCATGTACACAAATATACATGCACACTATACATATAACATACAGCATATACACACACAGCAAACATACACACATCTTGTACACCAGCATAATTATTATAACCCACAGCCCATAACACATCCTTTCTTGTTCCTGCAGGGGACAGTCCCTGTAGCTGCAGCTCCCCCTACCGTCAGACAGAGCAGTTGCAGCCTGTCACTATAAACCAGACAAGACGATCCTGCCTACTACTGGCCTGAAGAGCAGTGGCCACGCCCCCTCCACCACACTGACTGAAAAACGCACGTGACCCAGCACAGGCCTTTGGCAGCGGCTGGAAGCCTGAGTGAAAGCTCCGCAGACAGGACTGTGTATGTGCAGTGGCTCCTCTGTCCTCTCCTCCTGGCAGCACCTTCCTCCCACAGTGGTTCCAGCCCAGTCATTAACAGTAAGTACTTCTGTGGGGGGATTGAAAAGCCCGCGAGTTTCGGGGGGGGGGTACCGGCTAATTTTTTTTTTTTGTGTTCCCGCGGATTCTGGGGGTATGGCCGCGAATTGCTTCTCTCTGTCATATAGAATAGGGCATGTGGAGAGTATGACTCGGGGATTCTCTCTCCCTCTCTCTGCGACCCCTTTTCCTTCTCTTTCTCAATCTTTCTCTGCGATCCCTCTCTCAGGGGCACATTTATCATTTACAATGCTATCTGGGTGGAATATTACCGCCCAGGATCGCATTGTAAAATCTTAATCACCTTATGCCCCTTTCAGACCGCACATATAAACCGTTTTATTGCCGTTTTTTTTACCGTTTTTTGGAAACGGTAAATATGGAGGGTCCTGACCCGTGTCAGACCCGTTTATTTGGTGCCTAGAACAGGACTGAAACGGTATTCTCCTCTCCCCCCAGCCCCCACCCCAACGCAGGGAATGGAATGTTCGCGCTGGGGGCAGGGGGTCCCTGCAACTCTGGGGCACTGTGTCCTGCCCTGCCCGGGGTGAGAGCGGGGGCTGCTGCACTGCGCCGAGGAGGTGAGGAGGACGGGCGGCTCTGGCTGAGGTGCGGGTGGCTGTCTGCTCTGACTTACCAGTTCCGGAGCGGGGCAGCAGCGGAGTGCGGGGCAGCGGGAGCACGATGTGGTTGTCCCGCTGCCTCTGCGGTGGGTGGTGGTGGGAGAGACGGTGCTGACAGTCCGACATTGGCAGCAGCAGCAGCACAGGGTGTGCTGATGATGAGAGGGATGGAGAGCAGCCAGCGGTGCAGCTGATGGAGAGCGGGCAGGGGGGCACATGGTGAGGTGATGCCCCCCATGGCTGCCTGCTCTCTGTCCCTCTCATCATCAGCACACCCTGTGCTGCTGCTGCCTGTGTCTCAGCGCCGGGGGGAGGGGTGGGGGGGCTTTACCGCTTTTCACTGTAGCTTTCACACCGCAAACCTGCTTTAGACCAGGTATGGTGATAGCCCAGGGATGCGAAGCCCGATGTTGATATATCGGGCAGCTTTGCATCCCCCATTGAAACCTATGGGGGATGCGTCCGGCGGCGCTTCAGGGGGGGTTGCAGCAGGGATCCCCCTTTTATACATTAGGGGGTTACTTAATATTTGCAGCTAAATCCCCAAAAACACCCATTTTCGGGGATTTCGCCGCAAATATTAGTTGATAAAAGTGGACCTCTCTCTCTCTCTCTCTGCGATCCCCCCCTCTCTTTGTGATCCCTCTCTCTCTCACTCTCTGCAATCCCTCTCTCTCTCTCTGATCCCTCTCTCTCTCACTCTCTGCACTCCATCTCTCCCTGTGCTCCCTCTCTTTTTTTTAAGGGGGGGGGGGGGCTAAAATGTTGAGTCATGGGGCAGCCTGACACTTAAGGCCCCCATACATTAGTCCGACTTGTCCTAAGGACAAGTCGGACCTGATTTTACCCTGCAGCTCCCCGGGAGGGGGACACACGATTAGGCACTTGATGTGCCAAGGTTTGCATATGATAAATCGCATGGATTTATCATATGCGGTCCCCGGGGAGCTGCAGGAGGAGGGAGCCATGCGGGGGGGTCATCAGCGGGCGGGGGATGCCGGCTAATAGAGAGCTGAGCAGGGGGAGGCTGCATAGGGAGCCGGGCAGGAGGAGGGTGACAGCGGGAGCAGCGTGCCGGCCAGGGAGGATGACGCTGGCTGCCGGGCAGCAGCAGGAGCCGGGAGGAACACAGATAACTTGAAAAAAAAAAAAGCCCATACAGAATGACTAGCAAGCCATTAATTGGCTGAGACCTCTCTCAGCCAATCGCTGATTGGCTGAGAGAGGTCTCAGCCAATCAATGGCTTGCTAGTCATTCTGTATGGGCTTTTTTTTCAAGTTATCTGTGTTCCTCCCGGCTCCTGCCGCTGCCTGGCAGCCAGCGTCATCCTCCCTGCCCGGCACGCTGCTCCCGCTGTCACCCTCCTCCTGCCCGGCTCCCTATGCAGCCTCCCCCTGCTTGGCTCTATAGCCGGCATCCCCCACCCGCTGTCATCCCTTGTCATCATACTTCGGGAAGCGGACGGGCAGCAGACATTCGCTGACATCAGCTGCCCACACACGTCACGGGCAGTGTTCCCTCTAAGCTGTGCGCGTGTGCGCGCGCACACAACTCGCCGAGCATGCGCACAGACAGTACAACAGAGCGCACAAAGAAGCAGTGGTCCCTTTTTGCAGAATCAATGTATGTTTAGCCCATTAACTACATCATGTGCTGTGTTTTGAATGTTTAATATAATTTTGAAGAAAAGTAAACACAAATGCTGAACGTCGTTTTCCAGTTATATATAGAAGTGACAAACAAAAATAAAAATTTCCTTCCAAAGTTGCACAGCCAAAATATTTTGCCGCACACAGCCTTCGTAAAATTAGAGGGAACATTGGTCACGGGCGCATTTACTTGGGACGCCCAACATTTTCATGGGAACGCCCATAAAACACTGGGCGTTCCCATGGGCACGATCCCTCGCCGCTGTACCCCCAGCTCACCCGCACTGCTAGGTGGGAACAGGACAGCCATCTGGCAGTTCGCCATGCCCGCTCGCACCAAGCATCTGCACATGCACAGACACTCAACATTGCTCCCCCATGCAAATGCACGGGGGATTGCACAGACCAGAATAAGGGCCACTATGTAGACAAAGTGATTGTAATGTTCATTCTAGCAGCCGCTATCTTTGAAAACCCATACAGTTCCTCTTCCCTGCCTGGGGTGTCGATGTCTGCTGTAGTGCTTCTAGCACAGTATGGTCTGTATATCAGCAGTGATATGCAAACCAGACCTGTGTTAGAAACACCACAGCTGACAGCGACACATCAGGCAGGGAACAGGAACTGAATGGGTTTTCAAAAATGGCGGGTGCTAGAATGAACACTAGATTGGACATTGACAGTAAATAGATGAATGTATTTTGCAGGTCCTCCAGGTGCAGCCACCACTGCAGACTCCCTTCTTTGCACACGGCCTACAAGTTCCTGGACAACAGCCGGTGGTAGGTTTTGCTGTTTTGTCTTGTAGTACAGCGACTAACTGTGACATTGAAGAAGGTCGAGTCGGCCTAGAACGCACCTGTATCTTTAATTCAAACTGACGGTTCGATCCTATTAGGTCCTATAAGGGCGCGAGCTGCCATTCGGGTGCCATTTTCATGTATTTAAATGCCGGCAACTTTGCTTACAATTGCTCATACCCCTATGGAGGTGCGAGCACTTTTTAAGTGAATTCAGCCTTTAGTATAGTGCGCTTGGTGCCGTGATGATTCCCACTCGCGAATCAATCGCAACAAATAGGATCGACCCCTAAGTGGGGTTAAAATCTGGATTCTGAGCTGGCCAGTTCATCCGAGTTATTGCATTTTCTGTATATGAGTCTAGCGTCACCATGGAAACATGAAAAGTGGCATTGTCGTAGAACTGCCACAATATAGGGAGCATAGAGTTATAGAGAACATCTCTATACTACTTAGATGTAATGTGACCAGGGCTTTTTTGGGCCAGAACGCCGTTCCTGAAGCTCTTTTCCAAAATGACATCACAGTGCTCCGGGACCTCTGCGGCCTACCCTGCTGTCTGTCTCCTCCTCCACTTGGCGAAGTGACGTGGCTGCTGCTTCCCTTCTGATGGGAGCTTTGTGCAGCTCTCCTACCCGTCACTGTGTCCCTGTGACTGGGCCATCAGCCAATAAGAGCTCGCTGGCCAGCTCCTGATTGGCTACTGGCCCGCAAGCCAATCAGAGCTCACGGGCCGGCAGCTAATCAGGAGCCGGCCCGGGAACTTTAATTGGCTGCCGGCCCAGTCACAGGGACACAGTAATGGGAAGGAGAGAAGCGCGATGAGCTCACCTCCGAAGGGAAGTGGCAGCGGAGGAGGAGACATACGGCAGGGGGTCACCGGACTCTCCTCTCCCCAACAGCAGCAGCAACAGCAGTAAGTTGCACTGCTGCTGGGAAATTCTGACACATTGGGGGCATATGTGTTTCTGGTACTGTGGGGGCATACCTGGCACCATGGGAGCATGTGTGTATCTGGCACTATTGGGGACATATGTATATCTGGTACTATTGGGGTCATATGTGTATCTAGCTGCGGGTATTGGAGGCATTGTGTAACTGGTCGGCACTAACAGTTGATGCCCCACCCCTTTGGTAGCTCCACCTGCAGCACCACCCACTTCTGCCCCACACACAGTTCCACAAACACCTCCTCCTGATCTGCAAGGGTGCCGGATGGGTTCCCAGTCGGGATTCCGACAGTCATTTACCCGACATCAAAACGCAGACAGCCGGGTGCCCGACAGCCACTCGCTATTTTCCCTCGTGGGGGTCCACGACCCCCATAGAGGGAGAATAGAATAGGTGCTACCGTGCCCGCAGCGCGGCGAGCGCTCGCCATGCTGTCTGAGTACGGGCAGTCGGGATCCCGACTGTCGGAGTCCCATACCACACCCATTTGCAAAGTGATTTGTCACTCCAGAACACTCGTGGTCTTGTTGATGCCAGCTCCTTGCAACACAAGACTCCTTACCACTTCACCATCCTCAGTTCAAAGACTGCTTGTGTCATATCCCCACTGGCCCTCCCTATCACTAATTGCTCTTGTATGTTTTACATCACCCAATATTATAAAATAAAATATTTGATTTTTTACATGTTTCAGCCACTACATGTTTACCAGTACTGCCACCTAGTGATAATAGACAGTATCAAACTGATTTTAGCATCACAGTCTAACTTTATTACAACATTCATCATTCAGGTACTCCCTTAAGTGAGCGCAGGGCCAACATTTTTGGTTATAGACTCCATAACACTCGCTGCCATTGGTCCACTATTCCCCCCCCCCACCACCACTTCACCCCTGCTCCATTGCTGCCCACTGGGACCAGCAGATCCTCCTGTTTGCAGTCCCGGCACTCCTCCTGCTAAGGCCACCACCTTAAAGCAGACCGTTATTTAGCATGCAAGAGGAGGTCGCCGCCTCCTCTAGCATCCTTAATAACCGTCTGCTGTGAGGGGGCGGCCATTTTTAATGTGAAATTCTAACAGGAGGCTGTGCTATTCCCTGCGGGCAGCAGTGGACTGGGCGGCAGCGGTGAGGAGGAGAGAAGGAGGGAGAGTGCACCCTGGCAGCAGCGACAGATGCAGCCGTGGCCCCATTAACCCCCGGCAATAGCTTCCACAGACCCCCAGTGCCCAAACTGACCTAGCGCCTCCAAGCCACCGCGGGGTCTGAGGAGCTATTGTTACGCCACTGGCTGCATTCTTCTATGTGAATGGAGGTTTATAAGCAGCTGCTCACCCATAATATCCAAGTACATGGGCCTCCCTACAAAGTGTTCTTGTCAAAACCAACACATTAGTGGCCATTTGGAAGTTGTATGCATGTGGTAACCCCTGGTTAGCACTCTCTGGTCCATGGGTTGCGGTTGGCTGAGGTCTTCCAGGGCGAAGTGCATTCCGGCAATGACCGCTCCTCTTACACGTATTAATCACAAAAGTCCCAGTGGATTAAGGGACCTTCATAACATCCACAATACTTCTCACACACATGCCTCCAATCAGCCATCCTACATTGATCCCCTTTCAAACTCATTTAGCTCATTCCGGAAAGCCATTCCGTTAGCAGTTGATCTAATCGGAGTCCCGCTACCCGTTTATAACTTGACGAAAATGTGAAGATAGCTTTCATTTCCCAATATTCTAAATAGATCCATATAATCCACAAATGTTTAATAGACCAAACCATTTTTCTCTTTCGTCCAGTCCGGTGACACAACTCCACCTTGGGATGTAGGAGGGTCCGCAGGAGCCAAGGCACCTATAGCTGAAACTTTTCCTCTGGCTGCAGACTCCTCCCCTTCTGCATCCCATCATGCTTCAGTTTGTTTTAGGTGCCCACAGGAGTGGGTGCTTGGCTGATCGGCTGCTGTGGCAGCCGGCTTTTTTATTCTGGCTTTTCACTAAGATAGTTCGGTTTTTCTTATTTTATTAACAATAGTGTTAGTGCAGGTTTTTAACGCCAGTGTGTTGCTTCTAATAGATGCAAATCACACTGACAGCGCAGCAGAGGCTGACAGAAGCACGTCCTGTCAGCGCTCTGTGTGCAGGGGTGTCTGTCTGCACCCGCTGCACAGCGCTTAACCCCAGGGTTTGTCTGGGCCCTGGGAGCGCTCCGGATCCAGCTCCTTGCAGAAGGGGAAGGACCTCCCGCGATGGCGGCTGCCATCTTTGAAGGGTTTACAGCCCGAAATCCCTCCGGGAAAGTGAAGGCTGTCACAGGTGTCCGGCGGAGCCGGACGGCTCCAAGTCTTCCTGGCAGAGGGGAGGCACAAGGAGGTGAGGAGACTTGATTGTGGGAGCGGCTAAAGGGTGAAATGGGTGCCAATTCAGGCTTCCCACCCCGCTGAAGCAGGGACTTGGTCCCTTCCCACATGTGTTGGCGCCATTTTCTGTGTGAGCTGAAGCTGGCTGAACCTGTTGCTGCGCACAAGTTTGGAGTATCCTGGAAGCGCTACCCCCGCTGACGCTGAGAAGTACAGAACAGCAAGCAGACAGCTAAGTACAACAGTATATACTGTCTTGTACATTGCCTAAAATTTTGGACTGTGGGTTAATCATGACTGACACGGGTGATGATGCTGCTGCTGTAGAGGGGGGGGGGGGGGCGGAGGACATGTCTTTAAACTGCAGTTTTTGCAGGGTTTAATATTCATGTGAACAGATGAACCAAGGGGAACCTTGCCCTGTTTGTAAGTCTGTGTCTGGCAATACACATGCCCAGGGGTCTGAGCAAGAGCCAGCGTGGGCTGCAGCCTTGGGGGTTGAGGCACTAAATAGACAGAGGGACAATTTAATCAGGTCTCCTGGCCCCAGTTTTTCCTCCCAAAATTCTGGGGGTCCATTGCTCCCGCGCAAGGGGACCCCGTATTATTGCAAGTCATTCAGGACACTGCGCAGGGGGTGCATAAAATGAATGCACTCATGGAAAAAATTTCAAAAACCCCCGATAGTTCCTCTAGACGGCCTTCAGTTGCACCTCCTCTGCTAGTGTGCAGATGATTTGTCTGGTGACCATAGGGAAGAGGCTGAGGCATCAGTCCCGGGCATTGAGGATCTTATCCTGGCTGTTAGACAGGCTTTGGACTTGTCAGAGGAAGATAGGATTCAGGCTCAGTGCATTTTTAAGAGAATGTGCAGAGAAGCTTTTACTTTCCCTTCAGACCCTGGTATGGTCTCTTGTTAGGGGAGGCTTGGAAACTACCTAACAAAAAGGTGTCTATGTCCAAGAGATATGCAAATATGTATCCCATGCCCGAAGAGCATGTAAAAATGTGGGAGAAAGTCCCGTTGGTGGATGCACCGGTGGCTAGACTGTCCAAGGCCACAGCATTACCAGTCCAAGGTAGTGCAGCCTTTAAAGATCCGGTGGATAAGAAAGTGGAAGGATGCCTAAAAGCTGTTTTTGAGGGAGTGGGATTTACACTCCGCCCCATTATTGCCTCAGCTTGGGTAGCGAAGGCTATGATTAAGTGGGCTGAGGCTTTGGCTGATCAGCTGCGGCCTGTTTCTAAGGCATATCTCCTGACAGAAAAGCTCAGGTGTGCTGCAGAGTACATCACTGAGGCTGGGGAGGAAGGTGCCAAGATGGCATCCAAGGTTTCCGCCACTTCTGTGTCAGCAAGGCGAGCCCTTTGGCTGAAGGCCTGGGATGCTGACAGTGAATCTAAGAAAGCCCTGGAAACGCTAGAGTTTAAAGGGGAATTGCTTTTTGGCTCTGAACTGGAAGCCATTATTAAACAGGCCACGGGGGGTAAAAGTACCGGTACTTATGTAGTATCTGGGCTGCCGATTTTTTGATTGTATGCCTTAAGTTAAGGCATACAATCAGATGCGATGCGATGCGATATCGCATACGATGCGATGCGATGCGATGACCCGATTTTTCCATAGGATTCAATGTTAAAATGGACTGAGTCCATTTTAACATGGAATTCAATGGGAAAAAGGGGTCCTTTTCATACCCCTACTATCCAAGTGGGCATGGAGTTGGATATAAACCTGTGGCGAGCGTAGCGAGCCACCGAGCCCGAAGCGTGGCGAGCGAAGCGAGCCCCGCGAGGGGCCGGTATTCTGTGTCCCCTCGCGGGGCTCGCTACGCTCGCCACGCTTCGGGCTCGGTGGCTCGCTACGCTCGCCACAGGTTTATATCCAACTCCATGCCCACTTGGATAGTAGGGGTATGAAAAGGACCCCTTTTTCCCATTGAATTCCATGTTAAAATGGACTCAGTCCATTTTAACATTGAATCCTATGGAAAAATCGGGTCCATCGCATCGCATCGCATCGCATGCGATTTGGTCGGGTGCGATGCGATGCGATGGACCCGATTTCAAAATCGGCAGCCCAGTTACTACATAAGTACCAAAGTACCTTCTTGCCTACCACCGCTAAGGCCTTAGGTTCTAAGTTTGGAGCATTTAAACCTACTTTTCGCTCCTCCTTCCGTGGCGGTGCTTCCAACAGAGGACAGATGGGAAGAGATAGATTCCCGGCAGGTAAAGGTAGGGCTGTCAAATCTAGATTTGGGGCCTTCAGTAAGAAGCAAGGATCAAAAGGAGAGGATAAATCCTCCGCATGACGGGGTACAGGCTCCCCGTTCTGGTCTCAGAGTGGGGGGTCGCCTCCTGCAGTATCGGGACAAGTGGAACCTTCCAACAACCGACCATTGGGTTCTGTCCATTGTCTCAACAGGTTATCGGATATATATCGGGGAGTCCTCCAAAGAGATTTCTGCCAACCCACGGTTCTTTTGGAAGCAGCCTCGGTCCTCTGGGAGAAAGGCGTTGTGGTCCCGGTCCCTCAGGAGGAACACAAGAAGGGTTTTTATTCGATACTCTTCTTGGTACCCAAACCAGACGGGTCAGTCAGACCCATTTTAAATCTTAAATCCCTAAATCAACACCTATGGGTGGATCATTTCTGAATGGAGTCTCTCCGCTCAGTGCTTGGCAGCATAGAGCCTGGGGAATTTTTAGCATCCGTGGACATCCAGGATATAGCTACATATACCAATATGCAAGGAACATCAGTCTCTTCTTCGCTTCGCGATAGGAGAGACTCATTTACAATTCCAGGCCCTACCCTTTGGTCTGGCCACAGCGCCAAGGGTATTCACAAAGGTGATGGCAGCAATTGCTGCGTCACTGAGACTCGGGGGGATTGTGATCATCCCATACTTAGACAACCTGCTATTCAAAGCAGAGTTGGAGTATAAGTTGGTGGAAAACCTGTCCATAGCAACACAGTTTTTGCAGGACATGGGATGGGTTCTAAACATGTCCAAATACCATTTAATTCCATCTCAGAGATTACTTTTTCTGGGGGTAATACTGGACATTTACACAGGGTTTTCCTACCAGAATCCAAAGCAAAGGACATCCGTCAGTTAGTCCTACTGTTACTGCAGACTCACAGGCCTACAGTTTGGCAGGGAGTGAAACTCCTGGGCAAGATGGTAGCAACTTTCGAGATGCTTCAATTTGGCAGGTTTCATTCCAGAATTTTTCAATGGAACATTCTATCCTGCTGGTCAGGAAATGCAAAGACCATGAAACAGGAAAGTTTGCTTCTCTCTCAGGAGACAAAGGAGTCCTTATTTTGGTGGAAATACATAGAGACTTTGCTTTGCGCTTGGGACTGGGTGGTCATAACGACCAACGCCAGTCTCAGGGGTTGGGGCGGGGGGGGGGGGGGGGGCAGTTTCCCTTCACCATCGGTGGCAGGGTCTCTGGTCCAAGCAGGAATCCAGACTTCCAATAAATATATTTGAGCTTTGTGCAGTTTGGAAGACTCTTCAGCACTGGCAGTCTGAGCGTACCCTTCCATAATATCGGCTCGTGAACGTCCCAAGGTGGAGCCTTGTCACCGGACTTTATGAAAGAGAAAAGGAGATTTTTGTAAGAACTTACCGTTCGAACCCCTTTCTCTGAGTCCAGTCCGGTGACACAGCGATCCCTCCCCTACGCTAAGTAAGTCATGCCGTGCATGTGTGTCATGTTATGGTAAGATGATTGTGCATATAAGATGTCGGGCATTGTACTGAGTTGTTCTTTTTAAGATGAACTGAAGCATGATGGGATGCAGAAGGGGAGGAGCCTGCAGCCAGAGGAAAAGTTTCAGCTATAGGTGCCTTGGCTCCTGCGGACCCTTCTACATCCCAAGGTGGAGCTGTGTCACCGGACTGGACTCAGAGAAAGGGGTTTGAATGGTAAGTTCTTACAAAAATCCCCTTTTAGTTATCAAAAATAATTATTGAAGAACTTAACAAATGATTTTACTGTAATTTGATTAAGTAGCTTTTGCCTAATCCCCGTTCAGTACATTCTTCTATATGTTGTCCCTTTATGGGTTACTGTGCCTGTAGGTATTACCTGATATGGAAGTTTTACCCCACCCAGGTGGAGATATATCTAGCTTTGGAGAGAGGGAATGTGGAAATGTTGTCCAAATCCACCAATCCGCTTCTGTCAATTCTACTAAAGTCTATGAAATGTAATATTATGTATCCCTGAAATGTATTAAAGGGGACCGCAGCTGCAGCCCCCCTGCAGCGACGCCGGCCGCATCCCCCATAGGTTTCTATGGGGGATGCGAAGCTGCCCGATGCATCAACATCGGGCAGCCCGGCATCGCACCCCTGGGCTATCGCCATTCTAATGTGGCGATAGCCCATTGTAGCCTATGGCTACACTTCGCACTGCCCGAGCAGGGCAATGCGGTCAGAAAGGTCGGCGGGGGTCAGCGCATAACCGTGCATGCGCTGACTCTCCGGCTTCCGGGTTAGGGCTTCGCAGGGAAGGGCTCCTATCGGAGCCCTGTCCCTGCGCCCCCAGAATGATAAATTCCTGCGGTATCAGATGATACCGCAATGCGATGCCCGGCATTGTCATCACGCCGGGATCGCTATAGAATGATAAATGCGCCCCTAATGGTGGAAGCAGGAATAAAGAAGCAGGTGGGAGAATTGGCTCATGGAGGTCAGGGAGACTGGTGCTGGCTTACAGAAATAAGTGGGGTGACTTGGGGAACAGGTATCACATGAGAGTGGTGATTAGGGGGGAGGGGTTCCCTGTAATCTGATGGTGCCATATAAATAATATGTAACATAAGTACAGGTAGGTGTCTTTATTTATGGAGGTCACTTGCACCAAGGGTTGAAGAAAGCAGGGACAGGAGTAATCGGGGGGTGGGTGTGATGTGTACTCTGCAATGTGGGAGCCTCCACACTGCTGCTGTGCTGTACAGTTACCTCAGTGTTTCCTACCTGACCCTCTCCATGAGGGAGAACATGCTCTGTTCCTGGACTTCCCTGGTAATGTATGATTGCCATCACCTGTGGGGAGCTATAAGAACGGTGGTTTACCACATGTGCTGGTAATCATATATTACCAGGGAAGACCAGGAACAGAGTATTTTCTTCCTCATGGAGAGGGCCAGGTAGGCAACCCTGAGGTAACTGTAGTGCCCAGTGGAAACCGACACAAACACAGGGATAACATACAAACTTGTCACCGATAGTCCAAGGACTTAAACTCATGACCTTACTGCTAATACTAAGCACTATTGGTGCCCATACGTGCATTTTGGACTAGATCTCAAAAGCATACCCCCAACATGACCCTCTCCAGGAGGGACACAATGCTCTGTTTCTGGACTTCCCTCTAAATACATGATTACCATCACCTGCGTGGTCACCATCACCAATATGGTCGTATTGTCAACCGCACTTAGGTCGACAGGTGTCTAGGTCGACATGGTTATTTTTACTGTTTTTTTTTGAGCCGACATGTGCCGACAGGCCGTATTTCATGCCCTACCATCCACTAGGGCGTGGTTGGAGAATAAAATAGTGTACCCGAAGCATCACTAGCATAGCGAGCGGCTGCGGTTGACTTCCAACTGTGTCCATGTCGACTGTCGACATTTGGGTCAAAAAAACAGAAAGAAAAAAAAACATGTTGACCTAGACACCTGTTGACCTAAGTGCTGTCGACAATGCGATCCACACCCACCTGGTGATGGCATTCAAACATTCCGAGGGAAGCCCAGGGGCAGAGCATTGTGCCCCTCCTGGCATGGAACATGTTGGGAGCTATGATCAAAGTACCTGCTGCACATGCTATTTGCAATATGATGTACATGGGAGCCACATGGTAAGATAAAATAGCACCGTGTGTGGGCACCTTATGTCACCGTGCTGCCCCGTATCTCTGAATATACACATACAGCATTACTGCCTCTCAGCACTGAGGCCATGGTTATACAAACTCCTCACCATGCAGGCAGGGGGGTGCTGCGCTCACCTTCTGAAGTGCTCACACAGCCGGTGTGATCTGGGAGCACTTCTTAGTATGACCTATGATGTAACCCTAGGTAGGATCTAAACTTATGGTGAAGACAATATGATGTGGGTGATATAAGAGGTTTTATTAATTAAACAGATAGATAATAAAATGACAAGTGGGGATGGGGTAGGTGGCCGTGTAGCTTCCACTCCGTGAAGCGTGGCAAGCGGACGCGTAATACGTCTGAAGTTATGTGCGTCCCCTCGCAGGGCTCGCTGCGCTTCGGGCTCGGTGGCTCGATGCGCTCGCCACACTATATAAAATCAACTCCAAGCCGACGTGGATAGTGGGGGTATGAAAAGGTTGGAGGACGTGCTTCGCCACCCCTATGCGGGCTCGCTGTGCTAACCACGCTTCGGGTTCACGTTGATCGTGGCGTTAACAGGGGGGGGGCAATACAATGTAAAACGGGGTCTGGGGGGCATTTAACATCGGGGCCAATGTAAAATCGGGTCTTAGAGACCATTTAACATTGGTTCCAATGTAAAAAATCGGCTCGGTCGGGTCAATCGCATTGCATGCAATTTGGTTGCATGCGATGCGATTGACCTGATTTTTGCATTGCATACAATTAAAATCGGTGGCGCCGTGCTAGGAAACAAGTACCAAAAATTATCTTGTTAAGTTAATTGGCTCCCAATAACAAATGATTCCTGGTCAGAAACGCTGGGCATTCCCATGGGCACGACCCCTCACCACTGAACCCCGCCCGCACTGCTAGGTGCGAACAGGACAGCCAACTGGCAGTTCACCATGCCCGCTCGCACCAAGCATCTGCACATGCGCAGATGCTCAACATTGCTCCCCCGTGCGAACACACGGGGGAGCGCACAGACCAGAATAAGGGCCACTATGTAGACAAAATGAGTGGACATTGACAGTAAATAGATGAATGTATTTTGCAGGTCCTCCAGGTGCAGCGACCACTGCAGACTCCCTTCTATGCACACGGCCTACAAGTTCCTGGACAACAGCCGGTGGTAGGTTTTGCCGTTTTGTCTTGTAGTACAGCGACTAAGGCCGGGATGTATCAATATTCGTGGGTGTTACCTGTTTTTTTTTGTGCCTGTATCACATCCGTTTTGCGGGACTTTCCTCTTTATGTATTCTTTTTTTCTGGACAGCGTATACTGTGCCCTCCTCCGATATTTTTACGTATTTTTTTTTTGTGTCTGTTCTCCCTCGACACCCGACAGCAGTCGTGCACTGCTTCCTCCCTCCAGCCTTCAGGAGATTGCTCAGACCCCTGTCTGACACCCGGCGCCGGTCCCACACTCCCTACCTCTCGCAGCATGCCGCCTCACTACCCGCTCAGGCTCCCGGCAGCAGAGGTCTTGCATCCTGACCTCCTGCCCCTGGTCAGACACCCACACGTCGAAGTAGCTGTCCCTTGGCTCAGGCACCCGGGGGATATGTTTCCCCCCACACACACCCAACTTACACCCAGATTCCGCCTCCTCTCCAGACCAACACCGCCAGTCAAACTTGGCGAAACAACAAAGGGCATCACAACTTTTTATACATTTCACAGGACGTCAGGTTACATTCAGACCAATGTAAGTATACTTCGCTGCTGAACCACTGCGAGACTTTAAAAATGCCGACATTAAAAACATAAAACATTATTGATACATCAGGAAGAAGGACAAAAGCCTCGAAAACGGGATGTCAGCGCAGCGGTAAGCGTTGATTCATCCCGGCCTAACTGTAACATTGAAGAAGGTCGAGTCGGCCTAGAACGCACCTGTCTTTTTAATTCAAACTCATGGGTCGATAATAGGTCTGAAGGGTGCAAGGCAACGGCACCCGATTCAGCCCGATCTCACACCCTTCACTGGGCCGAATTCGCTTACAATTGCTCATACCCCTATGGAGGTGCGAGCGCTTTTAAGCAAATTCAGCCTGCTGTACAGTGCACTTGGTGCCGTTATTATTCGCACTCGCGAATCATCCGCACCAAATAGGATTGACCACTAAATGGGGTTAAAATTTGGATTCTGAGCTGGCCAGTTCTTTGCAGGTTATCGTATTTTCTGTATATGAGTCCAGCGTCACCATGGAAACATGAAAGGTGACATTGTCATAGAACTGCCACAATGTAGGGAGCACAGAGTTATAGCGAACATCTCTATACTACTTAGAGGTAATGTGACCAGGGACATTTTTGGGTCAGAAAGCCCCGGAATGCCATTCCTGAAACTCCTTTTTTTTTTTCTCCAAAATTACATCATCAGGAACGGCGTTCTGGAACCTCTGCGACCTGCCCTGCTGTCTGTCTCCTCCTGCACCAGGTGAAGTGACATGGCTGCCGCTTCCCTTTTGAGGGGATGGGAGGAGAGCGCATTGCATGTCTCTGCTTCCCCTCACTGTGTCCTTGTGACTGGGCCGTCAGCCAATCAAAGCTTGCGGGCTGGCTCCTGATTGGCTCATGGGCAGGCAGCCACTCAGAGCTCACGGGCCAGCAGCCAAGCAGGAGCTGGCCCAAAAACTTTGATTGGCCGACAGCCCAGTCACAGGGACACAGTGAGGGGAAGGACAGATGCGCTCCCCTCAGAAGGGCAGTGGCGGAGGAAACAGACAGCAGGGGGTTACCGGACTCTCCACTCCCCGACAGCAGCAGCAACAGCATTGAGTTGCAGTGCTGCTGGGAAATTCTTACACCGTACCGCTGACTGTTTTTTTTAGACTTGCACTACTGGCTGTGGGGCATTGTTATGGCACTGCTAAGGGAATTATGTGTTAAAAAAAAAGTTAATACCCTGTCCATTTGGTAGCTCCACCCACAGCACCGCCCACTTCTGCACCGCCCACAGTTCCTGAAACTATTTTCCTACAAAAATAGCACTAAATGTGACCATGCAGTAGAACTAGTGGACCTATGCCCTACATCGTAACCCCACCACCTCCATTCTATACTGTAGGAACTGTACACTCTTCTGGTAATCGTTAAACACCTCCTCCTGATCTGCAAAGTGATTTGTCACTCCATAACACTCGCTGCCATTGGTCCACTCTCCAGTGTTTGCGTTCTTTACACCGGCTGCATTCTTCTTTGTGAATGGAGGTTTATAAACAGCTGCTCACCCATAATATCCAAGTACATGGCCTCCCTACAAAGTGTTCTTGTCTAAACCAACACATTAGTGGCCATTTGGAACTTGTATGCATGTGGTAACCCCTGGTCCATGGGTTGCAGTTGCGGTTGGCTGAGGTCTTCCAGGGCGAAGTGCATTCCGGCAATGACCGCTCCTCTTACACGTATTAATCACAAAAGTCCCAGTGGATTAAGGGACCTTCATAACATCCACAATACTTCTCACACACATGCCTCCGATCAGCCATCCTACATTGATCCCCTTTCAAACTCATTTAGCTCATCCGGAAATCCATTCCGTTAGCCGATGATCTAATCGGAGCCCCGCTACTTGTTTTATAACTTTACGAAAATGTGAAGATAGCTTTCATTTCCCAATATTCTAAATATAGTAGGTCCATAAAATCCACATGTTTAATAGACCAAACCATTTTTAGTTATTAAAAATTATTATTGAAGAATCGTAACAAATTATTTTACTGTTTTTTTGATTTAAGTAGCTTTTGCCTAATCCCCGTTCAGTAGATTCTTCTATATGTTGTCCCTTTATGGGTTAGCTTTGCCTGTAGGTATTACCTGATATGGAAGTTTTACCCCACCCAGGTGGAGATATATTTAGCCTTGGAGAGAGGTAATGTGGAAATGTTGTCCAAATCCACCAATCCGCATCTGTCAATTCTAGCACAGTCTATGAAATGCCTGAAGCCGATTGGTTATTTTGGGAAACTTCTCCACTTTATCTCTCTACAATGCTTGGTACATCTCCCTTCCTCTGTTGAGGATATGGGGAGAATTCAATCTTGCACTTTATGGTGGCAGGATCTTGCTCAAAGGTGTTCACTACCCCATAGGGTAGAGAGCACTTTTGGATGAACATTAGGGCTAAATGGGATGGCAATTGGCTTTCCCCTATGAGACCTCTAATTTCTGAGTGTCTGAGACTCACTTTCATTTCTCTCTTCTGCTACCAGCGATGGCGTCTGCTGATCTGAGACGGGAGCTGGACTGTTCCATCTGCCTGAACATTTATACAGATCCTGTCACCCTGAGATGTGGACACAACTTCTGCCGGGCCTGTATTGATCGTGTGCTGGATACACAGGAAGGGACTACAGTTTTTACCTGTCCAGAATGCAGAGCAGAGTATCTGGATCGTCCTGCACTAGAGATAAACAGAAAGCTCTGCAATATAGCAGAACGTGTACGCTCTATTCCAGAAGAGGGAACTGGGATGTTCTGCACTTATTGTGTCCACTCTCAAGTACCTGTTCTTAAAGTCTGTCTGAAGTGTGAAGCTTCTCTCTGTGATATACATTGGAGGACACACAACAAGTCAGCAGAACATGTCTTGGTTGATCCCACCACTTCCTTGGAGAAGAGAACATGTTCCCTCCATAAAGAGATCTTGAAGTATTTCTGCACTGAGGACAATGTCTGTATCTGTGTGTCCTGCAGTTTGGCCGGAGAGCATCGGGGGCACGTGGTGGAGATGCTGGGTGAGGCCTCTGAGAAGAAGAAGGAGAAACTGAGAAATGTTCTGCAGAAACTGACCAGAAATAGAGACGAGACTGAGAAAAGTATCCAGAGTCTGCAGAAACGCAAGTGTGAAGCTCAGAAAAATGCAGCTGGTTCAACAGAGACAATCACTGCCCTGTTTAGAAACATCAGGAGACAGCTGAAGGTCCTAGAGAAGAGAGTGCTGAATGAGATCTCTAGGCAGGAAGAGAATGTTTCACTCTCAGTCTCCGATCTGATTCAGCAGCTGGAAATGAAGAAGGATGAGATTGCCAGGAAGATGTGTCAGATTGAGGAGCTGTGTAACATGTCTGATCCAATGACTGTCTTACAGGAACCAGACACAGGTGACTTGTATGATACAGAGGAGCCATGTTCCATGACTGATCCAATGACTATTGACCAAAAACAGGATAGTGAAGAGACCGAGGAGGAGATGGTGGTGGAGGGAGGCACAGAGGAGAACAAGGAGAAGGAGGGCGTTGAGAAAGGGAGTACAGGAGAGATTGAGCATGACCATCAAGTGGGAGATCTGGATGTGGGTCTCCTCTCAGTGAAATTACAAACATTATCTGATATAATAACAGGAATAAATGTATGCTTCTATGTGCAGACACCAGAAGACATATCACTGGATGTAAACACAGCTGGAAAAAATATAATTATATCAGGTGACATGAAAACTGCAGCCAGGTCTTCAATAAAACAGAAAAAGCCAGAGACACCAGAGAGATTCCAGGATGAGCCTCAGGTGTTAAGCACCAGGGGATTCTCCTCAGGGCGACATTACTGGGATGTGGATGTCAGTAAGTCAGAGAGCTGGTGTGTGGGGATGTGTTATCCCAGTATAGACAGGAGAGGGGATCAGGCAATAGTTGGACGTAATAACAAGTCTTGGTGCTTGGATAGAGAGACTGATGAGTATTCAGTGATACATGATGGGAAGGATATCCCATTACCTGGCAGTATTCCCTATGATAGAGTGAGGGTGTATCTGGATTATGAGGCAGGACAGCTGTCCTTTTATTCTGTGAGTGACATGATCAGACACTTACACACCTACACTGCCACCTTCACTGAGCCCCTGTATGCTGCATTAGGTGTATGGGAAGAGGGTTCTGTACAGAAATATGTGAGGAGACTGGAGCTGGTGGGAGGGACATCTGATTGGTCGCATTACATAGTATGATGCAGTGGATACAGATGTTTTTTTTTTTAATTTCAACTTTATTTTATTTTTTTACTTTTAACATACATCATAAAATAGATAGGATGCAGGAGTATGTACCTTTTAAAAAAATAGTCTGTGATCAGCAGTAAGATACATTTTATACAGTACCATATAATAAGTCTTAACAAACCTCCCTTTCATTATCGCAAGCTGCGCTACACCATTATCCGTCCTCTGTATTTATTTTAACTTCTCTATACTACACGCCGTTGTGCTTTGCTTTTATTTACATATATTAGTGTTTTAGTGTCTTGTATTGTGTCTATTTCTTTCTCTCCTGTGTTGCAGTTATTGAATAATAAACAAGTTTAAATTATAATATGTATGTGCTTCTTTAAATATTTGCCTTCTTCTATCTTCCTCGTGTATTAATTTAGCAGTGAGTTATTTAGTGTGCCTTTATTTCCCTCCTTTTGGTCGGCAACCGTGGAGCGCACCATGCGATTCACACTTTTTTAGATCGGCATTCCTCTACCCTCCATTATCATCCATTACGGCAGTTCCTATCGAATTCCAGCTTCGAGGGAGTTCCAAACTAAGAACAATTATCTATAAGGCTCCTCCTCAAAAGGTGAGAAAAACCCTAAAGTTGTGGAGGATTGCGCTATAAAAAAAATTACTTCAATCTCCTGCGACCCTTTATGTTGCCCTCCTTTCACCCTATTTATGTGGTGGGCTATACATAATAAATTTATCCCTCTTACACCTTCCAGTTGCTCCATATCTTATGATATGTTGCTACGGACCCTCTTGCCAGGTAAGTGAATTTTTCGTGGGACATGGTCGCGTCCATCAGGGCTTTCCAGACCTCTATCTCGGGTAGTGTGGCCAATCCCGGGATCGGGATCGACGGGATCCCGGGATTTGGCCTAAAAAAGTCCGGGATTTCAATCCCGGGATTGGAGAATCCAATCCCGGGATTTCGGGATTAGACTGCGCATGCGCAGTCTAATGCCGGGCAGCGTCTGAGCACTAGCTCAGACGCTGCCCGGCTGTTCCCGTAACCTGACCCGGCGTGCGGCCTGCGTAGCGTGACAGTAGAGGTCACGCTGCGCAGGCCACACGTCACCAGTGACCGCCGGCCTGCCTCCGCCTGCCCGCCTCTTCTCCGCCGCCCGACAGCACGCCGGCCTGACTCCGCCCGCCTGCCCGCCTCCGCCTGCCAGCCTCGTCTCCGCCGCCCGCCTGCCGTCTTCTATGGAGGTGCACTTGCCGGGAGGCACCGTGTACCTCCAAACCCACTCCCGGCCGCCCGCCCGCACCCTAATGTAAGTAGATGTGCGGGTCGGCCGGGGTGGGTACTATGCTAAAAATGTTTTTTTTTTGCTGGGGATGCCAATCCCGGGATCCCGGGAATCCCGGGATTGAGCATTTTTCAATCCCGGATCCCGGGATTGAAAAAATGCCCCGGGATTGGCATCCCTAATCTCGGGGCTTTCTTTAGCGAGCCATTTCCTGGCTATACATATCTTTGCCAGAGTCAAAGCAATTATGGTAAACTGTCTAAGATATCTGTCCATGAATCCTCTCTCGATTATTGCCAGCAGACAAGCTACTGGTGTACAACTTTCCTTAGGGATCCCCCTATCCTCCAATTCTTTAATTACTAATTCCCAGAATTCTGCTATTTTAGGGCATTCCCGTATTAAATGCATGAATGTTCCTGGGCTAGTTGTACATTTTGGACATTTCGCATCTTCCCTACCTCCTATCCTATATAGCAGTTCGGCTGTCATATATGTTCTGTGAACTATGTACAGCTGAGACTGTTGCCTGCTGATTTGATTAGTTGCTAGACATACATTTTCCAGGGCCTCCTGCCATTGTTCAGCCGAGATGGGTCCAATGTCCATCTCCCATGCAGTCTTTAATTCTAATAGGTTATCCTTTTGGATTTCCTGGCTCAAGGACTTGTATAGATAGGATACTTCATGTTTATTTGAACATTTCGTTAACAATTTTTTGGTTAATGATAATTCTATCCTGGGCCCGTCCTGAACGAATTGAGCATTGCAGGCATGTCTCAGCTGTATATAGCTAAACAAATATTTATTTGGGAGGGATAACTGAAGTTTTAATGACTGAAAGGATCTGAATTCCAGGTTGAGGTACAATTGGCCAACAGATTTTATTCCCTTCTCATTCCAGGTCTTCCTAAGCTGTAACTTATTCAGTTCTGTAAGGGCTCTTGCCTTGTTAATAGGTGTATCGGGGTCTATTCCCTGAGTTCCCAGTATGCCTAGATACTTAAATTCCTGGACCCTTCTCAAAGGTGCCACAGCCGTGCTCGACAGTGGACGCTGGCTCTGTAAAGGCAAGATACATGACTTTGCCCAATTTATTCTGAGGCCCGAATATCCCCCGAATCTCTCTACCATCCCTACCACCACCGATATTGCCTCCACCTGGTTTTGTACAAAAAGGAGGATGTCATCGGCATATAAGGCGACCCGGTCCTCCTTCTCGTCAATTGTAAGCCCTCGAATGTCTGGGCTTTCTCTCATCAGGCATGCCAGGGGCTCTACGGCAATGGCAAAGAGACCAGGGGACA
Organism: Crinia signifera; assembly: GCF_055691185.1. NCBI lineage: Eukaryota > Metazoa > Chordata > Amphibia > Anura > Myobatrachidae > Crinia > Crinia signifera. The sequence goes on from NC_139224.1 coordinate 156,053,854, forward strand.
GCGGGCATCCCTGCCGTGTGCCTCTACCTATTTTGAATTGGGGGGAAATGTAGTTATTTACGGAGACTCTGGCAACTGGGGATTGATATAATAATTTTATCCAATTAATAAAGACTGGGCCGACCCCTATCCATTCCAGGGTTTCCCACAGGTAGCTCCACTCTATTGTATCAAAAGCTTTGGCCGCATCCAGTGAGATTACGGCCGCATCCTGCATCTCATCTCGATGGGCCTGTAGATGTAAAAACATCCGCCTTAAATTAGTGGTTGTGGATCTACCCGGCATGAACCCCGCTTGATCGCTGTATATAACCTCGCCCAGTACTTGATTCAATCTTTTTGATAGCACCTTCGACAGAGTTTTGACATCATTAGTGAGTAGGGAGATAGGTCTGTAAGATTCGACCTCCCCAGGGTCTTTTTCCTTCTTCAAAATTACCGTTATCAGTGCCTCTGACATGGATGCTGGCAATTTCTTGTGAGTATAGATATCATTAAATAAAGTCAAAAACCTTGGAGAGAAAAAATTGCTATATTTTTTATATATTTCCTGAGGTATCCAATCCATCCCGGGGGCTTTGCCTGCCGGGATGGATGCGATTGCCTCTTGTATCTCTTCCAAGTTAATCGGGGCTTCCAGTAATTCCCTTGAGTTTAATTATAGAGTTGGTCGTTTTATACTGGCCAAATAATTCCGTATTTCTATTAATGTATGTTTTTGACGGGACTGGTATAATTGATAATAGAACTGTCGAAATTCTTCGACTACCTCTGGGGTCTGGTGTACACAATTCCCCTCCCTTGTCTTGATTTCTGTTACTACATTAGTAGTTCTATCATGTCTTGCAATGCCCGCCAGAAAACTTCCTGGCCTATCGCCCTCTAAGTACCTCACATGTCCAGCATATAGCTCTCGGTACTTTTCTTTCTCTGTCAGGCATTGCAACCATGCTTCCTGGGCCTCCCTCCATTTCTGCCTATTTTCCTCATTGGAGTTCTGGAGATATTCTATTTCCAGATCTTGACTTTTTACCTATAGTTCTCTCTCCTTGGCTCTAAATGAGGCCTTAAGTCCGGCTATTTCCCTTATTAGGGTGCCTCTGACGTTTGCTTTGAAGGTGTCCCAGATTACTTCTGTCGGGGCCGATCCTATATTTTTTTTCAAAAAACTCCACCCAATCTCTAATCCCCCCCAAACTGAGTCTGGGTCAGCCAGAAGGTGTTTAATTTCCAGAATGAGTAACCCCTTTTGTCTCCTATATCTATTTTAAGCAGAATCGGGGAGTGGTCTGATATTCCCCTGGTCAGATATTCAACTTCTTGTATATTGGGGATCAACTCTTCTGAAACAAGGGCTAGATCAATCCTCGAGAAGGTGCTATAGGAGCTGGAGAAACAGGAGAATTGTTGTCTATCTGGGAATTTTTCCCTCCAGACATCTCTCAGCCCCATCTCCTTGATCATGTCAGTAAACCCTGTTTTACGTGCTGAACTGATTATGCCTCCCCCACTTTTCCTGTCAATCATCGGATCCAGGATATTATTAAAATCATTATGACAGGGATCCCAGGGTGGAGTGCAGAGAATTCTGCAGCTGCCTTCAAGACGTCATAGCAGAACGGTGGTGGCACATATACTGCCATTATTACTAGGGTTGAGGATCCTAACCGGCATTTAAGGAAAACATATCTCCCCCGCTGATCAGATACAATATTTTCAGCCGTGAAGGGAACTCCTTTTCGAACCAGTATAGAGACCCCTCTGGAGTATTTTATTTATAACTATGGGGCACATTTATTGAACTATATTTGCAGCTAAATCCCCAAAAACACACGTTTTAGGGAATTAGCTGCAAATATTCAGTATCCCACTAATGTATCAAAGGGGGATCCTTCCTGCATCGCCACCGCCGGCCGCCTCCCCAATAGGTCTGTACATCGGGCAGCCTGGCTTTGCATCCCTGGGCTATCACCATTCAGACATGGCAATAGCCCATTGTAGCCTATGGGCTACACACATAGAAACATAGAATTTGACGGCAGATAAGAACCATTTGGCCCATCTAGTCTGCCCCTTTTTTTACCCTTCAGGTAAACTCAACCCTTTTTAATCCTTATTTCTTTGTAATGATATTCATATGCCTATCCCAAGCATGTTTAAATTGTGCTACTGTCTTAGCCTCTACCACCTCTGATGGGAGGCTATTCCACTTATCCACTACCCTTTCTGTGAAGTAATTCTTTCTAACATTTCCCCTGAACCTACCTCCCTCCAGTTTCAGTGCATGTCCTCGTGTTTTATTACTTGTTTTCCTTTGAAGAAAATTTCCCACCTGTACTATGTTAAAACCCTACACCACACTACTCAGTGCGGATGGCGGGGGGTCAGCGCTGACCGTGCATGCGCACGCCTCAAGACTTTGCAGGGACGGACTCTTTTCGGTGCCCTGTCGCTGCGCCCTCAGGTATGATACATACCTCCGATGGGATCACATTTTACAATGCGATCCTGGGCAGTAACATTCTACCCAGATTGCATTGTAAATTAGATTCATTATAAATGGGCCCCTATATCATCAAGGTCTTACCAAGATTAGTGGGGAAGGGCCCAGGATCAAGGGAGGTGCCTACTGCCCCTGGGGGTCCTTAAATGTATCAGTCTACACAGGTGATAATAAAGAGAAAAGGCAAATGTGTAACATAGTTGTCTTCCCTTCTGCATTCTGCAGGAGACTCCCTGAAATAGCAGCAATCTCCCTCTCTCCCTCATTAGTCTAGCAATCTCCCTCATGTCACCTAGCCCACATTACACTCTTACATCATAGATACCTCCCCTCCTGCATTCTGCAGGAGACTCCCTGAAATAGCAGCAATCTCCCTCTCTCCCTTATTAGCCTAGCAATCTCCCTCATGTCACCTAGCCCACTTTACACCGTTACATTTTTTGGGGGAAAAGGAATGAGAGACAGATACATTTACATTGAATCATCAGCACCATTTTCCAGCACTATAGCAAGTATAGTAGCTCTTACTAAATGCTTTGGGGCTCACCTACATTTGTATATAAGTCATTTTAAAAGATTCCTCCCAGATGTAGCAGAACACACCCACGCTTCTAGGTGCCACGTTCACAATCTCACCATTTCTGGAACTAGACGTGCTCTTTGGGCGAAGCGTGACATGCCCCCTCAATGGGGCACTGTGCAAAATTATACTACCAACTATAATCTCCCTGAAACTAGTTTTCAAAAGTAGGCAAGTATAGTGTGTAACCATATCTGCATCTACCCCTGTGGTGCATTATGTCTCTGCAGACCCTCTACCGCACTCTCATAAGCAGGTATTCAATGCTGTTTGCGAGTGGTGACAGCGAGCAGGGCTTCCTGCTCGCTGTCAACACTCACCCTGACAGCATTCAACACAGCCTCCGCATCCGCCAATTCCCCCTCGCTCCGTTTTTTGAGCGAGGGAGAATTGGCGGATGCGGCTCCAGAAGCAGTGAGACCCGCGGCTAAAAACTGCGAGTTTTCTGCAGTAGCCGCGGGTCTCGCTGTTTTGGGGAATTCTCGCCGTCCTGTGATGGCGAGGATTTCCCCAGTACGTTGAATAGAGCGAGCGGCTGGCGCGGGGGTTAAACAGCGAGGATCGCTGTTTTTCAGCAATCCTCGCTGTTTAACCCTCCTCGCCGGCCGCTCGCTGCGGCATTGAATACCCCTCAATAGTTTTTTGACATTGTCATTACCATAGAGTTCGGGGTTTCCAGCTCAGCCATAGAAAACCAGATAAGTTCGTAGGTGAGGATTTTAACACTGCGCTCAGCCTGTATGCTTTACTAACCTAGTCACATATGCTGCTTATCCCTTAAGGGTATCCCAGTCCCTTTTTTTAGGCTTAATACAAAAATGTTTGGAGTGGGAAAGCGCTATCCTGCTTGTGTTGATAATGTGAGTAGTGTTGGTACAGTATGTAAAGAAATTAGAGGAAAGCAGAGTGAATGAGTAAAATATATAGGTTTATTAAATCAAAATAAAAAGTGTTTGGATGAACACCAGACTCTGGTGTCGTGGAAGGAATGGAGAATGGCGCCTAATTACCCTAGGGGTAAAATGGGTACCTTGTGCGGAGGTAAGTGGTGTTTTAATTACACCTATAGGGGGTCCCCAAAGTAGGGGATCTTCCTTGACAAGTGTCACCAGGGGAGATGTCCCGTGGGTCCTGAGCCCAGGACTTACGGTCTCTTCTGGTGATTTGTGTAGGAAGAGAGAGTCAAAAAACTTCACCCAGACTCTCTCTTCCTACACAAATCACCAGGAGAGAACGTTTTTGTATAGAAAACCAGACACTGATCTCGATGGTGAATGGATCAGTCACATAAATCAGCATTTGTTTAAAATAGGTTATAAGCTGTCAAATAAATGACATTCATTGTAATATAAAGATAAATGTAACATCAGTCATATGACAGGGATGATACCATTAACCTTATTTAGCGTACGTGATGTCACAGAGTATGTACAGGTAACATTAGTGATGTCACAGGGATGATTCACGGAACAGTAGTGATTTCCTCAGGATAGTGTAAAAGTAGTGATGTCATGGTGATGGTAGTGGTAACATAAGAGTCACGGGACTGGTACTGTTAATATTGGGACACTGACAATAAATGGGTGCTGGATGACGCTCCGACAGTCATCTATCTGACAGCGGAATCCCTACTGTTCAATGCCCGACAGTTGGGATCCTGACTGACAGGCTATTCTCCACGACCCACATAGGGGAGAATAAAACCTGTGGCAAGCGCAGCAATGTAAGCCTGCAAGGGACTTTGTAGCAGTCGCCCTCCTGTTGGACTACCGGCAGTTGGGATTCCGATGTTCGGTTAATGACCTTCGGAATCATACCACACCCCAATAAATCTTTCCCTTAGCAGCAGCTCACCAAACACCCGCTTCAGCATTACTGCAGGGAACACATGTCCCCCTCAGCAGCTGCCGTGAAACCCTTGAGCATGCACAGGCAGATGTAAACAGCAGTACCCCCTCCATACCCCCAAACTCGCTACAGATAATAACAGTGATGTCACATGGAAGGTACAGGTAACAATACTCTTATACCGCTTTCACACTGCCTAAACGTTTTAAAAACCGGTATTTTGAAACAGTATTTAAAACGGGTCTGAGCCTTCACATTGCAGTAGATTACCATTTTAAATACCGTTTAAATACCATTCACATCAGTCAACCCGTTTAATCCCCTGAACATGTTTCAAGGCAGAATGCAGGGGCCACAGGTCTGTAAACTGCTGTAACTGGATTCACTGTCACGGCTGAACAAAGCAGGAGCTAGGACCCAGGGAGAGTCAGCTCTTCCCAGTGATTAGGAACACATGAGATGATTGGGTAAATCAGATACAACCACTGCACACTGATTGGTGCTGCCAGATAGAGCACTGCAGAGTACTGAGCAGCTGTCCAGGTAAGAGCATACTGGTGTAATGTCAGACTAATGGTGGAAGCAGGAATAAAGAAGCATTGGCTCATGGAGGTCAGGGAGATTAGTGCTGGCTTACAGGAATAAGTGGGGTGACTTGGGGAACAGGGGTCACATGAGAGCGGTGATTAGGGGGGAGGGGTTCCCTGTAATCTGAGGGTGCCATATAAATAATATGTAACAAAAGTACAGATAGGTGTCTTTATTTATGGAGGTCACTTGCACCAAGGGTTAAATAAAATTAAGACCAGAATTATCAGAGGGATGGAGGTTTCAAAGCATATTTTGTACCTCAGCCTCCATATGCCATACTTGCCTACCTGACCCTCTCCATGCGGGAGAAAATGCTCTGTTCCTGGGCTTCCCTGGTAATGTATGATTGCCATCACCTGTGGTGAAACACCTTTACCTAGCTCCCCACAGGTGATGGCAATCATACATTACCAGGGAAGTCCAGGAACAGAGCATTTTCTCCTGCATGGAGAGGGTCAGGTAGGCAAGTATGGCATATGCGCACACAGGGGAGTTTCTGATTACCTGGAAACTCTCCCCCCCCCCCCCCCCCCCGCCCGCCGATCTATCAGTGCAGAGGACAGAGTTTTATTTATTTTAAACTGAGCCTCAGCAGTTGGCAGCTGACGCTGCTCTGTCTGAAGGTAGGGGCAGAGGCAGCGTGCAGCAGCTCCTCCCGGGCATGTCTACGTGTAGGGTGACCAACTCATCCCTTTAATCCGGGACACAGGTTCTGTGGCTGGCTTTCACCTGGTTTTAAACTGCCACAGAACCTGTGTCATTAATATGTGTCCCGGGTTAAAGGGATGAGTTGGTCACCCTATCTACGTGTAGCTGTGGGCCGGGGTGATACAGGGACTGTCTCCTGCAGCAACAGGCAGGTAGGTGTGTTATGGGCTGTGGGCTATAATAATTATGAAGTGTGTGTGTGTGTGTGTGGGGGGTGTTATGCAGAGGTGTGTGTGTGTGTATGTGTGTGTAATATATATATATATATATATATATATATATATATATATATATATATATATATATATATATTCTTGGTTGTATGCCGGCACTCTAAATTCGCAGCTGCTCCGGTGCCCAGTCCATAGTATAGTGTAGTATTCCAAATAAGGAGGCACTCGGAGACTGTATAGTCCACATGTCTTCAACCTGTGGCCCTCCAGATGTTGTGGAACTACATGTCCCAGCATGCCCTGACAGTTTTGGCATGCTCTTATAGGAAAAAATGTGGCAATGCATGTTGGAACTTGTAGTTTCACAACATCTGGGGGGCCATAGGTTGAAGAAACAAACATTCTGTATTGAGGGTTTAGTACTTTCGAGAGCGAACTCTCATCCTCAGAACCACCTACAGCTTTGTGGAAAAATTAAAATGTGCTAAAAAACTGTAAAAAATGAACATTTTTACCCCCGCGGCACAGGGGGGAGGGGGGGCGAAATGCCGCCCTCCAGTGGCCGGCGCCCTAGGCAAATGCCTAGATTTGCCTAGTGGTGGCGCCGGCCCTGTGGGTCAGACCTGCTATCTTGGTCCCGGGTCAGACCCAGAACAGACCCGTGTCTGATGCTTTTACACGCTCCCCCATTATAAAATGAGTGACCCAACATTAACCTTTTTTTTAACCCGGGTCGAATTGCCGGGTTGATTGACCCGGGTTATAAGCTTTGCCACGTCATAAACCCAGTAATTAACCAGGTCCGAGGTGCTATGTGAAAGGGGTATAAGTAAAGCAAAAATATGATGTAACTGTCTGGAAGAAACCATACTGCCCTGCAAGGGGAGCAAGTACATTTATATGTGTTCTGTGCAGGGTAAATATTGGCTAGTTTAGCATGCAGCCCACAAATGTTAGACAGCTTTGTCTCTCTGCACAACACACCTTCCTCACCTGCAGTGACGCATGGGTTTGCCTGGTTGCTAACAAACATGAATCAGGCCCATAAGCCCCATAAACACTAAGTAATATTATAAATCATAGTCACTCATGTTGGTCCTTCTGAACGATATAGTTTATAATATAGTCTAGTGTGTATGCTCAATAGGGTTAGCGGCCTGCACATAGACAATGATACCACCACCACCCCGTGATGCAGGCACATGGCAGCAAGGACGGTGAAGTCCCATTCCAATGCAGCCTATATACTCCAGTCCGGTCTCACTTTCAGTCTGTTACCAGGGGATACGGATGATAGGTCGAAAGTCAATATGTCGACAGTAATTTGACTGTCGACCTAGATACAGTTGACCCTTTGAGCCAGGGGCATAACTACATCTATGTGGGCCCCATAGCAATATCTTGAAAGGCCCCCCCCCCCCACTACCATTGTCACTATGCGATCTAGGGGGCTGAAGAAAGAGTGAGCAACAAAGAGGGCATGGAAAAGAGAGAGAGAGAGAGAGTGCTTCATGGGAATGAGTAAAAATGAGAGAGGAGTGAGAGGGGATGGAGCATGGGAGGAAGAAAGAGAGACATGGGGATATGTGGGGACAGAGATGGGGAGAATTGGAGGGAGAACGAAGAGAGATATAGGTCAGGGAATAGATGTATGAGGTAAGGGAGCGTGGGAGGGAGAAAAGGAGGAAAGCGGGAGCACAGGAGAGAAAGATGAGATAGGGAGAGTCAGGCTGTGACAGGTATCTTTTACTTCCTATTTAACCCCCCTACACCACAGGGTACCATGTTCTGGCCCTTGTCCTCCACCTACAGTTAGGGCTGTGCACCTTTACATAGTTACATAGTAGGTAAGGCTGAAAAAAGACTTGCGTCCATCTAGTTCAACCTGGTATAGATATCCATTGCTGATTTGGTAGGTTCTGGTATTTTACAGACAAATTATATTTCTTATTTGTACCCATGGATGTTTTTCTCCTGTAAATGTTTGTCCAACTTTGCCTTGAACGCATTTAATGAGCCAGCCGTTACCACCTCTCTTTAGTATCGGGTCTCTTCATCAGTGCCTCATGATGAGACCTGCTTCCTTGCTCACCACTGCCGCCATGCCTCCTACTGCGCAGCTCACCGCCGGATATTCTGTAGATGAGATACATGGAAGGGAAGTGAGAGAGGTTTCAGAGGGGATAGAGGGAGCGGTTGGGAAGCATTGGAGGGATTGCAGGGGATAGAGGGAGCGGAGCACAGAAGGGAGAGGGAGGGAGCACAGAGGAGAAAGGAAGGGGGGGGGGGGAGCACAGGATGGGGAAAGAGGAGATAGCAGCATGGGAGGGATTAAAAGAGGAGACGGGGAGCAAGCACAGGAAAGAGGAAGGGGGTAGGCGAGCATGAGAGGGAGAAAAGCCACAGGGGTACACTGGGCTGGGAGAGGAGGAGGGAGCACAGGAGATAGAGGGAGGGAGAGATTAGAGAGAGCCAGGCTGGGACAGTAACTTCAGTGCCGGGTCTCATAAGCAGCTTCTCCCAAAGAGACCTGCTCACCAACGCTGCCGGGCTTCCCACTCCACAGTCGCCGCCGGGTCTCCTGTATCACCGCTACCATCAGGCCTCCCGCTCCATTGCCACCGCCAGGTCTCCTGTATCCCCGCAGCCTGCATTGAGGCACCGCCGGGACTCTGAATCCCAGCACACTGGTTCCACGGAACCTCCTGCTCCCCAACATACCGCCTCCTCGCTGTTCCCCTGTGTACAGCGGCAGTCACTGTCGGATGATGGCCTCCTGCTCCACAGCTCACAGGTGGTGGCATCTCCTGCCCCCACCCCCCTGCATACAGACGCTGCCGAGTCCCACGCATATCCTGCTCCCCAGCTGCTGCCGCGGCTTGCCCGGCTTAATAATCAGATAGTTTGATTAAAAAAAATAAGAAAAAAAAAACATCAAGAGGGTGCAGGGGATGGGCTGCTAAGTCCTCGGGTCCCCCAAGCTGCCGGGCCCCATAGCAGCTGCATCCCCTGCACCCTCTATAGTTACGCCACTGCTATGAGCCACACCCGTTACCAGCATGTCATTGGTTTCCCAGTCCTGTGCCCACAACACATGCTGACCCCTGACAGAAGTGGGGTAGGTCTTCTCTAGGTGACCGCTTTACCATAGAGATGTTTTATGTCTTCATACAGAAAAACCAGGACTGTCGCACCACAACAGCTACTGAGACAATAATGCAAGACACCAGAAACATTCCGGAACCTTTATTAGTTACATCACTAATAAATAACTGAAGAAAACTCATTTATTAACTGAAGAATACTCATAACTATAGAGTTACATAGAAATATTACGCTGTTTGGTACTAATGACTATGAATGATATACTGTATATTTGCACTGTCAGAAATAGAACAACAATTTTGGACATGACACACAACTACTGTAACACTGAATACACAACTTGCAGTGCCCACACAATTATACACCAATTCCCTGCACCTGACTCACTGTCTGTCTGTGTGTGTGTGTGTGTGTGTGTGTGTATGTATGTATGTATGTATATATATATATATATATATATATATATATATATATATATATATATATATATATATATATATATATATATATATATATATATATATATACTGAACTTCTGTATCATTCTGTGTACTAATGTCCCACCAATCAGATTCCTCTCCCTGACTGGCCCAGGCTATCCACACATACATGTACAGAACCCTCTTCCCATACAGCATGCAGGGGCTCAGTGAAGGTGGCAGTGTAGGTGTGCAAGTGTCTGGTGAGGTCACACGCAGAATTAAAGGACATAGACTAAAAGGAAAGTTGTCCTGCCTCATAATCCCGATAAATCCTCACTCTTTCATATTCAAGACTATCAGGTAATGTGATCGTATTATGCTGCTTTCAGACCGCATAACGGATGCATTGCACTTGTAAAAAATAAAAGTGTCTTTTGGAAAATAGCTGCATAGGAAAGCCCGTTTAAAAAAACTGTCTTTCCTATGGGGGCAGCCATTTTCCGAAAGTCACTTTTCTTATAAGAAGACATTTTTTTTAAACGGGCTTTCCTATGGGGCAGCCATTTTCCAAAAGACACTTTTATTTTTTACAAGTGCAATGCATCCGTCCATACTGCCGGGATCCTCAACGCGTCGCAGGAGGTACCGGCTGCACGGGGGGGGTTTGTTAGCGCTGGGGGGGGGGGGGGGGAACGACGACGGGACGTTACCCGGGGGGGGGACGTTAACCGGCGGGAGGAGGGGGGGATTTAACCGGCGTGCGGGGGGGCGGAGCGGGGGTGAAGCGCAGTGAATATTTAATGAGCACTCATTAAATATTCACTGCGCTGGGTCACAAATACCGTTTCAGACCGGATTTTGATGACAAAATACCGGGTCTGAAACGGGTAGGACCCTCCATTTTAACCGGTTTGAAAAAACGGTATTTTCAAACCGGTTAATTGGATCTGCACCTTTCAGACCGCACAGATTACCTTTTTAAAACGGTAAAAAAACGGCAATATACCGTTTCCAAAGTGCGGTCTGAAAGGGGCATTACTGTCATGTATCACTGAATCCCTATTATCACGAGTCCTATTCAAGCACCAAGACTTGTTATTACATCCAATTTGTGACTGCTCCCCTCTCCTGTCTATACTGGGATAACACATCCCCACACGCCAGGTGTCTGTGTTACAGACGTCCACATCCCAATAATCTCGCCCTGAGGAGAACGCCCTGGTGCTTAACACCTGAGGATAATCCTGGAATCTCTCTGCTGTCTCTGGCTGATTCTGTTCTATTCAAGACGTGAATACAGTTTTCGTGTCTTCTGAGATAACTATATTATTACCCGCTGTGTTTGCATCCAGTGATATGTCTTCTGATGCCTGCACATCGAAACATACATTTATTCCTTTTATTATATCAGATAATATTTCTAATTTCACTGATATAAAACCCACATACAAATCTCCTACTTTATCGGCATCCTCCTTAAGTCTCTCACCCACCTCTCTATTCAACTTCTCAGGATCTCCCTCCTCCTTCTTAGTGCCCCTGTCTTCCTCCACCTGTTTTTGGACAATAGTCATTGGATCAGTCACGGAGCATGGCTCCTCTGTATCAGACAAGACACCTGTGTCTGGTTCCTGTAAGACAGTCATTGGATCAGACATGTTACACAGCTCCTCAATCTGACACATCTTCCTGGCAATCTCACCCTTCTTCATTTCCAGCTGCTGAATCAGATCGGAGACTGAGAGTGAAAACTCTCTTCCTGCTTAGAGATCTCATTCAGCACTCTCTTCTCTAGGTCCTCCAGCTGTCTCTTGAGGTCTCCAACGAGAGCAGTATCTGTCTCTGGTAAACCAGCTGCTTTTTTCGGATTTTTTCTCCTGCGTTTCTGCAGACTCTGGATACTTTTCTCAGTCCCTTTTCTCTTGGCGGTCAGTTTCTCCTTCTTCTCAGAGGCCTCACCCAGCATCTCCACCATGTGCCCCCGATGCTCTCCGGCCAAACTGCAGGACACACAGATACAGACATTGTCCTCAGTGCAGAAATACTTCAAGATCTCTTTATGGAGGGAACATGTTCTCTTCTCCAAGGAAGTGGTGGGATCAACGGGATACCGACGGGATCAAGATAGGTAAGTATCAGTGTGTGTGTGTGTGTGTGTGTGAGATGTGTGTATTAAACTTTTATTTAAAATTTGTGTCAGTGTGTTTTGTGTACTATTTTTTATAACTGTGGAACTACAAGTGCCAGCGGGCCCTTTAATGTCCAGCAGGCTGGGACTTGTGGTTCTCCCAAGTCCCAGCTTGCTGGGGAGGCTTGCTGGCACTTGTAGTGCCACAGTAAAAAACAATAGTTTAATCTTTTTTTTACACTTAAATCAGCCCGATGCCCACCGCTCAGGGGCATCGGGGACAGTACCAGGCTTCAGCCTGGTCAGGTAAGTCCTGTGGGGGGGGGGGACCCCTTCATTGGGGGGGTCCCCACTCCCCCAGGGCCCCTGGCCAGGCTGACTGGTCGGTAGGGCTGAATGCTTTGGCCGGGGGTACTTGCATAAAAAGTCTCCCCCCGGCTGTGGCATTACCCTGCTGGCTGGTTTTGCCTGGGGCTGGTTCTTAAAATACGGGGGACCCCTACTCATTTTGTCCCCCGTATTTTGGGAACCAGCCCCAGAGCAGGAGCCTGGGGCTGGTTGTTAAAAATCGGGGAACCCCTATTTGTCGGGTTCCCTGATTTTTAATTACCGGCCCCGGCTCTTGTCAGCCTGGTGCTGGTTTCGGCTGTGGGGGGGACCCCACGCCGTTTTTTTTTTAAATATTTATTTATTTTTCTATTTTTTTTTTTTTTACACTCTGCAGCCTGCACGGATCTGACTGATCCGTGCAGACTGCCAGAAACATTCGTATTAGCGGCCGTATATATGGCCAGCTAATACGAATGAATACGACATCGGAGGGTTACAAAGCAGTCGTATATATGACTGCTTTGTAATTTCCCCTCCGGAACACGACTTTGCATACGACTGAAACAGTCGTATGCAGTCGTAGGGGAAATAATACGAAAAACTAGGTTTTTCATATTGGTAAATTTCCCCCAATAAGTGCAGAACATCCCAGTTCCATCCTCTGGAATAGAGCGCACACGTTCTGCTATATTGCAGAGCTTTCTGTTTATCTCTAGTGCAGGACGATCCTGATACTCTGCTCTGCATTCTGGACAGGTAAATACTGTATCCAGCACACGATCAATACAGGCCCGGCAATAGCGGTGTCCACATCTCAGGGTGACAGGATCTGTATAAATGTTCAGGCAGATGGAACAGTCCAGCTCCCGTCTCAGATCAGCAGAAGCCATCGCTGGTAGCAGAAGAGAGAAATGAAAGTGAGTCTCAGACATTCAGAAATTAGATGTCTCACAGGGGAAAGCCAATTGCCATCCCATTTAGCCCGCCTGTTCACCCAAAAGTGCTCTCCACCCTATGGGGTAGTGAACACCTTTGAGCGAGATCCTGCCGCCATAAAGTGAAAGATTGAATTCCCCCCATATTCTCAACACAGGAAGGGAGATGTACCAAGCATTATAGAGAGATAAAGTGGAGAAGTTTCCCAAAATAACCAATCAGCTTCAGGCATTTCATAGACTGTACTAGAATAGACAGAAGCGGATTGGTGGATTTGGACATTTCCACATTCCCTCTCTCCAAAGCTTGATCTATCTCCACCTGGGTGGTGCTAACCTTCCATATCAGGTAATACCTACAGGCACAGCTAACCCATAAAGGGACAACATATAGAAGAATGTACTGAACGGGGATTAGGCAAAAGCTACTTAACCAAATTACAGTACAATCAATCTTCAATAATTATTTGTAATAACTAAAAATGGTTTGGTTTAACAAACATTTGTGGATTATATGGATCTATTTAGAATATTGTGAAAATGAAAGCTACTGTATCTTCACATTTTCGTAAAGTTATAAACGGGTAGCAGGATTCCGATTTGATCAACTGCTAACGTAATGGATTTCCGGAATGAGCTAAATGAGTTTGAAAGGGGATCGATGTAGGATGGCTGATCGGAGGCATGTGTGTGAGATGTACTGTGGATGTTAAGAAGGTCCCTTAATCCACTGGGACTTTTGTGATTAATACGTGTAAGAGGAGCGGTCATTGCCGGAATGCACTTCGCCCTGGAAGACCTCGGCCAACCGCAACTGCAACCCATGGACCACATGCATACAACTTCCAAATGGCCACTAATGTGTTGGTTTTGACAGGAACACTTTGTAGGGAGGCCATGTACTTGGATATTATGGGTGAGCAGCTGCTTATAAACCTCCATTCACAAAGAAGAATGCAGCTAGTGGCGTAACAGTAGCTCCGCAGACCCCGCGGTGGCTTGGAAACGCTAGGTCAGTTTGGGCACTGGGGGTCTGTGGAAGCTATTGCCGGGGGTTAATGGGGCAGCGGCTACATCTGTTGCTGCTGCCAGGGCGCCCTCTCCCTCCTTCTCCTCTCCTCCTCACCGCTGCCTCAGGCGGCGACCTCCTCTTGCATCCTGAATAACGGTCTGCTTTAAGGTGGTGGCCATTTTGCAAGTGATATTCTAGCAGGAGGAGTGCCGGTACTGCAAACAGGAGGATCTGCTGGTCCTTGCGGGCAGCAATGGAGCAGGGGTGAAGTGGTGAGGGGGGGGGGGGGATAGTGGACCAATGGCAGCGAGTGTTATGGAGTCTATAACCAAAAATGTTGGCCCTGCGCCAGTGGCGTAACTATAGCACCGCAGCCCCCGCGACCGCGGGGGGGCGCTATGCATGTGCGGGCGCCGGGGGCTGCAGTGCTATAGTTACACCCCGCCGCCCGCCACACCAAGCCCCCCCCATCCCCAGTCTTTACCTGTGTTCAGTACGCGCTGGTCCCAGCTCCCTTCTTCTGCTGAGGACCACCACAAAATGGCCGCCCCCATATAGCACAGAGTTCTCTGAAACTGTCTGCTGTATGGGGGCGGACATTTTGTTGTGGTCCTCATAGCAGAAGAAGGGAGCCGGGACCAGCGGGTACTGAACCTAGGTAAGACTGCGGGGGTTGGTGCGGCGGGCAGAGGGGCGGGTGAGTGGCTGGGCGCCCTCCCTTTAACGGCGGGGGGCGTCCAAAATGTAGTTACGCCGCTGCCCTGCGCTCACTTAAGAGAGTACCTGAATGAAGTTAGACTGTGATGCTAAAATCAGTTTGTTACTGTCTATAACACTAGGTGGCAGTACTGGTAAACATGTAGTGGCTGAAACAGTGATGTAAAAAATCTAATATTTTATTTTATAATATTGGGTGATGTAAAACATACAAGAACAATTAGTGATAGGGAGGGCCAGTGGGGATATGAGACAAGCAGTCTTTGAACTGAGGATGGTGAAGTGGTAAGGAGTCTTGTGATGCAGGGAGCTGGCATCAACAAGACCACGAGTGTTCTGGAGTGACAAATCACTTTGCAAATGGGTGTGGTATGGGACTCCGACAGTCGGGATCCCGACTGCCCGTACTCAGACAGCATGGCGAGCGCTCGCCACGCTGCGGGCACGGTAGCACCTATTCTATTCTCCCTCTATGGGGGTCGTGGACCCCCACGAGGGAAAATAGCGAGTGGCTGTCGGGCACCCGGCTGTCAGCGTTTTGATGTCGGGTAAATGACTGTCGGGATCCCGACTGTTGGGAACCCATCCGGCACCCTTGCAGATCAGGAGGAGGTGTTTGTGGAACTGTGTGTGGGGCAGAAGTGGGTGGTGCTGCAGGTGGAGCTACCAAAGGGGCGGGGCATTAACTGTTACATTAACTTTTTTTTTTTTAAACATAATGCCCCCAGCAGTGCCATACACACACAGATTATGCCACCAGTAATGCCATATATACACAATGCCCCCAGCAGTACCATATATACATGACACCAGCAGTGCCGGACAGTTACACAATGCCCCCAATACCCGCAGTAATGCCAGACACATTATGCCCCCAGCAGTGCCAGATGAACAATGCCCCCCAGCCAGTGGTGCAAGTCTAAAAAAATACTCAGTGGTACTGTGTGCGACCAAAAAATGGGTGTAGCCACATACCACATGGGGTGCGGCCAATGAAAATGGGGGTGTGATACACATATGCCCCCAATAGTGCCAGATATACATATGTCCCCAATAGTGCCAGATACACACATGCTCCCATGGTGCCAGGTATGCCCCCACAGTACCAGAAACACATATGCCCCCAATGTGTCGATCCTATTTGTTGCGGTTGATTCGCGAGTGAGAACTATACAGCAGGCTGAATTCACTTAAAAAGTGCTTGCTCCTCCATAGGGGTATGAGCAATTGTAAGCGAATTCGGCCTAGCAAAGGGTGCGAGATCGGGCTGAATCGGGTGCCGTTGCCGGCATTTAACCCCTTACCGCCGCAGCCTGTTTTTGCCTTCCTGACAGAGCCCTTTTTTCAAATCTGACATGTATCACTTTATGTGGGGATAACTTTTTATTGCTTTTACTTATCCCAGTGATTTTGAGATTGTTTTCTCGTGACACATTGTACTTTAAGTTAGTGGTAAATTTTGGTCGATACAGTCTGTGTTTATTTGTGAAAAATACCAAAATGTCGTAAAAAAATGGAAAATTTAGCGATTTGCAAAATGTTAAATTTTCTGCTTGTGAGACAAATAATCATACCACTCAAAATAGTGGTACTTGTTTCCTAGCACGGCCACACCGATTTACATCGGGGTGGTCGTGTCGGAAAAATCGGGTCGATCGCATCGCATGCGATTTGGTCGCATGCGATGCGACCGACCGATTTTGGACCCGATTTTTTTTTTTTAATGAAATGTAAATCGGGTCCCTGGGACCCGATTTTACATTGAATTCAATGTAAAATATTCCCAACCCCCCCAAATTTAACGTCGTACACCCCACCCCACGATAGACGCCAACCCGAGGCGTGGCGAGCGCAGCGAGCCCGCGAGGGGCGGCGGTGCGCGTCCTCCGACCTTTTCATTCCCCTACTATCCACGTCGGCGTGGAGTTGAGAATAGAATAGTGTGGCGAGCGCAGCGAGCCACCGAGCCCGAAGCGTGGCGAGCGGACACGGATACCTTCACAGGTAAACGCGTCCCTTCGCGGACTTCACAGGTGTCCGCGTCGCCACAGACACCTGTGAAGCCCGCGAGGGGACGCGTATAACTGTGAAGGTATCCGCGTCCCCTCGCGGGGCTCGCTGCGCTCGCCACGCTTCGGGCGCGGTGGCTCGCTGCGCTCGCCACACTATTCTATTCTCAACTCCACGCCGACGTGGATAGTAGGGGAATGAAAAGGTCGGAGGACGCGCACCGCCGCCCCTCGCGGGCTCGCTGCGCTCGCCACGCTTCGGGTTGGCGTCTATCGTGGGGTGACGACGGGGACATCTATAATGTGAAATGGGTCATATTGGCCCATTTCACATTTTTCACATTTTTTCACTATTTCAATGTCAAAAAATATTTTAACATTGAACCCGATGGAAAAATCGGGGGCATCGCGTCGTGACCATTGTTAATGGTCCCGACCGACGCGATGCCCCCGATATTTTACCTTTCCCGACACGATTTCAATGTTAAAATATTTTTTAACATTGAAGCCTATGGGGAAATCGCGGGCATCGCGTCGGTCGCGTCGGGACCATTGTTAACGGTCCCGACCGACGCGATGCCCCCGATATTTTATCCTAGCCGGCCAAATGGACCTGATTTCAAAGGAAATCGGGTCCATCGGGGGTAATCGTGTACCTTAAGTTAAGGTACACGATTACTCCCGATTGTGGCCGTGCTAGGAAACAAGTACCAAATAGTTAATAACTAACAAAGACCATATGTCTACTTTATGTTGCCATCATTATTTCAACCGCCTTTTAATTTTTTTGGACACTAGGGGGCAGCAGAGACAAAATTATACACAGAACACAGAAAACGCTGCAATTGGCTGTTCACATTTGAACAGCCAATCGCAGCGATCGCCGATGGGGGGGGGGCATCGCTGCCCCCCCTGGGCAATGAGGGAAGATGTCTGCTGTCAGGGACAGCAGCCATCTCCCCTCTGTCACCGCGTCTATAGACTTTAAATGCATGACGTACATTTATGCCATGCGTCGGGAAGTACATCCCGACCATGACGTAAATGTACGTCAAATGTCGGGAAGGGGTTAAATACATGGCAAAACAGAACCCGAATGTGCAGACACTTGGTGCGAGCGGGCATGGCGAACTGCCAGTTGGCTGTCCTGTTCCCACCTAGCAGTGCGGGTGAGCTGGGGGTTCAGCGGCGAGGGATCGTGCCCATGGGAACGCCCAGCATTCATGGGCATTCCCACGTAAATGCGGCCGTGACGTGTGTGGGCAGCTGGCGTCAGCGGATGTCTGCTGCCCGTCCGCTTCCCGAAGTAGAGATGGGTGGGCGGCCTTTGGTCCCCGCTTCCCACCGCCTTGCTGATGGGGGCGCGCGAGCGAGTGACGGCGGCTCCATCTGTAGTCTGCCCAGGAATCATTTGTTATTGGGAGCCAATTAACTTAACAGTATAATGTTTGGATTGTGGGGGGAAACGGGAGCACCCGGTGAAACTCCACACAAGCATGGGGAGAATATACAAACTCCACACAGTTACTACCATGGTGTGCAGTTTGTGTACCCATGGCCTCAGTGCTAAGAGGCAGTAATGCTGTCAGTGTGTATATACAGAGATACGGGGCAGCACGGTGACATAAGGTGCCCACACACGGTGCTATTTTACCTTGCGATGTGGCTACTTTTGGACTAGATTGCAATGAGATGTAGTAGAAAACGCATGTATGGGCAGCAATAGTGCTTAGTATCGCTGCCTCACAGCAATCAGGTCAGGAGATTAATACCTTGGATGAGAGAGAGATGAAAGGATATCGAGTTGAGCTGTTGTGCGTGTTATTGAAATAAGGCGTTTAACTCTATATCAATATTTAAGACCGCTGGATTAAGCATATTTAATTCATAAATCCATTTGGTTTCGGTTTTCTTTAGTTCCGTACTAAGTCGCCTACACGCCAATGTCTCTGATTATTTTTTAAAGATTCATAATAAAACACACAACAGCTCACTCGATATCCTTTCATTTCACTACCTAACAAAAAACATGTGCTTGCCGCCTTTTATAATGACCACTTCCTTTTTGAACATGACCACTTCTGATAAAAAAACTGTGTTTTTACAATTTTTAAATAAAGTTTTTCTAGTATAAATTAGACTCCCCGGCAGTGGCCAAAACATCCGACAAAGAGTAATGGTGTGTACACACGGTCGACATGCTGCCGTGCGATGCGAGTCCCGA
The DNA here is from genome assembly GCF_055691185.1 of Crinia signifera. Classification (NCBI taxonomy): domain Eukaryota; kingdom Metazoa; phylum Chordata; class Amphibia; order Anura; family Myobatrachidae; genus Crinia; species Crinia signifera. Next base: position 156,073,139 of record NC_139224.1, read on the forward strand.
TGCGATCTGATGGCATCGGGACTTGCATCGCACGGCAGCATGTCGACCATGTGTGGGAATATGAAGGAGATCATAGTATAGTACCTGCTGTCACCACTGGGTGCCGGGATGTCAGCATGCTGCGACACCCGGGGCCGCGGCACATCAAACAGCTTCCCCCCCCCCCCCGCCGTGCAGACATCAGGCCACACCCCCCGCCCTCCTCTTTAGGCGGACTTCTTCCGGCCGGGTCATCAGCCCTGCAGCGCAGCCCTAGGAGAAGCCCCTCTCCCTCTGGCCGCCGGAGCTATAGTGAGTGAGTATTTAGGCCCAAAGACTATATAGTGCAGATCTGCACTATATAGTCTTGCCTGCCCTCACTATGTCGCTGCCGATTTGCGCTCACTCGGGAGCGCGCATCGCCAGCGCATCGGGCTCGCAAGCCCTCAATAGTACACAATCGGTATGTGATATGGCTTCCGATGTGCACTATATCGGCAACATCGGAATGCCATATCACACCCGTGTGTACACACCTTAAATCTTGAAACGCGTTGGTGGTTAGCCAGGAGCACCGACCACAATTACTCAAAAAGATTGTAAACATTTATGCAATTTGTTTTATCAAAAAAAACAAAACTTTTTTTACAGGCAAAGCACAAATACCCATTGTTACATTTCATAGCGCTCCAATCTCTATATTTAACTACCCTATTACACGGAGCAGCTCAATACAAGCGCAATTGCACATATCCCATCCCTAGAGCATGTATCAACTAATATTTGCGGCAAAATAGTAAGTAATCCTGCTGCGATCCCCCCTGCAGCACCGCCAGACACATCTCGGATGGCGATAGCCCATTGTAGCCTATGGGCTACACACCACACTGCACGGCGGCAGTGCGGTCAGCATGCGCAGACCTCCCCCCCCCCCACCCCCCCCCCCTGATTTTCGGCTCCGTGCATCACAGGGACAGGCTCTTTTCGGAGCCCTGTCCCTGGGCCTGGCAGATTCAATGATAAATGGGCCCCTGAGATAGGGACCGCAGAGAGAGAGAGAGATCAAGAGAGAGAGAGAGAAGGAAAAAGAGGGGTCAGAGAGAGAGAGAGAGAGGGATCACACTCTCCACATGCCCTATTATTCTCTATTACAGAGAGAAGCAAATTGCGTCCCCCGCGACCCCCCCCAATTTGCGGGCACCCCCGTGACCCCCCACCACCCTGAAATTCGTGTGTACCCCTCCCCCACCCACGACACCCCGAAATTCGCGGGTACTCCTCCCCCCCCCCGAAATTAGCGGGTACCCCTCCCCCACCCGCGAAATTCGCGGGTATTTCAACCCCCCACAGAAGTACTCACCGTTGATGTCTGGGCTGAAACCACTGTGGGAGGAAGGTGCTGGCAGGAGGAGAGGACAGAGGAGCCACTGCATATAGTCCTGTCTGCGGAGCTTTCACTCTGGCTTCCAGTAGCTGCCACGGCTCTTTTTTATGGAGGAACAACACCGTCCCAAGTGTTCCTTCATCATTCTGGAGGTTTTCCCCACGTAGAGCATTTTGCAAGGGCACATTAAGATGTAAATAACGAATCTGCTGTCGCAGTCCAGCCTATATCTGCATTTGTATTCCTTTTGGTCAAAGGGGTTGGTAAAGCTGTTTCCCAGGGTTAGAAAAGGACAATTGACGCATCCCGTGCATCTAAAGACCCCTGGTTTTCTCATAAGCCAGCTGTTGGTTTTGTCAATGGACCGTGTCCTATCTGTGACGACCAGCTTGTCCTTAAGGTTGGGGCCCCTTCTGTACGCAAATCGAGGTGGTGAAGGGAACAAAGGTCCCAAGGTCGGGTCGCTGGAAATCAAATGCCAGTGTTCCTGTATCTTTTGTTTTATATGCTTCGAGGCTAAGGTATAGGTGCTACAGAAGTTTAGCCTGGCTTCTTTAGGTTCTCCTCTTTTTGGTACTGTGGACAGTAGATCTTCGCGCTTGAGGAGGTTAACCTTCTGCAGTGCGTCTTCCTCATCAGATTTTTGGTACCCTCTGTCAAGGAATTTCTGCCATTGTTGATGGGGCTTGTTCCAATTCATTGGGATCAGTGGTGATTCTTAGTACCCGTAATAATTGTGAGAACGGGAGACCATGCTTAAGTGGATCTGGGTGAAAGCTGCTGGCATGCAGTAGCGTGTTCTTATCAGATGAGGAGGAACAAGTCGTCTATAAAACGAACATAGATGTAGCAAGCCTGTATACAAACATTCCACACGAGAAGCAAGCCTGTATACAAACATTATAAAACGAACATAGATGTAGCAAGCCTGTATACAAACATTATAAAACGAACATAGATGTAGCAAGCCTATCTCGTGCAGACAAGCCTATCTCGTGTGGAATGTTTGTATACAGGCTTGCTACAGTTATGCGCACAAACAGTACCGCTGTGTACTTTTAAGGTGAGCATGACTCCATGTACCAGCCTAATATGTACATGATAAAATTATGGCTTAGGTATCCTGTTCTGCAGGGGCGAATTTAGGGGTCAGGCCGCCCCTAGGCACAACATTTTTGTGCCCCCCCCCCTCCCCTTCTATTTTAGTATCCAATAGGTTTTTATTAATTTTAGGTACAACTTTTACAATACAATTCAGTTATAGGTTTGTCCTGCATGGGACAGTGCGTTAGCTTAATAAATCACATACAAAAAAAAGGAAACTGGTGCAGAAACAATAGTGCAAGTATGGAAAAAGGGGAAGATAAGATGGGAGAGGGTGGATAGAGGTGGGGGAGAGGGAGGGGGGGGGGGTATTCCGGTATATTTAAGAGTATTTCAATAACAGGGCTAAGACATCTGGTATATATGTATACTGAGATGTGTGAGCGGATCGGCAAATACTTTCACCAGAGGAGAGGGTCGGCAGGAGAGAGAGCGCGGTGGGAGGGCGGCGAGTTTCCAGGACGCTGGCGGGGGGGTGGGAGCACTAGGGGGATAGGGAGGCCATTACGTCTTTGTAGGTCTTTGTGTCCCTGAAGAGCAGCCATCTGGTCCACGTACTCCTAAACTGGGCATGTCTGTCGTCAGCCGAGGATAGGATGTCCTCCATGTCCATGTAAAAGTCTATTTTTTTGAACCAGTCTTTTATTGTTGGAGGAGAGGAGGAACGCCATCTCACCGGAATAACCGATTTAGCTGCGTTGTTCAGGTGACACAGCAGAGAGTTTTTGTATCTCGAGAGGGGGGCCGGGGAGAGGTGAAACAGCCAAAATAATTGGTCGGTGGGGATCTGGTCACCTAGGATAATCCCTGACAACCTGATGATTTCTGTCCAGAAAGGCCGAATGAGTGGGCACTGCCACCATATATGGAGTGGGTTCCCTGGGGCTCCCGTGCAGCGCCAGCAGATATTGGGAGCACCGGTACCCATTTTGGAGAGAGTATCTGGGCATCTGTACCAGCGGGACAAAAGTTTGTATTGTGTCTCACGGACTCCTACACTAGTGGAGCAAGCGTGGGCCAGACAGAAAATCTTTTCCCAATTAGTTTCGCCTATTTCTTTTCCCAATTCGTGGTCCCATGTTGTCGTAAAGTGGGGGAGTTTGAGACTAGTGTCTGCCAAAATAAGGTTGTACAGCGTAGAGATGGTGTGTTGGGGGGGAGACGTATTGGCACAGAGGAGTTCAAAGGGCGACGGGGGTGTGGTAAGTGCGGTGGGAGGGCCTAGGGAATGGAGGTAGTGACGGACCTGAAGGTATCGCCAGAATTCCACTTCCGGCAGATTCCATTCAGCTTTAGCTTCAGCAAAAGACAGAAGACGCCCCCCTCTCACCAGCTGTCCCACTCGGAAGAGCCCCTTGTCCAGCCAGCAGCTGAAGGCCTTTAGGTCGGTACCTGGGGGAAAGCTGTTAAGGGCAAGGAAGGTCTTAAACGGAGAGGCCTTTGAGGAGATAGAGGGGAGTTTCCTAAGAGATTTCCAGGTTTGCATAGTGGGTCCTATCGTGGGGTGGTCCAGACCAGGTAGGGAAGGGAGCCACGGGGCAAGGTATACCGGAATGTGTATTTCCTGCTGCTCAATCTGAACCCATTGCTTCAATGTATCTCTTCTTGACCATTCAAGGATTCTAGTTAGCAGGGAGGCCTGATAGTACCCTTGAATGTTTGGGAGTTTAAGGCCCCCTCTGAGTGTTGTTCTGTGCAAGAGATCTAGTTTCAAACGCGGTCGTTTTCCTGCCCATATAAAGTCGCGTATAATGGCCTGTATGTCCTTGAACCAGTGTTGGGGGATCTTAATGGGAAGGGTTTGAAGGAGGTATAGGATCCTAGGGAGGAAATTCATCTTCAGGATTCCCAATCTGCCAAACCACGAGAAGGGCCGAGCCCTCCATGCACACAGGTCGTGTCGCAGTTTTGCAAGAAGGGGAGTGAAGTTAGCCTCAAAAAGCTGTGAGGGGCTTCTGGTGATGACTACTCCTAGGTATTTTAACTGGGAGTCGTGCCAGGTGAAGGGAAACGCTGCTTTGAGGCCGGTGATTACATTAGGGGGCGTGGTGATATTTAGTGCAATTGATTTTGTGTAATTGATTTTAAAGTTGGAGAGAGCTCCAAAGAGGCGGAACTCCTCCATTAGGTTAGGGAGGGAGGTGACCGGAGAGGTAAGTGTTGCGAGTAAGTCGTCTGCGAATAAGGCCAGTTTGTATTCCTGGCCGTGGAGGGTGAAGCCGGAAATGTTAGGGTTCGCTCTGATAGAGAGGGCTAATGCCTCCATGCACAGAACAAATATCAGCGGCGAAAGGGGGCATCCCTGGCGGGTGCCGTTCCTAATATTAAAGGAGGGGGAGAGAGAGCCGTTAACCCTGACCCTTGCCGAAGGGCTGCGGTAAAGGGAGAGGATGTGTTGGGAGAAGGTGGGACCTAGTCCCATGTGTTGGAGGATGCCCGACATGAAGTTCCAGTCTACCCTGTCAAACGCTTTTTCCGCGTCGGTGGAGAGCAGGATCGCTGGTGCTCCCGTTTTGGAGATGTGGTGGACAAGGGCCAGGATTTTGGAGGTGTTGTCACGGGCCTCGCGTCCCGGGACAAATCCAACCTGGTCGCTGTGTATGATGCTAGGGAGGAGTAATTTCATTCTATTTGCTAGGAGTTTGGCGAAGAGTTTTAAATCCGAATTCAAGAGTGATATAGGGCGGTAGCTGGGGCACAGAGACGGGTCTTTGCCTTCCTTGGGAATCACTGTAATAATAGCTTCAAGGGATTGGGAGGAGAAGGGGGATGAATCTGAAACTGAGTTAAAAGCTTCCAGTAGCATGGGGGTCAATCTATCTTTAAAGGCCTTATAGTAAACAATGGGGAAGCCGTCAGGGCCTGGGCTCTTCCCGGTGGGAGTCGATTTTATGGCTTCTTCTAATTCGTGTAGCGTGAATGGTTTTTCTAGATCCTCTATGTTAGCTGGGCTAAGCTTCGGGAACCCTACCCTGGTGAGATATTCACCTATCGCGCGTTGCTTTTCCCCGGTTTCTGAGGAGGGGCCCGTGGGAGGGAGATTGTAAAGCGAGGAGTAGTAGGAGCAGAAGGTCTCCGCTATCTTATCGGTTTCGTGGAGAGTATGGCCTTCTCCATCTCCAATAGAGGGTATGAAGGAGGTGGCTCTTTGTTCGCGAAGCGCACGGGCCAGCATTTTGCCGGGTTTGTTTCCCCATTTATAGTATTTGCCTCGGCATTTTCTGTAGGAGAATTTAATCTTATCTAGAAGGATCTTGTTTAATTCTGACCGAGCAGCTATGAGTTCTGAGTAGGTGTCTGAGGAGAGGGTAGTTTTATGGGATGATTCGAGGCTTTGAATATCCTTAAGGAGTTTCTCTATCTGGCCAGTCCTCTGTTTTTTAAGGAAGGAGCTTAGCTGTATACATTTCCCCCTCAGGACACATTTATGCGCCTCCCATATTGAGAGTTTGGATACATCTGAGGTTGAGTTATGCTCAATGTAATCCTTAATGGCCTCGTCTAATTGTGATCTGCAATATGCATCGTTAAGCAGGGATTCATTTAAGCACCAGGGTCGGTAAAGTGGCGAAGCGGGATTTAAGGAGAAATCTAGTGAAATGGGGGCGTGGTCAGACCAAGTCACTGGGCCAATTTTGGCATCACAGGCAGACTGGAGTTGGTTATGATCTATCAAAATGTAGTCTATCCTCGAGTAGGATTGGTGGGGGGGGGGAAAGTGTGTGTAGTCTTTTTCGGATGGATGCAGGATACGCCAGATGTCGGACAGCTGGTGAGAGTGGAGCAAGCGCCTGACCCTGCGTAACGTCCGCTCAGGGCGGGAGGGACCAGAGGAGACATCAAGTCGGGGGTCCAGGGCCCAATTCAGATCCCCACCAATGACCAGAAGGCCGACACGGAGGTTCGATATCTTATCTAGCATTTTCTCTATGAAGGCCGGCTGGCCCTGGTTGGGGGCATAGATATTAGCTATGGTTATATTGGAGTTGGCTATGGTGCAGGTGATAAGAAGGCATCTCCCCTCCTCCAACTCGTGTACAACAATATTGGAAACTGGTAGGTGCTTAGCGAACAAGATTGCTACTCCCTTAGACTTGGACTGGGAAAAGTTAGAGTAATGGACAATGGGGAAGTAGTGATTGCTGAGTTTAGGCACTGTTTCGGACTGACGGAAATGAGTTTCCTGTACCAGGACTATGTCTGCCTTCTCGGCACGAAATGAGCGGAGGGCCTGGGACCTCTTTTCAGGGACATTTAACCCTCTGGCATTTATGGAGAGAATCCTAAGGGAAGTAGTCATGTGGGGGGAAAAGGACCAAGATGTATAATGCTAGGATACCGGAAGGGGGGGTGGAGGAGGGAAGGATGGGGAAAAGGACAGCTGAGAGGGGGGGAGGTGGGACATGTGTAACCAAAGTAGGTAACAGAATGCAACACAACATAGTACAAGTCAATTAGAAAACAAAAATATAATAGCCGCATCCGGACAAAAAATAAGGAACTACCAGAGCCCTTATGTCACGGAAAAAAAACAATTGCGGCAGGGGGCACACTGGGGGGGCAGTGCCTTCGTCCGCCCAGGTGGGGGGTTAGAACATACGAACAGTCGCATGTAGCGATAAACAATAAACACGGTGCATATTATTAGGTAGTAAAACATAAAGTAACACGTTTGTATATTTGAAAAAAGGGTACTTATGTATTATCTGGGCTCCCATGTTAAATGCACCCCATTTATTCATACCCCTACTATCCAACTACGCATGGAGTTGATTTTATATAGTGTGGCGAGCGCAGCGAGCCACCGTGCCCGAAGCGTGGCGAGCGCAGCGAGCCCCGCGAGGGGACGCGGTCCCATAAGAAAAACGGGAGCCCAGATATTACATAAGTACCGAAAAAAGGATATGCTCAGTCTCCAGACGCTCCCGGATGCGTCAGGAGAGTGAGAAATGAGTGTGGGCAAGAGGGGGGATCAATGCAGGTCATGGGGGGTCTGCAGTTGAAGGAGGGCCTGCTTCTCTGGGCTTTTTCTTGGAGGACTTGGCCAGGTCCCAGCGGGGCCTTCGCGGGAGGCTTGGCGCGGGAATGGTGGGGAGGGAGAAGGCCTGCCAGTCTGGTAGTTGTATAGGGTCCAGGCCAAGCGTAGAACAGAAGTTCGAGAGACCTGATGGATCTTTGAGGGTGATGAGTTGGCCCCCCTGCGAGACCTGGAGGGACAGCGGGAAACCCCAGCGGTACTTGATCTCCTTGTGGCGAAGGGCCTCCGTTAGGGGCTTCAGCATCCGTCGCTGTTGTAGGGTTCGCCAGGAAAGGTCCTGGTAGATTTGGATACTAGATCCTTCGAATTCTATTGCTTCTAAGGCGCGAATCCTGCGGAGGATTTCCTCCTTCTGTGAGAAATAGTGGACACGGCAGATAACGTCTCTCGGGCGGTCCGTTGCAGCTCCCCTCGGACGTAAAGCCCTGTGGGCTCGATCGAATTCTATTGAGTCATTTGGGTCCAGGTTCAGGATCTCCCCAAAGATTTTGTTGAGAGCGTCCATCAGACCAGAAGGGGGGATGTCCTCTGGTAGGCCGCGGACCCGCAAGTTGTTCCTACGACCTCGATTGTCCAGATCGTCTATTTTACTTTGCGTCGACCTTAGGTCCATGGATTGTTGGGATAATGATTCCCTTAGATGAAGGAGCTGGGCGTGAACTTCGTCCCTATCATCTTCCAGCACAGAGACGCGTGTGCCGATGTGGGTCACGTCGGACTGGACCAGAGCTATTTGAGATTGAAGGGACTCATGGAGTCTCGTTTCAAGGGCCTGCATGTCTTGCTTAGAGGGCAGTGATTTAACATGAGATAGAATCTCTGATATTTCGCCTCTTAGCTGCGCAATGGCGTCCTGTGAGGGCCCTGGCGGAGGGATTGCGGCCATTTTGGAGGCTGAGGAAGTGGCCTCGTCCGAGGGGGCTTCTGAGGGACTCCCGGAACGGGGGGTGGAAAGAAAGGAGCGCAGATTCTGTTGGTAGGAGCTGGTGCGAGGTTTTAGAGGAGTTTGGCTTTGGGAACCTTTTCCCCTCTTGCCCATTTAGAAGAGGAAGCTAGTGGGTGGTTACATGAAGATGGAGCACTGTGTGTTGTGCTATAGGGGACGAAGGTCACATTCCCCCGTTAGTGGGGCGGCATGTCAGGTGGTGTGGGTTCACATTTGCTGGCTCCATGAAGGAGCTGGGTACTGTTTTTTAGCTTGGTATCGTTTCTTTTCTTCTTTCCCCCTTGTTGTTAATTGTATGGTGCTTGGTGATTTTTACTCTTTATTTTATTTTTATTTTTTATATGATTTTTTTTTTTTTTTTTCCCCTTTTATTTAATTATTTATTTGTTTTCTCTCCCCTCAGCAGGGGCTTCAGAGTAAGAGTGCTGGAGGAGGCTGGAGGGTAGGCCACAAGGGGGAGCCCTTAGCTAGAAGATCTGTGTGATTGAGAAAAAAAAAAAAGGGGGTCTAAAGTGGATCAGTTTGTGGGAGCCCGGGGGGGAGTTTGATGGCTGTAGTTAGGTAGGCTGCTGGGTATATGTGTGTGGCAGAACTGGTACTGCCCAGGCCTGTCCTGCAGGGGACAGTGGGCAGCGGAGAGAGCTGTAGGGCTATTTATCTATATATCTCAGCTGGCGGCTGCCTGCGTGGCTGGCGGCTGCCTGTGCTGCTTGGCCGCCCTGGGTCACTGCAATGTCAGCCCCTGTGTTCGGGGGAGCCAGGGGGGCAGACGTCCCCTTATCGTGGGAGGTAGAGGGCGCTGGGAGTACTGCGCGTGTGCTGCCTCCCCGAGCAGTCCCCTGTAAGGCGCGGGTGAGTGGCGCCCGTCCACTTCCGGGTCCCGCTGCGTCTGATGTGGCGCCCGGTCCGGGAGTGCAGGCTGTGATAGCGGCGGAGAGAGGGGGGGGAGAAGGGTACCTGGCTGGGGCCCGGACGGCCGGCCGCTGGGTCTTCCTTCACGGCCGCGTCCTCCGCAGCACTCGCTCCGATTCCGGGTCCTCCTCTAAATTTAGTCCCCGGCTTCTGTCCGCAGTAAGGCTGCAGTCCGCAGGAGCCTTGAAAAAGGCACCCCGACTCCGCAGCCAGGTAAGGTCGACGTCGGAGGGCACTGGGAAGGGAATGGAACTTCTTGGGCAACTGCACAGGTGTAAGGATGTCCTCTGGAGTCTACTTTAGGATGTAGTCACCGGAGCCCTGCAAGAAAGCTGCCAGTGTCGATGGCCGCCAAGCCACGCCCCCTCCCCTTCTATTTTAATGTAATCATATATGTATATACATTGTTATTTATATATTTCATTAAAATTTAACTGAGTGTAGCCCACCTCAATATTTTCTTAAGCACTCTGGACTGCTCACTGTATGGAGGACCCGGAGGGAGGGAGGCACTTATTAGTATAGTGTCTCTGTCAGTCTCTCTCACACTGTGACTGACTGAGCGCAGGGAGGATCTGCGCGCCGCTCTGCTCAGCTGCTGGATACACAGCAGCCAATAGACTGTGTGTGTGTATAGAGTAGCCAATGGGCGGGAGCCGGCAGCAGTGAGCCTGAGCCATTTCCGGACGCGCAGGGGGACCAACGGACCCAGCCACTAAGTGGTGATGTAATGTGCATGGCAGAGTGGGTGGGCAGTGGCGGGCAGGGACGTGCAGTCAGGGGAGGCAGGGGAGGCAGTGCCTCCCCTGTCATAATGATGTGAATAATAAAAAGAAGATATTTATATATCTTCTTTTATTATTTTCATCATTTCTACCTCTCCCCCTGCCTCCTACCATCTTACACTGCTGCATGTGAGGGTGGGAGGCAGCGGGAGAGGTGCCTCCCGCTGTTAACATTAAAACACCGTGCAGAGGGGGGCGGGTAGGGGAGGGCAGGGGCAGGGTGCAGCAATGGGCTGTAAAAGCCCATTGAAAATGAATGGGGAAGCGGCACTCATACTGGTGCTGCAATGACAGGGGCACCAGTATGAATGCACGCCCCCAGATGTGATTGGACAGCGTATCCAGTGATGGATCCGCTGTCCAATCACACACATGCAGGGCCCACCTGCATTGGATGCAGAAGCGCGACAGCTTGGAGTCCGGCGCCGCTGTCACCGCCGAGGAGAGGTGAGTCCGCCGGGGGAGGGGGGCGCATGTACGCCCTGCTGCCTGTGCCCGGCCGCTGCATATACCATACAGCATGGTATGCGGGCGGGCGAGGGGGGGGGGGTCCCGTGCGGGGAGATCAGTGCCTCCCCAGGCAATGACCTCACCGCACGTCACTGGTGGCGGGTGACGAGCGGCGCTGCCGCCAACATATGATAATTTGTGTCTGCGGCGGCGACGCTTGTCACTTGCCGCTGCCCACCCGCTGTGCCATGCTGCTATTTAACAGAATGTCAGCCTGCCTGCCGCCCTTAATTGGTGCCGCCCTGAGGCCGGTGCCTCACGGGCCTAGGCACAAATCCGGCCCTGCTGTTCTGACCTGATTGGGATCCACAGTCTCTACCAGCCTTTGGAGCCCATATAAGTTAAGTACTTGACTGAGGTTGCACTGTGAACAGTGCCATATTTAGCCCCTTGTTGACATCAGTTGCTTTAAACACCTTTATATCAAACTGACAGCAACCGTTTAAGTTCCACACATCCCACTATGCACGAGTCAGCTGCCGCTAAGACAGGGCAGCGCTCACACTCTTGTCAGTTCACCACTTGTCTCCATGTCCCACATTCCACATACCCGTGATCTATCTTGCCCCGTGTCTGCGCAGAAGGCTTGTTGCCATAGGAGCAAGCAGTCCGCCGCCCACGTACACACTGCACTAGGCAGCTGATCGCATATGGATAGAGACACAGGGGAATCCCCTGTTGACGTCAGCTCTGATGACGGCGGCCCCGCTATCGCGGCTGTCAGTCACCGCTGAGCCCGCTGGTGGAACCAGCTGACGGGGTCAGTGTAGGAGGGACTGGCGCCCTTTTTTCACGTATTTATATGTCCACTACTTTCAGTATGTGTCACCCCTGACGAAAACCAGAACCCCTGGTTGAAACGGCTGTTGGGTCAGCTGTACGCAATGTTTGTATAAAGATGCCTGCATTGTGAATACAATATTAATTTTTCATCCACAAACGAGTGCTGGTCCCTACTTGCTTTGTCTGCCTGCTACGGAGATTGGGTGAGTGAGTGAGTATCTATCTATCTATCTATCTATCCTAGTCTGCAGCACTACTTAAGGCCCCCATACACTACGCCGACTTGTCCTAAGGACAAGTCGGCCTAATGTCGGCCCCGACTTCCCCTGAGCTCCCCCGGCAGCTCCTGATATGATTTGGCACTTGATGTGCCATTTCTTACATGTGATAAATCGGATCACATGTAAATCCGGGGGGAGCTGTGGGAGAGCAGGGTCTGGGGGAGCTTGCAGGCGGGGGGGGGCATCAGGGGGAGCGGGGACCAGAGACCGGAGAGCAGGGTCCGGTCCATGTGTGATGAGAGAGGGTAGTCACCTAGCGGCAGAAGAGGTGGCGGGGAGCGGGGTCCAGTCCAGCTGCAGGAGGGGAGCACGTCCTGCTGAGACTAGGTAGCGGCAGCTGCAGGCAGGGAGCACGGATCGCACGGCGCATAACAGAGTCCAGGTAGCGGCGAGCGGGCGAATAGGAAACATCCTATTCAAAAGACTGGGCGGGCAGGGCGGACGCTGATTGGTCTTTTGAATAGGATGTTTCCTATTCTCCGGCTCGCCGCTACCCTAACTCTGTTATTATGCGCCGTGCGCTCCGTGCTCCCCACCTGCAGCTGCCGCTACCTAGTCTCCAGTCCACACACTAGCTCACTACCACTCCTGGAGCTGGACCGGACCCCGCTCCCCACCACCTCTCCTGCCGCTAGGTGACTACCCTCTCTCATCACACATGGACTGGACCCTGCTCTCTGGTCCCCACGCCCACAGACCAGCTCAATGCCGGCTGCACATAAGATTTATCTTATGTGCAGACCGTCCGACATCCAGATCTGATCCGATGCGCACGGGACCGCGCATCGGATCAGATTGGATGTCATACCCTACACGATTTGGGCAATTTCACCCGATTTCTCAGCCTGATCCTCCAGAATCAGGTGAAATCGGGCCCAAATTGTGTAGTGTATGGGGGCCTTTAGGGGTAAATAAAAGAACAATAATGGTGTGTACACATGGGGGCGATAGGGGCTATAATCGCTGGGAATATGGTCGCAGGCGACCATATTGGCAGTGATTGGAGTGCGCACCAGCGATAAATCGCCGGGTGCGCGCTCCCGTTTTCTGCTCCATTGTAATCGCTGGTCGCAGGAGCTTGCTCCTGCGACCAGCTAATTACCTCTGCGGCTCCCCCAGCAGAGGTTCCTTTTCATCAGCGACCATCTCAGGTCGCTGATGCAAAGGAGACACTGGGCAATATATTGCTCAGGAATATATTGCTGAGCAATATATCTCCCCCCGTGTGTACGGGGCTTAACACTTGTCTCCTTGTTCCACCCGCCCCCCAGCAAATTACCTTTGTGATTGTGCACATTGCTGTCTGCAGCCTGAGGAGCACTCAGAGGCGGATCTGAGGGAGCTTTAATTGTAGATAGCTTTGTGGGTGAGAGAATCGGCAGCACCTGCCATTCTGTTTGGCACCTGCCCGCCCATCCTCTGCCACTATTCTTGTGCTTGCTTCCGGCAGGCAGTGTGGCTGCGGGCAGCCTGTACCATCCCCCACCCCAGCCACCACTGAATATTCCGCACTGTGAGTTGGTGTGAGGCACAGCCGCAGCTGCATAGACACAGCTGACCCTGCCGCACGAACACAGCTGACCCCGGGCCCATGCTCCTAGTCCTTCAGATCCGGCCACCCCGCACCAAATAATTTTTTTTTTTAAAGTGTGTGTGTCTGGACCCGGGCCCCACTGACAGGCCCGGGCCCAGGTAAAATGTACCCGCCCCCTCCCCTCTCGGCGGCCCTGACTGTAGGCTCTGTGCTCTGAAGGCTAGCTTACTTTCGCTGCTCGCAGGGTGATTGACACCCTGCTGGTGTTCCCGGCCGCCAGGTGGTAGTCCGCTGATGTCATCAATGGCCTTTGCAGTGCCGAGTGAGTCCTGGCAAGCAGGGGAAATAATTTGATGGTGAATGATGTACCCCCTGTGTGCACAGCTACATACACATTTGCACCCATGCACAGTGGCGGGGAAGTCCTTCTACCTGCTCTCAGGGCCAGATTTAAGTAACAGGCTGATGCCCTACCCCCCTAAATGCTGATGTAGAAGTCACAGTCCCAGGTCTGGAGGCGGCATCCTGTCCTCTCCTCCTCCACAGTGCTGGAGGAGATGTCACTGCTGGATATGGAGCCGTGGACCCCCACGACCGCCCCTCCCGCGATTCGTGACCCTGCCTGCGCATTTCACGGACCTCCACGACCCCCCCTCCAGTGTTTCGCAGACCCCCGCAAGAAGGGGGGATGCCATGCTGCCCCCAGCAGATGCCGCCCATAGGCACGTGCCTAGTGGGAAATGCAACCCTGCCTGCTCTGAATCAGGCCCATTGTTCAGGTTTTAAGGATAGTCATGCTTGAGCACAGGTGACATAATTAGTACCACAGTCAATTTGATTTAACCATCTGGACTCATGCATGGATATCCTTAAAACCTGGACTGTAATAGAGTTTAAAAAACAGCTGTAACTACATTCACTGTCAGGGCAGAACAAAGCGGGAGCTAGGACCCAGGGAGAGTCAGCTCTTCCCAGTGATCATGAACACATGAGATGATTCAGGGGCGGATTGGCCCACTGGGACACCGGGCCATTTCAAACCCTCCTCTGTTGGGCCGTTTTCCATGCTTGATGGGGGAGAACCAGAATGTTTCCCACCATCGATGTCACAGTTTTTGCGGTTTCCCCAAGGTGTCGGGACACGGAGCATAGCACTGCCCCCGACACCCACCCCCCATATTTTGATTGGTCCACAGATCAATCAATCAAAGAAAATGGATGACCATCGATATGTAAAAACATCGATGGTCATCCCATGAATGGTATTACACCATCGATGGCTAGTTGGTCTTTTGCCATCGATGGCAACCATCGATGGCAAAGGCAACGATAGCCATTCCTAGACTATCCTGCCTACTGGCCTGAAGAGCAGTAGCCACGCCCCCTCCACCAGAGCACACTGACTGAATAACACCCGTGACCCAGCACACTGACTGAATAACACACGACGTGACCCAGCACAGGCCTTTGGCAGCGGCTGGAAGCCAGAGTGAAAGCTCCGCAGACAGGACTGTGTGCAGTGGCTCCTCGGTCCTCTCCTCCTGCCAGCACCTTCCTCCCACAGTGGTTTCAGCCCAGACTTCAACCGTGAGTACTTCTGTGGGGGGTTGAAATACCCGCGAATTTCGCGGGTGGGGGAGGGGTACCCGCGAATTTCGGGGGGTCGTGGGTGGGGGAGGGGTACACACGAATTTCAGGGTGGTGGGGGGACGCAATTTGCTTCTCTCTGTAATAGAGAATAGGGCATGTGGAGAGTGTGATCCCTCTGACCGCACTGCCGCTGTGTGTAGCCCATAGTAGGCTACAATGGGCTATCGCCATCCGAGATGCGTCTGGCGGTGCTGCTGGGGGGATCGCAGCAGGGTTACTTACTATTTTGCCCCAAATATTAGTTGATACATGCTCTAGGGATGGGATATGTGCAATTGCGCTTGTATTGAGCTGCTCCGTGTAATAGGGTAGTTAAATATAGAGATTGCAGCGCTATGAAATGTAACAATGGGTATTTGTGCTTTGCCTGTAAAAAAGGTTTTTTTTTTTTATTTGAAAACAAATTGCATAAATGTTTACACTCTTTTTGAGTAATTGTGGTTGGATAGCGGAGTTAGGGTATCGGTGCTCCCGGCTAACCACCAATGTGTTTCAAGATTTAAGGTGTGTACACACGGGTGCGATATGGCTTCCGATGTTGCCGATATAGTGCACATCGGAAGCCATATCGCATACCGATTGTGTACTATTGAGGGCTTGCGAGCCCGATGCGCTGCCTATGCGCGCTCCCGAGTGAGCGCAAATCGGCAGCGACATAGTGAGGGCAGGCAACAAGACTATATAGTGCAGATCTGCACTATATAGTCTTTGTGCCTGAATACTCACTCACTATAGCTCCAGCGGCCAGAGGGAGAGGGGCTTCTCCTAGGGCTGCGCTGCAGGGCTGATGACCCGGCCAGAAGAAGTCTGCCTAAAGAGGAGGGCGGGGGGTGTGGCCTGATGTCTGCACGGTGGGGGGGGGGGGAAGCTGTTTGATGTGCCGCAGCCCCGGGTGTCGCAGCACGCTGACATCCCGGCACCCAGTGGTGACAGCAGGTACTATACTATGCTCTCCTTCATTTTCCCACACACCGTCGACATGCTGCCGTGCGATGCAAGTCCCGATGCCATCAGATCGCATCGGGACTCGCATCGCACGGCAGCATGTCGACTGTGTACACACCATAACTCTTTGTCAAGAATGTTTTGGCCACTTACGGGGGGGGGGGGTTGTATAATTTATACTAGAAAAACTTTATTTAAAAATTGTAAAAACACAGTTTTTTTTCTCGGAAGTGGTCATTATAAAAGGCGGCAAGCACATGTTTTTTGTTAGGTAGTGAAATGAAAGGATATCGAGTTGAGCTGTTGTGTGTGTTATTATGAATCTTTAAAAAATAATCAGAGACAATGGCTTGGAGGCGACTTAGTACGGAACTAAAGAAAACCGAAACCAAATGGATTTATGAATTAAATACGCTTAATCCAGCTGTCTTAAATATCGATATAGAGTTAAACGCCTTATTTCAATAACACGCGCAACAGCTCAACTCGATTTCATTTCACCTCTCTCTCTTTCTCTCTCTCTCTCTCTCTCTCTCTCTCTCTCTCTCTCTCTCTCTCTCTCTCTCTCTCTCTCTCTCTCTCTCGCGCATTTATAATTATCGCATATGTTCTAACATATGCGATAATTATAGCAAAGGACAGCTCTTGCGTTAAGAGCTTTCCTTTGCGGTGAGAGTCGCCGGGTCCCGGCGGCTCCACCCTCCCTCCCACACCCGGCGCTGCTGCTGCTGCGCCGGGCTCTCCTCCTCCCTGCGCCCGGAAGAGGATCAGTGCACGGAGGAGGTCACCGGTCCGGGCAGCACAGCTCTGTGCTGCCCGGACACAGGTGAGGGGGCGATGTGGGGCGGCGGTGATCCGTGCGTGTCGGGGCGGCGGAAGGTCGCTGTAAATGCCCATTGGCTTTTATGGGGCATCGTCAGATTTTTTTTACTGGCGATGCCCCCCTGCCGCGGTAACCCGGCGGGGGATGCTTACAGCATCCCAAAATGCGGTAAAACCCCCGATAACGGGGTTTTTACCGCATTTCTAGCTTAGAGAATCTCCCCCTCTCTCTCTCTCTCTCTCTCTCTCTCTCTCTCTCGTCCAAGGAATTAAACTCCTGACCTGATTGCTGTGAGGCAGCGATACGAAGCACTATTGCTGCCCATACATGCGTTTTCCACTACATCTCATTGCAATCTAGTCCAAAAGTAGCCACATTGCAAGGTAAAATAGCACCGTGTGTGGGCACCTTATGTCACCGTGCTGCCCCGTATCTCTGTATATACACACTGACAGCATTACTGCCTCTCAGCACTGAGGCCATGGGTACACAAACTCCACACCATGGCAATATCTGTGTGGAGTTTGTATATTCTCCCCATGCTTGTGTGGAGTTTCACCGGGTGCTCCCGTTTCCCCCACAACCCAAACATTATACTGTTAAGTTAATTGGCTCCCACCGTCACTCGCTCGCGCGCCCCCATCAGCAAGGCGGTGGGAAGCGGGGACCCAAAGGGGTGGGAAACCCATCTCTACTTCGGGAAGCGGACGGGCAGCAGACATCCGCTGACGCCAGCTGCCCACACACGTCACGGGGGCATTTACGTGGGAATGCCCATGAAATGCTGGGCGTTCCCATGGGCACGACCCCTCGCCGCCGAACCCCCAGCCCACCCGCACTGCTAGGTGCGAACAGGACAGCCAACTGGTAGTTTGCCATGCCCGCACCAAGTGTCTGCACATGCGCAGACACTCAACATTGCTCCCCCATGCAAATGTGCAGGGGATCGCACAGACCAGAATAAGGACCACTATGTAGACAAAGTGATTGGACATTGACAGTAAATAGATGAATGTATTTTGCAGGTCCTCCAGGTGCAGCCACCACTGCAGACTCCCTTCTTTGCAAACGGCCTACAAGTTCCTGGACAACAGCCGGTGGTAGGTTTTGCCATTTTGTCTTGTAGTACAGCGACTAACTGTGACATTGAAGAAGGTGGAGTCGGCCTAGAACGCACCTGTCTCTTTAATTCAAACTCACGGGTCGATCCTATTAGGTCCTATAAGGGCGCGAGGTGCCATTCGGGTTCTGTTTTGCCATGTATTTAAATGCCGGCAACGGCATCTGATTCAGCCCGATCTTGCACCCTTTTCTGGGCCAAATTCGCTTACAATTGCTCATACCCCCTATGGAGGTGCGAGCACTTTTTAAGTGAATTCAGCCGTCTGTATAGTGCGCTTGGTGCCGTGATGATTCTCACTCGCGAATCAACCGCAACAAATAGGATCGACCCCTAAGTGGGGTTAAAATCTGGATTCTGAGCTGGCCAGTTCATCCGAGTTATTGCATTTTCTGTATATGAGTCCAGCGTCACCATGGTAACATTAAAGGTGGCATTGTCGTAGAACTGCCACAATATAGGGAGCATAGAGTTATAGAGAACATCTCTATACTACTTAGATGTAATGTGACCAGGGCTTTTTTGGGCCAGAACGCCGTTCCTGAAGCTCTTTTCCAAAATTACGTCACAGTGCTCCGGGACCTCTGCGGCCTACCCCGCTGTCTGTCTCCTCCTCCACTGGGCGAAGTGACGTGGCTGCTGCTTCCCTTCTGATGGGATGGGAGGAGAGCGCTTTGTGCAGCTCTCCTACCCCTCACTGTGGGCCTTATTTTGGTTCACTCCTTCTGGCAAATTCCTTATTACTTGTGCAGAGAGAATTAGATTTGGGTGAGGTTTTACTTCAAAGTGAGATCTATATTGCAGTGTAAAAATAAAGCAGCCAGTATTTACCCTGCACAGAAACAAAATAACTCACCCAAATCTAATTCTCTCTGCACATTTTACATCTGCCCCGCTGCAGTGCACATGGTTTTGTCCATCTAAGAAGGAATTTGCCAGAAGGAGTGAACCAGAATAAGGCCCCGTGTCCCTGTGACTGGGCCATCAGCCAATAAGAGCTCGCTGGCCAGCTCCTGATTGGCTACTGGCCCACAAGCCAATCAGAGCTCACGGGCCGGCAGCTAATCAGGAGCCGGCCCGGGAACTTTGATTGGCTGACGGCCCAGTCATAGGGACACAGTGATGGGAAGGAGAGAAGCACGATGAGCTCACCTCCGAAGGGAAGTGGCAGCGGAGGAGGAGACATACGGCAGGGGGTCACCGGACTCTCCCGACAGCAGCAGCAACAGCAGTGAGTTGCACTGATGCTGGGAAATTCTGACACATTGGGGGCATATGTGTTTCTGGTACTGTGGGGGCATACCTGGCACCATGGGGATATATGTGTATCTGGCACTATTGGGGACATATGTATATCTGGCACTATTGCGGTTATATGTGTATCTAGTGCTGCACAATTGGGGGCATATGTGTATCACACCCCCATTTTCATTGGCCACACCCCATGTGACATGGGGCTACACCCATTTTTTGGTCGCACACAGTACCACTGAGTATTTTTTTAGACTTGCACCACTGGCTGGGGGGCATTGTTCATCTGGCACTTCATCCACGACCCCCATAGAGGGAGAAAAGAATAGGTGCTACCGTGCCCGCAAGGTGGCGAGCGCTCACCATGCTGTCTGAGTATGGGCAGTCGGGTTCCCGACTGTCGGAGTCCCATACCACACCCATTTGCAAAGTGATTTGTCACTCCATAACACTCGTGGTCTTGTTGACGCCAGCTCCCTGCAACACAAGACTCCTTACCACTTCACCATCCTCAGTTCAAAGACTGCTTGTCTCATATCCCCACTGGCCCTCCCTATCACTAATTGCTCTTGTATGTTTTACATCACCCAATATTATAAAATAAAATATTTGATTTTTTACATCACTGTTTCAGCCACTACATGTTAACCAGTACTGCCACCTAGTGTTATAGACAGTATCAAACTGATTTTAGCATCACAGTCTAACTTTATTACAACATTCATCATTCAGGTACTCCCTTAAGTGAGCGCAGGGCCAACATTTTTGGTTATAGACTCCATAACACTCGCTGCCATTGGTCCACTATCCCCCCCCCCCCCCCCCCTCACCACTTCACCCCTGCTCCATTGCTGCCCGCTGGGACCAGCATTTCCTCCTGTCTGCAGTCCCGGCACTCCTCCTGCTAGAATATCACTTGCAAAATGGCCACCACCTTAAAGCAGACCGTTATTTAGGATGCAAGAGGAGGTCGCCGCCTCCTCTAGCATCCTTAATAACCGTCTGCTGTGAGGGGGCGGCCATTTTTTATGTGAAATTCTAACAGGAGGCGCTGTGCAATTCCCTGCGGGCAGCAGTGGACTGGGCGGCAGCGGTGAGGAGGAGAGAAGGAGGGAGAGTGCTCCCTGGCAGCAGCGACAGATGTAGCCGCGGCCCCATTAACCCCCGGCAATAGCTTCCACAGACCCCCAGTGCCCAAACTGACCTAGCGTTTCCAAGCCACCGTGGGGTCTGTGGAGCTATTGTTACGCCACTGGCTGCATTCTTCTTTGTGAATGGAGGTTTATAAGCAGCTGCTCACCCATAATATCCAAGTACATGGGCCTCCCTACAAAGTGTTCCTGTCAAAACCAACACATTAGTGGCCATTTGGAAGTTGTATGCATGTGGTAACCCCTGGTTAGCACTCTCTGGTCCATGAGTTGCAGTTGCGGTTGGCTGAGGTCTTCCAGGGCGAAGTGCATTCTGGCAATGACCGCTGCTCTTACACGTATTAATCACGAAAGCAGAGTGGATTAAGGGACCTTCATAACATCCACAATACTTCTCACACACATGCCTCCGATCAGCCATCCTACATTAATCCCCTTTCAAACTCATTTAGCTCATTCCGGAAAGCCATTCCATTAGCAGTTGATCTTATCGGAGCCCCGCTACCAGTTTATAAGTTTACGAAAATGTGAAGATAGCTTTCATTTCCCAATATTCTAAATAGATCCATATAATCCACAAATGTTTAATAGACCAAACCATTTTTCTCTTTCGTCCAGTCCGGTGACACAGCTCCACCTTGGGATGTAGGAGGGTCCGCAGGAGCCAAGGCACCTATAGCTGAAACTTTTCCTCTGGCTGCAGGCTCCTCCCCTTCTGCAGCCCATCATGCTTCAGTTCGTTTTAGGTGCATACAGGAGTGGGTGCTTGGCTGATCGGCTGCTGTGGCAGCCGTCTTTTTTATTCTGGCTTTTCACTAAAATAGTTAGATTTTTCTTATTTTATTAACAATAGTGTTAGTGCAGGTTTTTAACGCCAGTGTGTTGCTTCTAATAGATGCAAATCACACTGAGAGTGCAGCAGAGGCTGACAGAAGCGCGTCCTGTCAGCGCTCTGTGTGCAGGGGTGTCTGTCTGCACCCGCTGCACAGCGCTTAACCCCAGGGTTTGGCTGGGCCCTGGGAGCGCTCCGGATCCGGCTCCTTGCAGAAGGGGAAGGACCTCCCGTGATGGCGGACGCCATATTCGAAGGGATTACAGCCTGAAATCCCTCCGGGGAAGTGAAGGCTGTCACAGGTGTCTGGTGGTGCCGGACGACTCCAAGTGATCCCGGCAGAGGGGAGGCACAAGGAGGTGAGGAGTCTTGATTGTGGGAGCAGCTAATGGGGGAAAAGGGCGCCCATTCAGGCTTCCTACCCCGTTGAAGCAGGGACTTGGTCCCTTCCCACTTGTGTGCGGGCGCCATTTTCTCTCTCCGCAGTGTAAGCTGAAGCTGGCTGAACTTGTTGCTGCGCACAAGTTTGGAGTCTCCTGGAAGCGCTACCCCCGCTGACGCTGAGAAGTACAGAACAGCAAGCAGACCGCTAAGTACAACAGGATATTCTGTCTTGTACATTGCCTGACATTTTGCACTGTGGGTTAATCATGACTGACACAGGTGATGATGCTGCTGCTGTAGAGGGGGGGGGGGGGGGCGGAGGACATGTCTTTAAACTGCAGTTTTTGCGGGGTTAAATATTCATGTGCACAGATGAACCAAGGGGAACCTTGCCCTGCTTGTAAGTCTGTGCCTGGCAATACACATGCCCAGGGGTCTGAGCAAGAGCCAGCGTGGGCTGCATCATTGGGGAGGTCTATGAATGCCCTTGTTGAGGCACAAAATAGACAGAGGAACAATTTAATCAGGTCTCCTGGCCCCAGTTTTTCCTCCCGAAATTCTATGGGGTCCATTTCTCCCGCGCAAGGGGACCCCATATTATTGCAGGTCATTCAGGAAACTGCGCAGGGGGTGCATAAAATGAATGCACTCATGGAAAAGTTTGCAAAAAAAACCCTGATAGTCCTTCCCAACCTTTTTTTCTCTCCCTTACCCCTTGATTAGGCTTTTCATTGATAAGTACCCCCTCTCATTTTGAAATATGGACAGTACTTAGTGGTATGCGGATCCTTATGCATGTCCTTATATTAAGGAAGAGCGGAGGAGTAGTATACAGCAAGGAATCATGCCCATCTGTGTCTAGACACTGGTTGTGTATTATCTCCAGGATTCCCACTAACACCAGTAGGATTAATGCCGCTGCTTCCTCTACCTTTTGTCAGTGCTGAGCAGTTAACTGCTGATGTCTGAGGGCAGCATGGGAAGCTCCCAGTGGATTGCTGGTCAGGCATATGACACAACATGGTTTGTCTCCATGGCAATGGGTCTTCAGCCATCAAAAGACCTTTTCATTGTCCGCCATTACCAATATTATTTTCAAGTACCCCCAGCTGGTCTGCAGAGTACCCCAGGTTGGGAACCACTGCTCTAGACGGCCTTCAGTTGCACCTCCTCTGCTAGTGTGCAGATGATTTGTCTGGTGACCATAGGGAAGAGGCTGAGGCATCAGTCCCGGGCATTGAGGATCTTATCCTGGCTGTTAGACAGGCTTTGGACTTGTCAGAGGAAGATAGGATTCAGGCTCAGTGCATTTTTAAGAGAATGCACAGAGAAGCTTTTACTTTCCCTTCAGACCCTGGTATGGTCGCATTGTTAGTGGAGGCTTGGAAAGTACCTGACAAAAAGGTGTCTATGTCCAAGAGATATGCAAATATGTATCCCATGCCCGAAGAGCATGTAAAAATGTGAGAGAGTCCCATTGGTGGATGCACCGGTGGCTAGACTGTCCAAGGCCACAGCATTACCAGTCCAAGGTAGTGCAGCCTTTAAAGATCCGGTGGATAAGAAAGTGGAAGGATGCCTAAAAGCTGTTGAGTTTGATTTACACTCCGCCTCATTATTGCCTCAGATTGGGTAGCGAAGGCTATGATTAAGTGGGCTGAGGCTTTGGCTGATCAGCTGCGGCCTGTTTCTGAGGCATTTTTCCTGGCAGAGAAACTCAGGTGTGCTGCAGAGTACATCACTGAGGCTGGGGAGGAAGGTGCCAAGATGGCATCCAAGGTTTCCGCCACTTCTGTGTCAGCAAGGCGAGCCCTTTGGCTGAAGTCCTGGGATGCTGACAGTGAATCTAAGAAAGCTCTGGAAACTCTAGAGTTTAAAGGGGAATTGCTTTTTGGCACTGAACTGGAAGCCATTATTAAACAGGCCACGGGGGGTAAAAGTACCTTCTTGCCTACCACCGCTAAGGCCTCAGGTTCTAAGTTTGGAGCATTTAAACCTACTTTTCGCTCCTCCTTTTTGTGGCGGTGCTTCCAACAGAGGACAGGCGGGAAGAGGTAGATTCCCGGCAGGTAAAGGTAAGGCTGCCAAATCCAGATTTGGGGCCTTCAGTAAGAAGCAAGGATCAAAAGGAGAGGATAAATCCTCCGCATGACGGGGTACAGGCTCACCGTTCTGGTCTCAGTGTGGGGGGTCGCCTCCTGCAGTATCGGGACAAGTGGAACCTTCCAACAACCGACCATTGGGTTCTGTCCATTGTCTCAACAGGTTATTGGATAAATCTCAGGGGGAATCATCCAAAGAGATTTCTGCCAACCCCTTTACCATGAGACGCCAGGGCACGCACGGTTCTTTTGGAAGCGGCCTCGGCTCTCAGGGAGAAAGACGTTATGGCCCCGGTCCCTCAGGAGGAACACAAGAAGGGTTTTTATTCGATACTCTTCTTGGTACCCAAACCAGATGGGTCAGTCAGACCCATTTTAAATCTGAAATCCCTAAATCAACACCTATGGGTGGATCATTTCAGAATGGAGTCTCCATATGCTTGGCAGCATAGAGCCAGGGGAATTTTTTAGCATCCGTGGACATCCAGGATACATATCTACATATACTAATATGCAACGAACATCAGTCTCTTCTTGGCTTCGCGATAGGAGAGACTCATTTACAGTTCCAGGCCCTACCCTTTGGTCTGGCCACAGCGCCAAGGGTATTCACACAGGTGATGGCAGCAATGGAACATTCTATCTTGCTGGCCAGGAAATGCAAAGACCATGAAACAGGAAAGTTTGCTTCTCTCTCAGGAAACAAAGGAGTCCTTACTTTGGTGGATGGACATAGAGACGTTGCAGCTGGGGCGGTCGCTTCGCTCTTGGGACAGGGTGGTGATAACGACCGACGCCAGTCTCAGGGGTTGGGGGGGGGAATTGCCCTTCACCATCGGTTGCAGGGTCTCTGGTCCAAGCAGGAATCCAGACTTCCAATAAATATATTTCTCTTTCAATGGTCCTGGTGACACAGCTTCACATTGGGATGTAGGAGGGTCCGCAGGAGCCAGGCACCTATCCTAAAGCTTTTGGAGGGTAGGCTCCTCCCCTACTGCATCCCAGATTCCTCAGTTCGTGTTAGGTGCCCACTGGAGTGGGTGCTATTCTAAAGGGCTGCCGGAGCAGCCGAAGGAGTAGAGTTAGTTAGGGTTTTTATTATTTTATTAACTTTTACACTAGCTAGGTAGGCACAGTGTGAGGATCCTCATTAGTGAATCCTCACACTGCTAGCGCAGCAGGAGCTGACAGAAGCGTGTCCTGTCAGCTCGCTGTGCACAGAGGAGACGCTGTCGGGCCTCCCTGTGCAGCGCTTACAGCTTCTTTTAAGAAGCTGCCTGGGCTCCGGAGCGCTCTGAAACCGGCTTCACGCTAGGTGGGGATCATGGGGGACAGGCGCTCCGTGATGGCGGCGGCCATTTTCTGCGGAGCTTACACACTGAGCTCCTGATATGAGAGGACAGCAGTGTTGTTACAGGCATGTTCCGAGTGGTCCCCAGCTGAGGGGGAGATACTGGAACTAGGAGATCCTACAATGGGAGCGGCTGTCTGGGGGTAGTTGGCGCCAAAAGTCACAGACCCCGCAGCAGCAGGGACTTGGTCCCTTCCCTCACTCTGTTTTGGCGCCATTCAGAACGCTTGCAGCGGAGCTGAGCTGGCTTACAGATCCTGACAGAGTGATTGGATTTCCTGGGCATCGCTTTCCCCATTCTGAAGACTACAGAAAGCTAAGTGAACTGAGTATATTGGTTCTGTATATAATGTCTGTACATTTAATGCTGTGACTGTGTTAATTGAGAACATCATGTCTGGCAACAGTCTGTGGTTTTGGGGGAGGGAGCCTTTAATGCATTGAGCGCTTGCAGTGGTTGTACACTGAAATTTGTCCCTGAGCAGATAAGGGGGGCTTATGTATTTATTGCGCTGCTGTGAAACCCATGGGGGAGTGAACCCCAGAGGGTAGTGCATCGGAGCTTGCGTGGGCTAAGTCCCTGGGCAGGTCTGAAAATGCTTTGGTGCATTACTGGACAGGCAGAGTGATGGCTGGTAACTTCCCTAGACCATTGCCATTCTCTCGGCAGTCCTTTAGCTCCTTGCCTCGGACCCAGACAGATCCTGACTTATTACATGTCATGCAGGATACTGCTAGGGGAATCAGCAGGTTTAAATTACTTGTTGGACAAGTTTTGTGGTTATTCTGTGGGGACCCCTAAAAGGCCTTATTCAGTGCCATTGTTAGCTGCTGATGAGGAAGGAGAGTACACAGACATACCCTGGAATCAGGGTGATGTTTCTGAAGAGTCCTCAGCCTCAGGGGTGGAGGATTTAATTACTGCTGTTAAACAGGCATTGAATTTGTCTGTGAAGTAAAAACTCCTGCAAAGGTTGTTTTTAAGAGACAGCGTGAGGAAAATGATATCTCCCTGCAGACGAGGGTTTACAAGATTTATTGGAAAACCCCTGATAAAAGGCTTTAGATGCCTAAAAGATGTTTAAGCCTGTATCCCATGCCTGAGGATCATGCAGACCTCTGGGAGAAGGTTCCAGTGGTAGATGCTTCTGTGGCATGCTTGTCAAAAGCCACTGTGCTACCAGTGCAGGGGGAACAGCCTTCAAGCAGGGCAATGGTTAAAAGGGTGGACTACACTCCGCCCTCTGATTGCTTCAGTCTGGGTCTCTAAGGCCAGGATTGGTGGGTCAGTGACCTGTGCTCTAGTTGACATACTGTTCCTTGTGTGTTGTTACTTGCGGAGAAGCCTAAAGCTGCTGCATAGTATGTGATTCAGGCTGAGCAGGAAGCTCTCAAAATGGCTGCCAGAGTTTCCTCAGTGTCTGTCAATCCCAGTAGAGTGCTCTGGCTTATAGCTTGGGAGGCAGATAACGAGTCTAAGAAGGCTTAGAGACATTAGCTTTTAAAAGGAAAGCTGTTATTTGGTTCAGAACTGGAAGAGATTATTAAGCAGGCCACAGGTGGAAAAAAGCACTTTCCTGCCTACTCCTGCAGTCAAGCAGACATCAAGGTTTTCTGCTTTCAGGCCGTCCTGTCGGCCCTCCCCTAGAGGAGGTGCGTCCTTTCGAGGACAGTCTTTTAAGGGATGGTCTCAGTCCTCCAGGGGCAAGGCCCCAAAGTCAAAATTTGGTTCCTTTCATAAGAAACCAAAGGAGAGGACAAACCCTCCGCATGACTGCCAGGGGTTTTGCCCGGCAGGTGATTAAGGTGGGGGGACGTCTGTCACTGTTCAAAGATGCATGGCCACTGTTAGACCGGGACTCTTGGGTGTTAGAAATTATAACCCAGGGTTACACCACTACCAGAGGAGGCTCGGCTCCGTACAGCTCTCTTGGGAGCGGCTCATTCTCTTTTAGAGAAGGGTGTGGTAGTCCCGGTCCACAGAGCGGAGTGGAAAAAAGAAGGCTTTTATTCCACTCTGTGTTTGGTGCCCAAACCAGACGGGTCTTTCAGCTGATCCTAAACTTAAAGCATTAATATCCATTTGTGGGTAGACCATTTCAGAATGGAGTCTCTACGGTCTGTGCTGCTAAGCCTGGACCAGGGAGAATTTTTAGCGTCCATGGATGTCCAGGACGCATACTTGCATGTTCCTATCCACCCAGAACATCAGGCTCTATTGAGGTGTGCAATAGGAGACCTACTCTTGCAATTCCAGGCGTTGCCCTTCGGTCTGGCCACAGCGTCAAGGGTATTCACCAAAATAATGTCAGTAATGGCGGCTGTGCTTCGACTGAGGGAAATCATGGTGATTCCATTTTTGGACGACCTGCGGTTTAAGACGGAGTCAGCAGACAAGTTGAAGAGTCACTTGACAGAAACCATCAGGTTTTTGTAGATTCATGGCTGGCTTTTAAATTTACAAAAGTCTCAGTCACAGAGACTCCAATTCTTGGAGATTGTTTTGGATACCCAGTTGCATCGGGTGTTTCTACCAGAGGCAAAGGCCAGGGATCTGGCTGCCTTGGTACAGGAGATCCTCGGGTCTCAGAGCACATCAGTATGGAGGTGCCTCAAACTGCTGGGGAAGGTGGTGGCGTCTTTCGAGACGTTACAGTTCGCCAGGTTCCACTCTCGAGTGTTCCAGTGGAACATTTTGACAGACTTGTCAGGGAATACTCAGACCATGATGTCAGAACAAACAGTGTTGTTTTTCAGAAACTCGATCCCTCCTTAAATGATGGATGGAGGTGGATTCCCTTCAGTGGGGTCGGTCCCTGCAGTCCTGGAGCTGGCTGGTAGTCACTACCGACGCCAGTCTTAGAGGCTGGGGGGCAGTAGTCGTGGACCTGCGTCTGCAAGGCTTGTGGTCTTCAGAGGAGTCTGCCTTACCGATCAACAAGTGGAACTGAGGGCTGTGTGGAAGATGTTTTCTCTGGCGGGAGAAAGATTACAAGAGCTCCCTTTAAGGATTCAGACCGACAACGCCACAGCTGTGGTGTATCTGAACCACCAGGGAGGCACACGCAGCAATCTGGCTATGTGGGAGGTGTCCCGAATCTTCTTGTGGGCGGAACAGAATGTTCCAGCATTATCAGCAATATTCATAACAGGAGGGGAGAATATAGAGGCTGACTTCCTAAGCAGGGAGGAGCTGATGGAAGGGAAATGGAACCTGAACCCACAAGTATTCCACCAGATTACACTGAGGTGGGGAACCCTGGATGGGGACCTGATGGCATCCAGATTCAACCATCAGGTACCCAGGTTTTATGCCAGGACATGGGATCCACTGGCAGAAGCAGTGGAGGCCATGACTATCCCCTGGGAGGGGAATCCTCTTTATGTTTTTCCGCCAGTTCAGAGGCTGGCAAGAGTGTTGAAAAAGATACAGGCCCTGACAATTCCAGTAATTTTAGTGGCCCAGATTGGCCAAGGAGGTCCTGGTACTAGAGGCTTCAGAAATTCTCTGTGGACTCATGGCGTCTACCTCTGAGGTCAGACTGTCTAAAACAAGGACCGTTTAACCATCTGGATTCAGCTCGATTAATTTTGACGGCCTGGCTGTTGAAACCGCCATTTGGAGGAATATAGGATTCTCAGAGGCGGTGTTAACACAATGATTAAAGCCAGAGAGTCAGTGTCTTCTGTAAATTATTATAGGGTCTGGAAGACCTATATTCGATGGTGTGAAAGGCAGAAGTCACACACATCACGTTTTAAATTGGCAAAATTGTTGGAATTTTTGCAGGATGGCTTTTCCTCCAGGTTAAGCCTTCAGTCACTCAAGGTACAGATCTCGGCCTTGTCTATTTACTTCCAGAGAAGGATTGCTTTAATACAGGAAGTACAGACCTTCCTGCAGGGGGTGTCCCGATGGAAACCTCCCTACAAACAACCAGTAGCACCATGGGATTTATCTCTGGTTTTGGAATGCCTTCAGAAGGCACCTTTTGAACCATTAAGGTCAGCTGACCTTAAATTCCTTACATGGAAACTGGTATTTTTGTTGGCAGTGGCGTCAGCAAAAAGAGTATCGGAGTGGGGGGCATTGTCATGCAAGTCTCCCTTCCTTATATGTCATGATGATAGGGCTGTTCTTCGGACAGTACCCCAATTTTTACCGAAAGTAGTCTCTGCTTTTTCATCTAAATCAGGAGAGAGTTCTGCCTGTGTTTCAACCCCAGAGGGTTCAAGGAAAAGGGACAAATTGAGGAATTTGGATGTTGTGCGCGCCTTGCGCGTTTATGTGGACAGAGTTAAGAGTGTCAGAGACTGACACCTTGTTAGTTTTGTATGACATACACATACGCTTCTAAGCAGACCATTGCTAGGTGATTGCGCTCTGTTATAGAGTTTGCATATACTAAATTTGGTAGGCCTGTGCCAGCCAGGATTAATGCGCATACCACCAGATCAGTCGCCACCTCTTGGGCGGTTCGACAGGGGGCAACAGCTGAGCAGGTTTGCAGGGCCGCCACTTGGTCATCTGTTCATACTTTTGCCAAATTCGATAGCTTCCATGAGTTCGCGTCGGTGGACGCATCATTCGGGTGAGCAGTAATGAGAGCTGCAGACCTGAGCGTACCCACCCAAAGGACCGGCTCTGGAACGTCCTAATGTGAAGCTGTGTCACCAGGACCATTGAAAGAGAAAAAGGTATTTTTGTAAGAACTTACCGTTCGAATCCCTTTCTCTGATATGGTCCTGGTGACACAGCGATCCCTCCCTTACGCTCAGTAACTATGCCAGTGTTCATGATGTTTCATGTTATAATTGGTCGAAAAGTTAAATTTAAAATTGTGCATATAATATGTGCAGGCGTTGTACTGAGTTAATGTATTCCAGTGGCTTTGAAAGATTGAACTGAGGAATCTGGGATGCAGTAGGGGAGGAGCCTACCCTCCAAAAGCTTTAGGATAGGTGCCTGGCTCCTGCGAACCCTCCTACATCCCAATGTGAAGCTGTGTCACCAGGACCATATCAGAGAAAGGGATTCGAATGGTAAGTTCTTACAAAAATCCCTTTGAGCTTTGTGCAGTTTGGAAGACTCTTCAGCAGGCCGAGGATGGTTTGAAAGGCCTTCCAATCCGAGTACAGTCGGACAATGCCATGGCTGTGGCTTACCTGAATCATCAGGGCGGGACTCGCAGCAGGATGGCAATGCAGGAAGTCTCACGGATCCTTACCTGGGCAGAAAACAACACTCCGGTTCTGTCTGCTGTCTTCATTCCGGGGATCCGGAATGTAGAGGCGGATTTCTTCAGCAGGGAGGATCTTCTGTAGGGGGAATGGTGCTTGCATCCGGAGGTATTCCAGGAAATTGTGAGTCACTGGGGGCTCCCAGAGGTGGACCTAATGGCATCCAGGAACAACTGTCAGGTTCCGAAGTTCTGTTCCAGGACCAGGGACCCAACCGCCTGGCAGTTTCACCTGGTATATATCTTCCCTCCATTCCCAATGATACCGAGGGTGTTGAAACGAGTGAGGTCTCAGCAGGTGCAAGCTATTCTGATAGCACCAAAATGGCCCAAGAGGTCGTGGTACTCGGACATTCTGAGGTTATCAGTGGAGTCTTGGCCTCTTCCTCTTCGTCAGGACCTGCTGAGACAAGGGTCGTTTCTTCACCAGGACCATGCTCGGCTCAGTTTGACGGCCTGGCTTATGAGACCACCTTATTGAAAAAGAAGGGTCTCTCTGATGCGGTGATTCAGACTATGCTTAGGGCTCGTAAGCCAGTCTCAGCTGCAAATTATCACAGAGTATGGAAGATTTACATCAGGTGGTGTAAGCGTCACACCTCCAGATTCAAGGTATCCAGATTATTGGAGTTCCTACAGTATGGTTTCTCATCGGACTGGGTTTACAGTCTCTAAAAGTACAGCTTTCTGCTTTATCCATCTTCTTCCAGAAAAGGATAGCTTTTCTGCCTGAGGTTCAGCCGTGGGACTTATCCTTGGTTCTGTCCGTACTTCAGAGTCCTCCTTTTGAACCATTAATGTCAGCTGACCTTAAATATGTGTCTTGGAAACTTACGTTTTTGTTATCCATTGCTTTCGGAGTTAGGAGCGTTGTCCTGTAAATCTCCGGATTTAATTTTTCATGAGGATAGGGCTGTGCTTCGAACAGTACCTACGTTTTTGCCGAAAGTAGTTTCCTCCTTTCATCTGAACCAGGAGATTGTGCTCCCGGTATTTTCCCCTTCTGAAGGGGCCAAAAATAGGGCCAAATTAAGAAAGTTGGACGTAGTTCGCAACTTGCGAATTTATGTGGACAGGATAAAAGATATCCGAAAAACAGATCTGTTGTTGGTTCCCTATGATGTGCATAAGAGAGGTTAGTCTGCTTCTAAGCAGACCATTGCAAAGTGGCTTAGGTCAGTGTTTGCCTTTGCTTATACCAAGGTGGGTAGACCGGTTCCTTCTCGGATTAATGCACATACCACCAGGTCAGTAGCTTCCTCTTGGGCTGTGCGTCATGGGGCTACAGCGGAGCAGTTGTGCAGGGCTGCCACTTGGTCCTCTGTTCACACCTTTACCAAATTTTACAGGTTTCATGAGTACGCGTTGGAGGACGCTTCATTTGGACGGGCAGTAATGAGAACTGGCGGTCTGAGCGTACCCTCCCATAATACCGGCTCGTGAACGTCCCAAGGTGGAGCTGTGTCACCGGCCTGGACGAAAGAGAAAAGGGGATTTTTGTAAGAACTTACCGTTTAAACCCCTTTCTCTGAGTCCAGTCCGGTGACACAGCGATCCCTCCCCTACGCTCAGTAAGTCATGCCGTGCAAGTGTGTCATGTTATGGTAAGATGATTGTGCATATAAGATGTCGGGCATTGTACTGAGTTGTGTATCCTAGTGTGCTTTTTAAGATGAACTGAAGCATGATGGGATGCAGAAGGGGAGGAGCCTGCAGCCAGAGGAAAATGTTCAGCTATAGGTGCCTTGGCTCCTGCGGACCCTCCTACATCTCAAGGTGGAGCTGTGTCACCGGACTGGACTCAGAGAAAGGGGTTTGAATGGTAAGTTCTTACAAAAAAAACCTTTTCGTTATTAAAAATAATTATTGAAGAATCGTAACAAATGATTTTACTGTAATTTGATTAAGTAGCTTTTGCCTAATCCCCGTTCAGTACATTCTTCTATATGTTGTCCCTTTCTGGGTTAGCTGTGCCTGTAGGTATTACCTGATATGGAAGTTTTACCCCACCCAGGTGGAGATATATCAAGCTTTGGAGAGAGGGAATGTGGAAATGTTGTCCAAATCCACCAATCCGCTTCTGTCAATTCTACTAAAGTCTATGAAATGCCTGAAGCTGATTGGTTATTTTGGGAAACTTCTCCACTTCATCTCTCTACAATGCTTGGTAAATCTCCCTTCCTGAGTTGAGAATTTGGGGGGAATTCAGTCTTGCACTTTATGACTGCAAGATCTCACTCAAAAGTGTTCACGATCCCATAGGGTAGAGAGCAGTTTTGGGTGAACAGGAGGGCTAAATGGGATGGCAATTGGCTTTCCCCTATGAGACCTCTAATTTCTGAGTGTCTGAAACTCACTTTCATTTCTCTCTTCTGCTACCAGCGATGGCGTCATCTGATCTGAGACAGGAGCTGAACTGTTCCATCTGCCTGAACATTTATACAGATCCGGTCACCCTGAGATGTGGACACAGCTTCTGCTGGGCCTGTGTTGATCGTCTGCTGGATACACAGGAGGGGACTACAGTATTTACCTGTCCAGAATGCAGAGCAGAGTATCTGGATCGTCCTGCACTAGAGATAAACAGAAAGCTCTGCAATATTGCAGAATGTGTACGCTCTATTCTAGAGGAGGGAACTGGGATGTTCTGCACTTATTGTGTCCACTCTCAAGTACCTGTTCTTAAAATCTGTCTGAAATGTGAAGCTGCTCTCTGTGATATACATTGGAGGACACACAACAAGTCAGCAGAACATGTCTTGGTTGATCCCACCACTTCCTTGGAGAAGAGAACATGTTCCCTCCATAAAGAGATCTTGAAGTATTTCTGCACTGAGGACAATGTCTGTATCTGTGTGTCCTGCAGTTTGGCCGGAGAGCATCGGGGACACGTGGTGGAGATGCTGGGTGAGGCCTTTAAGAAGAAGAAGGAGAAACTGAGAAATGTTCTGCAGAAATTGACAAGAAAAAGAGATGAGACTGAGAAAAGTATTCAGAGTCTGCAGAAACGCAGGAGAAAAAATCCGAAAAAAGCAGCTGGCTTAACAGAGACAGTCACTGCCCTGTTTAGAGACCTCAAGAGACAGCTGGATGACCTAGAGAAGAGAGTGCTGAATGAGATCTCTAGGCAGGAAGAGAGTGTTTCACTCTCAGTCTCCGATCTGATTCAGCAGCTGGAAATGAAGAAGGATGAGATTGCCAGGAAGATGTGTCAGATTGAGGAGCTGGGTAACATGTCTGATCCAATGACTATCTTACAGGAACCAGACACAGGTGACTTGTCTGATACAGAGGAGCCATGTTGTATGACTGATCCAATGTCTATTGGCCAAAAACAGGTGAAGGAGGAGGGAGATACTGAGAAGAATGAAGAGGCGGTCATCGAGAAGTTGAATAGAGAGGAAAGTGGAAGACCTAATGAGCATGCCAATAAAGTAGGGGACCTGGATGTGGGTCTTATATCAATGAAATTACTAATATTATCTGATATAATAACAGGAATAAATGTATGTTTCTATGTGCAGGCATCAGAAGACCTATCACTGGATGCAAACACAGCGGGTAATAATATAGTTATCTCAGAAGACATGAAAACTGTATTCACGTCTTCAATAGAACAGAATCAGCCAGAGACACCAGAGAGATTCTGGGATTATCCTCAGGTGTTAAGCACCAGGGGATTCTCCTCAGGGCGACATTATTGGGATGTGGACGTCGGTAACGCAGACACCTGGCGTGTGGGGATGTGTTATCCCAGTGCAGACAGGAGAGGGGAGCAGTCAAAAATTGGATGGAATAACAAGTCTTGGTGCTTGGATAGGACTTCTGATAAGGCGCATTCAGTGATACATGACAGTAAGACGATCCCGTTACCTGCCAGTGCTTCCTATGAGAGAGTGAGGATTTATTTGGATTATGAGGCAGGACAGATGTCCTTTTTTTCTATGACCTTTTATTCTGTGACTGACATGATCAGACACTTACACACCTACACTGCCACCTTCACTGAGCCCCTACATGCTGTATTAGGTGTATGGGAAAGGGATTCTGTACAGAAATATGAGAGGAGACTGGAGCTGGTGGGAGGGGAATCTGATTGGTCGCATTACATAATATGATGCAGTGGATACAGAAGTATATATGTATATACAGACAGTGAGTCTGGTGCAGGGAATTGGTGTATAATTGTGTGGGCACTGCAAGTTGTGTATTCAGTGTTACAGTAGTTGTGTGTCCTGTCCAATGTTATCTGTTCTATTACTGACAGGGCAAATATGTATCAGTCATACAGTCATGTGTATCAAACAGCATAATATTTATATGTAACTAAAGTAATGAGTATTCTTCAGTTATTTATTAGTGATGTAACTAATAAAGGTTCCGGAATGTTTCTGGTATCTTGCATTATTGGACTGTAGAATATAGGCTGCATTGGATGGGACTTTACCATCCTTGCTGCCATGTGCCTGCATCATCGGGGGCGGAACTGCAGGTGGGGAAGGTGTGTTGTGCAGAGCGATAAAGCTGTCTAACATTTGTGGGCTGCATGCAAAACCAGCCAGTATTTACCCTGCACAGAACAAATATAAATGTTCTTGCTCCCCCTGCAGGACAATATGGTTTCTTTCAGACACAAAGTTACTTTATGTTTTTGCTTTCTGTACACCCCTTTCACATCGCACCTCGGACCCTGGTAATTACTGGGTTGATGACGTGACGACTCGGGTCGAGGTGTGGCGCTAGAGCTTACTACCCAGGTCATCCTTTTTATAATGGGCGGACCTGAGTTTAACGTGAAAGCATCGGCCCGGGTTGGTTCTGGTATGGACCCGACATCAAGATCCCAGGTCCGACCCAGCATTGCCATGTGAAAGGGGTATCACAAACATGAATCAGGCCCTTACTGTCATATGGTGGCTGGAGAGATGCAGGGGAAGCAGTATACACACAGGAGATATAGGCCCTTATTCTGATCGGTGCGGCCGGAGCCGAATATGCGGCCAGGACCGTGCGTCCTAAACCCCGCCTTTCGTACGGATCGCTCACTCCGTCCGAATGCGGTAATCCGCTGACCGCACGGAGCACGAGTGTATTTCTTACGGATACACCTCCTCCATCTCTTGGAACCTCCCCCATCATTCGATGGTCGCAGAACATCGAATGCAGGACCGAGTGATCCGCCAGCTCCCGTAACCTCAGACCACACGGGCATTTCTCCGTGCAAAAGCAGGGATCTGGGCGGGCAGCTGACATCCGGCAATGTCATATGTCCGCCCCCTACACGTGCGTCACGGCCGCATTACCATACGGACGCCCAGCGTTTTCATGGGAACGCCCATGAAACGCGGGGTGTAAACATATGGTAATGAGCCCAAACAACCCTTCACGCCCCTCTCCACCCCCTGTTCGTAGTGTACACATTTCATGCGGAATTTGGCCGTGCGTCCCGCTCGCACATGCGCAGAGACACCTCTGCACATGCGCAGACACAAAACATCGGCGGCACGAACGCACGCGGACATTACCGCACCATGATTGGGAGGTCGACACAAGTATTAGTTCGACGTGAGCTTTTCATTGCTTTTTGAGCTGGTAGGCGATATTTCATGCCTACCCAGTGGTGTAGCGAGGTGCCACGGCGCCTGGAGCAAGGGCATGTTCCCCCCCCCCCCCCCCATTTGTAGTAGGTGAGGCTCCTGCTCCGTGAAAAGTGGGCATGGCCCAACATTATACCACACACGTAATGCCCAATGCACATCTTAGCAAACTTTGTAATTCCAATTACACATAAGCCACAGCCATACTAACACACTATTGGGGACATATGTATATCTGGCACTATTGCGGTTATATGTGTATCTAGTGCTGCACAATTGGGGGCATATGTGTATCACACCCCCATTTTCATTGGCCACACCCCATGTGACATGGGGCTACACCCATTTTTTGGTCGCACACAGTACCACTGAGTATTTTTTTAGACTTGCACCACTGGCTGGGGGGCATTGTTCATCTGGCACTTCATCCACGACCCCCATAGAGGGAGAAAAGAATAGGTGCTACCGTGCCCGCAAGGTGGCGAGCGCTCACCATGCTGTCTGAGTATGGGCAGTCGGGTTCCCGACTGTCGGAGTCCCATACCACACCCATTTGCAAAGTGATTTGTCACTCCATAACACTCGTGGTCTTGTTGACGCCAGCTCCCTGCAACACAAGACTCCTTACCACTTCACCATCCTCAGTTCAAAGACTGCTTGTCTCATATCCCCACTGGCCCTCCCTATCACTAATTGTTCTTGTATGTTTTACGTCACCCAATATTATAAAATAAAATATTTGATTTTTTACATCACTGTTTCAGCCACTACATGTTTTTTTTTTTTTTTGGTAAACAATTTTTTTATTTGAAAATACAAAATAAACAAAATATACATTTTACAATACTGATGTGTATACTGTAAACATCGTGTATATTCAAGAAATAACAACATTAAATATGTCTCTATAAGGCTCCGTGTATCCATTTTACTCGTATTCATTATTTCACCTGCCTCTGATGTTTTTGTGTACTTTTCTTCTGACTAATCCTAATGGCATTATTAATTGCAGGTAGACTTATTCTAGATTAAAATAAACTCAAAGGATAACGAGCCTGCTATTATTTCTATTACAAAGTACATGTCTGAAAGTCTATTTTACATCGTCTCTTCCACTATATCTCGCCGGGCCCATGTTGTTAATTCAAGGTCACTAAGTTGCGGCAGGAAGAATATATTTCTACGATTAATTATTATAATGGCGGATGCCAATGACTATATTTCTACCTTTAACATCAATCAACATTTAGCTCTTATTTTTATACATATACTCATCTATATAAACAACAGGGGGTAAAAAGGGGGGGGAGGGAAGAGTTAGGGGGGGGGGAATCCTTCCAAAATCAATTTTCAGGTTTCGTACCTCAGTGTCTTACAATTTATCACTTTCCCTTTTTTTTTTTTTTTTTTTTCTCTATTCTCCTGCTATTCGCCGTAGGAGATACCAGGAGGTAGATTCAAAGAGTTTCTGTATGCGTTCCTGTATAGTCTGATCTAAACTCCTAATATATAGCTCCCATTTCTTATAAAACCGAGGGGCACCCTTTTCTAAGTCTGATAAAGTGCTCTGTCTTTCATAAAACAATATATTGAGGATAGCTTTTTTTAATTCTAATATAGAGGGGGCTCTTCCATGGATCCAATGTAGTAGTATTAATTTTTTTGCTAGAGTTAATATAATCGTAAGGATTGGTATTATCTGCGTTTTTTTAGGGCCTAATTCCCATGTGTGGTATTGCAAGAACAGACAAGCCAGTGGATTTTTCTGTAGTTTCAGAGTATACGTTCGGTTAACAAAATCCACCAGTTTATCCCAAAAATTTCTGACCTTACGGCACTCCCAAAAGTTATGATAATACGTGGCTTTTGTTTTTTGACACTTATAGCATTCCCCCGTGTCCTCAGAGATAAAATGGGCTCTTTGGACTGGGGCAATATATGCTCTATTGATGAATTTGATATGTGTTTCCTGTAAGGAAATGGATTGTAGATATTTCATCGTATATGAGAGTTCGTTGAACAACTTGGGAGGAGCCGCAAGATCAGGAATATCTATTAGCCACTTTTCATGTAATTGCTTATGGTGGCGTTCCACATCAGCTGTGATCAATAAGGAATAAAGGTAACGTATCTTATATCCCATCACGAATTCTGGTCTAAGTAGTGTGTCTATGGGGTCAGCAATTTCTCTTTTATCCATGGGGTGTACCTGAGTTTGAACAAAGTGTCTGGTTTGCAAGTACATGTAAAATTGCCTGTTTTGGATGCCATATTTTTCTGATAGCTTTGCAAATGGCATTAGTGAGCCGCCTGGATCAAAGAGTTTACGGATATTGGTAATTCCTTTATCTCTCCAACCCTTAAACTCCATATTGTCCACGCCGGGGACGAACAACGGGTTTCCCCATAGCGAGGTGTAGGAGGAGGAAGTAGGGTTTCTATGCAGTATCTTATTTATTTTCTTCCACGATCTGTACGTGTCCCCAAACAATACTGACTCCCTGATCTGCCTGGGAATCATTCTGACCGGAGCATGAAGAAGTGCTGCCGGAGAATATGGTTGAAATAACTGTTCTTCCAGAGTGGGGATCGTATATTCAGCCCTGCCCACAAACCAATCTGTTATGTATCTGAAATGTGATGCTAGTGAGAAGGCCTGTATGTCTGGCATAGCAAGACCACCGTCTTGCTTTGTAAGGCGAAGACGGTCAAAAGGGATGCGAGGCTTTTTGCCCGCCCAGGTGAATTTAATAAATAGCGTCTTAAACTTTTGGAGATCTGGTTTTTTCAACTGGAGGGGCAACATCTGTAGTAGGTAGGAAAGTTTAGGGAAGGCTACTGACTTTATTACTGTTATTCTACCCGCGAGTGATAGAGGGAGTGTCATCCAACCCATTAGCTGTTTTTCTACTGTTAAATATGTGTGGGGAAAGTTAGCTGTGTAAAGGTCTTCTAGTTTGTTAGGAATCTGGACTCCTAAATACTTTAGAGTAGGGTGGCATATCGTAAATTGTGAGGTGAATGAGGGGGAGGAGAAAAAATCTTGGGAGGAGTGGAAGGGTAGTAGGCGAGATTTGTCATAGTTTACTTTAAATCCTGAAAACTGAGAGAAATGTAATATTATGTCTTGTATTGCAGGGATGGAAGTATTGGGGTCAGATATAAACAATAAGATGTCATCTGCGAAGAGGCTTATCTTGACCTCCGATGTATGTATCATTATACCTCGAAAGTCTTGGGATGTCCTCAGGGCCACTGCCAGGGGTTCTATCGCCAGAGCAAAAAGCAATGGCGAGAGGGGGCATCCTTGTCTTGTCCCTCTTGATATGGAGAGGGAGGCTGATAAGTAATTATTGGTTAATATTTGGGAAGTAGAGTTATTATATAATAATTGGATTGTACGGATGAAGTCGGTCGGGAGTCCAAATCGTCTCATGGTATTAAATAGGTGGTCCCAATCAACTAGGTCAAACGCCTTTTCCGCGTCCAACGAAAGCAGGGCGTGTGGACTCGTGGTCCCAACCGACTCCACCCACTGCATTGCTGTGAGGGCCTTCCGCACATTAAGTACTGCGTGGCGTCCCCACACAAATCCTGTTTGGTCAGGGTGGACCAGTGAAGGTAGTTTAAGTTTGAGTCTATCTGCTAAGAGCTTTGTGAATATTTTATAGTCGGTGTTTAGAAGGGAAATAGGCCTATAGGAGCTCGGGAGGAGAGGGTCTCGACCTGGTTTGTGTATGATTTTTAGGATAGCTGAGTTGAAGTATAGTGGAGGGGGCGCACCCCGTAGTATTGTATTATAAAGAGAGCATAGGGGCTTGACTAGTTTAGGGGCTAAAAGCTTGTAGTATTCATTGGTTAGTCCATCGGGGCCTGGAGATTTTCCTGACTTAAGGGCTTTAATGGTGGCTAGTACTTCTTCTTCTGTTATTGGGGCTGTCAGTGTGTGTGCGGAGTCTACACTTAGTGTCGGATGTGTTAAAGTGTCCCAAAATTTTTCTTTTTCCTGTAGGTCTGTTTGGGGCTGGGAGTATAGTTTTCCATAAAAGGAATGCAAAGTTTCTGCTATTTGTGCACCAGAGTGTACTACTGTGCCATCTGTTTTCTTAAGTGCTTGTATAGTGGTAGGAGGGTGTTGGCCTCGCAATAGGTTTGACATAAGTCTACTCGCTCTATTGCCATGTTTGTGGAATCTGGCCTGGGAGAGAAATGTGAGTTTAGACTCCATTTTAGACAGTAAAATATCGAAGAGAGATTTTTGCTCCTCATATTGAGCTTTGTTTGTCCTTGTGGGGTATTTTTGGAATATCTGGTATGACTCAGTTAACTTAGCTTGAGATTCTAAATATAGCTTCTGGGATTCCTTTTTATGTTTGGAGGTGTATGATATTATTGAGCCTCTGAGGACCGGCTTAGAAGCCTGCCAGAATAGGAGTGGAGTGTCTTCTTCTGCCTGTGTGTTAGAATGTTTGTAATCCATCCAGGTTGCCTCAAGCATATTACGGAAATTTTCTGAATCAATTAGTTGAGATGGGAAGCGCCATTGTCGTACAGGGCCTCTATCGATGTATGTCGCGAGCGCCACCCAGCTGATCCCATGGTCTGATAATGTTATAGGTTCCAGTGCTGAGTCCTGGACCCTTGGGAATAGGGTCGAAGACATCAGCACATAATCTATCCTGGATAGGGAGCCATGTGCCGCCGAGAGACATGTGTACTCCCGATCAACCGGGTGACACGCCCTCCACACATCTACTAGATGTAATTGGGTTAACAGATACTGGATACCGTATTTGGATACTTGGCGTCTAGTGGGTATAGTGGTATTCCTGTCAAGTATGTCAGAACTCGTCAAATTAAAATCTCCTGCTAGGACTATTTGCTGGTGTGCATAGGGTAGTAATCTTTTTACCATATCTATGTTAAACTGGCTCTGGTTGGTGTTAGGGGCGTAGATATTGGCAAGAATATATCGAGTGGAATGTATGGTCACATCAGTTATTGTGTATCTACCCTCTGGATCGGACCGAGAAGAATGAATCTCAGTCGGTATTGATTTCTTTATTAAGGTGACCACTCCCCTAGCCTTGGAATTATAAGGAGCCGACGACAGTACCTGCCATCCTAAGGTATTCAATTTAAGTATCTCCTTTGGGACTAAATGTGTTTCTTGTAAGAACGCTATCTCAGTCCCCACTCTGGAAAGGTACAGCAGGATCTTTTTCCTTTTAGCGGGGGAGTGGAAGCCCCCCACATTAAGTGTTCCAAGTTTCAGGGACGTCATTATTTAGTCAGGGGACAAGGTAACTCACAGATTCGCGGACGGTTGACCAGGATAAGCATATGGGGACGGCCTCTGGACATCTGTGGTCGACAGGGTGTAGCTGAAGTGTATCTGAGAGAACGAAACCATGTTAGATATCTTTTGGGATTTTGGGGGAAAAACATGAGGGAAGGAGGGGGGACATACAACATAATCCACAAAAACAGTAGCAGTAATACAAACCAGGTGCTTCTGGTGCACCTAACCTTCTTATTTTCCATTATCAACTTCCGGTTGGTAACGAATGAGGTGAGTATAGGCCTGTGCCTAAGGGGCTGAACCAGCAGACCCTGGCTCCCTCAGCCTTACCAAGCGGGTATTAACAGACACCTTAGTGGTGTGAACTTATGGGCTACCAACTTATAATACCTTCCTGCTTAAAGCAGCAAGGAGCAGAGATTATCATAAATTATAATCTTAACCTCGCTGGTCCTCTCTACTTAGTATAGTCATTCTGGGTTCTCCCAGCTTGGAGTTCCCATAAAGTGTGAAGTAGCCAAGTGCCATACCAGGGGACCAAAAGTTAGGAGAGTTTTCTTCAATACTGGTTACTTTCCCCAGTATAGACTCCTGGCGGGTATAGCAGGGAGGAAGAGGGGGGAAGGGGGGGGGGGGAGAGGTGAGAGTGATTCTTCATCTGTTAGGATAAGTATAGTTTTTGAGTCTTTGATTGGAATGCCCTTTCTGATAGGAGTCTCATTTTTGGGCTCTTTTCCAGTGGTTATACCGGGGAGAAATATCTAAGAAGCATCAAGGTGGGTGGGTGGGTGGGAGGGAGTATTAGGTTCGATATTTGCAGGGGGTAGCTGTGGCAGGAGGACTCAGTCACTCTTGTTGATCTTGGGTGAAGAGGGGTTGTGAGACTAGTGATGCTGATGTCTCTTTGGATGTTTCTTCTGCAAGGAAGGCCTCACAATCTGATGGTGAAGAGAAGTCTTTGAAGGTGGATCCTATAAATATGCGGAGGCGTGCCGGGTAGAGTAAAGCAAACTTCCTG
This sequence comes from Crinia signifera, assembly GCF_055691185.1. Lineage (NCBI taxonomy): Eukaryota > Metazoa > Chordata > Amphibia > Anura > Myobatrachidae > Crinia > Crinia signifera. The sequence goes on from NC_139224.1 coordinate 156,115,161, forward strand.
TTATTCTTGGCGAGACGGGAGCAGAGAGGAGTGAACTCCTTTCGTGCTCTTGCTACTTCTGCAGAGTAGTCTTGGAAGAGTATAAGTTTGGAGCCATTCCAGGATATGTCTCGTTTCCTTCTCGAAGCCGACCACAGCGCCTCCTTGTGGATGTAATTAAGACAACGAAAGATAACTGGTCTGGGGCGTGCATCCGTTGAAGGTCGCTGGGGGCCTATTCTGTGGGCACGTTCAATTATCATTCCCGTGCATTCCCCAGTGACTGATAGGATTTCCGGGAGAGTAGTCTGTATGAAAGTAAGGAGGGCCTGTCCCTTTACATCTTCGGGTAGACCCACCACCCTGAGGTTGTTCCTTCTGGAACGGTTCTCCAGGTCATCTATTTTTGCCTGCATTTGGTATTGTGACTTCTGCATGGCTTCATGTTGGGCTTTGAGAGTGGCGACGTCTTGAAATGTCTCGCCGGCTAGGTGTTCTGTGTGGGCCACCCTTTTAGTAATTTGCTTAAATTGTGACTTCATGTCTTGGACTGCTTGTGTCACTTTCCCAGCGTGGGCCTCCATAATAGGGCCAATAGTGTCTTGGATGGCCTGCACAATGTCTGCATAAGTAACTGGTCCTTCATGTGATTTTGAAGTTTGAGTTAGTTGTCGCCTCAGAATAGGTGATGATGACGGTGAGTTATCCGCCTGGTCAGTTGGTGACTCATCTGTAGAGGTCCATAGCGGGGTAGGCTCAGTGGTTTCCGACTGTGTGGGAGCAATTGGGGTGTCCTGGGGTTCCCCTCCCTTTCTACCTCTGGTTGCAGTGTTCTGGGGTTTGGGGTGGGTAGTGGGTGCCCCCGCGGACGCCATTTTGTCTCTGGCCTGACGGCTGGACGAGCGGTGTCGTGGGGTTTCTTCAACTGCGGGTGCTTGCTGCCCTTTATTCATGGTAGGGGTGGGTGTCCGAGGGTCAGCCAGGGCTCGGAGGCTGGGGTGGTTATTCACCTCCTGAGGTGTCTCTGGTGGGAGGTTATGCTGTGCAGAGGATGTCTGTGTGACCAAATCTTGCTGCTTAGGGTGGGTAAGGGATGCTGTGTGTCTGTTGCAGCAGGGTTATACACTGCCAGCAGATTTATTTTGTGGGTGAGGAGCCTGTGTTATTTGGGTGCAGGAGTCAGGGGGGTTATGGGCTTACCTCCACCTGTATTTCCTGTGACAGGGATGGTGCTCCGTTTATGCTGCTTCTGTGTGGCCTTGCTGGTGGCAGGGGTCTTGCAGCGCTGCTTATGCTGGTGGGACTGATTTGTGCCTGGGGCTTCTGGAGTCCCCATACAGTCTGATGCCTTGTGGAGGGTGTGGGTGAGGTCCAGGGCAGCCCGCTAGTGGTTAACAGCCGGGGAGGGAAGTGCCGGCGTCTCTCAGAGTGAGAGCGCGTCTCCTGCCTCGTGCTGCTGCGGCTGTGATGTCACGCGGCAGCGGGGTCCGTGGTGCTGCGATCCCGGCGGCGGACGGCGCTATTGATAGCGGCAGACTGCCCCTGTCTCCTCGGGTAGGTTAGGAGGGGGGACCAGCGGGGTCTTCTATGGTCGGCAGCGGTGTTAGGCTGGGGAGCGCAGGGAGCCCTATTCGGGAGCTGCTGCTTCCTCCAGCGCCGGAACCGGAAGCCTCAGCCACTACATGTTAACCAGTACTGCCACCTAGTGTTATAGACAGTATCAAACTGATTTTAGCATCACAGTCTAACTTTATTACAACATTCATCATTCAGGTACTCCCTTAAGTGAGCGCAGGGCCAACATTTTTGGTTATAGACTCCATAACACTCGCTGCCATTGGTCCACTATCCCCCCCCCCCCCCCCTCACCACTTCACCCCTGCTCCATTGCTGCCCGCTGGGACCAGCATTTCCTCCTGTCTGCAGTCCCGGCACTCCTCCTGCTAGAATATCACTTGCAAAATGGCCACCACCTTAAAGCAGACCGTTATTTAGGATGCAAGAGGAGGTCGCCGCCTCCTCTAGCATCCTTAATAACCGTCTGCTGTGAGGGGGCGGCCATTTTTTATGTGAAATTCTAACAGGAGGCGCTGTGCAATTCCCTGCGGGCAGCAGTGGACTGGGCGGCAGCGGTGAGGAGGAGAGAAGGAGGGAGAGTGCTCCCTGGCAGCAGCGACAGATGTAGCCGCGGCCCCATTAACCCCCGGCAATAGCTTCCACAGACCCCCAGTGCCCAAACTGACCTAGCGTTTCCAAGCCACCGTGGGGTCTGTGGAGCTATTGTTACGCCACTGGCTGCATTCTTCTTTGTGAATGGAGGTTTATAAGCAGCTGCTCACCCATAATATCCAAGTACATGGGCCTCCCTACAAAGTGTTCCTGTCAAAACCAACACATTAGTGGCCATTTGGAAGTTGTATGCATGTGGTAACCCCTGGTTAGCACTCTGGTCCATGGGTTGCAGTTGCGGTTGGCTGAAGTCTTCCAGGGCGAAGTGCATTCCGGCAATGACCGCTCCTCTTACACGTATTAATCACGAAAGCAGAGTGGATTAAGGGACCTTCATAACATCCACAATACTTCTCACACACATGCCTCCGATCAGCCATCCTACATTAATCCCCTTTCAAACTCATTTAGCTCATTCCGGAAAGCCATTCCATTAGCAGTTGATCTTATCGGAGCCCCGCTACCAGTTTATAAGTTTACGAAAATGTGAAGATAGCTTTCATTTCCCAATATTCTAAATAGATCCATATAATCCACAAATGTTTAATAGACCAAACCATTTTTCTCTTTCGTCCAGTCCGGTGACACAGCTCCACCTTGGGATGTAGGAGGGTCCGCAGGAGCCAAGGCACCTATAGCTGAAACTTTTCCTCTGGCTGCAGGCTCCTCCCCTTCTGCAGCCCATCATGCTTCAGTTCGTTTTAGGTGCATACAGGAGTGGGTGCTTGGCTGATCGGCTGCTGTGGCAGCCGTCTTTTTTATTCTGGCTTTTCACTAAAATAGTTAGATTTTTCTTATTTTATTAACAATAGTGTTAGTGCAGGTTTTTAACGCCAGTGTGTTGCTTCTAATAGATGCAAATCACACTGAGAGTGCAGCAGAGGCTGACAGAAGCGCGTCCTGTCAGCGCTCTGTGTGCAGGGGTGTCTGTCTGCACCCGCTGCACAGCGCTTAACCCCAGGGTTTGGCTGGGCCCTGGGAGCGCTCCGGATCCGGCTCCTTGCAGAAGGGGAAGGACCTCCCGTGATGGCGGACGCCATATTCGAAGGGATTACAGCCTGAAATCCCTCCGGGGAAGTGAAGGCTGTCACAGGTGTCTGGTGGTGCCGGACGACTCCAAGTGATCCCGGCAGAGGGGAGGCACAAGGAGGTGAGGAGTCTTGATTGTGGGAGCGGCTAATGGGGGAAAAGGGCGCCCATTCAGGCTTCCTACCCCGTTGAAGCAGGGACTTGGTCCCTTCCCACTTGTGTGCGGGCGCCATTTTCTCTCTCCGCAGTGTAAGCTGAAGCTGGCTGAACTTGTTGCTGCGCACAAGTTTGGAGTCTCCTGGAAGCGCTACCCCCGCTGACGCTGAGAAGTACAGAACAGCAAGCAGACCGCTAAGTACAACAGGATATTCTGTCTTGTACATTGCCTGACATTTTGCACTGTGGGTTAATCATGACTGACACAGGTGATGATGCTGCTGCTGTAGAGGGGGGGGGGGGGGCGGAGGACATGTCTTTAAACTGCAGTTTTTGCGGGGTTAAATATTCATGTGCACAGATGAACCAAGGGGAACCTTGCCCTGCTTGTAAGTCTGTGCCTGGCAATACACATGCCCAGGGGTCTGAGCAAGAGCCAGCGTGGGCTGCATCATTGGGGTGGTCTATGAATGCCCTTGTTGAGGCACAAAATAGACAGAGGGACAATTTAATCAGGTCTCCTGGCCCCAGTTTTTCCTCCCGAAATTCTATGGGGTCCATTTCTCCCGCGCAAGGGGACCCCATATTATTGCAGGTCATTCAGGAAACTGCGCAGGGGGTGCATAAAATGAATGCACTCATGGAAAAGTTTGCAAAAAAAACCCTGATAGTCCTTCCCAACCTTTTTTTCTCTCCCTTACCCCTTGATTAGGCTTTTCATTGATAAGTACCCCCTCTCATTTTGAAATATGGACAGTACTTAGTGGTATGCGGATCCTTATGCATGTCCTTATATTAAGGAAGAGCGGAGGAGTAGTATACAGCAAGGAATCATGCCCATCTGTGTCTAGACACTGGTTGTGTATTATCTCCAGGATTCCCACTAACACCAGTAGGATTAATGCCGCTGCTTCCTCTACCTTTTGTCAGTGCTGAGCAGTTAACTGCTGATGTCTGAGGGCAGCATGGGAAGCTCCCAGTGGATTGCTGGTCAGGCATATGACACAACATGGTTTGTCTCCATGGCAATGGGTCTTCAGCCATCAAAAGACCTTTTCATTGTCCGCCATTACCAATATTATTTTCAAGTACCCCCAGCTGGTCTGCAGAGTACCCCAGGTTGGGAACCACTGCTCTAGACGGCCTTCAGTTGCACCTCCTCTGCTAGTGTGCAGATGATTTGTCTGGTGACCATAGGGAAGAGGCTGAGGCATCAATCTCGGGCATTGAGGATCTTATCCTGGCTGTTAGATAGGCTTTGGACTTAGAGGAAGATAGGATTCAGGCTCAGTGCATTTTTAAGAGAATGCACAGAGAAGCTTTTACTTTCCCTTCAGACCCTGGTATGGTCGCATTGTTAGTGGAGGCTTGGAAAGTACCTGACAAAAAGGTGTCTATGTCCAAGAGATATGCAAATATGTATCCCATGCCCGAAGAGCATGTAAAAATGTGAGAGAGTCCCATTGGTGGATGCACCGGTGGCTAGACTGTCCAAGGCCACAGCATTACCAGTCCAAGGTAGTGCAGCCTTTAAAGATCCGGTGGATAAGAAAGTGGAAGGATGCCTAAAAGCTGTTGAGTTTGATTTACACTCCGCCTCATTATTGCCTCAGATTGGGTAGCGAAGGCTATGATTAAGTGGGCTGAGGCTTTGGCTGATCAGCTGCGGCCTGTTTCTGAGGCATTTTTCCTGGCAGAGAAACTCAGGTGTGCTGCAGAGTACATCACTGAGGCTGGGGAGGAAGGTACCAAGATGGCATCCAAGGTTTCCGCCACTTCTGTGTCAGCAAGGCGAGCCCTTTGGCTGAAGTCCTGGGACGCTGACAGTGAATCTAAGAAAGCTCTGGAAACTCTAGAGTTTAAAGGGGAATTGCTTTTTGGCACTGAACTGGAAGCCATTATTAAACAGGCCACGGGGGGTAAAAGTACCTTCTTGCCTACCACCGCTAAGGCCTCAGGTTCTAAGTTTGGAGCATTTAAACCTACTTTTCGCTCCTCCTTTTTGTGGCGGTGCTTCCAACAGAGGACAGGCGGGAAGAGGTAGATTCCCGGCAGGTAAAGGTAGGGCTGCCAAATCCAGATTTGGGGCCTTCAGTAAGAAGCAAGGATCAAAAGGAGAGGATAAATCCTCCGCATGACGGGGTACAGGCTCACCGTTCTGGTCTCAGTGTGGGGGGTCGCCTCCTGCAGTATCGGGACAAGTGGAACCTTCCAACAACCGACCATTGGGTTCTGTCCATTGTCTCAACAGGTTATTGGATAAATCTCAGGGGGAATCATCCAAAGAGATTTCTGCCAACCCCTTTACCATGAGACGCCAGGGCACGCACGGTTCTTTTGGAAGCGGCCTCGGCTCTCAGGGAGAAAGACGTTCTGGCCCCGGTCCCTCAGGAGGAACACAAGAAGGGTTTTTATTCGATACTCTTCTTGGTACCCAAACCAGATGGGTCAGTCAGACCCATTTTAAATCTGAAATCCCTAAATCAACACCTATGGGTGGATCATTTCAGAATGGAGTCTCCATATGCTTGGCAGCATAGAGCCAGGGGAATTTTTTAGCATCCGTGGACATCCAGGATACATATCTACATATACTAATATGCAACGAACATCAGTCTCTTCTTGGCTTCGCGATAGGAGAGACTCATTTACAGTTCCAGGCCCTACCCTTTGGTCTGGCCACAGCGCCAAGGGTATTCACACAGGTGATGGCAGCAATGGAACATTCTATCTTGCTGGCCAGGAAATGCAAAGACCATGAAACAGGAAAGTTTGCTTCTCTCTCAGGAAACAAAGGAGTCCTTACTTTGGTGGATGGACATAGAGACGTTGCAGCTGGGGCGGTCGCTTCGCTCTTGGGACAGGGTGGTGATAACGACCGACGCCAGTCTCAGGGGTTGGGGGGGAATTGCCCTTCACCATCGGTTGCAGGGTCTCTGGTCCAAGCAGGAATCCAGACTTCCAATAAATATATTTCTCTTTCAATGGTCCTGGTGACACAGCTTCACATTGGGATGTAGGAGGGTCCGCAGGAGCCAGGCACCTATCCTAAAGCTTTTGGAGGGTAGGCTCCTCCCCTACTGCATCCCAGATTCCTCAGTTCGTGTTAGGTGCCCACTGGAGTGGGTGCTATTCTAAAGGGCTGCCGGAGCAGCCGAAGGAGTAGAGTTAGTTAGGGTTTTTATTATTTTATTAACTTTTACACTAGCTAGGTAGGCACAGTGTGAGGATCCTCATTAGTGAATCCTCACACTGCTAGCGCAGCAGGAGCTGACAGAAGCGTGTCCTGTCAGCTCGCTGTGCACAGAGGAGACGCTGTCGGGCCTCCCTGTGCAGCGCTTACAGCTTCTTTTAAGAAGCTGCCTGGGCTCCGGAGCGCTCTGAAACCGGCTTCACGCTAGGTGGGGATCATGGGGGACAGGCGCTCCGTGATGGCGGCGGCCATTTTCTGCGGAGCTTACACACTGAGCTCCTGATATGAGAGGACAGCAGTGTTGTTACAGGCATGTTCCGAGTGGTCCCCAGCTGAGGGGGAGATACTGGAACTAGGAGATCCTACAATGGGAGCGGCTGTCTGGGGGTAGTTGGCGCCAAAAGTCACAGACCCCGCAGCAGCAGGGACTTGGTCCCTTCCCTCACTCTGTTTTGGCGCCATTCAGAACGCTTGCAGCGGAGCTGAGCTGGCTTACAGATCCTGACAGAGTGATTGGATTTCCTGGGCATCGCTTTCCCCATTCTGAAGACTACAGAAAGCTAAGTGAACTGAGTATATTGGTTCTGTATATAATGTCTGTACATTTAATGCTGTGACTGTGTTAATTGAGAACATCATGTCTGGCAACAGTCTGTGGTTTTGGGGGAGGGAGCCTTTAATGCATTGAGCGCTTGCAGTGGTTGTACACTGAAATTTGTCCCTGAGCAGATAAGGGGGGCTTATGTATTTATTGCGCTGCTGTGAAACCCATGGGGAGTGAACCCCAGAGGGTAGTGCATCGGAGCTTGCGTGGGCTAAGTCCCTGGGCAGGTCTGAAAATGCTTTGGTGCATTACTGGACAGGCAGAGTGATGGCTGGTAACTTCCCTAGACCATTGCCATTCTCTCGGCAGTCCTTTAGCTCCTTGCCTCGGACCCAGACAGATCCTGACTTATTACATGTCATGCAGGATACTGCTAGGGGAATCAGCAGGTTTAAATTACTTGTTGGACAAGTTTTGTGGTTATTCTGTGGGGACCCCTAAAAGGCCTTATTCAGTGCCATTGTTAGCTGCGGATGAGGAAGGAGAGTACACAGACATACCCTGGAATCAGGGTGATGTTTCTGAAGAGTCCTCAGCCTCAGGGGTGGAGGATTTAATTACTGCTGTTAAACAGGCATTGAATTTGTCTGTGAAGTAAAAACTCCTGCAAAGGTTGTTTTTAAGAGACAGCGTGAGGAAAATGATATCTCCCTGCAGACGAGGGTTTACAAGATTTATTGGAAAACCCCTGATAAAAGGCTTTAGATGCCTAAAAGATGTTTAAGCCTGTATCCCATGCCTGAGGATCATGCAGACCTCTGGGAGAAGGTTCCAGTGGTAGATGCTTCTGTGGCATGCTTGTCAAAAGCCACTGTGCTACCAGTGCAGGGGGAACAGCCTTCAAGCAGGGCAATGGTTAAAAGGGTGGACTACACTCCGCCCTCTGATTGCTTCAGTCTGGGTCTCTAAGGCCAGGATTGGTGGGTCAGTGACCTGTGCTCTAGTTGACATACTGTTCCTTGTGTGTTGTTACTTGCGGAGAAGCCTAAAGCTGCTGCATAGTATGTGATTCAGGCTGAGCAGGAAGCTCTCAAAATGGCTGCCAGAGTTTCCTCAGTGTCTGTCAATCCCAGTAGAGTGCTCTGGCTTATAGCTTGGGAGGCAGATAACGAGTCTAAGAAGGCTTAGAGACATTAGCTTTTAAAAGGAAAGCTGTTATTTGGTTCAGAACTGGAAGAGATTATTAAGCAGGCCACAGGTGGAAAAAAGCACTTTCCTGCCTACTCCTGCAGCCAAGCAGACATCAAGGTTTTCTGCTTTCAGGCCGTCCTGTCGGCCCTCCCCTAGAGGAGGTGCGTCCTTTCGAAGACAGTCTTTTAAGGGATGGTCTCAGTCCTCCAGGGGCAAGGCCCCAAAGTCAAAATTTGGTTCCTTTCATAAGAAACCAAAGGAGAGGACAAACCCTCCGCATGACTGCCAGGGGTTTTGCCCGGCAGGTGATTAAGGTGGGGGGACGTCTGTCACTGTTCAAAGATGCATGGCCACTGTTAGACCGGGACTCTTGGGTGTTAGAAATTATAACCCAGGGTTACACCACTACCAGAGGAGGCTCGGCTCCGTACAGCTCTCTTGGGAGCGGCTCATTCTCTTTTAGAGAAGGGTGTGGTAGTCCCGGTCCACAGAGCGGAGTGGAAAAAAGAAGGCTTTTATTCCACTCTGTGTTTGGTGCCCAAACCAGACGGGTCTTTCAGCTGATCCTAAACTCCTAAAATATCCATTTGTGGGTAGACCATTTCAGAATGGAGTCTCCGGTCTGTGCTGCTAAGCCTGGACCAGGGAGAATTTTTAGCGTCCATGGATGTCCAGGACGCATACTTGCATGTTCCTATCCACCCAGAACATCAGGCTCTATTGAGGTGTGCAATAGGAGACCTACTCTTGCAATTCCAGGCGTTGCCCTTCGGTCTGGCCACAGCGTCAAGGGTATTCACCAAAATAATGTCAGTAATGGCGGCTGTGCTTCGACTGAGGGAAATCATGGTGATTCCATTTTTGGACGACCTGCGGTTTAAGACGGAGTCAGCAGACAAGTTGAAGAGTCACTTGACAGAAACCATCAGGTTTTTGTAGATTCATGGCTGGCTTTTAAATTTACAAAAGTCTCAGTCACAGAGACTCCAATTCTTGGAGATTGTTTTGGATACCCAGTTGCATCGGGTGTTTCTACCAGAGGCAAAGGCCAGGGATCTGGCTGCCTTGGTACAGGAGATCCTCGGGTCTCAGAGCACATCAGTATGGAGGTGCCTCAAACTGCTGGGGAAGGTGGTGGCGTCTTTCGAGACGTTACAGTTCGCCAGGTTCCACTCTCGAGTGTTCCAGTGGAACATTTTGACAGACTTGTCAGGGAATACTCAGACCATGATGTCAGAACAAACAGTGTTGTTTTTCAGAAACTCGATCCCTCCTTAAATGATGGATGGAGGTGGATTCCCTTCAGTGGGGTCGGTCCCTGCAGTCCTGGAGCTGGCTGGTAGTCACTACCGACGCCAGTCTTAGAGGCTGGGGGGCAGTAGTCGTGGACCTGCGTCTGCAAGGCTTGTGGTCTTCAGAGGAGTCTGCCTTACCGATCAACAAGTGGAACTGAGGGCTGTGTGGAAGATGTTTTCTCTGGCGGGAGAAAGATTACAAGAGCTCCCTTTAAGGATTCAGACCGACAACGCCACAGCTGTGGTGTATCTGAACCACCAGGGAGGCACACGCAGCAATCTGGCTATGTGGGAGGTGTCCCGAATCTTCTTGTGGGCGGAACAGAATGTTCCAGCATTATCAGCAATATTCATACCAGGAGGGGAGAATATAGAGGCCGACTTCCTAAGCAGGGAGGAGCTGATGGAAGGGAAATGGAACCTGAACCCACAAGTATTCCACCAGATTACACTGAGGTGGGGAACCCTGGATGGGGACCTGATGGCATCCAGATTCAACCATCAGGTACCCAGGTTTTATGCCAGGACATGGGATCCACTGGCAGAAGCAGTGGAGGCCATGACTATCCCCTGGGAGGGGAATCCTCTTTATGTTTTTCCGCCAGTTCAGAGGCTGGCAAGAGTGTTGAAAAAGATACAGGCCCTGACAATTCCAGTAATTTTAGTGGCCCAGATTGGCCAAGGAGGTCCTGGTACTAGAGGCTTCAGAGATTCTCTGTGGACTCATGGCGTCTACCTCTGAGGTCAGACTGTCTAAAACAAGGACCGTTTAACCATCTGGATTCAGCTCGATTAATTTTGACGGCCTGGCTGTTGAAACCGCCATTTGGAGGAATATAGGATTCTCAGAGGCGGTGTTAACACAATGATTAAAGCCAGAGAGTCAGTGTCTTCTGTAAATTATTATAGGGTCTGGAAGACCTATATTCGATGGTGTGAAAGGCAGAAGTCACACACATCACGTTTTAAATTGGCAAAATTGTTGGAATTTTTGCAGGATGGCTTTTCCTCCAGGTTAAGCCTTCAGTCACTCAAGGTACAGATCTCGGCCTTGTCTATTTACTTCCAGAGAAGGATTGCTTTAATACAGGAAGTACAGACCTTCCTGCAGGGGGTGTCCCGATGGAAACCTCCCTACAAACAACCAGTAGCACCATGGGATTTATCTCTGGTTTTGGAATGCCTTCAGAAGGCACCTTTTGAACCATTAAGGTCAGCTGACCTTAAATTCCTTACATGGAAACTGGTATTTTTGTTGGCAGTGGCGTCAGCAAAAAGAGTATCGGAGTGGGGGGCATTGTCATGCAAGTCTCCCTTCCTTATATGTCATGATGATAGGGCTGTTCTTCGGACAGTACCCCAATTTTTACCGAAAGTAGTCTCTGCTTTTTCATCTAAATCAGGAGAGAGTTCTGCCTGTGTTTCAACCCCAGAGGGTTCAAGGAAAAGGGACAAATTGAGGAATTTGGATGTTGTGCGCGCCTTGCGCGTTTATGTGGACAGAGTTAAGAGTGTCAGAGACTGACACCTTGTTAGTTTTGTATGACATACACATACGCTTCTAAGCAGACCATTGCTAGGTGATTGCGCTCTGTTATAGAGTTTGCATATACTAAAGTTGGTAGGCCTGTGCCAGCCAGGATTAATGCGCATACCACCAGATCAGTCGCCACCTCTTGGGCGGTTCGACAGGGGGCAACAGCTGAGCAGGTTTGCAGGGCTGCCACTTGGTCATCTGTTCATACTTTTGCCAAATTCGATAGCTTCCATGAGTTCGCGTCGGTGGACGCATCATTCGGGTGAGCAGTAATGAGAACTGCAGACCTGAGCGTACCCACCCAAAGGACCGGCTCTGGAACGTCCCAATATGAAGCTGTGTCACCAGGACCATTGAAAGAGAAAAAGGTATTTTTGTAAGAACTTACCGTTCGAATCCCTTTCTCTGATATGGTCCTGGTGACACAGCGATCCCTCCCTTACGCTCAGTAAGTATGCCAGTGTTCATGATGTTTCATGTTATAATTGGTCGAAAAGTTAAATTTAAAATTGTGCATATAATATGTGCAGGCGTTGTACTGAGTTAATGTATTCCAGTGGCTTTGAAAGATTGAACTGAGGAATCGGGGATGCAGTAGGGGACGAGCCTACCCTCCAAAAGCTTTAGGATAGGTGCCTGGCTCCTGCGGACCCTCCTACATCCCAATGTGAAGCTGTGTCACCAGGACCATATCAGAGAAAGGGATTCGAATGGTAAGTTCTTACAAAAATCCCTTTTTGAGCTTTGTGCAGTTTGGAAGACTCTTCAGCAGGCCGAGGATGGTTTGAAAGGCCTTCCAATCTGAGTACAGTTGCACAATGCCACGGCAGTGGCTTACCTGAATCATCAGGGCGGGACTCGCAGCAGGATGGCAATGCAGGAAGTCTCACAAATCTTTACCTGGGCAGAAAACAACACTCCGGTTCTGTCTGCTGTCTTCATTCCGGGGATCCGGAATGTAGAGGCGGATTTCTTCAGCAGGGAGGATCTGCTGGAGGGGGAATGGTTCTTGCATCCGGAGGTATTCCAGGAAATTGTGAGTCACTGGGGGCTCCCAGAGGTGGACCTAATGGCATCCAGGAACAACGGTCAGGTTCCGAAGTTCTGTTCCAGGACCAGGGACCCAACCGCCTGGCAGTTTCACCTGGTATATATCTTCCCTCCGTTCCCAATGATACCGAGGGTGTTGAAACGAGTGAGGTCTCAGCAGGTGCAAGCTATTCTGATAGCACCAAAATGGCCCAAGAGGTCGTGGTACTCGGACATTCTGAGGTTATCAGTGGAGTCTTGGCCTCTTCCTCTTCGTCAGGACCTGCTGAGACAAGGGTCGTTTCTTCACCAGGACCTTGCTCGGCTCAATTTGACGGCCTGGCTTATGAGACCACCTTATTGAAAAAGAAGGGTCTCTCTGATGCGGTGATTCAGACTATGCTTAGGGCTCGTAAGCCAGTCTCAGCTGCAAATTATCACAGAGTATGGAAGATTTACATCAGGTGGTGTAAGCGTCACACCTCCAGATTCAAGGTATCCAGATTATTGGAGTTCCTACAGTATGGTTTCTCATCGGAATGGGTTTACAGTCTCTGAAAGTACAGCTTTCTGCTTTATCCATCTTTTTCCAGAAAAGGATAGCTTTTCTGCCTGAGGGACTTATCCTTGGTTCTGTCTGTACTTCAGAGTCCTCCTTTTGAACCATTAATGTCAGCTGACCTTAAATATGTGTCTTGGAAACTTACGTTTTTGTTATCCATTGCTTTCGGAGTTAGGAGCGTTGTCCTGTAAATCTCTGCATTTAATTTTTCATGAGGATAGGGCTGTGCTTCGAACAGTACCTACGTTTTTGCCGAAAGTAGTTTCCTCCTTTCATCTGAACCAGGAGATTGTGCTCCCGGTATTTTCCCCTTCTGAAGGGGCCAAAAATAGGGCCAAATTAAGAAAGTTGGACGTAGTTCGCAACTTGCGAATTTATGTGGACAGTATAAAAGATATCCGAAAAACAGATCTGTTGTTGGTTCCCTATGATGTGCATAAGAGAGGTTAGTCTGCTTCTAAGCAGACCATTGCAAGGTGGCTTAGGTCAGTGATTGCCTTTGCTTATACCAAGGTGGGTAGACCGGTTCCTTCTCGGATTAATGCACATGCCACCAGGTCAGTAGCTTCCTCTTGGGCTGTGCGTCATGGGGCTACAGCGGAGCAGTTGTGCAGGGCTGCCACTTGGTCCTCTGTTCACACCTTTACCAAATTTTACAGGTTTCATGAGTACGCGTTGGAGGACGCTTCATTTGGACGGGCAGTAATGAGAACTGGCGGTCTGAGCGTACCCTCCCATAATACCGGCTCGTGAACGTCCCAAGGTGGAGCTGTGTCACCGGCCTGGACGAAAAAGAAAAGGGGATTTTTGTAAGAACTTACCGTTTAAACCCCTTTCTCTGAGTCCAGTCCGGTGACACAGCGATCCCTCCCCTACGCTCAGTAAGTCATGCGGTGCATGTGTGTCATGTTATGGTAAGATGATTGTGCATATAAGATGTCGGGCATTGTACTGAGTTGTGTATCCTAGTGTGCTTTTTAAGATGAACTGAAGCATGATGGGATGCAGAAGGGGAGGAGCCTGCAGCCAGAGGAAAATGTTCAGCTATAGGTGCCTTGGCTCCTGCGGACCCTCCTACATCTCAAGGTGGAGCTGTGTCACCGGACTGGACTTAGAGAAAGGGGTTTGAATGGTAAGTTCTTACAAAAAAAACCTTTTAGTTATTAAAAATAATTATTGAAGAATCGTAACAAATGATTCTACTGTAATTTGATTAAGTAGCTTTTGCCTAATCCCCGTTCAGTACATTCTTCTATATGTTGTCCCTTTCTGGGTTAGCTGTGCCTGTAGGTATTACCTGATATGGAAGTTTTACCCCACCCAGGTGGAGATATATCAAGGTTTGGAGAGAGGGAATGTGGAAATGTTGTCCAAATCCACCAATCCGCTTCTGTCAATTCTACTAAAGTCTATGAAATGCCTGAAGCTGATTGGTTATTTTGGGAAACTTCTCCACTTCATCTCTCTACAATGCTTGGTAAATCTCCCTTCCTGAGTTGAGAATTTGGGGGGAATTCAGTCTTGCACTTTATGACTGCAAGATCTCACTCAAAAGTATTCACGATCCCATAGGGTAGAGAGCAGTTTTGGGTGAACAGGAGGGCTAAATGGGATGGCAATTGGCTTTCCCCTATGAGACCTCTAATTTCTGAAACTCACTTTCATTTCTCTCTTCTGCTACCAGCGATGGCGTCATCTGATCTGAGACAGGAGCTGAACTGTTCCATCTGCCTGAACATTTATACAGATCCTGTCACCCTGAGATGTGGACACAGCTTCTGCTGGGCCTGTGTTGATCATCTGCTGGATACACAGGAGGGGACTACAGTATTTACCTGTCCAGAATGCAGAGCAGAGTATCTGGATCGTCCTGCACTAGAGATAAACAGAAAGCTCTGCAATATTGCAGAATGTGTACGCTCTATTCTAGAGGAGGGAACTGGGATGTTCTGCACTTATTGTGTCCATTCTCAAGTACCTGTTCTTAAAGTCTGTCTGAAATGTGAAGCTTCTCTCTGTGAAATACATTGGAGGACACACAACAAGTCAGCAGAACATGTCTTGGTTGATCCCACCACTTCCTTGGAGAAGAGAACATGTTCCCTCCATAAAGAGATCTTGAAGTATTTCTGCACTGAGGACAATGTCTGTATCTGTGTGTCCTGCAGTTTGGCCGGAGAGCATCGGGGACACGTGGTGGAGATGCTGGGTGAGGCCTTTAAGAAGAAGGAGAAACTGAGAAATGTTCTGCAGAAATTGACCAGAAAAAGAGACGAGACTGAGAAAAGTATCCAGAGTCTGCAGAAACGCAGGAGAAAAAATCCGAAAAAAGCAGCTGGCTAGAGACAGTCACTGCCCTGTTTAGAGACCTCAAGAGACAGCTGGATGACCTAGAGAAGAGAGTGCTGAATGAGATCTCTAGGCAGGAAGAGAGTGTTTCACTCTCAGTCTCCGATCTGATTCAGCAGCTGGAAATGAAGAAGGATGAGATTGCCAGGAAGATGTGTCAGATTAAGGAGCTGGGTAACATGTCTGATCCAATGACTATCTTACAGGAACCAGACACAGGTGACTTGTCTGATACAGAGGAGCCATGTTGTATGACTGATCCAATGGCTATTGGCCAAAAACAGGTGGAGGAAGAGGGGGGCACTAAGAAGGAGGAGGGAGATACTGAGAAGAATGAAGAGGCGGTCATTGAGAAGTTGAATAGAGAGGAAAGTGGAAGACCTAATGAGCATGCCAATAAAGTAGGGGACCTGGATGTTAGTCTTATATCAATGAAATTACTAATATTATCTGATATAATAACAGGAATAAATGTATGTTTCTATGTGCAGGCATCAGAAGACCTATCACTGGATGCAAACACCGCGGGTAATAATATAGTTATCTCAGAAGACATGAAAACTGTATTCACGTCTTCAATAGAACAGAATCAGCCAGAGACACCAGAGAGATTCTGGGATTATCCTCAGGTGTTAAGCACCTGGCGTGTGGGGATGTGTTATCCCAGTGCAGACAGGAGAGGGGAGCAGTCAACAATTGGATGGAATAACAAGTCTTAGTGCTTGGATAGGACTTCTGATAAGGCGCATTCAGTGATACATGACGGTGAGACGATCCCGTTACCTGCCAGTGCTTCCTATGATAGAGTGAGGATTTATTTGGATTATGAGGCAAGACAGATGTCCTTTTTTTCTATGGCCTTTTATTCTGTGAGTGACCTGATCAGACACTTACACACCTACACTGCCACCTTCACTGAGCCCCTTCATGCTGTATTAGGTGTATGGGAAAGGGAATCTGTACAGAAATATGTGAGGAGACTGGAGCTGGTGGGAGGGGAATCTGATTGGTCGCATTACATAGTATGATGCAGTGGATATATGTTTATACAGACAGTGAGTCTGGTGCAGGGAATTGGTGTATAATTGTGTGGGCACTGCAAGTTGTGTATTCAGTGTTACAGTAGTTGTGTGTCATGTCCAATGTTATCTGTTCTATTACTGACAGGGCAAATATGTATCAGTCATACAGTCATATGTATCAAACAGCATAATATTTATATGTAACTGTAAAGTTATGAGTATTCTTCAGTTAATAAATGAGTGTTCTTCAGTTATTTATTAGTGATGTAACTAATAAAGGTTCTGAAATGTTTCTGGTAACTTGCATTATTGGACTGGAGAATATAGGCTGTATTGGATGGGACTTTACCATCCTTGCTGCCATGTGCCTGCATCATCGGGGGCGGCACTGCAGGTGGGGAAGGTGTGTTGTGCAGAGCGATAAAGCTGTCTAACATTTGTGGGCTGCATGCAAAACCAGCCAGTATTTACCCTGCACTGTCAAATATAAATGTTCTTGCTCCCCCTGCAGGGCAACATGGTTTCTTCCAGACACAAAGTTACTTTATGTTTTTGCTTTCTGTACACCCCTTTCACATCGCACCTCGGACCCTGGTAATTACTGGATTGATGATGTGACGACTCGGGTCGAGGTGTGGCGCTAGAGCTTACTACCCAGGTCGTCCTTTTTATAATGGGCGGACCTGGGTTTAACGTGAAAGCATCGGCCCGGGTTGGTTCTGGGATGGACCCGACATCAAGATCCCAGGTCCGACCCGGCATTGCCATGTGAAAGGGGTATCACAAACATGAATCAGGCCCTTACTGTTATATGGTAGGTGGAGAGATGCAGGGGAAGCAGTATACACACAGGAGATACAGGCCCTTATTCTGATCGGTGCGGCCGGAGCCGAATATGCGGCCAGGACCGTGCGTCCTAAACCCCGCCTTTCGTACGGATCGCTCACTCCGTCCGAATGCGGTAATCCGCTGACCGCACGGAGAACGAGTGTATTTCTTACGGATACACCTCCTCCATCTCTTGGAACCTCCCCCATCATTCGATGGTCGCAGTCCATCAAATGCAGGACTGAGTGGCCAGGCAGCTCCCGCAACCTCAGACCACACGGGCATTTCTCCGTGCTAAAGCAGGGATCTGGGCGGGCAGCTGACATCCGGCAATGTCATATGTCCGCCCCCTACACGTGCGTCACGGCTGCATTACCATACGGACGCCCAGCGTTTTCATGGGAACGCCCATGAAACGCGGGGTGTAAACATATGGTAATGAGCCCAAATAGCCCTTCACGCCCCTCTCCACCCCCTGTTCGTAGTGTACACATTTCATGCGGAATTTGGCCGTGTGTCCCGCTCGCACATGCGCAGACACAAAACATCGGCGGCACGAACGCACGCGGATATTACCGCACCAACCAGAATAAGGGCCATAGGGAGAGGCCCTATACTGCACTCCCTATGTAATGAGAGGTGCTGCCTTGCTGAGACTTATAGTGCCACACACTGGATTTACTAAACTAAAAATGCGGTTAAAACCCCATTATTGGGGTTTTTACCGCATTTTCATAGGCATTAGAGCCCCACCGCCGGGGCTTCGCCAGCTCTAGCCGGTACCTTGTACCCGGTAATTAGCTGCGATGTGAAAGGGGGGTAACTCACCGCGGGGGTGATTCTCGTTCATTCATCATCGATGTTTTGGGGACTGCGCATGGTCTATTATGCGCATGTGCAGCCCCCCCTTTGCAAATGGCTTAACATTTCTTAAAGCTTCTAAAAATGAAAAAAAGGTGATGTTGCCCATAGCAACCAGTAAGATTGTGTCTATCATTTCTCTATTGCATCTTAGAAAATGACTTAATCTGATTGGTTGCTATGGGCAACATCAACTATTTATCTTTTTTGAAGCTTTAGTAAATTTACCCCCAAGGTTGACCTGCATTGGGTCGACCACTGAAGGTCGACATGGCTTAGGTCGACACATGAAATAGGTTGACATGATTGGGAGGTCGGCACAAGTATTAGGTCGACATGAGCTTTTCATTGCTTTTTGAGCTGGTAGGCGATATTTCATGCCTACCCAGCGGTGTAGCTCGGTGCCACGGCGCCTGGAGCAAGGGCATGTTTCCCCCCCCCCCCCCCCCATTTGTAGTAGGTGAGGCTCCTGCTCCGTGAAAAGTGGGCACGGCCCAACATTATACCACACACCGTAATGCCCATTGCACATAAGGCCACACATGATGCCCATTACATACTATATAACACACCGCAATGCTCATCACATACTAACACACCGCAACGCCAATCACATACTAACACACCGCAACGCCAATCACATACTAACACACCGCAACGCCCATCGCACACTATTTAACAAACCGTAATGCCCATTACACATTTAACACATAAGTGCCACTTACCTACATGCTCAATGCCAGGGGCTTCATGCTCGATGCCAAGGGGGACTGAAATTTGCTCACAGGGAGGTAAGGTGTGAGTAAATGATAGTGCAGAGGAGGGAGGGAAGGTGGGAGTGATAGTGCAGAGCAGGGAGGGTGGGTGAGGATAGTGCACAGCAGGGTGGGTGAGTGAGGATAGTGCACATCTCCCGCTGGACCGCGCTAGCCAATAGGCGCTCGCGGTCCAGCAGCCAATCAACTGGTGGCTGCTGGACCGCGAGCGCGGTCCAGCGGGAGATGTGAGTGACTTTTAAATATACCACGTCTCCTGGGGGGAGCCGCACTGAGTTGGGCACCTGAGCGGGCGAGATGGCGGTGCTTGCACGGCTGCGGCGCCATGATTGCTTCCTGCGCCTGGAGCTGGTGCTCCACCGGCACGGCCCTCGCTACGCCTCTGTGTCTACCCATCCACTGGGGTGTGGAAGGAGACTAGCGAGGCATGCAGGGGGACACTGTACACTTTAACGGTGTCCATGTCGACTATGTCGACATTCGGGCCAAAAATAATGTGAAAGACTCATCTTGACCTTTTGACTGTCGACTAGCCATTGTCCACCTAATGCTTGTATCAATCTTCCAACCCTGCCGACCTTAGCTGTGTCGATCTTCAGTGGTCGACCCCTTGCATGTGTCGACCCATACCCATTTGCCTCTTGGGGCCGCATTTATCAAGCAATATTTGCGGTTAAATCCCCGAAAACGGATTACCGCAAATATTTAGTATCCCCAAATCTCCCATCCCTGCTGCGATCCCCCCCTTCACCGCCGCCGGCCGCATCCCCCATAGGTTTCTATGGGGGATGCGAAGCTGCCCGATTGTATCAACATCGGGCAGCCCGGCATCGCACCCCTGGGCTATCGTCATTCTGATATGGCGATAGCCCATTGTAGCCTATGGCTGGGGTCAGCACATAACCGCGCATGCGCTGACCTCCCGGCTTCCGCGTCAGGGCTTCACAGGGACGGGCTCCTTTCGGAGCCCTGTCCCTACACCCTCAATTTGATAAATCCTGGCGGTATCAGATGATACCGCAATGCGATGGCCGGCGGTGTCATCACGCCGGCATCGCTTTATAATGATAAATGCGCCCCTTAGTCTGGTGAGGCCGGGTGTAGCACCCTTCCATATTTCCATTGGCTGATAGATCTTCCACTACAGCGGTCGGGAATAATTAGTTAAAATGAACTTCACCTATAATTACTCCATTAGATCTCAGAGCTCAGTCATTAATGTAGTAAAAACAATGCTTAATCATGTTGCTGGATATGATATAACAATTGGGTAATTAAGCGTTTTATCTAATATAAGGGTCATTAACTGTTTCCTGTCCAAGACAAGAAACTTTATTAACAGTTTCATATATAGCGCAGCATATTCCGTTGCGCTTTACAAAAGGCGACAGTGATACAACAAACAGGGTATTTACAGACAGTCAAAAGGTAGGAGGGCCCTGCTCGCAAGCTTACAATCTATGTGGTCTAACATGATACTGCTGTATGAAAGTGATTTGGATTCGGACAGATAACGGGTCTGCTGAAACAAACAATTGAAGCAATGGATTTGTAATAAAACTTCTATAGATTGAATACATTGGGGTAAAAACATGAAGTGCACTAATGTATCCAGTAGATGAGTCACCAGTCTGCAAATGGCTACAGATTGCAGGGGACCGTTACTACACACCCAGGTACCTCGCAGGCAACTCTACATTCACAATCTCTAGTTAGACAATGCTGAAGAGAACGTTGAGCTATGTCTACCTCCTTGGAAGGGGAATTTTGTCACTGTCAGTAAATAATATTTGAACGACTCAATAAAGATAGTATATAGCTGCGCAGTTTGTTTCCAGGCGATCCACAGGTTTCCTATCTCTACTAGAGGTTTAATGACCACTGTAGACATCTCTCTTTACTCTTCCGTCTGGTCTGGATCCAAGTTCTCCTCAGAAGGTTCCTCAACAGTGATTAGAATAAGAGGGACCTTGGGCTGCTCCATCTTCTTCTGCTTCTCAGAGGCCTCAAGCCTTCGAGGAATCCTGGGCATGACTTGAGGGGTTGGTGGCTCACTGGCCCTACTCTCATCCTCTGTGTTCTCCTCCTCATCAATGCGTCCATCTGGGTCAAGATCGCTGTAACGGGCATTTGGATTGGGAGACGGGAACCCATCCCCTCTGAAGCGGACAAGGTGGTGGTTCCGCGCACCCCGGCCCATGAAGTTTTTCATGCTCACTGCAGGGGAAGCGGCGGAGGACAGAAAGCGGCTGAGCATAGGAGTGCGAGCTCGGGGGAGGTTGGGAGTGGCTGACACTTGCTGACTCTGCTCGGAGTCCCCAACAATGCTGAAAAGAAAGGACACACATTCAATGAAAACTTAATCTCGGTACAAATGTGACTTTTTCAATATATATATATGCATGACTGAAAATTTGCAAAGCAGATTTTATTAGTAATATATGAAGGAGATAATGGGGGGTATTCAATGCCGTGGACGAGCGGCGTCAGCGAGCAGGCTTCCTGCTCGCTGTCACCACTCACCCTGTCAGTATTCAACGCACCCCTCCTCATACGCCAATTCCCCCTCGCTCCATTTTTTGAGCGAGGGGGAACCGGCGTATGCGGCTCCAGAAGCAGCGAGACTCGTGGCTAAATACAGCGGGTTCGCTGCATTAGCCGCGGGTCTCGCTGTTTGTGGGAATCCTCGCCGTCCTGTGACGATGAGGATTTCCCCAGAAGGTTGAATAGGGCGAGTGGCCGGCGAGGGGGTTAAACAGCGAGGATCGCTGGTTTTCTGCAATCCTCGCTGTTTAACCCCCTCGCCGGCCGCATTGAATACCTGCCAATGTAGGTACTGATACGGTGTGTGCAATGAATGAAATAGTGGCCCTTCCATGAATGAAATAGTGGCCCTTCCAGTAATTGCACATGAACCCTTTGCATTCTTAGTTTTGCCCAGTTTATTAATTCCCTGTTGCTACAGTATCAGCCTCCGACCTACAGAGGGTGCTCTCTCAGGCTGTATCCTGTATTAGAAGGTTAGGGTCGCCCCTCGCCTAGACCAGGCTGAATCTACAACTGTTTCTGTTACTGACCTTAATACTAAGTGGCCAAGATATTTATCGGTAGTTCCTGAAAGACTACAATCCCTATCATACCATATTTTATTATAATCTCCTGATATTATTGTAAGAAGAGCGGCCACAAGGAGGGGCTGATGACTAGACCTCTAGGGAAGTGGTCCCAGAAGAGCCTCGTGGTGGAAATGGGCCTATGGGAGTTCTGGATTAAAGAGACTCCCCTAACTTTGGGGAAGGAGGAACTAAAAACCCAAGCCCCACTATTGGGTCACCTTTTCATTTTTGGGAAAGACCCAAAGTATCAATCACAGATGAGCTAGGATTTGACTATACAGCACGCCTCCGTTTTTTATAAGAAAATTAAGTTATAAAGTAATATAAAAATGGATGCCCAAAAGTTTTTGAAAGATGCAGCAAACTCTAATTTATAACATAGCCCTATTCTGCATGTTCATCATTATATCCAATCACTATTCAGACTTCATATTATTATGTGGATCATTAACCAGTACTCATTGCCTTTTACTAATTGGCCCTTATTCTGGTTCACTCGCAATGGCAAATTCCTACTCAAATGGAAAAAACCATGTGCACTGCAGGAGGGGCAGATGTAACTTGTGCAGAGATAATTATTTATTTACAGTTTATTATATGGCGCAGCATATTCCGTTGCGCTTTACAATTGGAATTAGATTTGGGTGGGGTTTTACTTCAAAGTGAGATCTATATTGCAGTGTAAAAATAAAGCAGTCAGTATTTTCCCTGCACAGAAACAAAATAACTCACCCAAATCTAACTCTACACATGTTACATCTGCCCCACCTGCAGTGCACATGGTTTTGTCCATTTGAAAAGGAATTTGTCTTTGCGAGTTAACCAGAATAAGGGCCATTGTCTTCTCCATTCTACCTAATACCCCTTTTACACCAAAACGCCGGGTGCGACCCGGCGTTTAGTGCAATTTACACCGGGCGGACGGCCCGCACCCGCGCCCCCGCCCCCGGTGTTTGGAGATGACAGGATGATGTCATCTCCAAGCGCCAATCACCGCCCAACGCTGCTGGGGGCATCCCAGCACTAAGGTAAGCTGCTGGGCTGCCCCCAGTCCCCGCGCGCACCCCCCCCCGCTGTCGCACAGGAGGTGAATGGATGCCGCACACAGGCATCCGCTCACCTCCCTCCCCCGCCGCCGCTGCTGTCTGCAGGGTATAGCAGACAGCAGCGCCGGCTGTCAGTGTCAGGCTGACAACCCGTCCAACCTGCGGACGCTGTGGTCCGCAGGTTGGACGTTCCCCATTCATGTACCCAGGTCCTAGCCGTGTTCTACCCAGGTCAGGACTTGGGTAGAAGTCCCGTGTAAAGGGACACGGCGTTAGGGATTTACACCGCCGAAGATCCGGGTCTGACCCGCTGCTGACCCGGATTTTTCGGCGGTGTAAAAGGGGTATAATATACAGATACAGAGTGAGTCCATACCGCATGTCGAAGGTGGAGCCCATGAAGGATGGTTTCAGGGTTTCGGATGCTGTTGCCACGGTATAGGGAGGTAGTGCACTCTGCTCGTCCCAGTACTTGTCTTTTACCATTGGTGGCAGGTTTTGGTACATGTCATCCACAGATAAGAGAGAGACCTATTGGAAGAGAACAAAGGATGAAACCTGCCCTCTGAACAGTACAGGTTTTCTGGATGTTCTGAGGGAAGCATGGATTTAACTAGTATGTTTGCCCTTTTAGTCCAATTAATTAGCTGTAGATATATTTTAGCACACCTTGGGGTTAATAATGGTTTGCGTACTGTACCCCATGAATGTGTGCTGCTGCATTCACATAAGACCTTATACAAATCAATGCTGATAACATCTGGTTTAGTTCCTTGCAGCATGGATGGTGTAATGGTTATTACTTTATTACACATTCTTGAGGTCTTGGGTTTGATTCCCACAAGGCCCTAATTGTGTGGAGTTTGTATGTTCTCCCTGTGTTTGTGTGGATTTCTTTCCCAAAAAATTAATGATGTATCTATTGTATTCCAATAGTACACTAACCTCCTGTTACAGTAACCATATCCCCTCACTTTCAGGATGCATGTAATACAGACAGTCTCAATCAGAGCCGTCTTATCAGCATTGTAGACTCTGGGCAAAGATATGTACTGGGGTCTCTACAAACGTATTCATGGAAATACGTAAAACACCATAAATTACCCCTCCTGCAGTCCTGCACCTTCTCTCCTAATGCTTCCATACAGTGACTGGCTGTCAGCACCGTGATAGCTCCAGCCATCCACCAATCAGCATGCTGATAGCCTCTCACTGTCTGGCAGCAGGATGAGAGGCAGGTAGAGAATGCTGCACTCTGATTGGTAGATAGTGCTAGCCATCCACCAATCAGCATGCTGACAGCCATTTACTGTCTGGCAGCAGAGTGAGAGGTTCTGAGTATGTGCAATTCACACTCACAATGGTTGGACAGCATTCTCTACCAGCCTCCCAAAAGAGGTTCTGGATACACAAGGTCACCCCTGCTCAAGTAAGGCCCCTAAAATCGGGGGGCCGTTGGCAGCTGCCCAGTGTGCCTATACATTATCGTTCCTGGTCTCAGCATCCCCTCTCTAATTACACATGTGCTACAGACTATCTAGATGTCCACTCATTATCATTACTTGTAATACAGACAGTCCCAGTGTCCACTCATTCCAGGAACACATGTAATATGGACAGTCCTACTGCCCCCACTCTCAGGACACAGGTCACATCATTAGGCCCCACCCCAGTGCTTGAAATGGAAATTTAGAAGTGGGGGTATGCAAAAAATAAGGATGTAATTATGCGTGCGCCGAAGGTGCAGGTGCGCTCGGGGCAAGGTTGGGTGGTCACCTATAAAGGGGCATGGCCACTCAAAAAGGGGCTTGTCCTGTAGTGTATAAGGCATAAGGGGCAGAGCCATGAGAATGTGGACATCACAGGCCGCTGTGCCGAGCTGCCACTTCTTTGGTGCTTACGGCTGCTAAAACACAGCTGAAGTTACCACCAGGGCGTAACTAGAACATGGGCTCCGTAGCAAAATACTTAAAGTGCCCCACCCAGGGACAATGTCGGGGAGCTAAAGAAGGAGAGACAGCATCAGGAAGAGAAAGAAGGAGGGATAGGGAGAGAGGGAGGTCCAGCAATGGGGAAGGTGAGAGCGGTGGGAAGAGATAGGAGGGACAGCAATGGGGTGAGGTGACAGCAATGGGGAGAGAGAATGACGGACAATGATGGGGAGAGAGGGAGACAGCGATGGGGAGAGAGTCAAAGAGGGACAGCGATGGAGAGCGAGAGAGGAGGGACAGCGACAAGGAGAATGAGAAAAGGAGGGACAGCGCCAGGGAGAGCATACATCATGCAGCATACAGCCACTGCTGTGGTCATGCGGGTATCAGACTAATATATACTGTCCCTGGGAGACTGGTGGTATCAGGACCTCCCCTAGTAGTACACAGGTACCTAAGTAATAGGGTCCGGTGGAAGGCCCAAAATGGCGGCTCACTGAGCTTGTTGTGGACAGCACTGTCCTGGGAGAGCAGCAGCGGGTGTTGTGTCTTGTTCAGACGCTGCAGCGGGGTCAGGAGAGCCAGATCCGGTGCGCCGTGTGGTCCGGGCCTTTGGGAGGACGGGAGCGGAGCCTGACAGGCAGACGGAGGGTGCGATGTTGGCTGCTACTGCATGCCGGTCTTGGCCACACCCCCCACGACGCTACATATAGTAATAGCAGTGTGCAGACACTAGTCTGCACACTGCTATTACTTTAAAAAAAAAAAGTCTCACAGTGGAGAAGTGCCGGTATACCATACCGTTGTATACCGGCCCACTTTGACCACTGCCTCACCCCCATAATTGGAAATACAACTATCCATGGGTCCAGGGGCAGGAGATGGGGCTGACATGGTGCAGTTTGTACATTTATACCCACCCGCCTCAGGTGACTACCTCCCCATCCTGCCAGCTGCAGCAGTATGGAATATGGAGTGGGCCGGCGCTGGAGAAGTCAGTACCGTCTCCACGGTAACCCACTTCCTGAATAGAACAAATTAGTAAGAAGCCCTGTGTTCAGTTACTCGTGGTTACTTACGGCTTCATGAATAGTCCCCCCCCCCCCCCACCCACAGATACTCTGGGGCACATTTACTAAGATGAGAGATTTTAGAAGTGAGAGATGTTGCAACCAATAGATACTTACCATGTATCCAGCGCCTTTTGGATAATATCTAGAATCTGATTGGTTGCTAGGGGCAACATCTCACTTCTAAAAACTCTCACCTTAGTAAATTTACCCCTCCTGGTTTCCTGTCACATTTTTGCGATTCATTAATGTTCTTACTTGCAGATTCCTATCAATCAGTCTGTTGGTTTCAAAGTCATCATCGTCTTCTCCAAAGGGATTAATGAGCTGTTCTGCCACCTGCGACAGAGGGTCACGTGTCACGTGCAGTTTTATTATTATTATTATTGTTATATTATTGCATTACATTTAAAAAAAAGGCATTCATTTTTTAAATTTATTATTATTAATACATTTTTGGAAATTAAAAAACAGGCGTCCCCATGAAAACAAAAGGTGTTCCCCTGGGGATGCAGGCGGACCATTGCCTGCTGGGGGCAGGCGGCTGATATCACATGACGTTAGCGCCCGCCCCCTCTTCATCGGACTCCGTCGGAAATAAAAGTCAGTTTAGACTGACCTATTTCTGATGGAGAGAGAAATCATTCGATGATCGGTGACCATCGAATGATTTTTCTCCCCTTTGGCTGCATGAGAGGGGATGTGGTCGCATACTGTACATCCCCAGGTATGTTACCGCGGGGATTCAGTGGCAGGGGGGGGGGGGGTCAGTTTGGGCATTCGGACGTGCGACGGGTTGGGTTAAGCTGCTTGCTAAGCGGTACTGAATCAGGCCCACAATACTATAAAGATACAGCATTTACAAAAACAGTAGACGCCTGGTACAGAGAACATAAGTAATAAAAACTTTTTTAAAGGCAAACAGACAAAAACCCAGCTAAAGGTCCCTTGGTGACACAAAAACCACAGGGCCACCTGGTCTCATATATTGAAAAATAATAAAAATAAAAAAGTAAAAAAATAAGGAAATACTAACAGGCCGGGGGGAGGGGTGGGGGATTGAGAACCATATGTTGTGAGAAGTATTCACAGCGTTATTTTGCAGTCAGGAGATGTAATCATGTAATCCATGGAGGCCACACACGATACGAGCATGCAGGACATTCAGTGAAGGAGCCACCAAACATTTCCAATTTTTGTCAATCAAAGATTTGTCTGCATTGCATACATGGACTATAAACTTACTAACAGATATACAGTAACCGGGGCACAAAGTATCGCCACAGAAGTATCACTGGACAGAGGCAGGCCTACCTAGTATACTAGACAACATTGCACTGACCTAGCTCCAAAACACTTTTATAGTTGGACAAGGCCATAGAGTGTGTAGGAATGAACCTTCCCCATCACAATTACTTCAACAGTAGCTGGAGATGTTGGGAATATGGGACCTTATTCTGGTTGACTTGCAAAGCTGCGAATTTCTCAGCTTTGCAAGACATTTAAATGCCGTCTGCATCTGCTGACATCAGCTGCCCGCCCCCGGCACCCCCATCATTTCCATGGGAATGCGACACCACCAAGTACCATCTTCAATATAGCTCGTAGTAGGACGTCTCTCTTATGACCATGCTTATACAAGCTTTAACAAATCTTGACCTAATGATGGACCTTCCCTCTTCATCAATATGTGTTGAAAGATCTGTGAGATTAGTATTAACTTGTGTATTACCGTGAGGTATTTGTGTTGTAGTAGCTCTCCTGTGGGGCTACCTGGAAGCTGGGTCAACGATCATCAGTTGTCCTTTCATGGACAACGTTTGGTAGGCACTAACCGCTGCATACCAGGAACACCCCATCATTTGGAGCATGTGAGAGTCGCCAATTTACATCTACTATACAGAGGCGTAGCGAGCCCGGAGCCGGCGGAGCACACGCTCCGGGCGCAGGAAGCTAGCCTGGCGCCGGAGCTGTGCCGGCACTGCCAGCTCGCCCGCCCGCTCCCCCGCGAGAGACGTGCTGCTGTGGCGGCTATGTAAAATTCACAACACGTCTCCCGCACGCTGGACCGCTAGCCAATGGGCGCTTGCGGTCCAAAAGCCAATCAACTGGTGGCTGCTGGACCGCGAGCGCCTATTGGCTAGCGGTCCAGCGAGAGATATGAATTTTACATAGCAGCAGTGCGCGTCTCTCTCCCGGACACAGCGGGGAGCCAGGAGGAGGGGAGGGAGGGGTGGACGCGACGCAGCACAGCAGGGGGAGGGGTGAGGTAAGGTGCACCCTCCCACCCTGCTGCATCCACCCTGCATCACCCGCGCACCCACCCACCCTGCTGCACAAACCCACCCACCCTGCTGCAACCAAACACCCACCCAGCTGCACAAACCCACCCTGCTGCACAAACCCACTCACCCTGCTGCAAGCAGCCACCCACCCACCCTGCTGCACAAACCCAAATGCTGCACAAACCCACCCACCCTGCTGCAACCACCCACCCTGCTGCAAAACTCACCCATCCTGCTGCAAGCAGACACCCACCCACCCTGCTGCACAAACCCACCCACCCTGCTGCAAGTACACACCCACCCACCCTGCTGCACCCACCCACCAACCGTCCCACCCTGCTGCACCCACCCACCCTGCGGCACCAACCCGCCCACCCTGCTGCACCCACCCACCCTGCTGCACTAACCCACCCACCCTGCTGCAAGCACACACCCACCCACCCTGCTGCACCCACCAACCATCCCACCCTGCTGCACCCACTCACCCTGCGGCACCAACCAACCCTCCCAGCCTGCTGCACCCACCCACAGACCCTACTACCCTGCTGCACCCATCCTCCCACCTTGCTGCACAGCGGCCGGGAGCGGGCTGCTGCACAGTTCTGCACCCTTGGGCAACGAGCAAATTCAGTCCCCCTTGGCATCGAGCATGAAGCCCCTTGGCATTGAGCATGAAGCCCCTGGCATTGAGCATCTAGGTAAGTGGCACTTATGTGTCAAATGTGTAATGGGCATTGCGGAGTGTTATATAGTATGCAATGGGCATTGCGGAGTGTTATATAGTATGTCATGGGCATTGCAGAGTGTTATATAGTATGTCATGGGCATTGCGGAGTGTTATATAGTATGTCATGGGCATTGCGGAGTGTTATATAGTATGTCATGGGCATTGCGGAGTGTTTTATAGTATGTCATGGGCATTGCGGAGTGTTATCTAGTATGTCATGGGCATTGCGGTGTGTTATATAGTATGTCATGGGCATTACGTAGTGTTATATAGTATGTCATGGGCATTGCGGTGTGTTATATAGTATGTCATGGGCATTGCGGAGTGTTATATAGTATGCCATGGGCATTGCGGAGTGTTATATAGTATGTCATGGGCATTGCAGAGTGTTATATAGTATGTCATGGGCATTGCGGTGTGTTATATAGTATGTCATGGGCATTGCGGTGTGTTATATAGTATGTCATGGGCATTGCGGAGTGTTATATAGTATGTCATGGGCATTGCAGAGTGTTATATAGTATGTCATGGGCATTGCGTAGTGTTATATAGTATGTCATGGGCATTGCGGTGTGTTATATAGTATGTCATGGGCATTGCGGAGTGTTATATAGTATGTCATGGGCATTGCGGAGTGTTATATAGTATGTCATGGGCATTGCGGAGTGTTATATAGTATGTCATGGGCATTGCGGAGTGTTATATAGTATGTCATGGGCATTGCGGAGTGTTATATAGTATGTCATGGGCATTGCGGAGTGTTATATAGTATGTCATGGGCATTGCGGAGTGTTATATAGTATGTCATGGGCATTGCGTAGTGTTATATAGTATGTCATGGGCATTGCGGTGTGTTATATAGTATGTCATGGGCATTGCGGAGTGTTATATAGTATGTCATGGGCATTGCGGAGTGTTATATAGTATGTCATGGGCATTGCGGAGTGTTATATAGTATGTCATGGGCATTGCGGAGTGTTATATAGTATGTCATGGGCATTGCGGTGTGTTATATAGTATGTCATGGGCATTGCGGAGTGTTATATAGTATGTCATGGGCATTGCGGAGTGTTATATAGTATGTCATGGGCATTGCGGAGTGTTATATAGTATGTCATGGGCATCATGTGTGGGCTTATGTGTAATTGGAATTACAAAGTTCACTAAAATGTGCAATGGGCTTTACGGTGTGTGGTATAATGTTGGTCTGTGCCAACTTTTCACTGCGCAGGAGCCTCACCTATGACATATTGGGGGGGAGGGGGGGCGCAAAACATGCCCTTGCTCCGGGCGCCATGGCACCTAACTACACCACTGCTACCATACAGAATTCTCTTGACGGCACCACACTGGCTGTCATCTCAGTTGTTTTCGGAGTATTATTTATTTATTACCAGTGTTTTCTATAGTGCACACATATTCTGCAGTGCTTGTTGAGAACCAATTGGCCTACCAGTATATTTTTGGATTGTGGGAGGTAACCCCCTTACAAAAACTCTGTGTTTGCCCCTACTTTCTGTTGGGAGACTTGCACCTAACCTACAGTGCTGATGCTAGGTGGCAAGCCTCCCAACAAACAAATATATTTTAGCATGTTGTTCCTTTATGGATTAGCTGTGTCCATAATACTGTCTTGTACCTATGAGTATTAGCTGAAATTAGGGATGGCCATCGAGCATCGATGATTCAAAATCATTGATGGTTCATGCCCGATGTCGAATACTTTTGCCATCGATGGGGGAGAACCAGATGGTTTCCCTCCATCGATGGAACAGCAAAACGATGTTTTGCTTTTTTTTTTTTCAAAGTGCCGGGACACAGAGCATAGCTTCGCCCCCCGACACCCCCGAAGCCCCGCCCCTGTGTTTTGATTGGCCCACTGGGCAAGCAATCAAACACAATGGCTGACCATCAATATGTAAAAATATCGATGGTCAGCCATTGCATAGTTTAGCATTATAGATTGCCAGTTGCAGAATTGCCATCGATGGCATCCATCGATGGCAATTGCAACGATGGCCATCCCTAGCTGAAATATAAGCTCAGCCCCACCCTGTGTGGAGAATATGAGTCCAGCCCACTGATATCTGAGAGTCAGAAACTTTCACTTTCATTTCTCTCTTCTGCTACCAGCTATGGCGTCTGCTGATCTGAGACGGGAGCTGGACTGTTCCATCTGCCTGAACATTTATACAGATCCTGTCACCCTGAGATGTGGACACAACTTCTGCCGGGCCTGTATTGATCATGTGCTGGATACACAGGAGAGGACTACAGTTTTTACCTGTCCAGAATGCAGAGCAGAGTATCTGGATCGTCCTGCACTAGAGATAAACAGAAAGCTCTGCAATATAGCAGAACGTGTACGCTCTATTCCAGAGGAGGGAACTGGGATGTTCTGCACTTATTGTGTTCACTCTCAAGTACCTGTTCTTAAAACCTGTCTGAAGTGTGAAGCTTCTCTCTGTGATATACATTGGAGGACACACAACAAGTCAGCAGAACATGTCTTGGTTGATCCCACCACTTCCTTGGAGAAGAGAACATGTTCCCTCCATAAAGAGATCTTGAAGTATTTCTGCACTGAGGACAATGTCTGTATCTGTGTGTCCTGCAGTTTGGCTGGAGAGCATCGGGGGCACATGGTGGAGATGCTGGGTGAGGCCTCTGAGAAGAAGAAGGAGAAACTGAGAAATGTTCTGCAGAAACTGACCACAAATAGAGACGAGACTGAGAAAAGTATCCACAGTCTGCAGAAACGCAGGTGTGAAGATCAGAAAAAAGCAGCTGGTTCAACAGAGACAATCGTTACCATGTTTAGAGACATCAGGAGACAGCTGGAGGACCTAGAGAAGAGAGTGCTGAATGAGATCTCTAGGCAGGAACAGAGTGCTTCACTCTCAGTCTCCGATCTGATTCAGCAGCTGGAAATGAAGAAGGATGAGATTGCCGGGAAGATGTGTCAGATTGAGGAGCTGGGTAACATGTCTGACCCAATGACTGTCTTACAGGAACCAGATACAGGTGTATTGTCTGATACAGAGGAGCCATGTTGTATGACTGATCCAATTGCTATTGTCCAAAAACAGGCTACTGAAGAGAAAGAGGAGGAGATGGTGGTGGAGGGAGGCATAGAGGAGAACAGCGAGAAGGAGGGCATTGAGAAGGGGGATTTAGAGGAGGCTGAGCATGGCCAAGTAGGAGACCTGGATGTAGGCCTTATCTCAGGGATTTACAAACATTATCTGATATAATAACAGGAATAAATGTATGTTTCTATGTGCAGACACCAGCAGACATATCACATATCACACAGCGGGTAAAAATATAATTGGTACTTGTTTCCTAGCACGGCCACAATCGCGGGCATCGGGTGTCATTATTAGTGGTATACGACGCGACCGACGCGATGCCCCCGATTTTCCCATTGAAATGCATTGAAAAAAGTCAAAATCGCGTCGGTCGCGTTGTATGTGGATAAAAAAGGCTTAAATGGTCCAGACGCGATGCCCACGATTTCCCCATAGGAAACAATGTTAAATGGCTCAATGTACCCGCGATGCCCCCGATTTGTCACAGGGAACAATGTTAAATACCTCAATTTCACCAAATCATCATAGGGAACAATGGTAAATGGGCCAGAAAGCCCCAAAAACACCCCAGAACAGTGAAATGTCCCCCTAAAAGTACTTTACGCCACCCCACGATCAACGCGAACCCGAAGCGTGGCGAGCGCAGCGAGCCCGCGAGGGGCGGCGGTACGCGTCCTCCGACCTTTTCATACCCCCACTATCCATGTCGGCGTGGAGTTGAGAATAGAATAGTGTGGCGAGCGCAGCGAGCCACCGAGCCCGAAGCGTGGCGAGCGCAGCGATCCCCGCGAGGGGACGCGGATACCTTCACAGGTAAACGCGTCCCTTCGCGGGCTTCACAGGTATCCGTGTCCCCTCGCAGGGCTCGCCGCGCTTCGGGCTCGGTGGCTCGCTGCGCTCGCCACACTATTCTATTCTCAACTCCACGCCGGCGTGGATAGTGGGGGTATGAAAAGGTCGGAGGACGCGTACCACCGCCCCTCGCGGGCTCGCTGCGCTCGCCACGCTTCGGGTTCGCGTTGATCGTGGGGTGGCGTAAAGTACTTTTGAGGGGACATTTCTCTGTTCAGGGGTGTTTTGGGGGGTTTATGGCCCATTTAACATTGTTCCCTATGATGATTTGGGTAAATTGACCCATTTAACATTGTTTCCTATGGGAAATCGGGGGCATCGTGGCTAAATTGAGGCATTTAACATTGTTCCCTATGGGGAAATCGCGGGCATCGCGTCGCGGCCATCGCACCCGATTTTTTAGTGCTTGCGATGGCCGCGATGCCCACGATTTTTCCTCACGATGCCCACGATCATGATCGTTGTGGCCGTGCTAGGAAACAAGTACCATATAATTATGGGCCTTATTCTGGTTGGAGCGGCCAAACGTGCGTACGTTCGCTATTAACGTACGCTAGCCGCATGCGGCCGTTGGGGTTAAGTCCACCCACAACTCAGCCGCATACGTACGGGCATAAACAACGTAGAAGGGGAGTGGCGTACAAATGAGCGTACGCCAACGTACACGGACGGGCCAGCCCTTACACTCCGACAACTGGCGTACAACTGAGCGTACGCCGCCGTTTACGGACGTCTCTCGTCCGTCTTCCCACCGCCTTCTTGCGGAGATCTGAGCGTACGCCAGCTTGCACGGACGGGTCCCTATTGTTTTCAATAGAAAAGTCAGCTTATGTCACCGCTCGTGAGAGTGAGCGTATGTCCGTGTACGCTGACATACCCTTCATATATATGGACCTGCAAATCTTGCCTTTCAACTATAATTATGAAAATTAATTAATTGATTGAATTAATTAATGTGCAAAATAGTGGTCAGGGGCTTAAAACATTGCTGAAACATCCTTTGTAGGTGTTAGATGTGTTTTATGTTATTGTATCCTAAATACAAAACCTATGTTTGTATTAGAGTGAACACGTTGACACATGTCGACTTGTGTAGATTGAGTGTGCTACTGTGTAAAGTCTATGAAAGCACGTAGTGAATGTGTCTAACTGTTTAGCAAATACCTACCTTAGCATATATAAGCAGGTCTTAAAAATATTCTTACCTTAAATTAAACAAACCTTTAAATGTAGAGAAGTATAGAAAGATAAGCTTCCAATGTGTTTGAGTGCTGTGTGTGGCTTGCAGGCAGTGAAATCATGGTTTGGACTTAATAGACTGCAGCATTGCTTATTACATTCAGGTGTATGTGTTTGAGTAGGAATCAGCGTTAATTAGCCAACTCAGGCGCACGCTGGCATGCGGTATCTGTAGGGGTGGTTTGAGGTGGCGGTTGGCGGACGCCTGTTTTGTGTCCGAAATGAACGGTGCCTTAGTCGATCGTGCGGTAGTAGCACCGCTCATTTTTGGTACACACCCCCGTGTACGCCCATATTTACGCCCATTTTCCCTCATTATTTCGGCCGCTCCCCTCTTCACGCCCCTATGCCGCCCCCAATACCCGTACACTCGCGTACAGGTTTTTTCGCACGTAGAGACCCGTCCGTAAGCGTTGTTGAGTGGTCGCGCCTGCGCATTAGCGAATGTACGCATGCGCAGATCATAAAAAAACCCGGGACGTACGCGTACGGCCCGGCCGCTCCAACCAGAATAAGGCCCACGATCAGATGACATGAAAACTGCAGCCAGGTCTTTAATAAAACAGAGTCAGCCAGAGACAGCAGAGAGATTCCAGGATGAGCCTCAGGTGTTAAGCACCAGGGGATTCTCCTCAGGGCGACATTACTGGGATGTGGATGACAGTAAGTCAGACACCTGGTGTGTGGGGATGTGTTATTCTAGTATAGACAGGAGAGGGGAGCAGTCACTAATTGGATATAATAACACATCTTGGTGCGTGGATAGGACTTATCATGAGTATTCAGTGGTATATGACAGTGAGATGATCCCATTACCTGGCAGTATTCCCTATGATAGAGTGAGGGTGTATCTGGATTATGAGGCAGGACAGCTGTCCTTTTATTCTGTGTGTGACCTGATCAGACGGAATGGGATCATTCGTCAGACTGCATTTAGGTCTACAGTCATTAGGTCGACCCCACTAGGTCGACTGGCAGGAAGGTCGACCTGACTTAAGGTCGACATGGGCCAAGGTCGACATGACTTAAGGTCGAATTTGCATAAAGGTCGACATGAGGAAGGTCGACTGGTCATAAGGTCGACATGGGTTTTTCACTGTTTTTTTATCCGAATGTCGACACAGTCGACATGGACACAGTTGGCAATGAGAATCGGACCCTCGCATCGCTCGCTTCGCTCGCAATGCTTCGGGCACGGTGCCTCGCTGCGCTCGGCACACTATTTTATTCTCCCACCACGCCCTAGTGGATGGTAGGGCATGAAATACCGCCTGTCGGCACATGTCGGCTCAAAAAACAGTGAAAAACCCATGTCGACCTTATGACCAGTCGACCTTCCTCATGTCGACCTTTATGCAAATTCGACCTTAAGTCATGTCGACCTTGGCCCATGTCGACCTTAAGTCAGGTCGACCTTCCTGCCAGTCGACCTAGTGGGGTTGACCTAATGACTGTAGACCTAAGTTCATTCTAATAGATGACCGCATCCCGATCAGACACTTACACACCTACACTGCCACCTTCACTGAGCCCCTGTATGCTGTATCAGGTGTATGGGAAGGGGATTATGTACATTTTTTTGTGTGGATAGCCTGGAGCAGTCAGGGAGAGGAATCTGATTGGTGGAACACTAGAATGATGTAGTGGATACAGAAGTTTTTATGTATATTTATACAGACAATGATGGTGCAGGGAATTGGTGTATACTGTAATTGTGTGGGCACTGCAAGTTGTGTATTCAGTGTTTCAGCATCTGTGTGTCATGTCTAACGTTATCTGTTGTTCTATTCCTGACAGGGCAAATATATATCTTTCATAAAGTAATTTGTACCAATTAGCATAATATTTCTATGTAACTCTAAAGTTATGAGTATTCTTCAGTTAATAAATTAGTGTTCTTCAGTTATTTATCAGTGATGTAACTAATAAAGGTTCCGGAATGTTTCTGGTATCTTGCATTATTGTCTCAGTAGCTGTTGTGGTGCGACAGTCCTGGTTTTTCTGTATGAAGACATAAAACATCTCTATGGTAAAGCGGTCACCTAGAGAAGACCTACCCCACTTCTGTCAGGGATCGACATGTGTTGTGGGCACAGGACCGGGGAACCAATGACATGCTGGTAACGGGTGTGGCTCAAAGGGTCTACAGTATCTAGGACAACAGTCAAATTACTGTGGAAATATTGACTGTTGACCTATCATCCGTATCCCCTGGTAACAGACTGAAATAAAGTGAGACTGGAGTATATAGGAGTAAATAGGCTGCATTGGAATGGGACGTTACCATCCTTGCTGCCATGTGCCTGCATCACATGTTACATCTGCCCCACCTGCAGTGCACATGGTTTTGTCCATTTTCAGAAAAATTTGTATATCAGATCTGAATAGTGTGTATGAGACTTATGGGCCTGATTCATGTTTGTTAGCAAGCAACTGGGCAAACCCATGATGCACTGCAGGTGGGGAAGGTGTGTTGTGCAGAGAGATAAAGCTGTCTAACATTTCTGTGCTGCATGCAAAACTAGCCAGTATTTACCCTGCACAGAACAAATATAAATGTACTTGCTCCCCCTGCAGGGCAGCATGGTTTCTTCCAGACACAGAGTTACTTTATGTTTTTGCTTTCTGTACACCCCTTTCACATCGCACCTTGGACCCGGGTAATTACTGGTTTAACGAAGTGATGACCCAGACTGAGGTGTGGTGTAAGAGCACCAAAGTTTACAACCAGGGTCGCCCATTTTATAATGGGTGGACCTGGCTTTAATGTGAAAGCATTGGACCCGGGTTGGTTGTGGGTTGGACCAGAGATCAAGATCCCAGGTCCGACCCGGCACTGTGATCTGAAAGGGGTATCACAAACATGAATCAGGCCCTTACTGTTATATGGTGGCTGGAGAGATGCAGGGGAAGCAGGATACACACAGGAGATATAGGGAGAGGCCCTATACTGCACTCCCTATGTAATGTGTGGTGCTGCCTTGCTGAGACTTATAGTACCACACACTGGATGTACTAAACTGGAAATACAGTGAAAACCCTGTTATTTTGATATGCAATAAAGACCCCCTGCGAGCAGGGCCGGTGCAAGGCACCGGAGCGCCCCAGGCGAGTCGGGCTGGGGGCGCCCCGGTGCCGGGGGGGGGGGGGGGGGGGGGGGTGGGTGGTGTGTGTGAGGTGTGGGGTGGTACCTGTCCTACCGGCGCTGTCTATTTCAATCTGGCGGCGGAGGCAGCGGGGGTCCCTGCAGTCTATTAAAAATCACGAGCGCTATCCGCCGGGCTATGCGGAAGCGCTTCTAGTGTGAAAACTCTGGCAGCACGCTGATTGGCTGAGATCAGCGTGCGCCGTGCTGCCAGAGTTTTCACACTAGAAGCGCTTCCGCATAGCCCGGCGGATAGCGCTCGTGATTTTTAATAGACTGCAGGGACCCCCGCTGCCTCCGCCGCCAGATTGAAATAGACAGCGCCGGTAGGACAGGTACCCGGGCGGCATTTTCCGCCCTCCAGTGGCCGGCGCCCTAGGCAAATGCCTAGGTTTGCCTAGTGGTGGCGCCGGCCCTGCCTGCGAGGGCTTCACCACGGGGAGTTATGCCAGCTCTAGTCGCAATAACCGCATAGAAGCCTTTGGCCGGTTTCACACACTCCGGCTCCTGCTGGACGGTCAAATCCCGCACAGGCCAGGAAGCCGTGCCGCACACAGTAGTTGTGAATGGACACTATTGTGTCCATTCACACTGGACGGTCACGGCCCGGCCGCACGGCTGCAGCTGGATCCCGCCACTGGAAGGGACGGCTGCCGGGCTGTGGCCATCCCCTCCATGATAAACTACTGTGTGCGGCACGGCTCCCTGGCCGTGCGGGATTTCACCGTCCGGCAGGAGCCGGAGTGTGTGAAACCGGCCTTTTGGTTTCTTAACGCGTCCCACGTTCCCTGCGGGCATTTGGAACGGCCAGAAAATGCTTATGTACCCTGGCCGTCGAGAGGGAGGGCAGCTAATGTCATCAGTGGATTCCTTCTTCCCGCAGCCTTTGCAGTCCTGGCTCACTCAGTGCTACGAACAGGCGAAAATAATTTGATGGTGAATGATGTCCCCCCTGTGTGCTCGACTGCATATGCATTCGCACCCGTGCACAGTGGCGGGGAAGTGCAGGGAGCGTGTGTTTGTCAGGGAGAGCGGCTACCTGCTCGCTGGGCTGCGAGTGTTTATAGCAGGTCTGAATCAGGCCCATTATTCAGATTTTGAGGATATCCATGCTTGAGCACAGGTGACATAATTAGTACCTTGGTCAATTTGATTTAATCATCTGGACTCATGCATCGATATCCTTAAAACCTGGACTGTAATTTAGGAAACTGCTGTAACTGCATTCACTGCCAGGGAAGAACAAAGCGGGAGCTAGGACCCAGGGAGAGTCAGCTCTTCCAAGTTCCCAGTGATCAGGAACACATGATATGATTGGATAAATCAGATACAACCACTGCACACTGATTGGTGCTGCCAGATAGAGCACTGCAGAGTACTGAGCAGCTGTCCAGGTAAGAGCATACTGGTTTAATGTCAGACTAATGGTGGAAGCAGGAATGGAGAAGCAGGTGGGAGAATTGGCTCATGGAGGTCAGGGTGACTGGTGCTGGCTTACAGAAATAAGTGGGGTGACTTGGGGAACAGGGGTCACATGAGAGCGGTGATTAGGGGGGAGGGGTTCCCTGTAATCTGAGGGTGCCATATAAATAATATGTAACACAAGTACAGATTGGTGTCTTTATTTATGGAGGTCACTTGCACCAAAGGTTAAAGAAAACAGGGACAGGAGTAACCTGGGGGTGGGTTTGGTGTGTACGCTGCAATGTGGGAGCCTCCACACTGCTGCTGTGCTGTACAGTTACCTCAGTGTTTCCTACCTGACCCTCTCCATGAGGGAGATAATACTCTGTTCCTGGTCTTCCCTGGTAATGTATGATTGCCAGTACCTGTGGGGAGCTAGGTCATTGATAAGAAAGGTGTTTCACCACAGGTGCTGGTAATCATATATTACCAGGGAAGACCAGGAACAGAGTATTTTCTACCTCATGGAGAGGGTCAGGTAGGCAACCCTGAGGTAACTGTAGTGCCCAATGGAAACCAACACAAACACAG
Organism: Crinia signifera; assembly: GCF_055691185.1. Lineage (NCBI taxonomy): Eukaryota > Metazoa > Chordata > Amphibia > Anura > Myobatrachidae > Crinia > Crinia signifera. Next base: position 156,154,239 of record NC_139224.1, read on the forward strand.
GGATAACATACAAACTTGTCACCAATAGACCAAGGAATTAAACTCATGACCTTACTGCTAATACTAAGCACTATTGCTGCCCATACGTGCATTTTGGACTAGATCTCAAAAGCATACCCCCAACATGACCCTCTCCAGGAGGGACACAATGCTCTGTTTCTGGACTTCCATCTAAATGTATGATTACCATCACCTGCGTGGGGATACGGTCGTATTGTCGACACACATACCTCCCAACATGACCCTCTCCTGGAGGGACACAATGCTCTGCTCCTGCACTTTCTTCTTAATGTAGGATTACCGCCATCTGTGTTGAACAGGTTAATTGATAAGAAAGGTGCTTTAACACAGGTGATGGCAATCATACATTAGGAGGGAAGTGCAGGAGCAGAGCAATGTGTCCCTACTGGAGAAGGAAATGTTGGGGGGGGGGGGTATGGACACATAGTTAGGTCGGAAGGTCAACATGGTTATTTGTACTGTTTTTGAGCCGACATGTGCCGACAGGCCGTTTTTCATGCCCTACCATCCACTAGGGCAGGGCTGGGCAACACCGGCCCTCCAGATGTTAGTGAACTACACATCCCAGGATGCTTTGCATTAGTTTGGCTATGTGGCCGTGCTGAAACTGATGCAAGGCATGCTGGGATGTGTAGTTCATCAACATCTGGAGGGCCGGTGTTGCCCAGCCCTGCACTAGGGCGTGGTTGGAGAATAAAATAGTGTGCCCAAAGCATCGCTAGCGTAGTGAGCGGCTGCGGTTGACTTCCAACTGTGTCCATGTCGACATTCAGGTAAAAAAAAAATCAGTAAAAAAAAAACCATGTCGACCTAGACACATGTCAACCTAATGACTGTTGCCCTAAGTGCTGTCGACAGTACGATCCGCATCCACCTGGTGATGTCAATCAAACATTCCGAGGGAAGCCCAGGAGCAGAGCATTGTGTCCCTCCTGGCATGGATCATGTTGGTATGATAACAGTACCTGCTGCACATACTTTTTGTACCTTGCGATATGATGTACATGGGAGCCACATCACAAGGTAAAATAGCACCGTGTGCGAACAGGACAGCCAACTGGCAGTTCACCATGCCCGCTCGCACCAAGTGTCTGCACATGCGCAGATGCTCAACATTGCTCAACCGTGCGAACACACGGGGGATCGCACAGACCAGAATGAGGGCCACTGTGTAGACAAAATTATTGGACATTGAAGGTAAATAGATGAATGTATTTTGCAGGTCCTCCAGGTGCAGCCACCACTGCAGACTCCCTTCTTTGCACACGGCCTACAAGTTCCTGGACAACAGCCGGTGGTAGGTTTTGCCGTTTTGTCTTTTAGTACAGCTGCTAACTGTGACATTGAAGAAGGTCGAGTCGGCCTAGAACGCACCTGTCTCTTTAATTCAAACTCATGGGTCGATCCTATTAGGTCCGAAGGGTGCGAGGTGCCATTCTGGTGCCATTTTCATGTGTGTAAATGTCGGCAACGGCACCCGATTCAGCCCGATCTCACACTCTTCGCTGGGCCGAATTCGCTTACCATTGCTTATAACCCGATGGAGGTACGAGCACTTTTAAGCGAATTCAGCCCGCTGTATAGTACGCCCAGTGTCGTGATGATTCGCACTCGCGAATCATCCGCACCAAATAGGATCGACCCCACAGTGGGGTTAAAATCTGGATTCTGAGCTGGCCAGTTCTTTGCGAGTTATCGCATTTTCTGTATATGAGTCCAGCGTCACCATGGAAACTTTAAAGGTGGCATTGTCGTAGAACTACCGCAATGTAGGGAGCACAGAGTTATAGAGAACATCTCTATACTACTTAGAGGTAATGTGACCAGGGATATTTGTGGGCCAGAAAGCCCCGGAACACCAATACTGAAGCTCTTTTCAAAATGACATCATCAGTAACGGCTTCTGGGACCTCTGCAAAGTGCCCTGCTGTCTGTCTCCTCTGCCGGGCGAAGTGACGGCTGCCGCTTCCCTTTTGAGGGAATGGGAGGAGAGCACACTGTGTCCTTGTGACTGGGCCATCAGTCAATCAGAGCTCACGGGCTGGCAGCAAAGCAGGAGCCAGCCCGCGAACTTTGATTGGCTGACGGTCCAGTCACAGGGACACAGTGAGGGGAAGGACAGACGTGTGATGCGGCGGAGGAGACAGACAGCAGGGGGTCCACTCCCCAACAGCAGCGGTGAGTTGCACTGCTGCTGGGAAATTCTTACACATTGGGGGCATATGTGTTTCTGGCACTGTGGGGGCATACATGGCACCGTGGGAGCATATGTGTATCTGGCACTATTGGGGGCATATGTGTATAATACCCCCATTTTCATTGGCCGCACCCCATGTGGCTACACCCATTTTTTGTTTGCACACAGCACCGCTGAGGTTTTTTATTTTTTAGACTTGCACCAGTGGCTTGGGGGGGGGGGCATTGTTCTTCTGGCACTGCTGGGGGCATTACGTTTCTGGCATTACTGCGGGTATTGGGGCATTGTGTAACTGGCACTACAGGTGTCATGTGTATATATGGCATTACTTGTGGCATAATGTGTATATATGGCACTGCTGAGGGCATTATGTTTAAAAAATAAATAAAGTAGTTTATGCAACAGTTGATGCCCTGCCTTGGTAGCTCTGCCCACTTCTGCCCCACCCACAGTTCCTGAACCTACTTTCTTACAAAAATAGCACTGAATGTGACCATGCAGTATAACTAGTAGACCTATGCCCCACAGCATAACCCCACCACCTCCATTCTATACTGTACACTCTTCTGGTAATCGTCAAACACCTCCTCCTGATCTTCAACTCGCTGCCATTGGTCCACTATCCAGTGTTTGCACTCTTTACACCATCTGCATTCTTCTTTGTGAATAGAGGTTTATAAGCAGCTGCTCACCCATAATATCCAAGTACATGGCCTCCCTACAAAATGTTCTTGTCGAAACCAACACATTAGTGGCCATTTGGAACTTGTATGCATGTGGTAACCCCTGCTTAGCACTCTATGGTCCATGGGTTGCGGTTGGCTGAGGTCTTCCAGGGCGAAGTGCATTCCGGCAATGACCGCTCCTCTTACACATATTAATCACAAAAGCCCCAGTGGATTAAGGGACCTTCATAACATCCACAATACATCTCACACACATGCCTCCGATCAGCCATCCTACATTGATCCCCTTTCAAACTCATTTACTGTAGCTTCTTCCAGAAATCCATTCCGTTAGCAGTTGATCTAATCGGAGCCCAGCTACCCATTTATAACTTTACGAAAATGTGACGATAGCTGTCATTTTCACAATATTTTTAAACTCCTAAATAGGTCCATATAATCCATAAATGTTTAATTATTAAAAATAATTATTGAAGAATGATTTTACTGTAATTTGGTTAAGAAGCTTTTGCATAATCCCCCTAAAGTACATGTTTCTATATGTTGTCCCTTTATGGATTAGCTGTGCCTAGTGTTACCACCTTTGTGTTGAGAGATTCCCGGACACTGCCCCGCCCCTTCACCCACCTTATGTGTTTTTTGTTTTTTGTTTTTTTTTTACCTTTTGTGAAATCATTCTTGTTTGTGCACAGCATAATGCCAGTTACATGTTACATCACACACAGTAATGCCCATTACACGTTCTGCCACACACCGTGATGCCCATTACATGTTACGCCATACACCGCAGTGGCTATTACACATTAAGTTTTTTGTAAATGAAGGACCCAGGTGGAGATATATTAAGCTTTGGAGAGAGGGAATGTGGAAATGTTGTCCAAATCCACCAATCCGCTTCTGTCAATTCTAGTACAGTCTATGAAATGCCTGAAGCTGATTGGTTATTTTAGGAAACTTCTACACTTTATCTCTCTACAATGCTTGGTACATCTCCCTCCCTGTGTTGAGAATATGGGGGGAATTCAATCTTTCACTTTATGACGGCAGGATCTCGCTCAAAGGTGTTCACTTCCCCATAGGGTAGAGAGCACTTTTGGGTGAACAGGGAGGCAAAATGGAATGGCAATTGGCTTTCGCCTATGAGATTTCTGAGTGTCTTGGGGCGGGATGTATTAATATACATCTCCGCCCAGCCACTGCAATGCTACCGCATATGTACTAACATATGTGGCTAGCATCGGAGTGTGGTGACTGAGACCCCCGCGATACCTGTAATGTGGTTTGCGGGGGTCTCCGTCACATCCCGGTGGCTGTCAGTGTCCCCGGCGTCTCCTCCTCCCCCTGCAGTCGGCTGTGACACCTGCCGGGGTAGGAGATCGATGGAGGACGGGAGGGGGGCTCGCGCCGATGGCGGGCGGTCACAGAAGCCCATAGGCTTCTATAGGGTATCGCCACCCAAAGGTGGCGATACCCTGCCCGGCGGAGACGGGGCGGACGGGTAATGGTACATAGGAAAATGCAATAAAACTCCAGGTTTACCGCATTTTCCCTTTAGTACATCCCACCCTTAGACTTTAATTTTCATTTCTCTCTTCTGCTACCAGCGATGGCGTCTGCTGATCTGAGACGGGAGCTGGACTGTTCCATCTGCCTGAACATTTATACAGATCCTGTCACCCTGAGATGTGGACACAACTTCTGCCGGGCCTGTATTGATCGTGTGCTGGATACACAGGAAGGGACTATAGTATTTACCTGTCCAGAATGCAGAGCAGAGTATCTGAATCGTCCTGCACTAGACATAAACAGAAAGCTCTGCAATATAGCAGAACGTGTACGCTCTATTCCACAGGAAGGAACTGGGATGTTCTGCTCTTATTGTGTCCACTCTCAAGTACCTGTTCTTAAAGTCTGTCTGAAGTGTGAAGCTTCTCTCTGTGATATACATTGGAGGACACACAACAAGTCAGCAGAACATGTCTTGGTTGATCCCACCACCTCCTTGGAGAAGAGAACATGTTCCCTCCATAAAGAGATCTTGAAGTATTTCTGCACTGAGGACAATGTCTGTATCTGTGTGTCCTGCAGTTTGGCCGGAGAGCATCGGGGGCACGTGGTGGAGATGCTGGGTGAGGCCTCTGAGAAGAAGAAGGAGAAACTGAGAAATGTTCTGCAGAAACTGACCAGAAAAAGAAAAGGGACTGATCTGAGTATCCAGAGTCTGCAGAAACGCAGGAGAGAATATCCGAAAAGAGCAGCTGGTTCAAAAAAGACAGTCACTGCTCTGTTTAGAGACATCAGGAGACAACTGGTGGACCTAGAGAAGAGAGTGCTGAATGAGATCTCTAGGCAGGAAGAGAGTGTTTCACTCTCAGTCTCCGATCTGATTCAGCAGCTGGAAATGAAGAAGGATGAGATTGACAGGAAGATGTGTCAGATTGAGGAGCTGGGTAACATGTCTGATCCAATGACTGTCTTACAGGAACCAGACACAGATGACTTGTCTGATACAGAGGAGCCTTGTTGTATGACTGATCCAATGACTATTAACCAAAAACAGGATAGTGAAGAGAGCGAGGAGGAGAAGGTGGTGGAGGGAGGCACAGAGGAAAACAACAAGGAGGGCATTGAGAAGGGGGATATAGAGGAGGCTGAAAGATATGATGAGCATGACCATAAAGTGGGAGATCTGGATGTGGGTCTCCTCTCAGGGAAATTACAAACATTATCTGATATGATAACAGGAATAAATGTATGCTTCTATGTGCAGGCACCAGCAGACATATCACTGGATGCAAACACAGCGTATGAATATATACTTATATCAGGTGACCTGAAAACTGTATTCACATCTTCAATGCAAGATCAGCCAGAGACACCAGAGAGATTTGAGGATTATCCTCAGGTACTAAGCACCAGGGGATTCTCCTCAGGGCGACATTACTGGGATGTGGATGTCAGTAATGCAGACATGTGGTATGTGGGGATGTGTTATCCCAGTATAGACAGGGAAGGGGAGGAGTCACGAATTGGATCTAATGACGTGTCTTGGTGCTTGGAGAAAATCGAAGATCACTATTCAGTGATACATGATGATGATGAGATCAAGTTACCTGGCAGTATTCCCTATGATAGAGTGAGGGTGTATCTGGATTATGAGGCAGGACAGCTGTCCTTTTATTCTGTGTGTGACATGATCAGACACTTACACACCTACACTGCCACCTTCACTGAGCCCCTTCATGCTATATTAGGTGTATGGGAAGGGGATTCTGTACAGATATGTGTGGATAGCCTGGAGCAGTCAGGGAGAGGAATCTGATTGGTGGGACATTAGTGCAAAGAATGATGCAGTGGATACAGATGTTTATATGTATATACAGACAGTGAGTCTGGTGCAGGGAATTGGTGTATAATTGTGTGGGCACTGCAAGTTGTGTATTCAGTGTTACAGTAGTTGTGTGTCATGTCCAACATTATCTGTTCTATTCCTGACAGGGCAAATATGTATCCTTCATAGTCATTTGTACCAATTAGCATAATATTTCTATGTAACTCTAAAGTTATGAGTGTTCTTCAGTTAATAAATGAGTGTTCTTCAGTTATTTATTAGTGATGTAACTAATAAAGGTTCCGGAATGTTTCTGGTATCTTGCATTATTGTCTCAGTAGCTGTTGTGGTGCGACAGTCCTGGTTTTTCTGTATGAAGATATCAAACATCTCTATGGTAAAGCGGTCACCTAGAGAAGACCTACCCCGCTTCTGTCAGGGATCAGCATGTGTTGTGGGCACAGGACCGGGGAACCAATGACCTGCTGTAACGGGTGTGGTTGAAAGGGTCAACCGTATCTAGAGCGACAGTCAATAGACAGTCAAATTACAGTTGACCCGGATTTAACGTGGAAGCGTCGGATCCGGGATCAAGATCCCAGGCCCGAGCCGGCATTGCGATCTGAAAGGGGTATCACAAACATGAATCAGGCTCTTAATGTGATATGGTAGCTGGAGAGATACAGCTGATATAATTGGCAGGGGGTGCAGTATACACACAGGAGTTAGGGAGGGGCCCTATACTGCACACCCTATGTAATGAGTGGTGCTGCCTTGCTGAGACTAATAGTGCCACACACTAAAGGTGCCCATACACGTACCAATTACCCGGTACTTTTTGTGCTAAAATAGCATCGTTGTGCATATGTTGTGCATGGGATGTGATGCTATTTTAGCACAAAAAGTACCGGGTAATTGGTACGTGTATGGGCACCTTTAGAGGGGAAAAAGAGGCAGATGCACTATTCAAAGGATGGGGCAGATGTATTATAGCGCACAGCGCGGGAAGGGACATCAAAAAGATGTATTAACATTTTTTCTACCAAAGCGGGGGAGCACAAACTCCCATCTCCGGCGATGCCCGCCCTCCTGGAGACAGCACATCAGTTTACATGCGGGCAGACAGACAGCCTCTCAGCCAGCTGGACGGCATGCTCGCGGTCTTGCTACTCACGCGAGATCTCCATCGCAGCCCAGAGCCAACAGCAGGGACAGCCCTGTCCCTACTGTTGAGATAGGACTTCCCCACCCTGCAGATAGCAGCAGGGTCAGTGCTGCTGAACTTTCATACATTCACCCTGCATATCGGCCTGCAAATATATATATATATATATATATATATATATATATATATATATATAAAAATGTATACAGTCGTTTTTTATTGAATTTTCAACAGATCCCGATACCCAAACAGACATATCAATGTACATATGGTATACAGCAAGTGAGTGGCATAGGGGGAGAATAAATTAGTGTGCCAAGCGTAGCAAGGCACCGGGCGTGGTGAGTGCAGCAAGCCCGCAAGTGTGATGATCCTTCCCCCCCCCCCCCTCTCGTCGGAATTCCGGCGGTCATGATTCCGGCGTTGGGATTTCAAACCAATCCCAAATATCTAGTATAATGAAACAGGAGTATATGGTAGAAATGTATCTAAGTATAATGCACAAAGTCACCCATTGCACATTGTAGAGAGAATATCTACGTACCAAATCAGGGGGAATAACAAAAGAATACATTGGCATTGAAGTGTCAAACAATAAAAAAAAAAAAAAAACTTACCACAAAAACCCCCCACCCTGTACAACCCACCCCCAATGTAGGCGTACTTGGATCCCATAAACTAAACCTACCCCTACCCCACTATCTATCTATTGTGGACTAGAGAAAGGAAGTAAATTAGTGGCCCTTAACTAAAACCGAGTCAAAGCTACATCAGCAATGGAACATTCCTATGTTAGCTAAATTATGCCAAAAAAATAATAATTATAATCTACCCCTCTCCCCCTACCCACCAACTAACTACACTAACTAATTCCAAGTCCTACCCAAACTCTTTCATATATGAACTAGAATATCAGCGGAGAATTGCAGGGGAAACAGCCACCACTCCTAGGCAAGATGGCGCCGACATCCCACGTTCGAAGAGCTATATGTGAGGCTGCAGCAGGGATGGTGGCCTCTCAGCGGGTGTATCCATGCCACTCCACAACCTCACAGCCCCACTCACCACCAGGAGTCGGGAGCAGAGCACCGCAGGAGGAAGGTGGCGGCGCCTCTGGAGAGTATCCCCCCGGCGCAGCAGCAGGGCAGGACCAGGCCGGAGCTGCAGAGCAGGGAGAAGCCGATCCAAGATGGCACCCATGTCCGGAGGAGAGGGAGCACGGAGCGCAGCGGGCCCAGGCAGCCGCCGAGGCCGTCTGAGAGCCGCGGGCGGCACAGGAGGTGCAGGAGAGACTCCGGAGGGCAAAGAGGTAAGGATGGTGCGCCCACGGTCCCTGGGGCAGGATTTTAGCAGAGCTCTCAAACCCAGCGTCCACTCACATGCCCGTTCAAGCCATGGCCCCTGGCCTGCTATCGTTTAGATAGCAGTGCCGATATGGAAAGGGGCGCATACCACCCCTGTCATTTAGCGCTCACCGGCTGCTTCATACATGGGGGAGAAGCGGTATCCATGCACATAACATCTGCTGATACCCCTTCTCCCCCATAACGACACTTCCTACATCTGCCCTAATACTAGTTATACATTTTGTAATAAGTTTTGCACTAAATATTTTGCTTTTCACAATCTTGGTCAGGATTATGGGTTTACACCTCCTCCCTTTCCAGGTAACATCATCGGATAAGTCCCTAACATTCTAAAGGCACCATACACTTGTCTGATAATATTTTCTGTAGGCACTTCTCCCTTCTACTATATCACCTTCTCACTGCTCATTTTAGGCTACACCAGGGGTAGCCAACTCCAGTCCTCAAGAGCTACCAACAGTTCACATTTTTCAGCTCACCTCACAGGTGCACTCATTACTGACCAACACATTTTAAAAGATCCACAGGTGGTGCCAAATACTTCACTTGTGATTCTCTTAGTAGACATGGAAAACGTTAACTGTTGGTAGCTCTCGAGGACTGGAGTTGACTACCCTTGGGCTACACCAGTGGTAGCCAACCCTAGCACTCGAGAGCTACCAACAGTTCACATTTTCCAGACAGCCTAGCTGCTGCACTCATTAATCACTGACACATTTTAAAAGATACACATATGGAGCTAACTAGCTAACTTGTGATTCTGTGAGGAGACCTGCAAAACATGCACTGTTGGTAGCTCTCGAGGACTAGGGTTGGCTACACCAACTCCATTCTATATTGCCCCTCTGAACAACTTCTGTATTGAAATATGGCTCCTCGTTCCTGTCCCATACCAGTCCTTGCTCTCAGGGCTCGCCCCCTCTCAATTTCCACACCGCTAACATGCACCCACAACCCACACAACCTAATTCCTATCTCACCTGTCCCTTCCTTTCTCCTGTGCTCTCTGGGATGCTAGATCAATCTGCAACAAGCTTCCAAATATCCACAACCTCTTCATCTCCCACTTTTTTAACCTTCTCACCATAACTGAAACCTGGCTGTCCTCCTCTGACACTACCTCCCCTGCTGCCCTCTTCTATGGAGGCCTCTCCTTCGCCCACTTGGTCAGACCTGATGGCCACCAGGGTGGAGAAGTGGGCATCCTCTCCCCCTGCTGCACCTTCCGCATCATCCCACCTGAGCCCTCCCTCACATTCTCCACCTTTTGAGGTACACACTATCCGCCTCTTCTACCCCATTCACCTCCTTGTGGCTGTGATCTACCGCCCCCGTGGCCCCTGCTCCTCTTTCCTTGATAACTTTGCTGCATGGCTACCATACTTTCTTGCCTATGACCTCCCCTCTATCATCCTCGGTGACTTTAACATTCCTATTGACGGGTTGGGATCATTTGGTCTGCAGCATTATGGTCGACACAAATAAGGTGGACATGGTTATAGGTCGAAAGGTCGTTAGTTCGACAGGTCTTTAGTTCGACAGGTCATTAGTACGACATTGTCTAGGTCGACAGTCAAAAGGTCGACATCCGGTTTTTGACCTGAATGTCAACACAGTCAACATGTGCACAGTTTAAAGTGCACTACACTTGCTGCGCTTGCAATGCGTCGGGCACGGTGCCTCGCTACACTCGGCACACTATTTTATTCTCCCACCATGCCCTAGTGCAGGGGTGGGGAACCTTTTTTGTGCCAAGGGCCGTTTGTAAAGGGAAAAAAATCCTTCGGGGGCCATAAGTAAAAATTTCTCTTACAAATTGTCCTGCTGCAGCCATCCCACGCTCCAGCGGCTGCCGCTGAATAGGACTGACAGTCTCCGGCTGCTGTTGATTAAGAGGAATCTCGCGAGAAATACCGACCTCAAGTGAGAATTCCCTTGTACTTGACTCTCGGCAAAGCCGCTGGGCAGGTGGGAGGGCCACTCAAACCGGCTATGGGGGCCGCATACGGCTCACCGGGCCTGAGGTTCCCCACCCCTGCCCTATTGGATAGTAGGCCATGAAATACCGTGTGTGGGCACATGTTGGCTCAAAAAACAGTGAAAAACTCAATGTCGACCTTTTGACTGTCGACCTAGACAATGTCGAATTAATGACCTTTCGACCTAGACCCATGTCGACCTAATGACTGTCGACCATAATGCTGTAGACCAAATGACACATCCCCCTGCAATATAGCAGAACGTGTAACCCTGAGATGTGGACACAACTTCTGCCGGGCCTGTATTGATCGTCTGCTGGATACACAGGAGGGGACTACAGTATTTAACTGTACAGAATGCAGAGCAGAGTATCTGGATCGTCCTGCACTAGAGATAAACAGAAAGCTCTGCAATATTGCAGAATGTGTACGCTCTATTCCAGAGGAGGGAACTGGGATGTTCTGCACTTATTGTGTCCACTCTCAAGTACCTGTTCTTAAAACCTGTCTGAAGTGTGAAGCTTCTCTCTGTGATATTGGCCCTTATTCTGGTTGGTGCGGTCGAGCCGCATATGCGGCTCCGACCGCACCAGACGAATCCCCGCCCACCCTACGGATCGCCACGGCCGTCCGTACACGGACGGCTGGCGATCCGCATAAAAATGGTGGAGGCTACGCCTCCACCATGGTGGGAGCTGCCCCCTGCATTCGATGGTCGTCGACCATCGAAGGCAGGTCCGCACGCCGCGGCAGCTCCCGCAAGCTGAGACCACACGGATAATCGTCCGTGTGGTAGCTTGTATGGGGGCTGAAAGCTGACATCCGGCGACGTCAGCTTTCCGCCCCCATGAGTTGCGTCATGCCCTCATTAGCATGCGTACGCCCCGCGTTTGCATGGGAACGCCCATGAAACGCGGGGCGTATACATAGGGAAATGAGGGCATGAAGCCCCTCACTCCCCTATACGCCCCCTTTGCGGCGTAGTAAATTTCTGTGCGGCGAATTCGCCTGCACATGCGCAGATTGACCTCTGCGCATGTGCAGACGGAAAACATCGGCGGTACGGCCGCACGCGGGCCGTACCGCGCGAATCTGAATAAGGGCCATACATTGGAGGACACACAACAAGGGGATGCGGTCATTTGGTCTACTGCATTATGGTAGAAAGTCATTAGGTCGAATCCATTAGGTCGACATGCTAAAAGGTCGACATGACTCTAGGTCGACATGGGAAAAGGTCGACATGATTCTAGTTCAAAAGGTCATTAGTTCGACAGGTCATTAGTTCGACAAGGTCATTAGTTCGACATTGTCTATGTCGACAGTCACAAGGTCGACATGGAGTTTTTCACTGTTTTTTGAGCCAACATGTGCCGACAGGCGGTATTTCATGCCCTACCATCCACTAGGGCGTGGTGGGAGAATAAAATAGTGTGCCGAGCGTAGCGAGGCACCGTGCCCGACGCATTGCGAGCGCAGCGAGCGATGCGAGGGGATGCAGTGCACTTTAAACTGTGTCCATGTAGACTGTGTTGACATTCAGGTAAAAAAACAGTGAAAAACCCCATGTCGACCTTGTGAATGTCGACATAGACAATGTCGAACTAATGACCTTGTCGAACTAATGACCTGTCGAACTAATGACCTTTCGACCTAGAATCATGTCGACCTTTTCCCATGTCGACCTAGAATCATGTCGACCTTTTAGCATGTCGACCTAATGGATTCGACCTAATGACTTTCTACCATAATGCAATAGACCAAATGATCCCAACCCACAACAAGTCAGCAGAACATGTCTTGGTTGATCCCACCACCTCCTTGGAGAAGAGAACATGTTCCCTCCATAAAGAGATCTTGAAGTATTTCTGCACTGAGGACAATGTCTGTATCTGTGTGTCCTGCAGTTTGGCCGGAGAGCATCGGGGGCACGTGGTGGAGATGCTGGGTGAGGCCTCTGAGAAGAAGAAGGAGAAACTGAGAAATGTTCTGCAGAAACTGACCGCCAAGAGAAAGGGGACTGAGAAAAGTATCCAGAGTCTGCAGAAACGCAGGAGAAAAAATCCGAAAAATGCAGCTGGTTCAACAGAGACAATCATTGCCCTGTTTAGAGACATCAGGAGACAGCTGGAGGACCTAGAGAAGAGAGTGCTGAATGAGATCTCTAGACAGGAAGAGAGTGTTTCACTCGCAGTCTCCGATCTGATTCAGCAGCTGGAAATGAAGAAGGATGAGATTGCCAGGAAGATGTGTCAGATTAAGGAGCTGGGTAACATGTCTGATCCAATGACTGTTTTACAGGAACCAGACACAGGTGACTTGTCTGATACAGAGGAGCCATGTTGTATGACTGATCCAATGACTATTGTCCTCAAAAATTGGGATATGGACGTCGGTAACGCAGACACCTGGCGTGTGGGGATGTGTTATCCCAGTGCAGACAGGAGAGGGGAGCAGTCACAAATTGGATGGAATAACAAGTCTTGGTGCTTGGATAGGTCTTCTGATAAGGCGCATTCAGTGATACATGACGGTGAGACAATCCCGTTACCTGCCAGTGCTTCCTATGATAGAGTGAGGATTTATTTGGATTATGAGGCAGGACAGATGTCCTTTTTTTCTATGACCTTTTATTCTGTGTGTGACATGATCAGACACTTACACACCTACACTGCCACCTTCACTGAGCCCCTTCATGCTGTATTAGGTGTATGGGAAAGGGAATCTGTACAGAAATATGAGAGGAGGCTGGAGCTGGTGGGAGGGGAATCTGATTGGTCCCATTACATAATATGATGCAGTGGATACAGATGTTTATATGTATATACAGACAGTGAGTCTGGTGCAGGGAATTGGTGTATAATTGTGTGGGAACTGCAAGTTGTGTATTCAGTGTTACAGTAGTTGTGTGTCATGTCCAATGTTATCTGTTCTATTACTGACAGGGCAAATATGTATCAGTCATACAGTCATGTGTATCAAACAGCATAATATTTATATGTAACTGTAAAGTTATGAGTATTCTTCAGTTAATAAATGAGTGTTCTTCAGTTATTTATTAGTGATGTAACTAATAAAGGTTCTGAAATGTTTCTGGTAACTTGCATTATTGGACTGGAGAATATAGGCTGCATTGGATGAGACTTTACCATCCTTGCTGCCATGTGCCTGCATTATCGGGGGCGGCACTGCAGGTGGGGAAGGTGTGTTGTGCAGAGCCATAAAGCTGTCTAACATTTGTGGGCTGCATGCAAAACCAGCCAGTATTTACCCTGCACAGAACAAATATAAATGTTCTTGCTCCCGCTGCAGGGCAACATGGTTTCTTCCAGACACAGAGGGGGACATTTACCAAAATGGATTCGTAGAAAAAAGGTGTATTCGTAGGGAGAAATACACCTTTTTTTTACTAATTTGTATTTTCGGGATTTACAATCCCAAAAATACAACAATTCGTAGTCCTAAAGATGGAACATTCGTATTTGTATTTACAAATACGAATGTCTACACCATCGATAGGATACGACAGAAATCACCATTCAAAAGAATGGTGGTTTCTGATTTACTAAGCAGCCGTACTGATAATACGGCTGCTTAGTGGTGTAAAACACCCACGCAAATACGACAGGAAAATAGAACACCATTTTCCTGTTCTATTTGCGTTTTAGCCTGCACGGATCAGTCAGATCCGTGCAGGCTGCAGTGTAAAAAAATAGAAAAATTAAATAAATAAAAAAAAAAACAGCACCAGGCTGACAGAGCCTGGAGCCGGTAATTAAAAATCAGGGAACCCGACAAATAGGGGTTCCCTGATTTTTAACAACCAGCCCCAGGCTCCTGCTCTGGGGCTGGTTCCCAAAATACGGGGGACAAAATGACTAGGGGTCCCCCGTATTTTAAGAACCAGCCCCAGGCAAAACCAGCCAGCAGGGTAATGCCACAGCCGGGGGGAGACTTTTTATGCAAGTCCCCCCGGCCAAAGCATTAACCCTACCGACCAGTCAGCCTGGCCAGGGGCCCTGGGGGAGAGGGGACCCCCCCAATAAAGGGGTCCCCCCCCCCTCCAGGACTTACCTGACCAGGCTGAAGCCTGGTGCTGTCCTCGATGCCCCTGGGCGGTGGGCATCGAGCTGATAGCGGTGTAAAAAATAGAACAAACGATTGTTTTTTACTGTGGCACTACAAGTGCCAGCAAGCTGGGACTTGGAGAACCACAAGTCCCAGCCTGCTGGGCATTAAAGGGCCCGCTGGGTCTTGTAGTGCCACAGTAAAAAAAATAGTTAAATAAAACACACTGACACCCATTTTAAATAAAAGTTTAATACACACATTACACACATACTGATACTTACCTATCTTGATCCCGTTGGTAGGTCACTGGCTCCGGTGTCGGCGGCTCCGGGGACGGCGTCCTGTCCGAGGATAATCCATGTTGGACCTGTGGAAGGAAATCCTACTCACCCAGGTCCTGCATGGATGGTCTTCTTTCTTCATCTGTCGACATCCAGGTCTTCTGACAGCTGCTGGCGACTTCCAGCAGCTGTCGGCATCTTCCGCGACGCTCCCCGGATTTCAGAGCCGGAGAGAACCTTCCTCTTCGGTGTCTGGGCTCAGAATGAATTCTGGCCAATCAGGAGCCCCCTAGCCGCCTAGCGGCCAATCAGGCGGCTCCTAATTGGAAGATGCCGACAGCTGCTGGAAGTCGCCAGCAGCTGTCAGAAGACCTGGATGTCGACAGATGAAGAAAGAAGACCATCCATGCAGGACCTGGGTGAGTAGGATTTCCTTCCACAGGTCCAACATGGATTATCCTCGGACAGGACGCCGTCTCCGGAGCCGCCGACACGGAGCCGCCGACACCGGAGCCAGCGACCTACCAACGGGATCAAGATAGGTAAGTATCAGTATGTGTGTAATGTGTGTATTAAACTTTTATTTAAAATGGGTGTCAGTGTGTTTTATTTAACTATTTTTTTTTTACTGTGGCACTACAAGACCCAGCGGGCCCTTTAATGCCCAGCAGGCTGGGACTTGTGGTTCTCCAAGTCCCAGCTTGCTGGGGAGGCTTGCTGGCACTTGTAGTGCCACAGTAAAAAACAATCGTTTGTTCTATTTTTTACACCGCTATCAGCTCGATGCCCACCGCCCAGGGGCATCGAGGACAGCACCAGGCTTCAGCCTGGTCAGGTAAGTCCTGGAGGGGGGGGGACCCCTTTATTGGGGGGGTCCCCACTCCCCCAGGGCCCCTGGCCAGGCTGACTGGTCGGTAGGGTTAATGCTTTGGCCGGGGGTACTTGCATAAAAAGTCTCCCCCCGGCTGTGGCATTACCCTGCTGGCTGGTTTTGCCTGGGGCTGGTTCTTAAAATACGGGGGACCCCTAGTCATTTTGTCCCCCGTATTTTGGGAACCAGCCCCAGAGCAGGAGCCTGGGGCTGGTTGTTAAAAATCAGGGAACCCCCTATTTGTCGGGTTCCCTGATTTTTTATTACCGGCTCCAGGCTCTGTCAGCCTGGTGCTGGTTTCGGCTGTGGGGGGGACCCCACGCCGTTTTTTTTTTAATTTATTTAATTTTTCTATTTTTCTACACTGCAGCCTGCACGGATCTGACTGATCCGTGCAGACTGCCTACAAGTAATTCGTATTAGCGGCCGTATATATGCGGCTGCTAATACGAATTCCTACGACATCGGAGGGTTACAAAGCAGTCGTATATGACTGCTTTGTAAATCCCCCTCCGGAACACGACTTTGCATACGACTGAAACAGTCGTATGCAGTCGTAGGGAAAATACTAATACGAAAAACTAGGTTTTTCATATTAGTAAATTTCCCCCAGAGTTACTTTATGTTTCTGCTTTCTGTACACCCCTTTCACATCGCACCTCGGACCCTGGTAATTACTGGGTTGATGACGTGACGACTCGGGTCGAGGTGTGGCGCTAGAGCTTACTACCCAGGTCATCCTTTTTATAATGGGCGGACCTGGGTTTAACGTGAAAGCATCGGCCCGGGTTGGTTCTGGGATGGACCCGACATCAAGATCCCAGGTCCGACCCGGCATTGCCATGTGAAAGGGGTATCACAAACATGAATCAGGCCCTTACTGTTATATGGTGGCTGGAGAGTTGCAGGGGAAGCAGTATACACACGGGAGATATAGGCCCTTATTCTGATCGGTGCGGCCGGAGCCGAATATGCGGCCAGGACCGTGCGTCCTAAACCCCGCCTTTCGTACGGATCGCTCACTCCGTCCGAATGCGGTAATCCGCTGACCGCACGGAGCACGAGTGTATTTCTTACGGATACACCTCCTCCATCTCTTGGAGCCTCCCCTATCATTCAATGGTCGCAGACCATCGAATGCAGGACCGAGTGATCCGCCAGCTCCCGCAACCTCAGACCACACGGGCATTTCTCCGTGCAAAAGCAGGGATCTGGGCGGGCAGCTGACATCCGGCAATGTCATATGTCCGCCCTCTACACGTGCGTCACGGCCGCATTACCATACGGACGCCCAGCGTTTTCATGGGGACGCCCATGAAACGCGGGGTGTAAACATATGTTAATGAGCCCAAATAACCCTTCACACCCCTCTCCACCCCCTGTTCGTAGTGTACACATTTCATGCGGAATTTGGCCGTGCGTCCCGCTCGCACATGCGCAGAGAAGCCTCTGCACATGCGCAGACACAAAACATCGGCGGAACGAACGCACGCGGATATTACCGCACCAACCAGAATAAGGGCCATAGGGAGAGGCCCTATACTGCACTCCCTATGTAATGGGAGGTGCTGCCTTGCTGAGACTTATAGTGCCACACACTGGATTTACTAAACTAAAAATGCGGTTAAAACCCCATTATTGGGGTTTTTACCGCATTTTCATAGGCATTAAAGCCCCACCGCCGGGGCTTCGCCAGCTCTAGCCGGTACCTTGTACCCGGTAATTAGCTGCGATGTGAAAGGGGTATAACTCCCCGCGGGGGTGATTCTCGTTCATTCATCATCGATGTTTTGGGGACTGCGCATGGTCTATTATGCGCATGTGCAGCCCCCCCCCCCCCCTTTGCGAATGGCTTAAAATTTCTCAAAGCTTCTAGAAATGAAAAATAGGTGATGTTGCCCATAGCAACCAGTAAGATTGTGTCTATCATTTCTCTATTGCATCTTAGAAAATGACTTAATCTGATTGGTTGCTATGGGCAACATCAACTATTTATGTTTTTTGAAGCTTTAGTAAATTTACCCCCAAGGTTGACCTGTATTGGGTCGACCACTGAAGGTCGACATGGCTTAGGTCGACACATGAAATAGGTTGACATGATTGGGAGGTCGACACAAGTATTAGTTCGACATGAGTTTTTCATTGCTTTTTGAGCTGGTAGGCGATATTTCATGCCTAGCCAGTGGTGTAGCGAGGTGCCACAGCGCCTGGAGCAAGGGCATGTTCCCCCCCCCCCCATTTGTAGTAGGTGAGGCTGCTGCTCCGTGAAAAGTGGGCACGGCCCAACATTATACCACACACCGTAATGCCCATTGCACATCTTAGCAAACTTTGTAATACCAATTACACATAAAGCCACACATGATGCCAATTACATACTATATAACACACCGCAATGCCCATCACATACTAACACACCGCAACGCCCATCACATACTAACACACCGCAACGCCCATCACATACTAACACACCGTAATGCCCGTCGCATACTAACACACCGCAATGCCCATCACATACTAACACACCGCAATGCCCATCACATACTAACACACCGCAACGCCCATCACATACTAACACACCGCAATGCCCATCACATACTAACAGACAGCAATGCCCATCACATACTAACAGACAGCAATGCCCATCACATACTAACACACCGCAATGCCCATCACATACTAACACACCGCAATGCCCATCACATACTAACACACCGCAATGCCCATCACATACTAACACACCGCAATGCCCATCACATACTAACACACCGCAATGCCCATCACATACTAACACACCGCAACGCCCATCACATACTAACACACCGCAACGCCCATCGCACACTATTTAACAAACCGTAATGCCCATTACACATTTAACACATAAGTCCCACTTACTACATGCTCAATGCCAGGGGCTTCATGCTCGATGCCAAGGGGGACTGAAATTTGCTCACAGGGAGGGAAGGTGTGAGTAAATGATAGTGCAGAGGAGGGAGGGAAGATGGGAGTGATAGTGCACAGCAGGGTGGGCGGGTGAGGATAGTGCACAGCAGGGTGGGTGGGTGAGGATAGCGCACAGCAGGGTGGGTGGGTGAGGATAGTGCACAGGTGGGTGGGTGGGTGGGTGGGTGAGGATAGTGCACAGCAGGGTGGGTGGGTGAGGATAGTGCACATCAGGGTGGGTGGGTGAGGATAGTGCACAGGTGGGTGGGTGTTAGAGGATAGTGCACAGCAGGGTGGGTGTTAGAGGATAGTGCACAGCAGGGTGGGTGTTAGAGGATAGTGCACAGCAGGGAGGGTGGGTGAGAGAGGATAGTGCAGAGATTAGTGCACCCCACCCACAGCCGGCAAAGCAGCAGCGGTGCTTTCCGCGCACCCCCTCCCCCCTGTTGCCGGGCTTGCCCGCTCCCGGCTCCCCGCTGTGCACGGTGCTGCTATTTAAAAGTCACTCACATCTCCCGCTGGACCGCGCTAGCCAATAGGCGCTCGCGGTCCAGCAGCCAATCAACTGCGGTCCAGCGGGAGATGTGAGTGACTTTTAAATATACCACGTCTCCTGGATGCAGCGGGCAGTGGGGAGCCGGCGGGGGAGCCACACTGAGTTGGGCACCTGAGCGGGCGAGATGGCGGTGCTGGCACGGCTCCGGCGCCAAGATTGCTTCCTGCGCCTGGAGCTGGTGCTCCACCGGCACCGCCCTCGCTACGCCTCTGTGCCTACCCATCCACTGGGGTGTGGAAGGAGACTAGCGAGGCATGCAAGGGGACACTGTACACTTGAACGGTGTCCATGTCGACTATGTCGACATTCGGGCCAAAAATAATGTGAAAGACTCATCTTGACCTTTTGACTGTCGACTAGCCATTGTCCACCTAATGCTTGTATCAATCTTCCAACCCTGCCGACCTTAGCTGTGTCGATCTTCAGTGGTCGACCCCTTGCATGTGTCGACCCATACCCATTTGCCTCTTGGGGCCGCATTTATCAAGCAATATTTGCGGTTAAATCTCCGAAAACAGCAAATATTTAGTATCCCCAAATCTCCGATCCCTGCTGCGATCCCCCCCTTCACCGCCGCCGGCCGCATCCCCCATAGGTTTCTATGGGGGATGCGAAGCTGCCTAATGTATCAACATCGGGCAGCCCGGCATCGCACCCCTGGGCTATAGCCATTCTGATATGGCGATAGCCCATTGTAGCCTATGGCTGGGGTCAGCACATAACCGCGCATGCGCTGACCTCCCGGCTTCCGCGTCAGGGCTTCGCAGGGACGGGCTCCTTTCGGAGCCCTGTCCCTGCACCCTCAATTTGATAAATCCTGGCGGTATCAGATGATACCGCAATGCGATGGCCGGCGGTGTCATCACGCCGGCATCGCTTTATAATGATAAATGCGCCCCTTAGTCTGGTGAGGCCGGGTGTAGCACCCTTCCATATTTCCATTGGCTGATAGCTCTTCCACTACAGCTGTCGGGAATAATTAGTTAAAATGAACTTCACCTATAATTACTCCATTAGATCTCAGAGCTCAGTCATTAATGTAGTAAAAACAATGGTTAATCATGTTGCTGGATATGATATAACAATTTGGGTAATTAAACGTTTTATCTAATATAAGGGTCATTAACTGTTTCCTGTCCAAGACAAGTAACTTTATTAACAGTTTCATATATAGCGCAGCATATTCCGTTGCGCTTTACAAAAGGCGACAGTGATACAACAAACGGTATTTACAGACAGTCAAAAGGTTGGAGGGCCCTGCTCGCAAGCTTACAATCTCTGTGGTCTAACATGATACTGCTGTATTGGATTCGGACAGATAACGGGTCTGCTGAAACAAACAATTGAAGCAATGGATTTGTAATAAAACTTCTATAGATTGAATACATTGGGGTAAAAACATGAGGTGCACTAATGTATCCAGTAGATAAGTCACCGGTGTGCAAATGGCTACAGATTGCAGGGGACCGTTTCTACACACCCAGGTACCCTGCAGGCAACTCTACATTCACAATCTCTAGTTAGACAATGCTGAAGAGAACATTGAGCTACCTCTACCTCCCTGGAAGGGGAATTTTGTCACTGTCAGTAAATAATATTTGAACGACTCAATAAAGATAGTATATAGCTGCGCAGTTTGTTTCCAGGCGATCCACAGGTTTCCTATCTCTACTAGAGGTTTAATGACCACTGTAGACATCTCTCTTTACTCTTCCGTCTGGTCTGGATCCAAGTTCTCCTCAGAAGGTTCCTCAACAGTGATTAGAATAAGAGGGACCTTGGGCTGCTCCATCTTTTTCTGCTTCTCAGAGGCCTCAAGCCTTCGAGGAATCCTGGGTATGACTTGAGGGGTTGGTGGCTCACTGGCCCTACTCTCATCTTCTGTGTTCTCCTCCTCATCAATGCGTCCATCTGGGTCAAGATCGCTGTAACGGGCATTTGGATTGGGAGACGGGAACCCATCCCCTCTGAAACGGACAAGGTGGTGGTTCCGCGCACCCCGGCCCATGAAGTTTTTCATGCTCACTGCAGGGGAAGCGGCGGAGGACAGAAAGCGGCTGAGCATAGGAGTGCGAGCTCGGGGGAGGTTGGGAGTGGCTGACACTTGCTGACTCTGCTCGGAGTCCCCAACAATGCTGAAAAGAAAGGACACACATTCAATGAAAACTTAATCTCGGTACAATGTCACTTTTTCAATATATATATATATATATATATATATATGCATGACTGAAAATTTGCAAAGCAGATTTTATTAGTAATATATGAAGGAGATAATGGGGGGTATTCAATGCTGTGAGCGAGTGGTTACAGCGAGCAGAGCTTCCTGCTCGCTGTCACCACTCACCCTGTCAGTATTCAACGCACCCCTCCTCATACGCCAATTCCCCCTCGCTCCATTTTTTGAGCAAGGGGGAACCGGCGTATGCGGCTCCAGAAGCAGCGAGACTCGTGGCTAAATACAGCGGGTTCGCTGCATTAGCCGCGGGTCTCGCTGTTTGGGGGAATCGGATTTCCCCAGAAGGTTGAATAGGGCGAGTGGCCGGCGAGGGGGTTAAACAGCAAGGATCGCTGGTTTTCTGCAATCCTCGCTGTTTAACCCCCTCGTCGGTCGCATTGAATACCTGCCAATGTAGGTACTGATATGGTGTGTGCATTGAATGAAATAGTGGCCCTTCCAGTAATTGCACATGAACCCTTTGCATTCTTAGTTTTGCCCAGTTTATTAATTCCCTGTTGCTACAGTATCAGCCTCCGACCTACAGAGGGTGCTCTCTCAGGCTGTATCCTGTATTAGAAGGTTAGGGTCGCCCCTCGCCTAGACCAGTCTGAATCTACAACTGTTTCTGTTACTAACCCTAATACTAAGTGGCCAAGATATTTATCGGTAGTTCCTGAAAGACTACAATCCCTATCATATCATATTTTATTATAATCTCCTGATATTATTGTAAGAAGAGTGGCCACATGGAGGGGAAGTGGTCCCAGAAGAACCTTGTGGTGGAAATGGGCCTTTGGGAGTTCTGAATTAAAGAGACTCCCCTAACGTTGGGGAGGAACTAAAAACCCAAGCCCCACTATTGGGTCACCTTTTCATTTTTGGGAAAGACCCAAAGTATCAATCACAGATGAACTAGGATTTGACTATACAGCACGCCTCAGTTTTTTATAAGAAAATTAAGGGCCTTATTTTGGTTCACTCTTTCTGACAAAATACTTCTTAGATGGACAAAACCATGTGCACTGCAGGGGGGCAGATGTAACATGTGCAGAGAGAATTAGATATGGGTGAGTTATTTTGTTTCTGTGCAGGGTAAATACTGGCTGCTTTATTTTTACACTTCAATATAGATCTCACTTTGAAGTAAAACCCCACCCAAATCTAATTCTCTCTGCACATTTTGCATATGCTCCCCTGCAGTGCACATGGTTTTGTCCATCTAAGAAGGATTTTGTCTGAAAGAGTGAACCAAAATAAGGCCCTAAGTTATAAAGTAATATAAAAATGAATGCCCAGGAGGGACGTGGCCTAGCGGGGAACGGAGCCAGACGCACTTCTGGAGTGCTCCTGCTGTCCCCCCTGAAACACTGAGTTATCCACCCCGGCAGCCCTGCAGACATCCCCCATCTGCCTCCAGAGGTCCCCCGGAGTACGGAGCTCTGTGCTGCGGAGCCGGGGACGGGCTGGGTCCCGTCCTGCAGGTTGCGGCCTACTCCGTGCACGGAGCCGCGGCCTCAATTTATCGGCCTGCCCAGGATTCGAGCTCCAGACCCGCATCGCGGCCGTTCGCGGACTGCCGCGGCCACCAGACCCCGCATTTCAGCAGCTGGAGGGTGAGTCCTATCCCCCTCTACCCTCCCAGCCTATCCTCCCCCCACAGCCTTACTTTAAAGCCCCAGGAAGATCAGTGGGGAGCTGCAAGAGGCTCAGTCCTCCCGGCGGTGGCCATCTTGGATTCTGCCTGCACATTATATATTGCAGGCACAGCTAAATAATACACAGACTTCCCTAGCTGCACCAATAAAAAAAAAACACTGCACCCTCTGCAGCCCACCACCTCTGCTCCTTGCCCTACAGAAGAAGATCAGTCTGTTACTGGGCCTCACTACTACTGCACTCTCCCCCTCAGCAGTGATTCCCCTGCTAGCACCCCTCTCTGCATCCACAGTGTCCCATCAAGGGACCAAGTGGCAGACCTCTCAGTGTACTCCTTGCCAATCTACTACTAGAGATCCCCCAGTGCCGTTGCTGTCCTCTCAAGTTTACTATTCTGGCACATACGCTGACCTGCACCCACCCATACAGTGTGCTACATTTCCAAAATTCAGTGCTCTAACTTACTACTCCACCTGCTTTTGGCTGCCCTGGGTGCCATCCTCGCTCCCATCGGGGTACCGGGACCACAGTCTTTCATGATGTAAGCCTGCACTCCGATCCGCCACCACCCATGCTACCCGTGCTCTCAAGGCCAATCTATGACAGCGAAGTATAACGCCTGACCTACCAGTACGAAGAAATCTGTACAGCTCCCTCTCTGTGTTCTGCTGCCCTGACCTGGCCACTCACCATGCCTACCAAGAAGCCCAAGGAGACGCAACCCCCCCGTGTCTCATTTCCCACCCGAAAGCACACGGCGACCCATACACCCTCGCCCAGTCAACAGGCACCTGTCGCCGCGGGGGATGCCCTACTACGCAGCCCCAACCTGCTCCTCTCCACAATGGGCGCTGACTGCGACCCCGACGCACCACTCACAATTGGAGCTCTATGCCGGGTGATGTCCACCTTCAAATCTTAATTGACCAAAGACTTGGCCTCTGCAATTCGGGAGGTCAAGACAGAACTGGTCGCTATCGGAGATCGCACAGACCATCTCGAGAGGAAGATGGAGGAACTTGTTACCTCACACAACGACCTTATATCTTCGTACGACCGACAGCAAATTGAAATTGAGACGTTCCAGAACAAGATGGCAGACATGGAAGACAGGTCCAGGAGGAATAACATCAAGATCAGAGGGATCCCTGACTCGGTGTCTAATTCAGAATTGGAAAACTACGTTACCATTCTGTTCCGGAAGCTACTGCCAACCGCCGACGGGAACGAACTTCTGATTGACCGAGTCCACCGGCTGCCGAGGCCTCGCTCAGTTTCTTCAGCACTCCCCAGAGACACTCTCCTGCGGGTACATTTCTTTACCACCAAGGAACGTATCATGAGAGCGGCGAGGATGGCGAGCGACTCTGGCATCCTGGGCGGCCTACAGCTCTTCCCAGACTTCTCAGCATTGACCCTAGCCAGGAGAAGATCATTAGCTCCGATCACGACAGCCCTTAGAGCACATGAGATTTCCTACCGCTGGGGGTTCCCGGTGAAGCTCCTGATCACGCATGAAGACTCCTCGTACACGGTCTCCTCCCTGGATGCCGGGGTCAAACTCCTCCTAGAGTGGGACATTACGGTGATCCGCCCTGCCGCTTCCAAGCCGGGTCCCGCACCTCGCACAGAATGGTCGACCACCTGAACGACAGCGCGGAACTTTCCCATACACTTCCTTGGTTCCAACAGTTCCGACAATTCATAACTGGACAGTTACCTGCCTTTAACTACAGGAAGAGTGGTCCCTGGATAAGTATAACAACCTTTTCACTGTCCAGACTTCTCATTGCCTGTTTACCTTTAAGTGATACAAGTTATATCGTTTAGTATTGTTTATCACTGTTTTCCTTAGTAGGTTATCACATATCGGCTCACCCGCCTGCCGTATTGATTTCTATGTGTTATAATGTATGGTAAGCGGATGCATAGATAGTTATGTCTCTCTTTATTCCTCTTTCAGTTGCCGTTAATTAATCGTCATTTACTCAGGGCCGTGTTACTTGATTTAAAAATTTACAGTTGGGTTTTTATGGGTGGTGGCGCTAGGCCACTCAATATGCCCCCTACTTCTCCCATACTACTGCACTTACTTTTATTTTTTTTCCCTGCAGTAGTCATGCCGGTCCGATATACTGGACCGTTTAGGTTTTGCCCCCCCTTACTCCTATTCAAGTTTCCCCCTACCCTTCCCTGTTGTTGTGCTCTTCCCCCCCTTCCAAATTCTGCATCATGCTCCAAGCTGTGGGTGTCCCACCCACCAAGTCCTTACCATTGTGTGTTAGCTCACTTACCTATCTGCAGTCCCCAATGGTTTTCCAATGACTAATGTCCTTTCCTTAAATGTCAAGGGATTAAATTCCCCCAATAAACATAGGCTAGCTCTCACATTCTTCCACAAGCAGAAAGCAGACGTTGTTGCCCTCCAGGAAACTCACTTCTCCTCGCTAAATCCCCCCCTATTTAAAGACAACAGATATCCCCTTGGCTTTTTTGCCAACAGTCCTTTTAAACGTAACGGGGTTGCTATAGTGTTTAGTAAAAATGTGACATTCGTGCAGCAATCCCAAATCGCTGATAAAAACGGGCGTTACCTAATCCTAACCGGGACTCTGGAAGAGAAACTTGTTACTCTGGTGTCCGTATATGCCCCTAATACTAACCAGATTCCCTTTCTACGCAAATTGTGCCTCTTAATACGTAAATCGGCAAAAGGCGCATTACTAGTAATGGGCGATTTTAACTTAGTGTTAAACCCTATACTTGATAAATCCTCCAAACCCTCATCCTCCCGCCCACCCACGTCCTCAGGCCCCTCCCTGGCATTTCGCAACCTCTTAGCAGAGTTTGACTTATATGACATATGGAGAACCCATAACCCCTCTGACCGCGAGTATACCTTTTACTCCCCCGTCCATAACACCTATTCCAGGATTGACCTGCTTCTGTGTGATAAGTGGACTCTACAACAGTCTAAAAAAATAACTATCCTCCCCATCACTTGGTCAGACCATGCTCCACTAGCCTGGAGATGGAAACTACATAGTCATAATGTTCCCCCTAGGCCATGGCGTCTCTCCTCCCACCTTCTTTCAGAACCAATATCCCAAAAAATTATTTCTGATAGTATCTCCTGCTATTTTTCCTCCAACTCTCCCCTTGACACCTCCGTCCCGAACCATTGGTGTGCCTTTAAGGCAGTCACCCGGGGCGCAGCTATCCAGGCTGGCGCAACCCTTAAAGCCCAAAACACCCAGAAGCAATCAGATTTAGAAAAAAAACTTAAAGAATTGGAAAGCATAAATAAATCTTCCCCCTCCCCCGCCCTCCGGAAAGAACTCTCCGAAACGCGCAGCCAACTGCAGAAAATGCAGTTGGCGCAAACTCAGTCGGCCCTTAATAGGCTACGCCAAAAATTCTACCTACTAGGTAATAAATCAGGCAAGATGTTGGCCCGTAAATTAAGGATGCAACAATCTAAGAACAGAATCAAGCTTATCCATACCTCCTCCAATGAGAAGCTCATGAACCCGCGGGATATCTCCAATCAATTTGCTAACTATTATTCTCAGCTCTACAACCTGTCCCAAGACTCAGAGACCCCCCAACCCACAAATCTTTCTATCACCTCTTTCCTGGACGGACTGAACTTGCCTTCTCTCACTACAGATCACCTGGAAGCCTTGAATGCCCCCTGGACCCCCCTCGAAGTTGCTAACGCAATTAAGTCCCTACCACGAGGCAAGGCCCCTGGTCCCGACGGATACATTAATGATTTTTACATAACTTTCCGTGACATGCTCACCCCTTACCTGACAGATCTTTTTAACCACATCTCCTCTTCAGGCTCTCCCCCCAAGGAAATGCTAGAGGCACAGATAGTGACCCTTCCTAAACCTGGAAAGGACCCAGCCTACTGCCATAACTACCGCCCAATAGCGTTACTCAATGGGGACATCAAACTATTTGCTAAACTTATTGCCGTACGGATTAACGCCTACTTGCCCTCGCTGATACACTCGGACCAAACTGGGTTTGTACCTGGAAGGCAGTCATCTGACAACACGCGCAGAGTGTTTAACTTAATTGATTCCTTGCAAGATGACCAGGGTCTCCTTCTGCTGTCACTAGATGCGGAGAAGGCCTTTGATCGCTTAAATTGGCTCTATATGCGCGAAGTCCTTTCCAAATTCGGTTTCAGAGACCGAATTCTATCGTCTATCCTTGCTCTTTATAGCGCTCCTTCGGCCCGGGTGTTCAGCAACGGCTTCCTCTCCGATCCCTTTTCTATCTCAAACGGCACTAGGCAAGGTTGCCCCCTCTCACCTTTAATTTTTGTGTTGTCAATCGAACCCCTAGCAACTAAAATTCGCCAAGACCCCCTTTTTCCCGGAATACAGATTGGCCCCTCCACGCATAAGCTGAGCCTCTTCGCGGATGATGTCCTCCTCTTTGTCACTGACCCCTCCTCAACCCTTCCTCATCTACACAACACCCTCGATTTATTTAGTAAAGCATCTTACTATAAACTTAACACCACAAAAACTGATGCCCTCCCCATTAACCTTGCTAGCTCTTCACCCATATTACGCTCTAAATTCCCCTATAATTGGCAAACTGAGTCCATCCGATACCTGGGCATAAATATCCCTGCTGACACCAAGAAAGTTTTTGAGGTAAACCTTCCATCCCTGCTCAGTTCCCTAACAGCCCTCACCAAGTCCTGGCTTGCATTCGATATCTCTTGGTTAGGCCGTATGGCGGCCTTCAAAATGTCTCTCCTGCCTAAACTGATGTATATATTTCGTAATATCCCTTATGTCTTCCCTAAAAAAGAACTTGCCACATGCACCTCAATCATGCTTAAATACATCTGGTCCTCTGGCCCCCCCAAACTGGCCCGCTCCAGAATGGTCCTCCCTAAGGCTAAGGGTGGTCTGACTCTTCCGGACTTGAGTCTCTACCACAATGCCTGTAAATTGGCCCAACTAAAACTCCTCTCCAATGCAAACTCCGACTCGAGGTGGGTAGGGCTTGAAAGATCCCATGTCCCGTTCCCTGCTGAGGATCTTTTCATGATGCCCAAATCCCTCAGGCCCAAGACCCATTCAATCCTCCCCTCCACCCAAGCCTCCCTCCTAGTATGGGATTCTCTAGCTACTAAGCTCCCTCACTCTACATCCCAATTATCACTTATTTCCCTGAAGACGATATCCAAACTGATACCCAATCTGTGCCTCTCGCATTGGATTGCTTCTGGAGCGACTAAACTAGGTGATATTCTAGATGGCCAATGCTTACTATCATTCCCCCAAATACAGAATAAATTCTCTATTCCGGGGTCTGAACTCTTTCACTACTACCAAATATGTCATTGGTGGAAAAGTGTCCCCCGCCAATCAGACCCACATAACACCCTATCCCCACAAATCTACTCTCGTCTCACCCAATCACAGTCTAGAGGAGAAATCACGTTCTGGTACAAAATGCAACTAGACCTATCTGAAATTCCTAAATCAAACGCACAGAAAAAATGGGAAACTGACTTAGGTTTAACACTTTCAGATGCCCAGTGGAGTAAAGTCTTTCTATCCTCCCACTCCATGTCTCGCTGCTTGAACCATGCCGAGATGCACATAAAGTTGATCCATAGGCTATATTTAACTCCAGACAGATTAAACTCCTTTTGGCCCTCTTGCTCCAAGTATTGCTGGAGGCAGTGTGGAGAAATAGGCCACATCTACCATATATTCTGGTCTTGTCCCTCCATCACTGGCTATTGGAAGGATGTATTTGGCTTAATTGAACAAGTTCTAGATATCACACTGCTCCCCTCCCCCTCGGTGGCGCTACTAAATATATTTCCTGACTCGATTCCCACTCATAAACGTTATGTTTTAGGGCACATTCTAATCGCTGCCCGCTCAGCCCTGGCTCAATGCTGGAAACAGCCTACACCCCCCCGGCTTGAGAAGGTCATCCAAAAAGTCCACTTCAGCTATACTATGGAAACAGAATGCATCCCATATTCCTACTCATCTACCTCCCCACTAGTGCGCTGGTCCTATTGGCAAGACTATATTACTGACGGAGAGGGTTCACGATATTTCCCTAAGCCGTCCCTCTGCGATCCCCGCCAATTTAGCCTTAATGAGTGAGTTTTGATACCTCCAAGCAATGCATAACCTGCTATTGCCACATTTTTACCAGCCTAACCTTCCGCCCACCAGTCATGGAAAATGTATGACGTCCATTGCCTACGGCTATTACACCCGGCACGTATATGCCTCTAGTTGTTACCGATCCTATGTCCTGCCTGCTTTGTATTCTATGCCTAGCATACTTTCTTTGCTAATTTGATTGTATTGTATGATTGCAGATGTTAACCCCCCCCCACTTGTACCCACTATCCCTGTTACCCTATTTCTTTTTTCTGTATCCCCCCCTAAAAATTGTATTCAATAAAAATATTGATGTTAAAAAAAAAAAAATGAATGCCCAAAAGGTTTTGAAAGATGCAGCAAACTCTAATTTATAACATAACCCTATTCTTCATGTTCATCATTATATCCAATCTGTATTCAGACTTCATATTATTATGTGGATCATTAACCAGTACTCATTGCCTTTTACTAATTGGCCCTTATTCTGGTTCACTCGCAACGGCAAATTCCTACTCAAATGGACAAACCCATATGCACTGCAGGAGGGGCAGATGTAACTTGTGCAGAGATAATTATTTATTTACAGTTTATTATATAGCGCAGCATATTCCGTTGCGCTTTACATTTGGAATTAGATTTGGGTGGGGTTTTACTTCAAAGTGAGATCTATATTGCAGTGTAATAATAAAGCAGTCAGTATTTTCCCTGCACAGAAACAAAATAACTCACCCAAATCTAACTCTACACATGTTACATCTGCCCCACCTGCAGTGCACATGGTTTTGTCCATTTGAAAAGGAATTTGTCTTTGCGAGTTAACCAGAATAAGGGCCATTGCCTTCTCCATTCTACCTAATACACAGATACAGAGTGAGTCCATACCGCATGTCGAAGGTGGAGCCCATGAAGGATGGTTTCAGGGTTTCGGATGCTGTTGCCACGGTATAGGGAGGTAGCGCACTCTGCTCGTCCCAGTACTTGTCTTTTACCATTGGTGGCAGGTTTTGGTACATGTCATCCACAGATAAGAGAGAGACCTATTGGAAGAGAGCAGAGGATGAAACCTGCCCTCTGAACAGTACAGGTTTTCTGGATGTTCTGAGGGAAGCATGGATTAAACTAGTATGTTTACCCTTTTAGTCCAATTAATTTGCTGTCGGTATTTTTTAGCACACCTTGGGGTTAATAATGGTTTGCGTACTGCACTCCATAAATGTGTGCTGCTGCATTCACATAAGACCTTATACAAATCAATGCTGAGAACATCTGGTTTAGATCATTGCAGCATGGATGGTGTAATGGTTATTATTACTTTATTACACATTCTTGAGGTCTTGGGTTTGATTCCCACAAGGCCCTAATTGTGTGGAGTTTGTATGTTCTCCCTGTGTTTGTGTGGATTTCTTTCCCAAAAAATTAATGATGTATCTATTGTATTCCAATAGTACACTAACCTCCTGTTACAGTAACCATGTCCCCTCACTTTCAGGATTCATGTAATACAGACAGTCTCAATCAGGGCCGTCTCAACAGTATTGTAGACCTTGGGCAAAGATATGTACTGGGGTCTACAAACGTATTCATGGAAATACATAAAACATCATAAATTACCCCTCCTGCAGTCCTGCACCTTCTCTCCTAATGCTTCCGAACAGTGACTGGCTATCAGCACCGTGATAGGTCCAGCCATCCACCAATCAGCATGCTGGCAGCAGGATGAGAGGCAGGTAGAGAATGCTGCACTCTGATTGGTAGATAGTGCTAGCCATACACCAATCAGCATGCTGATAGCCATTTACTGTCTAGCAGTAGAGTGAGAGGTTCTGAGTATGTGCAATACACACCAACAATGGTTGGACTGACAGCATTCTCTACCACCCTCCCAAAAGAGGTTCTGGATACACAAGCTCACCCCTGCTCAAGTAAGGCCCCTAAAATTGGGGGGCCGTTGGCAGCTGCCCAGTGTGACTATACGTTATCGTTCCTGGTCTCAGCATCCCCTCTCTAATGACACATGTGTTACAGACTATCTAGATGTCCACTCATTATCATTACTTGTAATACAGACAGTCCCAGTGTCCACTCATTCCAGGAACACATGTAATATGGACAGTCCTACTGCCCCCACTCTCTGGACACAGGTCACATCATTAGGCCCCACCCCAGTGCTTGAAGTGGACATTTAGAAGTGGGGGTATGCAAAAAATAAGGATGTAATTATGCGTGCGCCGAAGGTGCGTGCGCGCTTGGGGCAAGGGGCGTGGCTATTTTAAAAGGGGCGTGGTCACATATAAAGGGGCGTGGTCACTTTAAAAGGGGCTTGTCCTTTAGTGTATAAGGCATAAGGGGCAGAGCCATGAGAATGTGGCCATCACAGGCCGCTGTGCCGAGCTGCCACTTCTATGGTGCTTACGGCTGCTAAAACACAGCTGAAGCTACCACCAGGGGCGTAACTAGAACATGGGCTCCATAGCAAAATACTTAAAGGGCCCCACCCAGGGACAATGTCGGGGAGCTAAAGAAGGAGAGACAGCATCAGGAAGAGAAAGAAGGAGGGATAGGGATGGGAAGAGATAGGAGGGACAGCGATGGAGTGAGGTGACAGCGATGGGGAGAGAGAATGACGGACAATGATGGGGAGAGAGGGAGACAGCGATGGGGAGAGAGTCAAAGAGGGACAGCGATGGAGAGCGAGAGAGGAGGGACAGCGACAAGGAGAATGAGAAAAGGAGGGACAGCGCCAGGGAGAGCATACATCATGCAGCATACAGCCACTGCTGTGGTCATGCGGGTATCAGACTTATATATACTGTCCCTGGGAGACTGGTGGCATCAGGACCTCCCCTAGTATTACACAGGTACCTAAGTAATAGGGTCCGGTGGAAGGCCCAAAATGGCGGCTCACTGAGCTTGTTGTGGACAGCACTTTCCTGGGAGAGCAGCAGTGGGTGTTGTGTCTTGTTTAGATGCTGCAGCGGGGTCAGGAGAGCCAGATCCGGTGCGCTGTGTGGTCCGGGCCTTTGGGAGGACGGGAGCGAAGCCTGACAGGCAGACGGAAGGTGCGATGATGGCTCCTACTGCATGCCGGTCTTGGCCACACCCCCCACAACGCTACATATAGTAATAGCAGTGTGCAGACACTAGTCTGCACACTCCTATTACTTTAAAAAAAAAGACTCACAGTGGAGAAGTGCCGGTATACCATACCGTTGTATACTGGCCCACTTTGACCACTGCCTCACCCCCATAATTGGAAATACAACTATCCATGGGTCCAGGGGCAGGAGATGGGGCTGACATGGTGCAGTTTGTACATTTATACCCACCCGCCTCAGGTGACTACCTCCCCATCCTGCCAGCTGCAGCAGTATGGAATATGGAGTGGGCCGGCGCTGGAGAAGTCAGTACCGTCTCCATGGTAACCCACTTCCTGAATAGAACAAATTAGTAAAAAGCCCTGTGTTCAGTTACTTGTGGTTACTTACGGCTTCATGAATAGTCCCCCCCCACCCACAGATTATAGAAGTGAGAGATATTGCAACCAATCAGATACTTACCATGTATCCAGCGCCTTTTGGATAATATCTAGAATCTGATTGGTTGCTAGGGGCAACATCTCACTTCTAAAAACTCTCACCTTAGTAAATTTACCCCTCCTGATTTCCTGTCACATTTTTGCGATTCATTAATGTTCTTACTTGCAGATTCCTATCAATCAGTCTGTTGGTTTCAAAGTCATCATCGTCTTCTCCAAAGGGATTAATGAGCTGTTCTGCCACCTGCGACAGAGGGTCATGTGTCACGTGCAGTTGTATTTATTTATTATTATTATTGTTATTATTATTGTTATATTATTGCATTACATTTAAAAAAAAAGGCATTCATTTTTTTAATTTATTATTATTAATACATTTTTGGAAATTAAAAAACAGGTGTCCCCATGAAAATGCTAGTTGTTCCCCTGGGGATGCAGCCGGACCATTGCCTGCTGGGGGCAGGTGGTTGACATCACATTATGTCAGCGCCCGACCCCTCTTCATCGGACTCCGTCGGAAATAAAAGTCAGTTTAGACTGACTTATTTCTGATGGAGAGAGAAATCATTCGATGATCGGTGACCATCGAATGATTTCTCTCGCCTTTGGCTGCAGGAGAGGGGATGTGGTCGCATACATCCCCAGGCATGTTACCGCGGAGATTCAGTGGCGGGGGGGGTCAGTTTGGGCATTCGGACGTGCGACGGGTTGGGTTAAGCTGCTTGCTAAGCGGTACTGAATCAGGCCCACAGTGCTACAAAGATACAGCATTTACAAAAACAATAGACGCCTGGTACAGAGAACATAAGTAATAAAAACTTTTTTTAGAGACAAACAGACAAAAACCCAGCTAAAGGTCCCTTGGTGACACAAAAACCACAGGGCCACCTGGTCTCATATATTGAAAAATAATAAAAATAAAAAGTAAAAAAATAAGGAAATACTAACAGGCCGGGGGGAGGGGTGGGGGATTGAGAACCATATGTTGTGAGAAGTGTTCACGGCGTTATTTTGCAGTCAGGAGATGTAATCATGTAATCCATGGAGGCCACACACGATACGAGCATGCAGGACATTCAGTGAAGGAGCCACCAAACATTTCCAATTTTTGTCAATCAAAGATTGGTCTGCATTGTATACATGGACTATAAACTGACTAACAGATATACAGTAACCGGGGCACAAAGTATCGCCACAGAAGTATCACTGGACAGAGGCAGGCCTACCTAGTATACTAGACAACATTGCACTGACCTAGCTCCAAAACACTTTTATAGTTGGACAAGGCCATAGAGTGTGTAGGAATGAACCTTCCCCATCACAATTACTTCAACAGTAGCTGGAGATGTTGGGAATATGGGACCTTATTCTGGTTGACTTGCAAAGCTGCACATTTCTCAGCTTTGCAAGACATTTAAATGCCGTCTGCATCTGCTGACATCAGCTGCCCGCCCCCCGGCACCCCCATAATTTCCATGGCAATGCAACGCCACCAAGTACCATCTTGAATATACCTCGTAGTAGGATGTCTCTCTTTTGACCATGCTTGTAGAAGTTTCAACAAATCTTGACCTAATGATGGACCTTCCCTCTTCATCAATAGGTGTTGAAAGATCTGTGAGATTAGCATTAACTTGTGTATTACCATGAAGTATTTGTGTTGTAGTAGCTCTCCTGTGGGGCTACCCGGACGCTGGGTCAACTATCATCAGTTGTCCTTTCATGGACAACGTTTGGTAGGCACTAACCACTGCATACCAGGAACACCCCATCATTTGGAGCATGTGAGAGTCGCCAAGTTACATCTACTATACAGAATTCTTGTGACGGCACCACACTGGCTGTCATCTCAGTTGTTTTCGGAGTATTATTTATTTATTACCAGTGTTTTATATAGTGCACACATATTCTGCAGTGCTTGTTGGGAACCAAATGGCCTACCAGTATATTTTTGGATTGTGGGAGGTAACCCCCTCACAAAAATCCTGTGTTTGCCCCTACTTTCTGTTGGGAGGCTTGCACCTAACTTACAGTGCTGATGCTAGGTGGCAAGCCTCCCAACAAACAAATATATTTTGGCATGTTGTTCCTTTATGGATTAGCTGTGTCCATAATACTGTCTTGTACCTATGAGTATTAGCTGAAATTAGGGATGGCCATTGAGCATCGATGATTCAAAATCAAAACCCGATGTCGAATACTTTTGCCATCGATGGGGGAGAACCAGATGGTTTCCCTCCATCGATGGAACAGCAAAACAATGTTTTGCTTTTTTTTTTCAAAGTGCCGGGACACAGAGCATAGCTTCGCCCCCGACACCCCCCGAAGCCCCGCCCCTGTGTTTTGATTGGCCCACTGGGCAAGCAATCAAACACAATGGCTGACCATCAATATGTAAAAATATCGATGGTCAGCCATTGCATAGTTTAGCACTATAGATGGCCAGTTGCAGAATTGCCATCGATGGCATCCATCGATGGCAATTGCAACGATGGCCATCCCTAGCTGAAATATAAGCTCAGCCCCACCCTGTGTGGAGAATATGAGTCCAGCCCACTGATATCTGAGAGTCAGAAACTTTCACTTTCATTTCTCTCTTCTGCTACCAGCGATGGCGTCTGCTGATCTGAGACGGGAGCTGGACTGTTCCATCTGCCTGAACATTTATACAGATCCTGTCACCCTGAGATGTGGACACAACTTCTGCCGGGCCTGTATTGATCGTCTGCTGGATACACAGGAGGGGACTACAGTATTTACCTGTCCAGAATGCAGAGCAGAGTATCTGGATCGTCCTGCACTAGAGATAAACAGAAAGCTCTGCAATATAGCAGAATGTGTACGCTCTATTCCAGAGGAGGGAACTGGGATATTCTGCACTTATTGTGTCCACTCTCAAGTACCTGTTCTTAAAACCTGTCTGAAGTGTGAAGCTTCTCTCTGTGATATACATTGGAGGACACACAACAAGTCAGCAGAACATGTCTTGGTTGATCCCACCACTTCCTTGGAAAAAAGAACATGTTCCCTCCATAAAGAGATCTTGAAGTATTTCTGCACTGAGGACAATGTCTGTATCTGTGTGTCCTGCAGTTTGGCCGGAGAGCATCGGGGACACGTGGTGGAGATGCTGGGTGAGGCCTCTGAGAAGAAGAAGGAGAAACTGAGAAATGTTCTGCAGAAACTGACCACAAATAGAGACGAGACTGAGAAAAGTATCCAGAGTCTGCAGAAACGCAGGGGTGAAGCTCAGAAAAAAGCAGCTGGTTCAACAGAGACAATCACTGCCCTGTTTAGAGACATCAGGAGACAGCTGGAGGACCTAGAGAAGAGAGTGCTGAATGAGATCTCTGGGCAGGAAGAGAGTGTTTCACTCTCAGTCTCCAATCTGATTCAACAGCTGGAAATGAAGAAGGATGAGATTGCCAGGAAGATGTGTCAGATTGAGGAGCTGTGTAACATGTCTGATCCAATGACTGTCTTACAGGAACCAGACACAGGTGACTTGTATGATACAGAGGAGCCATGTTGTATGACTGATCCAATGACTATTGTCCAAAAACAGGATAGTGAAGAGAGAGAGGAGGAGATGGTGGTGGAGGGAGACATAGAGGAGAACAACGAGAAGGAGGGCATTGAGAAGGGGGATATAGAGGAGGCTGAGCATGGCCAAGTAGGAGACCTGGATGTAGGCCTTATCTCAGGGAAATTACAAACATTATCTGATGTAATAACAGGAATAAATGTATGCTTCTATGTGCAGACACCAGAAGACATATCACTGGATATAAACACAGCGGGTAAAAATATAATTATATCAGGTGACATGAAAACTGCATCCAGGTCTTCAATAAAACAGAAAAAGCCAGAGACACCAGAGAGATTCCAGGATGAGCCTCAGGTGTTAAGCACCAGGGGATTCTCCTCAGGGCGACATTACTGGGATGTGGATGTCAGTAACGCAGACACCTGGTGTGTGGGGGTGTGTTATCCCAGTATAGACAGGAGAGGGGATGAGTCACTAATTGGATATAATAACACATCTTGGTGCGTGGATAGGACTTATCATGAGTATTCAGTGGTATATGACAGTGAGATGATTCCATTACCTGGCAGTATTCCCTATGATAGAGTGAGGGTGTATCTGGATTATGAGGCAGGACAGCTGTCCTTTTATTCTGTGTGTGACATGACCAGACACTTACACACCTACACTGCCACCTTCACTGAGCCCCTGCATGCTGTATGGGAAGGGGATTCTGTACAGATATGTGTGGATAGTCTGGAGCAGTCAGGGAGAGGAATCTGATTGGTGGGACATTAGTGCACAGAATGATGTAGTGGATACAGAAGTTTTTATGTATATTTATACAGACAATGATGGTGCAGGGAATTGGTGTATACTGTAATTGTGTGGGCACTGCAAGTTGTGTATTCAGTGTTTCAGCATCTGTGTGTCATGTCTAACGCAGGGTTGCCGACTTTTTAATGCTCCTCTCCGGGAGAAGCCCGGAGAGGAGACTTTCCTTACCCGATCGGGGGGCGGGGCTTGACGGTGACGTCATTAAGCCCCGCCCCCATGACGGGAAAGAGAAGAAATGACTGATATCCATGGAGGGGGCGGGGCTAAATGACGCGATTGTGCCATTTTAGCTCCGCCCCCTCCTCTGAGACCCGCGGATTGCGGCATTTACATGACGCGATTCGGGGGGCTCAGGGGAGTCCCCCAGATTCCGGGAGGGTTGCCCACCCTTCCGGGGGACCCGATTTTCGGGAGACTCCCGGGAATTCCGGGAGGGTCGGCAACCCTGGTCTAACGTTATCTGTTGTTCTATTCCTGACAGGGCAAATATATATCTTTCATGAAGTAATTTGTACCAATCAGCGTAATATTTCTATGTAACTTTTATGAGTATTCTTCAGTTAATAAATGAGTGTTCTTCAGTTATTTATTAGTGATGTAACTAATAAATGTTCCGGAATGTTTCTGGTGTCTTGCATTATTGTCTCAGTAGCTGTTGTGGTGCGACAGTCCTGGTTTTTCTGTATGAAGACATAAAACATCTCTATGGTAAAGCGGTCACCTAGAGAAGACCTACCCCACTTCTGTCAGGGATCAGCATGTGTTGTGGGTACAGGACTGGGGAACCAATGACATGCTGGTAATGGGTGTGGCTCAAAGGGTCTACAGTATCTAGGTCAACAGTCAAATTACTGTGGAAATATTGACTGTTGACCTATCATCCGTATCCCCTGGTAACAGACTGAAATAAAGTGAGACTGGAGTATATAGGAGTAAATAGGCTGCATTGGAATGGGACGTTACCATCCTTGCTGCCATGTGCCTGCATCACATCAGTGGCGTAACTATAGCACCGCAGCCCCCGCGGTCGCGGGGGGGGGGGGGCGCTGTGCATATGGGGGCGCCGGGGGGGCTGCGGTGCTATAGTAATCCCCCCGCCCCCCATCCCCCGCAGGCTTACCTGTCCGCGCGTCCCGGCTCCCCTCCTGGCTTCAATCAATGCTATGGAGACGGACCACGATAAAATGGCCGCCCCATATAGCAGACTGTTCTCTGAAACTGTCTGCGGTATGGGGGCGGCCATTTTATCGTGGTCCGTCTGCATAGAATTAATTGAAGCCAGGAGGGGAGCCGGGATGCGCGGACAGGTAAGCATGGGGCATGGGCGGGGAGGGGGGGCGCCCCCCCATTAACGGCGGGTGGGGGGGGCAAACAAAGCTACGCCGCTGCATCACATGTTACATCTGCCCCACCTGCAGTGCACATGGTTTTGTCCATTTTCAGAAAAATGTGTATATCAGATCTGAATAGTGTGTATGGGGCTTATGGGCCTGATACATGTTTGTTAGCAACTGGGCAAACCCATGAGTCACTGCAGGTGGGGAAGTTGTGTTGTGCAGAGAGATAAAGCTGTCTAACATTTGTGTGCTGCATGCAAAACCAGACAGTATTTACCCTGCACAGAACACATATAAATGTACTTGCTCCCCCTGCAGGGCAACATGGTTTCTTCCAGACACAGAGTTACTTTATGTTTTTGCTTTCTGTATACCCCTTTCACATCGCACCTCAGACCCTTGTAATTACCAGTTTAACGAAGTGATGACCCAGACTGAGGTGTGGTGTGAGAGCACCAAAGTTTACAACCAGGGTCGCCCATTTTATAATGGGCGGACCTGGCTTTAATGTGAAAGCATCGGACCCGGGTTGGTTCTGGGTTGGACCAGAGATCAAGATCCCAGGTCCGACCTGGCATTGCCATGTGAAAGGGGTATCACAAAAATGAATCAGGCCCTTACTGTTATATGGTGGCTGGAGAGATGCAGGATACACACAGGAGATATAGGGAGAGGCCCTATACTGCACTCCCTATGTAATGAGTGGTGCTGCCTTGCTGAGACTTATAGTACCACACACTGGATGTAGGATGTACTAAACTGGAAATGCAGTGAAAACCCTGTTATTTTGATGCATTAAAGCCCCCCAGCGAGGTCTTCACCACGGGGAGTTATGCCAGCTCTAGCCGCAATAACCGCATAGAAGCCTTTTGGTTTCTTAACGCGTCCCACGCACCCTGCGGGCATTTGGAA
The DNA here is from genome assembly GCF_055691185.1 of Crinia signifera. Taxonomy (NCBI): domain Eukaryota; kingdom Metazoa; phylum Chordata; class Amphibia; order Anura; family Myobatrachidae; genus Crinia; species Crinia signifera. The sequence goes on from NC_139224.1 coordinate 156,193,895, forward strand.
CGGCCAGAAAATGCTTGTGTACCCTGGCCGTCGAGAGGGAGGGCAGCTAATGTCATCAGTGGACTCCTTCTTCCCACGGCCTTTGCAGTCCTGGCTCACTCAGTGCTACGAACAGGCGAAAATAATTTGATGGTGAATGATGTCCCCCCTGCAGGGACGTGCAGTCAGGGGAGGCAGGGGAGGCAGTGCCTCCCCTGTCATAATGATGTGAATAATAAAAAGAAGATATATTTATATATCTTCTTTTATTATTTTCATCATTTTTACCTCTCCCCCTGCCTCCTACCATCCTACACTGCTGCATGTGAGGGTGGGAGGCAGCGGGAGAGGTGCCTCCCGCTGTTAACATTAAAACACCGGGCAGCGGGGGGCGGGTAGGGGTGGGCAGGGGGAAGCGTGCAGCAATGGGCTGTAAAAGCCCATTGAAAATGAATGGGGAAGCGGCACTCATACTGGTGCCGCAATGACAGGGGCACCAGTATGAATGCACGCCCCCAGATGTGATTGGGTCAGCGGATCCAGTGATGGATCCGCTGTCCAATCACACACATGCAGCAGCGTAGGATGCAGCAGCGTGACAGCGTGGAGTCCGTCGCCGCTGTCACCGCCGAGGAGAGGTGAGAGGGGCCCCGGGGATCATCAGGCGTAGATTTATAGTACCTCAAAGTCGCCCATGCCGCCGGCGGCACCGCTGACCTGGGAGTAGGGGAGGTCGGCAGCGGGAGGTGTATCATTATATTCCTCCGCAATTGCGGCTGTGAGGAGGGGAGCCGGGGAGGTCCGCGGTGCGGGCTGGGCAGATGAAGCGAGGTGGCAGAGGTGCACGGCAGGTGCTGGAGCTGGGTGGGAGGGAGGTGCACGGCGGCCACTGGAGCTGGGAGGGAGTGAAGTCCGCGGCGGGAGCAGCAGTACTTCCCAGCCACGAGCCACCACTTAAACAGAGCCATCGCAGTGACCACTGGGCTGCTGGAAGAGGCACAGGCAGCAGGTGCTGGAGGACCCAATGTATACTGCACCATGAGACCACGAGCAGACTGCCAAAGTTTCCCCTGGAGCCCTGAACAGTCTACAACGGAGGAGGTGCATACTATCATAACTGTGAGTATCTCTGTGCACCATGTAACTGTACCATGGGGGAGGAAGGGAACTGCAAAATATGTGGAAGGGGATTTAACGGTCTACTATGGCGAGGGGGCAATTGTGTCTCAGGGGAGGGTGGTTAAGTGTATATCATTGGGAGGTGGGTATCTAAATTATCGTGTTCAGGCTCATTATGGGTAAGGGACATCACTGTGGACATTATGCACAAGCAGAATTACTCTGGGAATTGTGCACAGGCAGCCAGTACTGTGGTCATTGTGCATAAGTGGCAATTTTGTGGGCTGTAGGGTGAGGGATGACCTTAGTGTGATAGAGTGCAGGCCGCAGGGTCAAATAGTGCGTCGAAGTGATAGAGGGCAGGCCAAGGGGTTAGGGAGGGCATCAGTGTCATAGATCGTAGGCTGTGGGCTGAGGGAGTGTGTCAGTGTGATAGAATGTAGGCCGCAGTGCGTCCAGTTTATGTTCCAGCATAGAGGTGGGGGGTGATAGCGTTTGAGGGGGTGGGGGGCCCCTAGAGATATCCGTGTATGGGGCCCCAATAGTTCTGTTGCCAGCCCTGCCTGCCGCCTGTGCCCGGCCGCTGCATATACCATATAGCATGGTATGCGGGCGGGCGAGGGTGGGGGGTGGGGGGTCGGGGGTTCCGTGCGGGGAGATCAGTGCCTCCCCAGGCAATGACCTCACCGCACGTCACTGCCCCCCTGTGTGCTCGGCTGCATATGCATTTACACCCGTGCACAGTGGCGGGGAAGTGCAGGGAGCGTGTGTTTGTCAGGGAGGGCGGCTACCTGCTCGCTGGGCTGCGAGTGTTTGGAGCAGGTCTGAATGAGGCCCATTATTCAGATTTTGAGGATATCCATGCATGAGCACAGGTGACATAATTAGTACCTTGGTCAATTTAATTTAAACATCTGGACTCATTCATCAATATCGTTAAAACCTGGACTGTAATTTAGGAAACTGCTGTAACTGCATTCACTGCCATGGCTGAACAAAGCAGGAGCTAGGACCCAGGGAGAGTCAGCTCTTCCCAGTGATCAGGAACACATGAGATGATTGGATAAATCAGATACAACCACTGCACACTGACTGGTGCTGCCAGATAGAGCACTGCAGAGTAGAGTACTGAGCAGCTGTCCAGGTAAGAGCATACTGGTGTAATGTCAGACTAATGGTGGAAGCAGGAATGGAGAAGCAGGTGGGAGAATTGGCTCATGGAGGTCAGGGAGACTGGTGCTGGCTTACAGAAATAAGTGGGGTGACTTGGGGAACAGGGGTCACATGAGAGCGGTGATTAGGGGGGAGGGGTTCCCTGTAATCTGATGGTGCCATATAAATAATATGTAACAAAAGTACAGGTAGGTGTCTTTATTTATGGAGGTCACTTGCACCAAAGGTTAAAGAAAGCAGGGACAGGAGTAATCTGGGGGTGGGTGTGATGTGTACGCTGCAATGTGGGAGCCTCCACACTGCTGCTGTGCTGTACTGTTACCTCAGGGTTGCCTACCTGACCCTCTCCATGAGGGAGAAAATGCTCTGTTCCTGGACTTCCCTGGTAATGTAGGATTACCATCACCTGTGGGGAGCTAGGTAACTTATAAGAAAGGTGTTTCACCACAGGTGCTGGCAATCCTGCATTACCAGGGAAGACCAGGAACAGAGCATTTTTTACCTCATGGAGAGGGTCAGGGAGGCAACCCTGAGGAAACTGTAGTGCCCAATGGAAACCGGCACAAACACAGGAATAACATACAAACTTGCCATCGATAGACCAAGGACTTAAAGTCATGACCTTACTGCTAATACTAAGCACTATTGCTGCCCATACGTGCATTTTGGACTAGATCTCAAAAGCATACCCCCAAAATGACCCTCTCCAGGAGGGACACAATGCTCTGTTTCTGGACTTCCATCTAAATGTAGGATTACCGCCATCTGTGTTGAACAGGTTAATTGATAAGAAAGGTGCTTTAACACAGGTGATGGCAATCATACATTAGGAGGGAAGTGCAGGAGCAGAGCAATGTGTCCCTACTGGAGAAGGAAATGTTGGGGGGTATGGACACATCGTTAGGTCGGAAGGTCAACATGGTTATTTGTACTGTTTTTGAGCCGACATGTGCCGACAGGCCGTTTTTCATGCCCTACCATCCACTAGGGCAGGGCTGGGCAACACCAGCCCTCCAGATGTTAGTGAACTACACATCCCAGGATGCTTTGCATTAGTTTGGCTGTGTGGCCATGCTGAAACTGATGCAAGGCATGCTGGGATGTGTAGTTCATCAACATCTGGAGGGCCGGTGTTGCCCAGCCCTGCACTAGGGCGTGGTTGGAGAATAAAATAGTGTGCTCGAAGCATCGCTAGCGTAGTGAGCTGCGGTTGACTTCCAACTGTGTCCATGTCGACATTCAGGTAAAAAAAAATCAGTAAAAAAGAAACCATGTCGACCTAGACACATGAAATTGTTTATTCACGTGAGTGAAAAACAAAAAGGCGCTATGGATGTAGTGCTTAGCTAGCTGCTCACACCTGAGGGGGAGGTCAGTCCCCCAATAATAATCGGAAAGAAAAAGCAAAATGGTGGAGCGCTTAAAAAATCACACTTGGATCAACTGGGTATCACATAAATTCATAGAAAATATTTAATAAGCAATATTGTGCACAATAAAAAACACTAATAAAACAACAATATTAAAATTACTGCGGACCCTGGAATAGTGGAACTTCCACTTGTTCCTATAAATGCTCCTTATAATTAAATGGAAACATATTACCCCTTGGATGTATTCCGTTTGGTGGTATCGGAGTGTTCAATATTTACTGCTGAAGTCCCTTTATAATTTGCCTGGAGATGTAAGACAAGTAGGCCTTTTGGAATGTCAGGTGGGTCTCCAAAAATTGAGCAGATGATGGTATCCCCCTAAATTGTAATCCGTTTTGGATAGTAACAGGGTGTCCAATGTTACTGCTGAAGTCCCTTGTAGTTTGCCTGGAGATGTTGAGCAGGTGAACCTGAGGATTACCAGGTGGGTCTCCAAAATTTGAGCAGATGATGGTATCCCTGGAAGTATGAGTCCAATTGGTGGATTGGAATAAGGGGGGGTCCAATGGGGTGGTAAGGAGCTGGTTCAAGTGGAATATGAAGCAAAGTCCAGAGTCCAACAGTGGGTAAAAACCTAGTTTTTACCCACTGTTGGACTCTGGACTTTGCTTCATATTCCACATCTCCAGGCAAATTATAAAGGGACTTCAGCAGTAAATATTGAACACTCCGATACCACCAAACGGAATACATCCAAGGGGTAATATGTTTCCATTTAATTATAAGGAGCATTTATAGGAACAAGTGGAAGTTCCACTATTCCAGGGTCCGCAGTAATTTTAATATTGTTGTTTTATTAGTGTTTTTTATTGTGCACAATATTGCTTATTAAATATTTTCTATGAATTTATGTGATACCCAGTTGATCCAAGTGTGATTTTTTTAAGCGCTCCACCATTTTGCTTTTTCTTTCCGACCTAGACACATGTCAACCTAATGACTGTTGCCCTAAGTGCTGTCGACAGTACGATCCGCATCCACCTGGTGATGTCAATCAAACATTCCGAGGGAAGCCCAGGAGCAGAGCATTGTGTCCCTCCTGGCATGGATCATGTTGGTATGATAACAGTACCTGCTGCACATACTTTTTGTACCTTGCGATATGATGTACATGGGAGCCACATCACAAGGTAAAATAGCACCGTGTGTGGGCACCTTATGTCCCCGTATCTCTGTATATACACACGTACAGCATTACTGCCTCTCAGCACTGAGGCCATGGGTATACAAACTCCACACCATGGCAATAACTGTGTGGAGTTTGTATATTCTCCCTGTGCTTGTGTGGAGTTTCCTCCCACAATCCCAAAAATTATCTTGTTAAGCTAATCGGCTCCCAATAACAAAAGATTCCTGGGCAAAAACGCTGGGCATTCCCATGGGCACGAAACCTCACTGCCGAACCCCGCCCGCACTGCTAGGTGCGAACAGGACAGCCAACTGGCAGTTCACCATGCCCGCTCGCACCAAGTGTCTGCACATGCGCAGATGCTCAACATTGCTCAACCGTGCGAGCACACGGGGGATCGCACAGACCAGAATGAGGGCCACTGTGTAGACAAAATTATTGGACATTGACGGTAAATAGATGAATGTATTTTGCAGGTCCTCCAGGTGCAGCCACCACTGCAGACTCCCTTCTTTGCACACGGCCTACAAGTTCCTGGACAACAGCCGGTGGTAGGTTTTGCCGTTTTGTCTTTTAGTACAGCGACTAACTGACATTGAAGAAGGTTGAGTCGGCCTAGAACGCACCTGTCTCTTTAATTCAAACTCACGGGTCGATCCTATTAGGTCCATTCAGGTGCCATTTTCATGTGTGTAAATGTCGGCAACGGCACCTGATATAGCCCGATCTCGCACCCTTCGCTGGGCCGAATTCGCTTACAATTGCTTATAACCCGATGGAGGTACGAGCACTTTTAAGGGAATTCAGCCCGCTGTATAGTACGCCCAGTGCCGTGATGATTCGCACTTGCGAATCATCCGCACCAAATAGGATCGACCCCCACAGTGGGGTTAAAATCTGGATTCTGAGCTGGCCAGTTCTTTGCGGGTTATCGCATTTTCTGTTTATGAGTCCAGCGTCACCATGGAAACATGAAAGGTGGCATTGTCTTAGAACTACCGCAATGTAGGGAGCACAGAGTTATGGAGAACATCTCTATACTACTTAGAGGTAATGTGACCAGGGATATTTGTGGGCCAGAAAGCCCCGGAACACCGTTCCTGAAGCTCTTTTCAAAATGACATCATCAGTAACGGCTTCTGGGACCTCTGCAGCCTGCCCTGCTGTCTGTCTCCTCTGCCGGGCGAAGTGACGGCTGCCGATTCCCTTTTGAGGGAATGGGAGGAGAGCACACTGTGTCCTTGTGACTGGGCCATCAGTCAATCAGAGCTCACGGGCTGTCAGCCAAGCAGGAGCCGGCCCGCAAACTTTGATTGGCTGACGGTCCAGTCACAGGGACACAGTGAGGGGAAGGACAGACGCGTGATGCGGCGGAGGAGACAGACAGCAGGGGGTCCACTCCCCAACAGCAGCAGCAGTGAGTTGCACTGCTGCTGGGAAATTCTTACACATTGGGGGCATATGTGTTTCTGGCACTGTGGGGGCATACATGGCACCGTGGGAGCATATGTGTATCTGGCACTATTGGGGGCATATGTGTATAACACCCCCATTTTCATTGGCCGCACCCCATGTGGCTACACCCATTTTTTGGTCGCACACAGTACCGCTGAGGTTTTTTTTTTTTAGACTTGCACCAGTGGCTTGGGGGGGGGGGCATTGTTCTTCTGGCACTGCTGGGGGGATTACGTTTCTGGCATTACTGCGGGTATTGGGGCATTGTGTAACTGACACTACAGGTGTCATGTGTGTGTATATATGGCATTACTTGTGGCATAATGTGTATATATGGCACTGCTAAAGGGCATTATGTTTAAAAAATAAAGTAGTTTATGCAACAGTTGATGCCCGGCCTTGGTAGCTCTGCCCACTTCTGCCCCACCCACAGTTCCTGAACCTACTTTCTTACAAAAATAGCACTGAATGTGACCATGCAGTGGAACTAGTAGACCTATGCCCCACATCGTAACCCCACCACCTCCATTCTATACTGTAGGAACTGTACACTCTTCTGGTAATCGTCAAACATCTCCTCCTGATCTGCAAAGTGATTTGTCACTCCATAACACTCGCTGCCATTGGTCCACTGTCCAGTGTTTGCACTCTTTACACCATCTTAAGTGCTGCGCTGCATTCTTCTTTGCGAATAGAGCAGCTGCTCACCCATAATATCCAAGTACATGGCCTCCCTACAAAGTGTTCCTGTCTAAACCAACACATTAGTGGCCATTTGGAAGTTGTATGCATGTGGCAACCCCTGGTTAGCACTCTCTGGTCCATGGGTTGCAGTTGCGGTTGGCCGAGGTCTTCCAGGGCGAAGTGCATTCCGGCAATGACCGCTCCTCTTACACATATTAATCACAAAAGCCCCAGTGGATTAAGGGACCTTCATAACATCCACAATACATCTCACACACATGCCTCCGATCAGCCATACTACATCGATCCCCTTTCAAACTCATTTAGCTTCTTCCAGAAATCCATTCCGTTAGCAGTTGATCTAATCGGAGCCCAGCTACCCGTTTATAACTTTACGAAAATGTGATGATAGCTGTCATTTTCACAATATTTTTAAACTCCTAAATAGGTCCATATAATCCATACATGTTTAATTATTAAAAATAATAATTATTGAAGAATGATTTTACTGTAATTTGGTTAAGAAGCTTTTGCATAATCCCCCTAAAGTACATGTTTCTATATGTTGTCCCTTTATGGGTTACCACCTTTGTGTTGAGAGATTCCCGGACACTGCCCCGCCCCTTCACCCACCTCATGTGGTGTTTTTTATTTTTTTAACCTTTTGTGAAATCATTCTTGTTTGTGCACACCATAATGCCAGTTACATGTTACATCACACACAGTAATGCCCATTACACGTTATGCCACACACCGTGATGCCCATTACATGTTACGCCATACACCGCAGTGGCTATTACACATTAAGTTTTTTGTAAAGAAAGGACCCAGGTGGAGATATATTAAGCTTTGGAGAGAGGGAATGTGTAAATGTTGTCCAAATCCACCAATCCGCTTCTGTCAATTCTAGTACACTGTATGAAATGCCTTAAGCCGATTGGTTATTTTGGGAAACTTCTACACTTCATCTCTCTACAATGCTTGGTGCTTGGTACATCTCCCTTCCTGTTTTGAGAATATGGGGGGAATCCAATCTTGCACTTTATGGTGGCAGGATCTCGCTCAAAGTTGTTCACTACCCCATAATGTAGAGAGCACTTTTGGGTGAACAGTGAGGCAAAATGGAATGGCAATTGGCTTTCGCCTATGAGACTTCTGATTTCTGAGTGTCTTGGGGCGGGATGTATTAATATACATCTCCGCCCAGCCGCTGCAATACTACCGCATATGTACTAACATATGTGGCTAGCATCGGAGTGTGGTGACTGAGACCCCCGCGATACCTGTAATGTGGTTTGCGGGGGTCTCCGTCACATCCCGGTGGCTGTCAGTGTCCCCGGCGTCTCCTCCCCCTGCAGTCGGATGTCCTCCCGGCTGTGACACCTGCCGGGGGAGGAGATCGATCGAGGACGGGAGGGGGGCTCGCGCGGATGGCGGGCTGCGGGCGGTGACAGAAGCCCATAGGCTTCTATAGGGTATCGCCACCAAAAGGTGGCGATACCCTGCCCGGCGGAGACGGGGCGGACGGGTAATAGTACATAGGAAAATGCAATAAAACTCCAGTTTTACCGCATTTTCCCTTTAGTACATCCCACCCTTAGACTTTAATTTTCATTTCTCTCTTCTGCTACCAGCGATGGCGTCTGTTGATCTGAGACGGGAGCTGGACTGTTCCATCTGCCTGAACATTTATACAGATCCTGTCACCCTGAGATGTGGACACAACTTCTGCCGGGCCTGTATTGATCGTGTGCTGGATACACAGGAAGGGACTAAAGTATTTACCTGTCCAGAATGCAGAGCAGAGTATCTGGATCGTCCTGCACTAGATATAAACAGAAAGCTCTGCAATATAGCAGAACGTGTACGCTCTATTCCACAGGAAGGAACTGAGATGTTCTGCTCTTATTGTGTCCACTCTCAAGTACCTGTTCTTAAAGTCTGTCTGAAGTGTGAAGCTTCTCTCTGTGATATACATTGGAGGACACACAACAAGTCAGCAGAACATGTCTTGGTTGATCCCACCACTTCCTTGGAGAAGAGAACATGTTCCCTCCATAAAGAGATCTTGAAGTATTTCTGCACTGAGGACAATGTCTGTATCTGTGTGTCCTGCAGTTTGGCCGGAGAGCATCGGGGACACGTGGTGGAGATGCTGGGTGAGGCCTCTGAGAAGAAGAAGGAGAAACTGAGAAATGTTCTGCAGAAACTGACCAGAAAAAGAAAAGGGACTGATCTGAGTATCCAGAGTCTGCAGAAACGCAGGAGAGAATATCCAAAAAAAGCAGCTGGTTCAAAAAAGACAGTCACTGCTCTGTTTAGAGACATCAGGAGACAACTGGTGGACCTAGAGAAGAGAGTGCTGAATGAGATCTCTAGGCAGGAAGAGAGTGTTTCACTCTCAGTCTCCGATCTGATTCAGCAGCTGGAAATGAAGAAGGATGAGATTGCCAGGAAGATGTGTCAGATTGAGGAGCTGGGTAACGTGTCTGATCCAATGACTGTCTTACAGGAACCAGACACAGGTGACTTGTCTGATACAGAGGAGCCATGTTGTATGACTGATCCAATGACTATTAACCAAAAACAGGATAGTGAAGAGAGCGAGGAGGAGAAGGTGGTGGAGGGAGGCACTGAGGAGAACAACGAGAAGGAGGGCATTGAGAAGGGGGATATAGAGGAGGCTGAAAGATATGATGAGCATGACCATAAAGTGGGAGATCTGGATGTGGGTCTTATCTCAGGGAAATTACAAACATTATCTGATATGATAACAGGAATAAATGTATGTTTCTATGTGCAGGCACCAGCAGACATATCACTGGATGTAAACACAGCGTATGATTATATACTTATATCAGGTGACCTGAAAACTGTATTCACATCTTCAATGCAAGATCAGCCAGAGACACCAGAGAGATTTGAGGATTATCCTCAGGTACTAAGCACCAGGGGATTCTCCTCAGGGCGACATTACTGGGATGTGGATGTCAGTAATGCAGACATGTGGTATGTGGGGATGTGTTATCCCAGTATAGACAGGGAAGGGGAGGAGTCACGAATTGGATCTAATGACGTGTCTTGGTGCTTGGAGAAAATCGAAGATCAGTATTCAGTGATACATGATGATGATGAGATCAAGTTACCTGGCAGTATTCCCTATGATAGAGTGAGGGTGTATGTGGATTATGAGGCAGGACAGCTGTCCTTTTATTCTGTGTGTGACATGATCAGACACTTACACACCTACACTGCCACCTTCACTGAGCCCCTTCATGCTATATTAGGTGTATGGGAAGGGGATTCTGTACATATATGTGTGGATAGCCTGGAGCAGTCAGGGAGAGGAATCTGATTGGTGGGACATTAGTGCAAAGAATGATGCAGTGGATACAGATGTTTACTGTATATGTATATACAGACAGTGAGTCTGGTGCAGGGAATTGGTGTATAATTGTGTGGGCACTGCAAGTTGTGTATTCAGTGTTACAGTAGTTGTGTGTCATGTCCAACATTATCTGTTCTATTCCTGACAGGGCAAATATGTATCCTTCATAGTCATTTGTACCAATTAGCATAATATTTCTATGTAACTCTAAAGTTATGAGTGTTCTTCAGTTAATAAATGAGTGTTCTTCAGTTATTTGTTAGTGATGTAACTAATAAAGGTTCCGGAATGTTTCTGGTATCTTGCATTATTGTCTCAGTAGCTGTTGTGGTGCGACAGTCCTGGTTTTTCTGTATGAAGATATAAAAGCGGTCACCTAGAGAAGACCTACCCCGCTTCTGTCAGGGATCAGCATGTGTTGTGGGCACAGGACCAGGAAACCAATGACCTGCTGTAACGGGTGTGGTTGAAAGGGTCAACCGTATCTAGAGCGACAGTCAATAGACAGTCAAATTACAGTTGACCCGGATTTAACGTGGAAGCGTCGGATCCGGGATCAAGATCCCAGGCCCGAGCCGGCATTGCGATCTGAAAGGGGTATCACAAATATGAATCAGGCTCTTAATGTGATATGGTGGCTGGAGAGATACAGCTGATATAATTGGCAGGGGGTGCAGTATACACACAGGAGTTAGGGAGGGGCCCTATACTGCACACCCTATGTAATGAGTGGTGCTGCCTTGCTGAGACTAATAGTGCCACACACTAAGAGGGGAAAAAGAGGCAGATGCACTATTCAAAGGATGGGGCAGATGTATTATAGCGCACAGCGCGGGAAGGGACATCAAAAAGATGTATTAACATTTTTTCTACCAAAGCGGGGGAGCACAAACTCCCATCTCGGGCGATGCCCGCCCTCCTGGAGACAGCACATCAGTTTACATGAGGGCAGACAGACAGCCTCTCGGCCAGCTGGACGGCATGCTCGCGGTCTTGCTACTCACGCGAGATCTCCATCGCAGCCCAGAGCCAACAGCAGGGACAGCCCTGTCCCTACTGTAGAGATAGGACTTCCCCACCCTGCAGATAGCAGCAGGGTCAGTGCTGCTGAACTTTCATACATTCACCCTGCATATCGGCCTGCAATTATATATATATATATATATATATATATATATATATATAAAATGTATACAGTCGTTTTTTATTGAATTTTCAACAGATCCCGATACCCAAACAGACATATCAATGTACATATGGTATACAGCAAGTGAGTGGCATAGGGGGAGAATAAATTAGTGTGCCAAGCGTAGCAAGGCACCGGGCGTGGTGAGTGCAGCAAGCCCGCAAGTGTGATGATCCTTCCCCCCCCCCCCCCTCTCGTCGGAATTCCGGCGGTCATGATTCCGGCGTTGGGATTTCAAACCAATCCCAAATATCTAGTATAATGAAACAGGAGTATATGGTAGAAATGTATCTAAGTATAATGCACAAAGTCACCCATTGCACATTGTAGAGAGAATATCTACGTACCAAATCAGGGGGAATAACAAAAGAATACATTGGCATTGAAGTGTCAAACAATAAAAAAAAAAAAAAAACTTACCACAAAAACCCCCCACCCTGTACAACCCACCCCCAATGTAGGCGTACTTGGATCCCATAAACTAAACTTACCCCTACCCCACTATCTATCTATTGTGGACTAGAGAAAGGAAGTAAATTAGTGGCCCTTAACTAAAACCGAGTCAAAGCTACATCAGCAATGGAACATTCCTATGTTAGCTAAATTATGCCAAAAAAATAATGCCAAAAAAATAATAATTATAATCTACCCCTCTCCCCCTACCCACCAACTAACTACACTAACTAATTCCAAGTCCTACCCAAACTCTTTCATATATGAACTAGAATATCAGCGGAGAATTGCAGGGGAAACAGCCACCACTCCTAGGCAAGATGGCGCCGACATCCCACGTTCGAAGAGCTATATGTGAGGCTGCAGCAGGGATGGTGGCCTCTCAGCGGGTGTATCCATGCCACTCCACAACCTCACAGCCCCACTCACCACCAGGAGTCGGGAGCAGAGCACCGCAGGAGGAAGGTGGCGGCGCCTCTGGAGAGTATCCCCCCGGCGCAGCAGCAGGGCAGGACCAGGCCGGAGCTGCAGAGCAGGGAGAAGCCGATCCAAGATGGCACCCATGTCCGGAGGAGAGGGAGCACGGAGCGCAGCGGGCCCAGGCAGCCGCCGAAGCCTCCACAGGCCGTCTGAGAGCCGCGGGCGGCACAGGAGGTGCAGGAGAGACTCCGGAGGGCAAAGAGGTAAGGATGGTGCGCCCACGGTCCCTGGGGCAGGATTTTAGCAGAGCTCTCAAACCCAGCGTCCACTCACATGCCCGTTCAAGCCATGGCCCCTGGCCTGCTATCGTTTAGATAGCAGTGCCGATATGGACAGGGGCGCATACCACCCCTGTCATTTTGCACTCACCGGCTGCTTCATACATGGGGGAGAAGCGGTATCCATGTTATATCTGCTGATACCCCTTCTCCCCCATAACGACACTTCCTACATCTGCCCTAATACTAGTTATACATTTTGTAATAAGTTTTGCACTAAATATTTTGCTTTTCACAATCTTGGTCAGGATTATGGGTTTACACCTCCTCCCTTTCCAGGTAACCTCATCGGATAAGTCCCTAACATTCTAAAGGCACCATACACTTGTCTGATAATATTTTCTGTAGGCACTCCTTCCTTCTACTATATCACCTTCTCACTGCTCATTTTAGGCTACACCAGGGGTAGCCAACTCCAGTCCTCAAGAGCTACCAACAGTTCACATTTTTCAGCTCACCTCACAGGTGCACTCATTACTGACCAACACATTTTAAAAGATCCACAGGTGGTGCCAAATACTTCACTTGTGATTCTCTGAGGAGACATGGAAAACGTTAACTGTTGGTAGCTCTCGAGGACTGGAGTTGACTACCCTTGGGCTACACCAGTGGTAGCCAACCCTAGCACTCGAGAGCTGCCAACAGTTCACATTTTCCAGACAGCCTAGCTGCTGCACTCATTAATCACTGACACATTTTAAAAGATACACATATGGAGCTAACTAGCTAACTTGTGATTCTGTGAGGAGACCTGCAAAACATGCACTGTTGGTAGCTCTCGAGGACTAGGGTTGGCTACACCAATTCCATTCTATATTGCCCCTCTGAACAACTTCTGTATTGAAATATGGCTCCTCGTTCCTGTCCCATACCAGTCCTCACTCTCAGGGCTCGCCCCCTCTCAATTTCCACACCGCTAACATGCACCCACAACCCACACAACCTAATTCCTATCTCACCTGTCCCTTCCTTTCTCCTGTGCTCTCTGGGATGCTAGATCAATCTGCAACAAGCTTCCAAATATCCACGACCTCTTCATCTCCCACTTTTTTAACCTTCTTGCCATCACTGAATGGCTGTCCTTCTCTGACACTACCTCACCTGCTGCCCTCTCCTATGGAGGCCTCTCCTTGGCCCACTTGGTCAGACCTGATGGCCGCCAGGGTGGAGGAGTGGGCATCCTCTACCGCAGCTGCACCTTCCGCATCATCCCACCTGAGCCCGCCCCAACACATTCTCCACCTTTTGAGGTACACACTATCCGCCTCTTCTACCCCATTCACCTCCTTGTGGCTGTGATCTACCACCCCTGTGGCCCCTGCTCCTCTTTCCTTGATAACTTTGCTGCATGGCTACCATACTTTCTTGCCTATGACCTCCCCTCTATCATCCTCGGTGACTTTAACATTCCTGTTGACGGGTTGGGATCATTTGGTCTGCATCATTATGGCCGACACCATAAGGTCGACATGGTTCTAGGTCGACAGGTCTTTAGTACGACATTGTCTAGGTCGACAGTCAAAAGGTCGACATCCGGTTTTTGACCTAAATGTCAACACAGTCAACATGGACACAGTTTAAAGTGCACTACACTTGCTGCGCTTGCAATGCGTCGGGCACGGTGCCTCGCTACACTCGGCACACTATTTTATTCTCCCACCATGCCCTAGTGCAGGGGTGGGGAACCTTTTTTGTGCCAAGGGCCGTTTGTAAAGGGAAAAAAATCCTTCGGGGGCCATATGTAAAAATTTCTCTTACAAATTGTCCTGCTGCAGCCATCCCACACTCCAGCGGCGGCCGCTGAATAGGACTGACAGTCTCCGGCTGCTGTTGATTAAGAGGAATCTCGCGAGAAATACCGACCTCAAGTGAGAATTCCCTTGTACTTGACTCCCGGCAAAGCCGCTGGGCAGGTGGGAGGGCCACTCAAACCGGCTATGGGGGCCGCATACGGCTCCCAGGCCTGAGGTTCCCCACCCCTGCCCTAGTGGATAGTAGGGCATGAAATACCGCGTGTGGGCACATGTTGGCTCAAAAAACAGTGAAAAACTCAATGTCGACCTTTTGACTGTCGACCTAGACAATGTCGAATTAATGACCTAGACCAATGTCGACCTAATGACTGTCGACCATAATGCTGTAGACCAAATGACACATCCCCTGCAATATAGCAGAACGTGTAACCCTGAGATGTGGACACAACTTCTGCTGGGCCTGTATTGATCGTCTGCTGGATACACAGGAGGGGACTACAGTATTTACCTGTCCAGAATGCAGAGCAGAGTATCTGGATCGTCCTGCACTAGAGATAAACAGAAAGCTCTGTAATATAGCAGAACGTGTACGCTCTATTCCAGAGGAGGGAACTGGGATGTTCTGCACTTATTGTGTCCACTCTCAAGTACCTGTTCTTAAAACCTGTCTGAAGTGTGAAGCTTCTCTCTGTGATATACATTGGAGGACACACAACAAGTCAGCAGAACATGTCTTGGTTGATCCCGCCACTTCCTTGGAGAAGAGAACATGTTCCCTCCATAAAGAGATCTTGAAGTATTTCTGTACTGAGGACAATGTCTGTATCTGTGTGTCCTGCAGTTTGGTCGGAGAGCATCGGGGGCACGTGGTGGAGATGCTGGGTGAGGCCTCTGAGAAGGAGAAACTGAGAAATGTTCTGCAGAAACTGACCGCCAAGAGAAAAGTGACTGAGAAAAGTATCCAGAGTCTGCAGAAACGCAGGAGAAAAAAATCAGAAAAAAGCAGCTGGTTTACCAGAGACAGTCACTGCTCTCGTTGGAGACCTTAAGAGACAGCTGGAGGACCTAGAGAAGAGAGTGCTGAATGAGATCTCTAGGCAGGAAGAGAGTGTTTCACTCGCAGTCTTCGATCTGATTCAGCAGCTGGAAATGAAGAAGGATGAGATTGCCAGGAAGATGTGTCAGATTGAGGAGCTGGGTAACATGTCTGATCCAATGACTGTCTTACAGGAACCAGACACAGGTGTATTGTCTGATACAGAGGAGCCATGTTGTATGACTGATCCAATGGCTATTGGCCAAAAACAGGTGGAGGAAGAGGGGGGCACTAAGAAGGAGGAGGGAGATACTGAGAAGAATGAAGAGGCGGTCATTGAGAAGTTGAATAGAGAGGAAAGTGGAAGACCTAATGAGCATGCCAATAAAGTAGGGGACCTGCATGTGGGTCTTATATCAATGAAATTACTAATATTATCTGATATAATAACAGGAATAAATGTATGTTTCTATGTGCAGGCATCAGAAGACCTATCACTGGATGAAAACACAGCGGGTAATAATATAGGGCCTTATTTTGGTTCACTCTTTCTGACAAAATCCTTCTTAGATGGACAAAACCATGTGCACTGCAGGGGGGCAGATGTAAAATGTGCAGAGAGAATTAGATTTGGGTGAGTTATTTTGTTTCTGTGCAGGGAAAATACTGACTGCTTTATTTTTACACTGCAATATAGATCTCACTTTGAAGTAAAACCCCACCCAAATCTAATTCTCTCTGCACAAGTAACAACTGCCCCACCTGCACTGCACATGGTTTTGTCCATCTAAGAAGGATTTTGTCAGAAAGAGTGAACCAAAATAAGGCCCATAGTTATCTCAGAAGACATGAAAACTGTATACACGTCTTCAATAGAACAGAATCAGCCAGAGACACCAGAGAGATTCTGGGATTATCCTCAGGTGTTAAGCACCAGGGGGTTCTCCTCAGGGCGACATTATTGGGATGTGGACGTCGGTAACGCAGACACCTGGCGTGTGGGGATGTGTTATCCCAGTGCAGACAGGAGAGGGGAGCAGTCACAAATTGGATGGAATAACAAGTCTTGGTGCTTGGATAGGACTTCTGATAAGGCGCATTCAGTGATACATGACGGTGAGACGATCCCGTTACCTGCCAGTGTTCCCTATGATAGAGTGAGGATTTATTTGGATTATGAGGCAGGACAGATGTCCTTTTTTTCTATGGCCTTTTATTCTGTGAGTGACATGATCAGACACGTACACACCTACACTGCCACCTTCACTGAGCCCCTTCATGCTGTATTAGGTGTATGGGAAAGGGATTCTGTACAGAAATATGAGAGGAGACTGGAGCTGGTGGGAGGGGAATCTGATTGGTCGCATTACATAGTATGATGCAGTGGATACAGATGTTTATATGTATATACAGACAGTGAGTCTGGTGCAGGGAATTGGTGTATAATTGTGTGGGCACTGCAAGTTGTGTATTCAGTGTTACAGTAGTTGTGTGTCATGTCCAATGTTATCTGTTCTATTACTGACAGGGCAAATATGTATCAGTCATACAGTCATGTGTATCAAACAGCATAATATTTCTATGTAACTGTAAAGTTATGAGTATTCTTCAGTTAATAAATGAGTGTTCTTCAGTTATTTATTAGTGATGTAACTAATAAAGGTTCTGAAATGTTTCTGGTATCTTGCATTATTGGACTGGAGAATATAGGCTGCATTGGATGGGACTTTACCATCCTTGCTGCCATGTGCCTGCATCATCGGGGGCGGCACTGCAGGTGGGGAAGGTGTGTAGTGCAGAGCGATAAAGCTGTCTAACATTTGTGGGCTGCATGCAAACCCAGCCAGTATTTACCCTGCACAGAACAAATATAAATGTACTAGCTCCCCCTGCAGGGCAACATGGTTTCTTCCAGACACAAAGTTACTTTATGTTTTTGCTTTCTGTACACCCCTTTCACATCGCACCTCGGACCCTGGTAATTACTGGATTGATGACGTGACGACTCGGGTCGAGGTGTGGCGCTAGAGCTTACTATCCAGGTCGTCCTTTTTATAATGGGCGGACCTGGGTTTAACGTGAAAGCATCGGCCCGGGTTGGTTCTGGGATGGACCCGACATCAAGATCCTAGGTCCGACCCGGCATTGCCATGTGAAAGGGATATCACAAACCTGAATCAGGCCCTTACTGTTATATGGTGGCTGGAGAGATGCAGGGGAAGCAGTATACACACAGGAGATATAGGCCCTTATTCTGATCGGAGCCGAATATGCGGCCAGGACCGTGCGTCCTAAACCCCGCCTTTCGTATGGATCGCTCACTCCGTCCGAATGCGGTAATCCGCTGACCGCACGGAGCACGTGTGTATTTCTTACGGATACACCTCCTCCATCTCTTGGAACCTCCCCCATCATTCGATGGTCGTAGACCATCAAATGCAGGACCGAGTGGCCAGGCAGCTCCCGC
Organism: Crinia signifera; assembly: GCF_055691185.1. Lineage (NCBI taxonomy): Eukaryota > Metazoa > Chordata > Amphibia > Anura > Myobatrachidae > Crinia > Crinia signifera. The sequence continues at coordinate 156,211,909 of NC_139224.1, forward strand.
AACCTCAGACCACACGGGCATTTCTCCGTGCTAAAGCAGGGATCTGGGCGGGCAGCTGACATCCTGTAATGTCATATGTCCGCCCCCTACACGTGCGTCATGGCTGCATTACCATACGGACGCCCAGCGTTTTCATGGGAACGCCCATGAAACGCGGGGTGTAAACATATGGTAATGAGCCCAAATAGCCCTTCACGCCCCTCTCCACCCCCTGTTCGTAGTGTACACATTTCATGCGGAATTTGGCCGTGTGTCCCGCTCGCACATGCGCAGACACAAAACATCGGCGGCACGAACGCACGCGGATATTACCGCACCAACCAGAATAAGGGCCATAGGGAGAGGCCCTATACTGCACTCCCTATGTAATGAGAGGTGCTGCCTTGCTGAGACTTATAGTGCCACACACTGGATTGACTAAACTAAAAATGCGGTTAAAACCCCATTATTGGGGTTTTTACCGCATTTTCATAGGCATTAAAGCCCCACCGCCGGGGCTTCGCCAGCTCTAGCCGGTACCTTGTACCCGGTAATTATCTGCGATGTGAAAGGGGTATAACTCACCGCGGGGGTGATTCTCATTCATTCATCATCGATGTTTTGGGGACTGCGCATGGTCTATTATGCGCATGTGCAGCCCACCCCCCCCTTTGTGAATGGCTTAACATTTCTTAAAGCTTCTAAAAATGAAAAAAAGGTGATGTTGCCCATAGCAACCAGTAAGATTGTGTCTATCATTTCTCTATTGCATCTTAGAAAATGACTTAATCTGATTGGTTGCTATGGGCAACATCAACTATTTATGTTTTTTGAAGCTTTAGTAAATTTACCCCCAAGGTTGACCTGCATTGGGTCGACCACTGAAGGTCTACATGGCTTAGGTCGACACATGAAATAGGTTGACATGATTGGGAGGTCGGCACAAGTATTAGTTCGACATGAGCTTTTCATTGCTTTCTGAGCTGGTAGGCGATATTTCATGCCTACCCAGTGGTGTAGCTCGGTGCCACGGCGCCTGGAGCAAGGGCATGTTTCGCCCCACCATTTGTAGTAGGTGAGGCTCCTGCTCCGTGAAAAGTGGGCACGGCCCAACATTATACCACACACCGTAATGCCCATTGCACATTTTAGCAAACTTTGTAATACCAATTACACATAAAGCCACAGCCATAATGCCAATTACACATAAGGCCACACATGATGCCCATTACATACTATATAACACACCGTAATGCCCGTCGCATACTAACACACCGCAATGCCCATCACATACTAACACACCGCAACGCCCATCACATACTTACACACCGCAATGCCCGTCGCATACTAACACACCGCAATGCCCATCACATACTAACACACCGCAACGCCCATCACATACTAACACACCGCAACGCCCATCACATACTAACACACCGCAACGCCCATCACATACTAACACACCGCAACGCCCATCACATACTAACACACCGCAATGCCCATCACATACTAACACACCGCAATGCCCATCACATACTAACACACCGCAATGCCCATCACATACTAACGCACCGCAATGCCCATCACATACTAACACACCGCAATGCCCATCACATACTAACAGACAGCAATGCCCATCACATACTAACACACCGCAATGCCCATCACATACTAACAGACCGCAATGCCCATCACATACTAACACACCGCAACGCCCATCGCACACTATTTAACAAACCGTAATGCCCATTACACATTTAACACATAAGTGCCACTTACCTACATGCTCAATGCCAGGGGCTTCATGCTCGATGCCAAGGGGGACTGAAATTTGCTCACAGGGAGGGAAGGTGTGAGTAAATGATAGTGCAGAGGAGGGAGGGAAGGTGGGAGTGATAGTGCAGAGCAGGGAGGGTGGGAGTGATAGTGCACAGCAGGGTGGGTGGGTGAGGATAGTGCACAGCAGGGTGGGCGGGTGAGGATAGTGCACAGCAGGGTGGGCGGGTGAGGATAGTGCACAGCAGGGTGGGTGGGTGAGGATAGTGCACAGCAGGGTGTGTGGGTGAGGATAGTGCACAGCAGGGTGGGTGAGTGAGGATAGTGCACAGCAGGGTGGGTGGGTGAGGATAGTGCACAGGTGGGTGTTAGAGGATAGTGCACAGCAGGGTGGGTGGGAGAGGATAGTGCAGAGATTAGTGCACCCCACCCACAGCCAGCAAAGCAGCAGCGGTGCTTTCCGCGCACCCCCTCCCCCCTGTTGCCGGGCTTGCCCGCTCCCGGCTCCCCGCTGTGCACGGTGCTGCTATTTAAAAGTCACTCACATCTCCCGCTGGACCGCGCTAGCCAATAGGCGCTCGCGGTCCAGCAGCCAATCAACTGGTGGCTGCTGGACCGCGAGCGCGGTCCAGCGGGAGATGTGAGTGACTTTTAAATATACCACGTCTCCTGGGGGGAGCCGCACTGAGTTGGGCACCTGAGCGGGCGAGATGGCGGTGCTGGCACGGCTGCGGCGCCATGATTGCTTCCTGCGCCTGGAGCTGGTGCTCCACCGGCACCGCCCTCGCTACGCCTCTGTGTCTACCCATCCACTGGGGTGTGGAAGGAGACTAGCGAGGCATGCAAGGGGACACTGTACACTTTAACGGTGTCCATGTCGACTATGTCGACATTCGGGCCAAAAATAATGTGAAAGACTCATCTTGACCTTTTGACTGTCGACTAGCCATTGTCCACCTAATGCTTGTATCAATCTTCCAACCCTGCCGACCTTAGCTGTGTCGATCTTCAGTGGTCGACCCCTTGCATGTGTCGACCCATACCCATTTGCCTCTTGGGGCTGCATTTATCAAGCAATATTTGCGGTTAAATCCCCGAAAACGGATTACCGCAAATATTTAGTATCCCCAAATCTCCCATCCCTGCTGCGATCCCCCCCTTCACCGCCGCCGGCCGCATCCCCCATAGGTTTCTATGGGGGATGCGAAGCTGCCCGATGTATCAACATCGGGCAGCCCGGCATCGCACCCCTGGGCTATCGTCATTCTGATATGGCGATAGCCCATTGTAGCCTATGGCTGGGGTCAGCACATAACCGCGCATGCGCTGACCTCCCGGCTTCCGCGTCAGGGCTTCACAGGGACGGGCTCCTTTCGGAGCCCTGTCCCTGCGCCCTCAATTTGATAAATCCTGGCAGTATCAGATGATACCGCAATGCGATGGCCGGCGGTGTCATCACGTCGGCATCGCTTTATAATGATAAATGCGCCCCTTAGTCTGGTGAGGCCGGGTGTAGCACCCTTCCATATTTCCATTGGCTGATAGCTCTTCCACTACAGCTGTCGGGAATAATTAGTTAAAATGAACTTCACCTATAATTACTCCATTAGATCTCAGAGCTCAGTCATTAATGTAGTAAAAACAATGGTTAATCATGTTGCTGGATATGATATAACAATTTGGGTAATTAAACGTTTTATCTAATATAAGGGTCATTAACTATTTCCTGTCCAAGACAAGTAACTTTATTAACAGTTTCATATATAGCGCAGCATATTCCGTTGCGCTTTACAAAAGGCGACAGTGATACAACAAACAGGGTATTTACAGACAGTCAAAAGGTAGGAGGGCCCTGCTCGCAAGCTTACAATCTATGTGGTCTAACATGATACTGCTGTATGAAAGTGATTTGGATTCGGACAGATAACGGGTCTGCTGAAACAAACAATTGAAGCAATGGATTTGTATTAAAACTTCGATTGAATACATTGGGGTAAAAACATGAGGTGCACTAATGTATCCAGTAGATGAGTCACCAGTGTGCAAATGGCTACAGATTGCAGGAGATCTCTACTACACACCCAGGTACCCTGCAGGCAACTCTACATTCACAATCTCTAGTTAGACAATTCGGAAGAGAACGTTGAGCTACGTCTACCTCCCTGGAAGGGGAATTTTGTCACTGTCAGTAAATAATATTTGAACGACTCAATAAAGATAGTATATAGCTGCGCAGTTTGTTTCCAGGCGATCCACAGGTTTCCTATCTCTACTAGAGGTTTAATGACCACTGTAGACATCTCTCTTTACTCTTCCGTCTGGTCTGGATCCAAGTTCTCCTCAGAAGGTTCCTCAACAGTGATTAGAATAAGAGGGACCTTGGGCTGCTCCATCTTCTTCTGCTTCTCAGAGGCCTCAAGCCTTCGAGGAATCCTGGGCATGACTTGAGGGGTTGGTGGCTCACTGGCCCTACTCTCATCCTCTGTGTTCTCCTCCTCATCAATGCGTCCATCTGGGTCAAGATCGCTGTAACGGGCATTTGGATTGGGAGACGGGAACCCATCCCCTCTGAAGCGGACAAGGTGGTGGTTCCGCGCACCCCGGCCCATGAAGTTTTTCATGCTCACTGCAGGGGAAGCGGCGGAGGACAGAAAGCGGCTGAGCATAGGAGTGCGAGCTCGGGGGAGGTTGGGAGTGGCTGACACTTGCTGACTCTGCTCGGAGTCCCCAACAATGCTGAAAAGAAAGGACACACATTCAATGAAAACTTAATCTCGGTACAAATGTGACTTTTTCAATATATATATATATATATTTATATATATATATATATATATATATATATGCATGACTGAAAATTTGCAAAGCAGATTTTATTAGTAATATATGAAGGAGATAATGGGTATTCAATGCCGTGGACGAGCGGCGTCAGCGAGCAGGCTTCCTGCTCGCTGTCACCACTCACCCTGTCAGTATTCAACGCACCCCTCCTCATACGCCAATTCCCCCTCGCTCCATTTTTTGAGCAAGGGGGAACCGGCGTATGTGGCTCCAGAAGCAACGAGACTCGTGGCTAAATACAGCGGGTTCGCTGCATTAGCCGCGGGTCTCGCTGTTTGGGGGAATCCTCGCCGTCCTGTGACGATGAGGATTTCCCCAGAAGGTTGAATAGGGCGAGTGGCCGGCGAGGGGGTTAAACAGCGAGGATCGCTGGTTTTCTGCAATCCTCGCTGTTTAACCCCCTCGCCGGCCGCATTGAATACCTGCCAATGTAGGTACTGATACGGTGTGTGCAATGAATGAAATAGTGGCCCTTCCATGAATGAAATAGTGGCCCTTCCAGTAATTGCACATGAACCCTTTGCATTCTTAGTTTTGCCCAGTTTATTAATTCCCTGTTGCTACAGTATCAGCCTCCGACCTACAGAGGGTGCTCTCTCAGGCTGTATCCTGTATTAGAAGGTTAGGGTCGCCCCTCGCCTAGACCAGGCTGAATCTACAACTGTTTCTGTTACTAACCCTAATACTAAGTGGCCAAGATATTTATCGGTAGTTCCTGAAAGACTACAATCCCTATCATACCATATTTTATTATAATCTCCTGATATTATTGTAAGAAGAGCGGCCACAAGGAGGGGAAGTGGTCCCAGAAGAACCTTGTGGTGGAAATGGGCCTATGGGAGTTCTGAATTAAAGAGACTCCCCTAACTTTGGGGAAGGAGGAACTAAAAACCCAAGCCTCACTATTGGGTCACCTTTTCATTTTTGGGAAAGACCCAAAGTATCAATCACAGATGAGCTAGGATTTGACTATACAGCACGCCTCAGTTTTTTATAAGAAAATTAAGTTATAAAGTAATATAAAAATGAATGCCCAAAAGTTTCTGAAAGATGCAGCAAACTCTAATTTATAACATAACCCTATTCTGCATGTTCATCATTATATCCAATCTGTATTCAGACTTCATATTATTATGTGGATCATTAACCAGTACTCATTGCCTTTTACTAATTGGCCCTTATTCTGGTTCACTCGCAACGGCAAATTCCTACTCAAATGGAACAAACCATGTGCACTGCAGGAGGGGCAGATGTAACTTGTGCAGAGATAATTATTTATTTACAGTTTATTATATAGCGCAGCATATTCCGTTGCGCTTTACAATTGGAATTAGATTTGGGTGGGGTTTTACTTCAAAGTGAGATCTATATTGCAGTGTAAAAATAAAGCAGTCAGTATTTTCCCTGCACAGAAACAAAATAACTCACCCAAATCTAACTCTACACATGTTACATCTGCCCCACCTGCAGTGCACATGGTTTTGTCCATTTGAAAAGGAATTTGTCTTTGCGAGTTAACCAGAATAAGGGCCATTGTCTTCTCCATTCTACCTAATACCCCTTTTACACCAAAACGCCGGGTGCGACCCGGCGTTTAGTGCAATTTACACCGGGCGGACGGCCCGCACCCGCGCCCCCGCCCCCGGTGTTTGGAGATGACAGGATGATGTCATCTCCAAGCGCCAATCACCGCCCAACGCTGCTGGGGGCATCCCAGCACTAAGGTAAGCTGCTGGGCTGCCCCCAGTCCCCGCGCGCACCCCCCCCCCCCCGCTGTCGCACAGGAGGTGAATGGATGCCGCACACAGGCATCCGCTCACCTCCCTCCCCCGCCGCCGCTGCTGTCTGCAGGGTATAGCAGACAGCAGCGCCGGCTGTCAGTGTCAGGCTGACAACCCGTCTAACCTGCGGACGCTGTGGTCCGCAGGTTGGACGTTCCCCATTCATGTACCCAGGTCCTAGCCGTGTTCTACCCAGGTCAGGACTTGGGTAGAAGTCCCGTGTAAAGGGACACGGCGTTAGGGATTTACACCGCCGAAGATCCGGGTCTGACCCGCTGCTGACCCGGATTTTTCAGCGGTGTAAAAGGGGTATAATATACAGATACAGAGTGAGTCCATACCGCATGTCGAAGGTGGAGCCCATGAAGGATGGTTTCAGGGTTTCGGATGCTGTTGCCACGGTATAGGGAGGTAGCGCACTCTGCTCGTCCCAGTACTTGTCTTTTACCATCGGTGGCAGGTTTTGGTACATGTCATCCACAGATAAGAGAGAGACCTATTGGAAGAGAACAAAGGATGAAACCTGCCCTCTGAACAGTACAGGTTTTCTGGATGTTCTGAGGGAAGCATGGATTTAACTAGTATGTTTACCCTTTTAGTCCAATTAATTAGCTGTAGGTATATTTAGCACACCTTGGGGTTAATAATGGTTTGCGCACTGTACCCCATGAATGTGTGCTGCTGCATTCACATAAGACATTATACAAATCAATGCTGAGAACATCTGGTTTAGTTCCTTGCAGCATGGATGGTGTAATGGTTATTGTTACTTTATTACACATTCGTGAGGTCTTGGGTTTGATTCCCACAAGGCCCTAATTGTGTGGAGTTTGTATGTTCTCCCTGTGTTTGTGTGGATTTCTTTCCCAAAAAATGAATGATGTATCTATTGTATTCCAATAGTACAATAACCTCCTGTTACAGTAACCATGTCCCCTCACTTTCAGGATTCATGTAATACAGACAGTCTCAATCAGGGCCGTCTTATCAGCATTGTAGACTCTGGGCAAAGATATGTACTGGGGTCTCTACAAACGTATTCATGGAAATACGTAAAACACCATAAATTACCCCTCCTGCAGTCCTGCACCTTCTCTCCTAATGCTTCCATACAGTGACTGGCTGTCAGCACTGTGATAGCTCCAGCCATCCACCAATCAGCATGCTGATAGCCTCTCACTGTCTGGCAGCAGGATGAGAGGCAGGTAGAGAATGCTGCACTCTGATTGGTAGATAGTGCTAGCCATCCACCAATCAGCATGCTGACAGCCATTTACTGTCTGGCAGCAGAGTGAGAGGTTCTGAGTATGTGCAATTCACACTCACAATGGTTGGACAGCATTCTCTACCAGCCTCCCAAAAGAGGTTCTGGATACACAAGGTCACCCCTGCTCAAGTAAGGCCCCTAAAATCGGGGGGGCCGTTGGCAGCTGCCCAGTGTGCCTATACATTATCGTTCCTGGTCTCAGCATCCCCTCTCTAATTACACATGTGCTACAGACTATCTAGATGTCCACTCATTATCATTACTTGTAATACAGACAGTCCCAGTGTCCACTCATTCCAGGAACACATGTAATATGGACAGTCCTACTGCCCCCACTCTCAGGACACAGGTCACATCATTAGGCCCCACCCCAGTGCTTGAAGTGGAAATTTAGAAGTGGGGGTATGCAAAAAATAAGGATGTAATTATGCGTGCGCCGAAGGTGCAGGTGCGCTCGGGGCAAGGTTGCGTGGTCACCTATAAAGGGGCGTGGCCACTCAAAAAGGGGCTTGTCCTGTAGTGTATAAGGCATAAGGGGCAGAGCCATGAGAATGTGGACATCACAGGCCGCTGTGCCGAGCTGCCACTTCTTTGGTGCTTACGGCTGCTAAAACACAGCTGAAGCTACCACCAGGGCGTAACTAGAACATGGGCTCCGTAGCAAAATACTTAAAGTGCCCCACCCAGGGACAATGTCGGGGAGCTAAAGAAGGAGAGACAGCATCAGGAAGAGAAAGAAGGAGGGATAGGGATGGGGAGAGAGGGAGGGCCAGCAATGGGGAAGGTGAGAGCGGCGGGAAGAGATAGGAGGGACAGCGATGGGGTGAGGTGACAGCAATGGGGAGAGAGAATGACGGACAATGATGGGGAGAGAGGGAGACAGCAATGGAGAGTGAGAGAGGAGGGACAGCGACAAGGAGAATAAGAAAAAGAGGGACAGCGCCAGGGAGAGCATACATCATGCAGCATACAGCCACTGCTGTGGACCTGGTCATGCGGGTTTCAGACTTATATACTGTCCCTGGGAGACTGGTGGTATCAGGACCTCCCCTAGTAGTACACAGGTACCTTAGTAATAGTGGGCCTTATTTTGGTTCATTCTTTCTGACAAAATCCTTCTTAGATGGACAAAACCATGTGCACTGCAGGGGGGCAGATGTAACATGTGCAGAGAGAATTAGATTTGGGTGAGTTATTTTGTTTCTGTGCAGGGTAAATACTGACTGCTTTATTTTTACACTGCAATATAGATCTCACTTTGAAGTAAAACCCCACCCAAATCTAATTCTCTCTGCACATGTTACATCAGCCCCACCTGCACTGCACATGGTTTTGTCCATCTAAGAAGGATTTTGTCAGAAAGAATGAACCAAAATAAGGCCCAGTGTCCGGTGGAAGGCCCAAAATGGCGGCTCACTGAGCTTGTTGTGGACAGCACTGTCCTGGGAGAGCAGTTGTGTCTTGTTGAGACGCTGCAGCGGGGTCAGGAGAGCCAGATCCGGTGCGCCGTGTGGTCCGGGCCTTTGGGAGGACGGGAGCGGAGCCTGACAGGCAGACGGAGGGAGGGATGATGGCGGCTCACACACGATGCTGCAGGGCCGCTGCGAGACGCTCCTACTGCATGCCGGTCTTGGCCACACACCCCACGACGCTACATATAGTAATAGGAGTGTGCAGACACTAGTCTGCACACTCCTATTACTTAAAAAAAAAAAGTCTCACAGTGGAGAAGTGCCAGTATACCATACCGTTGTATACCGGCCCACTTCGACCACTGCCCCACCCCCATAATTGGAAATGCAACTATCCATGGGTCCTGGGGCAGGAGATGGGGCTAAAATGGTGCAGTTTGTACATTTATACCCACCCGCCTCAGGTGACTACCTCCCCATCTTGCCAGCTGCAGCAGTATGGAATATGGAGTGGGCTGGCGCTGGAGAAGTTAGTACCATCTCCACGGTAACCCACTTCCTGAATAGAACAAATGAGTAAAAAGCCCTGTGTTCAGTTACTTGTGGTTACTTACGGCTTCATGAATAGTCCCCCCCCACCCACAGATACTCTGGGGCACATTTACTAAAATGAGAGATTATAGAAGTGAGAGATATTGCAACCAATCAGATACTTACCATGTATCCAGCGCCTTTTGGATAATATCTAGAATCTGATTGGTTGCTAGGGGCAACATCTCACTTCTAAAAACTCTCACCTTAGTAAATTTACCCCTCCTGATTTCCTGTCACATTTTTGCGATTCATTAATGTTCTTACTTGCAGATTCCTATCAATCAGTCTGTTGGTTTCAAAGTCATCATCGTCTTCTCCAAAGGGATTAATGAGCTGTTCTGCCACCTGCGACAGAGGGTCATGTGTCACGTGCAGTTGTATTTATTTATTATTATTATTGTTATTATTATTGTTATATTATTGCATTACATTTAAAAAAAAAGGCATTCATTTTTTAAATTTATTATTATTAATACATTTTTGGAAATTAAAAAACAGGCGTCCCCATGAAAATGCTAGTTGTTCCCCTGGGGATGCAGCCGGACCATTGCCTGCTGGGGGCAGGCGGCTGATATCACATGACGTTAGCGCCCGCCCCCTCTTCATCGGACTCCGTCGGAAATAAAAGTCAGTTTAGACTGACTTATTTCTGATGGAGAGAGAAATCATTCGATGATCGGTGACCATCGAATGATTTCTCTCCCCTTTGGCTGCAGGAGAGGGGATGTGGTCGCATACATCCCACGCATGTTACCGCGGGGATTCAGTGGCAGGGGGGGGGGGATCAGTTTGGGCATTCAGACGGGCGAAGGGTTGGGTTAAGCTGCTTGCTAAGCGGTACTGAATCAGGCCCACAGTGCTACAAAGATACAGCATTTACAAAAACAGTAGACACCTTGTACAGAGAACATAAGTAATAAAAACTTTTTTAAAGACAAACAGACAAAAACCCAGCTAAAGGTCCCTTGGTGACACAAAAATCACAGGGCCGCCTGGTCTCATATATTGAAAAATAATAAAAATAAAAAAGTAAAAAAATAAGGAAATACTAACAGGCCGGGGAGGGGGGGGAAGATTGAGAACCATATGTTGTGAGAAGTGTTCACGGCGTTATTTTGCAGTCAGGAGATGTAATCATGTAATCCATGGAGGCCACACACGATACGAGCATGCAGGACATTCAGTGAAGGAGCCACCAAACATTTCCAATTTTTGTCAATCAAAGATTTGTCTGCATTGTATACATGGACTATAAACTTACTAACAGATATACAGTAACCGGGGCACAAAGTATCGCCACAGAAGTATCACTGGACAGAGGCAGGCCTACCTAGTATACTAGACAACATTGCACTGACCTAGCTCCAAAACACTTTTATAGTTGGACAAGGCCATAGAGTGTGTAGGAATGAACCTTCCCCATCACAATTACTTCAACAGTAGCTGGAGATGTTGGGAATATGGGACCTTATTCTGGTTGACTTGCAAAGCTGCAAATTTCTCAGCTTTGCAAGACATTTAAATGCCGTCTGCATCTGCTGACATCAGCTGCCCGCCCCCCGACACCCCCATAATTTCCATGGCAATGCAACGCCACCAAGTACCATCTTGAATATACCTCGTAGTAGGATGTCTCTCTTTTGACCATGCTTGTAGAAGTTTCAACAAATCTTGACCTAATGATGGACCTTCCCTCTTCATCAATAGGTGTTGAAAGATCTGTGAGATTAGCATTAACTTGTGTATTACCGTGAGGTATTTGTGTTGTAGCAGCTCTCCTGTGGGGCTACCCGGACGCTGGGTCAACTATCATCAGTTGTCCTTTCATGGACAACGTTTGGTAGGCACTAACCACTGCATACCAGGAACACCCCATCATTTGGAGCATGTGAGAGTCGCCAATTTACATCTACCATACAGAGGCGTAGCGAGCCCGGAGCCGGCGGAGCACACGCTCCGGGCGCAGGAAGCTAGCCTGGCGCCGGAGCTGTGCCGGCACTGCCAGCTCGCCCGCCCGCTTCCCCGCGAGAGACGTGCTGCTGTGGCGGCTATGTAAAATTCACAACACGTCTCCCGCACGCTGGACCGCTAGCCAATGGGCGCTTGCGGTCCAAAAGCCAATCAACTGGTGGCTGCTGGACCGCGAGCGCCTATTGGCTAGCGGTCCAGCGGGAGATATGAATTTTACATAGCAGCAGTGCGCGTCTCTCTCCCGGACACAGCGGGGAGCCAGGAGGAGGGGAGGGAGGGGTGGACGCGACGCAGCACAGCACAGCAGGGGGAGGGGTGAGGTAAGGTGCACCCTCCCACCCTGCTGCATCCACCCTGCATCACCCGCGCACCCACCCACCCTGCTGCACAAACCCACCCACCCTGCTGCAACCAAACACCCACCCAGCTGCACAAACCCACCCTGCTGCACAAACCCACTCACCCTGCTGCAAGCAGCCACCCACCCACCCTGCTGCACAAACCCAAATGCTGCACAAACCCACCCACCCACCCTGCTGCAACCACCCACCCTGCTGCACAAACTCACCCATCCTGCTGCAAGCAGACACCCACCCACCCTGCTGCACAAACCCACCCACCCTGCTGCAAGCACACACACACCCACCCTGCTGCACCCACCCACCAACCGTCCCACCCTGCTGCACCCACCCACCCTGCGGCACCAACCCGCCCACCCTGCTGCACCCACCCACCCTGCTGCACTAACCCACCCACCCTGCTGCAAGCACACACCCACCCACCCTGCTGCACCCACCAACCATCCCACCCTGCTGCACCCACTCACCCTGCGGCACCAACCAACCCTCCCAGCCTGCTGCACCCACCCACAGACTCTACTACCCTGCTGCACCCATCCTCCCACCTTGCTGCACAGCGGCCGGGAGCGGGCTGCTGCACAGTTCTGCACCCCTGGGCAACGAGCAAATTCAGTCCCCCTTGGCATCGAGCATGAAGCCCCTTGGCATTGAGCATGAAGCCCCTGGCATTGAGCATCTAGGTAAGTGGCACTTATGTGTCAAATGTGTAATGGGCATTGCGGAGTGTTATATAGTATGCAATGGGCATTGCGGAGTGTTATATAGTATGTCATGGGCATTGCAGAGTGTTATATAGTATGTCATGGGCATTGCAGAGTGTTATATAGTATGTCATGGGCATTGCGGAGTGTTATATAGTATGTCATGGGCATTGCGGAGTGTTTTATAGTATGTCATGGGCATTGCGGAGTGTTATATAGTATGTCATGGGCATTGCGGAGTGTTATATAGTATGTCATGGGCATTACGTAGTGTTATATAGTATGTCATGGGCATTGCGGTGTGTTATATAGTATGTCATGGGCATTGCGGAGTGTTATCTAGTATGTCATGGGCATTGCGGTGTGTTATATAGTATGTCATGGGCATTGCGGAGTGTTATCTAGTATGTCATGGGCATTGCGGTGTGTTATATAGTATGTCATGGGCATTGCGGAGTGTTATCTAGTATGTCATGGGCATTGCGGAGTGTTATATAGTATGTCATGGGCATTGCGGTGTGTTATATAGTATGTCATGGGCATTGCGGTGTGTTATATAGTATGTCATGGGCATTGCGGAGTGTTATATAGTATGTCATGGGCATTGCGGAGTGTTATATAGTATGTCATGGGCATTGCGGAGTGTTATATAGTATGTCATGGGCATTGCGGAGTGTTATATAGTATGTCATGGGCATTGCAGAGTGTTATCTAGTATGTCATGGGCATTGCGGTGTGTTATATAGTATGTCATGGGCATTGCGTAGTGTTATATAGTATGTCATGGGCATTGCGGTGTGTTATATAGTATGTCATGGGCATTGCGGAGTGTTATATAGTATGTCATGGGCATTGCGGAGTGTTATATAGTATGTCATGGGCATCATGTGTGGGCTTATGTGTAATTGGAATTACAAAGTTCACTAAAATGTGCAATGGGCTTTACGGTGTGTGGTATAATGTTGGTCTGTGCCAACTTTTCACTGCGCAGGAGCCTCACCTATGACATATTGGGGGGGAGGGGGGGCGCAAAACATGCCCTTGCTCCGGGCGCCATGGCACCTAACTACACCACTGCTACCATACAGAATTCTCTTGACGGCACCACACTGGCTGTCATCTCAGTTGTTTTCGGAGTATTATTTATTTATTACCAGTGTTTTATATAGTGCACACATATTCTGCAGTGCTTGTTGAGAACCAATTGGCCTACCAGTATATTTTTGGATTGTGGGAGGTAACCCCCTCACAAAAATCCTGTGTTTGCCCCTACTTTCTGTTGGGAGGCTTGCACCTAACCTACAGTGCTGATGCTAGGTGGCAAGCCTCCCAACAAACAAATATATTTTAGCATGTTGTTCCTTTATGGATTAGCTGTGTCCATAATACTGTCTTGTACCTATGAGTATTAGCTGAAATTAGGGATGGCCATCGAGCATCGATGATTCAAAATCATTGATGGTTCATGCCCGATGTCGAATACTTTTGCCATCGATGGGGGAGAACCAGATGGTTTTCCACCATCGATGGAACAGCAAAACGATGTTTTGCTTTTTTTTTTTTCAAAGTGCCGGGACACAGAGCATAGCTTCGCCCCCCGACACCCCCGAAGCCCCGCCCCTGTGTTTTGATTGGCCCACTGGGCAAGCAATCAAACACAATGGCTGACCATCAATATGTAAAAATATCGATGGTCAGCCATTGCATAGTTTAGCATTATAGATGGCCAGTTGCAGAATTGCCATCGATGGCATCCATCGAAGGCAATTGCAACGATGGCCATCCCTAGCTGAAATATAAGCTCAGCCCCACCCTGTGTGGAGAATATGAGTCCAGCCCACTGATATCTGAGAGTCAGAAACTTTCACTTTCATTTCTCTCTTCTGCTACCAGCTATGGCGTCTGCTGATCTGAGACAGGAGCTGGACTGTTCTATCTGCCTGAACATTTATACAGATCCTGTAACCCTGAGATGTGGACACAACTTCTGCCGGGCCTGTATTGATCATGTGCTGGATACACAGGAGAGGACTACAGTATTTACCTGTCCAGAATGCAGAGCAGAGTATCTGGATCGTCCTGCACTAGAGATAAACAGAAAGCTCTGCAATATAGCAGAACGTGTACGCTCTATTCCAGAGGAGGGAACTGGGATGTTCTGCACTTATTGTGTCCACTCTCAAGTACCTGTTCTTAAAACCTGTCTGAAGTGTAAAGCTTCTCTCTGTGATATACATTGGAGGACACACAAGTCAGCAGAACATGTCTTGGTTGATCCCACCACTTCCTTGGAGAAGAGAACATGTTCCCTCCATAAAGAGATCTTGAAGTATTTCTGCACTGAGGACAATGTCTGTATCTGTGTGTCCTGCAGTTTGGCTGGAGAGCATCAGGGGCACATGGTGGAGATGCTGGGTGAGGCCTCTGAGAAGAAGAAGGAGAAACTGAGAAATGTTCTGCAGAAACTGACCACAAATAGAGACGAGACTGAGAAAAGTATCCAGAGTCTGCAGAAATGCAGGGGTGAAGCTCAGAAAAAAGCAGCTGGTTCAACAGAGACAATTACTGCCCTGTTTAGAGACATCAGGAGACAGCTGAAGGTCCTAGAGAAGAGAGTGCTGAATGAGATCTCTAAGCAGGAAAAGAGTGCTTCACTCTCAGTCTCCGATCTGATTCAGCAGCTGGAAATGAAGAAGGATGAGATTGCCAGGAAGATGTGTCAGATTGAGGAGCTGGGTAACATGTCTGACCCAGTGACTGTCTTACAGGAACCAGACACTGGTGACTTGTCTGATACAGAGGAGCCATGTTCCATGACTGATCCAATCACTATTGTCCAAAAACAGGCTAGTGAAGAGAGAGAGGAGGAGATGGTGGTGGAGGGAGACATAGAGGAGAACAACGAGAAGGAGGGCATTGAGAAGGGGGATTTAGAGGAGGCTGAGCATGGCCAAGTAGGAGACCTGGATGTAGGCCTTATCTCAGGGATTTACAAACATTATCTGATATAATAACAGGAATAAATTTCCACTTGAAAAAGCTGCTCTGTGCAGTGAAACGCGTTGGCCCAGGCTCCTAACTGCCCACCACAAAACGCTGCCCTCCACTGCCACCTATTTCCACTGAAAACCGTTTGGAGATTTCTACTTGTATACCATCACCGGCCACACCAACCTGGAGTGAGGCACTCACCTCTTGAAGGCAAGCCGCCTATCTAATATCCACCCAGGGTTCTACAGCGGACACTCAACTACTACTTCCTATCCAAATTGGGAGGATCGCTACCCCCTATTATAATTGGAAGAAGAATAACAACATCCGAGTACCGCCACGGCCAGTTTTTCCATCTGCTCCTCAATTTAAACGGTTATCCATTGGACTGTGGACTCAATATCAGGTGATATCACTTTAACAAGTGGACGCAGCTATTTTCAACATCCCTGTCATTCCCCCTTCCCCCATTTTTTATATTGTGTACCTTATTACTGTGTACCTTGTTTTTTATGTTTATTATAGCATGCTATTTGTATAATTAAAATATTTTTATATTCCTCATTCTGTCATCAATGAGCGCAGTCTACCATTCTTTTCTTGCATAATAACAGGAATAAATGTATGTTTCTATGTGCAGACACCAGCAGACATATCACATATCACACAGCGGGTAAAAATATAATTGGTACTTGTTTCCTAGCACGGCCACAATCGCGGGCATCGGGTGTCATTATTAGTGGTATACGACGCGACCGACGCGATGCCCCCGATTTTCCCATTGAAATGCATTGAAAAAAGTCAAAATCGCGTCGGTCGCGTCGTATGTGGCTAAAAAAGGCTTAAATGGTCCAGACGCGATGCCCACGATTTCCCCATAGGAAACAATGTTAAATGGCTCAATGTACCCGCGATGCCCCCGATTTGTCATAGGGAACAATGTTAAATACCTCAATTTCACCAAATCATCATAGGGAACAATGGTAAATGGGCCAGAAAGCCCCAAAAACACCCCAGAACAGTGAAATGTCCCCCCAAAAGTACTTTACGCCACCCCACGATCAACGCGAACCCGAAGCGTGGCGAGCGGCGGCGGTACGCGTCCTCCGACCTTTTCATACCCCCACTATCCACGTCGGCGTGGAGTTGAGAATAGAATAGTGTGGCGAGCGCAGCGAGCCACCGAGCCCGAAGCGTGGCGAGCGGACGCGGATACCTTCACAGGTAAACGCGTCCCTTCGCGGGCTTCACAGGTATCCACGTCCCCTCGCGGGGCTCGCCACGCTTCGGGCTCGGTGGCTCGCTGCGCTCGCCACACTATTCTATTCTCAACTCCACGCCGGCGTGGATAGTGGGGGTATGAAAAGGTTGGAGGACGCGTACCACCGCCCCTCGCGGGCTCGCTGCGCTCGCCACGCTTCGGGTTCGCGTTGATCGCGGGGTGGCGTAAAGTACTTTTGGGGGGACATTTCTCTGTTCAGGGGTGTTTTGGGGGGTTTATGGCCCATTTAACATTGTTCCCTATGATGATTTGGGTAAATTGACCCATTTAACATTGTTTCCTATGGGAAATCGGGGGCATCGTGGCTAAATTGAGGCATTTAACATTGTTCCCTATGGGGAAATCGCGGGCATCGCGTCGCGGCCATCGCACCCGATTTTTTAGTGCTTGCGATGGCCGCGATGCCCACGATTTTTCCTCACGATGCCCACGATCATGATCGTTGTGGCCGTGCTAGGAAACAAGTACCATATAATTATATCAGGTGACATGAAAACTGCAGCCAGGTCTTTAATAAAACAGAAAAAGCCAGAGACACCAGAGAGATTCCAGGATGAGCCTCAGGTGTTAAGCACCAGGGGATTTTCCTCAGGGCGACATTACTTGGATGTGGATGTCAGTAAGTCAGACACCTGGTGTGTGGGGGGGTGTTATCCCAGTATAGACAGGAGAGGGGATGAGTCACTAATTGGATATAATAACACATCTTGGTGCGTGGATAGGACTTATCATGAGTATTCAGTGGTATATGACAGTGAGATGATCCTATTACCTGGCAGTATTCCCTATGATAGAGTGAGGGTGTATCTGGATTATGAGGCAGGACAGCTGTCCTTTTATTCTGTGTGTGACCTGATCAGACGGAATGGGATCATTCGTCAGACTGCATTTAGGTCTACAGTCATTAGGTCGACCCCACTAGGTCGACTGGCAGGAAGGTCGACCTGACATAAGGTCGACATGGGCCAAGGTCGACATGACTTAAGGTCGAATTTGCATAAAGGTCGACATGAGGAAGGTCGACTGGTCATAAGGTCAGACTGGTTCCCCACTAGATGGCGCTGCTGCACTCAAAATAAATTTTATCACAATAAATCTTCAATAAGAAATTGCTTTTTGTATATATTTTTGTTTAATAGAAAAAGAAGCAAACCATGGTATACATTTTAAAAAAGATATTAATGCGCATTTTCACAAAGATATCATAACACTCAAATAGGACAAACTAGACATACAACATATAACATATAAAATTATTTAGACACGGGCTGGCTATGAGGCTTATATTTGCATGTAATTACTTAATGAGACAATGAGCTTTTAAGCAAATAGTTACCAGTCCACATGGAATGTCCTTTTCAATATACTGGGTGGTAACAAGGAAACCAGGTCCTATATCTGAGCCAGAGACCGTTGTTGAATCTCCACAGTGGGTGTCCACTCCGTTACTTTGGAGGAATAAGGCTCAAGCTCCAGGCGCTGGTCCCATAAACGATAGTGTCCCAGATCCCCAATGGGATATTTGTAATCCAAATGTATTTTGTGGTGGCTGGTACAGAATAGGGCTCAAGCAGGCTCCAGAACGCGTTTCTCCGCCTTCAATATACTCGGCGGCTTCCTCAGCTGGATGCCCTGTCCCTCTCCTCGCTGGATTTTTATAGTGTTATCTTTCGCGGGCTTCCGCGACTTCCGCATTTTGCGGGTCAAGCCTCCTTTTCAAGTTCTTATGTTGCGGCGGCCATTTTGCCTTGCACTTCCGCTGTTTGTGGCTCAAGCCTCTCTTTCGTTAGCGGTGGCCATCTTTATTTAGCTATATACATCAAGCCTCGCTCTCATTCACGGTGGCCATCTTTAATACAGCTTTATATGTCAGCCCTGCGTTCTTGTACTTATGATTTCCGCCCTCTGCGTGTCAGGCCTCACATTCATATTCAACTACGGCAGCCATACCTCCTTTTATTTGTTTTATGAATCCGATCGCGGCCATCTTTATTTCCGTCCGCTCATCACAACCCAGCAGCCATTTTTTGGGATCCGTAATATAGCGGCAGCCATTTTTCTGGTGGGTTCTTCACATAGAGTCCATCCTTCTAATAAGAGTCAATAACATGCAGTTTTTATTATTCATATATTTATTAAGCCTCTTATATCTCATTATAAGCCGCTCAGCCCAAATATTTGCTTGCTCATTGTCTTATAACCACATACCAGCTCCGTGTCTAAACAATACCACATAACATAAAACAATCGAATTAACCCTTGAGCGTTCTCATGTGCACTATAACACTATCATCTGGATTTTAATTGTATTTGAATTTATGCTGAGACGCACATGTGAACTAATGATAAAAATAATAATAATAATAAACATCTAATTCATTTATAGTGTTCACAAAATGAATAAAAATAAACAAATAATAAAAATAAAAATAAAAATAAATATAAAAATAAATATAAATATAAAAATAAAAATAAAAAATGAATAAGTTAAAATATATATATATATATATATAATTAAGTATAATAAAAATAATAAAACTAATACTAATGATAATCATAACATTTCATATATGTTATCTAAATGTACTAGTTCATATATATTATCTCAAAAACTTCTCTATCATATATCATTTTTAGAAAACTTCTTCATTTCTTTATTTTATATTTTTGAAATATTTATACGTTCTTCCGGATGCTTCTAAGGGACCCCGTTCATTAGTAAATATA
Source organism: Crinia signifera (assembly GCF_055691185.1). Taxonomy (NCBI): domain Eukaryota; kingdom Metazoa; phylum Chordata; class Amphibia; order Anura; family Myobatrachidae; genus Crinia; species Crinia signifera. Next base: position 156,231,590 of record NC_139224.1, read on the forward strand.
AAAATCACTTTACACAGACAATTCTATCCTATCAAGTTATTTATATATTTGAGACTGAATGTAGATCAATATCCCAGATTAAACATTGACCCAGGGGAAGGCTGTTTTGGGGGGGAGGGGGGGGGGGGGGGGAAGGGAGAAGGAGAGAAATGGGGAGATGGAGGGGAGATATACTAACAAGAGGACATGGATAAGAGGAAGGATCCACCTATCTTCTGGGGACGGAGAAACAGCTAGGATACTATCCCTGTTTCCCACTCTCCCATTCGGACAGAGACACACACACAGCAGATGAGATCTAACCCAAGTGGGAGAACGCAGGGCTGACATATAAAGCTGTATTAAAGATGGCCACCGTGAATGAGAGCAAGGCTTGATGTATATAGCTAAATAAAGATGGCCACCGCTAACGAAAGAGAGGCTTGAGCCACAAACAGCGGAAGTGCAAGGCAAAATGGCCGCCGCAACATAAGAACTTGAAAAGGAGGCTTGACCCGCAAAATGCGGAAGTCGCGGAAGCCCGCGAAAGATAACACTATAAAAATCCGGCGAGGAGAGGGACAGGGCATCCAGCTGAGGAAGCCGCCGAGTATATTGAAGGCGGAGAAACGCGTTCTGGAGCCTGCTTGAGCCCTATTCTGTACCAGCCACCACAAAATACATTTGGATTACAAATATCCCATTGGGGATCTGGGACACTATCGTTTATGGGACCAGCGCCTGGAGCTTGAGCCTTATTCCTCCAAAGTAACGGAGTGGACACCCACTGTGGAGATTCAACAACGGTCTCTGGCTCAGATATAGGACCTGGTTTCCTTGTTACCACCCAGTATATTGAAAAGGACATTCCATGTGGACTGGTAACTATTTGCTTAAAAGCTCATTGTCTCATTAAGTAATTACATGCAAATATAAGCCTCATAGCCAGCCCGTGTCTAAATAATTTTATATGTTATATGTTGTATGTCTAGTTTGTCCTATTTGAGTGTTATGATATCTTTGTGAAAATGCGCATTAATATCTTTTTTAAAATGTATACCATGGTTTGCTTCTTTTTCTATTAAACAAAAATATATACAAAAAGCAATTTCTTATTGAAGATTTATTGTGATAAAATTTATTTTGAGTGCAGCAGCGCCATCTAGTGGGGAACCAGTCTCCACACACCTTGTCTTGTCTTGTTACACAGAGGAAACACAATCCCTCTGAGAAGGTGGCAGCAGCTATACCCAAATCTTTTAAATTTGAAATATTGGATGCTATCTTGAAATCCCCCAGTGTAACAGCCAGCGCTACTGAGTGAATCTTTTCACTCCCCCCATCCCTGTGGTCATAAGGTCGACATGGGTTTTTCACTGTTTTTTTATCCGAATGTCGACACGGACACAGTTGGCAATGAGAATCGGACCCTCGCATCGCTCGCTTCGCTCGCAATGCTTCGGGCACGGTGCCTCGCTGCGCTCGGCACACTATTTTATTCTCCCACCACGCCCTAGTGGATGGTAGGGCATGAAATACCGCCTGTCGGCACATGTCGGCTCAAAAAACAGTGAAAAACCCATGTCTACCTTATGACCAGTCGACCTTCCTCATGTCGACCTTTATGCAAATTCGACCTTAAGTCATGTCGACCTTGGCCCATGTCGACCTTAAGTCAGGTCGACCTTCCTGCCAGTCGACCTAGTGGGGTCGACCTAATGACTGTAGACCTAAGTTCATTCTAATAGATGACCGCATCCCGATCAGACACTTACACACCTACACTGCCACCTTTACTGAGCCCCTGTATGCTGTATTAGGTGTATGGGAAGGGGATTATGTACATTTTTTTGTGTGGATAGCCTGGAGCAGTCAGGGAGAGGAATCTGATTGGTGGAACACTAGAATGATGTAGTGGATACAGAAGTTTTTATGTATATTTATACAGACAATGATGGTGCAGGGAATTGGTGTATACTGTAATTGTGTGGGCACTGCAAGTTGTGTATTCAGTGTTTCAGCATCTGTGTGTCATGTCTAACGTTATCTGTTGTTCTATTCCTGACAGGGCAAATATATATCTTTCATAAAGTAATTTGTACCAATCAGCGTAATATTTCTATGTAACTTTTATGAGTATTCTTCAGTTAATAAATTAGTGTTCTTCAGTTATTTGTTAGTGATGTAACTAATAAAGGTTCCGGAATGTTTCTGGTATCTTGCATTATTGTCTTAGTAGCTGTTGTGGTGCGACAGTCCTGGTTTTTCTGTATGAAGACATAAAACATCTCTATGGTAAAGCGGTCACCTAGAGAAGACCTACCCCACTTCTGTCAGGGATCGGCATGTGTTGTGGGCACAGGACCGGGGAACCAATGACATGCTGGTAACGGGTGTGGCTCAAAGGGTCTACAGCAGGGCTGGGCAACACCGGCCCTCCAGATGTTAATGAACTACACATCCCAGGATGCTTTGCATTAGTTTTGCTATATGGCCATGCTGAAACTGATGCAAGGCATGCTGGGATGTGTAGTTCATCAACATCTGGAGGGCCGGTGTTGCCCAGCCCTGGTCTACAGTATCTAGGACAACAGTCAAATTACTGTGGAAATATTGACTGTTGACCTATAATCCGTATCCCCTGGTAACAGACTGAAATAAAGTGAGACTGGAGTATATAGGAGTAAATAGGCTGCATTGGAATGGGACGTTACCATCCTTGCTGCCATGTGCCTGCATCACATGTTACATCTGCCCCACCTGCAGTGCACATGGTTTTGTCCATTTTCAGAAAAAATTGTATATCAGATCTGAATAGTGTGTATGAGACTTATGGGCCTGATTCATGTTTGTTAGCAAGCAACTGGGCAAAACCCATGATGCACTGCAGGTGGGGAAGGTGTGTTGTGCAGAGAGATAAAGCTGTCTAACATTTCTGCGCTGCATGCAAAACTAGCCAGTATTTACCCTGCACAGAACAAATATAAATGTACTTGCTCCCCCTGCAGGGCAGCATGGTTTCTTCCAGACACAGAGTTACTTTATGTTTTTGCTTTCTGTACACCCCTTTCACATCGCACCTTGGACCCGGGTAATTACTGGTTTAACGAAGTGATGACCCAGACTGAGGTGTGGTGTAAGAGCACCAAAGTTTACAACCAGGGTCGCCCATTTTATAATGGGTGGACCTGGCTTTAATGTGAAAGCATTGGACCCGGGTTGGTTCTGGGTTGGACCAGAGATCAAGATCCCAGGTCCGACCCGGCACTGTGATCTGAAAGGGGTATCACAAACATGAATCAGGCCCTTACTGTTATATGGTGGCTGGAGAGATGCAGGGGAAGCAGGATACACACAGGAGATATAGGGAGAGGCCCTATACTGCACTCCCTATGTAATGTGTGGTGCTGCCTTGCTGAGACTTATAGTACCACACACTGGATGTACTAAACTGGAAATACAGTGAAAACCCTCTTATTTTGATATGCAATAAAGACCCCCTGCGAGGCTTCACCACGGGGAGTTATGCCAGCTCTAGTCGCAATAACCGCATAGAAGCCTTTGGCCGGTTTCACACACTCCGGCTCCTGTTTGTGTCCATTCACACTGGACGGTCACGGCCCGGCCGCACGGCTGCAGCTGGATCCCGCCACTGGAAGGGACGGCTGCCGGGCTGTGGCCATCCCCTCCATGATAAACTACTGTGTGCGGCACGGCTCCCTGGCCGTGCGGGATTTCACCGTCCGGCAGGAGCCGGAGTGTGTGAAACCGGCCTTTTGGTTTCTTAACGCGTCCCACGTTCCCTGCGGGCATTTGGAACGGCCAGAAAATGCTTATGTACCCTGGCCGTCGAGAGGGAGGGCAGCTAATGTCATCAGTGGATTCCTTCTTCCCGCGGCCTTTGCAGTCCTGGCTCACTCAGTGCTACGAACAGGTGACATAATTAGTACCTTGGTCAATTTGATTCAATCATCTGGACTCATGCATCGATATCCTTAAAACCTGGACTGTAATTTAGGAAACTGCTGTAACTGCATTCACTGCCAGGGTAGAACAAAGCGGGAGCTAGGACCCAGGGAGAGTCAGCTCTTCCAAGTTCCCAGTGATCAGGAACACATGATATGATTGGATAAATCAGATACAACCACTGCACACTGATTGGTGCTGCCAGATAGAGCACTGCAGAGTACTGAGCAGCTGTCCAGGTAAGAGCATACTGGTGTAATGTCAGACTAATGGTGGAAGCAGGAATGGAGAAGCAGGTGGGAGAATTGGCTCATGGAGGTCAGGGAGACTGGTGCTGGCTTACAGAAATAAGTGGGGTGACTTGGGGAACAGGGGTCACATGAGAGCGGTGATTAGGGGGAGGAGTTCCCTGTAATCTGAGGGTGCCATATAAATAATATGTAACAAAAGTACAGGTAGGTGTCTTAATTTATGGAGGTCACTTGCACCAAAGGTTAAAGAAAACAGGGACAGAAGTAATCTGGGGGTGGGTTTGGTGTGTACTCTGCAATGTGGGAGCCTCCTCAGGGTTTCCTACCTGACCCTCTCCATGAGGGAGAAAATGCTCTGTTCCTGGTCTTCCCTGGTAATGTATGATTGCCATCACCTGTGGGGAGCTAGGTAACTTATAAGAAAGGTGTTTCACCACAGGTGCTGGTAATCATACATTACCAGGAACAGAGTATTTTCTACCTCATGGAGAGGGTCAGGTAGGCAACCCTGAGGTAACTGTAGTGCCCAATGGAAACCGACACAAACACAGGGATAACATACAAACTTGTCAACGATAGACCAAGGACTTAAACTCATGACCTTACTGCTAATACTAAGCACTATTGATGCCCATACGTGCATTTTGGACTAGATCTCAAAAGCATACCCCCAACATGACCCTCTCCAGGAGGGACACAATGCTCTGTTTCTGGACTTCCATCTAAATGTATGATTACCATCACCTGCGTGGGGATACGGTTGTATTGTCGACAGCACTTAGGTCGACACACATACCTCCCAACATGACCCTCTCCTGGAGGGACACAATGCTCTGCTCCTGCACTTTATTCTTAATGTAGGATTACCGCCGTCTGTGTTGAACAGGTTAATTGATAAGAAAGGTGCTTTAACACAGGTGATGGCAATCATACATTAGGAGGGAAGTGCAGGAGCAGAGCAATGTGTCCCTACTGGAGAAGGAAATGTTGGGGGGGGGTATGGACACATAGTTAGGTCGGAAGGTCAACATGGTTATTTGTACTGTTTTTGAGCCGACATGTGCCGATAGGCCGTTTTTCATGCCCTACCATCCACTAGGGCAGGGCTGGGCAACACCGGCCCTCCAGATGTTAGTGAACTACACATCCCAGGATGCTTTGCATTAGTTTGGCTATGTGGCCATGCTGAAACTGATGCAAGGCATGCTGGGATGTGTAGTTCATCTACATCTGGAGGGCCGGTGTTGCCCAGCCCTGCACTAGGGCGTGGTTGGAGAATAAAATAGTGTGCCCAAAGCATCGCTAGCGTAGTGAGCGGCTGCGGTTGACTTCCAACTGTGTCCATGTCGACATTCAGGTAAAAAAAAAAATCAGTAAAAAAAAAACCATGTCGACCTAGACACATGTCAACCTAATGACTGTTGCCCTAAGTGCTGTCGACAGTACGATCCGCATCCACCTGGTGATGTCAATCAAACATTCCGAGGGAAGCCCAGGAGCAGAGCATTGTGCCCCTCCTGGCATGGATCATGTTGGTATGATAACAGTACCTGCTGCACATACTTTTTGTACCTTGCGATAAGATGTACATGGGAGCCACATCACAAGGTAAAATAGCACCGTGTGCGAACAGGACAGCCAACTGGCAGTTCACCATGCCCGCTCGCACCAAGTGTCTGCACATGCGCAGATGCTCAACATTGCTCAACCGTGCGAACACACGGGGGATCGCACAGACCAGAATGAGGGCCACTGTGTAGACAAAATTATTGGACATTGAAGGTAAATAGATGAATGTATTTTGCAGGTCCTCCAGGTGCAGCCACCACTGCAGACTCCCTTCTTTGCACACGGCCTACAAGTTCCTGGACAACATCCGGTGGTAGGTTTTGCCGTTTTGTCTTTTAGTACAGCTGCTAACTGTGACATTGAAGAAGGTCGAGTCGGCCTAGAACGCACCTGTCTCTTTAATTCAAACTCATGGGTCGATCCTATTAGGTCCGAAGGGTGCGAGGTGCCATTCTGGTGCCATTTTCATGTGTGTAAATGTCGGCAACGGCACCCGATTGATTCAGCCCGATCTCACACTCTTCGCTGGGCCGAATTCGCTTACAATTGCTTATAACCCGATGGAGGTACGAGCACTTTTAAGCGAATTCAGCCCGCTGTATAGTACGCCCAGTGTCGTGATGATTCGCACTCGCGAATCATCCGCACCAAATAGGATCGACCCCACAGTGGGGTTAAAATCTGGATTCTGAGCTGGCCAGTTCTTTGCGAGTTACTGCATTTTCTGTATATGAGTCCAGCGTCACCATGGAAACATTAAAGGTGGCATTGTCGTAGAACTACCGCAATGTAGGGAGCACAGAGTTATAGAGAACATCTCTATACTACTTAGAGGTAATGTGACCAGGGATATTTGTGGGCCAGAAAGCCCCGGAACAACAATACTGAAGCTCTTTTCAAAATGACATCATCAGTAACGGCTTCTGGGACCTCTGCAACCTGCCCTGCTGTCTGTCTCCTCTGCCGGGCGAAGTGACGGCTGCCGATTCCCTTTTGAGGGAATGGGAGGAGAGCACACTGTGTCCTTGTGACTGGGCCATCAGTCAATCAGAGCTCACGGGCTGGCAGCCAAGCAGGAGCCAGCCCGCGAACTTTGATTGGCTGACGGTCCAGTCACAGGGACACAGTGAGGGGAAGGACAGACGTGTGATGCGGCGGAGGAGACAGACAGCAGGGGGTCCACTCCCCAACAGCAGCGGTGAGTTGCACTGCTGCTGGGAAATTCTTACACATTGGGGGCATATGTGTTTCTGGCACTTTGGGGGCATACATGGCACCGTGGGAGCATATGTGTATCTGGCACTATTGGGGGCATATGTGTATAACACCCCCATTTTCATTGGCCGCACCCCATGTGGCTACACCCATTTTTTGGTCGCACACAGTACCGCTGAGGTTTTTTTTTTTTTTAGACTTGCACCAGTGGCTTGGGGGGGGGGGGGGGCATTGTTCATCTGGTACTACAGGTGTCATGTGTATATATGGCATTACTTGTGGCATAATGTGTATATATGGCACTGCTGAGGGCATTATGTTTAAGAAATAAATAAATAAAGTAGAATATGCAACAGAAAATGCCCTGCCTTGGTAGCTCTGCCCACTTCTGCCCCACCCACAGTACAAAAATAGCACTGAATGTGACCATGCAGTAGAACTAGTAGACCTATGCCCCACAGCGTAACCCCACCACCTCCATTCTATACTGTACACTCTTCTGGTAATCATCAAACCCCTCCTCCTGATCTTCAAAGTGATTTGTCACTCCATGACACTCGCTGCCATTGGTCCACTATCCAGTGTTTGCACTCTTTACACCATCTTAATGGCGTTGCATTCTTCTTTGTGAATAGAGCAGCTGCTCACCCATAATATCCAAGTACATGGCCTCCCTACAAAATGTTCTTGTCGAAACCAACACATTAGTGGCCATTTGGAACTTGTATGCATGTGGTAACCCCTGGTTAGCACTCTCTGGTCCATGGGTTGCGGTTGGCTGAGGTCTTCCAGGGCGAAGTGCATTCCGGCAATGACCGCTCCTCTTACACATATTAATCACAAAAGCCCCAGTGGATTAAGGGACCTTCATAACATCCACAATACATCTCTCACACATGCCTCCGATCAGCCATCCTACATTGATCCCCTTTCAAACTCATTTAGCTTCTTCCAGAAATCCATTCCGTTAGCAGTTGATCTAATCGGAGCCCAGCTACCCGTTTATAACTTTACGAAAATGTGACGATAGCTGTCATTTTCACAATATTTTTAAACTCCTAAATAGGTCCATATAATCCATAAATGTTTAATTATTAAAAATAATTATTGAAGAATGATTTTACTGTAATTTGGTTAAGAAGCTTTTGCATAATCCCCCTAAAGTACATGTTTCTATATGTTGTCCCTTTATGGGTTACCACCTTTGTGTTGAGAGATTCCCGGACACTGCCCCGCCCCTTCACCCACCTTTTATGTGTTTTTTTTTGTTTTTTTTTACCTTTTGTGAAATCATTCTTGTTTGTGCACACCATAATGCCAGTTACATGTTACATCACACACAGTAATGCCCATTACACGTTATGCCACACACCGTGATGCCCATTACATGTTACGCCATACACCGCAGTGGCTATTACACATTAAGTTTTTTGTAAAGGAAGGACCCAGGTGGAGATATATTAAGCTTTGGAGAGAGGGAATGTGGAAATGTTGTCCAAATCCACCAATCCGCTTCTGTCAATTCTAGTACAGTGTATGAAATGCCTTAAGCCGATTGGTTATTTTGGGAAACTTCTACACTTCATCTCTCTACAATGCTTGGTACATCTCCCTTCCTGTTTTGAGAATATGGGGGGAATCCAATCTTGCACTTTATGGTGGCAGGATCTCGCTCAAAGGTGTTCACTACCCCATAGGGTAGAGAGCACTTTTGGGTGAACAGGGAGGCAAAATGGAATGGCAATTGGCTTTCGCCTATGAGACTTCTGATTTCTGAGTGTCTTGGGGCGGGATGTATTAATATACATCTCCGCCCAGCCGCTGCAATGCTACCGCATATGTACTAACATATGTGGCTAGCATCGGAGTGTGGTGACTGAGACCCCCGCGATACCTGTAATGTGGTTTGCGGGGGTCTCCGTCACATCCCGGTGGCTGTCAGTGTCCCCGGCGTCTCCTCCTCCCCCTGCAGTCGGATGTCCTCCCGGCTGTGACACCTGCCGGGGGAGGAGATCGATGGAGGACGGGAGGGGGGCTCGCGCGGATGGCGGGCTGCGGGCGGTGACAGAAGCCCATAGGCTTCTATAGGGTATCGCCACCCAAAGGTGGCGATACCCTGCCCGGCGGAGATGGGGCGGACGGGTAATGGTGCATAGGAAAATGCAATAAAACTCCAGTTTTACCGCATTTTCCCTTTAGTACATCCCACCCGTAGACTTTAATTTTCATTTCTCTCTTCTGCTACCAGCGATGGCGTCTGCTGATCTGAGACGGGAGCTGGACTGTTCCATCTGCCTGAACATTTATACAGATCCTGTCACCCTTAGATGTGGACACAACTTCTGCCGGGCCTGTATTGATCGTCTGCTGGATACACAGGAAGGGACTATAGTTTTTACCTGTCCAGAATGCAGAGCAGAGTATCTGGATCGTCCTGCACTAGAGATAAACAGAAAGCTCTGCAATATAGCAGAACGTGTACGCTCTATTCCACAGGAAGGAACTGGGATGTTCTGCTTTTATTGTGTCCACTCTCAAGTACCTGTTCTTAAAGTCTGTCTGAAGTGTGAAGCTTCTCTCTGTGATATACATTGGAGGACACACAACAAGTCAGCAGAACATGTCTTGGTCGATCCCACCACTTCCTTGGAGAAGAGAACATGTTCCCTCCATAAAGAGATCTTGAAGTATTTCTGCACTTAGGACAATGTCTGTATCTGTGTGTCCTGCAGTTTGGCTGGAGAGCATCGGGGGCACGTGGTGGAGATGCTGGGTGAGGCCTCTGAGAAGAAGAAGGAGAAACTGAGAAATTTTCTGCAGAAACTGACCAGAAAAAGAAAAGGGACTGATCTAAATATCCAGAGTCTGCAGAAACGCAGGAGAGAATATCCAAAAAAAGCAGCTGGTTCAAAAAAGACAGTCACTGCTCTGTTTAGAGACATCAGGAGACAACTGGTGGACCTAGAGAAGAGAGTGCTGAATGAGATCTCTAGGCAGGAAGAGAGTGTTTCACTCTCAGTCTCCGATCTGATTCAGCAGCTGGAAATGAAGAAGGATGAGATTGCCAGGAAGATGTGTCAGATTGAGGAGCTGGGTAACATGTCTGATCCAATGACTGTCTTACAGGAACCAGACACAGATGACTTGTCTGATACAGAGGAGCCATGTTGTATGACTGATCCAATGACTATTAACCAAAAACAGGATAGTGAAGAGAGCGAGGAGGAGAAGGTGGTGGAGGGAGGCACAGAGGAGAACAGCAAGGAGGGCATTGAGAAGGGGGATATAGAGGAGGCTGAAAGATATGATGAGCATGACCATAAAGTGGGAGATCTGGATGTGGGTCTCCTCTCAGGGAAATTACAAACATTATCTGATATGATAACAGGAATAAATGTATGCTTCTATGTGCAGGCACCAGCAGACATATCACTGGATGCAAACACAGCGTATGAATATATACTTATATCAGGTGACCTGAAAACTGTATTCACATCTTCAATGCAAGATCAGCCAGAGACACCAGAGAGATTTGAGGATTATCCTCAGGTACTAAGCACCAGGGGATTCTCCTCAGGGCGACATTACTGGGATGTGGATGTCAGTAATGCAGACATGTGGTATGTGGGGATGTGTTATCCCAGTATAGACAGGGAAGGGGAGGAGTCACGAATTGGATCTAATGACGTGTCTTGGTGCTTGGAGAAAATCGAAGATCAGTATTCAGTGATACATGATGATGACGAGATCAAGTTACCTGGCAGTATTCCCTATGATAGAGTGAGGGTGTATGTGGATTATGAGGCAGGACAGCTGTCCTTTTATTCTGTGAGTGACATGATCAGACACTTACACACCTACACTGCCACCTTCACTGAGCCCCTTCATGCTATATTAGGTGTATGGGAAGGGGATTCTGTACAGATATGTGTGGATAGCCTGGAGCAGTCAGGGAGAGGAATCTGATTGGTGGGACATTAGTGCAAAGAATGATGCAGTGGATACAGATGTTTATATGTATATACAGACAGTGAGTCTGGTGCAGGGAATTGGTGTATAATTGTGTGGGCACTGCAAGTTGTGTATTCAGTGTTACAGTAGTTGTGTGTCATGTCCAACATTATCTGTTCTATTCCTGACAGGGCAAATATGTATCCTTCATAGTCATTTGTACCAATCAGCGTAATATTTCTATGTAACTCTAACGTTATGAGTGTTCTTCAGTTATTTGTTAGTGATGTAACTAATAAAGGTTCCGGAATGTTTCTGGTATCTTGCATTATTGTCTCAGTAGCTGTTGTGGTGCAACAGTCCTGGTTTTTCTGTATGAAGATATAAAACATCTCTATGGTAAAGTGGTCACCTAGAGAAGACCTTCCCCGCTTCTGTCAGGGATCAGCATGTGTTGTGGGCACAGGACCGGGAAACCAATGACCTGCTGTAACGGGTGTGGTTGAAAGGGTCGACCGTATCTAGAGCGACAGTCAATAGACAGTCAAATTACAGTTGACCCGGATTTAACGTGGAAGTGTCGGATCCGGGATCAAGATCCCAGGCCCGAGCTGGCATTGCGATCTGAAAGGGGTATCACAAACATGAATCAGGCTCTTAATATGATATGGTGGCTGGAGAGATACAGCTGATATAATTGGCAGGGCGTGCAGTATAAACACATGAGTTAGGGAGGGGCCCTATACTGCACACACTATGTAATGAGTGGTGCTGCCTTGCTGAGACTAATAGTGCCACACACTAAGAGGGGAAAAAGAGGCAGATGCACTATTCAAACGATGGGGCAGATGTATTATAGCACACAGCGCGGGAAGGGACATCAACAAGATGTATTAACATTTTTTCTACCAAAGCGGGGGAGCACAAACTCCCATCTCCGGCGATGCCCGCCCTCCTGGAGACAGCACATCAGTTTACATGCGGGCAGACAGACAGCCTCTCGGCCAGCCTGACGGGCATGCTCGCGGTCTTGCTACTCACGCGAGATCTCCATCGCAGCCCAGAGCCAACAGCAGGGACAGCCCTGTCCCTACTGTTGAGATAGGACTTCCCCACCCTGCAGATAGCAGCAGGGTCAGTGCTGCTGAACTTTCATACATTCACCCTGCATATCGGCCTGCAATTATATATATATATATATTCAATAAAAAACGACTGTATAACAATTTTTTATATATATATATATATAAAAAATTGTTATACAGTCGTTTTTTATTGAATTTTCAACAGATCCCGATACCCAAACAGACATATCAATGTACATTCCGGCGGTCATGATTCCGGCGTTGGGATTTCAAACCAATCCCAAATATCTAGTATAAATGAAACAGAAGTATATGGTAGAAATGTATCTAAGTATAATGCACAAAGTCACCCATTGCACATTGTAGAGAGAATATCTACGTACCAAATCAGGGGGAATAACAAAAGAATACATTGGCATTGAAGTGTCAAACAATAAAAAAAAAAAAAAAACTTACCACAAAAACCCCCCACCCTGTACAACCCACCCCCAATGTAGGCGTACTTGGATCCCATAAATTAAACCTACCCCTACCCCACTAATTATCTATTGTGGACTAGAGAAAGGAAGTAAATTAGTGGCCCTTAACTAAAACCGAGTCAAAGCTACATCAGCAATAGAACATTCCTATGTTAGATAAATTATGCCAAAAAAATAATAATAATAATAATCTACCCCTCTCCCCCTACCCACCAACTAACTACACTAACTAATTCCAAGTCCTACCCAAACTCTTTCATATATAAACTAGAATATCAGCGGAGAATTTCAGGGGAAACAGCCACCACTCCTAGGCAAGATGGCGCCGACATCCCACGTTCGAAGAGCTATATGTGAGGCTGCAGCAGGGATGGTGGCCTCTCAGCGGGTGTATCCATGCCACTCCACAACCTCACAGCCCCACTCACCACCAGGAGTCGGGAGCAGAGCACCGCAGGAGGAAGGTGGCGGCGCATCTGGAGAGTATCCCCCCGGCGCAGCAGCAGGGCAGGACCAGGCCGGAGCTGCAGAGCAGGGAGAAGCCGATCCAAGATGGCACCCATGTCCGGAGGAGAGGGAGCACGGAGCGCAGCGGGCCCAGGCAGCCGCCGAAGCCTCCACAGGCCGTCTGAGAGCCGCGGGCGGCACAGGAGGTGCAGGAGAGACTCCGGAGGGCAAAGAGGTAAGGATGGTGCGCCCACGGTCCCTGGGGCAGGATTTTAGCAGAGCTCTCAAACCCAGCGTCCACTCACATGCCCGTTCAAGCCATGGCCCCTGGCCTGCTATCATTTAGATAGCAGTGCCGATATGGACAGGGGCGCATACCACCCCTGTCATTTAGCGCTCACCGGCTGCTTCATACATGGGGGAGAAGCGGTATCCATGCACATAACATCTGCTGATACCCCTTCTCCCCCATAATGACACTTCCTACATCTGCCCTAATACTAGTTATACATTTTGTAATAAGTTTTGCACTAAATATTTTGCTTTTCACAATCTTGGTCAGGATTATGGGTTTACACCTCCTCCCTTTCCAGGTAACATCATCGGATAAGTCCCTAACATTCTAAAGGCACCATACACTTGTCTGATAATATTTTCTGTAGGCACTTCTCCCTTCTACTATATCACCTTCTCACTGCTCATTTTAGGCTACACCAGGGGTAGCCAACTCCAGTCCTCAAGAGCTACCAACAGTTCACATTTTTCAGCTCACCTCACAGGTGCACTCATTACTGACCAACACATTTTAAAAGATCCACAGGTGGTGCCAAATACTTCACTTGTGATTCTCTGAGGAGACATGGAAAACGTTAACTGTTGGTAGCTCTCGAGGACTGGAGTTGACTACCCTTGGGCTACACCAGTGTTAGCCAACCCTAGCACTCGAGAGCTACCAACAGTTCACATTTTCCAGACAGCCTAGCTGCTGCACTCATTAATCACTGACACATTTTAAAAGATACACATATGGAGCTAACTAGCTCACTTGTGATTCTGTGAGGAGACCTGCAAAACATGCACTGTTGGTAACTCTCGAGGACTAGGGTTGGCTACACCAACTCCATTCTATATTGCCCCTCTGAACAACTTCTGTATTGAAATATGGCTCCTCGTTCCTGTCCCATACCAGTCCTCACTATCAGGGCTCGCCCCCTCTCAATTTCCACACCGCTAACATGCACCCACAACCCACACAACCTAATTCCTATCTCACCTGTCCCTTCCTTTCTCCTGTGCTCTCTGGGATGCTAGATCAATCTGCAACAAGCTTCCAAATATCCACAACCTCTTCATCTCCCACTTTTTTAACCTTCTCACCATAACTGAAACCTGGCTGTCCTCCTCTGACACTACCTCCCCTGCTGCCCTCTTCTATGGAGGCCTCTCCTTCGCCCACTTGGTCAGACCTGATGGCCACCAGGGTGGAGAAGTGGGCATCCTCTCCCTCTGCTGCACCTTCCGCATCATCCCACCTGAGCCCTCCCTCACATTCTCCACCTTTTGAGGTACACACTATCCGCCTCTTCTACCCCATTCACCTCCTTGTGGCTGTGATCTACCGCCCCCGTGGCCCCTGCTCCTCTTTCCTTGATAACTTTGCTGCATGGCTACCATACTTTCTTGCCTATGACCTCCCCTCTATCATCCTCGGTGACTTTAACATTCCTATTGACGGGTTGGGATCATTTGGTCTGCAGCATTATGGTCGACACAAATAAGATGGACATGGTTATAGGTCGAAAGGTCGTTAGTTCGACAGGTCTTTAGTTCGACAGGTCATTAGTACGACATTGTCTAGGTCGACAGTCAAAAGGTCGACATCCGGTTTTTGACCTGAATGTCAACACAGTCAACATGTGCACAGTTTAAAGTGCACTACACTTGCTGCGCTTGCAATGCGTCGGGCACGGTGCCTCACTACACTCGGCACACTATTTTATTCTCCCACCATGCCCTAGTGCAGGGGTGGGGAACCTTTTTTGTGCCAAGGGCCGTTTGTAAAGGGAAAAAATCCTTCGGGGGCCATATGTAAAAATTTCTCTTACAAATTGTCCTGCTGCAGCCATCCCACGCTCCAGCGGCTGCCGCTGAATAGGACTGACAGTCTCCGGCTGCTGTTGATTAAGAGGAATCTCGCGAGAAATACCGACCTCAAGTGAGAATTCCCTTGTACTTGACTCCCGGCAAAGCCGCTGGGCAGGTGGGAGGGCCACTCAAACCGGCTATGGGGGCCGCATACGGCTCCCGGGCCTGAGGTTCCCCACCCCTGCCCTAGTGGATAGTAGGGCATGAAATACCGCGTGTGGGCACATGTTGGCTCAAAAAACAGTGAAAAACTCAATGTCGACCTTTTGACTGTCGACCTAGACAATGTCGAATTAATAACCTAGACCAATGTCGACCTAATGACTGTCGACCATAATGCTGTAGACCAAATGACACATCCTCTGCAATATAGCAGAACGTGTAACCCTGAGATGTGGACACAACTTCTGCTGGGCCTGTATTGATCGTCTGCTGGATACACAGGAGGGGACTACAGTATTTACCTGTCCAGAATGCAGAGCAGAGTATCTGGATCGTCCTGCACTAGAGATAAACAGAAAGCTCTGTAATATAGCAGAACGTGTACGCTCTATTCCAGAGGAGGGAACTGGGATGTTCTGCACTTATTGTGTCCACTCTCAAGTACCTGTTCTTAAAACCTGTCTGAAGTGTGAAGCTGCTCTCTGTGATATACATTGGAGGACACACAGCAAGTCAGCAGAACATGTCTTGGTTGATCCCGCCAAGTAGATAAGGCACACTTTTTCTTCAAACTAATTGGTTTTGACAGGTCCACGCCCCTTTTATACAGGTTGTCCACGCCCCCATTTATACAATTTGATATCAAACTTGATATGATCGTATCACGTTTGATATCAAAGTGGTATAAATAATATTAACCCCCGTATTAAAATATAATTGGTTTGAGGCTGTAACTTCATACACTGATATTGACTATGTGAAATAACACATATATAAAGCTCGCTTAATGTTATCTTAACCAGCTGGAAGAATTTCTAAACATAATGCTAAAAAAGTTGTTAGAAAAATATGGTATACAACAGATATATAATTCGTAGAAATGTAGATCTTGTTTTATATCAAATTTGATTTGTGTAGGATGTCGCGCAACGCCGATCATCAAAACAGCCGGCTGAAAGCCAGGTATTATAACGTATTAAAGCCGGGGAGTTTTTGCGGCTTTGATAAATATTATAAAGCTTTGAAAAATAAATTTAAAAGATCCGATGTGAGAAAATGGTTACAAGAGCAAGACGCGTACACATTGCACAAACCGGCTAGAAAAAACTATAAAAGGAATATGATATGCGTATCGGATATAAATCAACAGTGGCAATGTGATTTGGTATCACTCATAGATCTGGCAAAGCACAACGACGGCGTAAAATATATACTAACCGTCATCGATATATTCAGTAAGAGGGCCTGGGCTGAAAGTCTGACTGCTAAGAGCGCGACGACTGTCGCTAAGGCTTTTGAAAAATTATTCCAACAGGGGGACGTACCGCGGAAACTACAAACCGATAATGGTAAAGAGTTTCTAAACAAAGTCCTAAAAAAGTTGTTAGAAAAATACGGTATACAACATTTCACAACCAATAATGATGTGAAAGCAGCCGTTATAGAACGCTTCAATAGGACTTTAAAAACACGAATGTGGCGATATTTCACGGCGAATAATACATACCGATATATAGACGTTTTACAAGCGTTCATTACCAGTTATAATAACACATACCATAGAACGATTAAGCGGGCGCCGAATGAGGTGGATGGCTCTAATGCGCTGGATGTCTTCAAGACGATATATGGCGATTACTTTAGAAGTAAGAAAACAAAGGCTTGTTTAGCGGTCGGGGACCACGTTCGTATCTCAAAATATAAGGATATATTTCAGAAAGGTTACGAACAGAGTTTTTCTGAGGAAATATTTGTAATACGCGGCGTGAACACTAAAGGACTTAAGCCGCTTTACACGTTGGAGGATCTCTACGGGGAGGCTATAACGGGTAGTTTTTACCCCGAAGAACTTCAAAGTATACCGAAAAACTATAATAGGATTTACAAAGTGGAGAAGATTTTAAAAAATAAGACGGTTAGAGGGAGGAAACACGTATTAGTCAAGTGGCGTGGATACCCCACAAAATTTAACAGTTGGGTCGCTGCATCGGAGATAAAAGATATATAAACAAAGAGGAAGATGGATGACAAACCCTTCTACATAACATTGCCGAGTAACGCCTCAGCCGATACATTTCCACAAAATAAGATTTCTGACTATACCACAAAGTTAGCAAGGCCTATAGACTTAAGTGGAGATTGGGAAGTAGCTCTTACAGAAATACAATACCCACACACCTGGAATACAATCGATGTGCGTGATTGTGTGTTGAAAATAACAAAGTGGGATGGGACGAGCGGTACAGCAACGAGGGTTTGCGTTAAACCGGGGTTTTATGAAACCATCGGGGCGTTACTGTTTTCTTTCAACGCTGAAATTGACCGACATAAACTGGATGGTTTAAAACTATTGTACGATCCGCTTGAACGAGAGATAATCATCGACAACAAGGCGATGTACAACATCACAGCCGGTCCTAAATTGTCGAGAATACTGGGGTTATACCCGAAAACTAAGTTTTTAAAACCGTGCGCCGACATCAACGGCGGGCAATATACGCTCTTCGTGTACACAGATATTATCGAACATCAGAGGGTCGGTGATAGTTATGTTCCGTTGTTGCGCACCGTTGAAATAAAGGGCCGTAACAACGAGATGGTCACTATACGGTATGAGAAGCCCGATTATGTTCCGTTGTGCAAGACGCATTTTGACACTATAGCCATAGAGATAAAGAATGATCAGAACGAAAACATGTCATTCAAGTTTGGGAAAGCGAACGTGAAACTACATTTCAGACGCCGCAAATCCGAATTTTATTAAAGACAATGGTGGCCGTTAAAAATTATGGTGACCCGGGGCTCTACGCGCAATATTATAAAACACAGGCCGGTAATGGATTACCCGGTTTTCACGGCAGCGCGTATATGTACGGGTGCGGTTTAGGTGGAATTTTTCGAAGCCTGTTCAGAAAAGCGGTACCGCTTTTCCGAAGAGGGCTGGCGATAGCAAAGCCCCACGTGAAGAATGCAGCACGCAACATCGCGAAAGACGTCATCGGACAAGCCACTGCGGCTGTTGTGAGCAAAATACACGACGCAAATCAAGCGAAGCAAGATGGATCAGGTTTAATCTATGCCAGGAAAGGGGCGGCTAAAAATAAACGGAAGCGGGCAATACGACTTCCGACATGGTGCAGACCCCTTTTAAACAAAAAACGGAGCAGACGCGGCTTAATTAAAAAAAGGAAACCGAAGCGAAGGGTCGGTGATATTTTTTAAGCATGTCTTTCATACACAATGAATCCATGGAATGCGCAAAATCTGAACTTGACCTTTTTGACGTACCACCGACGCAGACCAGCGTAGAGAAAAGCCTCTACGTCGAAGTTCAACCTTTGGCGGCATTATCCGAGACCGCGCCGCTTGAATTCTACATAGCGGCCAGCGGTGAACACTACTACGATCTGAACAACACGTTGCTGTACGTGACCTGCAAGATCGTACGGCCTGATAACACGGCTATACCTCAAGACGCCAAGGTCGCTCTTATTAATTACCCCATAGCAACTTTATTTAGTCAGGTTGATGTCACTTTGGGCGATAGGCTAATATCGCAGTCCAATAATCTTTACGCTTATAGGGCCTACATAGAGACCATACTGAATTATAGCTCATGCGTTATCCACAAAACACACAACTGGATTATTCTACAAAGATGTGGCTGGAGAACACAACACAAGAGCCCTGGATGGTGTAAACACAGGGTTTATAAAAAGGGCAAGAACAACGGCACAAAGTCGAACGGTTGAATTATTGGGGCCGCTACACTGTGACCTTTTTCATCAACATAAACTAATATTGAACGCCGTGGACTTGAAGATAAAACTCATCAGAAACAAAGATGCTTTCTGCTTAATGTCTGCTGAAGCGGAGGCCTTTAAAATTCAGATTGTTGCAGCGTCCCTGTTTGTGAAAAGAGTTCAGGTCTCACCCGCAGTCCGGATTGGACACGCCCAGGCCTTACTGGCCACCAACGCCAAATACGCGATCGATAGAGTGGGCATGAAGATCTATAGTATACCGACGGGGAGCCGCGTATTTAATTTAGAAAACCTGTTTTTAGGCCAGGTACCAAAAACCGTTATAGCCGCTTTTGTAGATAATGAAGCGTTTTCAGGAGCCTATGACAAAAACCCTCTACGGTTTGAACATAAAAATGTAAACTTCGCATCCCTATACCTGGATGGAACACCGCATCCGGCCAAACCATTTCAACCAGACTTTGAACACGGTAACGCGGTTCGCGAGTATATGTCGCTCATTCAGATCACAAATAAGCAGAAATCAGATTCGGGTATACTAATTGACCGTGAAGAGTACCTCAACGGCTACACACTATTTGCTTTTGATCTGTCGCCTGAACAGGAATGCGCGGAGCATCTGTCTCTAATCAGAACCGGAAATCTACGAGCTGAATTCCGGTTTGCAGGAGCACTAGACCGGACAGTCAACATAATAATATACGCATTATTTGATAATATCATCGAGATCAACCAGCGGCGCGATGTGCTGTATGATTATCTATAAATGAAATAAATAATTTTTATATTTATCGTATATTTACCAATATTCATCACCCCATCAGCGATATGAACACATTACAGATAAATTGTATACTGTACGCTAATCCGGTGACGCGCCTGTTTTTTAAAGGGACCTACCCGTGTGATATGCTTCCGAGCGGTAAACTATCGCAATACCCCTGCGCGTTTGTAATCAACACACACACCAGCGCCCAACCGGGGGAGCATTGGTTGGCCGTTTATTTTAACAACCAGCGCGAGTGTTACTTTTTGGACACTTACGGTTTAGAACCTGACAATCCCCTATTCCCAAAGGCCATAATAAATTTTTTAAACTCAAATTCAAAAAGAATTTACCACCAAAATAAGCAGTTGCAAGGTTTTAACAGTACCGTTTGTGGGCAATATTGTATATACTTTATATTTTTCATGTGTAAAAATTACAAATATACAGATGTGTTGGTCCGTTTTAGTTTTGATACAAAACGTAATGATCGCTATGTATCAAACTTTGTAAGACGTCTCCCTAGAAGTCATTGTTTGAGTCGATATACGGGTAACTGTATACAGTCCTGTGTCACCAGTAACCAACATGTGTTTGATAAAAATAATGTGTAATACAAAATTGTTTGTGTAACTTGTAACTAATGTTGTGATTGAAATGCTGTATGTACATTGCTTATGGTTACTTTCTATTAAAAAATCTTGCTTATTGAACTTTATATCGTGTGATTGCATATTTTTGCAGACAAACTGGTTAGAATCAAAGAACAAAACAGCATTTTATAAATCATAACCATATTTTATTGGTACAGACAAAATGTATTTACAGCAAAATAATCACGAATAACACGATAAACTTTACAGTTAAAACAATACACTAAATACATGATACATTACAAATTAAACGTCATCGTACAAATTAAACACACAAAAATACATCGTATAAAAACATTATAAATTAGTTATATGTTAAAGGTTCAACCACTGCGAATCCTGAAACAGATTTACGGATCTTTTCCTCGGTAGTAAGTATCCGTGTGGCGTTGTTAACCCGGGGGAATTTAAAGCATTTATACGACTTTTTTTAATGTTGTGTATTGGGGAGGCTATATTTACATTGCCAATTTCATCATCGTAGATTTCAGCTTTTAAGCGATCTAACTGTAATCTGTTTGATGCATTACCAACTACAGTGGACGGGATATTCAACTCAGCCATAGCGCGCATAAATTCAATCCATCCTTTAGGCATTTTATGACTCGTCACGCTGTGATTTTGCGTGATACCCCTTATCAAGTCTAACACATTGGATCCTGGCACTGTGACGCCTTTATACATAAACACACCCTTGCGGTCCCAATTCGCAATGTCTTTAGAGCGAACCATTTTACTCATTAGTATTTCACAGTTCTTTTTATACCGCGCATTAACACTGTTCAAGACATCGTGATAAACAGCGTCGGTAGCGTCGTCTTGTGTAGGGTTAGTTGTATCCTCAACAGCATTTGCACCGGGTGATAAAAGCGTTAAAGTTGACATTTCTCTATCAGTTTGTTTACTCAACACCAGGTATCTCTGTAACACAGCTGTGTAGCGTTTTGCCTTTTCATACTCTGATAAAGCATTATTATGTAGTATACTTATGATCTCAGCATCTAGGCCTTGCGTGGCTGTTTTGCGTATATCATCGCTGTTTGGTTTGTTGTTTAAACGGTCTATCTGTTGCTGGGGGACCAGATACATTTTCTCAGCGTATTCCATCACCGGTTAGACAGTAGTCCGGTAATTAATGGAATGGCAAATCCTAGCAACGATCCGATAAACCCACCCGACTGTTTCACCAACCTCTTCTTTTTCCCAATGGCGCATTTCTTATTACAAAGCGATTTTATAAGGGACCTCTTCTTTTTAAGGTAGTTCAACTGGCGCTGTGACAGGGGTATTTTACCTTTAAGCGTATTGAGAGCAATCTCACATATGGCTGTCACCAAATCGTTTGAAGCGTTGGATAATATAGCGTTTCTTTGGGCCGGTTTGGCTTTAATGAGGGTTTTTAAAAGGGCCCAATTACGCCTTATCCTGGTCGACATGTTCACAGCTGTTAGAAGTGGTAATGAATGACTATAGGATGCGCGGTTATAGCTATTTAGAACCCCGCTTCTTAACAACATAAGCTACTGGTGTGTCGGGGGGGAATAAACCGCTTCGTAAACGATAATCATCAAGGGCATTGTTTCTTAAATCAACCAGTAAATAACCGTATGGAGGCTCCGTAGCGGACTCATAGGCTTCAAGAAAAAAACGATATTTTGATGGGTACATTTGTCTAGCCAGAATGCTAACCTGCATTTTATCCCTGGGGTTTTTAAACAGGACCATATATTTTGTGTTTAAATGTATAGTCCTGCTCTTTCTACCTTGACAAAATATGTTTTGCACAAGGTACATGACACTGAGATTACGATGGTGCACATACTTTGTGAACGCTTTCTCAACCTCAGAATTATTACTCGCTGCATCCATCAAGTCATCTATCACCGTTAAATTAATCTTATCAGGGGGAAAAAGCTGGTCGTCGCTAAATGACTCGGGCAACCCCTCTATAAAACGCATACCAGGGTGAGCACTCAGAAGTTGGTCATATATCGGTTGCCAACAGGTGAAAAACCAAACAATATTATCAGGTACATGCGTCATATGTGTGGATGCGTGTTGTATTAGCGTTTTCACAAAATAACTTTTCCCCGAATTGGAGGGTCCGGCTAAAATACAGGAGAAGGGGTGTTGAAAACGGATATCCATCTTAATAACCAAATGGTAGGGTTGTAAAATTATCCGTGAGGCTACGTTTAGTGTAAACGCACTTTTGCGTTTTCTGCAGCATACGGGTTTCAATCTGCCAGTACTTTTTCACACGTACTATACCGGGCTGCCTGGTCACAATTTTTTTCTGATCCTCGCCTTTGGGGTTTAAAGGATAATCTAAGACCAGTTCTTTCAGACTGTCAAAGTTAACGTGCTGCTCATTACAAACATTCAACGTTATACCTTTGACCTTGAGGCTCGTCTTGCCGTTGCTTAGTCTATAGCCGTATGACTTGGGGCTGGCTGAAACAAACTCTGTTATATGCGTACCAGATGGTAGTTCGCTGGTCAACTCCCCTAGATAATCGCCTAATGGCGGATTCCAGTCACCGGGCCTGCTGACAAAAATTACAGAATCTGTATCGTGATACAGACATCTATCTTGTAATCTATCCAATAGGTTGTACAACTCGACGCGGGCGTGCGCTGTGGTAAATGCTGCTATAAATATATTTGTTGTTGAAGACCTGGTATAATGGTCTTTGGCGTATTTCCAGTTGACCATAACAGTTTCTGAGTCTATGAAGTCTAAAGCAGACACCTCATAGTGTGGTTGAAAGGCATATTCAAAAAGCTTATCAGGATCTGTCACTAGACAAGTATTGGGCATGTTGCTACGTTGACCAAATTTACCCCATAATGAGTTTAAAAACAATTTAGAAATTTGTCTTTTGGCGGGGTTGACATTTATGTGTTCG
Organism: Crinia signifera; assembly: GCF_055691185.1. NCBI lineage: Eukaryota > Metazoa > Chordata > Amphibia > Anura > Myobatrachidae > Crinia > Crinia signifera. Next base: position 156,254,931 of record NC_139224.1, read on the forward strand.
TGTCTTAAAGCTATGCCCTCATTTTTTTGATACGCGTCTATGTACTCTTGTTGTTTCACAGAGTCTGTACACCAATCAGGGTAACCAGAAGCCTCCTGTTTATCTCTGAGGTGTGTTTTAATGTAACCTGAAAACAGATCATCAGATCTCTCATCAAAATGCCACACCTCATAGATTTTACACACTTTGTACCCCTTTTCTATAGCAAGATTTATCTCCACTGTGCACCATGTACCGGTTAGGGCGCGGTTTTCTGTGTCATGAACACACGGCTCACACTGTCCAGATTCGGCGCATGTGCGGCACAGCGGAAACATTAACTTACCATTCATTTTAACCGGTAAAACTGGAAAGAAAAGGCCTCGCGGAGGATTAATTTTTAATTTAACAAAACCGAAATACTTTGTGACATCATCAAAGTCCTTATAAATGATGCGTGGGTGACGTATAGGATATGTTTTGGTCTTGTTGACAAATGGGTATAGGCTAGTAAAGTCAAAATAGTGTATTTTTTCATCGCACTCTGTCTTGTGATAAAGTTTTATGGCGTTAGTGCGTCCGCCATAAAGACCATCACGAGGATCCAAGGGTTCAGGGATTTCCAAACCTTTCAGAAAAACCTGAAGCTCCTCATCAGTCTCCCTCATTTTCTTCCACTCACACCCCCACATCTCCCTTATCTGAAATCCACACCGTTTAAGGAATTGTATCCTTAACTGTGTCTTGTGCCGCAGTTGACCGTAGGTTGTTTTAGTCAGATTGTTTTCATCATCGGCTTTGTAACAGTTGTCACAACCGTGATAAAAACACCCCTGGAATTCAAAAGCTGTTGGCACGCCGTTAATCACGGCGTAACCATCCAGACTGTATCTACCGACTTTCTTCTCACCACCTTGTAAAGCGTGTCTTATACTCACACCTTCTTTGTGTTCTATGTACATTAACCACTGTATGGCTGGTGTTGAGTAACGCTTCTGGGTCTTGTGATAGTTATCACCCGGTACAAGAGCCAATGTGTTTGCCTGTAAATATTTACAACGATACATAGCCATACAAACCGACGCTAAAGTCGTCAGTTGGAATGGATCAACGTGACGTTTAACGGCTACATCTTTTTTCTCTGCCGCTATTACAAACTCCTGTTCTGTCATGGCTATAACGGCTGATCTGAAAGCTGCGCACCCTTTTTGCAATATTCTGACATCCTCTTTACAATATCGTATTAATTCTTTTTGAAAATTAAACGCCTTGTGTTTGTTTTTTTCGTACCACTCTGTAACATCAGCGGCCTCCTCAGGCATCATGTGTTGTAGGCCAAAATATTCTATTGAGGGCATGCCCCCTATGTAATTTTGGTTATCGGCTGTGTTAAAAAAAATGCGGGAAATGACCTTTAACGCCATCAAATCCCATGGCCTTTGGAAATCTGCTCAATTTCATGGGGAGAAAATTGAGAGAGTCTATAAACCTAATCTTCAGATCTTTTATTGTGATACACATTATGTTTCCGCCATTAGAGATGAGGGATACTGTATACCGTTCTTTGATGATCTTGTTCAATACAAAATACGAATCATACCGCCCAGCGTTATGGGCTATGAATGTGTAATGCGCAAATTTTGGTTTCATGAACGTCTTTACAAAATCATCGATACAAGCTTTGCCCTTAAACTCCCAGGATTTCTCACCCATTAATGTGAGAGCGTAACAGTAGTTTGGTATATGTATACCTGTCTCCTGCATGCATTCGAAATCAAAAAAGATGTATTTGGTGGTGGGTTCTTCCGCTTTGATGGGCTGTATGTAACACAAATGATCCGCAAACCCATCAACATATGCCTTGCAAGTAGAACACTTTAGCCCCTGACACTCATGAGACCTGCGACGGTAGAGACAACACCTGTCGCAATAAACATGTTCAAGACAGGATATTTTGCGATCTAAAGCTAAGGATTTGTGCTCCTCTAAACATTCACGCGATCTGCAAAACACCCTACAAACCGAACATCTTAATGCGGAAGCCCCATCATCAGCGCACGCTTGTCTGTGACAAGCCTTACAAAAGAAAAGACAATCGTGGCTATTTTTGCGCTCATAAGTTCGATTACATAAGGAACAGAAAAATCTCGATCCGAGAAATGCGCAGATATTAATCAGGCCATAATAGTGTGAATCGTGATATAATACATACAGGGTATCACCGTAGCGCGAATCTGAAGAATAGTAATGCCAAGAACGATTATTATGATATAGTATTGTCATTTTTGTTTTTAAGTGTTTTTCAAAAACAACAACGTCGCTAAAGCTGACTGCTTTATCGATCGATAGTTTCAAATCCTTATGAATTTGAAGCGCCCGATCGTGTATTTCAGCGTCTGTGGCATTACCTTTATCCAGAAGTTTGCAGATCGATGCCGCAAAGCACAAATAATTGTGCGTATTGTTGAAATCATACAGGTGTCTTCTGCGACTTTCTATAATTAAGCTGTATGGAATGCGTCTAAGGCCGCGACCAGTTAGGGCCCCACCCGCTCTATTTCTAAAAACAGTGATCACAAACCTTAAACCCGTGCCTAATAAGAATTCAGCGTTACTTTGAAGAGTGTTTGTAATTTGATTCAAGAAACTGACAGCGTCTAATGATTCTTGCGGCTTTCGGTGTGAGTAGATGGCGTTGTGTAAACCACCCCCCTCCAATCTTAACTGTACACGATCATTAGGGTCAACACCAACCATGAATTCATCAATCATAACCTGTATAGCGTTGTGTACGGCTTCAACACCCTCTGCAAATGATGTAACTCTTTCCAAATTAACAAATTGAAAATGATTATGATACTCAATAGCTCTGAAATTAGGATGGTGTCGCTCATACCTGTTAACAGCTTCTAAGTACACATCTCGCCGTCCTTCACCATTACCGGGTGGCGCACCCCCAGCTATGTCATTATGCATGGGCGTTGCGGGGTGTTCAACATTGTCAGGTGACGCAGCGTCACCCGGTAATGGTTGGTCCGGTGATTTGTCAGCCTGTGCACACGGGGTTGGGGGTGTGTCTCGCACCCTGTGTTGTTTACGCTTTCTCAGTCTGTATATGCATTTTAAAGCCTGTTTTATTTTCGAACGGCGAAATAAGTGTGAGATTTTGCACGGTACATTTGCTTTAATTCTTGGGACTTTTTTACACACATGTAAATTACGTTTCATTCCATAACCCACCATGCCTAGTCACGGATCCGTTTCAATTATCTCTGCAAAATGATACATGTTCGCTTTAATAAAATCCCTAGTCCTCACGGTCTCTGCTATATGGTTTGATGTTACATTCATGTACATTTCTACAAGTTCTTTAATGATCTCTGGCTTCTTTTTTGAACCATAAAGCTCATCTTTTATACGGTTCAACATGGTATTGACATTTCTACGCATGTACCCTATATGCTCACGCATCCTCCCCATGACCGCGTAGTATTGTATTTCCGCATCTTGTCCTAATTGTTCCACATTCTGACCCCCATCAACTATGTCTGTCGATACCACGGTCGGCGGGGCATCCGCACCGCCCGATGCGGTTGCCTCTCCGACCGTGGTAAAAACACTGGGCAGTTTTGTGTAATCATCACCCATTACTTTATCAGGGATTCCGGCTACAGATGTTACAGCCTCATCATCATTCTGTGGTGTATCTGAGACTGACTCTTCACTAGGGGTGATAAAAAATGTTTGACCATTTAAGTCCTCATCATTAGCGGATAATGTATCTGCAGGCGTGTTACTGACCACGCTTTGCGTTTCTGCAGTATGATGTTCCTGCGTGTCTGAAATCACGATGACATCATCATCCGTCAGCGGCGTGTATCTCTCTCTTGACAGTCGTAAAGTTTTACGAGTCTTCACAGTCTTTGTATTACCGGCAATGTCAATGTCGGATTCAGTAGGTGTTGCAGGTGTTGTAAATGCGTGCGGGTAATCCACATTACTCACGGTTGGCACTGTTTGTAATGCAATTCTTTTTCTCACGGGCCTACCTTCCGAATATTTCAATCTTCTTTTAAGGTCTGATAAATCGGCCTTGTTTTCTTGACCGACTCGACTTTTTGTAATTCTCCGCTTGCTTGGCTTGAAATCGTCGCGCTCGGTGGCCATGATCTCGGCCCTTGATACATTTTCTTGAAGTTGTGGGTCGATCACCGTTTTAGCTGATTCACCCCCATCCATTTCAGCATTGAGTGGTTGAGCAACCCCGGCCGCGGCTATCATTTTTGCGAATCGTCGCGGATCCGCTGTAAATAAAAAATAACAACGTTTTAGTTACACATTCGCGGACACTAAGACAACCGCTTTATAACACCTTCAGACCCGCCTCCCAAAACACCCAACCCATCCATGTCGGTTTTCATCTACACAGTCTGTTTAATACCTGTGGTTTCCATTTGTAAAGAACAGTGGTAAATGTTGTGCTATATAAGAAACCAAATAAATAAACATACACGGGTATTTGTCAAAGGTTTGCGCCGGCATGGTTCCTTTAAACAATGACCAGAAAGCTTGATCGCTGATCTGGGTTCTTTTTGCTCCTTTAGCCAATGTGCTGTTGGGTTGTTTGGCGTTTGATCCAACACTCGATGTCGGTCCTCTGTATCCGGATGGTCCCGCTTCACACGTATCGGCCCTAGGTACCGTAGGTTCATACCGGCTAGCTATGTCATCTGTAATACATATATTATCAATTAACGACACATTCGCCGACTTGAGAAAAAAAAAAAAAAAACCGTCATTTAAGTCATGATAACAACAACTCCTGTGGACACTATTCATGATTTTGCGACGATATGTAACATTTAACACAAAAACACATTATAAAAACATCACCAGCCAATCGTCAAAATTCACCTTGTATAGCCGGGGTCTGGTATAGCTGTTTATAGTGTTTTGCCGATGGTAAATTCCAGAGATCATCCATTATGTGTTCTGCATCAGATTTCGACATAATCGGCGATACTAACAGAGAACAAATAACACATTAATATCACAGGCGGTATAAAAATGAATATAACAGGATATATATATATATATATATATATATGAGTGAGAACGTGAGAGTTCGCGCGAGATAGCGTGAGAGAGAGAGAGAGAGAGAGAGAGAGAGACATATTTTTGGAAATAATAATATATCACATTTTTTTAACATACATCACATTTTTTTGACGGCTTATGATCACCTACATTTTTGCGATTCGGACAAATCAGAGTATGCTGCGTATGGGTTTTCGAATGTCGTCAGATCCGGACCGACTGTGAAATCCGAACCATATGATCCAACTTCAGATGCGTCATTTGTGACATCTGAAACTGATTTATGGGATTAACAATTTAATAAAAAATAATATATACATAAAAAATAAAATAAAAATTAACACAACAATTTTGTAGAACGAAAAATACAATCAACACGTGTAACATTAATACCAATAGGGCGCTTGATAATTAACACCAACAGAGTAACATTTATAACCACCAACAACAATGTGTCTTTGGTCTGTAAACTTACATGTATTTGTCTGCTCATTTGACGGCTGTTGGAAGCTGGGTAAATCTTGAAAATCTCTGAGACTTATTTTATTTGCATTAATGGTTTTGTATTCCTTTCTCTGTAATAAATAATAATAAGTTGAAATAACAATACAATAAGATATTGTTAAACTATTGTAAATATCATATACACACCTGCATGTTGGTGTTTTGTTAATTGGTACAGTAGCTTAAGTTTCGGTGATATTTATAGTTCAAAGTCAATTTCTGCAACAATCACTGTTGATAATAAAAGATATCTGTAAGTATCCATAACGAAATTTGCGTGCACAAAATCGCATAAAACTATTAACGCTCTCACAAAAAACCTCATCTATGTAAATTTATTACTGGGGATCCAACAATGCTAATGACTAATCCCACCATATCACATGTTTAGCCAGCAGACAGCCATACATGGCAGCATAGCGTGCGGCTTTACACATGAAAATGTAATAACTAGCTCATTATTTAAAACCATTATGTATAATACAATGATACAATATTAAAATGAAGCTATTTATAAGTATCAAAGCCGTAATACCAAAAAAAAAAAAAAAAAACTCATCTATGAAACAATCAATAAAAATTTATTACAGGTGATCCAACAATGCTAATGCAGAATCCCTCCATATCACAAGTTTAGTCAGCAGACAACCATACATGGCATCATAACGTGCTGCTTTACACATGAAAATGTAATAACTAGCGCATTATTTAAAATCATTATGTATAATACAATGATACAATATTAAAATGAAGCTATTTAGAAATATTGTATATACATATATATATTGTTACTCCATATCACATGTGTAGTCAGCAGACTGCTCATACCTGGCCGCATTGTGGATAACCAGCTTATAAAATTACACTATAATAACAAAATCACTTTATACAGCCGTTACACATCCGTTATACCGTAATCTGCGATGACTAACATTAACGAACTGTAAATTGTAATAACACAATATACTGTATTTTTAAAAGCAATATGTATAATGTACACCCCACAATACACTAATCACTGCACATGCAAATGGACAGTTAAAGTACCATAAGCTCAATATTTTTCTTTCCTAAATAAATGTTTAACTACAAGCAGCCAGTATGCATGTATGTACTCCCAATACATTACAATACAATGCATGCAGCAACAAACTATATTTAAAAACCCCCCACCCTACCACTAAATAAAACATCTTGCTATGTATATTATAAAATATTAAAACTATGCTATTTAGAAATATTGTATATATATATATATATATATATATATATATATTTATTTAGAAAATTAATATAGACTCACCCCTCCTTTCTGAAACAAAATCTTCAAGTTTTCTCTGAATATTTCTGGAACAAAATCTTCAAGTATTCTCTGAACAGTGTGTGGACAAAAGTTTTCAAGTTCTCTGCCTTCAAAATGTGTGGCCTGGTTCCTCATGGAGAACATATATATACACATCAGCCAGTTAGCACATCTGTGTTGCATTTGTTTCATTTGAATATTCATGAGTTGTGTTCCAAAGTTAAAGACTGGCATAACAAATATATAGCATATTACCCAAAACACAGCTGTTTTCAGAATATAGTGCTTGATAAAATAAAACCAAAAATGTGATGTATAAAATACTTATCCTTATTATTAAATAAATGACAGATATGTTTCAACATCAACAGCCTACATAAGACCTATATATACATGTGTATGCTTTTTAATTTAAAATATATACCTTATCCACCACCCCTGTGTAATTTGATTGAGATATATATATATATATATATATATATATCTGATTTAAATAATATAGCATTTTATCCATATTTTATTCATCACATAATATAATGATACCATCACATTACACATATATATATTTATATATACTGTATATATATATATATATATATATATATATATATATATATATATATACTGTATATAGCTATATATATATATATATATATATATATATATATATATATATATATACTTTATATAAATCCTTTATTTATCAGCATTGATAATGTTCAGTTAAATATAATACAGTATATATATAAGTTAATTCTGTAGTCTCTAGCTCCGTCTGGAACTTGCTTGCAACTGCAATACATGACCACTAGATGCCACTCATGCTCTGTTGCAAAGATTTCATGGCCTTTCTTTGTACTGTCTAAACTAATTAAACGGTTAGCCGTGTGAAAATGTTTTTTTCAGAGGTATGTGCTTTCTAATGAATATAATTGTTACCAGCCCTGCTGTGCTGTCTACGCTAATTGCGTCATACGTAAATGTCAACGTCTTCAAAGACTATGGAATCCGGTGTTTAAAATTACTTTTGAAAATTACAATCATCCGTCATATCTGATGTCTTTCTAAAAGTAACACTATACTTCTCACGCTGTGTGTCTTTAAATTTAAATGCCTACAACATGTCAGGCCCAGACTGAATGGCTCTGTATCTTTAAATGCATAACATATGTATACCCAGACCTCTTTGTTATGTACGCGGATATTTCATTTATTTTAAAAGCAAGAAGGTCCTTAGATGCTGTGGAAGTTATCGTGTGGCATATAACTTTTTAGCTCCTGTATCTTTAAATGCATAACATATGTATACCCAGACCTCTTTGTTATGTACGCGGATATTTCATTTATTTTAAAAGCAAGAAGGTCCTTAGATGCTGTGGAAGTTATCGTGTGGAATATAACTTTTTATTTTTATTTTATTTATTTTTGATACACGGTTGGTCAGCCACATCGTTGTAGCGCTTTTGGCTCGTTCTAAGGTAAGTGTTATTATAGTTGGTAATGATCTGCCTGTATTATTCACTGTGAAAGATCTATGAGCTATACCAAATCACATTGCCCTTGTTGATTTATATCCGATACGCATATCATATTCCTAGAAAAATATGGTATACAACAAGATCTACTTTTTCTCACATCGGATCTTTTAAATTTATTTTTCAAAGCTTTATAATATTTATCAAAGCCGCAAAAACTCCCCGGCTTTAATACGTTATAATACCTGGCTTTCAGCCGGCTGTTTTGATGATCGGCGTTGCGCGACATCCTACACAAATCAAATTTGATATAAAACAAGATCTACATTTCTACGAATTATATATCTGTTGTATACCATATTTTTCTAACAACTTTTTTAGCATTATGTTTAGAAATTCTTCCAGCTGGTTAAGATAACATTAAGCGAGCTTTATATATGTGTTATTTCACATAGTCAATATCAGTGTATGAAGTTACAGCCTCAAACCAATTATATTTTAATACGGGGGTTAATATTATTTATACCACTTTGATATCAAACGTGATACGATCATATCAAGTTTGATATCAAATTGTATAAATGGGGGCGTGGACAACCTGTATAAAAGGGGCGTGGACCTGTCAAAACCAATTAGTTTGAAGAAAAAGTGTGCCTTATCTACTCCGCCACTTCCTTGGAGAAGAGAACATGTTCCCTCCATAAAGAGATCTTGAAGTATTTCTGTACTGAGGACAATGTCTGTATCTGTGTGTCCTGCAGTTTGGTCGGAGAGCATCGGGGGCACGTGGTGGAGATGCTGGGTGAGGCCTTTAAGAAGAAGAAGGAGAAACTGAGAAATGTTCTGCAGAAACTGACCGCCAAGAGAAATGTGACTGAGAAAAGTATCCAGAGTCTGCAGAAACGCAGGAGAAAAAATCAGAAAAAAGCAGCTGGTTTACCAGAGACAGTCACTGCTCTCGTTGGAGACCTTAAGAGACAGCTGGAGGACCTAGAGAAGAGAGTGCTGAATGAGATCTCTAGGCAGGAAGAGAGTGTTTCACTCGCAGTCTCCGATCTGATTCAGCAGCTGGAAATGAAGAAGGATGAGATTGCCAGGAAGATGTGTCAGATTGAGGAGCTGGGTAACATGTCTGATCCAATGACTGTCTTACAGGAACCAGACACAGGTGTATTGTCTGATACAGAGGAGCCATGTTGTATGACTGATCCAATGACTATTGGCCAAAAACAGGTGGAGGAAGAGGGGGGCACTAAGAAGGAGGAGGGAGATACTGAGAAGAATGAAGAGGCGGTCATTGAGAAGTTGAATAGAGAGGAAAGTGGAAGACCTAATGAGCATGCCAATAAAGTAGGGGACCTGGATGTGGGTCTTATATCAATGAAATTACTAATATTATCTGATATAATAACAGGAATAAATGTATGTTTCTGCAGGCATCAGAAGACCTATCACTGGATGAAAACACAGCGGGTAATAATATAGGGCCTTATTTTGGTTCACTCTTTCTGACAAAATCCTTCTTAGATGGACAAAACCATGTGTACTGCAGGGGGGCAGATGTAAAATGTGCAGAGAGAATTAGATTTGGGTGAGTTATTTTGTTTCTGTGCAGGGAAAATACTGACTGCTTTATTTTTACACTGCAATATAGATCTCACTTTGAAGTAAAACCCCACCCAAATCTAATTCTCTCTGCACAAGATCTAATTCTCTCCCCACCTGCAGTGCACATGGTTTTGTCCATCTAAGAAGGATTTTGTCAGAAAGAGTGAACCAAAATAAGGCCCATAGTTATCTCAGAAGACATGAAAACTGTATACACGTCTTCAATAGAACAGAATCAGCCAGAGACACCAGAGAGATTCTGGGATTATCCTCTAGTGTTAAGCACCAGGGGGTTCTCCTCAGGGCGACATTATTGGGATGTGGACGTCGGTAACGCAGACACCTGGCGTGTGGGGATGTGTTATCCCAGTGCAGACAGGAGAGGGGAGCAGTCACAAATTGGATGGAATAACAAGTCTTGGTGCTTGGATAGGACTTCTGATAAGGCGCATTCAGTGATACATGACGGTGAGACGATCCCGTTACCTGCCAGTGTTCCCTATGATAGAGTGAGGATTTATTTGGATTATGAGGCAGGACAGATGTCCTTTTTTTCTATGGCCTTTTATTCTGTGAGTGACATGATCAGACACTTACACACCTACACTGCCACCTTCACTGAGCCCCTTCATGCTGTATTAGGTGTATGGGAAAGGGATTCTGTACAGAAATATGAGAGGAGACTGGAGCTGGTGGGAGGGGAATCTGATTGGTTGCATTACATAATATGATGCAGTGGATACAGATATTTATATGTATATACAGACAGTGAGTCTGGTGCAGGGAATTGGTGTATAATTGTGTGGGCACTGCAAGTTGTGTATTCAGTGTTACAGTAGTTGTGTGTCATGTCCAATGTTATCTGTTCTATTACTGACAGGGCAAATATGTATCAGTCATACAGTCATGTGTATCAAACAGCATAATATTTCTATGTAACTGTAAAGTTATGAGTATTCTTCAGTTAATAAATGAGTGTTCTTCAGTTATTTATTAGTGATGTAACTAATAAAGGTTCTGAAATGTTTCTGGTATCTTGCATTATTGGACTGGAGAATATAGGCTGCATTGGATGGGACTTTACCATCCTTGCTGCCATGTGCCTGCATCATCGGGGGCGGCTCTGCAGGTGGGGAAGGTGTGTTGTGCAGAACGATAAAGCTGTCTAACATTTGTGGGCTGCATGCAAACCCAGCCAGTATTTACCCTGCACAGAACAAATATAAATGTTCTTGCTCCCCCTGCAGGGCAACATGGTTTCTTCCAGACACAAAGTTACTTTATGTTTTTGCTTTCTGTACACCCCTTTCACATCGCACCTCGAACCCTGGTAATTACTGGATTGATGACGTGACGACTCGGGTCGAGGTGTGGCGCTAGAGCTTACTATCCAGGTCGTCCTTTTTATAATGGGCGGACCTGGGTTTAACGTGAAAGCATCGGCCCGGGTTGGTTCTGGGATGGACCCGACATCAAGATCCCAGGTCCGACCCGGCATTGCCATGTGAAAGGGGTATCACAAACCTGAATCAGGCCCTTACTGTTATATGGTGGCTGGAGAGATGCAGGGGAAGCAGTATACACACAGGAGATATAGGCCCTTATTCTGATCGGAGCCGAATATGCGGCCAGGACCGTGCGTCCTAAACCCCGCCTTTCGTACAGATCGCTCACTCCGTCCGAATGCGGTAATCCGCTGACCGCACGGAGCACGTGTGTATTTCTTACGGATACACCTCCTCCATCTCTTGGAACCTCCCCCATCATTCGATGGTCGTAGACCATCAAATGCAGGACCGAGTGGCCAGGCAGCTCCCGCAACCTCAGACCACACGGGCATTTCTCCGTGCTAAAGCAGGGATCTGTGTGGGCAGCTGACATCCTGTAATGTCATATGTCCGCCCCCTACACGTGCGTCATGGCTGCATTACCATACGGACGCCCAGCGTTTTCATGGGAACGCCCATGAAACGCGGGGTGTAAACATATGGTAATGAGCCCAAATAGCCCTTCACACCCCTCTCCACCCCCTGTTCGTAGTGTACACATTTCATGCGGAATTTGGCCGTGTGTCCCGCTCGCACATGCGCAGACACAAAACATCGGCGGCACGAACGCACGCGGATATTACCGCACCAACCAGAATAAGGGCCATAGGGAGAGGCCCTATACTGCACTCCCTATGTAATAAATGGTGCTGCCTTGCTGAGACTTATAGTGCCACACACTGGATTTACTAAACTAAAAATGCGGTTAAAACCCCGTTATTGGGGTTTTTACCGCATTTTCATAGGCATTAAAGCCCCACCGCCGGGGCTTCGCCAGCTCTAGCCGGTACCTTGTACCCGGTAATTAGCTGCGATGTGAAAGGGGGTAACTCACCGCGGGGGTGATTCTCGTTCATTCATCATCGATGTTTTGGGGACTGCGCATGGTCTATTATGCGCATGTGCAGCCCACCCCCCCCCCCCCTTTGCGAATGGCTTAACATTTCTTAAAGCTTCTAAAAATGAAAAAAAGGTGATGTTGCCCATAGCAACCAGTAAGATTGTGTCTATCATTTCTCTATTGCATCTTAGAAAATGACTTAATCTGATTGGTTGCTATGGGCAACATCAACTATTTATGTTTTTTGAAGCTTTAGTAAATTTACCCCCAAGGTTGACCTGCATTGGGTCGACCACTGAAGGTCTACATGGCTTAGGTCGACACATGAAATAGGTTGACATGATTGGGAGGTCGGCACAAGTATTAGTTCGACATGAGCTTTTCATTGCTTTCTGAGCTGGTAGGCGATATTTCATGCCTGTAGCTAGGTGCCACGGCGCCTGGAGCAAGGGCATGTTTGCCCCCCCCCCCCATTTGTAGTAGGTGAGGCTCCTGCTCCGTGAAAAGTGGGCACGGCCCAACATTATACCACACACCGTAATGCCCATTGCACATTTTAGCAAACTTTGTAATACCAATTACACATAAAGCCACAGCCATAATGCCAATTACACATAAGGCCACACATGATGCCCATTACATACTATATAACACACCGTAATGCCCGTCGCATACTAACACACCGCAATGCCCATCACATACTAACACACCGCAATGCCCATCACATACTAACACACCGCAATGCCCGTCGCATACTAACACACCGCAATGCCCATCACATACTAACACACCGCAACGCCCATCACATACTAACACACCGCAATGCCCATCACATACTAACACACCGCAACGCCAATCACATACTAACACACCGCAATGCCCATCACATACTAACACACCGCAATGCCCATCACATACTAACACACCGCAATGCCCATCACATACTAACACACCGCAACGCCAATCACATACTAACACACCGCAATGCCCATCACATACTAACACACCGCAATGCCCATCACATACTAACACACCGCAATGCCCATCACATACTAACACACCGCAATGCCCATCACATACTAACACACCGCAATGCCCATCACATACTAACACACCGCAATGCCCATCACATACTAACACACCGCAATGCCCATCACATACTAACACACCGCAACGCCAATCACATACTAACACACCGCAATGCCCATCACATACTAACACACCGCAATGCCCATCACATACAATAGCCAATAGGCGCTCGCGGTCCAGCAGCCAATCAACTGGTGGCTGCTGGACCGCGAGCGCGGTCCAGCGGGAGATGTGAGTGACTTTTAAATATACCACGTCTCCTGGATGCAGCGGGCAGTGGGGAGCCGGCGGGGGAGCCGCACTGAGTTGGGCACCTGAGCGGGCGAGATGGCGGTGCTGGCACGGCTGCGGCGCCATGATTGCTTCCTGCGCCTGGAGCTGGTGCTCCACCGGCACCGCCCTCGCTACGCCTCTGTGTCTACCCATCCACTGGGGTGTGGAAGGAGACTAGCGAGGCATGCAAGGGGACACTGTACACTTTAACGGTGTCCATGTCGACTATGTCGACATTCGGGCCAAAAATAATGTGAAAGACTCATCTTGACCTTTTGACTGTCGACTAGCCATTGTCCACCTAATGCTTGTATCAATCTTCCAACCCTGCCGACCTTAGCTGTGTCGATCTTCAGTGGTCGACCCCTTGCATGTGTCGACCCATACCCATTTGCCTCTTGGGGCTGCATTTATCAAGCAATATTTGCGGTTAAATCCCCGAAAACGGATTACCGCAAATATTTAGTACCCCCAAATCTCCGATCCCTGCTGCGATCCCCCCCTTCACCGCCGCCGGCCGCATCCCCCATAGGTTTCTATGGGGGATGCGAAGCTGCCCGATGTATCAACATCGGGCAGCCCGGCATCACACCCCTGGGCTATCGTCATTCTGATATGGCGATAGCCCATTGTAGCCTATGGCTGGGGTCAGCGCATAACCGCGCATGCGCTGACCTCCCGGCTTCCGCGTCAGGGCTTCGCAGGGACGGGCTCCTTTCGGAGCCCTGTCCCTGCGCCCTCAATTTGATAAATCCTGGCGGTATCAGATGATACCGCAATGCGATGGCCGGCGGTGTCATCACGCCGGCATCGCTTTATAATGATAAATGCGCCCCTTAGTCTGGTGAGGCCGGGTGTAGCACCCTTCCATATTTCCATTGGCTGATAGCTCTTCCACTACAGCTGTCGGGAATAATTAGTTAAAATTAACTTCACCTATAATTAAATTAAACATTTTATCTAATATAAGGGTCATTAACTGTTTCCTGTCCAAGACAAGTAACTTTATTAACAGTTTCATATATAGCGCAACATATTCCGTTTCGCTTTACAAAAGGCGACAGTGATACAACAAACGGTATTTACAGACAGTCAAAAGGTAGGAGAGCCCTGCTCGCAAGCTTACAATCTATGTGGTCTAACATGATACTGCTGTATGAAAGTGACAGATTTGGATTCGGACAGATAACTGGTCTGCTGAAACAAACAATTGAAGCAATGGATTTGTAATAAAACTTCTATAGATTGAATACATTGGGGTAAAAAAATGAGGTGCACTAATGTATCCAGTAGATGAGTCACCGGTGTGCAAATGGCTACAGATCGCAGGGGACCGTTACTACACACCCAGGTACCTCGCAGGCAACTCTACATTCACAATCTCTAGTTAGACAATGCTGAAGAGAACGTTGAGCTACGTCTACCTCCCTGGAAGGGGAATTTTGTCACTGTCAGTAAATAATATTTGAACGACTCAATAAAGATAGTATATAGCTGCGCAGTTTGTTTCCAGGCGATCCACAGGTTTCCTATCTCTACCAGGCCCGGCGACAGGGGGGGTCAAAGGGGACAGCTGACCCGGGCCCCGACGATCTGAGGGGCCCCAAGAATGGCTGCAGCAGTGATAAACTTGGGTGTCCACTCAGTCGTCTCCCTGATCAGTCATCCCCCTCCCCCTGCGGTCACCTCAGCTAGTGCTTCCTTCTTCTACAGTCCTACTCCCTGAGCCGCTCTGCCACCTGCACTGGCTGCCCTCTGACTGCTCAGCCTCCCCCAAGCAGGCTGCCAGGGCCGGCCTTAGGCATAGGCCAACTAGGCAATTGCCTAGGGCATTTGGAATGCCTAGGGGCATCAGCAGCTTCTGCTGATTAAAATGATATGCAGCATGCCTATATTCTGTGTGTGAGTGAGGCCATTCCCCTTCCCAGCAAGAACACACCCCTGTTTGGGCTGTGCACAGAATGTGTGCACTGTTTCTATTTAAAATATTGTGGGTAGGAGCACCAAAATGATGACTGCTATGATGAGGGTTGATGGTGCTGGGAAAGGGGAGCAGGGTCAGAGGCAGAACTAGTGGCGGTGCTAAGGGGCGCCAGCCAAAATCTTGCCTAGGGTGTCATTTAGGCTAGGGCCGGCTCTGCAGGCTGCTCAGCCTTCGGCTTCACACAGCCACTCGGGAGAGAGCCGCCCAGCAGAGCCAGTCTGCTAGCAATCAGCAGCCAGGGAGACTTTACCAGCAGCCGTGGCAGCAGCACAGGAGCCTTCCCCTCTTCTGGACACGGAGCTGCAGCATGCTCCGTGCTGGAGTCATCCACAAGGGGGAGTGACAGAACAAGTACAACAGGAAGTAGCTGTGCCTGTGTGTGGAGATTGTCAGCCCAGGCCAGCAAGGAGCTCCGAGAAAAGGCTGGGGAGGAGCAGGAGTGCTCCCAGGTTAGTGCATGTGGTTCTGCCTCAGTAGCTCCATACCCTGTGTGTGGGTGGGTGAAGGGTGGTAGTGACCCCTGAATGTGTGTGTTTATGTATGTTTAGGCTGGTAGTAACCCATGTGTGTGTGTATGTATGTATGTATGTATGTATGTATGTATGTATGTATAGGCTGGTAGTGACACCTGTGTGGGTGTGTAGACTGGTAGTGACCCCTGTGTGGGTGTGTAGACTGGTAGTGACCCCTGTGTGGGTGTGTGTGTGTGTGTGGGTGTGTAGGCTGGTAGTGACCCCTGTGTGGGTGTGGGTGTGTATGTGTGAGAATGTATGTGTAGACTGGTAGTGTCCCCTGTGTGTGTGTGTGTGTGTGTGTGTGTGTGTGGGGGGGGGGGGGGGGGACAGGGAGGCTGGTAGTGACCCCTGTGTGTGTGGGGGGGGGGGCTGGTAGTGACCCCTGTGTGTGTGGGGACAGGGAGGCTGGTAGTGACCCGTGTGTGTGTGTCTGTGTGTGTGTAGGCTGGTAGTGACCCCTGTGTGTGTTTGTGGGCTTGTAGTGACCCCTGTGTATGTGTGTGTGTAGGCTGGTAGTGACCCCTGTGTGTGTGTGTAGGCTGGTAGTGACCCCTGTGTGTGTGTAGGCTGGTAGTGACCCCTGTGTGTGTGTGTGGACAGGGAGGCTGGTAGTGACCTGTGTGTGTGTGTTTGTGGGCTTGTAGTGACCCATGTGTATGTGTGTGTGTAGGCTGGAAGTGACCCCTGTGTGTGTGTGGGCTGGTAGTGACTCCTGTGTGTATGGGTGGGGGCTGGTAGTGACCCGTGTGTGTGTTGGCTGGTAGTGACCCCTGTGTGTGTGGGGGGCTGGTAGTGACCCCTGTGTGTATGGGCGGGAGCTGGTAGTGACCCCTGTGTGTGTGTGTGTGTTGGCTGGTAGTTAATCCAATGATCAAGTAAATTTATTATTTACTATTTAAAATGGAGCCGCAATGATACAATAGTGACGATCACGTAAGCATGCTGCACTTAGTACAGTAATACAGTGTACATTACAGCTTTATTCAGTACTGGGATTTAGGGGAGGGTGTAGGGGGGCCCCCAGAAATATAAGTGTACTGGGCCCCAAGATTTCTGTTGCCGGCCCTGATCTCTACTAGAGGTTTAAGGACCACTGTAGACATCTCTCTTTACTCTTCCGTCTGGTCTGGATCCAAGTTCTCCTCAGAAGGTTCCTCAACATTGATTAGAATAAGAGGGACCTTGGGCTGCTCCATCTTCTTCTGCTTCTCAGAGGCCTCAAGCCTTCGAGGAATCCTGGGTATGACTTGAGGGGTTGGTGGCTCACTGGCCCTACTCTCATCCTCTGTGTTCTCCTCCTCATCAATGCGTCCATCTGGGTCAAGATCGCTGTAACGGGCATTTGGATTGGGAGACGGGAACCCATCCCCTCTGAAGCGGACAAGGTGGTGGTTCCGCGCACCCCGGCCCATGAAGTTTTTCATGCTCACTGCAGGGGAAGCGGCGGAGGACAGAAAGCGGCTGAGCATAGGAGTGCGAGCTCGGGGGAGGTTGGGAGTGGCTGACACTTGCTGACTCTGCTCGGAATCCCCAACAATGCTGAAAAGAAAGGACACACATTCAATGAAAACTTAATCTCGGTACAATGTGACTTTTTCAATATATATATATATATATATATATGCATGACTGAAAATTTGCAAAGCAGATTTTATTAGTAATATATGAAGGAGATAATGGGGGGTATTCAATGCCGTGGGCGAGCGGCGACAGCGAGCAGGCTTCCTGCTCGCTGTCACCAGTCACTCTGTCAGTATTCAACGCACCCCTCCTCATACGCCAATTCCCCCTCGCTCCATTTTTTGAGCGAGGGGGAACCGGCGTGGCTAAATACAGTGGGTTCGCTGCATTAGCCGCGGGTCTCGCTGTTTGGGGGAATCCTCGCCGTCCTGTGACGGCGAGGATTTCCCCAGAAGGTTGAATAGGGCGAGTGGTCGGCGAGGGGGTTGAACAGCGAGGATTGCTGGTTTTCTGCAATCCTCGCTGTTTAACCCCCTCGCCGGCCGCATCGAATACCTGCCAATGTAGGTACTGATACAGTGTGTGCAATGAATGAAATAGTGGCCCTTCCAGTAATTGCACATGAACCCTTTGCATTCTTAGTTTTGCCCAGTTTATTAATTCCCTGTTCAGTATCAGCCTCCGACCTACAGAGGGTGCTCTCTCAGGCTGTATCCTGTATTAGAAGGTTAGGGTCGCCCCTCGCCTAGACCAGGCTGAATGTACAACTGTTTCTGTTTCTGACCCTAATACTAAGTGGCCAAGATATTTTTCGGTAGTTCCTGAAAGACTACAATCCCTATCATACCATATTTTATTATAATCCAGGGTTGCCGACCCTCCCGGAATTTCCGGGAGTCTCCCGAAAATCGGGGCTCCCTCCCGGCCCCCCCGGAAGGGTGGGCAACCCTCCCGGATTCAGGGGGGACCCCCGCTGACTCCCGGATCGCGGCATTAAAATGCCGCAATCCTCGGGTCTCAGAGGAGGGGGCGGAGCTAAAACGGCACAATCGTGTCATTTTAGCCCCGCCCCCTCCACGGAGATCCGTGAATTAGCTGATTTAACATCATGGGGCGGTGCTTAGTGATGTCACTCGCAAGCCCCGCCCCCCTGAGTTGCTGCTGAATCTCTCCTCTCCGGGCTTCTCCCGGAGAGGAGAATCTTAAAGTCGGCAACCCTGTTATAATCTCCTGATATTATTGTAAGAAGAGCGGCCACAAGGAGGGGCTGATGACTAGACCTCTAGGGAAGTGGTCCCAGAAGAACCTTGTGGTGGAAATGGGCCTATGGGAGTTCTGAATTAAAGAGACTCCCCTAACTTTGGGGAAGGAGGAACTAAAAATGAAAGCCCCACTATTGGGTCACCTTTTCATTTTTGGGAAAGACCCAAAGTATCAATCACAGATGAACTAGGATTTGACTATACAGCACGCCTCAGTTTTTTATAAGAAAATTAAGTTATAAAGTAATATAAAAATGAATGCCCAAAAGTTTTTGAAAGATGCAGCAAACTCTAATTTATAACATAACCCTATTCTGCATGTTCATCATTATATCCAATCTGTATTCAGACTTCATATTATTATGTGGATCATTAACCAGTACTCATTGCCTTTTACTAATTGGCCCGTATTCTGGTTCACTCGCAACGGCAAATTCCTACTCAAATGGAAAAAACCATGTGCACTGCAGGAGGGGCAGATGTAACTTGTGCAGAGATAATTATTTATTTACAGTTTATTATATGGCGCAGCATATTCCGTTGCGCTTTACATTTGGAATTAGATTTGGGTGGGGTTTTACTTCAAAGTGAGATCTATATTGCAGTGTAAAAATAAAGCAGTCAGTATTTTCCCTGCACAGAAACAAAATAACTCACCCAAATCTAACTCTACACATGTTACATCTGCCCCACCTGCAGTGCACATGGTTTTGTCCATTTGAAAAGGAATTTGTCTTTGCGAGTGAACCAGAATAAGGGCCATTGTCTTCTCCATTCTACCTAATACCCCTTTTACAACAAAACGCCGGGTGCGACCCGGCATTTAGTGCAATTTACACCGGGCGGACGGCCCGCACCCGCGCCCCCGCCCCCGGTGTTTGGAGATGACAGGATGATGTCATCTCCAAGCGCCAATCACCGCCCAACGCTGCTGGGGGCATCCCAGCACTAAGGTAAGCTGCTGGGCTGCCCCCAGTCCCCGCGCGCACCCCCCCCCCCGCTGTCGCACAGGAGGTGAATGGATGCCGCACACAGGCATCCGCTCACCTCCCTCCCCCGCCGCCGCTGCTGTCTGCAGGGTATAGCAGACAGCAGCGCCGGCTGTCAGTGTCAGGCTGACAACCCGTCCAACCTGCGGACGCTGTGGTCCGCAGGTTGGACGTTCCCCATTCATGTAAATGGGAGCCGGGTCATCCGACCCGGCGTTCCCATTTACACCGCCCTCTACCCAGGTCCTAGCCGTGTTCTACCCAGGTCAGGACCTGGGTAGAAGTCCCGTGTAAAGGGACACGGCGTTAGGGATTTACACCGCCGAAGATCCGGGTCTGACCTGCCGCTGACCCGGATTTTTCGACGGTGTAAAAGGGGTATAATATACAGATACAGAGTGAGTCCATACCGCATGTCGAAGGTGGAGCCCATGAAGGATGGTTTCAGGGTTTCGGATGCTGTTGCCACGGTATAGGGAGGTAGTGCACTCTGCTCGTCCCAGTACTTGTCTTTTACCATTGGTGGCAGGTTTTGGTACATGTCATCCACAGATAAGAGAGAGACCTATTGGAAGAGAACAAAGGATGAAACCTGCCCTCTGAACAGTACATGTTTTCTGGATGTACTGACGGAAGCATGGATTAAACTAGTATGTTTACCCTTTTAGTCCAATTAATTAGCTGTAGATATATTTTAGCACACCTTGGGGTTAATAATGGTTTGCGTACTGTACCCCATGAATGTGTGCTGCTGCATTCACATAAGACCTTATACAAATCAATGCTGAGAACATCTGGTTTAGTTCCTTGCAGCATGGATGGTGTAATGGTTATTATTACTTTATTACACATTCTTGAGGTCTTGGGTTTGATTCCCACAAGGTCCTAATTGTGTGGAGTTTGTATGTTCTCCCTGTGTTTGTGTGGATTTCTTTCCCAAAAAATTAATGATGTATCTATTGTATTCCAATAGTACACTAACCTCCTGTTACAGTAACCATGTCCCCTCACTTTCAGGATTCATGTAATACAGACAGTCTCAATCAGGGCCGTCTTATCAGCATTGTAGACTCTGGGCAAAGATATGTACTGGGGTCTCTACAAACGTATTCATGGAAATACATAAAACACCATAAATTACCCCTCCTGCAGTCCTGCACCTTCTCTCCTAATGCTTCCATACAGTGACTGGCTGTCAGCACTGTGATAGCTCCAGCCATCCACCAATCAGCATGCTGATAGCCTCTCACTGTCTGGCAGCAGGATGAGAGGCAGGTAGAGAATGCTGCACTCTGATTGGTAGATAGTGCTAGCCATCCACCAATCAGCATGCTGACAGCCATTTACTGTCTGGCAGCAGAGTGAGAGGTTCTGAGTATGTGCAATTCACACTCACAATGGTTGGACAGCATTCTCTACCAGCCTCCCAAAAGAGGTTCTGGATACACAAGGTCACCCCTGCTCAAGTAAGGCCCCTAAAATCGGGGGGCCGTTGGCAGCTGCCCAGTGTGCCTATACATTATCGTTCCTGGTCTCAGCATCCCCTCTCTAATTACACATGTGCTACAGACTATCTAGATGTCCACTCATTATCATTACTTGTAATACAGACAGTCCCAGTGTCCACTCATTCCAGGAACACATGTAATATGGACAGTCCTACTGCCCCCACTCTCAGGACACAGGTCACATCATTAGGCCCCACCCCAGTGCTTGAAGTGGAAATTTAGAAGTGGGGGTATGCAAAAAATAAGGATGTAATTATGCGTGCGCCGAAGGTGCAGGTGCGCTCGGGGCAAGGTTGCGTGGTCACCTATAAAGGGGCGTGGCCACTCAAAAAGGGGCTTGTCCTGTAGTGTATAAGGCATAAGGGGCAGAGCCATGAGAATGTGGACATCACAGGCCGCTGTGCCGAGCTGCCACTTCTTTGGTGCTTACGGCTGCTAAAACACAGCTGAAGCTACCACCAGGGCGTAACTAGAACATGGGCTCCGTAGCAAAATACTTAAAGTGCCCCACCCAGGGACAATGTCGGGGAGCTAAAGAAGGAGAGACAGCATCAGGAAGAGAAAGAAGGAGGGATAGGGATGGGGAGAGAGGGAGGGCCAGCAATGGGGAAGGTGAGAGCGGCGGGAAGAGATAGGAGGGACAGCGATGGGGTGAGGTGACAGCAATGGGGAGAGAGAATGACGGACAATGATGGGGAGAGAGGGAGACAGCAATGGAGAGTGAGAGAGGAGGGACAGCGACAAGGAGAATAAGAAAAAGAGGGACAGCGCCAGGGAGAGCATACATCATGCAGCATACAGCCACTGCTGTGGACCTGGTCATGCGGGTTTCAGACTTATATACTGTCCCTGGGAGACTGGTGGTATCAGGACCTCCCCTAGTAGTACACAGGTACCTTAGTAATAGTGGGCCTTATTTTGGTTCATTCTTTCTGACAAAATCCTTCTTAGATGGACAAAACCATGTGCACTGCAGGGGGGCAGATGTAACATGTGCAGAGAGAATTAGATTTGGGTGAGTTATTTTGTTTCTGTGCAGGGTAAATACTGACTGCTTTATTTTTACACTGCAATATAGATCTCACTTTGAAGTAAAACCCCACCCAAATCTAATTCTCTCTGCACATGTTACATCAGCCCCACCTGCACTGCACATGGTTTTGTCCATCTAAGAAGGATTTTGTCAGAAAGAATGAACCAAAATAAGGCCCAGTGTCCGGTGGAAGGCCCAAAATGGCGGCTCACTGAGCTTGTTGTGGACAGCACTGTCCTGGGAGAGCAGTTGTGTCTTGTTGAGACGCTGCAGCGGGGTCAGGAGAGCCAGATCCGGTGCGCCGTGTGGTCCGGGCCTTTGGGAGGACGGGAGCGGAGCCTGACAGGCAGACGGAGGGAGGGATGATGGCGGCTCACACACGATGCTGCAGGGCCGCTGCGAGACGCTCCTACTGCATGCCGGTCTTGGCCACACCCCCCACAACGCTACATATAGTAATAGGAGTGTGCAGACACTAGTCTGCACACTCCTATTACTTAAAAAAAAAAAGTCTCACAGTGGAGAAGTGCCAGTATACCATACCGTTGTATACCGGCCCACTTCGACCACTGCCCCACCCCCATAATTGGAAATGTAACTATCCATGGGTCCTGGGGCAGGAGATGGGGCTGACATGGTGCAGTTTGTACATTTATACCCACCCGCCTCAGGTGACTACCTACCCATCCTGCCAGCTGCAGCAGTATGGAATATGGAGTGGACCGGCGCTGGAGAAGTTAGTACCATCTCCACGGTAACCCACTTCCTGAATAGAACAAATGAGTAAAAAGCCCTGTGTTCAGTTACTTGTGGTTACTTACGGCTTCATGAATAGTCCCCCCCCCACCCCCCACCCACAGATACTCTGGGGCACATTTACTAAGATGAGAGATTTTAGAAGTGAGAGATGTTGCAACCAATCAGATACTTACCTACTTACCATGTATCCAGCGCGTTTTGGATAATATCTAGAATCTGATTGGTTGCTAGGGGCAACATCTCACTTCTAAAAACTCTCACCTTAGTAAATTTACCCCTCCTGATTTCCTGTCACATTTTTGCGATTCATTAATGTTCTTACTTGCAGATTCCTATCAATCAGTCTGTTGGTTTCAAAGTCATCATCGTCTTCTCCAAAGGGATTAATGAGCTGTTCTGCCACCTGCGACAGAGGGTCATGTGTCACGTGCAGTTGTATTTATTTATTATTATTATTGTTATTATTATTGTTATATTATTGCATTACATTTAAAAAAAAAGGCATTCATTTTTTTAATTTATTATTATTAATAAATTTTTGGAAATTAAAAAACAGGTGTCCCCATGAAAATGCTAGTTGTTCCCCTGGGGATGCAGGCAGACCATTGCCTGCTGGGGGCAGGCAGTTGACGTCACATTATGTCAGCGCCCGACCCCTCTTCATCGGACTCCGTCGGAAATAAAAGTCAGTTTAGACTGACTTATTTCTGATGGAGAGAGAAATCATTCGATGATCGGTGACCATCGAATGATTTCTCTCGCCTTTGGCTGCAGGAGAGGGGATGTGGTCGCATACATCCCCAGGCATGTTACCGCGGGGATTCAGTGGCAGGGGGGGGGGGGGGGGCAGTTTGGGCATTCGGATGTGCGACGGGTTGGGTTAAGCTGCTTGCTAAGCGGTACTCAATCAGGCCCACAATACTATAAAGATACAGCATTTACAAAAACAATAGACGCCTGGTACAGAGAACATAAGTAATAAAAACGTTTTTTAGAGACAAACAGACAAAAACCCAGCTAAAGGTCCCTTGGTGACACAAAAACCACAGGGCCACCTGGTCTCATATATTGAAAAATAATAAAAATAAAAAAGTAAAAAATAAGGAAATACTAACAGGAGGGGGGGAGGGGGGGGGATTGAGAACCATATGTTGTGAGAAGTATTCACAGCGTTATTTTGCAGTCAGGAGATGTAATCATGTAATCCATGGAGGCCACACACGATACGAGCATGCAGGACATTCAGTGAAGGAGCCACCAAACATTTCCAATGTTTGTCAATCAAAGATTTGTCTGCATTGCATACATGGACTATAAACTTACTAACAGATATACAGTAACCGGGGCACAAAGTATCGCCACAGAAGTATCACTGGACAGAGGCAGGCCTACCTAGTATACTAGACAACATTGCACTGACCTAGCTCCAAAACACTTTTATAGTTGGACAAGGCCATAGAGTGTGTAGGAATGAACCTTCCCCATCACAATTACTTCAACAGTAGCTGGAGATGTTGGGAATATGGGACCTTTTTCTGGTTGACTTGCAAAGCTGCAAATTTCTCAGCTTTGCAAGACATTTAAATGCCGTCTGCATCTGCTGACATCAGCTGCCCGCCCCCGGCACCCCCATCATTTCCATGGGAATGCGACACCACCAAGTACCATCTTCAATATAGCTCGTAGTAGGACGTCTCTCTTATGACCATGCTTATACAAGCTTTAACAAATCTTGACCTAATGATGGACCTTCCCTCTTCATCAATATGTGTTGAAAGATCTGTGAGATTAGTATTAACTTGTGTATTACCGTGAGGTATTTGTGTTGTAGCAGCTCTCCTGTGGGGCTACCCGGACGCTGGGTCAACGATCATCAGTTGTCCTTTCATGGACAACGTTTGGTAAGGCACTAACCGCTGCATACCAGGAACACCCCATCATTTGGAGCATGTGAGAGTCGCCAATTTACATCTACCATACAGAGGCGTAGCGAGCCCGGAGCCGGCGGAGCACACGCTCCGGGCGCAGGAAGCTAGCCTGGCGCCGGAGCTGTGCCGGCACTGCCAGCTCGCCCGCCCGCTCCCCCGCGAGAGACGTGCTGCTGTGGCGGCTATGTAAAATTCACAACACGTCTCCCGCACGCTGGACCGCTAGCCAATGGGCGCTTGCGGTCCAAAAGCCAATCAACTGGTGGCTGCTGGACCGCGAGCGCCTATTGGCTAGCGGTCCAGCGGGAGATATGAATTTTACATAGCAGCAGTGCGCGTCTCTCTCCCGGACACAGCGGGGAGCCAGGAGGAGGGGAGGGAGGGGTGGACGCGACGCAGCACAGCACAGCAGGGGGAGGGGTGAGGTAAGGTGCACCCTCCCACCCTGCTGCATCCACCCTGCATCACCCGCGCACCCACCCACCCTGCTGCACAAACCCACCCACCCTGCTGCAACCAAACACCCACCCAGCTGCACAAACCCACCCTGCTGCACAAACCCACTCACCCTGCTGCAAGCAGCCACCCACCCACCCTGCTGCACAAACCCAAATGCTGCACAAACCCACCCACCCACCCTGCTGCAACCACCCACCCTGCTGCACAAACTCACCCATCCTGCTGCAAGCAGACACCCACCCACCCTGCTGCACAAACCCACTCACCCTGCTGCAAGCACACACCCACCCACCCTGCTGCACCCACCTACCAACCGTCCCACCCTGCTGCACCCACCCACCCTGCGGCACCAACCCGCCCACCCTGCTGCACCCACCCACCCTGCTGCACTAACCCACCCACCATGCTGCAAGCACACACCCACCCACCCTGCTGCACCCACCAACCATTCCACCCTGCTGCACCCACTCACCCTGCGGCACCAACCAACCCTCCCAGCCTGCTGCACCCACCCACAGACCCTACTACCCTGCTGCACCCATCCTCCCACCTTGCTGCACAGTGGCCGGGAGCGGGCTGCTGCACAGTTCTGCACCCCTGGGCAACGAGCAAATTCAGTCCCCCTTGGCATTGAGCATGAAGCCCCTTGGCATTGAGCATGAAGCCCCTGGCATTGAGCATCTAGGTAAGTGGCACTTATGTGTCAAATGTGTAATGGGCATTGCGGAGTGTTATATAGTATGCAATGGGCATTGCGGAGTGTTATATAGTATGTCATGGGCATTGCAGAGTGTTATCTAGTATGTCATGGGCATTGCGGTGTGTTATATAGTATGTCATGGGCATTGCGGAGTGTTATATAGTATGTCATGGGCATTGCGGTGTGTTATATAGTATGTCATGGGCATTGCGTAGTGTTATATAGTATGTCATGGGCATTGCGGTGTGTTATATAGTATGTCATGGGCATTGCGGAGTGTTATATAGTATGTCATGGGCATTGCGGAGTGTTATATAGTATGTCATGGGCATTGCGGAGTGTTATATAGTATGTCATGGGCATTGCGTAGTGTTATATAGTATGTCATGGGCATTGCGGAGTGTTATATAGTATGTCATGGGCATTGCGTAGTGTTATATAGTATGTCATGGGCATTGCGGAGTGTTATATAGTATGTCATGGGCATTGCGGAGTGTTATATAGTATGTCATGGGCATTGCGGAGTGTTATATAGTATGTCATGGGCATTGCGGAGTGTTATATAGTATGTCATGGGCATTGCGGAGTGTTATATAGTATGTCATGGGCATTGCGGAGTGTTATATAGTATGTCATGGGCATTGCGGTGTGTTATATAGTATGTCATGGGCATTGCGGAGTGTTATCTAGTATGTCATGGGCATTGCGGTGTGTTATATAGTATGTCATGGGCATTGCGTAGTGTTATATAGTATGTCATGGGCATTGCGGAGTGTTATATAGTATGTCATGGGCATTGCGTAGTGTTATATAGTATGTCATGGGCATTGCGGAGTGTTATATAGTATGTCATGGGCATTGCGGTGTGTTATATAGTATGTCATGGGCATTGCGGAGTGTTATATAGTATGTCATGGGCATTGCGGAGTGTTATATAGTATGTCATGGGCATTGCGGAGTGTTATATAGTATGTCATGGGCATCATGTGTGGGCTTATGTGTAATTGGAATTACAAAGTTCACTAAAATGTGCAATGGGCATTACGGTGTGTGGTATAATGTTGGTCTGTGCCAACTTTTCACTGCGCAGGAGCCTCACCTATGACATATTGGGGGGGAGGGGGGGCGCAAAACATGCCCTTGCTCCGGGCGCCATGGCACCTAACTACACCACTGCTACCATACAGAATTCTCTTGACGGCACCACACTGGCTGTCATCTCAGTTGTTTTCGGAGTATTATTTATTTATTACCAGTGTTTTCTATAGTGCACACATATTCTGCAGTGCTTGTTGGGAACCAATTGGCCTACCAGTATATTTTTGGATTGTGGGAGGGAACCCCCTTACAAAAACTCTGTGTTTGCCCCTACTTTCTGTTGGGAGGCTTGCACCTAACCTACAGTGCTGATGCTAGGTGGCAAGCCTCCCAACAAACAAATATATTTTAGCATGTTGTTCCTTTATGGATTAGCTGTGTCCATAATACTGTCTTGTACCTATGAGTATTAGCTGAAATTAGGGATGGCCATCGAGCATCGATGATTCAAAATCATTGATGGTTCATGCCCGATGTCGAATACTTTTGCCATCGATGGGGGAGAACCAGATGGTTTCCCTCCATCGATGGAACAGCAAAACGATGTTTTGCTTTTTTTTTTTTTCAAAGTGCCGGGACACAGAGCATAGCTTCGCCCCCCGACACCCCCGAAGCCCCGCCCCTGTGTTTTGATTGGCCCACTGGGCAAGCAATCAAACACAATGGCTGACCATCAATATGTAAAAATATCGATGGTCAGCCATTGCATAGTTTAGCATTATAGATGGCCAGTTGCAGAATTGCCATCGATGGCATCCATCGATGGCAATTGCAACGATGGCCATCCCTAGCTGAAATATAAGCTCAGCCCCACCCTGTGTGGAGAATATGGGTGGTATTCAATGACGTGAATCGTTGGTCACGGCGATTCTGATTTCAGAATCGCCAGCCATTCGCCGGTTTTTTTACGTCGATTCGCCACGCGTAGGGATTCGTCGGGAGTCGCCGGGACTAGCTGTGTCACCCTATTCAACGTGGCTGAGAATCGCCGCCCCCAACGGCGATTCTCAGCCAATCCGGCGTTTCACTAAACAGCTTCAGTACTGTAAGAAATTGCAGTGAAATGCAAGAAAAATGCAAATTACCCTGAAAAAACGATTCCAATACAGCAGACTGCAAAAGCTGTGTAATCTCCTCAAAGGCCAAACGAAGGAGTGAGGTGGGGAGGAGAATCATGGGTAAGTGAGGTGCACCATGGGTAAGAACAGTGCATTGTGGGAGAAAAAAAAAATACCAGAAAAAATTAAATATATATTTGTATAGCACTTCTACAACCATCAAATCACACAAGGGCAGCAAATAATATTAGATTACACTTGCAGAGTGAAATTAAACACTTAAAACCAATTATTTCACAGGTTCATAACAAAGTTCACCATAAAAAGATGACGAGGGACACTCGGTGAGGAACGGCGATATGAAACAAGAAATAAGAATCGCCAACCTCTCATTGAATACACTTTTGGCGATTCATGGTGATTCCCGTCGACTACCGGCGAATCCCCATGAAAATTCCTATAGACAAAAACCGGCGATTTGTAGAGAATAACATTTGGCGATTGGTGCTTCATTCACCGGTCGTCATCGGCGAATAGAAGTCGTTGAATAGGGTGATTCGCTTTTTCAGCTCAAAAAAACGCCGGCACACACGAAAAAAACACAGAATCGCCATAAAACTTGGCGATTCTGCCTCATTGAATACCGCCCTATGAGTCCAGCCCACTGATATCTGAGAGTCAGAAACTTTCACTTTCATTTCTCTCTTCTGCTACCAGCTATGGCGTCTGCTGATCTGAGACCATACCTCCCAACTGTCACGATTCCGTCGGGACAGTCCCGATTTTCGGGTCCTGTCCCGACGTCCCACCCGCGGCAGGCATTGTCCCGCTGCGGGGGGGGTGGCAGTTGGGAGACCCCCCAATGTAGTAGAATAGACGCTGTGCGCATGCGCACAGCGTCTATTCTCGTATGAAAATGAGGTTGCGGCTAATTAGCATAAGCCGCGCCCTCATTTACATACGCCACGCCCCCTTTTCGGGCGCTCGCGCGGCTTCGCCGCGCGAGCGTCCCTATTTCTTCAAATGAAAAGTTGGGAGGTATGGAGACGGGAGCTGGACTGTTCTATCTGCCTGAACATTTATACAGATCCTGTCACCCTGAGATGTGGACACAACTTCTGCCGGGCCTGTATTGATCATGTGCTGGATACACAGGAGAGGACTACAGTTTTTACCTGTCCAGAATGCAGAGCAGAGTATCTGGATCATCCTGCACTAGAGATAAACAGAAAGCTCTGCAATATAGCAGAACGTGTACGCTCTATTCCAGAGGAGGGAACTGGGATGTTCTGCACTTATTGTGTTCACTCTCAAGTACCTGTTCTTAAAACCTGTCTGAAGTGTGAAGCTTCTCTCTGTGATATACATTGGAGGACACACAACAAGTCAGCAGAACATGTCTTGGTTGATCCCACCACTTCCTTGGAGAAAAGAACATGTTCCCTGCACAAAGAGATCTTGAAGTATTTCTGCACTGAGGACAATGTCTGTATCTGTGTGTCCTGCAGTTTGGCTGGAGAGCATCGGGGGCACATGGTGGAGATGCTGGGTGAGGCCTCTGAGAAGAAGAAGGAGAAACTGAGAAATGTTCTGCAGAAACTGACCACAAATAGAGACGAGACTGAGAAAAGTATCCAGAGTCTGCAGAAACGCAGGTGTGAAGATCAGAAAAAAGCAGCTGGTTCAACAGAGACAATCACTGCCCTGTTTAGAGACATCAGGAGACAGCTGAAGGTCCTAGAGAAGAGAGTGCTGAATGAGATCTCTAAGCAGGAACAGAGTGCTTCACTCTCAGTCTCCGATCTGATTCAGCAGCTGGAAATGAAGAAGGATGAGATTGCCGGGAAGATGTGTCAGATTGAGGAGCTGGGTAACATGTCTGACCCAGTGACTGTCTTACAGGAACCAGACACTGGTGACTTGTCTGATACAGAGGAGCCATGTTCCATGACTGATCCAATGACTATTGTCCAAAAACAGGCTACTGAAGAGAGAGAGGAGGAGATGGTGGTGGAGGGAGACATAGAGGAGAACAACGAGAAGGAGGGCATTGAGAAGGGGGATTTAGAGGAGGCTGAGCATGGCCAAGTAGGAGACCTGGATGTAGGCCTTATCTCAGGGATTTACAAACATTATCTGATATAATAACAGGAATAAATGTATGTTTCTATGTGCAGACACCAGCAGACATATCACATATCACACAGCGGGTAAAAATATAATTGGTACTTGTTTCCTAGCACGGCCACAATCGCGGGCATCGGGTGTCATTATTAGTGGTATACGACGCGACCGACGCGATGCCCCCGATTTTCCCATTGAAATGCATTGAAAAAAGTCAAAATCGCGTCGGTCGCGTCGTATGTGGCTAAAAAAGGCTTAAATGGTCCAGACGCGATGCCCACGATTTCCCCATAGGAAACAATGTTAAATGGCTCAATGTACCCGCGATGCCCCCGATTTGTCATAGGGAACAATGTTAAATACCTCAATTTCACCAAATCATCATAGGGAACAATGGTAAATGGGCCAGAAAGCCCCAAAAACACCCCAGAACAGTGAAATGTCCCCCTAAAAGTACTTTACGCCACCCCACGATCAACGCGAACCCGAAGCGTGGCGAGCGCAGCGAGCCCGCGAGGGGCGGCGGTACGCGTCCTCCGACCTTTTCATACCCCCACTATCCATGTCGGCGTGGAGTTGAGAATAGAATAGTGTGGCGAGCGCAGCGAGCCACCGAGCCCGAAGCGTGGCGAGGGGACGCGGATACCTTCACAGGTAAACGCGTCCCTTCGCGGGCTTCACAGGTATCCGTGTCCCCTCGCAGGGCTCGCCGCGCTTCGGGCTCGGTGGCTCGCTGCGCTCGCCACACTATTCTATTCTCAACTCCACGCCGGCGTGGATAGTGGGGGTATGAAAAGGTCGGAGGACGCGTACCACCGCCCCTCGCGGGCTCGCTGCGCTCGCCACGCTTCGGGTTGATCGTGGGGTGGCGTAAAGTACTTTTGGGGGGACATTTCTCTGTTCAGGGGTGTTTTGGGGGGTTTATGGCCCATTTAACATTGTTCCCTATGATGATTTGGGTAAATTGACCCATTTAACATTGTTTCCTATGGGAAATCGGGGGCATCGTGGCTAAATTGAGGCATTTAACATTGTTCCCTATGGGGAAATCGCGGGCATCGCGTCGCGGCCATCGCACCCGATTTTTTAGTGCTTGCGATGGCCGCGATGCCCACGATTTTTCCTCACGATGCCCACGATCATGATCGTTGTGGCCGTGCTAGGAAACAAGTACCATATAATTATGGGCCTTATTCTGGTTGGAGCGGCCAAACGTGCGTACGTTCGCTATTAACGTACGCTAGCCGCACGCGGCCGTTGGGGTTAAGTCCACCCACAACTCAGCCGCATACGTACGGGCATAAACAACGTAAAAGGGGAGTGGCGTACAAATGAGCGTACAACGTACACGGACGGGCCAGCCCTTACACTCCGACAACTGGCGTACAACTGAGCGTACGCCGCCGTTTACGGACGTCTCTCGTCCGTCTTCCCACCGCCTTCTTGCGGAGATCTGAGCGTACGCCAGCTTGCACGGACGGATCCCTATTGTTTTCAATAGAAAAGTCAGCTTATGTCACCGCTCGTGAGAGTGAGCGTACGTCCGTGTACGCTGACATACCCTTCATATATATGGACCTGCAAATCTTGCCTTTCAACTATAATTATGAAAATTAATTAATTGAATTAATTAATGTGCAAAATAGTGGTTAGGGGCTTAAAACATTGCTGAAACATCCTTTGTAGGTGTTAGATGTGGTTTATGTTATTGTATCCTAAATACAAAACCTATGTTTGTATTAGAGTGAACACGTTGACACATGTCGACTTGTGTAGATTGAGTGTGCTACTGTGTAAAGTCTATGAAAGCACGTAGTGAATGTGTCTAACTGTTTAGCAAATACCTACCTTAGCATATATAAGCAGGTCTTAAAAAGATTCTTACCTTAAATTAAACAAACCTTTAAATGTAGAGAAGTATAGAAACATAAGCTTCCAATGTGTTTGAGTGCTGTGTGTGGCTTGCAGGTAGTGAAATCATGGTTTGGACTTAATAGACTGCAGCATTGCTTATTACATTCAGGTGTATGTGTTTGAGTAGGAATCAGCGTTAATTAGCTAACCCAGGCGCACGCTGGCATGCGGTATCTGTAGGGGTGGTTTGAGGTGGCGGTTGGCGGACGCCTGTTTTGTGTCCGAAATGAACGGTGCCTTAGTCGATCGTGCGGTAGTAGCACCGCTCATTTTTGGTACACACCCCCGTGTACGCCCATATTTACGCCCATTTTCCCTCATTATTTCGGCCGCTCCCCTCTTCACGCCCCTATGCCGCCCCCAATACCCGTACACTCGCGTACAGGTTTTTTCGCACGTAGAGACCCGTCCGTAAGCGTTGTTGAGTGGTCGCGCCTGCGCATTAGCGAATGTACGCATGCGCAGATCATAAAAAAACCCGGGACGTACGCGTACGGCCCGGCCGCACCAACCAGAATAAGGCCCACGATCAGGTGACATGAAAACTGCAGCCAGGTCTTCAATAAAACAGAGTCAGCCAGAGACACCAGAGAGATTCCAGGATGAGCCTCAGGTGTTAAGCACCAGGGGATTCTCCTCAGGGCGACATTACTGGGATGTGGACGTCAGTAACGCAGACACCTGGTGTGTGGGGGGTGTTATCCCAGTATAGACAGGAGAGGGGATGAGTCACTAATTGGATATAATAACACATCTTGGTGCGTGGATAGGACTTATCATGAGTATTCAGTGGTATATGACAGTGAGATGATCCCATTACCTGGCAGTATTCCCTATGATAGAGTGAGGGTGTATGTGGATTATGAGGCAGGACAGCTGTCCTTTTATTCTGTGTGTGACCTGATCAGACGGAATGGGATCATTCGTCAGACTGCATTTAGGTCTACAGTCATTAGGTCGACCCCACTAGGTCGACTGGCAGGAAGGTCGACCTGACTTAAGGTCGACATGGGCCAAGGTCGACATGACTTCAGGTCGAATTTGCATAAAGGTCGACATGAGGAAGGTCGACTGGTCATAAGGTCGACATGGGTTTTTCACTGTTTTTTTATCCGAATGTCGACACAGTCGACATGGACACAGTTGGCAATGAGAATCGGACCCTCGCATCGCTCGCTTCGCTCGCAATGCTTCGGGCACACTATTTTATTCTCCCACCACGCCCTAGTGGATGGTAGGGCATGAAATACCGCCTGTCGGCACATGTCGGCTCAAAAAACAGTGAAAAACCCATGTCGACCTTATGACCAGTCGACCTTCCTCATGTCGACCTTTATGCAAATTCGACCTTAAGTCATGTCGACCTTGGCCCATGTCGACCTTAAGTCAGGTCGACCTTCCTGCCAGTCGACCTAGTGGGGTCGACCTAATGACTGTAGACCTAAGTTCATTCTAATAGATGACCGCATCCCGATCAGACACTTACACACCTACACTGCCACCTTCACTGAGCCCCTGTATGCTGTATCAGGTGTATGGGAAGGGGATTATGTACATTTTTTTGTGTGGATAGCCTGGAGCAGTCAGGGAGAGGAATCTGATTGGTGGAACACTAGAATGATGTAGTGGATACAGAAGTTTTTATGTATATTTATACAGACAATGATGGTGCAGGGAATTGGTGTATACTGTAATTATGTGGACACTGCAAGTTGTGTATTCAGTGTTTCAGCATCTGTGTGTCATGTCTAACGTTATCTGTTGTTCTATTCCTGACAGGGCAAATATATATCATTCATAAAGTAATTTGTACCAATCAGCGTAATATTTCTATGTAACTGTATAGTTATGAGTATTCTTCAGTTAATAAATGAGTGTTCTTCAGTTATTTATCAGTGATGTAACTAATAAAGGTTCCGGAATGTTTCTGGTGTCTTGCATTATTGTCTCAGTAGCTGTTGTGGTGCGACAGTCCTGGTTTTTCTGTATGAAGACATAAAACATCTCTATGGTAAAGCGGTCACCTAGAGAAGACCTACCCCGCTTCTGTCAGGGATCGGCATGTGTTGTGGGCACAGGACTGAGGAACCAATGACATGCTGGTAACGGGTGTGGCTCAAAGGGTCTACAGCAGTGGCGTAGCTAGCGTAAGGCAGCCCCCGCTGCCGCTTGGGGGAGCGGGCGGCAGCAGGGGCGCCGGGCTCTGGCACCCACTAACCCTGCGGGGTCTGCAGTATACAGGGACTAGGCAATGGCGCACTCAGGGTTTTTTTTTTTTAAGTAGGGTGGCTGCTGACCTACTGCCGCTGCTGCTTCTGAATGCCCGGCGGCTCCTCAGCGCTGAAGGCATTTGGAAGCAGCAGCAGCAGCAAGAGGTCTGCAGCGGAGGGAGAGGTGGGAGAGAGCGATGCGCAGCGTGACAGCAGATCATGAGACCTGATGCTGCGGCCGGTGCTGGAGATCAATTGACCTGGAGTTTCCGGCGCCGGTCAGTGAGGGAAACAGCGCGTCACGTGATTGATGCACCTGAAGATGCCAGCGCTGCGGGAGATCCGGATCTGCAGGGCTGATGAGACCCGACAGAAGTGCCGCTATTGCTAATGGGAGACTGGGTACTTACCCAGGATGGGGGGATAAGGAGGTACTTTACAAGTTATTTCTGTCGCCACCCTACTCTCTGTCCTCAGTCCCCTTTCTCTGTCTGCTTACCTTCCCGTCCTCGTCTCCCTAGCCCCCTCCGCAGTTCCCCTCCCTCACTCCCTGTCTCCTCAGCCCTCTCTTCCACTCCATCTCCTTTGCCCCCTCTTCCACTCCATCTCCTTTGCCCCCTCTTCCACTCCATCTCCTTTGCCCCCTCTTCCACTCCATCTCCTTTGCCCCCTCTTCCACTCCATCTCCTTTGCCCCCTCTCTCGCCACTCCGTCTCCACAGCCCCTTCTCTCCCCCCACCACAACGCCCATCTCCCCCTTCCCTGTCTCTCCAGCCCCCTCTCTCCCCACTCCATATGCCCAGCCCACTGTATATATCCCCCATCACAGTCCCCTATCTCCACAACCCCCCTTCTTTCATACTCCTTGCCTCCACAGCCCCCTCTTTTTCTCTTTCCCGTGCTGTCTTCCCCCACCCCTCTCTCTCCTTTCCCTACCTGGCAATGTCTCAGGGACACCCTCTTTTTCTCCTCTGGAGTATATAGGAGTAAATAGGCTGCATTGGAATGGGACGTTACCATCCTTGCTGCCATGTGCCTGCATCACATGTTACATCTGCCCCACCTGCAGTGCACATGGTTTTGTCCATTTTCAGAAACATTTGTATATCAGATCTGAATAGTGTGTATGAGACTTATGGGCCTGATTCATGTTTGTTAGCAAGCAACTGGGCAAACCCATGATGCACTGCAGGTGGGGAAGGTGTGTTGTGCAGAGCCATAAAGCTGTCTAACATTTCTGTGCTGCATGCAAAACTAGCCAGTATTTACCCTGCACAGAACAAATATAAATGTACTTGCTCCCCCTGCAGGGCAGCATGGTTTCTTCCAGACACAGAGTTACTTTATGTTTTTGCTTTCTGTACACCCCTTTCACATCGCACCTTGGACCCGGGTAATTACTGGTTTAACGAAGTGATGACCCAGACTGAGGTGTGGTGTAAGAGCACCA
Organism: Crinia signifera; assembly: GCF_055691185.1. Taxonomy (NCBI): domain Eukaryota; kingdom Metazoa; phylum Chordata; class Amphibia; order Anura; family Myobatrachidae; genus Crinia; species Crinia signifera. The sequence goes on from NC_139224.1 coordinate 156,291,099, forward strand.
AAGTTTACAACCAGGGTCGCCCATTTTATAATGGGTGGACCTGGCTTTAATGTGAAAGCATTGGACCCGGGTTGGTTCTGGGTTGGACCAGAGATCAAGATCCCAGGTCCGACCCGGCACTGTGATCTGAAAGGGGTATCACAAACATGAATCAGGCCCTTACTGTTATATGGTGGCTGGAGAGATGCAGGGGAAGCAGGATACACACAGGAGATATAGGGAGAGGCCCTATACTGCACTCCCTATGTAATGTGTGGTGCTGCCTTGCTGAGACTTATAGTACCACACACTGGATGTACTAAACTGGAAATACAGTGAAAACCCTGTTATTTTGATATGCAATAAAGACCCCCTGCGAGGGCTTCACCACGGGAAGTTATGCCAGCTCTAGCCGCAATAACCGCATAGAAGCCTTTGGCCGGTTTCACACACTCCGGCTCCTGCTGGACGGTCAAATACCGCACGGCCAGGAAGCCGTGCCGCACACAGTAGTTGTGAATGGACACTATTGTGTCCATTCACACGGGACGGTCACGGCCCGGCCGCACGGCTGCAGCTGGATCCCGCCACTGGAAGGGACGGCTGCCGGGCTGTGGCCATCCCCTCCATGATAAACTACTGTGTGCGGCACGGCTCCCTGGCCGTGCGGGATTTCACCGTCCGGCAGGAGCCGGAGTGTGTGAAACCGGCCTTTTGGTTTCTTAACGCGTCCCACGTTCCCTGCGGGCATTTGGAACTGCCAGAAAATGCTTATGTACCCTGGCCGTCGAGAGGGAGGGCAGCTAATGTCATCAGTGGATTCCTTCTTCCCGCGGCCTTTGCAGTCCTGGCTCACTCAGTGCTACGAACAGGCGAAAATAATTTGATGGTGAATGATGTCCCCCCTGTGTGCTCGACTGCATATGCATTCGCACCCGTGCACAGTGGCGGGGAAGTGCAGGGAGCGTGTGTTTGTCAGGGAGGGCGGCTACCTGCTCGCTGGGCTGCGAGTGTTTATAGCAGGTCTGAATCAGGCCCATTATTCAGATTTTGAGGATATCCATGCTTGAGCACAGGTGACATAATTAGTACCTTGGTCAATTTGATTTAATCATCTGGACTCATGCATCAATATCCTTAAAACCTGGACTGTAATTTAGGAAACTGCTGTAACTGCATTCCAGGTAAGAGCATACTGGTGTAATGTCAGACTAATGGTGGAAGCAGGAATGGAGAAGCAGGTGGGAGAATTGGCTCATGGAGGTCAGGGTGACTGGTGCTGGCTTACAGAAATAAGTGGGGTGACTTGGGGAACAGGGGTCACATGAGAGCGGTGATTAGGGGGGAGGGGTTCCCTGTAATCTGAGGGTGCCATATAAATAATATGTAACACAAGTACAGATTGGTGTCTTTATTTATGGAGGTCACTTGCACCAAAGGTTAAAGAGAGCAGGGACAGGAGTAACCTGGGGGTGGGTTTGGTGTGTACGCTGCCATGTGGGAGCCTCCACACTGCTGCTGTGCTGTACAGTTACCTCAGTGTTTCCTACCTGACCCTCTCCATGAGGGAGAAAATACTCTGTTCCTGGTCTTCCCTGGTAATGTATGATTGCCATCACCTGTGTGGAGCTAGGTAACTGATAAGAAAGGTGTTTCACCACAGGTGCTGGTAATCATATATTACCAGGGAAGACCAGGAACAGAGTATTTTCTACCTCATGGAGAGGGTCAGGTAGGCAACCCTGAGGTAACTGTAGTGCCCAATGGAAACCGACACAAACACAGGGATAACATACAAACTTGTCACCGATAGACCAAGGACTTAAACTCATGACCTTACTGCTAATACTAAGCACTATTGCTGCCCATACGTGCATTTTGGACGAGATCTCAAAAGCATACCCCCAAAATGACCCTCTCCAGGAGGGACACAATGCTCTGTTTCTGGACTTCCATCTAAATGTATGATTACCATCACCTGCGTGGGGATACGGTTGTATTGTCGACAGCACTTAGGTCGACATACATACCTCCCAACATGACCCTCTCCTGGAGGGACACAATGCTCTGCTCCTGCACTTCTTAATGTAGGATTACTGCCATCTGTGTTGAACAGGTTAATTGATAAGAAAGGTGCTTTACCACAGGTGATGGCAATCATACATTCGGAGGGAAGTGCAGGAGCAGAGCAATGTGTCCCTACTGGAGAAGGAAATGTTGGGGGGTATGGACACATCGTTAGGTCGGAAGGTCAACATGGTTATTTGTACTGTTTTTGAGCCGACATGTGCCGACAGGCCGTTTTTCATGCCCTACCATCCACTAGGGCAGGGCTGGGCAACACCGGCCCTCCAGATGTTAGTGAACTACACATCCCAGGATGCTTTGCATTAGTTTGGCTATGTGGCCATGCTGAAACTGATGCAAGGCATGCTGGGATGTGTAGTTCATCAACATCTGGAGGGCCGGTGTTGCCCAGCCCTGCACTAGGGCGTGGTTGGAGAATAAAATAGTGTGCCCAAAGCATCGCTAGCGTAGTGAGCGGCTGCGGTTGACTTCCAACTGTGTCCATGTCGACATTCAGGTAAAAAAAAATCAGTAAAAAAAAAACCATGTCGACCTAGACACATGTCAACCTAATGACTGTTGCCCTAAGTGCTGTCGACAGTACGATCCGCATCCACCTGGTGATGTCAATCAAACATTCCGAGGGAAGCCCAGGAGCAGAGCATTGTGTCCCTCCTGGCATGGATCATGTTGGTATGATAACAGTACCTGCTGCACATACTTTTTGTACCTTGCGATATGATGTACATGGGAGCCACATCACAAGGTAAAATAGCACCGTGTGCGAACAGGACAGCCAACTGGCAGTTCACCATGCCCGCTCGCACCAAGTGTCTGCACATGCGCAGATGCTCAACATTGCTCAACCGTGCGAACACACGGGGGATCGCACAGACCAGAATGAGGGCCACTGTGTAGACAAAATTATTGGACATTGACGGTAAATAGACGAATGTATTTTGCAGGTCCTCCAGGTGCAGCCACCACTGCAGACTCCCTTCTTTGCACACGGCCTACAAGTTCCTGGACAACAGCCGGTGGTAGGTTTTGCCGTTTTGTCTTTTAGTACAGCTGCTAACTGTGACATTGAAGAAGGTCGAGTCGGCCTAGAACGCACCTGTCTCTTTAATTCAAACTCATGGGTCGATCCTATTAGGTCCGAAGGGTGCGAGGTGCCATTCTGGTGCCATTTTCATGTGTGTAAATGTCGGCAACGGCACCCGATTCAGCCCGATCTCACACTCTTCGCTGGGCCGAATTCGCTTACCATTGCTTATAACCCGATGGAGGTACGAGCACTTTTAAGCGAATTCAGCCCGCTGTATAGTACGCCCAGTGTCGTGATGATTCGCACTCGCGAATCATCCACACCAAATAGGATCGACCCCACAGTGGGGTTAAAATCTGGATTCTGAGCTGGCCAGTTCTTTGCGGGTTATCGCATTTTCTGTATATGAGTCCAGCGTCACCATGGAAACATGAAAGGTGGCATTGTCGTAGAACTACCGCAATGTAGGGAGCACAGAGTTATAGAGAACATCTCTATACTACTTAGAGGTAATGTGACCAGGGATATTTGTGGGCCAGAAAGCCCTGGAACACCAATACTGAAGCTCTTTTCAAAATGACATCATCAGTAACGGCTTCTGGGACCTCTGCAACCTGCCCTGCTGTCTGTCTCCTCTGCCGGGCGAAGTGACGGCTGCTGATTCCCTTTTGAGGGAATGGGAGGAGAGCACACTGTGTCCTTGTGACTGGGCCATCAGTCAATCAGAGCTCACGGGCTGGCAGCCAAGCAGGAGCCAGCCCGCGAACTTTGATTGGCTGACGGTCCAGTCACAGGGACACAGTGAGGGGAAGGACAGACGCGTGATGCGGCGGAGGAGACAGACAGCAGGGGGTCCACTCCCCAACAGCAGCGGTGAGTTGCACTGCTGCTGGGAAATTCTTACACATTGGGGGCATATGTGTTTCTGGCACTGTGGGGGCATACATGGCACCGTGGGAGCATATGTGTATCTGGCACTATTGGGGGCATATGTGTATAATACCCCCATTTTCATTGGCCGCACCCCATGTGGCTACACCCATTTTTTGTTTGCACACAGTACCGCTGAGGTTTTTTTTTTTTTTTTTTTTAGACTTGCACCAGTGGCTTGGGGGGGGGGGGGGAATTGTTCATCTGGTACTGCTGGGGGCATTAAGTTTCTGGCATTACTGCGGGTATTGGGGCATTGTGTAACTGGCACTACAGGTGTCATGTGTATATATGGCATTACTTGTGGCTTAATGTGTATATATGGCACTGCTGAGGGCATTATGTTTAAAAAATAATTTAGTTTATGCAACAGTTGATGCCCTGCCTTGGTAGCTCTGCCCACTTCTGCCCCACCCACAGTTCCTGAACCTACTTTCTTACAAAAATAGCACTGAATGTGACCATGCAGTATAACTAGTGGACCTATGCCCCACAGCATAACCCCACCACCTCCATTCTATACTGTACACTCTTCTGGTAATCGTCAAACCCCTCCTCCTGATCTTCAAAGTGATTTGTCACTCCGTGACACTCGCTGCCATTGGTCCACTATCCAGTGTTTGCACTCTTTACACCATCTTAAGTGCTGCGTTGAATTCTTCTTTGTGAATAGAGCAGCTGCTCACCCATAATATCCAAGTACATGGGCCTCCCTACAAAATGTTCTTGTCGAAACCAACACATTAGTGGCCATTTGGAACTTGTATGCATGTGGTAACCCCTGCTTTGCACTCTATGGTCCATGGGTTGCGGTTGGCTGAGGTCTTCCAGGGCGAAGTGCATTCCGGCAATGACCGCTCCTCTTACACATATTAATCACAAAAGCCCCAGTGGATTAAGGGACCTTCATAACATCCACAATACATCTCTCACACATGCCTCCGATCAGCCATCCTACATTGATCCCCTTTCAAACTCATTTAGCTTCTTCCAGAAATCCATTCCGTTAGCAGTTGATCTAATCGGAGCCCAGCTACCCGTTTATAACTTTACGAAAATGTGACGATAGCTGTCATTTTCACAATATTTTTAAACTCCTAAATAGGTCCATATAATCCATAAATGTTTAATTATTAAAAATAATTATTGAAGAATGATTTTACTGTAATTTGGTTAACCCCTTCCCGACATTTGACGTACATTTACGTCATGGTCGGGAAGCACTTCCCGACACATGGCGTAAATGTACGTCATGGATTTAAACTGTCACCGCGTCTATAGACGCGGTGACAGTTTCAACATGTCTGCTGTCCCTGACAGCAGACATGTCCGTGCATGCCCAGGGGGGGCTGCGATGCCGCCCCCCCGTCGGCGATCGCTGTGATTGGCTGTTCAGTGTGAACAGCCAATTACAGCGTTTTCCTGTGTCACCGGCGAATAACGTTCGCCGGTGACACGGGATCAGAGGTGATTGGTGCTGTAAAGTACAGCACCAATCACCGCGGGGTGTAAGGGTGACACTGGTGTCACCCCACCTCACCCCGCCCGCCCCCAAAGGCCGTGATTGGTCCGTCGGACCGACGGACCAATCACAGCCAAGGAGGGGGATTTAAACTAACGGTGACTGCACTGCAGACGCCATTCCGGTCTGGAATAGCGTGCAGTGCGGTCACCGTACCCCCCTGCCGCCATACTGACCAGAACCTTGCTCCATACTTGCTCCATACTTACCTGATCGCTGCTTCATCACTGCTTCCTGGATCCTGTTGCTACTTGTGCCTTTCTGTGAAATTGTGCTGCTGCAGTGTACTAGCTAGATAGAGAGATAGATAGAGAGATAGAGATAGAGAGAGATAGAGAGAGATAGAGAGAGATAGAGAGAGAGATAGAGAGAGAGATAGTGTCAGAGAGTGCTATATTTTGTGCTGCTGCAGTGTGATATAGTTATAGATAGAGAGAGAGAGATAGAGAGATAGATAGAGAGGCCTAGTGACAGAGTGCTATATTTTGTGCTGCTGCAGTGTGATAGTTATAGAGAGATAGAGAGAGAGAGATAGAGAGAGATAGTGTCAGAGAGTGCTATATTTTGTGCTGCTGCAGTGTGATATAGTTATAGATAGAGAGAGAGAGATAGAGAGAGATAGAGAGGCCTAGTGACAGAGTGCTATATTTTGTGCTGCTGCAGTGTGATAGTTATAGAGAGAGAGATAGAGAGAGAGAGATAGAGAGAGAGAGATAGAGAGAGGTAGAGAGAGAGAGATAGAGAGAGATAGTGACAGATTGTGCTATATATATTTTATATAACTGACTGCTGCCCCCTCCTTTTGTGCTGATCAGTATAAATTAACTGATCAGCAACTTTTTGGGGGCGCAGGGTTTTTTTTATATATAGATATACCTGTCAGTGCTGCTGCTGCAGTGTCATAGAGTGATAGATAGTGAGAGATAGAGAGATAGAGAGAGATAGTGACAGAGAGTGATAGAGAGTGCTAAATTTTGTGTCTGCTGCCCCCGCCTTTTGTGCTGATCACTATATCTGAGGTGATCAGCAACTTTTTTGGGGGTACAGAGGTTTTTGTTTTTTTATATATACCTGTCAGTTGCACCAAAGGTTGTGCACCTGTGGCACCCCGCTCTACCTCTTTTATTCCTGTGCCCCCAGGGAGTTAACATTGCAGCCAATGCTGCCAGAACAGGTCCTTTCCCCTGTCAGCAGGGCTGTGAGGGGTTAACAGACTCAGCTAGTGTCCCTGCACATGTGACAGGAAGCTGGGAGGTCAGAGGGGATCCCAGCAGCAGAGTGAGAGAGAGGACATGTGGAGAGAGGGTAAAAGCTTTGTGAAGAAGAGCTGCAACAACTCCAGTGTCAGAGAGAAAAGGAGAGTGCTGCCTAAAGACAGAGGGAACAAGTGCACTGAGGCATGTGAAAGGAAGATAAAGGAGGTTGCTGTCCCAAGTATGAGCAGAAGGAAGAGAGAGAGAGAGAGCACACTGCAGCACCCAGCAGAGGGGCCAGACAGCATGCAGCAGTATAGCCAGAGATTCATGTGGCAGAAGCCAGCAACACCCAAGGTACTGATCCAGTCCCCCTGAGACAGCATCTGCACCCTTGTAAGGGGATATCAGGAAATAGAGCCACCTCATAGACTCCCACTACAAAGGCTAGTACCCTACTGAGCCCTTCAGACAGGACAAGGTCTGCCTAACCCCAGTAAAAGTATATAGAAGCAGGGCAGAGAAGTGCCTGCTAGATTCACCCTGTCCAGGACAGATCTATATTGAGGCTATCCCTGCAGCCTGTTTTACAGTTACAAACAGGAGGTTACCCCTGAGCCGGGAATCTGCCTGCCCCTCAGTGAGGATTGTTGTTGTCATTCACCCTTCCCTAGGAATCATAAATAAGTGTGCACACTATCATAGGGACATACACTTATATGTTTGAGGACCCGTCGACGAGGGACCATTGGTTTGAGCCAGAGACTGGTATTCTGTGGCAGTGTATGTTAAATGATTTGTTGTTAGAGTATATTGAGATTTTTGAATCATTTAAATTGATTGCGGAAGTAGAGAGTGATTATTGTTTGATTTTATGCTTTACTATAAATGTCTGTTTATTGAGTATTTGTTACATCATTTGCAACTTATTGAAATATTGCAGCGGCCAGTCAGTGTAGTGGTAAATAAAATCACTGTCGCTGCTAATTGTGGTACTGTTGCTTTTGTGGGTCCTCCTTGGGTTGTGCCATTCCCTGCCACAGGTTCATCCAAGAAGAGGCCGTGAAGATCTGAAGCCGGCAAGTCCAGAGTCCAGGTACTCATCACACCACACCGTGTCAGTGAGTCTGTCACACTTGGCGTCACGAACAGGATCGGACATGGAAGTGCATAAAGGCAATCCCACCACATATGACCAATCCATCAGTGAAATGTCTGTCGCACTGGATGGAATCATCAAGATGATGACGGAGATGAGGAAAACCCTAGCTGACCAGAGAAGAGAACAGGAGGAATATGAGCATAGAAGATGGCGACGCGAATGCGACAGAAGGCGCAGACAGCAGTGGAATCCCCCATTGAGGTCAGAACGACTACCCTCTGACCGAGTCATCGTATGCCCACAGACTGCGAGAAGACACGTGAGAGGAGGTCCACCGACAGTGTTTCAGAACACAGCAAGAACATCCGGTGTGATACAGTCAAGGGATAGACCGCGAACCGGCCCAAGAAGAATGTCAGGTCGTGTCCTGTGGTTCAACGTACCACGCGGGTATGGCTTCATTCAACGCACAGATACAGGGCGTAGCGTGTATGTGCATTACACCGCCATTCAGCATGCCGACCCTGAGCACAACTTCCGGAGCCTGAAAAATGGCGAAACCGTAGAGTTTGAACTGGTGAACGGGAGGAGAGGCACCAAGGCCGCCAACGTGACCGGCCCGAATGGAATCCAGGTGCACAGCAACAGACACGCTCCAGAGCAACATTGGCGCTACCCGCACCATAAAGAGCCTCCACAGTACCATCAGCAAGGCTACCAGCACAACAGGACAACAAATGGCAAGAGTGACAGATTTACCGCCAACCCTCCTCAACCGGAACAGATGCCCCGCCCACCGGAACCTGACGTCACGAGGCAACGTGAACCGCTGAGAGAAAGCGAGAAACCGTTTGTGCTGAGTGAGGCAGTCCACCAGAACTGGCAAGAAGTGACCAGGCCTCACCTTCCCCCTGAGCTGACGCGGGAGTACGTACCCAGAATGGACAATGCCGACTATCGGGTGGCAAACCTAAGGCAGACAAATGCCAGGGTGATCGACCTGCAGAGAAGCCCTGAGATGGTGGTCCACATGGCTGCGACACAGACAGTGGAGCCATCAGAAGAAGAACGAGCAGAACCAGCTATGCCACCACCCGAACCCAAGGCTGAGATAGAAACGCCGAAGAGAGATGAGAAGGCCGAGACCTGTTCCATCAATGGGAAGCCTGTAACGAACAGAGAATATACAACCATATCAGGAGAAGAATTCGCCTTCAGGGTCCAGCAGGCGATACTGAGATCTAAGAAGCAAGACCGAGAGGCGAGATGTGCTTAGAGCCGTTTGCACACCGTGAGAGTGGGCACCATCCATGGACAACAGTGAAGCACCTGGACCGCAGAGGGATGGGAGTCCTGTGGCGGAGGGATGGTTGACCCAGGGAGCCCACTTTAGATAGCCAGGTGACAGCAGAAAGGTAGTAATGCGTACATGTTATTGAATGTATAATTGTACCTGTTTTATTTGACCGTTCAAATATTTTGTCATGGACATTGAAAGACTGTACTCAGGATTGAATGCCCCTGGTTGGTTGCCTGGGGACAGGCAAATTTCTAGCATGGAGGTATGTGGCACCCCGCTCTACCTCTTTTATTCCTGTGCCCCCAGGGAGTTAACATTGCAGCCAATGCTGCCAGAACAGGTCCTTTCCCCTGTCAGCAGGGCTGTGAGGGGTTAACAGACTCAGCTAGTGTCCCTGCACATGTGACAGGAAGCTGGGAGGTCAGAGGGGATCCCAGCAGCAGAGTGAGAGAGAGGACATGTGGAGAGAGGGTAAAAGCTTTGTGAAGAAGAGCTGCAACAACTCCAGTGTCAGAGAGAAAAGGAGAGTGCTGCCTAAAGACAGAGGGAACAAGTGCACTGAGGCATGTGAAAGGAAGATAAAGGAGGTTGCTGTCCCAAGTATGAGCAGAAGGAAGAGAGAGAGAGAGAGCACACTGCAGCACCCAGCAGAGGGGCCAGACAGCATGCAGCAGTATAGCCAGAGATTCATGTGGCAGAAGCCAGCAACACCCAAGGTACTGATCCAGTCCCCCTGAGACAGCATCTGCACCCTTGTAAGGGGATATCAGGAAATAGAGCCACCTCATAGACTCCCACTACAAAGGCTAGTACCCTACTGAGCCCTTCAGACAGGACAAGGTCTGCCTAACCCCAGTAAAAGTATATAGAAGCAGGGCAGAGAAGTGCCTGCTAGATTCACCCTGTCCAGGACAGATCTATATTGAGGCTATCCCTGCAGCCTGTTTTACAGTTACAAACAGGAGGTTACCCCTGAGCCGGGAATCTGCCTGCCCCTCAGTGAGGATTGTTGTTGTCATTCACCCTTCCCTAGGAATCATAAATAAGTGTGCACACTATCATAGGGACATACACTTATATGTTTGAGGACCCGTCGACGAGGGACCATTGGTTTGAGCCAGAGACTGGTATTCTGTGGCAGTGTATGTTAAATGATTTGTTGTTAGAGTATATTGAGATTTTTGAATCATTTAAATTGATTGCGGAAGTAGAGAGTGATTATTGTTTGATTTTATGCTTTACTATAAATGTCTGTTTATTGAGTATTTGTTACATCATTTGCAACTTATTGAAATATTGCAGCGGCCAGTCAGTGTAGTGGTAAATAAAATCACTGTCGCTGCTAATTGTGGTACTGTTGCTTTTGTGGGTCCTCCTTGGGTTGTGCCATTCCCTGCCACAGGTTCATCCAAGAAGAGGCCGTGAAGATCTGAAGCCGGCAAGTCCAGAGTCCAGGTACTCATCACACCACACCGTGTCAGTGAGTCTGTCACACACCTGCTGCACCTCACTGGTAATCAGTGTCGCATCACTGATCACCTTTTTTTTTTTGTGTGTGTGCTGTGGGGTCTTTTTTTAATTTTTTTTTTACACACACTGTGATTTTGTGGGTGTCCTGTGGCCGCTGTGCGCTGATCAGTGACGTACATCACTGATCATCTTTTTCGGCACAGGGTTGATCTATTTTATTTTTTTTTTTTGATCAAATTCCTGTTGCCTTTGAGCGCTGTTCAGTGACAGACGTTACTGACCAACATCTGTGCTCATTTTTTGACGCAGGACCTTTTTTTTTTTTTTTTTTTTAACCCCTTCAATTTTTTATTTTTAACCCCTTCATTTTTTTTTTTTTTTATTGGTATAAAGTATTTTTTTTTTTTCTGCACTACATACACACTACATATCCCCCGGGTTGAAATAAAGTTTGTACCCCCCCCCCTACACTATACACGTGTTGAAACATTTCACTACCAGTAACACAAAAATAAAAATGTCCTCCCAAATGTCCTCCCAAATGTCCTCCCAAATGTCATCACAGTCATCCAGAAGAATGTATTCAGCGGAGGAGGCATATGCCCTGCTTGCTTCTGACTCTGACACAGCCAGTGATGCAAGCGGGGAATTTGAAGGATTCGCCTTAAGCTCCTCTTCCTCCTCTGATGATGAGGGACCCCCTCAAAGACGCCCCCGTAGAGCAGCTGAGACCCCCCCCCCCAACAATTGATCTCGTATGGACCCCACCACCAGACAATTTTGAGCCCCAGGTTCCTGAGTTTTTGGCCATGCCAGGAATCCAATTTGATTCCACAGGTCTCAGAGAAATTGACTTTTTCAAATTATTTTTCTCTGATGATTTTGTAAATTTAATGGTGGACCAAACTAATTTATATGCCCAGCAGTTTATTGCTCAAAACCCCACGTCATCATTTGCTAGGTGGACCCCTGTAGATGCAGTAGAGATGATGACGTTTTGGGGTCTGGTGTTTCATATGGGCATAGTAAAAAAGCCAGAAATTAGGCAATATTGGAGTACAGATGTTCTGTACAGTACTCCATTTTACCGTATGGCCATGACCCGGACTCGATTTGAGACAATTCTTAAATTTATACATTACACCGATAATGCACAGTGCCCACCCAGAGATGATCCCACCTTTGACCGGCTATTCAAAGTCAGGCCGGTCATTGATCATTTCAGTGCCAAATTTGAAGAGGTGTACATCCCTGAAAAATTTATTTGTATCGACGAGTCCCTTATACATTTTAAAGGAAGGGTTAAATTCCGCCAGTACCTTCCCAGTAAGAGGGCAAGGTATGGCATAAAAATGTATAAACTGTGTGAAAGCACCTCAGGGTACACCCACAGGTTTAGGGTTTATGAAGGGAAGGATTCAAGAATTGAACCGCCAGAATGCCCCCCCTCCCTCGTAGGTGTTAGTGGGAAAATTGTCTGGGATTTAGTGCACCCCTTCCTGGATAAAGGTTATCACCTCTATGTGGATAACTTTTACACCAGCATCCCCCTGTTTAAGGCCCTTGGTTCAAGAGGTACAGCAGCTTGCGGTACTGTGCGCAAGAACCAAAGAGGCCTCCCAAAAACGCACATTGCCCAAGTAATGAGAAGGGGTGAAAGCAGGGGAATATGCAACGAAAATATGTTGTTGGTCAAATATAAGGACAAGAGGGATGTCCTTATACTGACAACAATTCACGGAGACAGTACCACCTCCGTCCCTGTACGAGGTACCAGTACCCACACCTCCAAACCTAATTGTATCCTGGATTACAATAGGTACATGGGCGGAGTGGATCTTTCAGATCAGGTACTGAAGCCGTACAGTGCCCTGCGGAAAACAAAAATCTGGTACAAGAAGGTGGCCGTGTATATCATCCAGATGGCACTGTATAACGCTTACGTGCTATTCCGTTCTACCGGCCAGAGGGGGACATTTATGCACTTTCAAGAGGAAGTCATAAAGGGCCTAATATTTGGGAACCAGCAGGCAGAGGGCCCCAGTACTTCTAGTACTGGCCCCCGTATTGTACCAGGGCAGCATTTTCCTGATGAAATCCCCTCCACTGGAAAAAAGGGCAGGACACAAAAAAGGTGCAAAGTTTGCTATAAAAAGGGAATAAGAAAGCAAACTATTTTCCAGTGTGACACTTGCCCCGACAAACCCGGCCTATGTATAAAGGAGTGTTTTAAAATATACCACACATCTATGGAATATTAGGTTCATAATTTCACCGTGCTTCGGGGGTCTTGCTAATGCCACATAGCACCCACCATTCATTCCACCAGAATCTGAGCCGCAAAATCCAAAAATCACTCCTTCCCTTCTGAGTCCTGCCATGCACCCAACTGGTATTTTTTGGTCACATGTGAGGCATTGCCGTACTCGGGAGAAATTGGGGCACAGATTTTGGGGTGCTTTGTCTCCTTCATTCCTTGTGAAAATTAAAAATTTTGAGCCAGAACTGCATTTTTGTGTAAAAAAATGTAATTTTTCATGTTCACTGCCCACTTGTATCAAAATTGGTGAAACCCCTGGGGGTTTGAAATGTACACTATACCCCTAGATGAATTCCCTGAGGGGTGTAGTTTGCAAAATGGGGTGACTTGTGGGGGGTTCCACTGTATTGGTGCAACATAGCACCCACCATTCATTCCACCAGAATCTGTGCTGCAAAATCCAAAAATCACTCCTTCCCTTCTGAGTCCTGCCATGCACCCAACTGGTATTTTTTGGTCACATGTGAGGCATTGCCGTACTCGGGAGAAATTGGGGCACAGATTTTGGGGTGCTTTTTCTCCTTCATACCTTCTGAAAATGAAAAATTTTGAGCCAGAACTGCATTTTTGTGTAAAAAATGTAATTTTTCATGTTCACTGCCCACTTGTATCAAAATTGGTGAAACCCCTGGGGGTTTGAAATGTACACTATACCCCTAGATGAATTCCCTGAGGGGTGTAGTTTGCAAAATGGGGTCACTTGTGGGGGGGTTCCACTGTATTGGTGCTTGGGGGGTCTTGCTAATGCAACATAGCACCCACCAAAATTCCACCAGAATCTGAGCTGCAAAATCCAAAAATCACTCCTTCCCTTCTGAGTCCTGCCATGCACCCAACTGGTATTTTTTGGTCACATGTGAGGCATTGCCGTACTCGGGAGAAATTGGGGCACAGATTTTGGGGTGCTTTTTCTCCTTCATACCTTCTGAAAATGAAAAATTTTGAGCCAGAACTGCATTTTTGTGTAAAAAAATGTAATTTTTCATTTTCACTGCCCACTTGTATCAAAATTGGTGAAACCCCTGGGGGTTTGAAATGTACACTATACCCCTAGATGAATTCCCTGAGGGGTGTACTTTGCAAAATGGGGTGACTTGTGGGGGGGTTCCACTGTATTGGTGCAACATAGCACCCACCATTCATTCCACCAGAATCTGTGCTGCAAAATCCAAAAATCACTCCTTCCGTTCTGAGTCCTGCCATGCACCCAACTGGTATTTTTTGGTCACATGTGAGGCATTGCCGTACTCGGGAGAAATTGGGGCACAGATTTTGGGGTGCTTTTTTTCCTTCATACCTTCTGAAAATGAAAAATTTCGAGCCAGAACTGCATTTTTGTGTAAAAAATGTAATTTTTCATTTTCACTGCCCACTTGTATCAAAATTGGTGAAACCCCTGGGGGTTTGAAATGTACACTATACCCCTAGATGAATTCCCTGAGGGGTGTAGTTTGCAAAATGGGGTGACTTGTGGGGGGGTTCCACTGTATTGGTGCTTGGGGGGTCTTGCTAATGCGACATAGCACCCACCAAAATTCCACCAGAATCTGAGCCGCAAAATCCAAAAATCACTCCTTCCCTTCTGAGTCCTGCCATGCACCCAACTGGTATTTTTTGGTCACATGTGAGGCATTGCCGTACTCGGGAGAAATTGGGGCACAGATTTTGGGGTGCTTTGTCTCCTTCATTCCTTGTGAAAATGAAAAATTTTGAGCCAGAACTGCATTTTTGTGTAAAAAAATGTAATTTTTCATGTTCACTGCCCAGTTTTATCAAAATTGGTGAAACCCCTGGGGGTTTGAAATGTACACTATACCCCTAGATGAATTCCCTGAGGGGTGTAGTTTGCAAAATGGGGTCACTTGTGGGGGGGTTCCACTGTATTGGTGCTTTGGGGGTCTTGCTAATGCGACATAGCACCCACCAAAATTCCACCAGAATCTGAGCTGCAAAATCCAAAAATCACTCCTTCCCTTCTGAGTCCTGCCATGCACCCAACTGGTATTTTTTGGTCACATGTGAGGCATTGCCGTACTCGGGAGAAATTGGGGCACAGATTTTGGGGTGCTTTGTCTCCTTCATACCTTCTGAAAATGAAAAATTTTGAGCCAGAACTGCATTTTTGTGTAAAAAAATGTAATTTTTCATTTTCACTGCCCACTTGTATCAAAATTGGTGAAACCCCTGGGGGTTTGAAATGTACACTATACCCCTAGATGAATTCCCTGAGGGGTGTACTTTGCAAAATGGGGTGACTTGTGGGGGGGTTCCACTGTATTGGTGCAACATAGCACCCACCATTCATTCCACCAGAATCTGTGCTGCAAAATCCAAAAATCACTCCTTCCGTTCTGAGTCCTGCCATGCACCCAACTGGTATTTTTTGGTCACATGTGAGGCATTGCCGTACTCGGGAGAAATTGGGGCACAGATTTTGGGGTGCTTTTTTTCCTTCATACCTTCTGAAAATGAAAAATTTCGAGCCAGAACTGCATTTTTGTGTAAAAAATGTAATTTTTCATTTTCACTGCCCACTTGTATCAAAATTGGTGAAACCCCTGGGGGTTTGAAATGTACACTATACCCCTAGATGAATTCCCTGAGGGGTGTAGTTTGCAAAATGGGGTGACTTGTGGGGGGGGTTCCACTGTATTGGTGCTTGGGGGGTCTTGCTAATGCGACATAGCACCCACCAAAATTCCACCAGAATCTGAGCCGCAAAATCCAAAAATCACTCCTTCCCTTCTGAGTCCTGCCATGCACCCAACTGGTATTTTTTGGTCACATGTGAGGCATTGCCGTACTCGGGAGAAATTGGGGCACAGATTTTGGGGTGCTTTGTCTCCTTCATTCCTTGTGAAAATGAAAAATTTTGAGCCAGAACTGCATTTTTGTGTAAAAAAATGTAATTTTTCATGTTCACTGCCCAGTTTTATCAAAATTGGTGAAACCCCTGGGGGTTTGAAATGTACACTATACCCCTAGATGAATTCCCTGAGGGGTGTAGTTTGCAAAATGGGGTCACTTGTGGGGGGGTTCCACTGTATTGGTGCTTTGGGGGTCTTGCTAATGCGACATAGCACCCACCAAAATTCCACCAGAATCTGAGCTGCAAAATCCAAAAATCACTCCTTCCCTTCTGAGTCCTGCCATGCACCCAACTGGTATTTTTTGGTCACATGTGAGGCATTGCCGTACTCGGGAGAAATTGGGGCACAGATTTTGGGGTGCTTTGTCTCCTTCATACCTTCTGAAAATGACAAATTTGGAGCCAGAACTGCATTTTTGTGTAAAAAAAATAATTTTTCATTTTCACTGCCCAGTTGTACCACAATTGGTGAAACCCCTGGGGGTTTGAAATGTACACTATACCCCTAGATGAATTCCCTGAGGGGTGTAGTTTGCAAAATGGGGTCACTTGTGGGGGGGTTCCTAACTTTTAGCATCTTATGGTGCCTTGAAACCTACATGGTGCCTAAAAAATAATCTCATAAAAAGGAGGCTCCAAAATCAAGTAGGTGCTCCTTCTATTATGAAGCCTGTGGTTTGGTCACCGTGCACACTAGGGCCACATATAGGATATTTATGAAAACAAAAGAATTGGGGGAATCAATTTTTAGTCACATTTCTCTAGTAAAATGTACTGTGTTCCTTATAAAAATGTATTAAAATTGCAAATCTGCAAAAAGAAATAAATTTTGAAATTTCACCTACACTTTGTTTTAATTCCTGTGAAACACCTAAAGGGTTAACAAACTTCCAAAATGCTGTTTTGAATACTGTGAGGGGTGCAGTTTTTGAAATGGCATCATTTATGGGGGTGTCTCACATACAAGTCCCTCAAAGTCACATCAGAACTGAACTGGTCCCTAAAAAAATCAGTGTTTGAAATTTTCTTGAAAATTTGAGAATTTGCTATTCATATTGTAAGCCTCCTAGTGTCCCAAAAAATTAAAAGGAAGTTGAAATAATGATGTCAACATAAAGTAGACATATGGTCTATGTTAGTTATTCACTATTTTGAGTGGTAAGATTATTTGTCTCACAAGCAGAAAATTTAACATTTTGCAAATCGCTAAATTTTCCATTTTTTCACGATATTTTGGTATTTTTCACAAAAAAACACAGACTGTATCGACCCAAATTTACCACTAATTTGAAGTACAATGTGTCACGAAAAAACAATCTCAAAACCACTGGGATAAGTAAAAGCAAAAAAAAGTTATCCCCACTTAAGTGAGACATGTCAGATTTGAAAAAAAGGGCTCTGTCAGGAACGCAAAAACTGGCTCTGTCAGGAAGGGGTTAAGAAGCTTTTGCATAATCCCCCTAAAGTACATTTTTCTATATGTTGTCCCTTTATGGATTAGCTGTGCCTAGTGTTACCACCTTTGTGTTGAGAGATTCCCGGACACTGCCCCGCCCCTTCACCCACCTTATGTGTTGTTGTTTTTTTTTTTTTACCTTTTGTGAAATCATTCTTGTTTGTGCACACCATAATGCCAGTTACATGTTACATAACACACAGTGGTACTTGTGAGTTATCCGGGCGTCCGATTTTTAAATCGGGTCGGATCGGGACATCGCATCGCATCGCATGCGACCATCGGATGCGATGCGATGCGATGACCCGATTTTTCCATAGGAATCAATGTTAAAATGGACTGAGTCCATTTTAACATGGAATTCAATGGGAAAAAGGGTCCTTTTCATACCCCTACTATCCAAGTGGGCATGGAGTTGGATATAAACCTTTGGCGAGCGTAGCGAGCCACCGAGCCCGAAGCGTGGCGAGCCCCGCGAGGGGACACGGAATACCGTCCCCTCGCGGGGCTCGCTTCGCTCGCCACGCTTCGGGCTCGGTGGCTCGCTACGCTCGCCACAGGTTTATATCCAACTCCATGCCCACTTGGATAGTAGGGGTATGAAAAGGACCCCTTTTTCCATAGGAATCATTTTAACATTGATTCCTATGGAAAAATCGGGTCATCGCATCCGATGGTCGCATGCGATGCGATGCGATATCGCATCGCATCGTATCTGATTGTATGCCTTAACTTAAGGCATACAATCAAAAAATCGGACGCCCGGATAACTCACAAGTACCCACACAGTAATGCCCATTACACGTTCTGCCACACACCGTGATGCCCATTACATGTTACGCCATACACTGCAGTGGCTATTACACATTAAGTTTTTTGTAAATGAAGGACCCAGGTGGAGATATATTAACCCCTTCCTGACAGAGCCAGTTTTTGCGTTCCTGACAGAGCCCTTTTTTTCAAATCTGACATGTCTCACTTAAGTGGGGATAACTTTTTTTTGCTTTTACTTATCCCAGTGATTTTGAGATTGTTTTTTCGTGACACATTGTACTTCAAATTAGTGGTAAATTTGGGTCGATACAGTCTGTGTTTTTTTGTGAAAAATACCAAAATATCGTGAAAAAATGGAAAATTTAGCGATTTGCAAAATGTTAAATTTTCTGCTTGTGAGACAAATAATCTTACCACTCAAAATAGTGAATAACTAACATAGACCATATGTCTACTTTATGTTGACATCATTATTTCAACTTCCTTTTAATTTTTTGGGACACTAGGAGGCTTACAATATGAATAGCAAATTCTCAAATTTTCAAGAAAATTTCAAACACTGATTTTTTTAGGGACCAGTTCAGTTCTGATGTGACTTTGAGGGACTTGTATGTGAGACACCCCCATAAATGATGCCATTTCAAAAACTGCACCCCTCACAGTATTCAAAACAGCATTTTGGAAGTTTGTTAACCCTTTAGGTGTTTCACAGGAATTAAAACAAAGTGTAGGTGAAATTTCAAAATTTCTTTTTTTTTGCAGATTTGCAATTTTAATACATTTTTTTAAGGAACACAGTACATTTTACTAGAGAAATGTGACTGAAAATTGATTCCCCCAATTCTTTTGTTTTCATAAATATCCTATATGTGGCCCTAGTGTGCACGGTGACCAAACCACAGGCTTCATAATAGAAGGAGCACCTACTTGATTTTGGAGCCTCCTTTTTATGAGATTATTTTTTAGGCACCATGTAGGTTTCTAGGCACCATAAGATGCTAAAAGTTAGGAACCCCCCCACAAGTGACCCCATTTTGCAAACTACACCCCTCAGGGAATTCATCTAGGGGTATAGTGTACATTTCAAACCCCCAGGGGTTTCACCAATTGTGGTACAACTGGGCAGTGAAAATGAAAAATTATTTTTTTTACACAAAAATACAGTTCTGGCTCCAAATTTGTCATTTTCAGAAGGTATGAAGGAGACAAAGCACCCCAAAATCTGTGCCCCAATTTCTCCCGAGTACGGCAATGCCTCACATGTGACCAAAAAATACCAGTTGGGTGCATGGCAGGACTCAGAAGGGAAGGAGTGATTTTTGGATTTTGCAGCTCAGATTCTGGTGGAATTTTGGTGGGTGCTATGTCGCATTAGCAAGACCCCCAAAGCACCAATACAGTGGAACCCCCCCACAAGTGACCCCATTTTGCAAAGTACACCCCTCAGGGAATTCATCTAGGGGTATAGTGTACATTTCAAACCCCCAGGGGTTTCACCAATTTTGATACAAGTGGGCAGTGAAAATGAAAAATTACATTTTTTTACACAAAAATGCAGTTCTGGCTCAAAGTTTTTCATTTTCAGAAGGTATGAAGGAGAAAAATCACCCCAAAATCTGTGCCCCAATTTCTCCCGAGTACGGCAATGCCTCACATGTGACCAAAAAATACCAGTTGGGTGCACGGCAGGACTCAGAAGGGAAGGAGTGATTTTTGGATTTTGCAGCACAGATTCTGGTGGAATGAATGGTGGGTGCTATGTTGCACCAATACAGTGGAACCCCCCCACAAGTCACCCCATTTTGCAAAGTACACCCCTCAGGGAATTCATCTAGGGGTATAGTGTACATTTCAAACCCCCAGGGGTTTCACCAATTTTGATACAAGTGGGCAGTGAAAATGAAAAATTACATTTTTTTTACACAAAAATGCAGTTCTGGCTCAAAATTTTTCATTTTCAGAAGGTATGAAGGAGAAAAAGCACCCCAAAATATGTGCCCCAATTTCTCCCGAGTACGGCAATGCCTCACATGTGACCAAAAAATACCAGTTGGGTGCATGGCAGGACTCAGAACGGAAGGAGTGATTTTTGGATTTTGCGGCTCAGATTCTGGTGGAATTTTGGTGGGTGCTATGTCGCATTAGCAAGACCCCCCAAGCACCAATACAGTGGAACCCCCCCACAAGTCACCCCATTTTGAAAACTACACCCCTCAGGGAATTCATCTAGGGGTATAGTGTACATTTCAAACCCCCAGGGGTTTCACCAATTTTGATACAAGTGGGCAGTGAAAATGAAAAATTACATTTTTTACACAAAAATGCAGTTCTGGCTCAAAATTTTTCATTTTCAGAAGGTATGAAGGAGAAAAAGCACCCCAAAATCTGTGCCCCAATTTCTCCCGAGTACGGCAATGCCTCACATGTGACCAAAAAATACCAGTTGGGTGCATGACAGGACTCAAAAGGGAAGGAGTGATTTTTGGATTTTGCAGCTCAGATTCTGGTGGAATTTTGGTGGGTGCTATGTCGCATTAGCAAGACCCCCCAAGCACCAATACAGTGGAACCCCCCCACAAGTGACCCCATTTTGCAAACTACACCCCTCAGGGAATTCATCTAGGGGTATAGTGTACATTTAAAACCCCCAGGGGTTTCACCAATTTTGATACAAGTGGGCAGTGAAAATGAAAAATTACATTTTTTACACAAAAATGCAGTTCTGGCTCAAAATTTTTCATTTTCAGAAGGTATGAAGGAGAAAAAGCACCCCAAAATCTGTGCCCCAATTTCTCCCGAGTACGGCAATGCCTCACATGTGACCAAAAAATACCAGTTGGGTGCATGGCAGGACTCAGAAGGGAAGGAGTGATTTTTGGATTTTGCAGCACAGATTCTGGTGGAATGAATGGTGGGTGCTATGTTGCACCAATACAGTGGAACCCCCCCACAAGTCACCCCATTTTGCAAACTACACCCCTCAGGGAATTCATCTAGGGGTATAGTGTACATTTCAAACCCCCAGGGGTTTCACCAATTTTGATACAAGTGGGCAGTGAAAATGAAAAATTACATTTTTTTACACAAAAATGCAGTTCTGGCTCAAAATTTTTCATTTTCAGAAGGAATGAAGGAGACAAAGCACCCCAAAATCTGTGCCCCAATTTCTCCCGAGTACGGCAATGCCTCATGTGTGACCAAAAAGTGGCAGGACTCAGAAGGGAAGGAGTGATATTTGGATTTTGCAGCACAAATTCTGGTGGAATGATGGTGGGTGCTATGTCGCATTAGCAAGACCCCCAAAGCACCAATACAGTGGAACCCCCCCACAAGTGACCCCATTTTGCAAACTACACCCCTCAGGGAATTCATCTAGGGGTATAGTGTACATTTCAAACCCCCAGGGGTTTCACCAATTTTGATAAAACTGGGCAGTGAACATGAAAAATTACATTTTTTTACACAAAAATGCAGTTCTGGCTCAAAATTTTTCATTTTCACAAGGAATGAAGGAGACAAAGCACCCCAAAATCTGTGCCCCAATTTCTCCCGAGTACGGCAATGCCTCACATGTGACCAAAAAATACCAGTTGGGTGCATGGCAGGACTCAGAAGGGAAGGAGTGATTTTTGGATTTTGCGGCTCAGATTCTGGTGGAATGAATGGTGGGTGCTATGTGGCATTAGCAAGACCCCCGAAGCACGGTGAAATTATGAACCTAATATTCCATAGATGTGTGGTATATTTTAAAACACTCCTTTATACATAGGCCGGGTTTGTCGGGGCAAGTGTCACACTGGAAAATAGTTTGCTTTCTTATTCCCTTTTTATAGCAAACTTTGCACCTTTTTTGTGTCCTGCCCTTTTTTCCAGTGGAGGGGATTTCATCAGGAAAATGCTGCCCTGGTACAATACGGGGGCCAGTACTAGAAGTACTGGGGCCCTCTGCCTGCTGGTTCCCAAATATTAGGCCCTTTATGACTTCCTCTTGAAAGTGCATAAATGTCCCCCTCTGGCCGGTAGAACGGAATAGCACGTAAGCGTTATACAGTGCCATCTGGATGATATACACGGCCACCTTCTTGTACCAGATTTTTGTTTTCCGCAGGGCACTGTACGGCTTCAGTACCTGATCTGAAAGATCCACTCCGCCCATGTACCTATTGTAATCCAGGATACAATTAGGTTTTGAGGTGTGGGTACTGGTACCTCGTACAGGGACGGAGGTGGTACTGTCTCCGTGAATTGTTGTCAGTATAAGGACATCCCTCTTGTCCTTATATTTGACCAACAACATATTTTCGTTGCATATTCCCCTGCTTTCACCCCTTCTCATTACTTGGGCAATGTGCGTTTTTGGGAGGCCTCTTTGGTTCTTGCGCACAGTACCGCAAGCTGCTGTACCTCTTGAACCAAGGGCCTTAAACAGGGGGATGCTAGTGTAAAAGTTATCCACATAGAGGTGATAACCTTTATCCAGGAAGGGGTGCACTAAATCCCAGACAATTTTCCCACTAACACCTACGAGGGAGGGGGGGCATTCTGGCGGTTCAATTCTTGAATCCTTCCCTTCATAAACCCTAAACCTGTGGGTGTACCCTGAGGTGCTTTCACACAGTTTATACATTTTTATGCCATACCTTGCCCTCTTACTGGGAAGGTACTGGCGGAATTTAACCCTTCCTTTAAAATGTATAAGGGACTCGTCGATACAAATAAATTTTTCAGGGATGTACACCTCTTCAAATTTGGCACTGAAATGATCAATGACCGGCCTGACTTTGAATAGCCGGTCAAAGGTGGGATCATCTCTGGGTGGGCACTGTGCATTATCGGTGTAATGTATAAATTTAAGAATTGTCTCAAATCGAGTCCGGGTCATGGCCATACGGTAAAATGGAGTACTGTACAGAACATCTGTACTCCAATATTGCCTAATTTCTGGCTTTTTTACTATGCCCATATGAAACACCAGACCCCAAAACGTCATCATCTCTACTGCATCTACAGGGGTCCACCTAGCAAATGATGACGTGGGGTTTTGAGCAATAAACTGCTGGGCATATAAATTAGTTTGGTCCACCATTAAATTTACAAAATCATCAGAGAAAAATAATTTGAAAAAGTCAATTTCTCTGAGACCTGTGGAATCAAATTGGATTCCTGGCATGGCCAAAAACTCAGGAACCTGGGGCTCAAAATTGTCTGGTGGTGGGGTCCATACGAGATCAATTGTTGGGGGGGGGGGGGTCTCAGCTGCTCTACGGGGGCGTCTTTGAGGGGGTCCCTCATCATCAGAGGAGGAAGAGGAGCTTAAGGCGAATCCTTCAAATTCCCCGCTTGCATCACTGGCTGTGTCAGAGTCAGAAGCAAGCAGGGCATATGCCTCCTCCGCTGAATACATTCTTCTGGATGACTGTGATGACATTTGGGAGGACATTTGGGATGCCATTTTTATTTTTGTGTTACTGGTAGTGAAATGTTTCAACACGTGTATAGTGTAGGGGGGGGGTACAAACTTTATTTCAACCCGGGGGATATGTAGTGTGTATGTAGTGCAGAAAAAAAAAAAATACTTTATACCAATAAAAAAAAAAAAAAATGAAGGGGTTAAAAATAAAAAATTGAAGGGGTTAAAAAAAAAAAAAAAAGGTCCTGCGCCAAAAATTGAAAAAAGCTGATCAGTGATGTACGTCACTGATCAGCGCACAGTGGCCACAGGACACCCACAAAATCACAGTGTGTGTAAAAAAAAAATTAAAAAAAGACCCCACAGCACTCACAAAAAAAAAAAAGGTGATCAGTGATGCGACACTGATTACCAGTGAGGTGCAGCAGGTGCACAACCTTTGGTGCAACTGACAGGTATATATATAAAAAAAAAAAAACCTCTGCACCCCCAAAAAAGTTGCTGATCACCTCAGATATAGTGATCAGCACAAAAGGCGGGGGCAGCAGACACAAAATTTAGCACTCTCTGTCACTCTCTATCACTCTCTGTCACTATCTCTCACTATCTATCACTCTAGGACACTAAAAAACCTGCACCCCCAAAAAGGGGGGGTAGCAGACACAAAATATACACTCTCTATCACTCTCTGTCACTATCTCTCTCTATCTCTCACTATCTATCACTATCTATCACTATCTATCACTCTATGACACTACAGCAGCAGCACTGACAGGTATATCTATATATAAAAAAAAACCTGCGCCCCCAAAAAGTTGCTGATCAGTTAATTTATACTGATCAGCACAAAAGGAGGGGGCAGCAGTCAGTTATATAAAAAATATATAGCACAATCTGTCACTATCTCTCTCTATCTCTCTCTCTCTATCTCTCTATAACTATCACACTGCAGCAGCACAAAATATAGCACTCTGTCACTAGGCCTCTCTATCTATCTCTCTCTCTATCTCTCTCTATCTCTCTCTCTCTATCTATAACTATATCACACTGCAGCAGCACAAAATATAGCACTCTCTGACACTATCTCTCTCTCTATCTCTCTCTATCTATCTCTCTATCTAGCTATTACACTGCAGCAGCACAATTTCACAGCACAGGAAGGCACAAGTAGCAACAGGATCCAGGAAGCATCCAGCACACTACTAGGCACAGATCAAGCAGTGATCAAGCAGCGATGAAGCAGTGATCAGGTAAGTATGGAGCAAGGTTCTGGTCAGTATATGGCGGCAGGTGGCACGGTGACCGCACTGCACGCTATTCCAGACCGGAATGGCGTCTGCAGTGCAGTCACCGTTAGTTTAAACCCCCCTCCATGGCTGTGATTGGTCCGTCGGTCCGACGGACCAATCACGGCCTTTGGGGGCGGGCGGGGTGAGGTGGGGTGACACCAGTGTCACCCTTACACCCCGCGGTGATTGGTGCTGTACTTTACAGCACCAATCACCTCCGATCCCGTGTCACCGGCGAACGTTATTCGCCGGTGACACAGGAAAACGCTGTAATTGGCTGTTCACACTGAACAGCCAATCACAGCGATCGCCGACGGGGGGGCGGCATCGCAGCCCCCCCTGGGCATGCACGGACATGTCTGCTGTCAGGGACAGCAGACATGTTGAAACTGTCACCGCGTCTATAGACGCGGTGACAGTTTAAATCCATGACGTACATTTACGCCATGTGTCGGGAAGTGCTTCCCGACCATGACGTAAATGTACGTCAAATGTCGGGAAGGGGTTAAGCTTTGGAGAGAGGGAATGTGGAAATGTTGTCCAAATCCACCAATCCGCTTCTGTCAATTCTAGTACAGTCTATGAAATGCCTGAAGGTTATTTTAGGAAACTTCTACACTTTATCTCTCTACAATGCTTGGTACATCTCCCTCCCTGTGTTGAGAATATGGGGGGAATTCAATCTTTCACTTTATGATGGCAGGATCTCACTCAAAGGTGTTCACTTCCCCATAGGGTAGAGAGCACTTTTGGGTGAACAGGGAGGCAAAATGGAATGGCAATTGGCTTTCGCCTATGAGACTTCTGATTTCTGAGTGTCTTGGGGCGGGATGTATTAATATACATCTCCGCCCAGCCACTGCAATGCTACCGCATATGTACTAACATATGTGGCTAGCATCGGAGTGTGGTGACTGAGACCCCCGCGATACCTGTAATGTGGTTTGCGGGGGTCTCCGTCACATCCCGGTGGCTGTCAGTGTCCCCGGCGTCTCCTCCTCCCCCTGCAGTCGGCTGTGACACCTGCCGGGGGAGGAGATCGATGGAGGACGGGAGGGGGGCTCGCGCCGATGGCGGGCGGTCACAGAAGCCCATAGGCTTCTATAGGGTATCGCCACCCAAAGGTGGCGATACCCTGCCCGGCGGAGACGGGGCGGACGGGTAATGGTACATAGGAAAATGCAATAAAACTCCAGTTTTACTGCATTTTCCCTTTAGTACATCCCACCCTTAGACTTTAATTTTCATTTCTCTCATCTGCTACCAGCGATGGCGTCTGCTGATCTGAGACGGGAGCTGGACTGTTCCATCTGCCTGAACATTTATACAGATCCTGTCACCCTGAGATGTGGACACAACTTCTGCCGGGCCTGTATTGATCGTGTGCTGGATACACAGGAAGGGACTACAGTATTTACCTGTCCAGAATGCAGAGCAGAGTATCTGGATCGTCCTGCACTAGAGATAAACAGAAAGCTCTGCAATATAGCAGAACGTGTACGCTCTATTCCACAGGAAGGAACTGGGATGTTCTGCTCTTATTGTGTCCACTCTCAAGTACCTGTTCTTAAAGTCTGTCTGAAGTGTGAAGCTTCTCTCTGTGATATACATTGGAGGACACACAGCAAGTCAGCAGAACATGTCTTGGTCGATCCCACCACTTCCTTGGAGAAAAGAACATGTTCCCTCCATAAAGAGATCTTGAAGTATTTCTGCACTGAGGACAATGTCTGTATCTGTGTGTCCTGCAGTTTGGCCGGAGAGCATCGGGGGCACGTGGTGGAGATGCTGGGTGAGGCCTCTGAGAAGAAGAAGGAGAAACTGAGAAATTTTCTGCAGAAACTGACTAGAAAAAGAAAAGGGACTGATCTGAGTATCCAGAGTCTGCAGAAACGCAGGAGAGAATATCCAAAAAAAGCAGCTGGTTCAAAAAAGACAGTCACTGCTCTGTTTAGAGACATCAGGAGACAACTGGTGGACCTAGAGAAGAGAGTGCTGAATGAGATCTCTAGGCAGGAAGAGAGTGTTTCACTCTCAGTCTCCGATCTGATTCAGCAGCTGGAAATGAAGAAGGATGAGATTGCCGGGAAGATGTGTCAGATTGAGGAGCTGGGTAACGTGTCTGATCCAATGACTGTCTTACAGGAACCAGACACAGGTGACTTGTCTGATACAGAGGAGCCATGTTCCATGACTGATCCAATGACTATTAACCAAAAACAGGATAGTGAAGAGAGCGAGGAGGAGAAGGTGGTGGAGGAAAGCACTGAGGAGAACAACGAGAAGGAGGGCATTGAGAAGGGGGATATAGAGGAGGCTGAAAGATATGATGAGCATGACCATAAAGTGGGAGATCTGAATATGGGTCTTATCTCAGGGAAATTAGCAATATTATCTGATATACTAACAGGAATAAATGTATGCTTCTATGTGCAGGCACCAGCAGACATATCACTGGATGTAAACACAGCGTATGATTGTATACTTAGATCAGGTGACCTGAAAACTGTATTCACATCTTCAATGCAAGATCAGCCAGAGACACCAGAGAGATTTGAGGATTATCCTCAGGTACTAAGCACCAGGGGATTCTCCTCAGGGCGACATTACTGGGATGTGGATGTCAGTAATGCAGACATGTGGTATGTGGGGATGTGTTATCCCAGTATAGACAGGGAAGGGGAGGAGTCACGAATTGTATTTAATGACGTGTCTTGGTGCTTGGAGAAAATCGAAGATCACTATTCAGTGACACATGATGATGACGAGATCAAGTTACCTGGCAGTATTCCCTATGATAGAGTGAGGGTGTATCTGGATTATGAGGCAGGACAGCTGTCCTTTTATTCTGTGAGTGACATGATCAGACACTTACACACCTACACTGCCACCTTCACTGAGCCCCTTCATGCTATATTAGGTGTATGGGAAGGGGGTTCTGTACAGATATGTGTGGATAGCCTGGAGCAGTCAGGGAGAGGAATCTGATTGGTGGGACATTAGTGCAAAGAATGATGCAGTGGATACAGATGTATATACAGACAGTGAGTCTGGTGCAGGGAATTGGTGTATAATTGTGTGGGCACTGCAAGTTGTGTATTCAGTGTTACAGTAGTTGTGTCATGTCCAACATTATCTGTTGTTCTATTCCTGACAGGGCAAATATGTATCCTCCATAGTCATTTGTACCAATCAGCATAATATTTCTATGTAACTCTATAGTTATGAGTATTCTTCAGTTATTTATTAGTGATGTAACTAATAAAGGTTCCGGAATGTTTCTGGTATCTTGCATTATTGTCTCAGTAGCTGTTGTGGTGCGACAGTCCTGGTTTTTCTGTATGAAGATATCAAACATCTCTATGGTAAAGCGGTCACCTAGAGAAGACCTACCCCACTTCTGTCAGGGATCAGCATGTGTTGTGGGCACAGAACCGGGAAACCAATGACCTGCTGTAATGGGTGTGGTTGAAAGGGTCAACCGTATCTAGAGCGACAGTCAATAGACAGTCAAATTACAGTTGACCCGGATTTAACGTGGAAGCGTCGGATCCGGGATCAAGATCCCAGGCCCGAGCCGGCATAGCGATCTGAAAGGGGTATCACAAACCTGAATCAGGCTCTTAATATGATATGGTGGCTGGAGAGATACAGCTGATATAATTTGCAGGGGGTGCAGTATACACACAGGAGTTAGGGAGGGGCCCTATACTGCACACCCTATGTAATGAGTGGTGCTGCCTTGCTGAGACTAATAGTGCCACACACTAAGAGGGGAAAAAGAGGCATATGCACTATTCAAAGGATGGGGCAGATGTATTATAGCGCACAGCGTGGGAAGGGACATCAACAAGATGTATTAACATATTTTTTCTACCAAAGCGGGGGAGCACAAACTCCCCCCTCCGGCGATGCCCCCCCCCCCTCCTGGAGACAGCACATCAGTTTACATGCGGGCAGACAGACAGCCCCTCGGCCAGCTGGACGGGCATGCTCGCGGTCTTGCTACTCACGCGAGATCTCCATCGCAGCCCAGAGCCAACAGCAGGGACAGCCCTGTCCCTACTGTTGAGATAGGACTTCCCCACCCTGTAGATAGCAGCAAGGTCAGTGCTGCTGAACTTTCATACATTCACCCTGCATATCGGCCTGCAATCCATATATATATATATATATATAATTTTTTTTTTTTTATACAGTCGTTTTTTATTGAATTTTCAACAGATCCCGATACCCAAACAGACAGATCAATGTACATATGGTATACAGCAAGTGAGTGGCATAGGGGGAAAATAAATTAGTATGCCAAGCGTAGCAAGGCACCCGGCCTGCTGCGTGGTGAGTGCAGCAAGCCCGCAAGGGTGATGATCCCCCCCCCTCTCGTTGGAATTCCGGCGGTCATGATTCCGGCGTTGGGATTTCAAACCAATCCCAAATATCTAGTATAATGAAACAGGCGTATATGGTAGAAATGTATCTAAGTATAATGCACAAAGTCACCCATTGCACATTGTAGAGAGAATATCTACGTACCAAATCAGGGGGAATAACAAAAGAATACATTGGCATTGAAGTGTCAAACAATAAAAAAAAAAACTTACCACAAAAACCCCCCCACCCTGTACAACCCACCCCCAATGTAGGCGTACTTGGATCCCATAAACTAAACCTACCCCTACCCCACTATCTATCTATTGTGGACTAGAGAAAGGAAGTAAATTAGTGGCCCTTAACTAAAACCGAGTCAAAGCTACATCAGCAATAGAACATTCCTATGTTAGCTAAATTATGCCAAAAAAATAAAAATAATAATCTACCCCTCTCCCCCTACCCACCAACTAACTACACTAACTAATTCCAAGTCCTACCCAAACTCTTTCATATATAAACTAGAATATCAGCGGAGAATTGCAGGGGAAACAGCCACCACTCCTAGGCAAGATGGCGCCGACATCCCACGTTCGAAGAGCTATATGTGAGGCTGCAGCAGGGATGGTGGCCTCTCAGCGGGTGTATCCATGCCACTCCACAACCTCACAGCCCCACTCACCACCAGGAGTCGGGAGCAGAGCACCGCAGGAGGAAGGTGGCGGCGCCTCTGGAGAGTATCCCCCCGGCGCAGCAGCACGGCAGGACCAGGCCGGAGCTGCAGAGCAGGGAGAAGCCGATCCAAGATGGCACCCATGTCCGGAGGAGAGGGAGCACGGAGCGCAGCGGGCCCAGGCAGCCGCCGAAGCCTCCACAGGCTGTCTATGAGAGCCGCGGGCGGCACAGGAGGTGCAGGAGAGACTCCGGAGGGCAAAGAGGTAAGGATGGTGCGCCCACGGTCCCTGGGGCAGGATTTTAGCAGAGCTCTCAAACCCAGCATCCACTCACATGCCCGTTCAAGCCATGGCCCCTGGCCTGCTATCATTTAGATAGCAGGGGCGCATACCACCCCTGTCATTTAGCGCTCACCGGCTGCTTCATACATGGGGGAGAAGCGGTATCCATGCACATAACATCTGCTGATACCCCTTCTCCCCCATAACGACACTTCCTACATCTGCCCTAATACTAGTTATACATTTTGTAATAAGTTTTGCAATAAATATTTTGCTTTTCACAATCTTGGTCAGGATTATGGGTTTACACCTCCTCCCTTTCCAGGTAACATCATCGGATAAGTCCCTAACATTCTAAAGGCACCATACACTTGTCTGATAATATTTTCTGTAGGCACTCCTCCCTTCTACAGGCACTCCTCCCTTCTACTATATCACCTTCTCACTGCTCATTTTAGGCTACACCAGGGGTAGCCAACTCCAGTCCTCAAGAGCTACCAACAGTTCACATTTTTTCAGCTCACCTCACAGGTGCACTCATTACTGACCAACACATTTTAAAAGATCCAAAGGTGGTGCCAAATACTTCACTTGTGATTCTCTTAGTAGACATGGAAAACGTTAACTGTTGGTAGCTCTCGAGGACTGGAGTTGACTACCCTTGGGCTACACCAGTGGTAGCCAACCCTAGCACTCGAGAGCTACCAACAGTTCACATTTTCCAGACAGCCTAGCTGCTGCACTCATTAATCACTGACACATTTTAAAAGATACACATATGGAGCTAACTAGCTCACTTGTGATTCTGTGAGGAAACCTGCAAAACATGCACTGTTGGTAGCTCTCGAGGACTAGGGTTGGCTACACCAACTCCATTCTATATTGCCCCTCTGAACAACTTCTGTATTGAAATATGGCTCCTTGTTCCTGTCCCATACCAGTCCTCGCTCTCAGGGCTCGCCCCCTCAATTTTCACACCGCTAACATGCACCCACAAACCACACAACCTAATTGCTATCTCCCCTGTCCCTTCCTTTCTCCTGTGCTCTCTGGGATGCTAGATCAATCTGCAACAAGCTTCCAAATATCCATGACCTCTTCATCTCCCACTTTTTTAACCTTCTCGCCATCACTGAAACCTGGCTGTCCTCCTCTGACACTACCTCCCCTGCTGCCCTCTCCTATGAAGGCCTCTCCTTCGCCCACTTGGTCAGACCTGATGGCCGCCAGGGTGGAGAAGTGGGCATCCTGTCCCCCAGCTGCACCTTCCACGTCATCCCACCTGAGCCCGCCCCAACACATTCTCCACCTTCTGAGGTACACACTATCCGCCTCTTCTACCCCATTCACCTCCTTGTGGCTGTGATCTACCACCCCTGTGGCCCCTGCTCCTCTTTCCTTGATAACTTTGCTGCATGGCTACCATACTTTCTTGCCTATGACCTCCCCTCTATCATCCTCGGTGACTTTAACATTCCTGTTGACGGGTTGGGATCATTTGGTCTGCATCATTATGGCCGACACCATAAGGTCGACATGGTTCTAGGTCGACAGGTCTTTAGTTCGACAGGTCATTAGTACGACATTGTCTAGGTCGACATCCGTTTTTTGACCTGAATGTCAACACAGTCAACATGGACACAGTTTAAAGTGCACTACACTTGCTGCGCTTGCAATGCGTCGGGCACGGTGCCTCGCTACACTCGGCACACTATTTTATTCTCCCACCATGTCCTAGTGCAGGGGTGGGGAACCTTTTTTGTGCCAAGGGCCGTTTGTAAAGGGAAAAAAATCCTTCGGGGGCCATAAGTAAAAATTTCTCTTACAAATTGTCCTGCTGCAGCCATCCCACGCTCCAGCGGCTGCCGCTGAATAGGACTGACAGTCTCCGGCTGCTGTTGATTAAGAGGAATCTCGCGAGAAATACCGACCTCAAGTGAGAATTCCCTTGTACTTGACTCTCGGCAAAGCCGCTGGGCAGGTGGGAGAGCCACTCAAACCGGCTATGGGGGCCGCATACGGCTCACCGGGCCTGAGGTTCCCCACCCCTGCCCTATTGGATAGTAGGCCATGAAATACCGTGTGTGGGCACATGTTGGCTCAAAAAACAGTGAAAAACTCAATGTCGACCTTTTGACTGTCGACCTAGACAATGTCGAATTAATGACCTTTTGACCTAGACCCATGTCGACCTAATGACTGTCGACCATAATGCTGTAGACCAAATGACACATCCCCTGCAATATAGCAGAACGTGTAACCCTGAGATGTGGACACAACTTCTGCTGGGCCTGTATTGATTGTGTGCTGGATACACAGGAGGGGACTACAGTATTTACCTGTCCAGAATGCAGAGCAGAGTATCTGGATCGTCCTGCACTAGAGATAAACAGAAAGCTCTGCAATATAGCAGAACGTGTACGCTCTATTCCAGAGGAGGGAACTGGGATGTTCTGCACTTATTGTGTCCACTCTCAAGTACCTGTTCTTAAAATCTGTCTGAAGTGTGAAGCTGCTCTCTGTGATATACATTGGAGGACACACAACAAGTCAGCTGAACATGTCTTGGTTGATCCCACCACTTCCTTGGAGAAGAGAACATGTTCCCTCCATAAAGAGATCTTGAAGTATTTCTGCACTGAGGACAATGTCTGTATCTGTGTGTCCTGCAGTTTGGCCGGAGAGCATCGGGGGCACGTGGTGGAGATGCTGGGTGAGGCCTCTGAGAAGAAGAAGGAGAAACTGAGAAATGTTCTGCAGAAACTGACCGCCAAGAGAAAAGGGGACTGAGAAAAGTATCCAGAGTCTGCAGAAACGCAGGAGAAAAAATCCCAAAAAAGCAGCTGGTTTAACAGAGACAGTCACTGCCCTGTTTAGAGACCTCAAGAGACAGCTGGATGACCTAGAGAAGAGAGTGCTGAAGAAGATCTCTAGGCAGGAAGAGAGTGTTTCATTCGCAGTCTCCAATCTGATTCAGCAGCTGGAAACGAAGAAGGGTGAGATTGCCAGGAAGATGTGTCAGATTGAGGAGCTTGGTAACATGTCTGATCCAATGACTGTCTTACAGGAACCAGACACAGGTGACTTGTCTGATACAGAGGAGCCATGTTGTATGACTGATCCAATGACTATTGTCCTCAAAAAGGCAGTGGAGGAAGAGGGGGGCACTAAGAAGGAGGAGGGAGATACTGAGAAGAATGAAGAGGCGGTCATTGAGAAGTTGAATAGAGAGGAAAGTGGAAGACCTAATGAGCATGCCAATAATGTAGGGGACCTGGATGTGGGTCTTATATCAATGAAATTACTAATATTATCTGATATAACAGGAATAAATGTATGTTTCTATGTGCAGGCATCAGAAGACCTATCACTGGATGCAAACACAGCGGGTAATAATATACTTATCTCAGCAGACATGAAAACTGTATTCACGTCTTCAATAGAACAGAATCAGCCAGAGACACCAGAGAGATTCTGGGATTATCCTCAGGTGTTAAGCACCAGGGGATTCTCCTCAGGGCGACATTACTGGGATGTGGACGTCGGTAACGCAGACAACTGGCGTGTGGGGATGTGTTATCCCAGTGCAGACAGGAGAGGGGAGCAGTCACAAATGGGATATAATAACAATTCTTGGTGCTTGGATAGGACTTCTGATGAGGAGCATTCAGTGATACATAACGGTGAGACGATCCCGTTACCTGCCAGTGTTCCCTATGATAGAGTGAGGATTTATTTGGATTATGAGGCAGGACAGATGTCCTTTTTTTCTATGACCTTTTATTCTGTGAGTGACATGATCAGACACTTACACACCTACACTGCCACCTTCACTGAGCCCCTTCATGCTGTATTAGGTGTATGGGAAAGGGATTCTGTACAGAAATATGAGAGGAGACTGGAGCTGGTGGGAGGGGAATCTGATTGGTCGCATTACATAATATGATGCAGTGGATACAGATGTATATACAGACAGTGAGTCTGGTGCAGGGAATTGGTGTATAATTGTGTGGGCACTGCAAGTTGTGTATTCAGTGTTACAGTAATTGTGTGTCATGTCCAATGTTATCTGTTCTATTACTGACAGGGCAAATATGTATCAGTCATACAGTCATGTGTATCAAACAGCGTATTTATATGTAACTAAAGTTATGAGTATTCTTCAGTTATTTGTTAGTGATGTAACTAATAAAGGTTCTGAAATGTTTCTGGTGTCTTGCATTATTGGGCTGGGGACTATAGGCTGCATTTGATGGGACTTTACCATCCTTGCTGCCATGTGCCTGCATCATCGGGGGCAGCACTGCAGGTGGGGAAGGTGTGTTGTGCAGAGCGATAAAGCTGTCTAACATTTGTGGGCTGCATGCAAAACCAGCCAGTATTTACCCTGCACAGAACAAATATAAATGTACTAGCTCCCCCTGCAGGGCAACATGGTTTCTTCCAGACACAAAGTTACTTTATGTTTTTGCTTTCTGTACACCCCTTTCACATCACACCTCGGACCCTGGTAATTACTGGGTTGATGACGTGACGACTCGGGTCGAGGTGTCGCGCTATAGCTTACTACCCAGGTCATCCTTTTTATAATGGGCGGACCTGGGTTTAACGTGAAAGCATCGGCCCGGGTTGGTTCTGGAATGGACCCGACATCAAGATCCCAGGTCCGACCCGGCATTGCCATGTGAAAGGGGTATCACAAACATGAATCAGGCCCTTACTGTTATATGGTGGCTGGAGAGATGCAGGGGAAGCAGTATACACACAGGAGATATAGGCCCTTATTCTGATCGGTGCGGCTGGAGCCGAATATGCGGCCAGGACCATGCGACCTAAACCACGCCTTTCGTACGGATCGCTCACTCTGTCCGAATGCGGTAATCCGCTGACCGCACGGAGCACGAGTGTATTTCTTACGGATACACCTCCTCCATCTCTTGGAACCTCCCCCATCATTCGATGGTCGCAGAACATCGAATGCAGGACCGAGTGATCCGCCAGCTCCCGTAACCTCAGACCACACGGGCATTTCTCCGTGCAAAAGCAAGGATCTGGGCGGGCAGCTGACATCCGGCAATGTCATATGTCCGCCCCCTACACGTGTGTCACGGCCGCATTACCATACGGACGCCCAGCGTTTTCATGGGAACGCCCATGAAACGCGGGGTGTAAACATATGGTAATGAGCCCAAACAACCCTTCACGCCCCTCTCCACCCCCTGTTCGTAGTGTACACATTTCATGCGGAATTTGGCCGTGCTTCCCGCTCGCACATGCGCAGAGACGCCTCTGCACATGCGCAGACACAAAACATCGGCGGCACGAACGCATGCGGATATTACCGCACCAACGAGAATAAGGGCCTTAGGGAGAGGCCCTATACTGCACTCCCTATGTAATGAGAGGTGCTGCCTTGCTGAGACTTATAGTGCCACACACTGGATTGACTAAACTAAAAATGCGGTTAAAACCCTGTTATTGGGGTTTTTACCGCATTTTCATAGGCATTAAAGCCCCACCGCCGGGGCTTCGCCAGCTCTAGCCGGTACCTTGTACCCGGTAATTAGCTGCGATGTGAAAGGGGGGTAACTCACCGCGGGGGTGATTCTCGTTCATTCATCATCGATGTTTTGGGGACTGCACATGGTCTATTATGCGCATGTGCAGCCCCCCCCCCCTTTGCGAATGGCTTAAAGTTTCTTAAAGCTTCTAAAAATGAAAAAAAGGTGATGTTGCCCATAGCAACCAATAAGATTGTGTCTATCATTTCTCTATTGCATCTTAGAAAATGATTTAATCTGATTGGTTGCTATGGGCAACATCAACTATTTATCTTTTTTGAAGCTTTAGTAAATTTACCCCCAAGGTTGACCTGCATTGGGTCGACCACTGAAGGTCGACATGGCTTAGGTCGACACATGAAATAGGTTGACATGATTGGGAGGTCGACACAAGTATTAGTTTGACGTGAGCTTTTCATTGCTTTTTGAGCTGGTAGGCGATATTTCATGCCTACCCAGTGGTGTAGCGAGGTGCCACGGCGCCTGGAGCAAGGGCATGTTTCCCCCCCCCCCCCCCCATTTGTAGTAGGTGAGGCTCCTGCTCCGTGAAAAGTGGGCACGGCCCAACATTATACCACACACCGTAATGCCCATTGCACATCTTATCAAACTTTGTAATTCCAATTACACATAAGGCCACAGCCATAATGCCAATTACACATAAGGCCACACATGATGCCCATTACATACTATATAACACACCGTAATGCCCGTCGCATACTAACACACCGCAATGCCCGTCGCATACTAACACACCGCAATGCCCATCACATACTAACACACCGCAATGCCCATCACATACTAACGCACCGCAACGCCCATCACATACTAACGCACCGCAACGCCCATCACATACTAACGCACCGCAACGCCCATCACATACTAACGCACCGCAACGCCCATCACATACTAACACACCGCAACGCCAATCACATACTAACACACCGCAACGCCCATCGCACACTATTTAACAAACCGTAATGCCCATTACACATTTAACACATAAGTGCCACTTACCTACATGCTCAATGCCAGGGGCTTCATGCTCGATGCCAAGGGGGACTGAAATTTGCTCACAGGGAGGGAAGGTGTGAGTAAATGATAGTGCAGAGGAGGGAGGGTGGGAGTGATAGTGCACAGCAGGGTGGGCGGGTGAGGATAGTGCACAGCAGGGAGGGTGGAAGTAGGGTGGCCAATCCTGGGATCGGGATCCCGGGATTTGGCCCCCAAAATGCCGGGATTTCAATCCCGGGATTGGAGATTCCAATCCTGGGATTAGACTGCGCATGCGCAGTCTAATTCTGGACAGCGTCTGAGCACTCACTCAGACGCTGCCCGGCTTCTCCCATACCCGGCGTGCGGCCTGCGCAGCGTGATGAGGTCAGCTGTCACGCTGTGCAGGCCACACAGTCACCCACACGCCCAGCAACCCGGCTCAAAACACCTTATCAGTCCAGCACAGTGCACGCCTGCCCAGCTACCCGCCCACCCAGCTACCCATCCAAGCTACCCGACCGCCTGCCCAGCTACCCGACCGCCCACCTAGCTTCCCGACCACCCGTCCGCCCCCCTGCCCAGCTACCCAACCTCCGGACATACACGGCTCCCAGCAACCCGGCTAGCAGACATACCTGCAGCTCACCTGGCTCCCAGCAATATCTGCACGCTCGCCCACCCACCCAGCACCCACAAATGTAAGTACTGTGAATGTGCAGGGTGGCCGGGGCGTTTTTTTCAAATTAGGGAAGCCAATCCCGGGAATCCCGGGATTGAGCATTTTTCAATCCCGAATCCCGGGATTGAAAAAATGCCCCGGGATTGGCTTCCCTAGGTGGGAGTGATAGTGCACAGCAGGGTGGGCGGGTGAGGATAGTGCACAGCAGGGTGGGCGGGTGAGGATAGTGCACAGCAGGGTGGGCGGGTGAGTATAGTGCACAGCAGGGTGGGTGTTAGAGGATAGTGCACAGCAGGGTGGGTGGGTGGGAGAGGATAGTGCAGAGATTAGTGCACCCCACCCACAGCCGGCAAAGCAGCAGCGGTGCTTTCCGCGCACCCCCTCCCCCCTGTTGCCGGGCTTGCCCGCTCCCGGCTCCCCGCTGTGCACGGTGCTGCTATTTAAAAGTCACTCACATCTCCCGCTGGACCGCGCTAGCCAATAGGCGCTAGCGGTCCAGCAGCCAATCAACTGGTGGCTGCTGGACAGCGAGCGCGGTCCAGCGGGAGATGTGAGTGACTTTTAAATATACCACGTCTCCTGGATGCAGCGGGGAGCCGGCGGGGGAGCCGCACTGAGTTGGGCACCTGAGCGGGCGAGATGGCGGCACCGCCCTCGCTACGCCTCTGTGCCTACCCATCCACTGGGGTGTGGAAGGAGACTAGCGAGGCATGCCAGGGGACACTGTACACTTTAACGGTGTCCATGTCGACTATGTCGACATTCGGGCCAAAAATAATGTGAAAGACTCATCTTGACCTTTTGACTGTCGACTAGCCATTGTCCACCTAATGCTTGTATCAATCTTCCAACCCTGCCGACCTTAGCTGTGTCGATCTTCAGTGGTCGACTCCTTGCATGTGTCGACCCATACCCATTTGCCTCTTGGGGCTGCATTTATCAAGCAATATTTGCGGTTAAATCCCCGAAAACGGATTACCGCAAATATTTAGTATCCCCAAATCTCCGATCCCTGCTGCGATCCCCCCTTCACCGCCGCCGGCCGCATCCCCCATAGGTTTCTATGGGGGATGCGAAGCTGGCCGATGTATCAACATCGGGCAGCCCGGCATCGCACCCCTGGGCTATAGCCATTCTGATATGGCGATAGCCCATTGTAGCCTATGGCTGGGGTCAGCGCA
The DNA here is from genome assembly GCF_055691185.1 of Crinia signifera. Classification (NCBI taxonomy): domain Eukaryota; kingdom Metazoa; phylum Chordata; class Amphibia; order Anura; family Myobatrachidae; genus Crinia; species Crinia signifera. The sequence continues at coordinate 156,329,569 of NC_139224.1, forward strand.
TAACCGCGCATGCGCTGACCTCCCGGGTCAGGGCTTCGCAGGGACGGGCTCCTTTCGGAGCCCTGTCCCTGCGCCCTCAATTTGATAAATCCTGGCGGTATTAGATGATACCGCAATGCGATGGCCGGCGGTGTCATCACGCCGGCATCGCTTTATAATGATAAATGCGCCCCTTAGTCTGGTGAGGCCGGGTGTAGCACCCTTCCATATTTCCATTGGCTGATAGATTTTCCACTACAGCTGTCGGGAATAATTAGTTAAAATTAACTTCACCTATAATTACTCCATTAGATATCAGAGCACAGTCATTAATGTAGTAAAAACAATGCTTAATCATGTTGCTGGATATGATATAACAATTTGGATAATTAAACGTTTTATCTAATATAAGGGTCATTAACTGTTTCCTGTCCAAGACAAGTAACTTTATTAACAGTTTCTTATATAGCGCAGCATATTCCGTTGCGCTTTACAAAAGGCGACAGTGATACAACAAACGGTATTTACAGACAGTCAAAAGTTAGGAGGGCCCTGCTCACAAGCTTACAATCTATGTGGTCTAACATGATACTGCTGTATGAAAGTGACAGATTTGGATTCGGACAGATAACAGGTCTGCTGAAACAAACAATTGAAGCAATGGATTTGTAATAAAACTTCTATAGATTGAATACATTGGGGTAAAAACATGAGGTGCACTAATGTATCCAGTAGATGAGTCACCGGTGTGCAAATGGCTACAGATTGCAGGGGACCGTTACTACACACCCGGGTACCCCGCAGGCAACTCTACATTCACAATCTCTAGTTAGACAATGCTGAAGAGAACGTTGAGCTACGTCTACCTCCCTGGAAAGGGAATTTTGTCACTGTCAGTAAATAATATTTGAACGACTCAATAAAGATAGTATATAGCTGCGCAGTTTGTTTCCAGGCGATCCACAGGTTTCCTATCTCTACTAGAGGTTTAATGACCACTGTAGACATCTCTCTTTACTCTTCCGTCTGGTCTGGATCCAAGTTCTCCTCAGAAGGTTCCTCAACAGTGATTAGAATAAGAGGGACCTTGGGCTGCTCCATCTTCTTCTGCTTCTCAGAGGCCTCAAGCCTTCGAGGAATCCTGGGTATGACTTGAGGGGTTGGTGGCTCACTGGCCCTACTCTCATCCTCTGTGTTCTCCTCCTCATCAATGCGTCCATCTGGGTCAAGATCGCTGTAACGGGCATTTGGATTGGGAGACGGGAACCCATCCCCTCTGAAGCGGACAAGGTGGTGGTTCCGCGCACCCCGGCCCATGAAGTTTTTCATGCTCACTGCAGGGGAAGCGGCGGAGGACAGAAAGCGGCTGAGCATAGGAGTGCGAGCTCGGGGGAGGTTGGGAATGGCTGACACTTGCTGACTCTGCTCGGAGTCCCCAACAATGCTGAAAAGAAAGGACACATTCAATGAAAACTTAATCTCGGTACAAATGTGACTTTTTCAATATATATATATATATATATATATATATATATATATATATATGTGCATGACTGAAAATTTGCAAAGCAGATTTTATTAGTAATATATGAAGGAGATAATGGGCTGTCACCACTCACCCTGTCAGTATTCAACGCACCCCTCCTCATACGCCAATTCCCCCTCGCTCCATTTTTTGAGCGAGGGGGAACCGGCGTATGCGGCTCCAGAAGCAGCGAGACTCGTGGCTAAATACAGCGGGTTCGCTGCATTAGCCGCGGGTCTCGCTGTTTGGGGGAATCCTCGCCGTCCTGTGACGGCGAGGATTTACCCAGAAGGTTGAATAGGGCGAATGGCCGGCGAGGGGGTTAAACAGCGAGGATCGCTGGTTTTCTGCAATCCCCGCTGTTTAACCCCCTCGCTGGCCGCATTGAATACCTGCCAATGTAGGTACTGATACGGTGTGTGCATTGAATGAAATAGTGGCCCTTCCAGTAATTGCACATGAACCCTTTGAATTCTTAGTTTTGCCCAGTTTATTAATTCCCTGTTGTTACAGTATCAGCCTCCGACCTACAGAGGGTGCTCTCTCAGGCTGTATCCTGTATTAGAAGGTTAGGGTCGCCCCTCGCCTAGACCAGGCTGAATCTACAACTGTTTCTGTTACTGACCCTAATACTAAATGGCCAAGATATTTATCGGTAGTTCCTGAAAGACCACAATCCCTGTCATACGATATTTTATTATAATCTCCTGATATTATTGTAAGAAGAGTGGCCACAAGGAGGGGCTGATGACTAGACCTCTAGGGAAGTGGTCCCAGAAGAACCTTGTGGTGGAAATGGGCCTATGGGAGTTCTGAATTAAAGAGACTCCCCTAACTTTGGGGAAGGAGGAACTAAAAACGAAAGCCCCACTATTGGGTCACCTTTTCATTTTTGGGAAAGACCCAAAGTATCAATCAAAGATGAACTAGGATGTGACTATACAGCACGCCTCAGTTTTTTATAAGAAAATTAAGTTATAAAGTAATATAAAAATGGATGCCCAAAAGTTTCTGAAAGATGCAGCAAACTCTAATTTATAACATAGCCCTATTCTGCATGTTCATCATTATATCCAATCTGTATTCAGACTTCATATTATTATGTGGATCATTAACCAGTACTCATTGCCTTTTACTAATTGGCCCTTATTCTGGTTCACTCGCAAAGGCAAATTCCTACTCAAATGGACAAAACCATATGCACTGCAGGAGGGGCAGATGTAACATGTGCAGAGATAATTATTTATTTATTTACAGTTTATTATATGGCGCAGCATATTCCTTTGCGCTTTACAATTGGAATTAGATTTGGGTGGGGTTTTACTTCAAAGTGAGATCTATACTGCAGTGTAAAAATAAAGCAGTCAGTATTTTCCCTGCACAGAAACAAAATAACTCACCCAAATCTAACTCTACACATGTTACATCTGCCCCCCTGCAGTGCACATGGTTTTGTCCATTTGAAAAGGAATTTGCCTTTGCGAGTTAACCAGAATAAGGGCCATTGTCTTCTCCATTCTACCTAATACACAGATACAGAATGAGTCCATACCGCATGTCGAAGGTGGAGCCCATGAAGGATGGTTTCAGGGTTTCGGATGCTGTTGCCACGGTATAGGGAGGTAGCGCACTCTGCTCGTCCCAGTACTTGTCTTTTACCATCGGTGGCAGGTTTTGGTACATGTCATCCACAGATAAGAGAGAGACCTATTGGAAGAGAACAAAGGATGAAACCTGCCCTCTGAACAGTACAGGTTTTCTGGATGTTCTGACGGAAGCATGGATTAAACTAGTATATTATCCTTTTGGTCATTAGCCTGTGTAGCCAATTAATTAGCTGTAGATATATTTTAGCACACCTTGGGGTTAATAATGGTTTGCGCACTGTACCCCATGAATGTGTGCTGCTGCATTCACATAAGATATTATACAAATCAATGCTGAGAACATCTGGTTTAGTTCCTTGCAGCATGGATGGTGTAATGGTTATTGTTACTTTATTACACATTCTTGAGGTCTTGGGTTTGATTCCCACAAGGCCCTAATTGTGTGGAGTTTGTATGTTCTCCCTGTGTTTGTGTGGATTTCTTTCCCAAAAATTAATGATGTATCTATTGTATTCCGATAGTACACTAACCTCCTGTTACAGTAACCATGTCCCCTCACTTTCAGGATTCATGTAATACAGACAGTCTCAATCAGGGCCGTCTTATCAGCATTGTAGACTCTGGGCAAAGATATGTACTGGGGTCTCTACAAACGTATTCATGGAAATACGTAAAACACCATAAATTACCCCTCCTGCAGTCCTGCACCTTCTCTCCCTATGCTTCCATACAGTGACTGGCTGTCAGCACTGTGATAGCTCCAGCCATCCACCAATCATCTTGCTGATAGCCTCTCACTGTCTGGCAGCAGGATGAGAGACAGATAGAGAATGCTGCACTCTGATTGGTAGATAGTGCTATGGGAAGCGGTCATGTATTAGAATGAACTTAGGTCTACAGTCATTAGGTCGACCCCACTAGGTCGACTGGCAGGTAGGTCGACCTGACTTTTTTTTTTTTTTTTTAACAATTTTTATTGTTTTACAAAACAGAGCAATATAGCTTAATACAAATAGCAGATAGCAAATGACATGAATTGAGGTACATAGTGTTGTGACAAGTCTTCTGGGAGCCAGATATACATAATCTTCATATAAGAGATGATATTGTTATTACTTATCAGAAAGACCTGCCCTCTTGAAAAATAGCATTACTTAAATCTAGACGTGAAAAGCTTGTTAATCAAGTCCAATGGTCCTATTGTATTGTCTGTCAAACAAAAAACGTATCAATAAACATAGTATTGTCAATCATCTTGCCTGAGTTCCTTAGTTTCTTTTTGTTTATGCTTTATCATCAACGTATCTAGCATTCTCAAAATATTTAACCAATATCAAACTTATACCTCTCTTCACTCAACATAATTTAATTTATATCGAGATAGTATTATTCCATACTACAACTTGTAACTAATAATAAATGGGTGAGATAAGGTAAGGACATAACAAGAAGGGAGGGAGGGGGGGGGGGGGAAGGGGGAAACACAAGACAGAACCAAAAAGTTTTTCATTTATAACGTAACATTCTCTTCATATAATTTATTGTTTGGTATATAGATCTCCAAATTAGCCATATATCTCATAAGAAAAAGATACAATCTATAATTGTCGGAGAAGAAACCAGGTAGTGGACTCAAATATTTTTTGTATTTGCATCTGAGTTTGTTGTTCAAGACTCAGTATGTATGTCTCCCACTTTTTGTAAAAGCGTGGAGCTCCTTTCTCAAGATCTGATCTCATTGCTTGTCTTTCGTAGAACAAAGTATTTAAAATGGCTTTTTTTAGCTCAGCAATAGATGGGGCCACTCTATGAATCCAGTGTGTAAGGATCAGTTTTTTTGCTAGGGTAAGAATAATGGTCAATACAGGTATGATCTGTGATTTTCTGGGACCGAGGTCCCAGACTTGGAAATATAGAAATAGGCATGCAGTCGGATGCTTTTGTAGTTTCAATTTATAAATATTATTTATATAGTTAATTACTTTATCCCAAAAGGATCTGATTTTTCTACACTCCCAAAAATTGTGGAAGTAGGAGGCGCTAGACTTTTGGCATTTATAACATGCCCCAGTATCTGTGGGAACACAGTGCGCCCTCTGCGCTGGGGCCATATATGCCCTATTTACAAATTTGGAATGGGTTTCTTGTAAAGCAGCCGACTGCAGATGCTTCATTGTAGATAACAGTTTATTATATAGAGTGTTTGGTTCTGGAAGGTCAGGGATATCCAGAAGCCATCTAGCGTGTAATTTTTGAAGTTGTATATCTTTCTCTGCCATAATAAGCTCTGAGTATAAATACTTAATCCTATACCCCAACACACATTCAGGACGTAACAAAGATACTATTGGATCTGTCTGGGTGGACAAGCTCATAGGGGGTGGCTGAGACTGCGCAAAATGTCTCGACTGTAGGTACATAAAGAATTGTCTGTTAGGTAAACCAAATTTTTCTACCAGATCTGAGAATGGGCGTATTGAACCACCCGGATCAAATAACATGCGAACATTAGATATACCCTTTTCTTTCCAGTCTAGATATTCCACACTCTCAAGTCCCGGTAGGAACTGCGGGTTTCCCCATAGAGTTGTAAATGGGGATGAGGTATATTGCCTGTGCAACACTTTATTGATTTGCCTCCAGGACCTGTAAGTGTCTTTGAATAACACGAAATCTCTGATTGGTTTAGGTATTAGTTTTTTTGGAGCATGCAACAGCGCCGCTGGGGAATAAGGATAAAATAATTGTTTCTCAAGGGAGAGGGAGGTATATTCTGATCTAGCTGTGAACCAATCAGTAATATATCTAAAATGGGCTGCCTGGGTGAATGATTGTATGTCGGGCATGCCAAAGCCACCATCTGCTTTGTTAAGTTTTAATCGAGTATATGGTATCCGTGCCCCCTTTCCCGCCCATGCGAACTTAAGAAATAAGGACCTGAATCTCTGCAAGTCTCCATTTTTAAGCTGTAGTGGCAACATCTGAATGAGGTAGGATAGTTTGGGAAAGGCTATATTTTTAATTACGGCTATCCTGCCCGCTAGAGACAGAGGCAATCCCATCCACCCAACCAGAAGTTTTTCAATTAGTGTGTATGAGGGATTAAAATTTGTATTATAGAGATCATTTAGTTTTTTAGGAATTTGGACTCCCAAGTACTTAAGAGAGTGTGTACAGATAGTGAACTGTGACGCGAAAGAGGGGGAATTAAAATATGCCGAGGAAGAGTTCAATGGCAGCAAACGCGATTTTTCATAATTCACCCTAAACCCTGAGAAGACTGAAAAACGAGATATAATCTCTTGTATAGCAGGGATCGAAGTCTCGGGTTTAGCTATAAATAAAAGGATATCATCCGCGAAGAGGCTAAGCTTGGCCTCAACACGGTTTACCATTATTCCATTAAATTCTTTTGAGGCTCTTAGCGCTATTGCCAGTGGCTCAACTGCTAGCGCAAATAGTAAGGGTGACAAGGGGCATCCTTGTCTGGTGCCTCGAAACAATGACACCGGTTTGGATAAATAATTATTTGTTAATATATGAGATCTCGAATCTGAGTACAATAGTTTGATAGTACGAATGAAGTCCGCCGGAAGCCCAAATCTCTCCATAGTATCGAATAAATGTTTCCATGTGACCATGTCAAACGCCTTTTCAGCATCTAATGAGAGTAGGGCATAATGTTGTGGGTCACCAGCGGACTCCACCCATTGCATGGCCGTAAGGGCTTTGCGGACGTTAAGGACCGAATGCCTGCCCCAAACAAATCCTGTTTGGTCAGGGTGTACCAGCGAGGGGAGCTTAAGCTTAAGCCTATCTGCCAATATTTTTGCAAAAATTTTGTAGTCTGAATTTAGAAGAGATATGGGCCTGTAGGATCCCGGGAGTAAAGGGTCTCTGCCAGACTTATGAATAATTTTGATGAGGGCCGAATTAAAATATAGTGGGGGAGGTGTGCCTTGTAATATGGAGTTATATAATATGGACAAAGGTTTTGCGATTTTAGGGGCCAGTAGTTTATAATATTCGTTAGATAGTCCATCTGGGCCTGGGGATTTACCTAGTTTAAGCGTTTTAATCGTGGCTAAAACCTCTTCTTCAGTTATAGGTGTCAGTAGTGAATTTGAAGAGTCTGAATCTAGGGTTGGGTGTGGGAGCGATTCCCAGAACGTCTCCCCTCGCTGATCATCTACTGAGGGTGGGGAATATAATGTCTCATAGAACTTGTGAAGTGTGTCTGTGATTTGTTGTCCAGAGTGTACCACAGTACCATCTATTGTTTTAAGTGCATGAATAACACTAGGGGGGTGCTGGCCCTTCAATAGATTAGACAGTAGTCTGCCTGATCTGTTGCCAAATCTATGGAATCTGGCCTGTGATAGAAATGTGATTTTTGACTCTAATTGAGATAAAAGAGCATCAAATAGAGTCTTTTTTTCATTATATTTTGTTTTATTAGTCGGTGTAGGGGAGTTCTGGAATGTTTGATACGCTTCGGTCAACTCTATTTGAGCATCTAGGTATAATTTCTGGGAATCCTTTTTATGTTTAGCTGTGTAGGAAATAATATTCCCCCGTAATACAGGTTTAGAGGCCTGCCAAAACAATAAGGGTGATTCTTCCTCTGTCTGAATATTATTATGTTTGTATTCCATCCAGGACGCCTCCAACATATTTCGGAAAGTCAAATTATCTGTTAGCTGGGATGGGAATCGCCACTGTCTATTGGGGCCTTTGTCAAATTCTGTTGCCACTGATACCCAGCTCACCCCATGATCTGATAAAGTAATTGGTTCTAATGCTGAATCTATAACCTTCGGGAATAATGAAGTAGACATGAGAACATAGTCTATTCTAGATAGTGAGCCATGGGCGGCCGAGAGGCACGTATATTCTCTATCAATCGGGTGGCATGCCCTCCACACATCTATCAGATGCAGTTGGGTCATAAGATATGTTATTCCGTATTTTGGATTAGATCTTCTAATGGTGGTCCGTATATTTCTATCCAGCGTAGGGGACGCTGTGTTGTTAAAGTCTCCTGCCAGTATTAAATTTTGGTGAGACAAGGGCAGTAACTTAGCCGTCAGATTTATATAAAATTGGCTTTGATTAGAGTTTGGGGCATAAATATTTGCCAAAATATATCGGGTCTCATATAAGGTGACATCAGCTATACAATATCGTCCTTCAGTATCAATTTGGAGCGAATGGGTCGTATTTGGGATATTATTTCTGATTAAAGTGACCACTCCCCGTGCCTTAGAGTTATATGGGGCAGACAGCAATACTGTCCAACCCCTTGTATTTAGTTTGAGTATTTCTGCCGGAATCAGATGGGCTTCCTGTATAAAGACTACATCCAAGGCTAATCTGGATAGGTATATAAGTATTTTTTTGCGCTTTGCAGGTGAGTGGAAGCCTCCAACATTAAACGTACCTATTTTTAGAGAAATCATTTACCAATCAAGATAGGTGATACACTACAGGTCCTGGAGGTCAAGTCGTCATCCGTGAGATCCAACATAAAGGTTGTTCTATTCCGAAGAGAACTGAAAGTACAATTTGACATTAGACAGGTTCTGACACATGAGGGAAGAAACATGAAGGAAAGGGGGGGGACAAACAAACAAACAAACAAACTGTAGCAACCAGGAATGCCACCACTCCTGGCTAGCAAAACATTTCTAAATAGTATCTTCCAGTTAAGTACGCGTGTGGCAAAATCAGGCATAGGGCCCTAGATCCGAACCAGCGGCTTCGGGACCCCCCCAACCCTGCCATACAGATGAATGTAAACACCTAATCGGTGTTGGTTCAAATAGCATCAACTTTTAACGCTCTAAGTTAAATAATATCAAACATATAACTCAAGACATCTGTGAACCCGCTCATTTTCAATGATTAGAATCCTAAAAGAATAAAATTAAGAGAAAAAGCAATAAAACTAAATGCTTTAACGATAAGTATAGACATGGGATTGGAAGATCCTCCTTCACTCTTCTCCCAATCCTCCAAGGAGGGTATAACCGTGATGTGTAATAAACCTTTTGGGAATCTCTTGGTGTCAGCCAAAATAAATCAGGATATCCCGTAAAGTCTGTGAGTTCTTCACATTCAGTGACCCTTGAGTCTTAAGCGTGGTGGTCCTGGGGAGGCGAGGAGGGGGAGGCTGTCTCGCTATCTTCCTCTATTATGAAATCCTCTGCATCTTTAACAGTGGAGAAGTCCTTGAAGGCTGAACCCGAGAAGAGGCGGAGGCGAGCAGGGTAGAGCAAAGCAAATTTTCGGTTGCCTCTTGCAAGGCGGGAACACAGGGGGGCGAATTCCTTCCTTGCTCTCGCTACCTCCGCCGAATAGTCTTGAAATATGAAAAGTTTCGCATCATTCCATATCAAATCTCGTTTTCGGCGTGACGCCGACCATAATGCCTCTTTATGTACGTAATTTAGACAGCGAAGAATCACAGGGCGGGGCCGGGCATCTGCTGAGGCTCTTTGGGGGCCAAGTCTGTGAGCTCTCTCTACTATCATCCCGGAACACTCATCAGCCACCTCCAATAGTCCCGGGAGGGTAGATTGAAGGAATGTGAACAGGGCTGGACCTTTCAAGGTTTCAGGGAGACCCACTATTCGCAGATTATTCCTGCGTGAGCGATTTTCGAGATCATCTAATTTGGCTTGCATCTGGAATTGTGCTTTTTGCATGGCAGTGGTGCTGTCCTTTAGTTCAGTAACATCTTGGAATACACCTCCCACCACCTGTTCTGTGCCAGTGAGTCTCTTAGAGATCTGCTTATATTGCGATTTAAGGTCCTGTACTGCCTGTGATACTTTATTTGCATGGGCTTCCATTATGGGGCCAATGGTGTCCTGGATGGCCTTAACCATATCAGAGTATGTTATAGGGCCTTCATGCGTGTGCTGTGAGAGCAATGCTGTGTCCTCAGCAGAGGGAAATAGGGCTGGAGTGGCTGGGGGGAGTGCTGGGGTGTCACGGGAGTCTTCTGAATCAGAAGGATTGTCACTTACTGTCTGGAATGTAAGCGGCGTGGTGTCTGCAGTTTCTGCCTCTCTCCTTCCTCTCCCAGCTGGTTGCTGTTGCTTCGCTTGTGTCTGGTTCTGTGCGGCAGCTTTAGGCGCCATCTTATCTCTAGTATTTCTACTAGAGGAGCGGTGCCTGGGAGTATCTGCGGCAGTATTCCCCTCTTTAGTTTTGTCCATAATGACTGGATTCAGTTAAGGAGGCAGGCAGGGCAAAGAATTCCGCGAGTTTTCAGATTCAGTCAGCAGCGGGCACACAGATGACTCGCCGCCGGTCACGTGGTCTCCGCCGGGACTCAGTAATGGCGTCTGTAGGGCTCGGGTCTCCGAGGGTCGTGGCCGCAGGAGGAGGTCTCCCAGCCTCCCTTCGGTAATCGGGGGATCTGGGTGAATCTGCGCCCGCGAGTGTCAGGCGCCAGCTGGTATATGGCTGTTTCCCCGCCGGTCACGTGCTCGCGGCTGGGGCTCAGCAATGGCGTCTGCAGCGTTCAGACCTCCGGGACTCGTAGCCGTGCGGGTAAATCTCTTGGTATCTCCTCGGTGGATGGGATATGCGTCTGAGTCAGCGGTGGAGTGCTGTGGCAGGTTTTCGCTAGGTTAGAGCTAGTTGTGCCGGTACAAGGCTGGGGAGCGCCCGGAGCTCTAAGTTTGAGCTGCTTGCTCCTCCAGCTCCGGAACCGGAAGTCTATAGGTCGACCTGACTTAAGGTCTACATGGGCCAAGGTCGACATGACTTATGGTCGAATTTGCATAAAGGTCGACATGAGGAAGGTCGACTGGTCATAAGGTCGACATGGGTTTTTCACTGTTTTTTGAGCCGACATGTGCTGACAGGCGGTATTTCATGCCCTACCATCCACTAGGGCGTGGAGGAGGTTATTAAAGCTGTGGCAAGCCACCGTGCTCGAAGCATTGCGAGGGTCCGATTCTCATTGCCAACTGTGTCCATGTCGACTGTGTCGACATTCGGGTCAAAAAAACAGTGAAAAACCCATGTCAACCTTACCCATGCAAATTCGACCTTAAGTCATGTCGACCTTGGCCCATGTCGACCTTATGACCATGCAAATTCGACCTTAAGTCATGTCGACCTTGGCCCATGTCGACCTTAAGTCAGGTCGACCTTCCTGCCAGTCGACCTAGTGGGGTCGACCTAATGACTGTAGACCTAAGTGTGGTCTGACAGATGTACCGATTCCAGTGCTATCCATCCACCAATCAGCATGCTGACAGCCACTCACTGTCTGGCATCAGGATGAGAGGCAGGTAGCGAATGCTGCACTCTGATTGGTAGATACATCTAGCCATCCACCAATCAGCATGCTGACAGCCATTCACTGTCTGGCAGCAGGATGAGAGGCAGGTAGCGAATGCTGCACTCTGATTGGTAGATACATCTAGCCATCCACCAATCAGCATGCTGACAGCCATTTACTGTCTGGCAGCAGGGTGAGAGGCAGGTAGAGAATCCTGCACTCTTATGGTAGATAGTGCTAGCCATCCACCAATTAGCATGCTGACAGCCACTCACTGTCTGGCAGCAGGGTGAGAGGGTGCAATTCACAATCACAGTGGGTGGACAGCATTCTCTACCAGCCTCCTGTTCTGGATACACAAGGTCACCCCTGCTCAACTAATGCCCCTAACATCGGGGACCATTGGCAGCTGCCCAGTGTGACTATCCGTTATCGTTCCTGGTCTCAGCATCCCCTCTCTAATGACACGTGATACAGATTATCTAGATGTATAAAGTGAGGTATTTCAAGATCAAATTATACTCCCCTTCTACTGAAGTGCTATGTTCCCTCGAAGTTTTGGATCAGCAATTTCCTTCCATTCTTCTCTCAGATATATTTTTCATATTTATGAAATACAAGAATATGAAAGGTCCAATGTGTAAAATTATTTTCTCACAGATATAGATTTTGAATGAGGGTATACTATTGGCATACCCCAACTCACTATTTCATAGGTTTAGACAAATATATCAAGGTTTCTTTTAAAATAGGGTGGCGTACCACTACTCACGATCTGATGCAGTGTTCAACATATATCAAGGTTTCTTTGAACTTCTTAAAAGTATTTATTCCGAAAAAACATTTGGATAAAAGTATTCAAATAAAAACATACATAAACATTGATTGGGATTCAGGATAAAAGTGGTGATGTAGCCTAGTCTACACGGTAACGTCGGCGACCATCGAATGATTTCCATCCACTTTGGCTGCATGAGAGGTGATGTGGTCGCATACATCCCCATGCATGTTACCGAGGGGATTCAGGGGGGGGTGTCAGTTTGGGTATTCTGATGGCCGGCGGGTTGGGTTCAGCTGCTTAGCGAGCGGTACTGAATCAGGCCCACAGTACTATAAAGATACAGCATTTCCAAAAAATTTTTTTAAAGAAAAACCCAGCTAAAGGTACCTTGGTGACACAAAAACCACAAGGCCACCTGGTCTCATATATTGGAAAAAAAAAAGTTAAAAAAATAAGGAAACACTAACAGGCCGGGGGGAGGGGTGGGGGATTGAGAACCATATGTTGTGAGAAGTGTTCACGGCGTTATTTTGCAGTCAGGAGATGTAATCATGTAATCCATGGAGGCCACACACAATACGAGCATGCAGGACATTCAGTGAAGGAGCCACCAAACATTTCCAATTTTTGGCAATCATAGATTTGTCTGCATTGTATACATGGACTATAAACTTACTAACAGATATACAGTAACCGGGGCACAAAGTATCGCCACAGAAGTATCACTGGACAGAGGCAGGCCTAGTATACTAGACAACATTGTACTCACTTACTGTAGTTCCAAAACACTTTTATAGTTGGAGAAGGCCATAGAGTGTGTAGGAATGAACCTTCCTCATCACAATTCCTTCAACAGAAGCTGGAGATGTTGGGAATATGGGACCTTATTCTGGTTGACTTGCAAAGCTGTGAATTTCTCAGCAAGTCATTTAAACCACCCCCTCCCCCCGGAGTGGGTGAGCGCCGGGGCTCCCCCCCGCCTGGGGTGCTCCGGTGCCCTGCACCGGCACTGCATATAGGGAGATGCGCTAAAGCATTCTGAGCGATGCTAGGTTGCTCAGCACACAGCGCTGCATAGTGATGTACTGCTGATTGATCTGAACATCGGTGATTACTAGATTTATCCAGCCAGCTGGATATTAATCACTGAGTGATAATGAGGCTTGTGGCCACATATTGCTATCGCTATGGCCCCTACACACAGAGCGATGTAGGGGCGTTTTCTAAGTGATCTAGTGAGATCGCTTAGAAAATGCCCTCAAATCGCCCCATGTGTAGGCCCCTTAACATATCAGAATTTCAATAAGATAAATAAAAGTACATTTCATTAAAAAAAAATCATAAAAAAGCACAATTAAAATCTCTTATATATTTGGCTACATCTGTCACTCAAAGTGTGTCTGCAGCTGTAACGCTGGGTGGAGCCTCTGACTCACATGACAGAGAACCAGGCAAGTGAGCCCACAGACAGTGCCAGACACCCTCTGCTCTGCCTCTCCATGTTACACAGCAAAGACACAGCTACTCACCAGACACACCAGGTGAACGCCCCACACCTCCATACCTCCCAACATGACCCTCTCCAGGAGGGACAGAATGCTCTGTTTGTGGACTTCCATCTTAATATATGATTGTCATCACCTGTTTTAAACAGGGTAATTGATAAGAAAGGTGTTTAAGCACAGGTGATGGTAATCCATAAATTAAGAAGAAAGTCCAGAAACAGAGCAATGTATCCCTCCTGGAGAGGGTCATGTTGGGAGGTATGCACCCCCCCCCCCCCCCCATTCACGGCAACCCCACGATTAAATGGCACATGTAAAACACTGACATGGCTATGGTCGACAATGAAAAAGGTTGACATGAGTTTTTGAAGATTTATTTTTCACTTTTTCAATGTTTCATTCTCATGTGTCGACATGGACACCAATGAAGTGCCACCCTTATGTCAACATTTACATGTGTTGACCTTTCTATGTTGATTTCTTCTTGTGGCGATTCGCGGCACCCCCGGCAACCCCCTCCCGCGATTCGCAGCACACCCCCCGCAATTCGCGGCGACTCCCGCGATTTGCGGCCCCACCCCGTGACACCCCCCGACCCCCCCTCCCACGATTTGCGCCAACCCCCTGGGCCCCCCCTCCCACGGTTCGCGGTACCCCCCTCCTGTCATTGCGGCAAACCCCCCGCCCCCGCGACTCACCCTCCCACGATTCACGGCACCCACACCCCCCCGCAACCCCCCCTCCCGCAATTCACGGCATCCACCCACGACCCCTCCTCCCGTGATTCGCGGACACCCCTCACCTCCTCCTTCCCCCCCACCCCCGCTCGCGATTCACGGCAACCCCAGGATTAAATGGCACATGCAAAACACTGACACGGCTATGGTCGACAATGAAAAAGGTTGACATGAGTTTTTGAAGATTTTTTTTTTTTTGAATGTTTTCATATTTATTCTCATGTGTTGACATGGACACCAATGAAGTGCCACACTTATGTCAACATTTACATGTGTTGACCTTTCTGTGTTGATTTTTTCTTGTAGCAATTTTTTTCCAGTGACAACTATGTGCATGTCAACCTACACATCATCAACCAATTCTTTGTATAATATATAACACCTGTTCTGTTTTACTGTAGGTGTTTTAAGTCAGATCTTTTACTGCTACTATTACTGTTTATGTAAATGCATTCTGAATGACAGCAACATCCTACCATCCTTCTACAAGAATATATAACCAACTAGGTGATTCATCGCGCCCCGTGCCCCCCTCTCCCGCAATTCACGGACCCCCGCGCACCCCCCCTCCCAGGATTCATGGCCCCTCCCACGATTCACGTCACCCCTAGCACACCCCCCCTCCCGCAATTCGCAACCCCCCCCTCCCGCAATTCACGCCCCCTCCCACGCTTTGCAGACCCCTGCCCTCTCCCGCGATTCGCGGACACCTGCGCCCCCTCCCTCCCTTGATTCACGGCACCCCCTCGCCCCTCCCACAATTCACGGCACCCCTAAGCCCCTCTTTAGTCCCCCGTATACTCACACACCCCTATCACTACCCAGCTTCCTGCTCTCCTGAACCGTAACTTCCATCACTGGGGAGTCGCTGACGCTGTTTTGCCCACATGCCCCTATCATGCCTCATAGACCAGCCTCCTGCTCTCATGGACACTAACTCCCACCCAGTAGGAGGAGACACTGACTCAGGGCCACCATCCTGTACTCCTGTACTGCCACACTGGACCCTCACCCACTGGCAGAAGCTGCACAGTATCTCCCACCCTCCTCTTTAGTCCCCCTTATGCCCACACACCCCTATCACTACCCAGCCTCCTGTTTTCCTGTGTTGTGACCTCCGCCAGTGGGGAGCCGCTGACTCAAAAACACCCTACTATACTATTGCACACACACACCTAAACAACATGCACACACAGCCCCCCCCCCCCACACCCACAAATGTCACTGTACCATCCACACTATCAATGTACATCTTACTCTGTAACCGCTTTTTAATTAAACAAAACAATACACACCCCCTTCCACATCATATGCTCTCTATTTAACACATTTCACCTATAACTCAAGTTGCAATACAGGCATCTTACATACAATTCTAACCATCTTTCTCATATACAAATGTTCACAAATTAAGGGGGCGCAGCCCCCTACGACGGTGTGAAGAGCGCCCGTAGGGCGCGATGAATCACCTAGTATCAAATATTCTCCCACTAGTCAAGGTGTAAAGGTGCCCATACACGCACAGATCCCGGTGTGCATTCTGGGCTAAAATAGCATCGCAACGCATTGCATCACTTGTGCCTGCAATGCGATGAAAAGCAAGTACAAAAAGTATGCGCAGCACATACTTTTTGTACTGTGCGATGAGGTGCTGTGGGAGCGCGCACCTCAAAGCACAGATCGCACCGCCGGGATCCGTGCGTGTATGGGCACCTTAACCTTGATATAAATCAGAGTAGAGGAGTGACCATTCCTATGATGCCCTAACATAGACTCTATCTTGTTGTTTTTGGCTTGAGAAAGGGGCTATACCCCGAAATGTTGCCTACATGCACCAATAAATCCATCTTGGCTTTTTTCACCTATACCTGAGTGCCGTCTGTCTCTGCTTCTACATATAGGTGCAGGAGGAATCCTGCACTCAGGTTGGCACCAGGGCATTAAATGATCTGCAGCGACAGTGAGTGCCGGAAACCAGCGATCTCCCTAATGCTGTGTACACACGATTGGAGTGTGCACCGGCAATAAATCGCCGGGTGCGCGCTCCCGTTTTCAGCCCCTGATGGTCGCTGGTCGGAGGAGCATGCTCCTCCGACCAGCGACTTCCCCTGCCTCTTCTCCCGGCAGTGTAACTTTTTTATCTGCGACCATCTCTGGTCGCAGATGAAAATGGGACACTGAGCAATATATTGCCAGCGACATAAGTACGCACATTAACATAGACTCAATAAAGAGTAGTTCCCAAAATCTCTTTAAGAGCCTGATTGTGGCTTACTTGGAAGGGGCCGATGGTGGGGGGTCTATTCATGCACATATTTGCGCATGTGCAAACCCCCTGCGCAAATGCCTTCGGTAAGTATCACACTCGCCGAGGCATTCACATGGGTAGGGGAGGGAGGGGGGTTAGCAGGCGGCGGCATCAGGGAAATGCCCAGTGTTTTATGGGCATCCCCATAAAAACGCTCGGCGTTCACCTGGAAATGCAGATGGGCCAATGCCTGCTTGGGCCGGGCGGCTGACATCACATCAGCGCCTGTCCCCTTTTCGGCGGATAGTGGCTGTAAAACAATTCAGTTCAGACTGATTACTACCAAAGGCAGGATCATTCGATGGTGAGCGGGGGGGGGGGGGGGGGATTGGCTGTTCGGCGGGGCAGCGTAGTGAGCCAAATTGAATCAGGTCCTAAATCTGGCTAGTGCTGAATAAGTTTCCCCCTTTGACATCAGGGGGGTATTCATCATGGGTGCACAAGCATACCCCCATAAACCTGAAACCAGCCTAATAAATACAGGATTTTAAATGGGAGACACTCTTGCATTTCCTTAAAGTACCTTCTCCCCCACACCGCACTGCTCGCCTGCTCTCCCCTTCCACAGCCCCCAGCAGAGCCTCCTAAAGGTGCTCACACACTAGAACGATTTTTTTTGGCCGATTTCCGACCGATTGTCCCCCCCAAAAATCGACCGATATTTACCGATAAATCGGCCAAAAATCGTTCTAGTGTGTGGGCACTTTAACTGCAGCCTGGCATACCTTCCCACACCCAGCAGTAACTCTACTCACCACCACCGCAGGTCCAGGGCCTCGCATTCTGCTGCTAAAGGTCAGTGTCCTCCTGGCTTGCTAAGCGTCTACACTGAGGCTGCAGATGTCGCCTAGCCTAGCTGGAAGTCCCAGCAGCGAGGGAGTAGTTTTGTTCCTTGTGGGACAGCAGCAGCAGCAGCACGTTCTTCTCCTTGCACGTTAATAGGAAGGTGTGACTGTGCAGGGAAACATATTAGAGGTGGAGCTGACAGCTCAGGGGAGGGCTGACAGCGGCTGACTGACAGACAGCAGCCTTTTCATCATGCAAGCCTGGACTATTACAGCAATGGTAGGAGACTGGGCAACAGGGCATAGGGGGACTGAACTAATGTACTTGTGATGCTGCAGCGCTGCCAGTCTGATCAGGGAGGCACAGTGCAGCAGTAGGAGGAGGCGGGGTCACACAGGCAGGGCTGGCAATAGAAATCACGGGGCCCTGCACTAGAGATGGGTCGTTCGCGAACGAATCGGATCTTTTGAACGGATCCCATTCAAGAACGAATGCGGCGCCGATCCCAAAAAGGTGATCCGTTTCAATTTACAATACATTTTCCTGATCTCAGTGCTGCCATCTGTGGCAGCTGAGATGTACTACCTCTGTAGACTGAGTACAGTGTTGTGATAGAAAGATTAGCTGCTGCTGCTAGGGATGGCCATCGGTGCAGACGCCATCGATGGCGATTCTGCACCCAGCCATCGATCAGTGTTTTTACTCGGTCATGTATATTCCCCCTTTTTTTTTAAAGTGATCTACCCTGCACACTGATATTTCTGAGGCCCCACCACCCCACTCCCAAACGGGATGCGGTCATCTATTAGAATGAACTTAGGTCTACAGTCATTAGGTCGACCCCACTAGGTCGACTGGCAGGAAGGTCGACCTGACTTAAGGTCGACATGGGCCAAGGTCGACATGCCTTAAGGTCGAATTTGAGGAAGGTCGACTGGTCATAAGGTCAACATGGGGTTTTTCACTGTTTTTTGAGCCGACATGTGTCGGCAGGCGGTATTTCATGCCCTACCATCCGTTAGGGCATGGAGGAGGTTATTAAAGCTGTGGCGAGCGAAGCGAGCCACCGTGCCCGAAGCATTGCGAGCGTCCGATTCTCATTGCCAACTGTGTCCATGTCGACTGTGTCGACATTCGGATAAAAAACTGTGAAAAACCCATGTCGACCTTATGACCAGTCGACCTGCCTCATGTCGAACTTTATGCAAATTCGACCTTAAGTCATGTCGACCTTGGCCCATGATGACCTTAAGTCAGGTCGACCTTCCTGCCAGTCGACCTAGTGGGGTCGACCTATTGACTGTAGACCTAAGTTCATTCTGACAGATGTACTGATTCCCTCCCAAACATATATACATATATATGTTTGGGAACAATTCATACCCCAATCTGAGTGTTAGTAGAACCAACTTCACCCTTATCACCCTGCTCTCACTTCACTCATAATTTCTGAGTGAAGAGAAAGCACAGTGATTTGGGTGAAGTTGGTTCTAATTAGATTCAATAGGAAGTATGTAATGCAATAAAGAACCTGTTTCCCACTGTGCCTGATTAAAAACCCTCCATGATCTTCATCTCACCTCCTCGGACCGCACCTCCAACAGCCATGCAACCTCTCCTCCCTCCACACCCGGTTTTCGGAAAGTCCAGGACTTCTCCCTGCAGTGCACAAAAGATGACCAAGCAGGAGCAGTCAGGGCACGGAACAGATACCCGAGCCGGGATGCGTATGTAGTACAGGTGGCTTCCGCCGGGACGCAGTTTGGCGGCCAAGACAAGTGGCAGAGGCACCAGACGGCTGAGCGTATGGCTGTAGCAGGGCACAGACAGCATAGGCAGCTGTGCGGATGGCCATGGGTACAGATGGCCGCGGCACAGTAATGTACAGGTGGCCGGGCAGGGACACACAACAGATGGCATAATTCACTGCTGCTGCAGCCCGCAGCCATGTTCTGCCTCTGGGGCCCCTCAGATCATCAGGCCCGTCACAGTTGTCCCCTTTGACCCCCCCTGTCGCCGGCCTGCACACAGGAACATTGTCTGAGGCTGAGCTGCCTCTGACCTGCGGTGTCTCGGGTCGAATTTTGTGGGCGGTGCTACACCTGCGACTGGGTGGAGCTTTTCGGCCTCTCAATCGTCCGGCCTCCCCGGAAACTTCCCGGAGACTTTAATGGCCAAGCCGCCCCTGTGTGTGTGCATGTGTGTGTGTGTGTGTGTGTGTGTGTGTGTGTGTGTGTGTGTGTGTGTGTGTGTGTGTGTGTGTGTGTGTGATAATTTCAGAATCACGATAATGCATTTTTTGTTTAGAGTGTGGGCAGAAGTCCCCTCACAAAAATCCTGCGTTTGCCCCTGCTTACACCTAACCCACCAGCTGTTGCTAGGTGGCAAGCCTTCCAACAAACAAATATATTTTAGCATGTTGTTCCTGTATGGATTAGCTGTGTCCATAATACTGGAGTGTCTTGTATCTATGGGCCTTATTCTAGTTCACTCTTTCTGACAAAATCCTTCTTAGATGGACAAAATCATGTGCACTGCAGGTGGGGCAGCTGTAAAATGTGCAGAGAGAATTAGATTTGGGTGAGTTATTTTGTTTCTGTGCATGGTAAATACTGGCTGCTTTATTTTTACACTGCAATATAGATCTCACTTTGAAGTAAAACCCCACTCAAATCTAATTCTCTCTGCACAAGTTACATCTGCCCCACCTGCAGTGCACATGGTTTTGTCCATCTAAGAAGGATTTGTCAGAAAGAGTTAACTAGAATAAGGCCCTATGAGTATTAGCTGAAATATAAGCTCAGCCCCACCGTGTGGAGAATATGAGTCCAGCCCACTGATATCTGAGAGTCAGAAACTTTCACTTTCATTTCTCTCTTCTGTTTCCAGCGATGGCGTCTGCTGATCTGAGACGGGAGCTGGACTGTTCCATCTGCCTGAACATTTATACAGATCCTGTCACCCTCAGATGTGGACACAACTTCTGCCGGGCCTGTATTGATCGTGTGCTGGATACACAGGAGGGGACTACAGTATTTACCTGTCCAGAATGCAGAGCAGAGTATCTGGATCGTCCTGCACTAGATATAAACAGAAAGCTCTGCAATATAGCAGAACGTGTACGCTCTATTCCAGAGGAGGGAACTGGGATGTTCTGCACTTATTGTGTCCACTCTCAAGTACCTGTTCTTAAAACCTGTCTGAAGTGTGAAGCTTCTCTCTGTGATATACATTGGAGGACACACAACAAGTCAGCAGAACATGTCTTGGTTGATCCCACCACTTCCTTGGAGAAAAGAACATGTTCCCTCCATAAAGAGATCTTGAAGTATTTCTGCACTGAGGACAATGTCTGTATCTGTGTGTCCTGCAGTTTGGCCGGAGAGCATCGGGGGCACGTGGTGGAGATGCTGGGTGAGGCCTCTGAGAAGAAGAAGGAGAAACTGAGAAATGTTCTGCAGAAACTGACCAGAAATAGAGATGAGACTGAGAAAAGTATCCAGAGTCTGCAGAAGCGCAGGTGTGAAGCTCAGAAAAATGCAGCTGGTTCAACTGAGACAATCACTGCTCTGTTTAGAGACATCAGGAGACAGCTGGAGGACCTAGAGAAGAGAGTGCTGAATGAGATCTCTAGGCAGGAAGAGAGTGTTTCACAATCAGTCTCCAATCTGATTCAACAGCTGGAAATGAAGAAGGATGAGATTGCCGGGAAGATGTGTCAGATTGAGGAGCTGTGTAACATGTCTGACCCAATGACTATCTTACAGGAACCAGACACAGGTGACTTGTCTGATACAGAGGAGCCATGTTCCATGACTGATCCAATGGCTATTGGCCAAAATCGGGATAATGTAGAGAGAAAGGAGGAGAAGGTGGTGGAGGGAGGCACAGAGGAGAACAAGGAGGAGGGCGTTGAGAAGGGGGATACAGAGGAGGCTGAGCTTCACCATAAAGTAGGAGATCTGGATGTGGATCTCATATCAGGGAAATTACACACTTTATCTGATATAATAACAGGAATAAATGTATGGTTCTATGTGCAGACACCAGAAGACATATCACTGGATGTAAACACAGCAGGTAATAATATACTTATCTCAGGTGACATGAAAACTGCAGCCAGGTCTTCAGTTAAACAGAAAAAGCCAGAGACACCAGAGAGATTCCAGGATTATCCTCAGGTACTAAGCACCAGGGGATTCTCCTCAGGGCGACATTACTGGGATGTGGATGTCAGTAAGTCGCATAGCTGGAGTGTTGGGATGAGTTATCGCTGTATAGACAGGAGAGGGGAGAAGTCACAAATTGGATGGAATAACAAGTCTTGGTGCTTGGATAGGACTGATGATAAGTATTCAGTGATACATGATGAGAAGCAGATCCCGTTACCTGCCAGTATTCCCTATGATAGAGTGAGGGTGTATCTGGATTATGAGGCAGGACAGCTGTCCTTTTATTCTGTGAGTGACATGATCAGACACTTACACACCTACACTGCCACCTTTACTGAGCCCCTGTATGCTGCATTAGGTGTATGGAGAGGGGATTCTGTACAGATATGTGTGGCTAGCCTGGAGCAGTCAGGGAAAGGAATCTGATTGGTGGAACACTTGGGGGTTATTCTGATTCCTCGTAAAGGCACAATCACTCTCTAATGGACAAAACCTTATGCATTGCAGGTGAGGCTGATGTAACATGTGCAGAGAGAATTAGATTTGGGTGGGGGGTGTACTTCAAACTGATATCTTTATTGCAGTGTAAAAATAAAGCAGCCAGTATTTACCCTGCATAGAAACAATAAAACCCAATCTAACTCTCTCTGCACATGTTACATCTGCCGCACCTGCACTGCATGTGGGTTTTGTCCATTAGAGAGTGATTGTGCCTTTCCGAGTGAATCATAATAACACCCTTAGTGCATAGAATGATGCAGTGGATACAGAAGTATATATGTATATACAGACAGTGAGTCTGGTGCAGGGAATTGGTGTACAATTGTGTGGGCACTGCAAGTTGTGTATTCCAGCATCTGTGTGTCATGTCCAACTTTAACTGCTGTTCTGTTCCTGACAGGGCAAGTATAAATCATTCATAGTCATTTGTACCAATCAGCATAATATTTCTATGTAACTGTAAAGCCCAATGAGCGTTCTTCAGTTATTTGTTAGTGATGTAACTAATAAAGGTTCCTAAATGTTTCTGGTATCTTTCATTAATGTCTTATGCGGCATTCAGACAGCAGTAGTCGATTAACCCGGAGCTTGAAAAGCTTTCAATCGCAGGGTTACTCGGCTGCCTCTGTCAGACCCCCCTCATACAGGAGAGGAAATCTCCAGGTCTAAAATTTAGACCCTGAGATTTCCTTTATTACATGGATTTTTCACCTGTGTGAGTGAATCCATATCTGAAACTCCGGGACTCCAACCCTGGTCTTTTGCAGAGTCGGGGACCCTGAGTTTAAGATCCGGATCGACCCTTTCACACAGAAAACGGACACATGTTTTTAATTAAATTCCTGGGTGGAACTGCTTCACCCAGGAATTTAATTTTTTGTGTGAAAGGGGTATTAGTTACCAAGACAAGAGAGTGGAAAAACCGCACCAGTACTTTGTATGTATAAAGAATATAGAAATGGTAGTATCCTGATATTTACTGACAAGAGTTTTTTTTACCAAAATATTAATGTCTCAGTAGCTGTTGTGGTGCGACAGTCCTGGTTTTTCTGTATGAAGACATAAAACATCTCTATGGTAAAGCGGTCACCTAGAGAAGACCTTCCCCACTTCTGTCAGGGATCAGCATGTGTTGTGGGCACAGGACCGGGGAACCAATGACATGCTGGTAACGGGTGTGGCTCAAAGGGTCAACAGTATCTAGGTTAATAGACAGTCAATTTACTGTTGATATATTGACTATCATCCGTATACCCTGTTAACAGACTGAAAAGAAGTGAGACTGGACTGGAGTATATAGGCTGCATTGGAATGGGACTTTACCATCCTTGTTGCCTTGTGCCTGCATCCAGGGCAGGCGACAGGGGGGTCAAGGGGGACACCTCTACCGGGCCCCAAGCTTGTGAGGGGCCCCAAAGTTCCGATGGGCTGTGACCATAGCTGCGGCAGTGCAGTGCCTAGAAATGGTTTATAAAGGCACCCACCTGGATTCCTGTAAGGGTACTTACCCAGACACCCCCCAGTATTAGTGAATATTAATTGTGTCTTTTGTAATAATAAAAAAACACATTCAATAAGCGGTATACAAAAAATTTTCTGCTCAAGGGGGCGTTGTTAGGGGGCCCCAGAGATATCAGTGTACCGGGCCCCAAGATTTCTGTTGCCAGCCCTGCCTGCATCGTGCGGGGAGGGGGGTATCATTATAGATGTGCAGGCTATTAACGATATTGAGCATACATGCTAGACCACAGGTTCTCAAAGTCGGTCCTCAGGACCCCACACAGTGCCTGTCTCCTCACAGAATCACAAGTGAAATAATTAGTTCCACCTGTGGATCTTTTTAAATGTGTCAGTGAGTAATGAGTGCACCTGCCTGGTGACCTGGAAAATGTGAACTGTGTGGGGTGTCGTAATCGGGGAATTACTGGGTTGATGAAGTGGCAACCCGGGTGGAGGTCACCACGTCATCGGGTCACTCTTTTTATAATGGGGGAACCCGGGATTAACCCCTTCAGTGGCACTCCCGAGAGTTTTCCTGGTTTGCTCCAGTGAGCAGACTGGCAAACCTGGAAAATTCTCGGGAGTGCCACTGCTTGCGCTCCCTTTATCTGGGCAGTGCAGTTGAGCCTGAGATGGAGAGATACAACTGAGATAATTGGCAGGAGGATGCAGTATACACACAGGAGTTATAGGGAGGGGGCCTATACTGCACTCCCTATGTAATGAGAGGAGTTGCCTTGTTGAGACTAATGGTGTGTACACACGGTCAGATGTGCCTTAAGATCCTATCCACTATCCGATCAGATAGGATCGTGGATAGGATCTTAAGGCACTTCCGATTTGCATCCAATCTTAACTATATAGTGCAGATCTGCACTATATAGACAAGGCAGCCAAGACTTTCTGGCTTCCGATACGTGAAAGCGCATCGGGATCGCAAGGGTTAAAACCCTTGCGATCTGCATCCAATTCCGATCCGATGTTGACTATATCGTCAACATCGGAAAGGAAATCGGACCTTGTGTACACACTATAAGGGCGGGATGTACTAAGGGGAAAATGCGGTAAAACCCCCGCTTTCGGCTGATTTACCGCATTTTCTAATGTACTTAGATCCGTTCACCCGACTTCACAAGGCATGGTATCGCCAAGATGCAGGTGCACTATTCACCATTACTAATTACTAGATATACATTTTGTAATGTTTTACAATAAATATTTTGCTTTTCATAATCTTGGTCAGGTTTATGGATTTACACCCCCCTCCAGGTAACATCATCTGGTAAGTCCCTAACATTCTAAAGTCACCATACAATTGTCAGATCGAAGTTTATTGAAATCCGATCCAGCACGTGGTCCCGTTTGGATTTGATCAGTGTCGGAGATCGTACATGCTGTACATACGATCTCCGATTTGGCCCCCCATCCTGACAGCGGGGAACAGGATCACATACGATAAATCATATACAGAAGGACTGCACGTGATATATCCTATTTGTCCCTACCGCCTCAGAGAAGTAACATAGTGTATGGGAGCCTTAAGGGTTCGGGTCTAGGTTGTGGGATTTCCCAAAAACAGCCCAGTAAAACCACACCAGGGCATCACACTATAAAGGAAGTGAAGTGGTAAAGTGTGTTAAGGTGTGTGTACACACACACACACACACATCAATTTACCTTCGATTTGATTTGCTTTAAATTTCCCCTATTCCACCCCCTTTTGATTTGGCCTTTCCTTTCACATTTGATTTCACAACTTTTCTATTCGATATCGTATTCAATTTACATTCAATTTACTGGATGAAATTCAATATTTCCTTGCCTGCACAGTCTATTTTTCTTTTCGATATAGAGAAAACGGGAGCGCGCATCAAATCGAATGCATGTCAAAAGTGTCTTAAAAACCATCAAATCGAAAACCTGTCAAAATTGAAGCATGTGTACACCCCTTTAGATAGAACAGAGAAGCTACTACAGGTGTCAGGAGTGTTGGATGGATCAGAGCAGCTACTGCAGGTGTCAGGAGTGTTGGATAGATCAGAGCAGCTACTGCAGGTGTCAGGAGTGTTGGATAGATAGAGCAGCTACTGCAGGTGTCAGGAGTGTTGGATAGATCAGAGCAGCTACTGCAGGTGTCAGGAGTGTTGGATGGATCAGAGCAGCTACTGCAGGTGTCAGGAGTGTTGGATAGATCAGAGCAGCTACAGCAGGTGTCAGGAGTGTTGGATAGATCAGAGCAGCTACTGCAGGTGTCAGGAGTAGTAGATAGAACAGAGAAGCTACTGCAGGTGTCAGGAGTGTTGGAGAGATCAGAGCAGCTACTGCAGGTGTCAGGAGTGTTGGATAGATGAGAGCAGCTACTGCAGGTGTCAGGAGTGTTGGATGGATCAGAGCATCTACTGCAGGTGTCAGGAGTGTTGGATGGATCAGAGCAGCTACTGCGGGTGTCAGGAGTGTTGGATGGATCAGAGCAGCTACTGCAGTTGTCAGGAGTATTGGATGGATCAGAGCAGCTACTGCAGTTGTCAGGAGTATTGTATGGATCAGAGCAGCTACTGCAGGTGTCAGGAGTGTTGGATAGATCAGAGCAGCTACTACAGTTGTCAGGAGTGTTGTATGGATCAGAGCAGCTACTGCAGGTGTCAGGAGTGTTGGATAGATCAGAGCAGCTACTGCAGGTGTCAGGAGTATTAGATAGATCAGAGCAGCTACTGCAGGTGTCAGGAGTGTTGGATGGATCAGAGCATCAACTGCAGGTGTCAGGAGTGTTGGATAGATGAGAGCAGCTACTGCAGGTGTCAGGAGTGTTGGATGGATCAGAGCAGCTACTGCAGGTGTCAGGAGTGTTGGATGGATCAGAGCAGCTACTGCAGGTGTCAGGAGCGTTGGATGGATCAGAGCAGATACTGCAGGTGTCAGGAGTGTTGGATGGATCAGAGCAGCTACTGCAGGTGTCAGGAGTGTTGGATGGATCAGAGCATCTACTGCAGGTGTCAGGAGTGTTGGATAGATCAGAGCATCTACTGCAGGTGTCAGGAGTGTTGGATGGTTCAGAGCAGCTACTGCAGGTGTCAGGAGTGTTGGAGAGATCAGAGCAGCTACTGCAGGTGCCAGGAGTTTTGGATAGATCAGAGCAGCTACTGCAGGTGTCAGGAGCGTTGGATGGATCAGAGCAGCTACTGCAGGTGTCAGGAGTGTTGGATGGATCAGAGCAGCTACTGCAGGTGTTAGGAGTGTTGAATGGATCAGAGCAGCTACTGCAGGTGTCAGGAGTGTTGGATGGATCAGAGCAGCCACTGCAGGTGTCAGGAGTGTTGGCTGTGCGCATGCACGAGCCGTCTGCCCGGGGTAGCGTACACCCTACGGGCATTTGGAGCAGCCAGAAAATGCTTTCGTACCCTGGCTGTCGAGAGGGAGTGCAGCTAATGTCATCAGTGGACTCACGGTCCCCACAGCCTTTGCAGTGCCAAGTGGGTCCTGGCTCACTCAGCACTACGAACAGGCGAAAATAATTTAATGGTACCCGCTTTGTGCTCGGCTGCATATGCATTCGCACCCGTGCACAGTGGCGGGGAAGTGCAGGGAGCGTGTGTTTGTCAGGGCTGCTGGCTACCTGCTCACTGAGTGTTTGGAACAGGTCGGAATCAGGCCCATTATTCAGATTTTGAGGATATCCATGCTTGAGCACAGGTGACATAATTAGTACCTTGGTCAATTTGATTTAACCATCTGGACTCATGCATGGATATCTTAAAACCTGTACTGTAATTTAGGAAACTGCTGTAACTGCATTCACTGCCATGGCTGAACAAAGCGGGAGCTAGGACCCAGGTAGAGTCAGCTCTTCCCAGTGATCAGGAACACATGAGATGATTGGATAAATCAGATACAACCACTGCACACTGACTGCATACCCTCCAACATCTGTAGGGCAAAAATCGGTACAAATCCAAAAAGGGGGCGTGGTCATGGACCACGCCCCCTTTCCAAATGTGTACTGGGCATTTTTACATTTATATAAATATTATATCTATGAGAAATATGTGCAGGTTTTTGTAATTTATTTAACACAACTATTGCAGTGGAGTAAAAAGTAAATAAATATGGGCAGTGAGTGGGAAGGTAGATAGGATAAATATGGGGAATAATAGTGCAGCCGATAGTCTCAGTCTCTTGGTGCTGTTTAAGGGTACACTGGTGTCTCAGGCCCTTATGCTCAAGCTCCAAAGTGATTGCATGCGCTGTTGAAAATGAAAATACAACCTCAAAGGGTTGGAGGAGCACAGCAAGCATGTCCACAGGTCCCCCGCAGATACTTCTTCCCCCCGGCATTGTCTGTGCTGCGTCTGCCTCCTGCGTGCACTGCAGGCAGGCAGGCAGCGTCCGTCCCCACAGAGCTCAGTCTCAACGGCAGAGGCGGCTTCCGGGTGGGGCGCAGCTTACCGATGACGTCACCCGGCGTCGTCCTGCCCCCGGAGCTCCGTGCGTACACTCAATTCGGATGCCGAGGAGACTTGGCTTGCTGTGCTCCTCCAACACGTTTCAACAGCGCACGCAAATTCGGTACATCGGTACACTTAGATTTTTGCCGGTACAGACCGCTAAAAAGTGGTACTGTACCGGCAGAATCGGTACAGTTGGAGGGTATGCGACTGGTACTGCCAGATAGAGCACTGCAGAGTACTGAGCAGCTGTCCAGGTAAGAGCATACTGGGGTAATGTCAGACTAATGGTGGAAGCAGGAATGGAGAAGCTGGTGGGAGAATTGGCTCATGGAGGTCAGGGAGACTGGTGCTGGCTTACAGGAATAAGTGGGGTGACTTGGGGAACAGGGGTCACATGAGAGCGGTGATTAGGGGGGAGGGGTTTCCTGTAATCTGAGGGTGCCATATAAATAATATGTAACATAAGTACAGATTGGTGTCTTTATTTATGGAGGTCACTTGCACCAAAGGTTAAAGAAAACAGGGACAGGAGTAATCTGGGGGTGGGTGTGATGTGTACGCTGCAATGTGGGAGCCTCCACACTGCTGCTGTGCTGTACAGTTACCTCAGTGTTTCCTACCTGACCCTCTCCATGAGGGAGAACATGCTCTGTTCCTGGTCTTCCCTGGTAATGTATGATTGTCAGCACCTGTGGGGAGCTAGGTAATTTATAAGAAAGGTGTTTCACCACAGGTGCTGGTAATCATACATTACCAGGTAAGACCAGGAACAGAGTATTTTCTCCCTGAAGGAGAGGGTCAGGTAGGCAACCCTGAGGTAACTGTAGTGCCCAATCGAAACAAACACAGGGATAACATACAAACTTGTCACCGATAGGCCAAGGAATTAAACTCATGACCTTACTGCTAATACTAAGCACTATTGCTGCCCATACGTGCATTTTGGACTAGATCTCAAAAGCATACCCCCAACATGACCCTCTCCATGAGGGACACAATGCTCTGTTTCTGGACTTCCCTCTAAGGCAGGTATTCAATGCTGGGAATTGGGGGAGGCAGCGAATCCTGTGTAGGATTCACTGCACTTTCTCCCCAATTCTCCATGTAGGGCGATTCGCCGGGCTATCGCCCGTCCGCCCTATTCAACACTCCAGGGGCTCTCCGCCCCTGAGTGCGAATTTGCTGAGAATGGGGAGACAGGGCGGAGGTTGGGCGGCGAATGTAACAGGGCGGAGGGCGGGCGGCGAATGTAACAGGGCGGAGGGCGGGCGGCGAATGTGTCCGGGTGCAGGGCGGGCGGCGATTGAGCCAGGGAGCAGGGCGGGAGTACAGAGCTCAACTCCCTCCCACCCTTGTACTGTTTTGCTCACCTCTGCCTGTGCTCCTGAGCCGGGGGAAAGCACCCTGGACAGGGCGGAGGGCGGGCGGCGAATGCTGCCGGGTAGCTGAGGGACGGCTGCAGGCAGGGATATGGAAGCCTACCTGCCTGCGCCAGACAGGGGGTGAAGGAGGGCTGTGGAGGACACAGGGAGAGCCCCCCAGAGCTGGCAGGGGGCTGTGTTCGGGAGCCGCTACACACTGGTCCCGATCGTGCATGTGTATTGATCGGGATCAGTGTGCAGTGAATATATGAATTTTAATGAGCGGCTCCCGGCTCGGCCCCCTGCTGGTGAATGTGAAAAATAAAATATATATATTGTTAAAAAAAAAAAATTAATTTATTGAATAAGAATAGCATGCCCCTTCACAGAAAAAAAAATCTGATTTTTTGACACCAAAATAAAAATGAAAAACGCTATTTTTTCAAAGATCACATTCCAGAAAAAGATGACGAATGTAAAATGGAGAATTCGGGGAAAATCACTGGAGAAAGCAGTTCTCCACTTCAGCATTGAATACACTCTCGGCGAATTCCACTAAAAACCCCATTGAAAACCACTGGCGAATCGCGGAGAATCACAAACAGAGAATCGCCAGACATTCGCTCTTCATTTGCAGAGAATTGTGTCCATTGAATAGCGCGAATTGTTTTTCCAGTGAGAAAATTCCCTGTAAACCCGGGGAATTGACTGATTCCCCAGAAAATAGGGAAAATCAGAGGCATTGAATACTGGCCTAAATGTATTATTACCATCACCTGCTTGGGGATACGGTCGTATTGTTGACAGCACTTAGGTCGACATTGAAAGGTTGGGAAAATTCAATAATATCTGACTCCATGTTTCTTATAAATCGTATGATGATGGTTTATTCTTATACAAACAGACAGAACAGCAACATGCAAGCAATGGAGGTATGGGGAGCTGGGCTGATGTAGTTTCTAGCATGGTTTATGCTTTAAGGTCAGCTTGTCTCACTTCAGCTTCAGCTGTCAGTCAGCCCAGCCCCCAGCACCCACCTCAGCTCTGGTCACATGGTCCAATATATACTTTTTAAACCTCCTATCTATGGCCACAAATAGTATGGGGGTGATTTCATATATGGTGATAATGCTAACTACCTTTATTTAAATCATTTCATATATGGTCTTAAGCTGGGTACACATATGTACAATCGTCGGGCCGTTCTTCCGTTCTGCGGACGAACGGACGTTCGATTGTATATATGTGTACGCAGTCCCGATCCCTTCGTTGCGATCGATAAACGGCCAAAAACGCTCTTGGCCGTCCACGGTCGGTCGGTCGAAGGTTCTTTGCTGCTTAATATTCTTCCGACAGGACGGCTCCATATCGAAAGAAAAGTGACATGTGTACACACGTTCGATCGATATGCAGCCCGTTCCTGCGATCATTCCTCCCAAAAGCAGCACGCCCATGTGGGTGTTGACTAGCTGCGTCATCCCTCCAACAGGAAGTCTTCTCCCCCGTACTTTCCGCGCCATGCTGTTAAAGAATATTCGTTGTGTGTGCATTCTTGACAGATATAGTTATAGAAGATAGATAGATAGATAGATAGATAGATATGTTGTGATGTGATGTTCATTGTTCTGCATAAACACTTAACATTTATTAAGAAATACTGACAAAAAATACTGTGAACAATCTTTTTCTTGCGATTGTTTGGACGGGAGTACATCGGACGTCGCAAGTAAAATTGTACATATGTGTACGCGCATATCGGTCGTATGTTTTGGACGGCCGAACGTGTATTCGGTCGATCGAACGGTCGCAAGAAAAATGAAATTGTACATATGTGTACCCAGCTTTAGGCAGTTCTTTTAACTTTCTGACGTAAGACATGTTGTAATGTATATATTTTAAAACCTTTACATTTAAGTTTTATTGACAGGAACAACTGGTGAACCTCATAATAGCTTGTTGATTGGTCTTGGACAGGAACAGGTGATAGTGGCTTGCAATAGCTTTTCAAAGTCATTAACGTGTTTGAATAGCTGTCGTATTGATGAATATTGCATATATATATAATGTCCATTAACTATAAACTTTATCTTGTGCGGACATCCAATAATATTTTCATCTCAACAACACCCTGTGGGTGTTTGGGGAGCGTACGCCCTGCGGGCATTTTTCAAACACCCAGAAAACACCTGCGTTCCGCGGTCATCTCGAGGGAGGGCCGCTGATGTCATCAACAGTCTCCTCCCCACGGTCTTCGCAGTGCCGAAATAATTTGATGGTGAATGATGTCCCCCCCACTGTGTGTAAGGCTGCATATGCGTTCGCACCTGTGCACAGTGGCGGGGAAGTGCAGGGGGCGTGTGTTTGCCAGGGCGGCGGCGACCTGCTCGCTGAGCTCCAAACACTCACAGTGCACTGAGCGGGTCTGAATGAGGCCAATTGTTCTGATTTAAAGGATGTCCATGCTTGAGCACAGGTGACATAATTAGTACCTCAGTCAATTTTATTGAACCATCTGGACTCATGGATGGATATCCTTAAAACCTGGACTGTAATAGAGGAGTTTAGGAAACTGCTGTAACTGCATTCACTGCCATGGCTGAACAAAGCGGGAGCTAGGACCCAGGGAGAGTCAGCTCTTCCCAGTGATCAGGAACACATGAGATGATTGGATAAATCAGATACAACCACTGCACACTGACTGGTGCTGCCAGATAGAGCACTGCAGAGTACTGAGCAGCTGTCCAGGTAAGAGCATGACAGGGTATTTGTCAACTCGCTGTGACCCTTATACCCCCAGACCCCCTTTCCCACAATAATAGTCCACACCTTCATATTGGATTAAATTGGCCACAGCAGCCATTTTTTATTAAAACATTAACAACATATATAAAACCAACAGTTATTCCTGATCTCCACATAACCCGCAAAGGTGATCCTCGAGGCCCAAAACCCCTAACAATCTGGCATACATCTCCGAGCACCTCTCTGACCCTTTTTACCCCCAGCCGTTGAGCAGGCTCGAGGGCACCGATCTGCATAGACCCCGTGCTCCTTGACGATGTACCCACATAGCCTCACCCTGAGGAGTCCAGCCCCCGCCATGGGGCCCTCCCCTCCACAAAAACCAAGCCTCCATGATCACCAACCTCGAGGATCCCCTCCGCCCTAGCCACTGTGACAAATAATAACCTACCCTAAACTAATACAATCATTCCCACTAACCTTAACAATAGGGAGGGTGGGTGGGAGCTTCTTAATCCTTGACAAAATGTCTGACCTGGGGCTACGTGAACCCCTCAATATATACTATCCTGCCGCCCTGTTAGGCCCCTCCCCCTCCCCTATGTCACTACACAGTCACCCCCCTTTACAACCCCTTTATCCATGAACCCACTATGCTCCTTCCAACCCCTGTCAAGTGGGCCTCCCCCTAGGCTCTGCCCCAGTCCAGCCCAATACATGACAGGGTATTTGTCAACTCGCTGTGACCCTTATACCCCCAGACCCCCTTTCCCACAATAATAGTCCACACCTTCATATTGGATTAAATTGGCCACAGCAGCCATTTTTTATTAAAACATTAACAACATATATAAAACCAACAGTTATTCCTGATCTCCACATAACCCGCAAAGGTGATCCTCGAGGCCCAAAACCCCTAACAATCTGGCATACATCTCCGAGCACCTCTCTGACCCTTTTTACCCCCAGCCGTTGAGCAGGCTCGAGGGCACCGATCTGCATAGACCCCGTGCTCCTTGACGATGTACCCACATAGCCTCACCCTGAGGAGTCCAGCCCCCGCCATGGGGCCCTCCCCTCCACAAAAACCAAGCCTCCATGATCACCAACCTCGAGGATCCCCTCCGCCACAACGCATGGGGTTAACCCCTTTACCCCCTGCGTATCCGCCACAAAGCCACAGCTACTTCTACCCCGTCCTGTATAGCCAAAGCCCACATATCCATACCCACTGCGTTCAAGTGGACCCCGTCCTCCCTCCAAAATGCGCCCAACCCCGATTCCAGCTCAAGGTGGCGCACCATCACTCCCCCATTCATGGCCACAAATTTACTAATGGCCCTGTTGACCTTGATCCTAGCCTTGTTGATCCTTTCCACTGAACGCGCCTCCCTCCACACTTTCCTGGGCACTATCTCGGACCATACTGTAATGACCTTTGGAAATAACGCCCACAAGCGCAACAAATCAAACTTTATATCTCTAATTAGCTCCCGGAACGGCCTAACCCCCAAATCATTACCCCCCACATGTAGCACCAAGATCTCGGGGGGCCTGTCCAGCCTCACGAAACGATGGAACTCTGGTAGTACGCCACTCCACACCATGCCGCGCTTTCCCAGCCAGCGGACATCGAATTCGCGGCCATCCAAACCCAATCGTCTTCCGTTTGTTCTCATCCCGGCCCGGACCGCGCCCCAAAAGACGTAAGAGTGTCCCATGATCCATATGAGACATGGAGGTTGCCCTAAACCTAAAGAAAATAAACAAAAACAAACTTCCAATGATCCGCTCCCTGCATCTTATAGCATTCCCACCCTCACATAGGATTTGAATCGCGCCGAATCCCATCTTCCAATTTTCTTTATTAAATCTTCCCCGAGACCTAAGCGAGCTGCCTCCGTAGCTGCTCCTATCCTAAATGAGTGCCCTGCATATTCCTGCTCCCTAAGGCCTAACAACCGCAGCCCTTTCCTGAAAACCCCAATAAATTGAAAACGGGAGAGAAATGACCCGTCATCATGTAACAACAATGGATCACCCAATTGCCCCGCGGCAAACCTGCAACCCTTGAACACTCTGAAACATTGCACCGGGCACATGAACGACCCCTGTACCTCAAACAGCACCACCCGCCTGCCCCTGCCGAATTGGTCGGTTTTCGACCTTCTGATGATAAATTCCACCCTGTCTGAAAACAACGAGACCTCCTCGTCCCTGAGGCCCCCGGGTGTCCTGACGCTTGGGCTGACCAATTCCCCCAACCTGAGTGCTCCAAAAAACGCCAGTGAAAATGCCAATCTAAACAGATTGGTCTCATAAACCGAACTACAAACTGACCCCAGCTGTCTGCCCAAATCCTGCAATAGCTTAAAAGAAACCGGCCTTCTCTTATCCTGCACCGCCTGGCCCCTCCTCCAACCCTTAAGAGCACGTGTTATCAAAAACCCCTTGGTGGCGTCCTGCCTCCCGTTAGCCTTAAAACCAAATGCCAAGGCTGCCATGCACCTGCCTATCTTTGCGGTGGACCACCCCATCTCCTTGCAATGGCCTATGTACAACAACACCCTGATCTCGTCCTCTCTCTCTGGCAAGCCCACTGATTCGCACCACTCATTCCATTGCTGCCACTCCTGGCAATACGCAGACCACGTGCCAGGTGCGAGTGAATCCCTGATGAGCTGCTCCGCTATTCTTCCAGCAGCTTCCAAAGGTGCCTCGGGCAATCGACCCCGTCCCGATCCGCTCCCGGTGCCAGCTCCCTGAACCGGTCCCACTGCCAACGAGACAAGGAGTCCGCTATATCGTTAGCCACCCCCGGAACATGTCTAGCCACCACCCAAGCATTCAGGGCTAAGCACTCTAGCACCAATCGTTGTAAAACTTTAACCACTGGAGGCGATGAAGCCGACAAGCGATTGACTGCCTCCACTACACTCATGTTATCACAATGAAAGCAGACTTTCTTGTCTCTGAATAAAGGCCCCCAGATCACTACTGCCACCAGTATGGGGAAGAGTTCCAACAATGCTAGATTCCTGACCCAACCCCGAGTAATCCATGCCTCCGGCCATTTTCCTACACTCCAATGACCCTGGCAATAGGCCCCATAGCCCACGCTCCCGGCAGCGTCGGTAAACAGGTCCATATCAAATGCTACCACCGCGTCCGACATCCACATCGCTCTGCCATTGAACGACACCAAAAATTCCGCCCATACTTTCAAATCGTCGCGCAATTCCCTCCCTAACCTAATGAAATGATGAGGGGACGTAACTCCAGCCGTCGCCCCTGCTAGGCGTCGGCTAAAAATCCTGCCCATTGGAATAATGCGACATGCAAAATTTAATTTCCCCAACAACGACTGCAGCTCCCTCAACTTGATTTTCTTTATTCTCGCTGCCCTCCCAACTTCTGCTTTAAGCGACACTAGCTTGTCTGTGGGTAATCGACACTCCATCCGCACTGTGTCGATGGTAATCCCCAAAAAACTAATCTCCGACTTGGGCCCCTCAGTTTTACCAGGGGCCAATGGCACCCCGAAATCTGCTGCCACTCGTTCCACAGTGCACAGCAATAGTTCACATATCTTGCCGTCCCCTGGGCCAATGCACAAAAAGTCATCCAAATAGTGGATGATTGACCTGCACCCTGACACGTCCCTAAATACCCATTCCAGAAATGAGCTGAAGGCCTCAAAATAGGCACATGACAGGGAGCACCCCATCGGGAGACAACGATCCACAAAGTACCCTCCCTCCCAAAAACACCCTAACAACCTAACGCTTGCTGGGTGAACAGGCAACAATCGGAAGGCAGACTCTATGTCTGTCTTTGCCAACAGGGCACCCTTCCCAAAACTCTTCACCCATTTAACAGCCTCATCAAATGACGTGTAAACTACAGAACAGATCTCTGGGTCAATACCATCATTCACTGACGCCCCCTTAGGGAAAGAAAGGTGATGGATGAGGCGAAATTTATTCGGCTCTTTTTTGGGCACAACCCCCAATGGGGACACTATCAAATCTGCCATAGGCGGTGATGCAAAAGGCCCAGACATTCTCCCCAGCTGCACCTCCTTTTTCAATTTTTCCCCCACTATCTCTGGGTGCTCCCTCGCTGATTTTAAGTTACCCTTAAAAACCCCCATCCCCGCCACCTCTGAAGGGATTCGAAAACCATCCCGGAACCCCTCCTCTAACAACACCGCCGCTTGCCTGTTTGGGTATCTATGCAGATAACCCAGCATCCTTCCCAATCGTATTGGAGTCTCCCCCTTTTGAGGTAGCCTCCCTCGGTTTTCCCCTGAAACACTTAATTGCTCCATGGGCACCTCCGCATGAGGAGCACTCGTGTTTGAACTTGCACTTTGCTCCAAAACGACATGCTCCCTCATTAAATGCAAAGCATAGGCCCTTCTGCAAGGCCGTACTGGAGACCCCTTCTCTTGGGCCCCCCCTGTCCCCTCGAAAGGGCTGACCTAACCTATTTGGTGCCGTCACCTTCAACCACAACCCAATATCTTTATGATCCCACCTGATATTCGGCCGCACCGCCTTACGCTGCCTGAACTGTTCATCATATCTCAACCACGCCTGACCCCCGTACACCCTTTCTGCTTCCGCAATAGCATCCATATAACAAAACAAAGCCGAACAGTTCTCTGGCGCTTTTTCCCCTATAACACTGGCTAAAATCGCAAAAGCCTGCAGCCAATTAGAAAACGTCCGCGGTATCAACCTATACCTCCGACGTTCCTCCTCCTCCTTCTTTTCTTCCTTACGTGGCCTGTCCAAATTAAAGCGCTCCAATGGTAGCAGCGAGAATATGTCTACATACTCCCCTTTCCACACCTTATCCCTTAATTCCTGTTTCAAGTGAGCCCCCAGCGGTCCCTCAAAACAGACATAAACCTCCCCCTTAGCAGAATCACTGACTTGCACCGTTTCCACCACACTTTCCCCACTATTCTGCGTAGCCCCCGAACTGCTAACGCCCCCTGTACTGCCTGGCGTAACCCACGCGCTGGCTGGCGACTGACTTGTCCCCTGCCTCACCTTTGTAAACCATTCTGCAAACCCTGTCACCAACTCTAACATACCCGTAGTAGCCTCACTTTGCTGAGCTACACCCGCCACCCCCTGACTCCCTGCCAGGGGCCCAGAAGACAAAACAGATGACTCACCAGGCTGCCTGGGGGCTGTGAACCCAGCAGCCGCAGCTCCTGTGTCCAGACGCGCACTTCCCATTCCAGATGTTCCAGGCACCTCCTCTGGTCTACTCGGTCTTGTGGCCGGGCGCGCACCCCTCTCGGATCCTGCGGGCGCCGCACTGCGTGCAGGCTCATCATCGACGTCGAAGCCAGCCGGCTGCCGCTCGTTCCCTGGAGCTCTCACCCCGCTGGTACTGCCGCCTTCTCCCCGACCTCCCGTCTGGGCCTCCTCGTCGGCCGCGCTCGTGCCCGCTGTCATCTCCGCTGCTTCTTCTCGCACGGGAAGGCGACCCTTCCCGCGCTGTGAACCCCGCCGCCCTGTAGGATTCCTCCCAGACCGCGCCTGCCGGGAGGAAGGTGTCCGTCCCGCGGAACTGCCTGGAGGGTCCCGAATGGGGCTCCTGGATCGGCGCCGGGTTCTGGGGGTGAAAGAAGGGCTAAGGCGCTCCGGAGGCCTGGACCTCCGAGGCCGTGCGCCGGAGGGGTCAGACGTGTCAGCGTCCGTCCCCAACCCCCGTATGAGGCCCGCTACCTGCTCCTGTAGCCAGGCTGCTCCCTGCGTACCGGCCGCCTTCCTCAAGGAGGCCAGCGCAGTCTCGATATCTGTCATGCTTGGGTGACACACGATCAGTCAGCAAGTCAGCTTCTTAATCCTTGACAAAATGTCTGACCTGGGGCTACGTGAACCCCTCAATATATACTATCCTGCCGCCCTGTTAGGCCCCTCCCCCTCCCCTATGTCACTACACAGTCACCCCCCTTTACAACCCCTTTATCCATGAACCCACTATGCTCCTTCCAACCCCTGTCAAGTGGGCCTCCCCCTAGGCTCTGCCCCAGTCCAGCCCAATACATACTGGTGTAATGTCAGACTAATGGTGGAAGCAGGAATAAAGAAGCATTGGCTCATGGAGGTCAGGGAGACTGGTGCTGGCTTACAGAAATAAGTGGGGTGACTTGGGGAACAGGGGTCACATGAGAGCGGTGATTAGGGGGGAGGAGTTCCCTGTAATCTGAGGGTGCCATGTAAATAATGTGTAACAAAAGTACAGGTAGGTGTCTTTATTTATGGTCACTTGCACCAAGGGTTAAATACAATTAAGACCGGAATTATCAGCGGGGTTTCAGCATATTTTGCACCGCGGCCACCATACACGCACGTGCTGCTGACAGGTTTATTTATTTTAAACTCTGCAGCAGCCTCCTGCCTGAACAAGACACCCCCGGAACGCCAGACTCTGCTTTCTGCAGCTTGTAGTGTCCGGTCTGGCATTCTGGGGTGTTACCATCCCAGTGGGCATAGAGGGAGAATAGATTAGTGTGCTGAGCGCACTGTGCCCGAAGTATGGTGAGCACATCAGGCCATGTATCCTTATACATAGGGTGGCCAATCCCGGGATCGGCGGGATCCCGGGATTTGGCCCCCAAAACACCGGGATTTCAATCCCGGGATTGATATATCCAATCCCGGGATTTCGGGATTAGACTGTGCATGTGCAGTCTAATGCCGGGCAGGGTCTGAGCATCGCTCAGACGCTGCCCGTCTTCCCCTGTACCCAGCAGCACGGCCCTGCACAGCGTGATGAGGTCATAGGTCACGCTGCGCAGGACGCACAGACACACTAAGTGTCCTGAACGTGCACTGCTGGCTGGCTCCTGGAGACCCCGCCTACCCACCCGGCTCACGGAGAACTCTCTCCCCCACCCGGCTTTCTGCCTGCTCCTGTCTTGGACATGCTGGCTAGCTCCCGGAGACCCTGCCAAACCACCTGGCTCCCTGCTCCCGGAGACCCCTCCCTTCTCCCCGCCCACCGGCAACATCACCATGCCCAGCCACCCACGGGGCTCCATGTAAGTAAACATGCGGGGCCTTTTTTTTTTTTAGGGAAGCCAATCCCGGGATTGAGCATTTTTCATTCCCGAAAAAAAAAATGCCCCAGGATTGGCTTCCCTACTTACACATATTGATTTTCCATGTCAACATTTTACTTGTGTTGTTACTTTTGACACTGTCTAACTAATGCATGTCTTAAGGTCCCTATACATTAGTACGACTTGACCCGGCAACTCCCCCAGGAGGGGTCACACGTGATTAGACATGCAACTCCTGGGGAGCCGCAGGCGGAGGGAGCGGGGCACGGCAGTGGGCAGAGGATGTCCATGACCAGAGAGCCAGGCGGAGGGAGCAGGGGGGCTGGCGAAGGGAATCTGGGCAGGGGAAGCCGCTGCTGGGCAGCACTTGAAAAAAAAAGCCCATACAAATGAATGGGCATCCACTGCTTGGCTGAGACCTCTCTCAGCCAATCGCCCACCCTGTCGTCCCCCGCCCGGCTCCAGGCTGCACATAAGATTTAGCAAATCTTATGTGCAGCCTGTTCGACCTTCCGACTCCAATCCAATGTGCATCGGGTCGGACGGGATGTCTATATGTGCAATTTGGGCCAATTTCACGGCCTGATTCATTCAAATCAGGTGAAATCATGCCCAAATCGCATTGTGTATGGGGGCCTTATATTTTGTCACTGTCTAACTATTGCATGTCTAACTTTTGGTGTCGATATCTAGTGACTATCTGAATAGACATTGAAGTAGATGTATTAAAATAATGGGTACTTGTTTCCTAGCACGGCGCCCATCGGGTCCCATCGCATACCTTAAGTTAAGGTATGCGATGGGACCCGACCGACCCGATTTCGGGCTTTTTTGCGGCTTTCCCGACAATTGTAAAATCGGATCCATCGCATGCCATTATAATGGCATACAATGCGACCAATGCAATGGACCCGATTTTACATAGGAACCAATGTTAAATGGCCCACCATACCCGATTTTTGATTGTATACCCACCCTGATGGGTAATTTGTATGTCAAATGCCCCCCCCATTGTTAACGCCACCCCACGATGAACGCCAACCCGAAGCGTGGCGAGCGCAGCGGTACGTGTCCTACGACCTTTTCATACCCCCACTATCCACGTCGGCGTGGAGTTGACTATGTAGTGTGGCGAGCCACCGAGCCCGAAGCGTGGCGAGCCCCGCGAGGGGACGCGTAATACCTGTGAAGTAATGCGCGTCCGCTCGCCATGCTTCGGGGTCGGTGGCTCGCTGCGCTTGCCACACTATATAAAGTCAACTCCACGCCGACGTGGATAGTGGGGGCATGAAAAGGTCGCCACGCTTCGGGTTTGCGTTGATCGTGGGGTGGCATTAACAATGGAGGGGCATTTGACCCATTAGGGTGGGTATACAATGAAAATTGGGTCTCAGGGACCATTTTACATTGGTTCCAATGTAAAAATCGGGTTGGTCGCGTCGCATCGCATGCGATTTGATCGACCCGATGGCTTACAATTAAAATCGGTGGCGCCGTGCTAGGAAACAAGTACCAAATAATGACTTGTATCGTGGGAATAGGACATGCTAGCCCTGGGCCAGTGTAGAAGCCAGTCGGCTTAATGGGCAATATGTCACCTGCGCTGCTAATTACTGGAGGATTGAAGGGGACAGCCGCGCTGAGCGGTAATTGGTGGGCTGCCGCTAGCGCATATTAGGTCTGCTGGTAATTCCTTAAAAAAGAAAAAAAAAAAGTTATCCCCCTAGTTAAGTAGCAGTAAGTGCAGTATTTGCACTTAATGCTAGTTCATACATTTGCCCCATTGTCTGTGAGCTATACCACACCCCTCTATGTCAGACAGCTTGCACGTCCCCATCAGCAACGCGGTGAGGAGCAGCTTCCCTGCCCGTCTAGGGAGAGGGGCAGGGAGCTGCTACAGGCTCCCACAGAATGGGGCCAAGAGAGTCTAGTGCGCACGCGCCCCCTTCTGTCGGACAATGGCAGCTGGCGGGAGCAGTGATAGAATCGCCAGGAGCAGCCCCATCTGTAATTACATACATGATGACATAAACAACATTTGTGAGGTTTCATACAAAGCAAAAATAAAAAAAACTTGATTTAGTTAATGTTATCATACAGTATGTACCCGGAGTATTCATAAGTGGTTCAGCCACTGGCAGTGTCCCTAATGCGATTTCAACGCCGCAAGGGCTCGCTGCCCCTGATGGCAAATTATATCCCCTGCGGCGAACGCGAAAATAAATTGTAAAAAATTAATTAAATATATATTCATGTAAGATTACTTTCCAGTTCACCTTAAAAAGATGTCGAATGCAAAACGGTGCATCATGGCGAAAATCATGCTGAAAGCAGTTCTCCATCCTAGCATTGAATACACTCTCTGCAAATCCCAGTGAAAACCCCATTGAAATACACCAGCGAATTGCAGCGAACATGAAACGGAGAACTGGCCGGCATTCACTGGTCGCTTTCGGCGAACAGTGAACATTGAATAGGGTAAATCAGATTTTCAGTGAAAAAGATTCACCGCCAGGAGTGAAAACAGCCGGAAAAAAAAACGAGGAGAGTCGGGAGCATTGAATACTGCCCAAAAAATGTCAGCTCAAATGCCAAATCAGATGAAGGGACCCCCAGGAACCTGTCGGGGAAGTTAAAGGGAAATCAGGTCCGACATGCCCTTCAGACAAGTTGGACTAGTGTATGGGGGCCTTTAGACATTAAATGCAAGATATCAGAAAAGTTTTGGAACCTTTATTAACTACATTACTAACAAATAACTGAAGAATACTCATTGGGATTTACAGTTACATATAAATATTACGCTGTTTGATACACATGACTGTATGACTAATACATATTTGCCCTGTCAGGAATAGAACAACAGATAACATTGGACATGACACACAGCTGCTGGAACACTGAATACACAACTTGCAGTGCCCACACAATTATACACCAATTCCCTGCACCAGACTCACTGTCTGTATATACACATATAAACATCTGTATCCACTGCATCATTCTACGCACTAATGTCCCACCAATCAGATTCCTCTCCCTGACTGACCCAGGCTATCCACACATATCTGTACAGAACCCTCTTCCCATACACCTAATGCAGCATGAAGGGGCTCCGTGAAGGTGGCAGTGTAGGTGTGTAAGTGTCTGATCATGTCACACACAGAATAAAAGGACAGCTGTCCTGCCTCATAATCCAGATACACCCTCACTCTATCATAGGGAATACTGCCAGGTAATGGGATTGCATCACCATCATGTTTCACTGAATACTCATCATAAGTCCTATCCAAGCACCAAGACTTGTTATTACATCCAGTTTGTGCCTGATCCCCTCTCCTGTCTGCACTGGGATAACACATCCCCACAATCCAGCCTTCTGACTTATGGATATCCACATCCCAGTAATGTCGCCCTGAGGAGAATACCCTGGTGCTCAACACCTGGGGATAATCCTGGAATCTCTCTGGTGTCTCTGGCTGACTATGTTCTATTGAAGATGAGGATACAGTTTTCATGTCACCTGATACAAGTATATAATCACCCGCTGTGTTTACATCCAGTGATATGTCTGCTGGTGTCTGCACATAGAAACATACATTTATTCCTGTTATTATATCAGATAATGTTTGTAATGTCACTGATACGAGACCCACATCCAGATCTCCTACTTTATGGACATGCTCATTATTTTTCTGACTCTCCTCTCTATTATCCTTCTCAGTGATCTCCTCCCCCACCTCATTCTGCTGAGTATCCCCCTCCTTCTCCTCTTCACTATCCTGTTTTTGGTCAATAGTCATTGGATCAGTCATGGAACATGGCTCCTCTGTATCAGACAAGTCACCTGTGGCGGGTTCCTGTAAGACAGTCATTGGATCAGACATGTTACACAGCTCCTCAATCTGACACATCTTCCCGGCAATCTCATCCTTCTTCATTTCCAGCTGCTGAATCAGATCGGAGACTGTGAGTGAAACACTCTCTTCCTGCCTAGAGATCTCAGTCAGCACTCTCTTCTCTAGGTCATCCAACTGTCTCCTGAGGTCTCTAAACATGGTAACGATTGTCTCTGTTAAACCAGCTGCATTTTTCTGATCTTCACACCTGCGTTTCTGCAGACTCTGGATACTTTTATCAGTCTCGTCTCTATTTGTGGTCAGTTTCTGCAGAACATTTCTCAATTTCTCCTTCTTCTTCTCAGAGGCCTCATCCAGCATCTCCCCCATGTGCCCCCGATGCTCTCCAACCAAAAGGCAGGACACACAGATACAGACATTGTCCTCAGTGCAGAAATACTTCAAGATCTCTTTGTGGAGGGAACATGTTCTTTTCTCCAAGGAAGTGGTGGGATCAACCAAGACATGTTCTGCTGACTTGTTGTGTGTCCTCCAATGTATATCACAGAGAGAAGCTTCACACTTCAGACAGGTTTTAAGAACAGGTACTTGAGAGTGGACACAATCAGTGCAGAACATCCCAGTTCCCTCTTCTGGAATAGAGCGTACACGTTCTGCTATATTGCAGAGCTTTCTGTTTATCTCTAGTGCAGGACGATCCAGATACTCTGCTCTGCATTCTGGACAGGTAAATACTGTAGTCCCTTCCTGTGTATCCAGCACACGATCAATACAGGCCCGGCAGAAGTTGTGTCCACATCTCAGGGTGACAGGATCTGTATAAATGTTCAGGCAGATGGAACAGTCCAGCTCACGTCTCAGATCAGCAGATGCCATCGCTGGTAGCAGAAGAGAGAAATGAAAGTGAGTCTCAGACACTCCGAAATTAGAGGTCTCATAGGGGAAAGACAATTGCCATCCCATTTAGCCCTCCTGTTCACCCAAAAGTGCTCTCTACCCGATGGGGTAGTGAACACCTTTGAGCGAGATCCTGCCGCCATAAAGTGCAAGATTGAATTCTCCCAAAATTCTCAACTCAGGAAGGGAGATGTACCAAGCATTGTAGAGAGATAAAGTGTAGAAGTTTCCTAAAATAACCAATCAGCTTTAGGTATTTCATAGACTGTACTAGAATTGACAGAAGAGGATTGGTGGATTTGGACAACATTTCCACATTAGCCCTCTCCAAGGCTTGATATATCTCCACCTGGGTGTGGTAAAACTTCCATATCAGGTAATACCTACAGGCACAGCTAACCCATAAAGGGGCAACATATAGAAGAATGTACATAAAGGGGATTAGGCAAAAGCTACTTAACCAAATTACAGTAAAATCATTCTTCAATAATTATTTGTAATAATTAAAATGGTTTGGTCTATTTGCGGATTATATGGACCTATTTAGGTGTTTAAAAATATTGTGAAAATGACAGCTATCTTCACATTTTTGTATATAGTTATAAAACTGGTAGCTGGGCTCCGATTAGATCAACTGCTAACGGAATGGCTTTCCAGAATGCGCTAAATGAGTTTGAAAAGGGATCGATGTAGGATGGCTGATCGGAGGCATGTGTGTGAGATCTATTGTGGAGGTTATGAAGGTCCCTTAATCCACTGGGACTTTTGTGATTAATACGTGTAAGAGGAGCGGTCATTGCCGGAATGCACTTCGCCCTGGAAGACCTCAGCCAACCGCAACTGCAACCCATGGAC
Source organism: Crinia signifera (assembly GCF_055691185.1). Classification (NCBI taxonomy): domain Eukaryota; kingdom Metazoa; phylum Chordata; class Amphibia; order Anura; family Myobatrachidae; genus Crinia; species Crinia signifera. Next base: position 156,374,516 of record NC_139224.1, read on the forward strand.
CAGGGGTTACCACATGCATACAAGTTCCAAATGGCCACTAATGTGTTGGTTTCAACAAGAACACTTTGTAGGGAGGCCATGTACTTGAATATTATGGGTGAGCAGCTGCTTATAAACCTCCATTCACAAAGAAGAATGCAGATGGTGTAAAGAGCACAAACACTGGATAGTGGACCAATGGCAGCGAGTGTTATGAGTGACAAATCACTTTGCAGATCAGGAGGAGGTGTTTGATGATTGACCAGGAGAGTGTACAGTACAGCATGGAGGTGGTGGGGTTATGCTGTAGGGCAGGCCAGGCCAACCTGTGGCTCTCCAGATGTTGTGAAACTACAAATCCAAGCATGCCTTGCCACAGTTTTAACACTCCCTTATAGCAAAACTTTGGCAAGGCATGAGGTCACATTTAGTGCTATATTTGTATGAAAATAGTTTCAGGAACTGTGGGCAGAGCAGAAGTGGGCGGTGCTGTGGGTGGAGCTACCAACTGTTGCATAAAAAAAACAATTCCCGTAGCAGTGCCATATATACACAATGCCCCCAGCAGTGCCCTATATACACACATTATGCCACCAGTAATAACATATATACACATGCCACCAGCAGTGCCAGTTACACAATGCCCCCAATACCCACAGTAATGCCAGAAACACAATGCCCCCAGCAGTGCCAGATGAACAATGCCCCCCAGATCGGCGAGATCGGGCTGGATCGGGTGCCGTTGCCAACATTTACACACATGAAACCGACACCCCAATGGCACCTTGCACCCTTCAGACCTAATAGGATCGACCCGTGAGTTTGAATTAAAGCGATGGGTGCGTTCTACACTGACTCAACCTTCTTCAATGTGACAGTTAGTCGCTGTACTACAAGGCAAAATGGCAAAACCTACCACCGGCTGTTGTCCAGGAACTTGTAGGCCGTTTGCAAAGAAGGGAGTCTGCAGTGGTGGCTGCACCTGGAGGACCTGCAAAATACATTCATCTATTTACTGTCAATGTCCAATCATTTAGTCTACATAGTGGCCCTGGTGTGTTCGCACGGGGGAGCAATGTTGAGCGTCTGCGCATGTGCAGACACTTGGTGCGAGCGGGAACGGCAAACTGCTAGTTGGCTGTCCTGTTTGCACCTTTCAGTGAGGGCGGGGTTCGGCAGTGCCCATGGGAACGCCCAGCGTTTCTGACCAGGAATGTTTTGTTATTGGGAGCCAATTAGCTTCACAAGATCATTTTTGGATTGTGGGAGGAAACTCCACACAAGCACAGGGAGAATATACAAACTCCACACAGTTATTTCCATGGTGTGGAGTTTGTATACCCATGGCCTCAGTGCTGAGAGGCAGTAATGCTGTACGTGTGTATATACAGAGATACGGGGACATAAGGTGCCCACACACGGTGCTATTTTACCTTGCGATGTGGCTCCCATGTAGATCATATTGCAAGGTACAAAAAGTATGTGCAGCAGGTACTGTTATCATACCAACATGATCCAAGCCAGGAGGGACACAATGCTCCGCTCCTGGGCTTCCCTCTGAATGTTTGATTGCCATCACCTGTTTTGAACAGGTTACGCGAGTCATGCCCAAACTGCAGCCCTCCAGCTGTTGTGAAACTACACATCCCAGCATGCCTTGCCATAGTTTTAGCATTCCCTAATAGCAAAACTGTGACAAGGCATGATGGGACTTGTAGTTTCACAACAGCTGAAGGGCCATAGTTTGGACATGCCTGGGTTACGTGATAAGAAAGGTGTTTCCTGGCAAGTGATAGTAATCATACATTCAGAGGTAAGTTCAGGAGCAGAGCAATGTGGCCCTCCTGGAGAGGGTCATGTTGGGGGTATGCTTTTGAGATCTAGTCCAAAACGCACGTATGGGCAGAAATAGCACTTACAGTAGTATTAGCAGTAAGGTCATGAGTTTAATTCCTTGGCCTATCGGTGACAAGTTTGTATGTTATCCTTGTGTTTGTGCTGGTTTCCACTGCGCACTACAGTTACCTCAGGGTTGCCTACCTGACCCTCTCCATGAGGGACAAAATACTCTGTTCCTGGTCTTCCCTGGTAATGTATGATTGCCAGCACCTGTGGTGAAACACCTTTCTTATCAATGACCTAGCTCCCCACAGGTGCTGGCAATCATACATTACCAGGGAAGTCCAGGAACAGAGCATGTTCTCCCTCATGGAGAGGGTCAGGTAGGCAACCCTGAGGTAACTGTACAGCACAGCAGCAGTGTGGAGGCTCCCACATTGCAGCGTACACACCAAACCCACCCCCAGATTACACCTGTCCCTGTTTTCTTTAACCTTTGGTGCAAGTGACCTCCATAAATAAAGACACCAATCTGTACTTATATTATGTTACATATTATATGGCACCCTCATATTGCGGGGAACCCCTCCTCCCAAACCTACGCTCTCAGGTGACACATGTTCCCCAAGTCACCCCACTTCTGTAAGCCCGCACCAGTCTCCCTGCCCTCCATGAGCCAATTCTCCCACCTGCTTCTTTATTCCTGCTTCCACCATAAAGCCGTGTACACACGGGGGGAGATATATTGCTGAGTGTCTTCTTTTCATCAACGACCAGAGATGGTCGCTGATGAGAAGGAACCTCTGCCGGGGGAGCCGCAGAGGTAATCAACTGGTCGCAGGAGCAAGCTCCTGCGACCAGCGATTAGAATGGGTCTGAAAACGATTTATCGCCGGGGCACACTCCCATCACTGGCAAAATGGTCGTCAATGACCATATTCCCAGCGATATCAGCCCCTATCGCCCCCGTGTGTACACGGCTATAGTCTGACATTACACCAGTATGCTCTTACCTGGACAGCTGCTCAGTACTCTGCAGTGCTCTATCTGGCAGCACCAGTCAGTGTGCAGTGGTTGTATCTGATTTATCCAATCATATCATGTGTTCCTGATCACTGGGAAGAGCTGACTATCCCTGGGTCCTAGCTCCCGCTTTGTTCAGCCCTGACAGTGAATGCAGTTACAGCAGTTTCCTAAACTGTTTTACAGTCCAGGTTTTAAGGATATCCATGCATGTGTCCAGATGAAATAAAACAGGCTGATGCACTAATTATGTCACCTGTGCTCAAGCATGGATATCCTTAAAACCTGAACAATGGGCCTGATTCAGAGCAGGTAGCCGCTGCTCTGCCAAACACACATCCACTGCACTTCCCCACCACTGTGCACGGGTGCAAACGTGTAGGTAGATGTGCACACAGGGGGTACATCATTCACCATTGAATAATTTCCCCTACTTGTAAGCACTGAGTAAACACTGCGAAGGCTGCTGATTAAATCAGCGGACCACCTCCTGACAGCCGGGGAACACCGGCATTTTCTGGGCATTCCAAACGCCCGTGTACTTGTCCAAAACCCAGCAGGGTGTCAGTCACCCTGCGAATAGCTGTCACAGATCTGCTTAGTCAAGCTTACCTGAATGGTGATTCTGCTCTGTGTCTCAGTCTGACTCAGTTCTGTCTCCATTCATGCTGCCAGACAGTCTGTGCATTGCTGGTTCATTGATTGGTGCACCTGATGGAAATCCAGACAGAAGCTGGAATCACCTGTAACCCTTTGCTCTCCTGTTCCATGTGGCTCACCTGTTTAGTTCAGACTGAAGTATTCTGGATTCCTGCCTCAGATTGCAGATTGCCCTCTGTCATTTCCTCCAATCAATACAAGGCAGGGGGGATAAATATCTTGCGCACAGAGGCAGAACTGACTTCAGCAACTTGTCTTCCTGCTGCATGTGCTGGATGTTCTGTGCAGTTCAAGCCTGCTTCCTGGAATCCCTGCGTGAGTCTTCAGTGTTCAGCTCCCAGAGGCTCTGCTTGTCCGGCTGGTCCAGCGCTCCCGGTCTGGTACACAAATTGTCCAGTTCCTGCTCATCTAGTTCCTGTGTTTATACTCGGTTTTCTTCAGTTATTTGTTATATGCCAAGTCAGCCATTTCAGTTCTGTTATCTCAGTCACCTGTTCCTGTGTCAACGCCAAGTCGCTACCCTGTCCTGATACCAGTTTCCTGACCTGCCTGCTACAAGCTGCATCCAGCTATTGTGTGCTACGTCTCTGCTGTAAGCTTCCAGTAATCCTGTCATTCAGCTGTATCCTGATCCCAGCCATCCAATCTTCAATCATTCAACCATCCAATCTTCAGTCATCCAGCCGTCCAATCTTCAGTCATCCAGCCGTCCAATCTTCAGTCATCCAGCCGTCCAATCTTCAGTCATCCAGCCGTCCAATCTTCAGTCATCCAATTGTCCAATCTTCAGTCAGCCAATTGTCCAATCTTCAGTCAGCCAATTGTCCAATCTTCAGTCAGCCAATTGTCCAATCTTCAGTCAGCCAATTGTCCAATCTTCAGTCAGCCAACTGTCCAATCTTCAGTCAGCCAACTGTCCAATCTTCAGTCAGCCAACTGTCCAATCTTCAGTCAGCCAACTGTCCAATCTTCAGTCAGCCAATTGTCCAATCTTCAGTCAGCCAATTGTCCAATCTTCAGTCAGCCAATTGTCCAATCTTCAGTCAGCCAATTGTCCAATCTTCAGTCAGCCAATTGTCCAATCTTCAGTCAGCCAATTGTCCAATCTTCAGTCAGCCAATTGTCCAATCTTCAGTCAGCCAATTGTCCAATCTTCAGTCAGCCAATTGTCCAATCTTCAGTCAGCCAATTGTCCAATCTTCAGTCAGCCAATTGTCCAATCTTCAGTCAGCCAATTGTCCAATCTTCAGTCAGCCAATTGTCCAATCTTCAGGTATCCTTTTCTCTAAACTCAAATCCTGAACATTGCCTTATTCTCCCAGAACTACCGGCACATATCTTGTTTATTTTGAACGGACTGCCATCTTGTTTATTTTTGCAAAGGACTGCTATCTTTTGTTACTTGTTATTTATCAGAGACTTGCATCTAGTTATTATTTGTCCAATCAAGAATTATTGATCCTGGTTACATTATCTGTTATATGAGTTCCTTCAATAAACCTGTTTGTGTTAACCCATCTCCAGCTGGTCACGCCTCTCTTCCTGAGATCCGCACCACTCCATCAATCCACCATCTGACCACTCCAGTCACGACTGATTCCACACACCCATTTCGTGACAATAGCGAGGGAAGGCTAGCCTCTAATTACTGCCTTTGGGCAGATGACTCGCGCATGCACAGAGCGTACAGTGCGAATTCGCGGCCGTTCGATTGTCAGACAGGCTGCAAATTGACAGCCCCTCTGAATTGGGCCCAATGTGTAGCCGGCCAATCCAACAGTGCACTGAAGCTGCATTGTGTCTGGAGTACACACTTGCATGATACAGGGGACAATGGTGTAGTCGGCAACATGGTATTGTACATAATATCTTCTGGATGACCCTGCAGCATGGCCAAGCAGAAAATGGCGTCTGCGACAGATAATAACAGTACCAGTCCCGTGACACTTATTTTGCCTCTACCATCCCCATGACATCACTACTTTTACATGTATTATCCTGAGGAAATCACTACTGTTCCCTGAAACATCCCGGTGACATCATTAATATTACCTGTACCTTCCCTGTGACATCACTCATGTTACCAGTACAATCCCTGTGACATAAACTAACATTACCAGTATCATCCCCAGTGACATCCCTAATGCTAACAGTATCATCCCAGTGACATCACTAATATTACCTGTACCTTCCTTGTGACATCACTAATGTTCCCTGTAGCATCACTGTGACATTACTAACGTTACATGTATCATCCACAGTGACATCACTAACGCTAACAGTACCATCCCTGTTACATCACTAATATTACCTGTACCTTCCCTGTGACATCACTAATGTTACCTGTAGCATCACTGTGACATTACTAACGTTACATGTATCATCCACAGTGACATCACTAACGCTAACAGTACCATCCCTGTTACATCACTAATATTATCTGTACCTTCCCTGTGACATCACTAATATACCAGTATCATCCTTGTCATATGACTTTCATTTAACTTTATATTAAATCTAATGTTGTATTTTATGTAAGAGCTTAAAACCTATTTTAAACAAATTCTGATTCATGTGACTGATCCATTTACCATAGAGATCAGTGTCTGGTTTTCTATAACTGCGCTGGAAACCCCAATGGTTTCCCTGCATCAATGACAAGCATGAACTAATATGGTTTTTGGGGGGTTTCCCCAAAGAAGGGACCTGGACATGAAGCATAGCTCCACCACTGATACCCATGAAGCCCCACCCCATGTTTTAATTGACCCACAGGCCAATCAGTCAAAAAAAAAAATAGACAACCATTGACAGGTTAAAAAAAAAAATGGTGGTCATCCATTGCATAGTATGCTACTATCGATGAGCAGTTGCACTATTGCCATCAATGGCAACCATTGATGGCAATGGCAAGGATGGCAATCCCTTACACTGCCACCGCCATGGTACTGGCAAATGTGTAGTATGGTTCTCAGGGCTGCACTGGCATTTTGGTTTGCAGGAAAACTGGCACGCCGGGTTTTCGTTGCGGGGTATCACTAGCAAAAGCTGTCGATACCCCATAAAAGCCTATGGGCTTCTTATCACGGCCCGCCACCACACCACACGGACCCTCGCTGCCCCGCATGGACCCCCGCTAACACCCCCTCACCTGTGTCTGGGCAGTACAGTGCTGTGCTGCCCAGACCAGTGATCTCCTCCTCCCTGCACTATACATCCCCTTCCAGGTGCAGGGAGGAGGAGGCGGAGCCCTCCTCGCAGCAGCCGGGTAGAAGGAGGGGGAATCGCATATATGTTAGAGAATATGCGATTAGTATTGCTGCAGTAGCCGCCTGAGGGCAGGGGTGGATTTAAGGGCTGTCGGGTGCAAGGTTGGCGGAGGTAGCGGTGACCGGGCCAGGAGGTGACAATGGTGAAATGCGGCCGGGGGCGGGACAGAAGCGTGCGCACCCGTGGCTGCGTTCTGACTTCATAGTGGTCACTGTGGTGGGCGGCCACTCTGACTGCACTGTATCACGGGAGCTGGAGGCTGAGGGTGGGGTGAGTATACCAGGGGAGCCCAATGCATCTATACACAGCCTGTGCAGGGGATGTAGGGAAGTAGCAGACAAAGCGCAGCTGGGCTCTGCGGTGTCAGATGACTCCATCGCTACCACAGCCTCCTCTCTCTCCAACCATAGCAGGTATAGTAAAACTTTATCCCACAGTTTCTCCTCTTTCTCTGCCGTACTTCTCACAGACCCTCACTTAACCCCTCCACCGCTGGCATGGGCACTCAGTATGTGGCATGCCTGGTGGTGACAAATCTCACAATGTGCCTACTTATTGCACCATATAATATAGAGTGCAAGGGGAGGGGTCAGGACTGGGAAGAGGAGGGGTCATGACTGGGAAGAGGAGGGGCCAGGACTGGAGGGGGGAGGTTCAAGATTAAACAGCAAACCGCCCCCCCTAGAAGAAAAGTCACAAATCATCAGTGAAATAGAGAGAGCTGGCAAGACTACACTATACAGATCTGCACTATATAGTCTAAATCAGTGGTCTGTCTCCAACATTTTTTGGGGCGTGAGCTACTCGAGACAATATAATCTGCCTGAAGAGCTACTAAAGTAAAAAAAAAAAAAAGAAATCTGCCTAATAAACGAAAAATGCCCTTTACACATTATGCCGCCCAGTGTAATGCCCGACACATTATGCCACATACCGCAATGCCCCAGACACAATATGCCACACACTGCAATGTCCAATATGCCGCCCAACACTGGAGTTAGAGAAGGGACATCTACCCAAAATTAGGGGGCATGACCTACTACCGTGGTACTCCTGCGAGGTCATGTCCCCCATTTTTTCCGCTATGGGAGCATGGGGGATATACATCTCTGGAGTCTGGTGTAACCAAATCAATACTTCATTGTGTTGAAAAACTTCTCTAAGGACCATAGAGACATTCAGATTACGGCATGTCGAGGTGGCACAACTATGTCGCCCTATCACCTCTCCGTACTCACATCACCCTTGCACATCTCCGTCCACCCTGCACCCCTTCAGCCCCCATCCCCCTTGCACCTCTCTTTCCCCCCTGCACTTCTCCATCACCTCTCCATCCCCTAGTAACCCTTGCATGTCTCTGTCCCCCCATAACTCCTTCACCTCTCTGTACCTCCTGCACCTTTTTGTCCCCCCTGCACCTCTCTGTCCCCCCTGTACCTTTCCGTCCCCCTCACCAACCTTGCACCTTTCATTATCTAAATTCTAAAAACATAAAATAAATGCTCCTCAAAACGTATTTAACTTTTATGGTACTACACATATATACATACATACATACATACATATATATATATATATACACACAGCACATGCATACACACACATAGAATACATACATATATACATGCATAAATGCACACACATATATAGAAGACAGACTAAACATGTGACACCAAACATGTAGTGCACACACTTACAGTGACAGAGGGAGGATGCCCTGCAGCTGTCATTGATGCCTGTCTGTTGGTCTGGGCAGCGGCTGTTTTAACCTTTAAACATCTCGCCTCTTGCTGCGGGGGAGCTGAGTGTCCGGGCACCGTAGCCTGTGGGGGGAGCAGAGTAGCTGTGGGGTAGCGTAGTGTCCGGGGAGCAGAGATGACTGGACGGGCGGCTGAGCGGGGGGGACAGACGCTAGAGGTAATATTTCACCTCTAGCATCTGATAGTGAGCATAGCACTGCAGTGCTACCCGGAAGTGAAGGCGGCGGTGGGTGATGGAGGGACGGGCAGGCGGGCGCAGAGTGGTCGAGCCACCCGGATCGCTACCGCGAGCTACCAGTAGCTCGCGAGCGACGGGTTGGCGACCACTGGTCTAAATTGTCCCTCTGCATGCATGCCGTGCGATGCGAGTCCCGATGCCGGGCCACAGGATGCTCGCTATTTTTTACTAAAAAATATACTATTAGGCACCACCTGACTTGTGAAAGTACCTAAACTGTATATCAAATTATATGCCCCTGTGGATTGAGCTACATAGGCAAAACGTTGAAGAAATCTAAAGAGAGGATGGCAGCACATCGCAATACTATTAGAGCAGCCATCGATAGTGGTAAAAGCGAGCATCAGGGGCGTAACTATAGCACCGCAGCCCCCGCGACCGTGTGGGGGCGCTGTGCATGTGCGGGCACCGGGGGCTGCAGTGCTATAGTTACACCCCGCTGCCCCGCCGCCATCCCCCACAGTCTTACCTGTCAGTCTTCAGTACGCGCTGGTCCCGGCTCCCTTCTTCTGCTATGAGGACCACCACAAAATGTCCGCCCCCATGTAGCAGATAGTTCTCTGAAACTGTCTGCTGCATGGGGGCAGACATTTTGTGGTGGTCCTCATAGCAGAAGAAGGGAGCCGGGACCAGCGCGTACTGAGCGTAGCCAGGTAAGACTGGGGGGGATTGAATGGGCGGCGAGGCGGGGGTTGCTGCGGCAGGGCGGGCGAGGGTTGGTGCGGCGGGGCGGGCGAGGGTTGGTGCGGCGGGGTGGGCGGGCGGGGGTTGGTGCGGCGGGGCGGGCGGGGGTTGGTGCGGCGGGGCGCGTGGGTGGGTGGTGCGGCGGGGTGCGTGGGTGGGCGCCCTCCCTTTAACGGCGGGGGGCGCACAAAAGCTAGTTACGCCACTGGCGAGCTTCCTGTGGCCCGGCATTTTGACGAGGCCAAACATCCGATGGCCAGTCTCAGATAGGTGGAATGGATCTTTAGACGTGGTGACTCCACGGGGTCTAAACGAGACATTCTCACTATCTATGTTTAATAATTGGCTGCAGTGGTTAATCCGTGTACTGTATGCCTTTAATTATTTGTATCTATATTGTATTGTTTCTTAACATACAGTTAACATTGTACATTCATTTGTTACTATAACTCCGATAGATTATTTATCTGTTACCATGGTATTAACTTGCACTATTGACGTGCGCCGTGGAACTCCACGGTGACATCACCTTTCTGCGCCACATCGGAAGCCAATACTTAAGGTGCCCATACACTGCCTGCGACGTCTCGCAGCAGTGTACGGACACCTGACAGCGTGCGAGCCGCTGGGACCTTCCCGGCGGCAGGGACACATGCGATCCGTTGTGATGGATCGCATGCGTCCCTGCTTCCCGCCTGCCCCAGAACGGATGGGACCGCGCATAGGACCCCACTGCATGTCAGGGAGAGGCGATTTGGTCCGATTTAACGGCCCGATTGGTCGCAATCGGCCGAAATCGGACCAAATCGCCTCGATGTATAGGGGGCTTTAGGCTGAAGATGGGCGTTGCACGTGGGGCAGAGGGTTATAATGTAAGCAATTGTTACATTTCATTTGTATCCTGATGAAAATCGAATTAAGATTAAAACGTTGAAAGCTATGATGCAGAGTTTGTCTATTTATTTCTGAGTGCCGCACCGCCTGGAATCAATAGATAGATAGATACATATATTCGAGAGATATAGAGAAACGCACATCATGTACACAAATATACATGCACACTATACATATAACATACAGCATATACACACACAGCAAACATACACACATCTTGTACACCAGCATAATTATTATAACCCACAGCCCATAACACATCCACCTTTCTTGTTCCTGCAGGGGACAGTCCCTGTAGCTGCAGCTCCCCCTACCGTCAGACAGAGCAGTTGCAGCCTGTCACTATAAACCAGACAAAACGGTCCTGCCTACTACTGGCCTGAAGAGCAGTGGCCACGCCCCCTCCACCACACTGACTGAAAAACGCACGTGACCCAGCACAGGCATTTGGCAGCGGCTGGAAGCCTGAGTGAAAGCTCCGCAGACAGGACTGTGTACAGTGGCTCCTCTGTCCTCTCCTCCTGGCAGCACCTTCCTCCCACAGTGGTTCCAGCCCAGTCATCAACAGTAAGTACTTCTGTGGGGGGATTGAAAAGCCCGCGAGTTTCGGGGGGGGGGGGGGGGTCCCGTCTAATTTTTTTTTGGGGAGGGGGGGGGGGGGGGGGGTCGTCGCGGGTGTTCCCGCGGATTCTGGGGGTATGGCCGCGAATTGCTTCTCTCTGTAATATAGAATAGGGCATGTGGAGAGTATGACTCGGGGATTCTCTCTCCCTCTCTCTGCGACCCCTTTTCCTCCTCTTTCTCAATCTTTCTCTGCTTTCCCTCTCTCAGGGGCACATTTAAGAGAATGAGCTGCAAATAGCAACGAATGAGTATAAACGCTCAGCCTGTGCTCCACAAAAAAGAGACATAATTGCTGGAGGGGGGAAGGCAGGTAGGGTAGGTGCCAGCTTAAAGCAAGAGGGAAGATAAGGTGAAGAACAAAAGGTAAATGGCCCCTCCCCAGGGCATAGGCCATACTTAAGGAAGGTGGAGGATGGGGGTCATTACACTCAGAAGCAACCCCAGCAAGGATCATCCAGCAGCAAGAAACGGAACCAGAAATTATGCTAAGTATCTATTTATTTACAAGTATTCCTTCTTATTCTTTTACTTAATCTCCTATTCGGCACCCTGCCACCCTCTATAGTCGCCTGTCACAAACTCCCAATGTATGTTATGAATTCAATAGTCAATGCAGCATACACAGGTTCTGGTTCTGCCTGGTCACAGAGGTTCTGGTTCTGCCTGGTCACAGAGGTTCTGGTTCTGCCTGGTCACAGTGGGAATGATTACCTTTGCTGCTCTCTTATTATGCACCTGTCCTCTCTCAGTAATACCACATACTGTTTGGGCAACTTTCCCCTAAGGAATAAAGGCACCTTATAGGGTTTGCACACCAATTACCTAACAGTACAGTTGGGATTCAGGGCAGGAGTAGTTCAATGCTGCTTAATAGGAGGTTACTACAAGGGACAAGGCCAAAATATAAGTACTTTATATATATAAGGGATTTAAGATTATACTCCCTGCAACCTTTAGCAAAGCAGCAGAGAATTAGGCCCAATGGAGACAAGCAAGTCTCATGATCCCCCCTTTAATGAAATTGCTGAGGGCTTGTTTACATGACATAGCAGGGGGGATTTTCTTTGATAGAGATGATATCGCCTTTCACCCTGCATCTACTCCTCCCAACATGAACCATGAACCAGGCTGCCTAGCAATGGAAAACAAATGCATAGTTTTGTACAGATAAATGTTGGCAAAACTGAATTGTTTTTTCAGTAACATAATATAATATTGCGTAGCAGCGTTATTAAGATATGGCTAATCAATAATGTAAGAGGCAGAATGCAAATATGGGAATGCATGGTTGCAAGTGTATATTTATAATGTTAATATAATGCAATATAAGGCAGGAGAATTAATATGGTGGCACATTTTTCAGCGTGCAAGGCATCATAGCATTATAATATACAGTATTAGAAAGATGTTGCTGAATGGGGGAATGATATATTGTATCAGGTTAGATTAAGCTGCATTCAGAAGTATAACATGGTGTTGCATACAAAATAGTAACTTCATTGTTACATGTTATATGTACAATCATAATGGTAGTACATGATATCAATAAGTGAATTCATTATGTTTGTGCATCTTTAGCATTTTACTTCAGTATTAGACTGAATGTTCAAATATTCTCTGTAAAGCGCTGTGCAATATGTAATGGGTATTATTAATAAGGGCACAGGGAGGGAACCATAGTTCTGATAGCAACTAAGTTTGCGGTACATGCATGGCCTTCGCATGGAAGAAATATTACTGATGCTGGGTGCAAAGGTAGATGGATCCTTTAACAGATAAGGCAAAATAAATAAGTAAATAAAAATGGGTGTACGCATAATCTTCCCTCCAAGTCTAGCTGTTGTTAGCCAGTTTGTTTTATCACTGTTTACAATTGTAAAGCACAATGGAATCTGCTGCGCTATATAAGAATCTGTTTATAAATCAATAAATTAACTACACAGTACAGGTAACTGCTCAGTGCGCACTAGCTTGCCAATTAGGAGGAATGTGCTGGAAATTCTGACATGGAATAAGCAAAGCACAATAATTATAAGAAAAGCTATGTCATTTTATGTAACTTGGGTAGTATACCATCATAGCTGCCATAATGACAGGGATCAGAAGGGTGCAAGCAGACATATGCGCAGTGCACCTGCCAGCAATGTGGTGGCTAAATCTTCTAACCTTTATGCAAATACGAGGGATAACAGCCCCTTCGACAACATGCTAGCAGTTTAACAACCCCAATTTTCATTAGGAAATTGGGTTCTCTGTTTAAGCTTAGTACAAGTTCTCTATCATGGTCATTTAGAACAAAGGTAATGAACTATTTACTGAACAAGCCGTTACAAATTCCATGGGGGTAGTTATCAGCGCAAATTCAGTCACTTGTATATGGATAGAGGCAGTTTAAGAAACGGAAAAAGGAGAATGCATGGAGGTGGCATTATAGGATTATTGCTCAGGTTTGGGAGGCTGCATGGTCCAACGTATTTACACACAGTACAAACTAACATGTTTTATGTCACCTCGCAGTGCAACCCTTCTTCTTCCACATGCAGATGCCTAATGATCGGAGGAGGCGGGCAGGCTGATGACCTGGACGGACACTGTGCTACGACAATGCAGAAAGCGTAGTATGCAAAAGTACTCTTCCTTGACAGGAAGGAGGGGTGAAGCTAGCATGGCCATTCATGGGGCCCCAGGAAAGAACAAGTTAAGGCCAGCATGGAGGAGGTATGAGGTACCCGGCATGCAGGCAAGAGGAGGGTCTGCTACTGGAGCTGTCCCCAATAATGCTTCACATACAACAGCACATACAGCACCAGGGGCCAGTACTGCAAATACAGGCACGCATGCACACACTGTGGCAAAGGGCACCCAGCAAAGGAATGCTACAAGAGAGCAGGCGGTTACACAGTGCCTAAAACAGAAGGACATCAGCGCAATAAGTAAGGCAGCAACCCCAATACAACTAAAAACATGCAAAAATGGCTAGGATGGTACCACAACAAAGAAGATGCAGAGTTTCTGGAAAAGGAACCCACTTTACAGCAGCTAGTAGTGTCCCCCTTGGGGGTAGTACCAAAAAGGATGCCTGGAAAATTCATATAAATACAGCACATGTCATACCCCACAGGAGGGTCGGTAAACGATGCTATAGAAAAGCAGCAGTGCAGCGTGGCTTACCAGTCTTTTGAGGACGTGCTCAAAATAGTGCGCAGCTGCGGGGAAGTGGCCCTTATGGGGAAGATAGATATCGAATCAGCATTCAGGCTCCTTCTGCTTCACCCCCAGAGTCAAAGATTCATGGGCCTCAAATTTGAGGGCAGTTATTTCATTGACCTATACTTACCAATGGGCTGCGCCATTTCATGCGCTTTCTTCGAAAAATTCAGTACGTTCCTGCACTGGTGTGTGGAAGCAGGAACAGGCAGTAAGACAATGGCACACTACTTGGACGACTTTCTAATGGTTGGCCAGGCTAATACCGATAGACGCGAGCAGCTGCTCAAATCCACCCAGGCGCTATTCCACACATTGGGGGTACCAATAGCAACCGAAAAAACAGAAGGACCAACAACAAGGCTCTCCTACCTAGGCATAGAAATAGACACCTCAGACAAGCTGTGCAGGTTACCAGAAGACAAGATGTCCAACCTCCTGGGGCAGATTAGCGAGCACGCAAGGGCAAAGAAATTGACACTAAAACAGCTCCAATCATTGCTGGGGTCACTAAACTTTGCGTGCAGGATGATCCCTATGGGCAGAATCTTCTGTCGCAAACTGGAAAGGGCCACAGCGGGGACAAAAAGGGGCATCACTTAGTTAACAGCAGAGATTAGAGAAGACATGCTCATGTGGGAAACCTTTTTCTAGAAAGTCAATGGAGTAAGGATCCGGCTGGCACCACCCGTGCCAAACAAGAAGTTACACCTATACACGGACGCAGCAGAGTCATGGGGCTTCGGAGATTACCTAGAGGGAGAATGGTGCGCGGCGCTGTGGCCCCAGAGCTGGGCAGAGGAGGGGCTGACTAAGAACTTGCTGCTTCTGGAGCTGTTCCCAATAATAGTAGCAGTTGAATTGTGGGGCAGCAGGTTAGCCAACAAGGAGATAACTTTCTGGTGTGACAACTTGGGGTGGTGCAGGCGGTCAACAAGGAATGGCCTCCTCCCCGCCAGCGATTAACCTGATCAGGCACCTGGTATTGGGGTGTCTACAACACAACATTAACTTCCGTGCCAGGTGTAGACAACAAAATAGCCGATGCCCTCTCCAGGGGAAAATGTGAAGCCTTTAGGGAGGCAGCACCGCAGGCTCAGCTGCAAGGTTTAACCTGCTCTCATCACTTATGGCAGATTGTGAAGACGAGGTGTTACCACAACAACAGGCAACAAAGGTCAGAGCACAGTATGGACAAGAACATAGCTCGGTCACAGCCATCTGGGCAGAGAGTAAGCTGGGGACTAGGACACCAGCAGGCATTAGGGGACAAAAAAAACCCATCAGACTAGAGTCCAGGGCGAGGTAGGGTCACGGTAGGGTGGCGGGCTACGGTCCTAGGACCTAGCGTTGGCGGAAGTACTGCGGGCCAGCCAAGGTGGGCGCCAGGCCTGGCGTCGGGGGGCAAAACGGGATCACCCACGGGTAGAGGTCGTCAGTTGCGAGAAGGGGATCCCGGCCCCCCAGGCGGTTACATGATTCAGTTGATAAGGGCTGGTGGACCGCAGTGCTATCTTTGCCACCCAAATTAAGTAACAGTAAATCTGAAATCAAGTTAATAAATTGTGACCATTTAATTCGCCAAAAATACTATACTCCGACTGGTTATTTCAGGTACAAGGGGAAGGTTACAAAAGGGGAAAGAAGGGGAGGAGATGGTGCTTTGGGTTCAAGGTTTGTTGACTGGTGAGGGGCATCAGGCGCTCAGCGGTTTAAAGAGAATGAGCTGCAAATAGCAACGAATGAGTATAAACGCTCAGCCTGTGCTCCACAAAAAAGAGACATAATTGCTGGAGGGGGGAAGGCAGGTAGGGTAGGTGCCAGCTTAAAGCAAGAGGGAAGATAAGGTGAAGAACAAAAGGTAAATGGCCCCTCCCCAGGGCATAGGCCATACTTAAGGAAGGTGGAGGATGGGGGTCATTACACTCAGAAGCAACCCCAGCAAGGATCCCACCCACCCACCCCAAGAGGAAGAAGGAACAACATTAAGCAACTTCAAGAAGGCAAAGCAACAGACGGAAGTACTGCAGACCAGCCATGGTATGGCGCTAGGCCTGGCGTCGGAAGTACTGCGGGCCAGCCAAGGTGGGCGCCAGGCCTGGCGTCGGGGGGCAAAACGGGATCACCCACGGGTACAGGTCATCAGTTGCGAGAAGGGGATCCCGGCCCCCCAGGCGGTTACATGATTCAGTTGTGAGAAGGGCTGGTGGACCGCAGTGCTATCTTTGCCACCCAAATTAAGTAACAGTAAATTTGCAGGAAGGGGGTCATTACACTCCGAAGCAACCCCCCGCAAGGATCCCACCCACCCACCACAAGAGGAAGAAGGAACAACATTAAGCAACTTCAAGAAGGCAAAGCAGCAGACGGAAGTACTGCGGACCAGCCATGGTATGGCGCTAGGCCTGGCGTCGGGGGCGGAAGTACTGCGGGCCAGCCAAGGTGGGCGCCAGGCCTGGCGTCGGGGGGCAAAACGGGATCACCCACGGGTAGAGGTCGTCAGTTGCGAGAAGGGGATCCCGGCCCCCCAGGCGGTTACATGATTCAGTTGATAAGGGCTGGTGGACCGCAGTGCTATCTTTGCCACCCAAATTAAGTAACAGTAAATCTGAAATCAAGTTAATAAATTGTGACCATTTAATTCGCCAAAAATACTATACTCCGACTGGTTATTTCAGGTACAAGGGGAAGGTTACAAAAGGGGAAAGAAGGGGAGGAGATGGTGCTTTGGGTTCAAGGTTTGTTGACTGGTGAGGGGCATCAGGCGCTCAGCGGTTTAATCATTTACAATGCTATCTGGGTGGAATATTACCGCCCAGGATCGCATTGTAAAATCATAATCACCTTATGCCCCTTTCAGACCGCACATATAAACCGTTTTATTGCCGTTTTTTTTTACCGTTTTTTGGAAACGGTAAAAAATGGAGGGTCCTACCCGTGTCAGACCCGTTTATTTGGTGCCTAGAACGGGACTGAAACGGTATTCTCCTCTCCCCCCAGCCAGCTCCCACCCCAACGCAGGGAATGGAATGTTCGCGCTGGGGGCAGGGGGTCCCTGCAACTCCGGGGCACTGTGTCCTGCCCTGCCCGGGGTGAGAGCAGGGGCTGCTGCACTGCGCCGAGGAGGTGAGGGGGACGGGCGGCTCTGGCTGAGGTGCGGGTGGCTGTCTGCCCTGACTCACCAGTTCCGGAGCGGGGCAGCAGCGGAGTGCGGGCAGCGGGAGCACGATGTCCCACTGCCTCTGTGGTGGTGGGAGAGACGGTGCTGACAGTCCGACATTGGCAGCAGCAGCAGCGCAGGGTGTGCTGATGATGAGAGGGATGGAGAGCAGCCAGCGGTGCAGCTGATGGAGAGCGGGCAGGGGGGCACATGGTGAGGTGATGCCCCCCCATGGCTGCCTGCTCTCTGTCCCTCTCATCATCAGCACACCCTGTGCTGCTGCTGCCTGTGTCTCAGCGCCGGGGGGAGGGGGGCTTTACCGCTTTTCACTGTAGCTTTCACACCGCAAACCTGCTTTAGACCAGGTATTTACATGCGGTGTGAAAGGGGTTAAACTTGTTCTGACCCGTTTCAAAAAACCGTTTTAAATACCTGGTCTGATCAGCATTAATGTATCATCTGCGAGGCGCAGGGACAGGGTTCCGAAAAGAGCACCCGGAAGCCGAGGGGTCTGTGCATGCCCAGTTGACCGCGCTGCTGCCGGGCTACAATGGGCTATTGCCATCCCGTTATGGTGATAGCCCAGGGATGTGAAGCGGGGCTGCCCGATGTTGATACATCGGGCAGCTTTGCATCCCCCATTGAAACCTACAGGGGATGCAGCCGGCGGCGCTTCAGGGGGGGTCGCAGCAGGGATCAGAGATTCCTGCAGCGGTCCCCCTTTTATACATTAGGGGGTTACTTAATATTTGCAGCTAAATCCCCAAAAACACCCATTTTCGGGGATTTCGCCGCAAATATTAGTTGATAAAAGTGGACCTCTCTCTCTCTCTCTCTCTCTGCGATCCCCCCCCCCCTCTCTCTGTGATCTCTCTCACTCTCTGCAATCCCTCTCTCTCTGATCCCTCTCTCTCTCACTCTCTGCACTCCCTCTCTCCCTGTGCTCCCTCTCTTTTTTTTTTAAAGGGGGGGGCTAAAATGTTGAGTCATGGGGCAGCCTGACACTTAAGGCCCCCATACATTAGTCCGACTTGTCCTAAGGACAAGTCGGACCTGATTTTACCCTGCAGCTCCCTGGGAGGGGGACACACGATTAGGCACTTGATGTGCCAAGATTTGCATATGATAAATCGCATGGATTTATCATATGCGGTCCCCGGGGAGCTGCAGTAGGAGGGAGCCATGCGGGGGGGGTCATCAGCGGGTGGGGGATGCCGGCTAATAGAGAGCCGAGCAGGGGGAGGCTGCATAGGGAGCCGGGCAGGAGGAGGGTGACAGCGGGAGCAGCGTGCTGATTGGCTGAGAGAGGTCTCAGCCAATCAATGGCTTGCTAGTCATTCTGTATGGGCTTTTTTTTTCCAAGTTATCTGTGTTCCTCCCGGCTCCTGCCGCTGCCCGGCAGCCAGCGTCATCCTCCCTGCCCGGCACGCTGCTCCCGCTGTCACCCTCCTCCTGCCCGGCTCCCTATGCAGCCTCCCCCTGCTCGGCTCTCTATAGCCGGCATCCCCCGCCCGCTGTCATCCCTTGTCATCATACTTCGGGAAGCGGACGGGCAGCAGACATCCGCTGACATCAGCTGCCCACACACGTCACGGGCGCATTTACTTGGGACGCCCAACATTTTCATGGGAACGCCCATAAAACACTGGGCGTTCCCATGGGCACGATCTCTCGCCGCTGAACCCCCAGCTCACCCGCACTGCTAGGTGGGAACAGGACAGCCATCTGGCAGTTTGCCATGCCCGCTCGCACCAAGCATCTGCACATGCACAGACACTCAACATTGCTCCCCCATGCAAATGCACGGGGGATTGCACAGACCAGAATAAGGACCACTATGTAGACAAAGTGATTGTAGTGTTCATTCTAGCAGCCGCTATCTTTGAAAACCCATACAGTTCCTCTTCCCTGCCTGGGGTGTCGATGTCTGCTGTAGTGCTTCTAGCACAGTATGGTCTGTATATCAGCAGTGATATGCAAACCAGACCTGTGTTAGAAACACCACAGCTGACAGCGACACATCAGGCAGGGAACAGGAACTGAATGGGTTTTCAAAAATGGCGGGTGCTAGAATGAACACTAGATTGGACATTGACAGTAAATAGATGAATGTATTTTGCAGGTCCTCCAGGTGCAGCCACCACTGCAGACTCCCTTCTTTGCACACGGCCTACAAGTTCCTGGACAACAGCCGGTGGTAGGTTTTGCTGTTTTGTCTTGTAGTACAGCGACTAACTGTGACATTGAAGAAGGTGGAGTCGGCCTAGAACGCACCTGTCTCTTTAATTCAAACTGACGGGTCGATCCTATTAGGTCCTATAAGGGCGCGAGCTGCCATTCGGGTGCCATTTTCATGTATTTAAATGCCGGCAACTTCGCTTACAATTGCTCATACCCCTATGGAGGTGCAAACACTTTTTAAGTGAATTCAGCCTTTAGTATAGTGCGCTTGGTGCCGTGATGATTCTCACTCGCGAATCAACCGCAACAAATAGGATCGACCCCTAAGTGGGGTTAAAATCTGGATTCTGAGCTGGCCAGTTCATCCGAGTTATTGCATTTTCTGTATATGAGTCTAGCGTCACCATGGAAACATGAAAAGTGGCATTATCGTAGAACTGCCACAATGTAGGGAACACAGAGTTATACTACTTAGATGTAATGTGACCAGGGATTTTTTGGGTCAGAACTCCGTTCCTGAAGCTCTTTTCCAAAATGACGTCACAGTGCTCCGGGACCTCTGCGGCCTACCCTGCTGTCTGTCTCCTCCTCCACTTGGCGAAGTGACGTGGCTGCTGCTTCCCTTCTGAGGGGATGGGAGGAGAGCGCTTTGTGCAGCTCTCCTACCCCTCACTTTGTCCCTATGACTGGGCCATCAGCCAATAAGAGCTCGCTGGCCAGCTCCTGATTGGCTACTGGCCCGCAAGCCAATCAGAGCTCACGGGCCGGCAGCTAATCAGGAGCCAGCCAGTGAACTTTGATTGGCTGACAGCCCAGTCACAGGGACACAGTGATGGGAAGGAGAGAAGCACGATGAGCTCACCTCCGAAGGGAAGTGGCAGCGGAGGAGGAGACATACGGCAGGGGGTCACCGGACTCTCCTCTCCCCAACAGCAGCAGCAACAGCAGTGAGTTGCACTGCTGCTGGGAAATTCTGACACATTGGGGGCATATGTGTTTCTGGTACTGTGGGGGCATACCTGGCACCATGGGAGCATGTGTGTATCTGGCACTATTGGGGACATATGTATATCTGGTACTATTGGGGTCATATGTGTATCTAGCTGCGGGTATTGGAGGCATTGTGTAACTGGCCGGCACTAACAGTTGATGCCCCGCCCCTTTGGTAGCTCCACCTGCAGCACCACCCACTTCTGCCCCACACACAGTTCCACAAACACCTCCTCCTTATCTGCAAGGGTGCCGGATGGGTTCCCAGTCGGGATCCCGGCAGTCATTTACCCGACATCAAAACGCAGACAGCTGGGTGCCCGACAGCCACTCGCTATTCTCCCTCGTGGGGGTCCACGACCCCCATAGAGGGAGAATAGAATAGGTGCTACCGTGCCCGCAGCGTGGCGAGCGCTCGCCATGCTGTCTGACTACTGGCAGTCGGGATCCCGACTGTCTGAGTCCCATACCACACCCATTTGCAAAGTGATTTGTCACTCCAGAACACTCGTGGTCTTGTTGACGCCAGCTCCCTGCAACACAAGACTCCTTACCACTTCACCATCCTCAGTTCAAAGACTGCTTGTCTCATATCCCCACTGGCCCTCCCTATCACTAATTGTTCTTGTATGTTTTACATCACCCAATATTATAAAATAAAATATTTGATTCTTTACATGTTTCAGCCACTACATGTTTACCAGTACTGCCACCTAGTGATAATAGACAGTATCAAACTGATTTTAGCATCACAGTCTAACTTTATTACAACATTCATCATTCAGGTACTCCCTTAAGTGAGCGCAGGGCCAACATTTTTGGTTATAGACTCCATAACACTCGCTGCCATTGGTCCACTATCCCCCCCCCCTCACCACTTCACCCCTGCTCCATTGCTGCCCGCTGGGACCAGCAGATCCTCCTGTTTGCAGTCCCGGCACTCCTCCTGCTAAGGCCACCACCTTAAAGCAGACCGTTATTTAGCATGCAAGAGGAGTCGCCGCCTCCTCTAGCATCCTTAATAACCGTCTGCTGTAAGGGGGCGGCCATTTTTAATGTGAAATTCTAACAGGAGGCGCTGTGCAATTCCCTGCGGGCAGCAGTGGACTGGGCGGCAGCGGTGAGGAGGAGAGAAGGAGGGAGAGTGCACCCTGGCAGCAGCGACAGATGCAGCCGTGGCCCCATTAACCCCCGGCAATAGCTTCCACAAACCCCCAGTGCCCAAACTGACCTAGCGCCTCCAAGCCACCGCGGGGTCTGCGGAGCTATTGTTACGCCACTGGCTGCATTCTTCTATGTGAATGGAGGTTTAAAATCAGCTGCTGACCCATAATATCCAAGTACATGGGAATCCCTACAAAGTGTTCTTGTCTAAACCAACACATTAGTGGCCATTTGGAAGTTGTATGCATGTGGTAACCCCTGGTTAGCACTCTATGGTCCATGAGTTGCGGTTGCGGTTGGCCGAGGTCTTCCAGGGCGAAGTGCATTCCGGCAATGACCGCTCCTCTTACACGTTGTCACGGCCGCTGTTAGGACGCGCCGCTCACCTGTTCATCTCCGGCGGCGGGGCCTGCGGGCCATCCGTCTGGGTGCAGGACGGGGAGCGCGGCGTCTAGGTCTCCCGGCCGCGACCATCTTCCTGGGGCCTGCAGCACGCGCATCCAGCATGACAGCCAGCCAAGGTTGTTTGTCTCCAGTCCGGGCGCCGCCATGTTGTTGTAGCCAGCCAATGGTTCAGAGCTCCAGTTCAACTCCTCCAATCAAGATCTACCCTGGGGGATAAAGCAGAGCCCTCTGGGGCATACAAGCGCCAGTGCTTTGTTGTCAATCCCTGTGGAAGAAGCTTCAGCCTGTTCTCCTGCCCTTGCCCTGTGATATCCCTGATCCCTGTCTTCGTTACCTACAGTTCAACACCTGATACCTGGATACCTGCATTTGCATTCTGCTCCCAGCCCTTACAGCGTCACACCTGTTTCCTGGACTTTGCAAATTGCATTCTGCCTCCAGCCCTTTCAGGTTTGCTACAGTCTCTCCAGCCCTGCGTGTCTGTTGACACATCTCCACTTCTGCTGTCGACCAGCTGCACCTGCTGCCAGCCCTGCGTGTCTGTTGACACATCTCCATTCCTGTTGTCGACCAGCTGCACCTGCGGACCAGCTCTGCGTGTCTGTTGACACATCTCCACTTCTGCTGTCGACCAGCTGCACCTGCTGCCAGCCCTGCGTGTCTGTTGACACATCTCCACTTCTGCTGTCGACCAGCTGCACCTGCTGCCAGCCCTGCGTGTCTGTTGACACATCTCCATTCCTGTTGTCGACCAGCTGCACCTGCTGACCAGCTCTGCGTGTCTGTTGACACATCTCCACTTCTGCTGTCGACCAGCTGCACCTGCTGCCAGCCCTGCGTGCCTGTTGACGCATCTACACTCCTGCTGTCAACCAGTTGCACCTGCTGCCAGCCCTGCGTGCCACATCTCCACTCCCGCTGTTGGCCCGCTGCACCTGTCGTCAGTCCTGCGTGTCTATTGACACACCATCACGTCTGCCTGTGGTCCAGTTCCACCTACTGCCAGTCTTCCGTGCCTGCTGACGCCTCACCATCTTGCTGTCTGCATCCGCACCTACTGCCAGTCTTCTGTGCCTGCTGACGCCTCACCAGCTTGCTGCATGCATTCGCATCTACTGCCAGCCCTCCGTGCCCGCTGACGCTTCTCCATCCTGCTGTCTGCATCTGCACCTGCTGTCAGTCCTTCAGCCCGCTGACGCGGTTCCACCCTGCTGTCGGCACCCGCGTCTACAGCCAGTCATCGGAGGTCGCTGACTTCCGTCTCCTACTGCCCATTGCCGTTGGCTCCCACAGTCAGTCATTGTTTCCCCAGTAAGCTAACAGAGACTCTGGGATCAATCCCATCATTCTGGACTCTCAGTTGTTACCCAGGTATTCCACTGGGCTTTCTCATCTACAGTGTCATTTATGGTCTTGCCTTCTTATGTTGGTGCTACAATAAAGAGTTATATCAAACCTGCTATTCTCCAGTCTCCTTCAAGCCGCAAACACCCAACCTCCAGGCCTCAGACAGATCCACAAGGTACCCCTAGCGTGACAGTAAGCACTGGCCCAATGGATCCGTCCGCCAGCCAGGAGTTCTTTCAAAATGTGGTCGCTCGGCTGCGAGCACTGGAGGAATCCCAGCAGCAAGTGACTCAAGCACTCCAAGGCATATCTCAAAGGCAAGCCTCAAATCCCCCGTCTCAGACTGTCTCCCCGTCTTTACGATTGGCTACCCCTTCTAAGTATAATGGTACCCCTCGTACCTGCCGGGGGTTAATCAATCAATGTGAAGTACATTTTTCCCTGCAACCAATGAACTTTCCTTCTGATCGGGTTAAAGTGGCTTACATTGTCTCGTTATTATCAGATTCTGCATTGGACTGGGTCTCCCCACTCTGGGAAAGAAATGACCCTCTGCTCTCCAAGTACTCCGACTTTATTTCTCAATTCAGAAAAATTTTTGACGAACCGGGACGAGTATCCTCTGCTGCTTCAGAAATCCTGCGGCTTCGTCAAGGCTCCCGCTCCGTTTCTCAATATGTTATCCACTTTCAAACTGTGGCATCTGAACTGAAATGGAATGAGGAGGCTCTAATTTCCACTTTCTTGGCAGGATTATCTGAACGCATGAAGGACGAGTTAGCCACTCGAGATCTTCCTACCTCGCTGGGTGAGGTCATATCGCTCTGCAATAGGTTGGACCTTCGCTTTCGTGAGCGTCAGCTAGAGAGATCCCGGCAAGAGCGAGGCAAGTCTATTTCCGTTTCTCCTCGCCTAGGGTCTACTCCTTCCCCAAATTCTTCTGATGAGCCTATGCAGATCAATCATACTCGCCTAACTCCCGAAGAACGCCAAAGAAGACGGCGACAGAATTTATGCTTGTATTGTGGGGAATCTGGTCATCTGTTAGCCAAATGTACCCGTCGTCCGTTAAACTCCCGGTCCTAGTTGGTTGCGGAGAGGCCAACCTAGGACGAGTAGAAACTTCTCCAATCATGTCTGACTCTTTGCTGTCCATACAGGTGGTGTTACCCAACAAGTCACTCGCAGTATCTGCTTTACTGGACTCTGGGGCAGCCGCCAATTTCATTTCAGCCCAGTTTGTGTCCTATCATGGCCTGGACTCTCAGAAACTTTCGCAGCCACTCCAGTTATCTGCCGTAGATGGGAGTCTTATTCCTCAAGCCTCCATTACTCATCGGACTCTGCCTATCAAGATTCAAGTTGGAGCATTGCATCAGGAAGAATTATCTTTTTTCATTATTCCAAAAGCGAATCACCCTGTAGTGTTGGGGTTTCCATGGCTCCAGCAGCATTCTCCGAAAATCAATTGGAATACTATGGAGGTCCTGTCCTGGGGTACGAACTGCCGTCATACCTGTCTTCCTGAATTAGTGCGCATCCAGTCCACCTCGCCTACGTCTCCCGATCTTCTTCCTCAAGCCTATCAAGCTTTCTCCGACGTCTTCTGTAAAGGTTCAGCCGACAAATTACCTCCGCATCGGCGCTGGGATTGTCCCATCGACCTTATTCCAGGTAAAATGCCTCCAAAGGGCCGAACCTATCCACTCTCTTTGCCAGAGACGGAAGCCATGTCCCAGTATAGGAAGCCATGTCCCAGTATATTAAAGAGAACTTATTAAAAGGCTTCATCCGGCCTTCCACGTCTCCAGCAGGAGCCGGATTCTTTTTCGTTAAAAAGAAAGATGGAGGTCTGAGGCCCTGTATTGATTATAGGGGACTGAATAACATTACAGTCAAAAATAAGTACCCGTTACCCTTGGTGACTGAGTTGTTTGACCGAATCAAAGGGGCTAAAGTCTTCACTAAATTGGATCTCAGAGGAGCCTATAACCTTATCCGTATCCGAGCAGGCGATGAGTGGAAGACAGCTTTTAATACTAGAGACGGTCACTACGAGTACCTTGTTATGCCTTTTGGTCTCAGCAATGCCCCAGCAGTATTCCAAGAATTCATGAATGAATTATTCCGTGATTTACTGTATTATTCCGTGGTTGTTTATCTCGATGACATTCTTATTTTTTCTCAGAATATTCCGGAACACCGTCAGCACGTGAAGGAAGTGTTACAGCGACTACGATCCAACCAGCTATACTGTAAATTGGAGAAATGTGAATTTGAGAAATCTTCAGTCCCTTTTCTGGGTTACATCATTTCAGGTACCGGGTTAAGCATGGATCCTTCTAAAGTGCAAGCAGTCTTTGATTGGCCACAACCGCATACCCTAAAGGCGGTTCAACGCTTCATTGGCTTTTCCAATTATTATAGGAAATTCATCAAAAATTTTTCTTCCATCATTTGTCCCATCACAGCGTTGACTCACAAAGGAGCCAATCCTGCCAAGTGGTCTCCCGAAGCGGTGGCAGCATTTCAACAACTAAAAAGTGTATTTACTTCAGCTCCAATTCTTCTGCAGCCTGATTGTTCTCGCCCGTTTATCCTGGAGGTAGATGCCTCTTCTGTTGGGGTTGGAGCTGTACTTTCACAGAAGTCTGAGGACGGGCTCCTACACCCATGTGGGTTCTTCTCCAGGAAGTTTTTGCCAGCCGAGATGAACTACCCCATTGGTGAACAAGAATTACTAGCCATTAAATTGGCCTTTGAAGAATGGCGGTACCTGTTGGAGGGGGCTAAGTTTCCTATATCCGTTATCACGGACCACAAAAATTTGTTATATTTACAGAACGCCCAGTGTCTGAACCCCAGATTGGCCCGATGGGCCTTATTTTTTACGAGATTCGAATTTGTGTTATCTTTCCGTCCTGGGTCTCAAAATGGCAAAGCGGACGCACTCTCTAGATCTTTCACGTCCTCCACAGAAGATCGTACCATAAGCCCAGTTTTAAGCCCCACAGTGTTTGCCAAGACTACTGTGGTATCCATTCCTAGAGGAAAGACTTTTGTTGATACTGGACTCAGATCATCTTTGCTACAGTGGGCACACTCCTCTCGTTTTTCTGGTCACTGCGGTATAAAGAAAACATTAGAATTCATTAAAAGAGCATACTGGTGGCCATCCATGAGGAAAGATGTCACTGACTTCATAGCTTCCTGTACCCAGTGTTCTCGTCACAAATCTTCTCGTCAAGCACCAGCTGGTCTTCTTCAACCATTATCCATACCTGAGGCACCCTGGTCACACATATCGATGGACTTTGTCACCGATCTGCCTCTGTCACAAGGGTTCAACACGATCTGGGTCGTCATCGACCGTTTCTCCAAGATGGCACATTTCGTCCCACTAAAAGGCCTTCCGTCTGCTCCTAAATTGGCTCAAATATTCATAGCTGAAATATTCCGTCTACATGGTCTTCCGAGAGAAATTGTATCTGACAGAGGGGTACAATTTGTATCAAAGTTTTGGAGAGCGTTGTGTAGTGCTTTACAGGTAAAGCTGAACTTTTCCTCATCCTATCATCCGCAATCCATTGGCCAAACAGAAAGAGTAAATCAAGATTTGGAGGCCTTTTTACGTCTGTATCTGTCCTCCTCGCAAGACAATTGGAAGGAGCTTCTGCCTTGGGCCGAATTTGCACATAACAACTCTTATCATTCCTCCACCGAAAAGACTCCCTTCTTCATTGTCTATGGTCGTAACCCACGTGTTCCAGAATTCCAAAATCTTCCTGTTTTTGACATACCAGCAGTTAACTCGTCTGTCCGGTTTTTCTCAAACATCTGGAGGAATGTTCATGCTTCATTAGAGAAAGCCTCCCAACGTTACAAGAAATTCTCCGATCGGCACAGACGGGCAGCTCCGAAACTCAAGGTAGGAGACAGAGTTTGGCTCTCCACCAAAAATATTAGACTCAAAGTCCCGTCTATGAAGTTTGCACCTCGATTCATTGGGCCATATACAGTAACTACTGTGATCTCGCCTTTGGCTTATAAGCTACAGTTGCCTCGTTCTTTGAAAATTTCAAATACATTCCACATCTCGTTATTAAGACCATTGATATTAAACCGATTCCAGAATAAAGTACCCAAGTCTCCTCAGCCTCAGGCTCATCATGATGTTGCTTTTGAAATTAAAAAAATTGTGGACTCAAGAGTTCGTTCAGGGCAAGTCCAATATCTGGTAGACTGGAAAGGCTTCGGTCCAGAGGAACGATCCTGGGTGGATGCTGCTCGCGTCGATGCTCCCACTTTGGTCCGTAAGTTTCATCAACAATATCCAAGAAAACCATGGAAGTGTCCAGAGTCCACTTCAAAAGGGGGGGGTGCTGTCACGGCCGCTGTTAGGACGCGCCGCTCACCTGTTCATCTCCGGCGGCGGGGCCTGCGGGCCATCCGTCTGGGTGCAGGACGGGGAGCTTGGCGTCTAGGTCTCCCGGCCGCGACCATCTTCCTGGGGCCTGCAGCACGCGCATCCAGCATGACAGCCAGCCAAGGTTGTTTGTCTCCAGTCCGGGCGCCGCCATGTTGTTGTAGCCAGCCAATGGTTCAGAGCTCCAGTTCAACTCCTCCAATCAAGATCTACCCTGGGGGATAAAGCAGAGCCCTCTGGGGCATACAAGCGCCAGTGCTTTGTTGTCAATCCCTGTGGAAGAAGCTTCAGCCTGTGCTCCTGCCCTTGCCCTGTGATATCCCTGATCCCTGTCTTCGTTACCTTCAGTTCAACACCTGATACCTGGATACCTGCATTTGCATTCTGCTCCCAGCCCTTACAGCGTCACACCTGTTTCCTGGACTTTGCAATTTGCATTCTGCCTCCAGCCCTTTCAGGTTTGCTACAGTCTCTCCAGCCCTGCGTGTCTGTTGACACATCTCCACTTCTACTGTCGACCAGCTGCACCTGCTGCCAGCCCTGCGTGTCTGTTGACACATCTCCATTCCTGTTGTCGACCAGCTGCACCTGCGGACCAGCTCTGCGTGTCTGTTGACACATCTCCACTTCTGCTGTCGACCAGCTGCACCTGCTGCCAGCCCTGCGTGTCTGTTGACACATCTCCACTTCTGCTGTCGACCAGCTGCACCTGCTGCCAGCCCTGCGTGTCTGTTGACACATCTCCATTCCTGTTGTCCACCAGCTGCACCTGCTGACCAGCTCTGCGTGTCTGTTGACACATCTCCACTTCTGCTGTCGACCAGCTGCACCTGCTGCCAGCCCTGCGTGCCTGTTGACGCATCTACACTCCTGCTGTCAACCAGTTGCACCTGCTGCCAGCCCTGCGTGCCACATCTCCACTCCCGCTGTTGGCCCGCTGCACCTGTCGTCAGTCCTGCGTGTCTATTGACACACCATCACGTCTGCCTGTGGTCCAGTTCCACCTACTGCCAGTCTTCCGTGCCTGCTGACGCCTCACCATCTTGCTGTCTGCATCCGCACCTACTGCCAGTCTTCTGTGCCTGCTGACGCCTCACCAGCTTGCTGCATGCATTCGCATCTACTGCCAGCCCTCCGTGCCCGCTGACGCTTCTCCATCCTGCTGTCTGCATCTGCACCTGCTGTCAGTCCTTCAGCCCGCTGACGCGGTTCCACCCTGCTGTCGGCACCCGCGTCTACAGCCAGTCATCGGAGGTCGCTGACTTCCGTCTCCTACTGCCCATTGCCGTTGGCTCCCACAGTCAGTCATTGTTTCCCCAGTAAGCTAACAGAGACTCTGGGATCAATCCCATCATTCTGGACTCTCAGTTGTTACCCAGGTATTCCACTGGGCTTTCTGATCTACAGTGTCATTTATGGTCTTGCCTTCTTATGTTGGTGCTACAATAAAGAGTTATATCAAACCTGCTATTCTCCAGTCTCCTTCAAGCCGCAAACACCCAACCTCCAGGCCTCAGACAGATCCACAAGGTACCCCTAGCGTGACACACGTATTAATCACAAAACCCCCAGTGGATTAAGGGACCTTCATAACATCCACAATACATCTCACACACATGCCTCCGATCAGCCATCCTACATTGATCCCCTTTCAAACTCATTTAGCTCATTCCGGAAAGCCATTCCGTTAGCAGTTGATCTAATCGGAGTCCCGCTACCCGTTTATAACTTGACGAAAATGTGAAGATAGCTTTCATTTCCCAATATTCTAAATAGATCCATATAATCCACAAATGTTTAATAGACCAAACCATTTTTCTCTTTCGTCCAGTCCGGTGACACCGCTCCACCTTGGGATGTAGGAGGGTCCGCAGGAGCCAAGGCACCTATAGCTGAAACTTTTCCTCTGGCTGCAGGCTCCTCCCCTTCTGCATCCCATCATGCTTCAGTTAGTTTTAGGTGCCCACAGGAGTGGGTGCTTGGCTGATCGGCTGCTGTGGTAGCCGGCTTTTTTATTATGGCTTTTCACTAAGATAGTTAGGTTTTTCTTATTTTATTAACAATTGTGTTAGTGCAGGTTTTTAACGCCAGTGTGTTGCTTCTAATAGATGCAAATCACACTGACAGCGCAGCAGAGGCTGTCAGAAGCGCGTCCTGTCAGCGCTCTTTGTACAGGGGTGTCTGTCTGCACCCGCTGCACAGCGCTTAACCCCAGCATTGCTGGGGTTTGCCTGGGCCCTGGGAGCGCTCCGAATCCGGGTCCTTGCAGAAGGGGATCGTTGGGAAAGGACCTGCCGCGATGGCGGCCGCCATCTTTGAAGGGTTTACAGCCCGAAATCCCTCCGGGGAAGTGAAGGCTGTCACAGGTGTCCGGCGGAGCCGGACGGCTCCAAGTCTTCCCGGCAGAGGGGAGGCACAAGGAGGTGAGGAGACTTGATTGTGGGAGCGGCTAAAGGGTGAAAAGGGTGCCAATTCAGGCTTCCCACCCCGCTGAAGCAGGGACTTGGTCCCTTCCCACATGTGTTGGCGCCATTTTCTGTGTGAGCTGAAGCTGGCTGAACCTGTTGCTGCGCACAAGTTTGGAGTCTCCTGGAAGCGCTACCCCTGCTGACGCTGAGAAGTACAGAACAGCAAGCAGACAGCTAAGTACAACAGTATATACTGTCTTGTACATTGCCTGACATTTTGCACTGTGGGTTAATCATGACTGACACAGGTGATGATGCTGCTGCTGTAGAGGGGGGGCACAGGACATGTCTTTAAACTGCAGTTTTTGCAGGGTTAAATATGCATGTGAACAGATGAACCAAGGGGAACCTTGCCCTGCTTGTAAGTCTGTGCCTGGCAATACACATACCCAGGGGTCTGAGCAAGAGCCAGCGTGGGCTGCAGCCCCCCAGTTGAGGCACAAAATAGACAGAGGGACAATTCAATCAGGTCTCCTGGCCCCAGTTTTTCCTCCCAAAATTCTAGGGGGTCCATTGCTCCCGCGCAAGGGGACCCTGTATTATTGCAAGTCATTCAGGACACTGCGCAAGGGGTGCATAAAATGAATGCACTCATGGAAAAAATTTCAAAAACCCCCGATAGTTCCTCTAGACGGCCTTCAGTTACACCTCTGTTAGCAGCTGATTCAGATGATGATGGAGTGTGTGCAGATGATTTGTCTGGTGACCATAGGGAAGAGGGAAGGCTGAGGCATCAGTCCCGGGCATTGAGGATCTTATCCTGGCTGTTAGATAGGCTTTGGACTTGTCAGAGGAAGATAGGATTCAGGCTCAGTGCATTTTTAAGAGAAGCTTTTACTTTCCCTTCAGACCCTGGTATGGTCGCATTGTTCGTGGAGGCCTATGAAAGTACCTGACAAAAAGGTGTCTATGTCCAAGAGATATGCAAATATGTATCCCATGCCCGAAGAGCGGTGGATGCACCGGTGGCTAGACTGTCCAATGCCACAGCATTACCAGTCCAAGGTAGTGCAGCCTTTAAAGATCCGGTGGATAAGAAAGTGGAAGGATGCCTAAAAGCTGTTTTTGAGGGAGTGGGATTTACACTCCGCCCCATTATTGCCTCAGCTTGGGTAGCGAAGGCTATGATTAAGTGGGCTGAGGCTTTGGCTGATCAGCTGCGGCCTGTTTCTAAGGCATATCTCCTGACAGAAAAGCTCAGATTTGCTGCAGAGTACATCACTGAGGCTGGGGAGAAAGGTGCCAAGATGGCATCCAAGGTTTCCGCCAGTTTTGTGTCAGCAAGGCGAGCCCTTTGGCTGAAGGCCTGGGATGCTGACAGTGAATCTAAGAAAGCCCTGGAAACGCTAGAGTTTAAAGGGGAATTGCTTTTTGGCTCTGAACTGGAAGCCATTATTAAACAGGCCACGGGGGGTAAAAGTACCTTCTTGCCTACCACCGCTAAGGCCTCAGGTTCTAAGTTTGGAGCATTTAAACCTACTTTTCGCTCCTCCTTCCGTGGCGGTGCTTCCAACAGAGGACAGATGGGAAGAGATAGATTCCCGGCAGGTAAAGGTAGGGCTGCCAAATCCAGATTTGGGGCCTTCAGTAAGAAGCAAGGATCAAAAGGAGAGGATAAATCCTCCGCGTGACGGGGTACAGGCTCCCCGTTCTGGTCTCAGAGTGGGGGGTCCCCTCCTGCAGTATCGGGACAAGTGGAACCTTCCAACAACCGACCATTGGGTTCTGTCCATTGTCTCAACAGGTTATCGGATATATATCGGGGAGTCCTCCAAAGAGATTTCTGCCAACCCCTTTACCACGAGACGCCAGGGCACGCACGGTTCTTTTGGAAGCGGCCTCGGCTCTCTGGGAGAAAGGCGTTGTGGTCCCGGTCCCTCAGGAGGAACACAAGAAGGGTTTTTATTCGATACTCTTCTTGGTACCCAAACCAGACGGGTCAGTCAGACCCATTTTAAATCTGAAATCCCTAAATCAACACCTATGGGTGGATCATTTCTGAATGGAGTCTCTCTGCTCAGTGCTTGGCAGCATAGAGCCTGAGGAATTTTTAGCATCCGTGGACATCCAGGATATAGCTACATATAACAATATGCAAGGCACATCAGTCTCTTCTTCGCTTCGCGATAGGAGAGACTCATTTACAATTCCAGGCCCTACCCTTTGGTCTGGCCACAGCGCCAAGGGTATTCACAAAGGTGATGGCAGCAATGGCTGCGTCACTGAGACTCAGGGGGATTGTGATCATCCGATACTTAGACAACCTGCTATTCAAAGCAGAGTCGGAGTACAAGTTGGTGGAAAACCTGTCCATAGCAACACAGTTTTTGCAGGACATGGGATGGGTTATAAACATGTCCAAATCCCATTTAATTCCATCTCAGAGATTACTTTTTCTGGGGGTAATACTGGACACCCATTTACACAGGGTTTTCCTACCAGAATCCAAAGCAAAGGACATCCGTCAGTTAGTCCTACTGTTACTGCAGGCTCACAGGCCTACAGTTTGGCAGGGAGTGAAACTCCTGGGCAAGATGGTAGCAACTTCCGAGATGCTTCAATTTGGCAGGTTTCATTCCAGAATTTTTCAATGGAACATTCTATCCTGCTGGTCGGGAAATGCAAAGACCATGAAACAGGAAAGTTTGCTTCTCTCTCAGGAGACAAAGGAGTCCTTACTTTGGTGGACGGACATAGAGACGTTGCAGCTGGGGCGGTTGCTTTGCTCTTGGGACTGGGTGGTCATAACGACCAACGCCAGTCTCAGGGGTGGGGGGGGGGGCAGTTTCCCTTCACCATCGGTGGCAGGGTCTCTGGTCCAAGCAGGAATCCAGACTTCCAATAAATATATTTGAGCTTCGTGCAGTTTGGAAGACTCTTCAGCACTGGCAGTCTGAGTGTACCCTTCCATAATATCGGCTCGTGAACGTCCCAAGGTGGAGCCTTGTCACCGGACTGGATGAAAGAGAAAAGGAGATTTTTGTAAGAACTTACCGTTCTAACCCCTTTCTCTGAGTCCAGTCCGGTGACACAGCGATCCCTCCCCTACGCTCAGTAAGTCATGCCATGCATGTGTGTGATGTTATGGTAAGATGATTGTGCATATAAGATGTCGGGCATTGTACTGAGTTGTGCTTTTTAAGATGAACTGAAGCATGATGGGATGCAGAAGGGGAGGAGCCTGCAGCCAGAGGAAAAGTTTCAGCTATAGGTGCCTTGGCTCCTGCGGACCCTCCTACATCCCAAGGTGGAGCTGTGTCACCGGACTGGACTCAGAGAAAGGGGTTTGAATGGTAAGTTCTTACAAAAATCCCCTTTTAGTTATCAAAAATAATTATTGAAGAACTTAACAAATGATTTTACTGTAATTTGATTAAGTAGCTTTTGCCTTATCCCCGTTCAGTAAATTCTTCTATATGTTGTCCCTTTCTGGGTTATCTGTGCCTGTAGTTATTACCTGATATGGAAGTTTTACCCCACCCAGGTGGAGATATATCAAGCTTTGGAGAGAGGGAATGTGGAAATGTTGTCCAAATCCAACAATCCGCTTCTGTCAATTCTACTAAAGTCTATGAAATGTAATATTATGTATCCCTGAAATGTATTAAAGGGGACCGCAGCTGCAGCCCCCCCTGCAGCGACGCCGGCCGCATCCCCCATAGGTTTCTATGGGGGATGCGAAGCTGCCCGATGTATCAACATCGGGCAGCCCGGCATCGCACCGCTGGGCTATCGCCATTCTAATGTGGCGATAGCCTGCTCGGGCAGTGCGGTCAGAAAGGTCGGCGGGGTTCAGCGCATAACCGTGCATGCGCTGACTCTCCGGCTTCCGGGTTAGGGCTTCGCAGGGAAGGGCTCCCATCGGAGCCCTGTCCCTGCGCCCCCAGAATGATAAATTCCTGCGGTATCAGATGATACCGCAATGCGATGCCCGGCATTGTCATCACGCCGGGATCGCTATAGAATGATAAATGCGCCCCTAATGGTGGAAGCAGGAATAAAGAAGCAGGTGGGAGAATTGGCTCATGGAGGTCAGGGAGACTGGTGCTGGCTTACAGAAATAAGTGGGGTGACTTGGAGAACAGGGGTCACATGAGAGCGGTGATTAGGGGGGAGGGGTTCCCTGTAATCTAATGGTGCCATATAAATAATGGTACTTGTGGAGTATCACGGCTCCCATCGCATGCCATATGTAGTGGCATGTGATGAGATGCGATTTTTACCGGTTTTTAGCTATTTTTAGCAAAAATTACATGCGATCGCATCGCATGCAATCAAATCGCATGCGATGCTATCGCATGCGTTTTTGCACTGAAATGCATCCAAATGCATTGAAATGTGCAGCAAACATGTTAAATGCCCCCAAATGTCATTTTTCAGAGTGTACCACCCCCACTATCAACGCCAACCCGAAGCGTGGCGAGCGGCGGCGGTACGCGTCCTACGACCTTTTCATACCCCCACTATCCACGTCGGCGTGGAGTTGAGAATAGAAAGTGTGGCGAGCGCAGCGAGCCACCGAGCCCGAAGCGTGGCGAGCGGACACCTGTGAAGCCACGCTTCGGGCTTGGTGGCTCGCTGCGCTCGCCACACTTTCTATTCTCAACTCCACGCCAACGTGCATAGTGGGGGTATGAAAAGGTCGTAGGAGGCGTACCGCCGCCCCTCGCGGGCTCGCTGCGCTCGCCACGCTTCGGGTTGGCGTTGATAGTGGGGGTGGTACACTGAAAAATGACATTTGGGGGCATTTAACATGTTTGCTGCACATTTCAATGCATTTGGATGCATTTCAGTGCAAAATCGCATGCGATGCACATCGTGGGAGCCGTGATACTCCACAAGTACCTAAATAATATGTAACATAAGTACAGATTGGTGTCTTTATTTATGGAGGTCACTTGCACCAAGGGTTAAAGAAAGCAGGGACAGGTGTAATCTGGGGGTGGGTGTGATGTGTACTCTGCAATGTGGGAGCCTCCACACTGCTGCTGTGCTGTACAGTTACCTCAGGGTTTCCTACCTGACCCTCTCCATGAGGGAGAAAATGCTCTGTTCCTGGACTTCCCTGGTAATGTAGGATTGCCATCACCTGTGGGGAGCTAGGTCATTGATAAGAAAGGTGTTTCACCACAGGTGCTGGTAATCATACATTACCAGGGAAGACCAGGAACAGAGCATTTTCTACCTCATGGAGAGGGCCAGGTAGGCAACCCTGAGGTAACTGTAGTGCCCAATGGAAACCGACACAAACACAGGGATAACATACAAACTTGTCATCGATAGACCAAGGAATTAAAGTCATGACCTTACTGCTAATACTAAGCACTATTGCTGCCCATACGTGCATTTTGGACTAGATCTCAAAAGCATACCCCCAACATGACCCTCTCCAGGAGGGACACAATGCTCTGTTTCTGGACTTCCATCTAAATGTATGATTACCATCACCTGCGTGATTGTCGTATTGTCAACCGCACTTAGGTCGACAGGTGTCTAGGTCGACATGGTTATTTTTACTGGGATTTTTTTGAGCCGACATGTGCCGACAGGCCGTATTTCATGCCCTACCATCCACTAGGGCGTGGTTGGAGAATAAAATAGTGTAACCGAAGCATCACTAGCATAGCGAGCGGCTGCGGTTGACTTCCAACTGTGTCCATGTCGACTGTCGACAATTGGGTCAAAAAACAGAAAGAAAAAAAAACATGTCGACCTAGACACCTGTTGACCTAAGTGCTGTCGACAATACGATCCACACCCACCTGGTAATGGCAATCAAACATTCCGAGGGAAGCCCAGGGGCAGAGCATTGTGCCCCTCCTGGCATGGATCATGTTGGGAGCTATGATCAAAGTACCTGCTGCACATGCTATTTGCAATATGATCTACATGGGAGCCACATGGCAAGATAAATTAGCACCGTGTGTGGGAACCTTATGTCACCGTGCTGCCCCGTATCTCTGAATATACACATACAGCATTACTGCCTCAGCACTGAGGCCATGGGTATACAAACTCCTCACCATGGCAATAACTGTGTGGAGTTTGTATATTCTCCCTGTGCTTGTGTGGAGTTTCCTCCCACAATCCAAAAATTAGGTACTTGTTTCCTAGCATGGTGCCCATCGGGTCCCATCGCATACCTTAACTTAAGATATGCGATGGGACCCGACGGACCCGATTTCGGGCTTTTTTTTAAGTTTCCCGACAAATGTAAAATCGGGTCCATCGCATGCCATTATAATGGCATGCGATGCGACTGACGCGACCGACCCGATTTTACATTGTAAGCATTGTATGTAATGTTACATTCCTATGTAAAATCGGATCCATTGTATGCCATTATAATGGCATGCGATGCGACCAATGCGATGGACCCGATTTTACATAGGAACCAATCTTAAATGGCCCCCCATACCCATTTTTGATTGTATACCCACCCTGATGGGTAATTTCTATGTCAAATGCACCCCCATTGTTAACGCCTCCCCACGATGAACGCCGAAGCGTGGCGAGTGCAGCGGTACGCGTCCTCCGACCTTTTCATACCCCCATTATCCACCTCGGCGTGGAGTTGATTTTATATAGTGTGGCGAGTGCAGCGAATTACCGAGCCCGAAGCGTGGCGAGCGGACGCGTAATACGTCTGAAGTTATGTGCGTCCCCTCGCAGGGCTCGCTGCGCTCGCCACGATTCGGGCTCGGTGGCTCACTGCGCTCACCACACTATATAAAATCAACTCCAAGCCGACGTGGATAGTGGGGGTATGAAAAGGTCGGAGGACGCGTTTCGCCACCCCTATGCGGGCTCGCTGTGCTCACCACACTTCGGGTTCACGTTGATCGTGGCGTGGCGTTAACAAGGGGGGGGGGGGGGGTGCAATACAATGTAAAATGGGGTCTGGGGGGCATTTAACATTGGGGCCAATGTAAAATCGGGTCTCAGAGACCATTTAACATTGGTTCCAATGTAAAAAATCGGCTCGGTCGGGTCAATCGCATTGCATGCAATTTGGTTGCATGCGATGCGATTGACCTGATTTTTGCAACCCGATTGCATACAATTAAAACCGGTGGCGCCGTGCTAGGAAACAAGTACCAAAAATTATCTTGTTAAGTTAATTGGCTACCAATAACAAACGATTCCTGGTCAGAAACGCTGGGCGTTCCCATGGGCACGACCCCTCACCAGTGAACCCCGCCTGCACTGCTAGGTGCGAACAGGACAGCCAACTGGCAGTTTGCCTTGCCCGCTCGCACCAAGCATCTGCACATGCGCAGATGCTCAACATTGCTCCGCGCACAGACCAGAATAAGGGCCACTATGTAGACAAAGTGATTGGACATTGACAGTAAATAGATGAATGTATTTTGCAGGTCCTCCAGGTGCAGCCACCACTGCAGACTCCCTTCTTTGCACACGGCCTACAAGTTCCTGGACAACAGCCGGTGGTAGGTTTTGCCGTTTTGTCTTGTAGTACAGCGACTAAGGCCGGGATGTATCAATATTCGTGGGTGTTACCTGTTTTTTTTGTGCCTGTATCACATCCGTTTTGCGGGACTTTCCTCTTTATGTATTCTTTTTTTCTGGGCTGCGTATACTGTGCCCTCCTCCGATATTTTTACGTATTTTTTTTTTTTTGTGTGTCTGTTCTCCCTCGACACCCGACAGTAGTCGTGCACTCCTCCCTCCCTCCAGCCTTCAGGAGATTGCTCAGACCCCTGTCTGTCACCCGGCGCCGATCCCACACTCCCTACCTCTCGCAGCATGCCGCCTCACTACCCGCTCAGGCTCCCGGCAGCAGAGGTCTTGTATCCTGACCTCCTGCCCCTGGTCAGACACCCACACGTCGAAGTAGCTGTCCCTTGGCTCAGGCACCCGGGGGATATGTTTCCCCCCACACACACCCAACTTACACCCAGGTCCCGCCTCCTCTCCAGACCAACACCGCCAGTCAAAGTTGGCGAAACAACAAAGGGCATCACAACTTTTTATACATTTCACAGGACGTCAGGTTACATTCAGACCAATGTAAGTATACTTCGCTGCTGAACCACTGCGAGACTTTAAAAATGCGGACATTAAAAACATAAAGCATTATTGATACATCAGGAAGAAGGACAAAAGCCTCGAAAACAGGATGTCAGTGCAGCGGTAAGCGTTGATTCATCCCGGCCTAACTGTAACATTGAAGAAGGTCGAGTCGGCCTAGAACGCACCTGTCTTTTTAATTCAAACTCATGGGTCGATCTTAATAGGTCTGAAGGGTGCAAGGCAACGGCACCCGATTCAGCCCGATCTCACACCCTTCGCTGGGCCGAATTCGCTTACAATTGCTCATACCCCTATGGAGGTGCGAGCGCTTTTAAGCAAATTCAGCCGCTGTATAGTGCACTTGGTGCCGTTAGAGTCCAGCGTCACCATGGAAACATGAAAGGTGACATTGTCATAGAACTACCACAATGTAGGGAGCACAGAGTTATAGCGAACATCTCTATACTACTTAGAGGTAATGTGACCAGGGACATTTTTGGGTCAGAAAGCCCCGGAATGCCATTCCTGAAACTCCTTTTTTTTTTTTTCTCCAAAATTACATCATCAGGAACGGCGTTCTGGAACCTCTGCGGCCTACCCTGCTGTCTGTCTCCTCCTGCACCAGGTGAAGTGACATGGCTGCCGCTTCCCTTTTGAGGGGATGGTAGGAGAGCGCATTGCGTGTCTCTGCTTCCCCTCACTGTGTCCTTGTGACTGGGCCGTCAGCCAATCAAAGCTTGCGGGCTGGCTCCTGATTGGCTCATGGGCAGGCAGCCAATCAGAGCTCACGGGCCAGCAGCCAAGCAGGAGCCGGCCCACAAACTTTGATTTGCCGACAGCCCAGTCACAGGGACACAGTGAGGGGAAGGACAGATGCGCTCCCCTCAGAAGGGCAGTGGCGGAGGAAACAGACAGCAGGGGGTCACCGGACTCTCCACTCCCCGACAGCAACAGCATTGAGTTGCACTGCTGCTGGGAAATTCTTACACCGTACCGCTGAGTGTTTTTTTTTAGACTTGCACTACTGGCTGTGGGGCATTGTTCATTTGGCACTGCTGGTGGCATGTGTATATATGTTATTACTGGTGGCATAATGTCTATATATGGCACTGCTGGGGGCATTGTGTATATATGGCACTGCTAAGGGAATTATGTGTTAAAAAAAAATAAAAAAAAGTTTATGCCCTGTCCATTTGGTAGCTCCACCCACAGCACCGCCCACTTCTGCACCGCCCACAGTTCCTGAAACTATTTTCCTACAAAAATAGCACTGAATGTGACCATGCAGTAGAACTAGTGGACCTATGCCCCACAGCATAACCCCACCACTGTAGGGACTGTACACTCTTCTGGTAATCGTTAAACACCTCCTCCTGATCTGCAAAGTGATTTGTCACTCCATAACACTCGCTGCCATTGGTCCACTCTCCAGTGTTTGCGTTCTTTACACCGTCTGCATTCTTCTTTGTGAATGGAGGTTTATAAGCAGCTGCTCACCCATAATATCCAAGTACATGGCCTCCCTACAAAGTGTTCTTGTTGAAACCAACACATTAATGGCCATTTGGAACTTGTATGCATGTGGTAACCCCTGGTTAGCACTCTCTGGTCCATGGGTTGCGGTTGGCTGAGGTCTTCCAGGGCGAAGTGCATTCCGGCAATGACCGCTCCTCTTACTCGTATTAATCACAAAAGTCCCAGTGGATTAAGGGACCTTTATAACATCCACAATACTTCTCACACACACATGCCTCCGATCAACCATCCTACATCGATCCACTTTCAAACTCATTTAGCTCATTCCGGAAATCCATTCCGTTAGCAGTTAATCTAATCGGAGCCCCGCTACTTGTTTTATAACTTTACGAAAATGTGAAGATATCTTTCATTTTCACAATATTCTAAATACAGTAGGTCCATATAATCCACATGTTTAATAGACCAAACCATTTTTAGTTATTAAAAATAATTATTGAAGAATCGTAACAAATGATTTTACTGTTTTTTTTTTATTTAAGTAGCTTTTGCCTAATCCCCGTTCAGTAGATTCTTCTATATGTTGTCCCTTTATGGGTTAGCTGTGCCTGTAGGTATTACCTGATATGGAAGGTTAGCACCACCCAGTTGGAGATATATTTAGCCTTGGAGAGAGGTAATGTGGAAATGTTGTCCAAATCCACCAATCCGCTTCTGTCAATTCTAGCACAGTCTATGAAATGCCTGAAGCCGATTGGTTATTTTGGGAAACTTCTCCACTTTATCTCTCTACAATGCTTGGTACATCTCCCTTCCTCTGTTGAGGATATGGGGAGAATTCAATCTTGCACTTTATGGTGGCAGGATCTTGCTCAAAGGTGTTCACTACCCCATAGGGTAGAGAGCACTTTTGGATGAACATTAGGGCTAAATGGGATGGCAATTGGCTTTCCCCTATGAGACCTCTAATTTCTGAGTGTCTGAGACTCACTTTCATTTCTCTCTTCTGCTACCAGCGATGGCGTCTGCTGATCTGAGACGGGAGCTGGACTGTTCCATCTGCCTGAACATTTATACAGATCCTGTCACCCTGAGATGTGGACACAACTTCTGCCGGGCCTGTATTGATCGTGTGCTGGATACACAGGAAGGGACTACAGTTTTTACCTGTCCAGAATGCAGAGCAGAGTATCTGGATCGTCCTGCACTAGAGATAAACAGAAAGCTCTGCAATATAGCAGAACGTGTACGCTCTATTCCAGAAGAGGGAACTGGGATGTTCTGCACTTATTGTGTCCACTCTCAAGTACCTGTTCTTAAAGTCTGTCTGAAGTGTGAAGCTTCTCTCTGTGATATACATTGGAGGACACACAACAAGTCAGCAGAACATGTCTTGGTTGATCCCACCACTTCCTTGGAGAAGAGAACATGTTCCCTCCATAAAGAGATCTTGAAGTATTTCTGCACTGAGGACAATGTCTGTATCTGTGTGTCCTGCAGTTTGGCCGGAGAGCATCGGGGGCACGTGGTGGAGATGCTGGGTGAGGCCTCTGAGAAGAAGAAGGAGAAACTGAGAAATGTTCTGCAGAAACTGACCAGAAATAGAGACGAGACTGAGAAAAGTATCCAGAGTCTGCAGAAACGCAAGTGTGAAGCTCAGAAAAATGCAGCTGGTTCAACAGAGACAATCACTGCCCTGTTTAGAAACATCAGGAGACAGCTGGAGGACCTAGAGAAGAGAGTGCTGAATGAGATCTCTAGGCAGGAAGAGAGTGTTTCACTCTCAGTCTCCAATCTGATTCAGCAGCTGGAAATGAAGAAGGATGAGATTGCCAGGAAGATGTGTCAGATTGAGGAGCTGGGTAACATGTCTGATCCAATGACTGTCTTACAGGAACCAGACACAGGTGACTTGTATGATACAGAGGAGCCATGTTCCATGACTGATCCAATGACTATTGACCAAAAACAGGATAGTGAAGAGACCGAGGAGGAGATGGCGGTGGAGGGAGGCACAGAGGAGAACAATGAGAAGGAGGGAATTGAGAAAGGGAGTACAGGAGAGATTGAGCATGACCATCAAGTGGGAGATCTGGATGTGGGTCTCCTCTCAGTGAAATTACAAACATTATCTGATCTAATAACAGGAATAAATGTATGTTTCTATGTGCAGACACCAGAAGACCTATCACTGGATGTAAACACAGCTGGAAAGAATATAATTATATCAGGTGACATGAAAACTGCAGCCAGGTCTTCAGTAAAACAGAAAAAGCCAGAGACACCAGAGAGATTCCAGGATGAGCCTCAGGTGTTGGGCACCAGGGGATTCTCCTCAGGGCGACATTACTGGGATGTGGATGTCAGTAAGTCAGAGAGCTGGTGTGTGGGGATGTGTTATCCCAGTATAGACAGGAGAGGGGATCAGGCAATAATTGGACGTAATAACAAGTCTTGGTGCTTGGATAGAGAGACTGATGAGTATTCAGTGATACATGATGGGAAGGAGATCCCGTTACCTGGCAGTATTCCCTATGCTAGAGTGAGGGTGTATGTGGATTATGAGGCAGGACAGCTGTCCTTTTATTCTGTGAGCGACATGATCAGACACTTACACACCTACACTGCCACCTTCACTGAGCCCCTTCATGCTATATTAGGTGTATGGGAAAGGGATTCTGTACAGAAATATGTGAGGAGACTGGAGCTGGTGGGAGGGACATCTGATTGGTCGCATTACATAGTATGATGCAGTGGATACAGATGTTTTTTTTTTTTAATTTCAACTTTATTTTATTTTTTACTTTTAACATACATCATAAAATAGATAGGATGCAGGAGTATGTACCTTTTAAAAAATTAGTCTGTGATCAGCAGTAAGATACATTTTATTCACTACCATATAATAAGTCTTAACAAACCTCCCTTTCATTATCGCAAGCTGCGCTACACCATTATTCGTCCTCTGTATTTATTTTAACTTCTCTATACTACACGCCGTTGTGCTTTGCTTTTATTTACATATATTAGTGTTTTAGTGTCTTGTATTGTGTCTATTTCTTTCTCTCCTGTGTTGCAGTTATTGAATAATAAACAAGTTTAAATTATAATATGTATGTGCTTCTTTAAACATTTGCCTTCTTATATCTTCCTCGTGTATTAATTTAGCAGTGAGTTATTTAGTGTGCCTTTATTTCCCTCCTTTTGGTCGGCAACCGTGGAGCGCACCATGCGATTCACACTTTTTTAGATCGGCATTCCTCTACCCTCCATTATCATCCATTACGGCAGTTCCTATCGAATTCCAGCTTCGAGGGAGTTCCAAACTAAGAACAATTATCTATAAGGCTCCTCCTCAAAAGGTGAGAAAAACCCTAAAGTTGTGGAGGATTGCGCTATAAAAAAAATTACTTCAATCTCCTGCGACCCTTTATGTTGCCCTCCTTTCACCCTATTTGTGTGGTGGGTTATACATAATAAATGGATCCCTCTTACACCTTCCAGTTGCTCCATATCTTATGATATGTTGCTACGGACCCTCTTGCCAGGTAAGTGAATTTTTCGTGGGACATGGTCGCGTCCATCAGGGCTTTCCAGACCTCTATCTCGGGGCTTTCTTTAGCGAGCCATTTCCTGGCTATACATATCTTTGCCAGAGTCAAAGCAATTATGGTAAACTGTCTA
This sequence comes from Crinia signifera, assembly GCF_055691185.1. Lineage (NCBI taxonomy): Eukaryota > Metazoa > Chordata > Amphibia > Anura > Myobatrachidae > Crinia > Crinia signifera. The sequence goes on from NC_139224.1 coordinate 156,418,029, forward strand.
AGATATCTGTCCATGAATCCTCTCTCGATTATTGCCAGCAGACAAGCTACTGGTGTACAACTTTCCTTAGGGATCCCCCTATCCTCCAATTCTTTAATTACTAATTCCCAGAATTCTGCTATTTTAGGGCATTCCCGTATTAAATGCATGAATGTTCCTGGGCTAGTTGTACATTTTGGACATTTCGCATCTTCCCTACCTCCTATCCTATATAGCAGTTCGGCTGTCATATATGTTCTGTGAACTATGTACAGCTGAGACTGTTGCCTGCTGATTTGATTAGTTGCTAGACATACATTTTCCAGGGCCTCCTGCCATTGTTCAGCCGAGATGGGTCCAATGTCCATCTCCCATGCAGTCTTTAATTCTAATAGGTTATCCTTTTGGATTTCCTGGCTCAAGGACTTGTATAGATAGGATACTTCATGTTTATTTGAACATTTCGTTAACAATTTTTTGGTTAATGATAATTCTATCCTGGGCCCGTCCTGAACGAATTGAGCATTGCAGGCATGTCTCAGCTGTATATACTAAACAAATATTTATTTGGGAGGGATAACTCAAGTTTTAATGACTGAAAGGATCTGAATTCCAGGTTGAGGTACAATTGGCCAACAGATTTTATTCCCTTCTCATTCCAGGTCTTCCTAAGCTGTAACTTATTCAGTTCTGTAAGGGCTCTTGCCTTGTTAATAGGTGTATCGGGGTCTATTCCCTGAGTTCCCAGTATGCCTAGATACTTAAATTCCTGGACCCTTCTCAAAGGTGCCACAGCCGTGCTCGACAGTGGACGCTGGCTATGTAAAGGCAAGATACATGACTTTGCCCAATTTATTCTGAGGCCCGAATATCCCCCGAATCTCTCTACCATCCCTACCACCACCGGTATTGCCTCCACCTGGTTTTGTACAAAAAGGAGGATGTCATCGGCATATAAGGCGACCCGGTCCTCCTTCTCGCCAATTGTAAGCCCTCGAATGTCTGGGCTTTCTCTCATCAGGCATGCCAGGGGCTCTACGGCAATGGCAAAGAGACCAGGGGACAGCGGGCATCCCTGCCGTGTGCCTCTGCCTATTTTGAATTGGGGGGAAATGTAGTTATTTACGGAGACTCTGGCAACTGGGGATTGATATAATAATTTTATCCAATTAATAAAGACTGGGCCGACCCCTATCCATTCCAGGGTTTCCCACAGGTAGCTCCACTCTATTGTATCAAAAGCTTTGGCCGCATCCAGTGAGATTACGGCCGCATCCTGCATCTCATCTCGATGGGCCTGTAGATGTAAAAACATCCGCCTTAAATTAGTGGTTGTGGATCTACCCGGCATGAACCCCGCTTGATCGCTGTATATAACCTCGCCCAGTACTTGATTCAATCTTTTTGATAGCACCTTCGACAGAGTTTTGACATCATTAGTGAGTAGGGAGATAGGTCTGTAAGATTCGACCTCCCCAGGGTCTTTTTCCTTCTTCAAAATTACCGTTATCAGTGCCTCTGACATGGATGCTGGCAATTTCTTGTGAGTATAGATATCATTAAATAAAGTCAAAAACCTTGGAGAGAAAAAATTGCTATATTTTTTATATATTTCCTGAGGTATCCAATCCATCCCGGGGGCTTTGCCTGCCGGGATGGATGCGATTGCCTCTTGTATCTCTTCCAAGTTAATCGGGGCTTCCAGTAATTCCCTTGAGTTTAATTATAGAGTTGGTCGTTTTATACTGGCCAAATAATTCCGTATTTCTATTAATGTATGTTTTTGACGGGACTGGTATAATTGATAATAGAACTGTCGAAATTCTTCGACTACCTCTGGGGTCTGGTGTACACAATTCCCCTCCCTTGTCTTGATTTCTGTTACTACATTAGTAGTTCTATCATGTCTTGCAATGCCCGCCAGAAAACTTCCTGGTCTATCGCCCTCTAAGTACCTCACATGTCCAGCATATAGCTCTCGGTACTTTTCTTTCTCTGTCAGGCATTGCAACCATGCTTCCTGGGCCTCCCTCCATTTCTGCCTATTTTCCTCATTGGAGTTCTGGAGATATTCTATTTCCAGATCTTGACTTTTTACCTATAGTTCTCTCTCCTTGGCTCTAAATGAGGCCTTAAGTCCGGCTATTTCCCTTATTAGGGTGCCCCTGACGTTTGCTTTGAAGGTGTCCCAGATTACTTCTGTCGGGGCCGATCCTATATTTTTTTTTCAAAAAACTCCACCCAATCTCTAATCCCCCCAAACTGAGTCTGGGTCAGCCAGAAGGTGTTTAATTTCCAGAATGAGTAACCCCTTTTGTCTCCTATATCTATTTTAAGCAGATATTCCCCTGGTCAGATATTCAACTTCTTGTATATTGGGGATCAACTCTTCTGAAACAAGGGCTAGATCAATCCTCGAGAAGGTGCTATAGGAGCTGGAGAAACAGGAGAATTGTTGTCTATCTGGGAATTTTTCCCTCCAGACATCTCTCAGCCCCATCTCCTTGATCATGTCAGTAAACCCTGTTTTACGTGCTGAACTGATTATGCCTCCCCCACTTTTCCTGTCAATCATCGGATCCAGGATATTATTAAAATCATTATGACAGGGATCCCAGGGTGGAGTGCAGAGAATTCTGCAGCTGCCTTCAAGACGTCATAGCAGAACGGCGGTGGCACATATACTGCCATTATTACTAGGGTCGAGGATCCTAACCGGCATTTAAGGAAAACATATCTCCCCCGCTGATCAGATACAATATTTTCAGCCGTGAAGGGAACTCCTTTTCGAACCAGTATAGAGACCCCTCTGGAGTATTTTATTTATAACTATGGGGCACATTTATTAAACTATATTTGCAGCTAAATCCCCAAAAACACACGTTTTAGGGAATTAGCTGCAAATATTCAGTATCCCACTAATGTATCAAAGGGGGATCCTTCCTGCATCGCCGCCGCCGGCCGCCTCCCCAATAGGTCTGTACATCGGGCAGCCTGGCTTTGCATCCCTGGGCTATCACCATTCAGACATGGCAATAGCCCATTGTAGCCTATGGGCTACACACATAGAAACATAGAATTTGACGGCAGATAAGAACCATTTGGCCCATCTAGTCTGCCCCTTTTTTTACCCTTCAGGTAAACTCAACCCTTTTTAATCCTTATTTCTTTGTAATGATATTCATATGCCTATCCCAAGCATGTTTAAATTGTTCTACTGTCTTAGCCTCTACCACCTCTGATGGGAGGCTATTCCACTTATCCACTACCCTTTCTGTGAAGTAATTCTTTCTAACATTTCCCCTGAACCTACCTCCCTCCAGTTTCAGTGCATGTCCTCGTGTTTTATTACTTGTTTTCCTTTGAAGAAAATTTCCCACCTGTACTATGTTAAAACCCTACACCACACTACTCAGTGCGGATGGCGGGGGGTCAGCGCTGACCGTGCATGCGCACGCCTCGAGACTTTGCAGGGACGGACTCTTTTCGGTGCCCTGTCCCTGCGCCCTCAGGTATGATACATACCTCCGATGGGATCACATTTTACAATGCGATCCTGGGCAGTAACATTCTACCCAGATTGCATTGTAAATTAGATTCATTATAAATGGGCCCCTATATAATCAAGGTCTTACCAAGATTAGTGGGGAAGGGCCCAGGATCAAGGGAGGTGCCTACTGCCCCTGGGGGTCCTTAAATGTATCAGTCTACACAGGTGATAAAAAAGAGAAAAGGCAAATGTGTAACATAGTTGTCTTCCCTCCTGCATTCTGCAGGAGACTCCCTGAAATAGCAGCAATCTCCCTCTCTCCCTCATTAGTCTAGCAATCTCCCTCATGTCACCTAGCCCACATTACACTCTTACATCATAGATACCTCCCCTCCTGCATTCTGCAGGAGACTCCCTGAAATAGCAGCAATCTCCCTCTCTCCCTTATTAGCCTAGCAATCTCCCTCATGTCACCTAGCCCTCTTTACACCGTTACATTTTTTGGGGGAAAAAGGAATGAGAGACAGATACATTTACATTGAATCATCAGCACCATTTTCCAGCACTATAGCAAGTATAGTAGCTCTTACTAAATGCTTTGGGGCTCACCTACATTTGTATATAAGTCATTTTAAAAGATTCCTCCCAGATGTAGCAGAACACACCCACGCTTCTAGGTGCCACGTTCACAATCTCACCATTTCTGGAACTAGACGTGCTCTTTGGGCGAAGCGTGACATGCCCCCTCAATGGGGCACTGTGCAAAATTATACTACCAACTATAATCTCCCTGAAACTAGTTTTCAAAAGTAGGCAAGTATGGTGTGTAACCATATCTGCATCTACCCCTGTGGTGCATTATGTCTCTGCAGACCCTCTACCGCACTCTCATAAGCAGGTATTCAATGCTGTTTGCGAGTGGTGACAGCGAGCAGGGCTTCCTGCTCGCTGTCAACACTCACCCTGACAGCATTCAACACAGCCTCCGCATCCGCCAATTCCCCCTCGCTCCGTTTTTTGAGCGAGGGAGAATTGGCGGATGCGGCTCCAGAAGCAGCGAGACTCGCGGCTAAAAACTGCGAGTTTTCTGCAGTGGCCGCGGGTCTCGCTGTTTTGGGGAATTCTCACCGTCCTGTGACGGCGAGGATTTCCCCAGTACGTTGAATAGAGCGAGCGGCCGGCATGGGGGTTAAACAGCGAGGATCGCTGGTTTTCAGCAATCCTCGCTGTTTAACCCCCCTCGCCGGCCGCTCGCTGCAGCATTGAATACCCCTCATAATGTAACCACAATTGTTTTTTGACATTGTCATTACCATAGAGTTCGGGGTTTCTAGCTCAGCCATAGAAAACCAGATAAGTTCGTAGGTGAGGATTTTAACACTGCGCTCAGCCTGTATGCTTTCCTAACCTAGTCACATATGCTGCTTATCCCTTAAGGGTATCCCAGTCCCTTTTTTTAGGCTTAATACAAAAATGTTTGGAGTGGGAAAGCGCTATCCTGCTTGTGTTGATAATGTGAGTAGTGTTGGTACAGTATGTAAAGAAATTAGAGGAAAGCAGAGTGAATGAGTAAAATATATAGGTTTATTAAATCAAAATAAAAAGTGTTTGGATGAACACCAGACTCTGGTGTCGTGGAAGGAATGGGGAATGGCGCCTAATTACCCTAGGGGTAAAATGGGTACCTTGTGCGGTGGTAAGTGGTGTTTTAATTACACCTATAGGGGGTCCCCAAAGTAGGGGATCTTCCTTGACAAGTGTCACCAGGGGAGATGTCCCGTGGTTCCTGAGCCCAGGACTTACGGTCTCTTCTGGTGATTTGTGTAGGAAGAGAGAGTCAAAAAACTTCACCCAGACTCTCTCTTCCTACACAAATCACCAGGAGAGAATGTTTTTGTATAGAAAACCAGACACTGATCTCTATGGTGAATGGATCAGTCACATAAATCAGCATTTGTTTAAAATAGGTTTTAAGCTGTCAAATAAATGACATTCATTGTAATATAAAGATAAATGTAACATCAGTCATATGACAGGGATGACACCATTAACCTTATTTAGCGTACGTGATGTCACAGAGCATGTACAGGTAACATTAGTGATGTCACAGGGACGCTTCACGGAACAGTAGTGATTTCCTCAGGATAGTGTAAAAGTAGTGATGTCATGGTGATGGTAGTGGTAACCTGTGTCACGGGACTGGTACTGTTAATATTGGGACACTGACAATAAATGGGTGCTGGATGACGCTCGGACAGTCATTTATCTGACAGCGCAATCCCTACTGTTCAATGCCCGACAGTTGGGATCCTGACTGATGGGCTATTCTCCCTCGTGGGGGTCCACGACCCACATAGGGGGAGAATAAAACCTGTGGCAAGCGCAGCAATGTAAGCCTGCAAGGGACTTTGTAGCGGTCGCCCTCCTGTTGGACTACCGGCAGTTGGGATTCCGATGTTCGGTTAATGACCTTCGGAATCATACCACACCCCAATAAATCTTTCCCTTAGCAGCAGCTCACCAAACACCCGCTTCAGCATTACTGCAGGGAACACATGTCCCCCTCAGCAGCTGCCGTGAAACCCTTGAGCATGCACAGGCCGATGTAAACAGCAGTACCCCCTCCATACCCCCCAACTCGCTACAGATAATAACAGTGATGTCACATGGAAGGTACAGGTAACAATACTCTTATACCGCTTTCACACTGCCTAAACGTTTTAAAAACCGGTATTTTGAAACAGTATTTAAAACGGGTCTGAGCCTTCACATTGCAGTAGATTACCATTTTAAATACCGTTTAAATAGCATTCACATCAGTCAACCCGTTTAATCCCCTGAACACGTTTCAAGGCAGAATGCAGGGGCCACAGGTCTGTAAACTGCTGTAACTGGATTCACTGTCACGGCTGAACAAAGCAGGAGCTAGGACCCAGGGAGAGTCAGCTCTTCCAAGTTCCCAGTGATCAGGAACACATGATATGATTGGATAAATCAGATACAACCACTGCACACTGACTGGTGCTGCCAGATAGAGCACTGCAGAGTAGAGTACTGAGCAGCTGTCCAGGTAAGAGCATACTGGTGTAATGTCAGACTAATGGTGGAAGCAGGAATAGAGAAGCAGGTGGGAGAATTGGCTCATGGAGGTCAGGGAGACTGGTGCTGGCTTACAGAAATAAGTGGGGTGACTTGGGGAACAGGTATCACATGAGAGTGGTGATTAGGGGGGAGGGGTTCCCTGTAATCTGAGGGTGCCATATAAATAATATGCAACATAAGTACAGGTAGGTGTCTTTATCTATGGAGGTCACTTGCACCAAGGGTTAAATAAAATTAAGACCGGAATTATCAGAGGGATGGAGGTTTCAAAGCATATTTTGTACCTCAGCCTCCATATGCCATACTTGCCTACCTGTCCCTCTCCATGCCGGAGAAAATGCTCTGTTCCTGGGCTTCCCTGGTAATGTATGATTGCCAGCACCTGTGGTGAAACACCTTTACCTAGCTCCCCACAGGTGATGGCAATCATACATTACCAGGGAAGTCCAGGAACAGAGCATTTTCTCCTGCATGGAGAGGGTCAGGTAGGCAAGTATGGCATATGCGCACACAGGGGAGTTTCTGATTACCTGGAAACTCCCCCCCCCCCCCGCCCGCCCGCCCGCCCGCCGATCAGTGCAGAGGACAGAGTTTTATTTATTTTAAACTGAGCCTCAGCAGTTGGCAGCTGCCGCTGCTCTGTCTGAAGGTAGGGGCAGAGGCAGCGTGCAGCAGCTCCTCCCGGGCATGTCTACGTGTAGGGTGGCCAACTCATCCCTTTAAACCGGGACACATATTAATTATACAGGTTCTGTGTCTGGCTTTCACCTGGTTTTAAACTGCCACAGAACCTGTGTCATTAATATGTGTCCCGGGTTAAAGGGATGAGTTGGTCACCCTATCTACGTGTAGCTGTGGGCCGGGGTGATACAGGGACTGTCTCCTGCAGCAACAGGCAGGTAGGTGTGTTATGGGCTGTGGGCTATAATAATTATGAAGGGTGTGTGGGGGGGTGTTATGCAGAGGTGTGTGTATGTGTGTGTATATGTATATATATATATATATATATATATATATATATATATATATATATATATTTTCTTGGTTGTATGCCGGCACTCTAAATTTGCAGCTGCTCCGGTGCCCAGTCCATAGTATAGTGTAGTATTCCAAATAAGGAGGCACTCAGAGACTGTATATTCAAACAAACATTCTGTATTGAGGGTTTAGTACTTTCGAGAGCGAACTCTCATCCTCAGAACCACCTACAGCTTTGTGGAAATATTTAAATGTGCTGAAAAAATGTGAAAAATGAACATTTTTAACCCCGTGGCACAGGGGGGGGGGGGGGGGCGGGGGCGAAATGCCGCCCTCCAGTGGCCGGCGCCCTGGGCAAATGCCTAGATTTGCCTAGTGGTGGCGCCGGCCCTGTGGGTCAGACCTGGTATCTTGGTCCCGGGTCCGACCCAGAACAGACCCATGTCTGATGCTTTTACACGCTCCCCCATTATAAAATGAGTGACCCAACATTAACCTTTTTTTTAACCCGGGTCGAATTGCCGGGTTGATCGACCCGGGTTATACGCTTTGCCACGTCATAAACCCAGTAATTAACCAGGTCCGAGGTGCGATGTGAAAGGGGTATAAGTAAAGCAAAAACATAATGTAACTGTCTGGAAGAAACCACGCTGCCCTGCAGGGGGAGCAAGTACATTTATATGTGTTCTGTGCAGGGTAAATACTGTCTGGTTTTGCATGCAGCCCACAAATGTTAGACAGCTTTTTGTCTCTGCACAACACACCTTCCCCACCTGCAGTGACGCATGGGTTTGCCTGGTTGCTAACAAACATGAATCAGGCCCATAAGCCCCGTAAACACTAAGTAATATAATAAATCATAGTCACTCATGTTGGTCCTTCTGAACGATATAGTTTATAATATAGTCTGGTGTGTATGCTCAATATGGTTAGAGGCCTGCACATAGACAATGATACCACCACCACCCCGTGATGCAGGCACATGGCAGCAAGGACGGTGAAGTCCCATTCCAATGCAGCCTATATACTCCAGTCCGGTCTCACTTTCAGTCTGTTACCAGGGGATACGGATGATAGGTCGAAAGTCAATATGTCGACAGTAATTTGACTGTCGACCTAGATACAGTTGACCCTTTGAGCCAGGGGCATAACTACATCTATGTGGGCCCCATAGCAAAATCTTGAAAGGGCCCCCCCCCCCCCCCCACTACCATTGTCACTATGCGACTTAGGGGGCTGAAGAAAGAGTGAGCAACAAAGAGGGCATGGAAAAGAGAGAGAGAGTGCTTCATGGGAATGAGTAAAAATGAGAGAGGAGTGAGAGGGGATGGAGCATGGGAGGAAGAAAAAGAGAAGATAAACTGCAAGGGAGAAAGGGAGGAGTGAAAGCGCACAAGAGAATGTCAGGGAGAATGAAATAAAGAGTGTATCAAGATAAATTAAGAGTGTCAGGGGGATTGAGAAGGCATCAGGGAGAGAGATGGAGACAGTGCCAGGGAGAGAGAGTATAGAAAGAGAGACATGGGGATATGTGGGGACAGAGATGGGGAGAATTGGAGGGAGAACGAGGAGAGATATAGGTCAGGGAATAGATGTATGAGGTAAGGGAGCGTGGGAGGGAGAAAAGGAGGAAAGAGGGAGCACAGGAGAGAACGATGAGATAGGGTGACAGGTATCTTTTACTTCCTATTTAACCCCCCTACACCACAGGGTACCATGTTCTGGCCCTTGTCCTCCACCTACAGTTAGGGCTGTGCACCTTTAGTATTGGGCTCTTCATCAGTGCCTCATGATGAGACCTGCTTCCTTGCTCACCACTGCCGCCATGCCTCCTACTGCACAGCTCACCGCCGGATGTTCTGTAGATGAGATACATGGAAGGGAAGTGAGAGAGGTTTGAGAGGGGACAGAGAGAGGGAGCGGTGGGGAAGCATTGGAGGGATTGCAGGGCATAGAGGGAGCGGAGCACAGAAGGGAGAGGGAGGGAGCACAGGATGGGGAAAGAGGAGATAGCAGCATGGGAGGGATTAAAAGAGGAGACGGGGAGCAAGCACAGCAAAGAGGAAGGGGGTAGGCGAGCATGAGAGGGAGAAAAGCCACAGGGGTACACTGGGCTGGGAGAGGAGGAGGGAGCACAGGAGATAGAGGGAGGGAGGGAGAGATTAGAGAGAGCCAGGCTGGGACAGTAACTTCAGTGCCGGGTCTCATAAGCAGCGTCTCCCAAAAAGACCTGCTCCCCTGCTCACCACTGCCGGGCTTCCCACTCCACAGTCGCCGCCGGGTGTCCTGTATCACCGCTACCATCAGGCCTCCCGCTCCATTGCCACTGCCAGGTCTCCTGTATCCCCGCAGCCTGCATTGAGGCACCGCCGAGACTCTGAATCCCCGCACACTGGTTCCACGGAACCTCCTGCTCCCCCAACATACCGCCTCCTCGCAGTTCCCCTGTGTACAGCAGCAGTCACTGTCGGATGATGGCCTCCTGCTCCACAGCTCACAGGTGGTGGCATCTCCTGCCCCCACCACCCTGCATACAGACGCTGCCGAGTCCCACCCATATCCTGCTCCCCAGCTGTTGCCGGGGTTTGCCCGGCTTAATAATCAGATAATTTGATGAAAAATAAATAAGAAAAAAAAACCATCAAGAGGGTGCAGGGGATGGGCTGCTAAGTCCTCGGGCCCCCCAAGCCGCCGGGCCCCATAGCAGCTGCATCCCCTGCACCCTCTATAGTTATGCCACTGCTTTGAGCCACACCCATTACCAGCATGTCACTGGTTCCACAGTCCTGTGCCCACAACACATGCTGATCCCTGACAGAAGCGGGGTAGGTCTTCTCTAGGTGACCGCATTACCATAGAGATGTTTTATGTCTTCATACAGAAAAACCAGGACTGTCGCACCACAACAGCTACTGAGACAATAATGCAAGACACCAGAAACATTCCGGAACCTTTATTAGTTACATCACTAATGAATAACTGAAGAATACTCATAACTATAGAGTTACATAGAAATATTACGCTGTTTGGTACTAATGACTATGAATGATATACTGTATATTTGCACTGTCAGAAATAGAACAACAATGTTGGACATGACACAGAACTACTGTAACACTGAATACACAACTTGCAGTGCCCACACAATTATACACCAATTCCCTGCACCTGACTCACTGTCTATATATACATATATACTGAACTTCTGTATCATTCTGTGTACTAATGTCCCACCAATCAGATTCCTCTCCCTGACTGCCCCAGGCTATCCACACATACATGTACAGAACCCTCTTCCCATACAGCATGCAGGGGCTCAGTGAAGGTGGCAGTGTAGGTGTGTAAGTGTCTGGTCAGGTCACACACAGAATTAAAGGACATAGAATAAAAGGACAGTTGTCCTGCCTCATAATCCAGATAAATCCTCACTATTTCATATTGAAGACTATCAGGTAATGTGATCGTCTTACTGTCATGTATCACTGAATCCCTATTATCACGAGTCCTATTCAAGCACCAAGACTTGTTATTACATCCAATTTGTGACTGCTCCCCTCTCCTGTCCACACTAGGATCACATATCCCCACACGCCAGGTGTCTGTGTTACTGACGTCCACTTCCCAATAATCTCGCCCTGAGGAGAACGCCCTGGTGCTTAACACCTGAGGATAATCCTGGAATCTCTCTGGTGTCTCTGGCTGATTCTGTTCTATTGAAGACGTAAATACAGTTTTCGTGTCTTCTAAGATAAGTATATTATTACCCACTGTGTTTGCATCCAGTGATATGTCTTCTGGTGCCTGCACATAGAAACATACATTTATTCCTTTTATTATATCAGATAATATTTCTAATTTCACTGATATAAAACCCACATACAAATCTCCTACTTTATCGGCATCCTCCTTAAGTCTCTCACCCACCTCTCTATTCAACTTCTCAGGATCTCCCTCCTCCTTCTTAGTGCCCCCCCCCCTCTTCCTCCACCATTGGATCAGTCATGGAACATGGCTCCTCTGTATCAGACAAGTCACCTGTATCTGGTTCCTGTAAGACAGTCATTGGATCAGACATGTTACACAGCTCCTCAATCTGACACATCTTCCTGGCAATCTCATCCTTCTTCATTTCCAGCTGCTGAATCAGATCGGAGACTGAGAGTGAAACACTCTCTTCCTGCCTAGAGATTTCATTCAGCACTCTCTTCTCTAGGTCCTCCAGCTGTCTCTTGAGGTCTCCAACGAGAGCAGTGACTGTCTCTGGTAAACCAGCTGCTTTTTTCAGATTTTTTCTCCTGCGTTTCTGCAGACCCTGGATACTTTTCTCAGTCCCCTTTCTCTTGGCGGTCAGTTTCTGCAGAACATTTCTCAGTTTCTCCTTCTTCTTCTCAGAGGCCTCACCCAGCATCTCCACCACGTGCCCCCGATGCTCTCCGGCCAAACTGCAGGACACACAGATACAGACATTGTCCTCAGTGCAGAAATACTTCAAGATCTCTTTATGCAGGGAACATGTTCTCTTCTCCAAGGAAGTGGTGGGATCAACCAAGACATGTTCTGCTGACTTGTTGTGTGTCCTCCAATGTATATCACAGAGAGAAGCTTCACATTTCAGACAGGTTTTAAGAACAGGTACTTGAGAGTGAAAACAATGGGGGACATTTACTAATATGGATTCGTAGAAAAAAGGTGTATTCGTAGGGAGAAATACACCTTTTTTTTACGAATTTGTATTTTCGGGATTTTCTATCCCCAAAATACAACAATTCGTAGTCCTAGGGATGGAACATTCGTATTTGTATTTACAAATACGAATGTCTACACCATCGTTAGGATACGACAGAAATCACCATTCGAAAGAATGGTGGTTCCTGATTTACTAAGCAGCCGTACAGAAAATACGGCTGCTTTTGTCCACGAAAATACGGCAGAAAAATAGAACACCATTTTCCTGTCGTATTCTCGTTTTAGCCTGCACGGATCAGTCAGATCCGTGCAGGCTGTGGTGTAAAAATAAATAAAATAAAATAAATAAATAAAAAAAAACGGCGTGGGGTCCCCCCCCACAGCCGAAACCAGCACCAGGCTGACAGAGCCTGGAGCCGGTAATTAAAAATCAGGAAACCCGACAAATAGGGGTTCCCTAATTTTTAACAACCAGCCCCAGGCTCCTGCTCTGGGGCTGGTTCCCAAAATATGGGGGACAAAATGAGTAGGGGTCTCCCGTATTTCAAGAACCAGCCCCAGGCAAAACCAGCCAGCAGGGTAATACCACAGCCGGGGGGAGACTTTTTATGCAAGTCCCCCCGGCCAAAGCATTCAGCCCTACCGACCAGTCAGCCTGGCCAGGGGCCCTGGGGGAGTGGGGACCCCCCCAATGAAGGGGTCCCCCCCTCCAGGACTTACCTGACCAGGCTGAAGCCTGGTACTGTCCCCGATGCCCCTGGGCGGTGGGCATCGGGCTGATTCAAGTGTAAAAAAAAGATTAAACTATTGTTTTTTACTGTGGCACTACAAGTGCAAGCAAGCCTCCCCAGCAAGCTGGGACTTGGAGAACCACAAGTCCCAGCCTGCTGGGCATTAAAGGGCCCGCTGGCACTTGTAGTTCCACAGTTAAAAAAATAGTACACAAAACACACTGACACAAATTTTAAATAAAAGTTTAATACACACATCACACACACACTGATACTTACCTATCTTGATCCCGTCGGTAGGTCGCTGGCTCCGGTGTCGGCGGCTCCGGGGACGGCGTCCTGTCTGAAGAAAATCCATGGTGGACCTGTGGAAGGAAATCCTACTCACCAGGTCCTCCATGGATGGTCTTGGGTCTTCTGTCTTCTTTTACAGGGCTTATTTCTGTATCTTCTTTCTTCTTTACGCTGCCGGCAGCACCCGGGACTTTCAGAGCTTCAGAGATGTTTCCTCCTCGACGTCTGGACTAAGAATGAATTCTAGCCAATCAGGAGCCAGTAAAGTCGGCTCCTGATTGGCTAGAATTCATTCTTAGTCCAGACGTCGAGGAGGAAACATCTCTGAAGCTCTGAAAGTCCCGGGTGCTGCCGGCAGCGTAAAGAAGAAGAAAGAAGATACAGAAATAAGCCCAGTAAAAGAAGACAGAAGACACAAGACCATCCATGGAGGACCTGGTGAGGAGGATTTCCTTCCACAGGTCCACCATGGATTTTCTTCAGACAGGACGCCGACACTGGAGCCGCCGACACCGGAGCCAGCGACCTTCCGACGGGATCAAGATAGGTAAGTATCAGTATGTGTGTAATGTGTGTATTAAACTTTTATTTAAAATTTGTGTCAGTGTGTTTTGTGTACTATTTTTTTAACTGTGGAACTACAAGTGCCAGCGGGCCCTTTAATGCCCAGCAGGCTGGGACTTGTGGTTCTCCAAGTCCCAGCTTGCTGGGGAGGCTTGCTGGCACTTGTAGTGCCACAGTAAAAAACAATAGTTTAATCTTTTTTTTACACTTGAATAAGCCCGATGCCCACCGCCCAGGGGCATCGGGGACAGTACCAGGCTTCAGCCTGGTCAGGTAAGTCCTGGAGGGGGGGGACCCCTTCATTGGGGGGGTCCCCACTCCCCCAGGGCCCCTGGCCAGGCTGACTGGTCGGTAGGGCTGAATGCTTTGGCCGGGGGGACTTGCATAAAAAGTCTCCCCCCGGCTGTGGCATTACCCTGCTGGCTGGTTTTGCCTGGGGCTGGTTCTTAAAATACGGGGGACCCCTACTCATTTTGTCCCCCGTATTTTGGGAACCAGCCCCAGAGCAGGAGCCTGGGGCTGGTTGTTAAAAATCGGGGAACCCCTATTTGTCGGGTTCCCTGATTTGTTATAACCGGCCCCGGCTCTGTCAGCCTGGTGCTGGTTTCGGCTGTGGGGAGGACCCCACGCCGTTTTTTTTTTTTTTATATTTATTTATTTATTCTATTTTTTTTTTTTTTTACACTCTGCAGCCTGCACGGATCTGACTGATGCGTGCAGACTGCCAGAAACATTCGTATTCGCGGCCGTATATATGGCCAGCTAATACGAATGAATAAGACATCGGAGGGTTACAAAGCAGTTGTATATGACTGCTTTGTAATTTCCCCTCCGGAACACGACTTTGCATACGACTGAAACAGTCGTATGCAGTCGTAGGGGAAATACCAATACGAAAAACTAGGTTTTTCATATTGGTAAATTTCCCCCAATAAGTGCAGAACATCCCAGTTCCCTCCTCTGGAATAGAGCGCACACGTTCTGCTATATTGCAGAGCTTTCTGTTTATCTCTAGTGCAGGACGATCCTGATACTCTGCTCTGCATTCTGGACAGGTAAATACTTTAGTACCCTCCTGTGTATCCAGCAGACGATCAACACAGGCCCAGCAGAAGCTGTGTCCACATCTCAGGGTGACAGGATCTGTATAAATGTGCAGTTCAGTCCATCTCCGGTCTCAGATCAGCAGACGCCATCGCTGGTAGCAGAAGAGAGAAATGAAAGTGAGTCTCATGCTGCTTTCAGACTGCATAACTGGCTTTGACCCTGTATTTGGAAACGTTTCCAAAAACGGGTCTGCCAGATAAAACCCCTTTCACACCGCAGCACTTAAACGGTATATTACCGTTTAAGTGCCGATTTTTTGACACTGGCAGACCCGTTTTTGGAAACTTTCCAAATACAGGGTCAAAGCCAGTGCAGCCTTCAGCCCTCCCCTCCGTGCAGCTCCCCCCCCCCTCGCGTGTCGACCGAGAGCATGTCGACGCCCCCCGCGCATGTCGACGCCCCCCGCGCATGTCGACGCCCCCCCACCCCACCCCGCGTGTCGGCGCCCCCCCCCCCGTGTCGACTTACCCCGTGCCGGTACCTCCGTTGTGGACTGCAGCTCAGTATGCTCGGAAAGCACTTATGAAAAAAGTGTCTTCCAGAAAATGGCTGCCCCATAGGAAACCCTGTTTAAAAAAACTGTCTTCCGTATGGGGGGCAGCCATTTTCTGAAAGACACTTTTTTCATAAGTGCTTTCCGAGCATACTGAGCTGCAGTGCCGGGAACCACAACGGAGATACCGGCACGGGGTAAGTCGACACGGGGGGGGGGGGGGGCGCCGACACGCGCGGGGGGCCGTCGACACGCGCGCGGGGGGTGTCGACACGCGCGGGGGGGGCTCCAGTGCTGTGAATACTTAATGAGCGCTCATTAAGTATTCACTGTGCTGAATTTAGGACCCAGCTCATTGGCTGGGTCCTAAATACCGTTTCTGAGCCGATTTTTGCGCTAAAATACCGGTTCAGAAAAAAAACGAAAAAACGGCATTTTTTTTCTAACCGGTTAAGAGGGACTGGACCTTTCAGACCGCACACATTACCGTTTTAAAACGGTAAAAAAACGGCAATTTACCGTTTTAAAAGTGCGGTCTGAAAGGGGCATCAGACACTCAGAAATGAGATGTCTCACAGGGGAAAGCCAATTGCCATCCCATTTAGCCCGCCTGTTCACCCAAAAGTGCTCTCCACCCTATGGGGTAGTGAACACCTTTGAGCGAGATGATGCCGCCATAAAGTGAAAGATTGAATTCCCCCCATATTCTCAACACAGGAAGGGAGATGTACCAAGCATTGTAGAGAGATAAAGTGGAGAAGTTTCCCAAAATAACCAATCAGCTTCAGGCATTTCATAGACTGTACTATAATTGACAGAAGCGGATTGGTGGATTTGGACATTTCCACATTCCCTCTCTCCAAAGCTTGATCTATCTCCACCTGGGTGGTGCTAACCTTCCATATCAGGTAATACCTACAGGCACAGCTAACCCATAAAGGGACAACATATAGAAGAATGTACTGAACGGGGATTAAGCAAAAGCTACTTAACCAAATTACAGTACAATCAATCTTCAATAATTATTTGTAATAACTAAAAATGGTTTGGTTTAACAAACATTTGTGGATTATATGGATCTATTTAGAATATTGTGAAAATGAAAGCTACTGTATCTTCACATTTTCGTAAAGTTATAAACAGGTAGCAGGACTCCGATTTGATCAACTGCTAACGTAATGGATTTCCGGAATGAGCTAAATGAGTTTGCAAGGGGATCGATGTAGGATGGCTGATCGGAGGCATGTGTGTGAGATGTATTGTGGATGTTAAGAAGGTCCCTTAATCCACTGGGGCTTTTGTGATTAATACGAGTAAGAGGAGCGGTCATTGCCGGAATGCACTTCGCCCTGGAAGACCTCGGCCAACCGCAACCCATGGACCAAATGCATACAACTTCCAAATGGCCACTAATGTGTTGGTTTTGACAGGAACACTTTGTAGGGAGGCCCATGTACTTGGATATTATGGGTGAGCAGCTGCTATGGGTGAGCAGCTGCTTATAAACCTCCATTCACAAAGAAGAATGCAGCTAGTGGCGTAACAATAGCTCCGCAGACCCCGCGGTGGCTTGGAAACGCTAGGTCAGTTTGGGCACTGGGGGTCTGTGGAAGCTATTGCCGGGGGTTAATGGGGCAGCGGCTACATCTGTTGCTGCTGCCAGGGCGCCCTCTCCCTCCTTCTCCTCTCCTCCTCACCGCTGCCTCAGGCGGCCACCTCCTCTTGCATCCTAAATAACGGTCTGCTTTAAGGTGGTTGCCATTTTGCAAGTGATATTCTAGCAGGAGGAGTGCCGGTACTGCAAACAGGAGGATCTGCTGGTCCTAGCGGGCAGCAATGGAGCAGGGGTGAAGTGGTGAGGGGGGGGGGGGGGGGGGGATAGTGGACCAATGGCAGCGAGTGTTATGGAGTCTATAACCAAAAATGTTGGCCCTGCGCCAGTGGTGTAACTATAGAACCCCAGCCCCCGCTACCGCGGGGGGGGGGGGGGCTATGCATGTGCGGGCGCCGGGGGCTGCAGTGCTATAGTTACACCCGACGCCCGCCACACCAACCCCCGCAAACCCCCCCCCATCCCCAGTCTTTCAGTACGCGCTGGTCCCGGCTCCCTTCTTCTGCTGAGGACCACCACAAAATGGCCGCCCCCATATAGCACAGAGTTCTCTGAAACTGTCTGCTGTATGGGGGCGGACATTTTGATGTGGTCCTCATAGCAGAAGAAGGGAGCCGGGACCAGCGGGTACTGAACCCTAGGTAAGACTGCGGGGGTTGGTGCGGCGGGCGGAGGGGCGGGTGAGTGGCTGGGCGCCCTCCCTTTAACGGCGCGGGGGGCACCCAAAATGTAGTTACGCCGCTGCCCTGCGCTCACTTAAGAGAGTACCTGAATGATGAATGTTGTAATAAAGGTAGACTGTGATGCTAAAATCAGTTTGTTACTGTCTATAACACTAGGTGGCAGTACTGGTAAACATGTAGTGGCTGAAACAGTGATGTAAAAAATCAAATATTTTATTTTATAATATTGGGTGATGTAAAACATACAAGAACAATTAGTGATAGGGAGGGCCAGTGGGGATATGAGACAAGCAGTCTTTGAACTGAGGATGGTGAAGTGGTAAGGAGTCTTGTGTTGCAGGGAGCTGGCATCAACAAGACCACGAGTGTTCTGGAGTGACAAATCACTTTGCAAATGGGTGTGGTATGGGACTCCGACAGTCGGGATCCCGACTGCCCGTACTCAGACAGCATGGCGAGCGCTCGCCACGCTAGCACCTATTCTATTCGGACCCCCATGAGGGAAAATAGCGAGTGGCTGTCGGGCACCCGGCTGTCAGCGTTTTGATGTCTGGTAAATGACTGCGGGAACCCATCCGGCACCCTTGCAGATCAGGAGGAGGTGTTTGTGGAACTGTGTGTGGGGCAGAAGTGGGTGGTGCTGCAGGTGGAGCTACCAAAGGGGCGGGGCATCAACTGTTAGTGCCGGCCAGTTACACAATGCCTCCAATACCCGCAGCTAGATACACATATGACCCCAATAGTACCAGATATACATATGTCTCCAATAGTGCCAGATACACACATGCTCCCATGGTGCCAGGTATGCCCCCCACAGTACCAGAAACACATATGCCCCCAATGTGTCAGAATTTCCCAGCATCAGTGCAACTCACTGCTGTTGCTGCTGATGTCGGGAGAGGAGAGTCCGGTGACCCCCTGCCGTATGTCTCCTCCTCCGTTGCCTCCCTTCCCGGAGGTGAGCTCATCGTGCTTCTCTCCTTCCCATCACTGTGTCCCTATGACTGGGCCGTCAGCCAATCAAAGTTCCCGGGCCGGCTCCTGATTAGCTGCCGGCCCGTGAGCTCTGATTGGCTGATGGCCCAGTCACAGGGACACGGGGCCTTATTCTGGTTCACTCCTTCTGGCAAATTCCTTCTTAGATGGACAAAACCATGTGCACTGCAGCGGGGCAGATGTAAAATGTGCAGAGAGAATTAGATTTGGGTGGGGTTTTACTTCAAAGTGAGATCTATATTGCAGTGTAAAAATAAAGCAGCCAGTATTTACCCTGCACAGAAACAAAATAACTCACCCAAATCTAATTCTCTCTGCACATGTTACATCTGCCCCCCTGCAGTGCACATGGTTTTGTCCATCTAAGAAGGAATTTGCCAGAAGGAGTGAACCAAAATAAGGCCCACAGTGAGGGGTAGGAGAGCTGCACAAAGCGCTCTCCTCCCATCCCATCAGAAGGAAAGCAGCAGCCACGTCACTTCGCCAAGTGGAGGAGGAGACAGACAGCAGGGTAGGCCGCAGAGGTCCCGGAGCACTGTGACGTAATTTTGGAAAAGAGCTTAAGGAACGGCGTTCTGGCCCAAAAAAGCCCTGGTCACATTACATCTAAGTAGTATAGAGATGTTCTCTATAACTCTGTGCTCCCTACATTGTGGCAGTTCTACGACAATGCCACCTTTCATGTTTCCATGGTGACGCTGGACTCATATACAGAAAATGCAATAACTCAGATGAACTGGCCAGCTCAGAATCCAGATTTTAACCCCACTTAGGGGTCGATCCTATTTGTTGCGGTTGATTCACGAGTGAGAATCATCACGGCACCAAGCGCTCTATACAGCAGGCTGAATTCACTTAAAAAGTGCTCGCACCTCCATAGGGGTATGAGCAATTGTAAGCGAATTCGGCCCAGCAAAGGGTGCGAGATCGGGCTGAATCGAGTGCCGTTGCCGGCATTTAAATACAGGGCAAAACAGAACCCGAATGGCACCTCGCGCCCTTATAGGACCTAATAGGATCGACCCGTGAGTTTGAATTAAAGAGACAGGTGCGTTCTAGGCCGACTCCACCTTCTTCAATGTCACAGTTAGTCGCTGTACTACAAGACAAAATGGCAAAACCTACCACCGGCTGTTGTCCAGGAACTTGTAGGCCGTGTGCAAAGAAGGGAGTCTGCAGTGGTGGCTGCACCTGGAGGACCTGCAAAATACATTCATCTATTTACTGTCAATGTCCAATCACTTTGTCTACATAGTGGCCCTTATTCTGGTCTGTGCGATCCCCCGTGCATTTGCATGGGGGAGCAATGTTGAGTGTCTGCGCATGTGCAGACACTTGGTGCGAGCGGGCATGGCGAACTGCCAGTTGGCTGTCCTGTTCCCACCTAGCAGTGCAGGTGGGCTGGGGTTTCGGCGGCGAGGGATCGTGCCCATGGGAACGCCCAGCATTCATGGGCATTCCCACGTAAATGCCCCCGTGACGTATGTGGGCAGCTGGCGTCAGCGGATGTCTGCTGCCCGTCCGCTTCCCGAAGTAGAGATGGGTTTCCCACCCCTTTGGGTCCCCGCTTCCCACCGCCTTGCTGATGGGGGCGCGCGAGCGAGTGACGGCGGCTCCATCTGTAGTCTGCCCAGGAATCATTTGTTATTGGGAGCCAATTAACTTAACAGTATAATGTTTGGATTGTGGGGGGAAACGGAAGCACCCGGTGAAACTCCACACAAGCATGGGGAGAATATACAAACTCCACACATATATTGCCATGGTGTGGAGTTTGTGTACCCATGGCCTCAGTGCTAAGAGGCAGTAATGCTGTCAGTGTGTATATACAGAGATACGGGGCAGCACGGTGACATAAGGTGCCCACACACGGTGCTATTTTACCTTGCAATGTGGCTACTTTTGGACTAGATTGCAATGAGATGTAATGGAAAACGCATGTATGGGCAGCAATAGTGCTTAGTATCGCTGCCTCACAGCAGTCAGGTCAGGAGATTAATACCTTGGATGAGAGAGAGAGAGGGATCGCAGAGAGAGAGGTGTGAGAGGTGAAATGAAAGGATATCGAGTTGAGCTGTTGTGCGTGTTATTGAAATAAGGCGTTTAACTCTATATCAATATTTAAGACAGCTGGATTAAGCGTATTTAATTCATAAATCCATTTGGTTTCGGTTTTCTTTAGTTCCGTACTAAGTCGCCTTCACGCCAATGTCTCTGATTATTTTTTAAAGATTCATAATAACACACACAACAGCTCAACTCGATATCCTTTCATTTCACTACCTAACAAAAAACATGTGCTTGCCGCCTTTTATAATGACCACTTCCTTTTTTAACATGACCACTTCTGAGGAAAAAAACTGTGTTTTTACAATTTTTTAATAAAGTTTTTCTAGTATAAATTAGACTCCCCGGCAGTGGGCAAAACATCCTCGACAAAGAGTAATGGTGTGTACACACGGTCGACATGCTGCCGTGCGATGCGAGTCCCGATGCGATCTGATGGCATCGGGACTTGCATCGCACGGCAGCATGTCGACCGTGTGTGGGAACATGAAGGAGAGCATAGTATAGTACCTGCTGTCACCACTGGGTGCCGGGATGTCAGCGTGCTGCGACACCCGGGGCCGCGGCACATCAAACAGCTCCCCCCCCCCCGCCGTGCAGACATCAGGCCACACCCCCCGCCCTCCTCTTTAGGCGGACTTCTTCCGGCCGGGTCATCAGCCCTGCAGCGCAGCCCTAGGAGAAGCCCCTCTCCCTCTGGCCGCCGGAGCTATAGTGAGTGAGTATTCAGGCACAAAGACTATATAGTGCAGATCTGCACTATATAGTCTTGCCTGCCCTCACTATGTCGCTGCCGATTTGCGCTCACTCGGGAGCGCGCATCGCCAGCGCATCGGGCTCGCAAGCCCTCAATAGTACACAATCGGTATGTGATATGGCTTCCGATGTGCACTATATCGGCAACATCGGAATGCCATATCACACCCGTGTGTACACACCTTAAATCTTGAAACGCGTTGGTGGTTAGCCAGGAGCACCGACCACAATTACTCAAAAAGAGTGTAAACCTTTATGCAATTTGTTTTATCAAAAAAAAAAAACTTTTTTTACAGGCAAAGCACAAATACCCATTGTTACATTTCATAGCGCTCCAATCTCTATATTTAACTACCCTATTACACGGAGCAGCTCAATACAAGCGCAATTGCACATATCCCATCCCTAGAGCATGTATCAACTAATATTTGCGGCAAAATAGTAAGTAATCCTGCTGCGATCCCCCCTGCAGCACCGCCAGACGCATCTCGGATGGCGATAGCCCATTGTAGCCTATGGGCTACACACCACACTGCACGGCGGCAGTGCGGTCAGCATGCGCAGACCTCCCCCCCCCCCGATTTTCGGCTCCGTGCATCACAGGGACAGGCTCTTTTCGGAGCCCTGGGCCTGGCAGATTCAATGATAAATGGGCCCCTGAGATAGGGACCGCAGAGAGAGAGAGAGATCAAGAGAGAGAGAGAGAAGGAAAAAGAGGGGTCAGAGAGAGAGAGAGAGAGGGATCACACTCTCCACATGCCCTATTATTCTCTATTACAGAGAGAAGCAAATTGCGTCCCCCGCGACCCCCCCCAATTCGCGGGCACCCCCGTGACCCCCCACCACCCTGAAATTCGTGTGTACCCCTCCCCCACCCACGACCCCCCGAAATTCGCGGGTACTCCTCCCCCACCTGCGAAATTCGCGGGTATTTCAACCCCCCACAGACTCACCGTTGATGTCTGGGCTGAAACCACTGTGGGAGGAAGGTGCTGGCAGGAGGAGAGGACAGAGGAGCCACTGCATACAGTCCTGTCTGCGGAGCTTTCACTCTGGCTTCCAGTAGCTGCCACGGCTCTTTTTTATGGAGGAACAACACCGTCCCAAGTGTTCCTTCATCATTCTGGAGGTTTTCCCCACGTAGAGCATTTTGCAAGGGCACATTAAGATGTAAATAACGAATCTGCTGTCGCAGTCCAGCCTATATCTGCATTTGTATTCCTTTTGGTCAAAGGGGTTGGTAAAGCTGTTTCCCAGGGTTAGAAAAGGACAATTGACGCATCCCGTGCATCTAAAGACCCCTGGTTTTCTCATAAGCCAGCTGTTGGTTTTGTCAATGGACCGTGTCCGATCTGTGACGACCAGCTTGTCCTTAAGGTTGGGGCCCCTTCTGTACGCAAATCGAGGTGGTGAAGGGAACAAAGGTCCCAAGGTCGGGTCGCTGGAAATCAAATGCCAGTGTTCCTGTATCTTTTGTTTTATATGCTTCGAGGCTAAGGTATAGGTGCTACAGAAGTTTAGCCTGGCTTCTTTAGGTTCTCCTCTTTTTGGTACTGTGGACAGTAGATCTTCGCGCTTGAGGAGGTTAACCTTCTGCAGTGCGTCTTCCACATCAGATTTTTGGTACCCTCTGTCAAGGAATTTCTGCCATTGTTGATAGGGCTTGTTCCAATTCATTGGGATCAGTGGTGATTCTTAGTACCCGTAATAATTGTGAGAACGGGAGACCATGCTTAAGTGGATCTGGGTGAAAGCTGCTGGCATGCAGTAGCGTGTTCTTATCAGATGAGGAGGAACAAGTCGTCTATAAAACGAACATAGATGTAGCAAGCCTGTATACAAACATTCCACACGAGAAGCAAGCCTGTATACAAACATTATAAAACGAACATAGATGTAGCAAGCCTGTATACAAACATTATAAAACGAACATAGATGTAGCAAGCCTATCTCGTGCAGACAAGCCTATCTCGTGTGGAATGTTTGTATACAGGCTTGCTACAGTTATGCGCACAAACAGTACCGCTGTGTACTTTTAAGGTGAGCATGACTCCATGTACCAGCCTAATATGTACATGATAAAATTATGGCTTAGGTATCCTGTTCTGCAGGGGCAAATTTAGGGGTCAGGCCGCCCCTAGGCACAACATTTTTGTGCCCCCCCCCCTCCCCTTCTATTTTAATGTAATCATATATGTATATACATTGTTATTTATATATTTCATAAAAATTTAACTGAGTGTAGCCCACCTCAATATTTTCTTAAGCACTCTGGACTGCTCACTGTATGGAGGACCCGGAGGGAGGGAGGCACTTATTAGTATAGTGTCTCTGTCAGTCTCTCTCACACTGTGACTGACTGAGCGCAGGGAGGATCTGCGCGCCGCTCTGCTCAGCTGCTGGATACACAGCAGCCAATAGACTGTGTGTGTGTATAGAGTAGCCAATGGGCGGGAGCCGGCAGCAGTGAGCCTGAGCCATTTCCGGACGCGCAGGGGGACCAACGGACCCAGCCACTAAGTGGTGATGTAATGTGCATGGCAGAGTGGGTGGGCAGTGGCGGGTGACGAGCGGCGCTGCCGCCAACATATGATAATTTGTGTCTGCGGCGGCGACGCTTGTCACTTGCCGCTGCCCACCCGCTGTGCCATGCTGCTATTTAACAGAATGTCAGCCTGCCTGCCGCCCTTAATTGGTGCCGCCCTGAGGCCGGTGCCTCACGGGCCTAGGCACAAATCCGGCCCTGCTGTTCTGACCTGATTGGGATCCACAGTCTCTACCAGCCTTTGGAGCCCATATAAGTTAAGTACTTGACTGAGGTTGCACTGTGAACAGTGCCATATTTAGCCCCTTGTTGACATCAGTTGCTTTAAACACCTTTATATCAAACTGACAGCAACCGTTTAAGTTCCACACATCCCACTATGCACGAGTCAGCTGCCGCTAAGACAGGGCAGCGCTCACACTCTTGTCAGTTCACCACTTGTCTCCATGTCCCACATTCCACATACCCGTGATCTATCTTGCCCCGTGTCTGCGCAGAAGGCTTGTTGCCATAGGAGCAAGCAGTCCGCCGCCCACGTACACACTGCACTAGGCAGCTGATCGCATATGGATAGAGACACAGGGGAATCCCCTGTTGACGTCAGCTCTGATGACGGCGGCCCCGCTATCGCGGCTGTCAGTCACCGCTGAGCCCGCTGGTGGAACCAGCTGACGGGGTCAGTG
The DNA here is from genome assembly GCF_055691185.1 of Crinia signifera. Lineage (NCBI taxonomy): Eukaryota > Metazoa > Chordata > Amphibia > Anura > Myobatrachidae > Crinia > Crinia signifera. The sequence goes on from NC_139224.1 coordinate 156,442,795, forward strand.
TAGGAGGGACTGGCGCCCTTTTTTCACGTATTTATATGTCCACTACTTTCAGTATGTGTCACCCCTGACGAAAACCAGAACCCCTGGTTGAAACGGCTGTTGGGTCAGCTGTACGCAATGTTTGTATAAAGATGCCTGCATTGTGAATACAATATTAATTTTTCATCCACAAACGAGTGCTGGTCCCTACTTGCTTTGTCTGCCTGCTACGGAGATTGGGTGAGTGAGTATCTATCTATCTATCTATCTATCCTAGTCTGCAGCACTACTTAAGGCCCCCATACACTACGCCGACTTGTCCTAAGGACAAGTCGGCCTAATGTCGGCCCCGACTTCCCCTGAGCTCCCCCGGCAGCTCCTGATATGATTTGGCACTTGATGTGCCATTTCTTACATGTGATAAATCGGATCACATGTAAATCCGGGGGGAGCTGTGGGAGAGCAGGGTCTGGGGGAGCTTGCAGGCGGGGGGGGCATCAGGGGGAGCGGGGACCAGAGACCGGAGAGCAGGGTCCGGTCCATGTGTGATGAGAGAGGGTAGTCACCTAGCGGCAGGAGAGGTGGCGGGGAGCGGGGTCCGGTCCAGCTGCAGGAGGGGAGCACGTCCTGCTGAGACTAGGTAGCGGCAGCTGCAGGCAGGGAGCACGGATCGCACGGCGCATAACAGAGTCCAGGTAGCGGCGAGCGGGAGAATAGGAAACATCCTATTCAAAAGACTGGGCGGGCAGGGCGGACGCTGATTGGTCTTTTGAATAGGATGTTTCCTATTCTCCCGCTCGCCGCTACCCCGGACTCTGTTATTATGCGCCGTGCGCTCCGTGCTCCCCACCTGCAGCTGCCGCTACCTAGTCTCCAGTCCACACACTAGCTCACTACCACTCCTGGAGCTGGACCGGACCCCGCTCCCCACCACCTCTCCTGCCGCTAGGTGACTACCCTCTCTCATCACACATGGACTGGACCCTGCTCTCCGGTCCCCACGCCCACAGACCAGCTCAATGCCGGCTGCACATAAGATTTATCTTATGTGCAGACCGTCCGACATCCAGATCTGATCCGATGCGCACGGGGACCGCGCATCGGATCAGATTGGATGTCATACCCTACACGATTTGGGCAATTTCACCCGATTTCTCAGCCTGATCCTCCAGAATCAGGTGAAATCGGGCCCAAATTGTGTAGTGTATGGGGGCCTTTAGGGGTAAATAAAAGAACAATAATGGTGTGTACACATGGGGGCGATAGGGGCTATAATCGCTGGGAATATGGTCGCAGGCGACCATATTGGCAGTGATTGGAGTGCGCACCAGCGATAAATCGCCGGGTGCGCGCTCCCGTTTTCTGCTCCATTGTAATCGCTGGTCGCAGGAGCTTGCTCCTGCGACCAGCTAATTACCTCTGCGGCTCCCCCAGCAGAGGTTCCTTTTCATCAGCGACCATCTCAGGTCGCTGATGCAAAGGAGACACTGGGCAATATATTGCTCAGCAATATATTGCTGAGCAATATATCTCCCCCCGTGTGTACGGGGCTTAACACTTGTCTCCTTGTTCCACCCGCCCCCCAGCAAATTACCTTTGTGATTGTGCACATTGCTGTCTGCAGCCTGAGGAGCACTCAGAGGCGGATCTGAGGGAGCTTTAATTGTAGATAGCTTTGTGGGTGAGAGAATCGGCAGCACCTGCCATTCTGTTTGGCACCTGCCCGCCCATCCTCTGCCACTATTCTTGTGCTTGCTTCCGGCAGGCAGTGTGGCTGCGGGCAGCCTGTACCATCCCCCACCCCAGCCACCACTGAATATTCCGCACTGTGAGTTGGTGTGAGGCACAGCCGCAGCTGCATAGACACAGCTGACCCTGCCGCACGAACACAGCTGACCCCGGGGCCCATGCTCCTAGTCCTTCAGATCCGGCCACCCCGCACCAAATAATTTTTTTTTTTTAAAGTGTGTGTGTCTGGACCCGGGCCCCACTGACAGGCCCGGGCCTAGGTAAAATGTACCCGCCCCCTCCCCTCTCGGCGGCCCTGACTGTAGGCTCTGTGCTCTGAAGGCTAGCTTACTTTCGCTGCTCGCAGGGTGATTGACATCCTGCTGGTGTTCCCGGCCGCCAGGTGGTAGTCCGCTGATGTCATCAATGGCCTTTGCAGTGCCGAGTGAGTCCTGGAGAGCAGGGGAAATAATTTGATGGTGAATGATGTACCCCCTGTGTGCACAGCTACATACACATTTGCACCCATGCACAGTGGCGGGGAAGTCCTTCTACCTGCTCTCAGGGCCAGATTTAAGTAACAGGCTGATGCCCTACTCCCCTACCTGCTGATGTAGAAGTCCCAGGTCTGGAGGCGGCATCCTGTCCTCTCCTCCTCCACAGTGCTGGAGGAGATGTCACTGCTGGATATGGAGCCGTGGACCCCCACGACCGCCCCTCCCGCGATTCGTGACCCTGCCTGCGCATTTCACGGACCTCCACGACCCCCCCCCCCCCCTCCAGTGTTTCGCGGACCCCCGCAAGAAGGGGGGATGCCATGCTGCCCCCAGCAGATGCCGCCCATAGGCACGTGCCTAGTGGGAAATTCGACCCTGCCTGCTCTGAATCAGGCCCATTGTTCAGGTTTTAAGGATAGTCATGCTTGAGCACAGGTGACATAATTAGTACCTCAGTCAATTTGATTTAACCATCTGGACTCATGCATGGATATCTTTAAAACCTGGACTGTAAACTGCTGTAACTACATTCACTGTCAGGGCAGAACAAAGCAGGAGCTAGGACCCAGGGAGAGTCAGCTCTTCCCAGTGATCATGAACACATGAGATGATTCAGGGGCGGATTGGCCCACTGGGACACCGGGCCATTTCAAACCCTCCTCTGTTGGGCCGTTTTCCATGCTTTCCGGGCCAGACCATCCTAGGGATGACCATCGATGATTAGAAATCAACGATGGTTTATGGCGATGTCGAATAGTTTTGACATTGATGGGGGAGAACCAGAATGTTTCCCACCATCGATGTCACAGTTTTTGCGGTTTCCCCAAGGTGCCGGGACACGGAGCATAGCACCGCCCCCGACACCCACTCCCCCATATTTTGATTGGTCCACAGATCAATCAATCAAAGAAAATGGATGACCATCGATATGTAAAAACATCGATGGTCATCCCATGAATGGTATTACACCATCGATGGCCAGTTGGTCTTTTGCCATCGATGGCAACCATCGGTGGCAAAGGCAACGATGGCCATTCCTAGACTATCCTGCCTACTGGCCTGAAGAGCAGTAGCCACGCCCCCTCCACCAGAGCACACTGACTGAATAACACCCGTGACCCAGCACACTGACTGAATAACACCCGTGACCCAGCACAGGCCTTTGGCAGCGGCTGGAAGCCAGAGTGAAAGCTCCGCAGACAGGACTGTGTGCAGTGGCTCCTCTGTCCTCTCCTCCTGGCAGCACCTTCCTCCCACAGTGGTTCCAGCCCAGACTTCAACGGTGAGTACTTCTGTGGGGGGTTGAAATACCCGCGAATTTCGCGGGTGGGGGAGGGGTACCCGCTAATTTCGGGGGGAGGGGTACCCGCGAATTTCGGGGGGTCGTGGGTGGGGGAGGGGTACACACGAATTTCAGGGTGGTGGGGGGTCGTCCGCGAAATGGGGGGGGGTCGCGGGGGACGCAATTTGCTTCTCTCTGTAATAGAGAATAGGGCATGTGGAGAGTGTGATCCCTCTGACCGCACTGCCGCTGTGTTCAGCCCATAGTAGGCTACAATGGGCTATCGACATCCGAGATGCGTCTGGCGGTGCTGCAGGGGGATCGCAGCAGGGTTACTTACTATTTTTCCCCAAATATTAGTTGATACATGCTCTAGGGATGGGATATGTGCAATTGCGCTTGTATTGAGCTGCTCCGTGTAATAGGGTAGTTAAATATAGAGATTGGAGCGCTATGAAATGTAACAATGGGTATTTGTGCTTTGCCTGTAAAAAAGGTTTTTTTTTTTAATTTGAAAACAAATTGCATAAATGTTTACACTCTTTTTGAGTAATTGTGGTCGGATAGCGGAGTTAGGGTATCGGTGCTCCCGGCTAACCACCAACGCGTTTCAAGATTTAAGGTGTGTACACACGGGTGCGATATGGCTTCCGATGTTGCCGATATAGTGCACATCGGAAGCCATATCGCATACCGATTGTGTACTATTGAGGGCTTGCGAGCCCGATGCGCTGCCTATGCGCGCTCCAGAGTGAGCGCAAATCAGCAGCGACATAGTGAGGGCAGGCAAGACTATATAGTGCAGATCTGCACTATATAGTCTTTGTACCTGAATACTCACTCACTATAGCTCCGGCGTCCAGAGGGAGAGGGGCTTCTCCTAGGGCTGCGCTGCAGGGCTGATGACCCGGCCGGAAGAAGTCCGCCTAAAGAGGAGGGCGGGGGGTGTGGCCTGATGTCTGCACGGTGGGGGGGGAAGCTGTTTGATGTGCCGCGGCCCCGGGTGTCGCAGCACGCTGACATCCCGGCACCCAGTGGTGACAGCAGGTATAGTACTATGCTCTCCTTCATGTTCCCACACACCGTCGACATGCTGCCGTGCGATGAAAGGCCCGATGCCATCAGATCGCATCGGGACTCGCATCGCACGGCAGCATGTCGACTGTGTACACACCATAACTCTTTGTCAAGGATGTTTTGGCCACTGCCGGGGAGTCTAATTTATACTAGAAAAACTTTATTTAAAAATTGTAAAAACACAGTTTTTTTTCTCGGAAGTGGTCATGTTAAAAAAGGAAGTGGTCATTATAAAAGGCGGCAAGCACATGTTTTTTGTTAGGTAGTGAAATGAAAGGATATCGAGTTGAGCTGTTGTGTGTGTGTGTGTGTGTGTGTGTGTGTGTGTGTTATTATGAATCTTTAAAAAATAATCAGAGACATTGGCTTGGAGGCGACTTAGGGCCTTATTTTGGTTCATTCTTTCTGACAAAATCCTTCTTAGATGGGCAAAACCATGTGCACTGCAGGTGGGGCAGATGTTACTTGTGCAGAGAGAATTAGATTTGGGTGGGGTTTTACTTCAAAGTGAGATCTATATTGCAGTGTAAAAATAAAGCAGCCAGTATTTTCCCTGCACAGAAACAAAATTACTCACCCAAATCTAATTATCTCTGCACATTTTACACCTGCCCCCCTGCAGTGCTCATGGTTTTGTCCATCTAAGAAGGATTTTGTCAGAAAGAATGAACCAAAATAAGGCCCTACGGAACTAAAGAAAACCGAAACCAAATGGATTTATGAATTAAATACGCTTAATCCAGCTGTCTTAAATATTGATATAGAGTTAAACGCCTTATTTCAATAACACGCACAACAGCTCAACTCGATATCCTTTCATTTCACCTCTCTCTCTCTCTCTCTCTCTCTCTCTCTCTCTCTCTCTCTCTCTCTCTCTCTCTCTCTCTCTCTCTCTCTCTCTCTCTCTCTCTCTCTCTCTCTCTCTCTCGGAGATTATCTAAGAATCTCCACCCCCTTTGCCGCCCATCGCATTTATAATTATCGCATATGTTCTAACATATGCGATAATTATAGCAAAGGACAGCTCTTGCGTTAAGAGCTTTCCTTTGCGGTGAGAGTAGCCGGGTCCCAGCAGGTCCCGGCGGCTCCCCCCTCCCTCCCACACCCGGCGCTGCTGCTGCGCCGGGCTCTCCTCCTCCCTGCGCCCGGAAGAGGATCAGTGCAGGGAGGAGGTCACCGGTCCGGGCAGCACAGCTCTGTGCTGCCCGGACACAGGTGAGGGGGCGATGCGGGGCGGCGGTGATCCGTGCGGGTCGGGGCGGCGGAAGGTTGCGGTAGAAGCCCATTGGCTTTTATGGGGCATCGCCAGATTTTTCTGGCGATGCCCCCCCGCCGCGGTACAGCATCCCAAAATGCGGTAAAACCCCCCGATAACGGGCTTTTTACCGCATTTCTAGCTTAGAGAATCTCTCACTCACTCACTCTCACTCTCACTCCTGACCTGACTGCTGTGAGGCAGCGATACTAAGCACTATTGCTGCCCATACATGCATTTTCCACTACATCTCATTGCAATCTAGTCCAAAAGTAGCCACATTGCAAGGTAAAATAGCACCGTGTGTGGGCACCTTGGGTGAAATGTAATAGGATGAGAGATTCAGAAAGTGAGAGATTTGGTAAGAAATCTCCAGTTTTTTTAAAGTGGCAATCATTTACACAGCAAAACCAGTGTGATTTTGCTGTGTCAATGATTGCCACTTTAAAAAAACTGGAGATTTCTTACCAAATCTCTAACTTTCTGAATCTCTCATCCTATTACATTTCACCCCTGATGTCACCGTGCTGCCCCGTATCTCTGTATATACACACTGACAGCATTACTGCCTCTCGGCACTGAGGCCATGGGTACACAAACTCCACACCATGGCAATATCTGTGTGGAGTTTGTATATTCTCCCCATGCTTGTGTGGAGTTTCACCGGGTGCTCCCGTTTCCCCGACAACCCAAACATTATACTGTTAAGTTAATTGGCTCCCGCCGTCACTCGCTCGCGCGCCCCCATCAGCAAGGCGGTGGGAAGCGGGGACCCAAATGGGTGGGAAACCCATCTCTACTTCGGGAAGCGGACGGGCAGCAGACATCCGCTGACGCCAGCTGCCCACACACGTCACGGGGGCATTTACGTGGGAATGCCCATGAAATGCTGGGCGTTCCCATGGGCACGACCCCTCACCGCCGAACCCCCAGCCCACCCGCACTGCTAGGTGCGAACAGGACAGCCAACTGGCAGTTTGCCATGCCCGCTCGCACCAAGTGTCTGCACATGCGCAGACACTCAACATTGCTCCCCCATGCAAATGTGCAGGGGATCGCACAGACCAGAATAAGGACCACTATGTAGACAAACTGATTGGACATTGACAGTAAATAGATGAATGTATTTTGCAGGTCCTCCAGGTGCAGCCACCACTGCATACTCCCTTCTTTGCACACGGCCTACAAGTTCCTGGACAACAGCCGGTGGTAGGTTTTGCTGTTTTGTCTTGTAGTACAGAGACTAACTGTCACATTGAAGAAGGTGGAGTCGGCCTAGAACGCACCTGTCTCTTTAATTCAAACTCACGGGTCGATCCTATAAGGGCGTGAGGTGCCATTCGGGTTCTGTTTTGCCATGTATTTAAATGCCGGCAACGGCACTCGATTCAGCCCGATCTCGCACCCTTTGCTAGGCCGAATTCGCTCATACCCCTATGGAGGTGCAAGCACTTTTTAAGTGAATTCAGCCTTTAGTATAGTGCGCTTGGTGCCGTGATGATTCTCACTCGCGAATCAACCACAACAAATAGGATCGACCCCTAAGTGGGGTTAAAATCTGGATTCTGAGCTGGCCAGTTCATCCGAGTTATTGCATTTTCTGTATATGAGTCCAGCGTCACCATGGAAACATTAAAGGTGGCATTGTTGTAGAACTGCCACAATGTAGGGAGCATAGAGTTATAGAGAACATCTCTATACTACTTAGATGTAATGTGACCAGGGCTTTTTTGGGCCAGAACGCCGTTCCTGAAGCTCCTTTCCAAAATTACGTCACAGTGCTCCGGGACCTCTGCGGCCTACCCTGCTGTCTGTCTCCTCCTCCACTGGGCGAAGTGACGTGGCTGCTGCTTCCCTTCTGAGGGGATGGGAGGAGAGCGCTTTGTGCAGCTCTCCTACCCCTCACTGTGTCCCTGTGACTGGGCCATCAGCCAATAAGAGCTCGCTGGCCAGCTCCTGATTGGCTACTGGCCCACAAGCCAATCAGAGCTCACGGGCCAGCAGCTAATCAGGAGCCGGCCTGGGAACTTTGATTGGCTGACGGCCCAGTCATAGGGACACAGTGATGGGAAGGAGAGAAGCACGATGAGCTCACCTCCGAAGGGAAGTGGCAGCGGAGGAGGAGACATACGGCAGGGGGTCACCGGACTCTCCCGACAGCAGCAGCAACAGCAGTGAGTTGCACTGATGCTGGGAAATTCTGACACATTGGGGGCATATGTGTTTCTGGTACTGTGGGGCATACCTGGCACCATGGGGGTATATGTGTATCTGGCACTATTGGGGACATATGTATATCTGGCACTATTGCGGTTATATGTGTATCTAGTGCTGCACTATTGGGGGCATATGTGTATCACACCCCCATTTTCATTGGCCACACCCCATGTGACATGGGGCTACACCCATTTTTTGGTCACACACAGTACCACTGAGTATTTTTTTAGACTTGCACCACTGGCTGGGGGGCATTGTTCATCTGGCACTTCATCCACGACCCCCATAGAGGGACAAAAGAATAGGTGCTACCGTTCCCGCAGCGTGGCGAGCGCTCACCATGCTGTCTGAGTATGGGCAGTCAGGATCCCGACTGTCGGAGTCCCATACCACACCCATTTGCAAAGTGATTTGTCACTCCATTACACTCGTGGTCTTGTTGACGCCAGCTCCCTGCAACACAAGACTCCTTACCACTTCACCATCCTCAGTTCAAAGACTGCTTGTCTCATATCCCCACTGGCCCTTCCTATCACTAATTGCTCTTGTATGTTTTACATCACCCAATATTATAAAATAAAATATTTGATTTTTTACATCACTGTTTCAGCCACTACATGTTAACCAGTACTGCCACCTAGTGATAATAGACAGTATCAAACTGATTTTAGCATCACAGTCTAACTTTATTACAACATTCATCATTCAGGTACTCCCTAAAGTGAGCGCAGGGCCAACATTTTTGGTTATAGACTCCATAACACTCGCTGCCATTGGTCCACTATCCCCCCCCCCCCCCCTCACCACTTCACCCCTTCACCCCTGCTCCATTGCTGCCCGCTGGGACCAGCATTTCCTCCTGTCTGCAGTCCCGGCACTCCTCCTGCTAGAATATCACTTGCAAAATGGCCACCACCTTAAAGCAGACCGTTATTTAGGATGCAAGAGGAGGTCGCCGCCTCCTCTAGCATCCTTAATAACCGTCTGCTGTGAGGGGGCGGCCATTTTTTATGTGAAATTCTAACAGGAGGCGCTGTGCAATTCCCTGCGGGCAGCAGTGGACTGGGCGGCAGCGGTGAGGAGGAGAGAAGGAGGGAGAGTGCTCCCTGGCAGCAGCGACAGATGTAGCCGCGGCCCCATTAACCCCCGGCAATAGCTTCCACAGACCCCCAGTGCCCAAACTGACCTAGCGTTTCCAAGCCACCGTGGGGTCTGTGGAGCTATTGTTACGCCACTGGCTGCATTCTTCTTTGTGAATGGAGGTTTATAAGCAGCTGCTCACCCATAATATCCAAGTACATGGGCCTCCCTACAAAGTGTTCCTGTCAAAACCAACACATTAGTGGCCATTTGGAAGTTGTATGCATGTGGTAACCCCTGGTTAGCACTCTGGTCCATGGGTTGCAGTTGCGGTTGGCTGAGGTCTTCCAGGGCGAAGTGCATTCCGGCAATGACCGCTCCTTTTACACGTATTAACCACGAAAGCACAGTGGATTAAGGGACCTTCATAACATCCACAATACTTCTCACACACATGCCTCCGATCAGCCATCCTACATTAATCCCCTTTCAAACTCATTTAGCTCATTCCGGAAAGCCATTCTGTTAGCAGTTGATCTTATCGGAGCCCCGCTACCAGTTTATAAGTTTACGAAAATGTGAAGATAGCTTTCATTTCCCAATATTCTAAATAGATCCATATAATCCACAAATGTTTAATAGACCAAACCATTTTTCTCTTTCGTCCAGTCCGGTGACACAGCTCCACCTTGGGATGTAGGAGGGTCCGCAGGAGCCAAGGCACCTATAGCTGAAACTTTTCCTCTGGCTGCAGGCTCCTCCCCTTCTGCAGCCCATCATGCTTCAGTTCGTTTTAGGTGCATACAGGAGTGGGTGCTTGGCTGATCGGCTGCTGTGGCAGCCGGCTTTTTTATTCTGGCTTTTCACTAAGATAGTTCGGTTTTTCTTATTTTATTAACAATAGTGTTAGTGCAGGTTTTTAATGCCAGTGTGTTGCTTCTAATAGATGCAAATCACACTGACAGCACAACAGAGGCTGACAGAAGCGCGTCCTGTCAGCGCTCTGTGTGCAGGGGTGTCTGTCTGCACCCGCTGCACAGCGCTTAACCCCAGGGTTTGGCTGGGAGCGCTCCGGATCCGGCTCCTTGCAGAAGGGGAAGGACCTCCCGCGATGGCGGACGCCATATTCAAAGGGATTACAGCCTGAAATCCCTCCGGGGAAGTGAAGGCTGTCACAGGTGTCTGGTGGTGACGGACGACTCCAAGTGATCCCGGCAGAGGGGAGGCACAAGGAGGTGAGGAGTCTTGATTGTGGGAGCGGCTAATGGGGGAAAAGGGCGCCCATTCAGGCTACCTACCCCGCTGAAGCAGGGACTTGGTCCCTTCCCACTTGTGTGCGGGCGCCATTTTCTCTCTCCGCAGTGTAAGCTGAAGCTGGCTGAACTTGTTGCTGCGCACAAGTTTGGAGTCTCCTGGAAGCGCTACCCCCGCTGACGCTGAGAAGTACAGAACAGCAAGCAGACAGCTAAGTACAACAGGATATTCTGTCTTGTACATTGCCTGACATTTTGCTCTGTGGGTTAATCATGACTGACACAGGTGATGATGCTGCTGCTGTAGAGGGGGGGGGGGGCGGAGGACATGTCTTTAAACTGCAGTTTTTGTGGGGTTAAATATTCATGTGAACAGATGAACCAAAGGGAACCTTGCCCTGCTTGTAAGTCTGTGCCTGGCAATACACATGCCCAGGGGTCTGAGCAAGAGCCAGCGTGGGCTGCATCATTGGGGAGGTCTATGAATGCCCTTGTTGTGGCACAAAATAGACAGAGGGGCAATTTAATCAGGTCTCCTGGCCCCAGTTTTTCCTCCCGAAATTCTATGGGGTCCATTTCTCCCGAGCAAGGGGACCCCATATTATTGCAGGTCATTCAGGAAACTGCGCAGGGGGTGCATAAAATGAATGCACTCATGGAAAAGTTTGCAAAAAAAACCCTGATAGTCCTTCCCAACCTTTTTTTCTCTCCCGTACCCCTTGATTAGGCTTTTCATTGATAAGTACCCCCTCTCATTTTGAAATATGGACAGTACTTAGTGGTATGCGGATCCTTATGCATGTCCTTATATTAAGGAGGAGCGGAGGAGTAGTATACAGCAAGGAATCGTGCCCTTCTGTGTCTAGACACTGGTTGTGTATTATCTCCAGGATTCCCACTAACACCAGTAGGATTAATGTCGCTGCTTCCTCTACCTTTTGTCAGTGCTGAGCAGTTAACTGCTGATGTCTGAGAGCAGCATGGGAAGCTCCCAGTGGATTGCTGGTCAGGCATATGACACAACATGGTTTGTCTCCATGGCAATGGGTCTTCAGCCATCAAAAGACCTTTTCATTGTCCGCCATTACCAATATTATTTTCAAGTACCCCCAGCTGGTCTGCAGAGTACCCCCAGGGGTACTAGTACCCCAGGTTGGGAACCACTGCTCTAGATGGCCTTCAGTTGCACCTCCTCTGCTAGTGTGATGATTTGTCTGGTGACCATAGGGAAGAGGCTGAGGCATCAGTCCCGGGCATTGAGGATCTTATCCTGGCTGTTAGATAGGCTTTGGACTTAGAGGAAGATAGGATTCAGGCTCAGTGCATTTTTAAGAGAATGCACAGAGAATCTTTTACTTTCCCTTCAGACCCTGGTATGGTCGCATTGTTAGTGGAGGCTTGGAAAGTACCTGACAAAAAGGTGTCTATGTCCAAGAGATATGCAAATATGTATCCCATGCCCGAAGAGCATGTAAAAATGTGTGAGAGAGTCCCGTTGGTGGATGCACCGGTGGCTAGACTGTCCAAGGTCACAGCATTACCAGTCCAAGGTAGTGCAGCCTTTAAAGATCCGGTGGATAAGAAAGTGGAAGGATGCCTAAAAGCTGTTTTTGAGTTTGATTTACACTCCGCCCCATTATTGCCTCAGATTGGGTAGCGAAGGCTATGATTAAGTGGGCTGAGGCTTTGGCTGATCAGCTGCGGCCTGTTTCTGAGGCATTTTTCCTGGCAGAGAAACTCAGGTGTGCTGCAGAGTACATCACTGAGGCTGGGGAGAAAGGTGCCAAGATGGCATCCAAGGTTTCCGCCACTTCTGTGTCAGCAAGGCGAGCCCTTTGGCTGAAGTCCTGGGATGCTGACAGTGAATCTAAGAAAGCTCTGGAAACTCTAGAGTTTAAAGGGGAATTGCTTTTTGGCACTGAACTGGAAGCCATTATTAAACAGGCCACGGGGGGTAAAAGTACCTTCTTGCCTACCACCGCTAAGGCCTCAGGTTCTAAGTTTGGAGCATTTAAACCTACTTTTCGCTCCTCCTTCCGTGGCGGTGCTTCCAACAGAGGACAGGCGGGAAGAGGTAGATTCCCGGCAGGTAAAGGTAAGGCTGCCAAATCCAGATTTGGGGCCTTCAGTAAGAAGCAAGGATCAAAAGGAGAGGATAAATCCTCCGCATGACGGGGTACAGGCTCACCGTTCTGGTCTCAGTGTGGGGGGTCGCCTCCTGCAGTATCGGGACAAGTGGAACCTTCCAACAACCGACCATTGGGTTCTGTCCATTGTCTCAACAGGTTATTGGATAAATCTCAGGGGGAATCATCCAAAGAGATTTCTGCCAACCCCTTTACCACGAGACGCCAGGGCACGCACGGTTCTTTTGGAAGCGGCCTCGGCTCTCAGGGAGAAAGACGTTATGGCCCCGGTCCCTCAGGAGGAACACAAGAAGGGTTTTTATTCGATACTCTTCTTGGTACCCAAACCAGATGGGTCAGTCAGACCCATTTTAAATCTGAAATCTCTAAATCAACACCTATGGGTGGATCATTTCTGAATGGAGTCTCTCCGCTCAGTGCTTGGCAGCATAGAGCCTGGGGAATTTTTAGCATCCGTGGACATCCAGGATATAGCTACATATACCAATATGCAAGGAACATCAGTCTCTTCTTCGCTTCGCGATAGGAGAGACTCATTTACAGTTCCAGGCCCTACCCTTTGGTCTGGCCACAGCGCCAAGGGTATTCACACAGGTGATGGCAGCAATGGCTGCATCACTGAGACTCAGGGGGATTGTAATCATCCCATACTTAGACAACCTGCTATTCAAAGCAAAGCCAGAGTACAAGTTGGTGAAAAACCTGTCCATAGCAACACAGTTTTTGCAGGACATGGGATGGGTTATAAACATGTCCAAATCCCATTTAATTCCATCTCAGAGATTACTTTTTCTGGGGGTAATACTGGACACCCATTTACACAGGGTTTTCCTACCAGAATCCAAAGCAAAGAACATCCGTCAGTTAATCCTACTGTTACTGCAGGCTCACAGGCCTACAGTTTGGCAGGGAGTGAAACTCCTGGGCAAGATGGTAGCGACTTTCGAGACGCTTCAATTTGCCAGGTAGCATTCCAGAATTTTTCAATGGAACATTCTATCTTGCTGGTCAGGAAATGCAAAGACCTTGAAACAGGAAAGTTTGCTTCTCTCTCAGGAAACAAAGGAGTCCTTACTTTGGTGGACGGACATAGAGACGTTGCAGCTGGGGCGGTCGCTTCGCTCTTGGGACAGGGTGGTGATAACGACCGACGCCAGTCTCAGGGGTTGGGGGGGAATTGCCCTTCACCATCGGTTGCAGGGTCTTTGGTCCAAGCAGGAATCCAGACTTCCAATAAATATATTTGAGCTTTGTGCAGTTTGGAAGACTCTTCAGCAGGCCGAGGATGGTTTGAAAGGCCTTCCAATCTGAGTACAGTCGCACAATGCCACGGCAGTGGCTTGCCTGAATCATCAGGGCGGGACTCGCAGCAGGATGGCAATGCAGGAAGTCTCACGGATCCTTACCTGGGCAGAAAACAACACTCCGGTTCTGTCTGCTGTCTTCATTCCGGGGATCCGGAATGTAGAGGCGGATTTCTTCAGCAGGGAGGATCTGCTGGAGGGGGAATGGTGCTTGCATCCGGAGGTATTCCAGGAAATTGTGAATCACTGGGGGCTCCCAGAGGCGGACCTAATGGCATCCAGGAACAACTGTCAGGTTCCGAAGTTCTGTTCCAGGACCAGGGACCCAACCGCCTGGCAGTTTCACCTGGTATATATCTTCCCTCCGTTCCCAATGATACCGAGGGTGTTGAAACGAGTGAGGTCTCAGCAGGTGCAAGCTATTCTGATAGCACCAAAATGGCCCAAGAGGTCGTGGTACTCGGACATTCTGAGGTTATCAGTGGAGTCTTGGCCTCTTGCTCTTCGTCAGGACCTGCTGAGACAAGGGTCGTTTCTTCACCAGGACCTTGCTCGGCTCAGTTTGACGGCCTGGCTTATGAGACCACCTTATTGAAAAAGAAGGGTCTCTCTGATGCGGTGATTCAGACTATGCTTAGGGCTCGTAAGCCAGTCTCAGCTGCAAATTATCACCGAGTATGGAAGATTTACATCAGGTGGTGTAAGCGTCACACCTCCAGATTCAAGGTATCCAGATTATTGGAGTTCCTACAGTATGGTTTCTCATCGGACTGGGTTTACAGTCTCTGAAAGTACAGCTTTCTGCTTTATCCATCTTTTTCCAGAAAAGGATAGCTTTTCTGCCTGAGGTTCAGCCGTGGGACTTATCCTTGGTTCTGTCTGTACTTCAGAGTCCTCCTTTTGAACCATTAATGTCAGCTGACCTTAAATATGTGTCTTGGAAACTTACGTTTTTGTTATCCATTGCTTTCGGAGTTAGGAGCGTTGTCCTGTAAATCTCCGCATTTAATTTTTCATGAGGATAGGGCTGTGCTTCGAACAGTACCTACGTTTTTGCCGAAAGTAGTGTCCTCCTTTCATCTGAACCAGGAGATTGTGCTCCCGGTATTTTCCTCTTCTGAAGGGGCCAAAAATAGGGCCAAATTAAGAAAGTTGGACGTAGTTCGCAACTTGCGAATTTATGTGGACAGGATAAAGGATATCCGAAAAACAGATCTGTTGTTGGTTC
Organism: Crinia signifera; assembly: GCF_055691185.1. Taxonomy (NCBI): domain Eukaryota; kingdom Metazoa; phylum Chordata; class Amphibia; order Anura; family Myobatrachidae; genus Crinia; species Crinia signifera. The sequence continues at coordinate 156,457,842 of NC_139224.1, forward strand.
CCTATGATGTGCATAAGAGAGGTTAGTCTGCTTCTAAGCAGACCATTGCAAGGTGGCTTAGGTCAGTGATTGCCTTTGCTTATACCAAGGTGGGTAGACCGGTTCCTTCTCGGATTAATGCACATAATACCAGGTCAGTAGCTTCCGCTTGGGCTGTGCGTCATGGGGCTACAGCGGAGCAGTTGTGCAGGGCTGCCACTTGGTCCTCTGTTCACACCTTTACCAAATTTTACAGGTTTCATGAGTACGCGTTGGAGGACGCTTCATTTGGAAGGGCAGTAATGAGAACTGGCGGTCTGAGCGTACCCTCCCATAATACCGGCTCGTGAACGTCCCAAGGTGAAGCTGTGTCACCGGCCTGGACGAAAGAGAAAATGGAATTTTTGTAAGAACTTACCGTTTAAACCCCTTTCTCTGAGTCCAGTCCGGTGACACAGCGATCCCTCCCCTATGCTCAGTAAGTCATGCCGTGCATGTGTGTCATGTTATGGTAAGATGATTGTGCATATAAGATGTCGGGCATTGTACTGAGTTGTGTATCCTAGTGTGCTTTTTAAGATGAACTGAAGCATGATGGGATGCAGAAGGGGAGGAGCCTGCAGCCAGAGGAAAATGTTCAGCTATAGGTGCCTTGGCTCCTGCGGACCCTCCTACATCTCAAGGTGGAGCTGTGTCACCGGACTGGACTCAGAGAAAGGGGTTTGAATGGTAAGTTCTTACAAAAAAAACCTTTTAGTTATTAAAAATAATTATTGAAGAATCGTAACAAATGATTTTACTGTAATTTGATTAAGTAGCTTTTGCCTAATCCCCATTCAGTACATTCTTCTATATGTTGTCCCTTTCTGGGTTAGCTGTGCCTGTAGGTATTACCTGATATGGAAGTTTTACCACACCCAGGTGGAGATATATCTAGCTTTGGAGAGAGGGAATGTGGAAATGTTGTCCAAATCCACCAATCCGCTTCTGTCAATTCTACTAAAGTCTATGAAATGCCTGAAGCTGATTGGTTATTTTGGGAAACTTCTCCACTTCATCTCTCTACAATGCTTGGTACATCTCCCTTACTGAGTTGAGAATTTGGGGGGAATTCAGTCTTGCACTTTATGACTGCAAGATCTCACTCAAAAGTGTTCACGATCCCATAGGGTAGAGAGCAGTTTTGGGTGAACAGGAGGGCTAAATGGGATGGCAATTGGCTTTCCCCTATGAGACCTCTAATTTCTGAGTGTCTTAAACTCACTTTCATTTCTCTCTTCTGCTACCAGCGATGGCGTCATCTGATCTGAGACAGGAGCTGAACTGTTCCATCTGCCTGAACATTTATACAGATCCTGTCACCCTGAGATGTGGACACAGCTTCTGCTGGGCCTGTGTTGATCGTCTGCTGGATACACAGGAGGGGACTACAGTATTTACCTGTCCAGAATGCAGAGCAGAGTATCTGGATCGTCCTGCACTAGAGATAAACAGAAAGCTCTGCAATATTGCAGAATGTGTACGCTCTATTCTAGAGGAGGGAACTGGGATGTTCTGCACTTATTGTGTCCACTCTCAAGTACCTGTTCTTAAAATCTGTCTGAAATGTGAAGCTTCTCTCTGTGAAATACATTGGAGGACACACAACAAGTCAGCAGAACATGTCTTGGTTGATCCCACCACTTCCTTGGAGAAGAGAACATGTTCCCTCCATAAAGAGATCTTGAAGTATTTCTGCACTGAGGACAATGTCTGTATCTGTGTGTCCTGCAGTTTGGCAGGAGAGCATCGGGGACACATGGTGGAGATGCTGGATGAGGCCTCTGAGAAGAAGGAGAAACTGAGAAATGTTCTGCAGAAACTGACCAGAAAAAGAGATGAGACTGAGAAAAGTATCCAGAGTCTGCAGAAACGCAGGAGAAAAAATCCGAAAAAATCTGCTGGCTTAACAGAGACAATCACTGCCCTGTTTAGAGACCTCAAGAGACAGCTGGATGACCTAGAGAAGAGAGTGCTGAATGAGATCTCTAGGCAGGAAGAGAGTGTTTCACTCTCAGTCTCCGATCTGATTCAGCAGCTGGAAATGAAGAAGGATTAGATTGCCAGGAAGATGTGTCAGATTGAGGAGCTGGGTAACATGTCTGATCCAATGACTATCTTACAGGAACCAGACACAGGTGACTTGTCTGATACAGAGGAGCCATGTTGTATGACTGATCCAATGGCTATTGGCCAAAAACAGGTGGAGGAAGAGGGGGGCACTAAGAAGGAGGAGGGAGATACTGAGAAGAATGAAGAGGCGGTCATTGAGAAGTTGAATAGAGAGGAAAGTGGAAGACCTAATGAGCATGCCAATAAAGTAGGGGACCTGGATGTGGGTCTTATATCAATGAAATTACTAATATTATCTGATATAATAACAGGAATAAATGTATGTTTCTATGTGCAGGCATCAGAAGACCTATCACTGGATGCAAACACAGCGGGTAATAATATAGTTATCTCAGAAGACATGAAAACTGTATTCACGTCTTCAATAGAACAGAATCAGCCAGAGACAGCAGAGAGATTCTGGGATTATCCTCAGGTGTTAAGCACCAGGGGATTCTCCTCAGGGCGACATTATTGGGATGTGGACGTCGGTAATGCAGACACCTGGCGTGTGGGGATGTGTTATCCCAGTACAGACAGGAGAGGGGAGCAGTCACAAATGGGATATAATAACAAGTCTTGGTGCTTGGATAGGACTTCTGATAAGGCGCATTCAGTGATACATGACAGTGAGACGATCCCGTTACCTGCCAGTGCTTCCTATGATAGAGTGAGGATTTATTTGGATTATGAGGCAGGACAGATGTCCTTTTTTTCTATGACCTTTTATTCTGTGAGTGACATGATCAGACACTTACACACCTACACTGCCACCTTCACTGAGCCCCTTCATGCTGTATTAGGTGTATGGGAAAGGGAATCTGTACAGAAATATGAGAGGAGACTGGAGCTGGTGGGAGGGGAATCTGATTGGTTGCATTACATAATATGATGCAGTGGATACAGATGTTTATATGTATATACAGACAGTGAGTCTGGTGCAGGGAATTGGTGTATAATTGTGTGGGCACTGCAAGTTGTGTATTTAGTGTTACAGTAGTTGTGTGTCATGTCCAATGTTATCTGTTCTATTACTGACAGGGCAAATATGTATCAGTCATACAGTCATGTGTATCAAACAGCATAATATTTATATGTACAATAACAGAATTTATAGAATAATGACCGCGCTCCAGACACTGCAGCCCTAGATACACCCCAAGACTCCTAAAATCCTGAACAAATATAGCAAAACACAATGGGTGATCTTTAGGCGCTGTATCTTCCTTTTCTTTTCTTTGCAGTATATTCAATCCCTGCGTCTTGATGTTCAAAATAGGACACTGTCAACTGACCTGTAATCAGTGCCCTATGTGCACATCAAGGTTTCTTTTTGCTTTCGCACGGTATCAGCTGGACATCAATTCACACTCCCACACTTCTGATTACTAATAGGATAGAACTCACCAAGGGTCAGAGCCCTATGTTCATCAAAAGGTTTCTTTTGGGGATAGGGTCCGTATACCACAGGAATCACCGATATCCACTCCAGTTGGTAAGGTAATGCACTTTATTCCATACACCAACACTCCAAATACGATAAAAAAGTCCACACAGAGGAATACACCTGGCACTTTGCAAGTTTAGATGGGTAGCTCTCCAGTCCGGATAGAAAGTTTTCCCACAGCCGAAGATGACAAACAGCAGAAAACTGTGCAAGAGTAATCCAGGTGATCCACCTCCTCCCACCAACGCGTTTCAGGCTATTACTAGCCCTTTTTCAAGGTGTTGAAAAAGGGCTAGTAATAGCCTGAAACGCGTTGGTGGGAGGAGGTGGATCACCTGGATTACTCTTGCACAGTTTTCTGCTGTTTGTCATCTTCGGCTGTGGGAAAACTTTCTATCCGGATTGGAGAGCTACCCATCTAAACTTGCAAAGTGCCAGGTGTATTCCTCTGTGTGGACTTTTTTATCGTATTTGGAGTGTTGGTGTATGGAATAAAGTGCATTACCTTACCAACTGGAGTGGATATCGGTGATTCCTGTGGTATACGGACCCTATCCCCAAAAGAAACCTTTTGATGAACATAGGGCTCTGACCCTTGGTGAGTTCTATCCTATTAGTAATCAGAAGTGTGGGAGTGTGAATTGATGTCCAGCTGATACCGTGCGAAAGCAAAAAGAAACCTTGATGTGCACATAGGGCACTGATTACAGGTCAGTTGACAGTGTCCTATTTTGAACATCAAGACGCAGGGATTGAATATACTGCAAAGAAAAGAAAAGGAAGATACAGCGCCTAAAGATCACCCATTGTGTTTTGTAATATTTATATGTAACTGTAAAGTTATGAGTGTTCTTCAGTTATGTATTAGTGATGTAACTAATAAAGGTTCTGAAATGTTTCTGGTATCTTGCATTATTTGACTGGAGAATATAGGCTGTATTGGATGGGACTTTACCATCCTTGCTGCCATGTGCCTGCATCATCGGGGGCGGCACTGCAGGTGGGGAAGGTGTGTTGTGCAGAGCCATAAAGCTGTCTAACATTTGTGGGCTGCATGCAAAACCAGCCAGTATTTACCCTGCACAGAACAAATATAAATGTTCTTGCTCCCCCTGCAGGGCAACATGGTTTCTTCCAGACACAAAGTTACTTTATGTTTTTGCTTTCTGTACACCCCTTTCACATCGCACCTCGGACCCTGGTAATTACTGGATTGATGACTCGGGTCGAGGTGTGGCGCTAGAGCTTACTACCCAGGTCGTCCTTTTTATAATGGGCGGACCTGGGTTTAACGTGAAAGCATCGGCCCGGGTTCTGGGATGGACCCGACATCAAGATCCCAGGTCCGACCCGGCATTGCCATGTGAAAGGGGTATTACAAACATGAATCAGGCCCTTACTGTTATATGGTTGCTGGAGAGATGCAGGGGAAGCAGTATACACACAGGAGATATAGGCCCTTATTCTGATCGGTGCTGCCGGAGCCGAATATGCGGCCAGGACCGTGCGTCCTAAACCCCGCCTTTCGTACAGATCACTCACTCCGTCCGAATGCGGTAATCCGCTGACCGCACGGAGCACGAGTGTATTTCTTACGGATACACCTCCTCCATCTCTTGGAACCTCCCCCATCATTCGATGGTCGCAGACCATCAAATGCAGGACCGAGTGGCCAGGCAGCTCCCGCAACCTCAGACCACACGGGCATTTTTCCGTGCTAAAGCAGGGATCTGGGCGGGCAGCTGACATCCGGCAATGTCATATGTCCGCCCCCTACACGTGCGTCACGGCCGCATTACCATACGTACGCCCAGCGTTTTCATGGGAACGCCCATGAAACGCGGGGTGTAAACATATGGTAAAGAGCCCAAATAGCCCTTCACACCCCTCTCCACCCCCTGTTCGTAGTGTACACATTTCATGCGGAATTTGGCCGTGTGTCCCACTCGCACATGCGCAGACACAAAACATCGGCAGCACGAACGCACGCAGATATTACCGCACCAACCAGAATAAGGGCCATAGGGAGAGGCCCTATACTGCACTCCCTATGTAATGAGAGGTGCTGCCTTGCTGAGACTTATAGTGCCACACACTGGATTTACTAAACTAAAAATGCGGTTAAAACCCCATTATTGGGGTTTTTACCGTATTTTCATAGGCATTAACGCCCCACCGCCGGGGCTTCGCCAGCTCTAGCCGGTACCTTGTACCCGTAATTATCTGCGATGTGAAAGGGGGGTAACTCACCGCGGGGGTGATTCTCGTTCATTCATCATCGATGTTTTGGGGACTGCACATGGTCTATTATGCGCATGTGCAGCCCCCCCCCCCTCCTTTGCGAATGGCTTAAAATTTCTTAAAGCTTTTAAAAATGAAAAAAAGGTGATGTTGCCCATAGCAACCAATAAGATTGTGTCTATCATTTCTCTATTGCATCTTAGAAAATGATTTAATCTGATTGGTTGCTATGGGCAACATCAACTATTTATGTTTTTTGAAGCTTTAGTAAATTTACCCCCAAGGTTGACCTGCATTGGGTCGACCACTGAAGGTCGACATGGCTTAGGTCGACACATGAAATAGGTTGACATGATTGGGAGGTCGACACAAGTATTAGTTCGACATGAGCTTTTCATTGCTTTCTGAGCTGGTAGGCGATATTTCATGCCTGTAGCGAGGTGCCACGGCGCCTGGAGCAAGGGCATGTTTGCCCCCCCCCCATTTGTAGTAGGTGAGGCTCCTGCTCCGTGAAAAGTGGGCACGGCCAACATTATACTACACACACCGTAATGCCCATTGCACATTTTAGCAAACTTTGTAATACCCATTACACATAAAGCCACAGCCATAATGCCAATTACACATAAGGCCACACATGATGCCCATTACATACTATATAACACACCGCAATGCCCATCACATACTAACACACCGCAACGCCCATCACATACTTACACACCGCAACGCCCATCACATACTTACACACCGCAATGCCCATCACATACTAACACCGCAATGCCCATCACATACTAACACACCGCAATGCCCATCACATACTAACAGACAGCAATGCCCATCACATACTAACACACCGCAATGCCCATCACATACTAACAGACCGCAATGCCCATCACATACTAACACACCGCAACGCCCATCGCACACTATTTAACAAACCGTAATGCCCATTACACATTTAACACATAAGTGCCACTTACCTACATGCTCAATGCCAGGGGCTTCATGCTCGATGCCAAGGGGGACTGAAATTTGCTCACAGGGAGGGAAGGTGTGAGTAAATGATAGTGCAGAGGAGGGAGGGAAGGTGGGAGTGATAGTGCAGAGCAGGGAGGGTGGGAGTGATAGTGATAGTGCACAGCAGGGTGGGTGGGTGAGGATAGTGCACAGCAGGGTGTGTGGGTGAGGATAGTGCACAGCAGGGTGGGTGAGTGAGGATAGTGCACAGCAGGGTGGGTGGGTGAGGATAGTGCACAGGTGGGTGTTAGAGGATAGTGCACAGCAGGGTGGGTGGGAGAGGATAGTGCAGAGATTAGTGCACCCCACCCACAGCCGGCAAAGCAGCAGCGGTGCTTTCCGCACACCCCCTCCCCCCTGTTGCCGGGCTTGCCCGCTCCCGGCTCCCCGCTGTGCACGGTGCTGCTATTTAAAAGTCACTCACATCTCCCGCTGGACCGCGCTAGCCAATAGGCGCTCGCGGTCCAGCAGCCAATCAACTGGTGGCTGCTGGACCGCGAGCGCGGTCCAGCGGGAGATGTGAGTGACTTTTAAATATACCACGTCTCCTGGATGCAGCGGGCAGTGGGGAGCCGGCGGGGGAGCCGCACTGAGTTGGGCACCTGAGCGGGCGAGATGGCGGTGCTGGCACGGCTGCGGCGCCATGATTGCTTCCTGCGCCTGGAGCTGGTGCTCCACCGGCACCGCCCTCGCTACGCCTCTGTGTCTACCCATCCACTGGGGTGTGGAAGGAGACTAGCGAGGCATGCAAGGGGACACTGTACACTTTAACGGTGTCCATGTCGACTATGTCGACATTCGGGCCAAAAATAATGTGAAAGACTCATCTTGACCTTTTGACTGTCGACTAGCCATTGTCCACCTAGTGCTTGTATCAATCTTCCAACCCTGCCGACCTTAGCTGTGTCGATCTTCAGTGGTCGACCCCTTGCATGTGTCGACCCATACCCATTTGCCTCTTGGGGCTGCATTTATCAAGCAATATTTGCGGTTAAATCCCCGAAAACGGATTACCGCAAATATTTAGTATCCCCAAATCTCCGATCCCTGCTGCGATCCCCCCCTTCACCGCCGCCGGCCGCATCCCCCATAGGTTTCTATGGGGGATGCGAAGCTGCCCGATGTATCAACTTCGGGCAGCCCGGCATCGCACCCCTGGGCTATCGCCATTCTGATATGGCGATAGCCCATTGTAGCCTATGGCTGGGGTCAGCGCATAACCGCGCATGCGCTGACCTCCCGGGTCAGGGCTTCGCAGGGACGGGCTCCTTTCGGAGCCCTGTCCCTGCGCCCTCAATTTGATAAATCCTGGCGGTATCAGATGATACCACAATGCGATGGCCGGCGGTGTCATCACGCCGGCATCGCTTTATAATGATAAATGCGCCCCCTTAGTCTGGTGAGGCCGGGTGTAGCACCCTTCCATATTTCCATTGGCTGATAGCTCTTCCACTACAGCTGTGGGGAATAATTAGTTAAAATGAACTTCACCTATAATTACTCCATTAGATCTCAGAGCTCAGTCATTAATGTAGTAAAAACAATGGTTAATCCTGTTGCTGGATATGATATAACAATTTGGGTAATTAAACGTTTTATCTAATATAAGGGTCATTAACTGTTTCCTGTCCAAGACAAGTAACTTTATTAACAGTTTCATATATAGCGCAGCATATTCCGTTGCGCTTTACAAAAGGCGACAGTGATACAACAAACGGTATTTACAGACAGTCAAAAGGTAGGAGGGCCCTGCTCGCAAGCTTACAATCTATGTGGTCTAACATGATACTGCTGTATGAAAGTGACAGATTTGGATTCGGACAGGTAACGGGTCTGCTGAAACAAACAATTGAAGCAATGGATTTGTAATAAAACTTCTATAGATTGAATACATTGGGGTAAAAACATGAGGTGCACTAATGTATCCAGTAGATGAGTCACCGGTGTGCAAATGGCTACAGATTGCAGGGGACCGTTACCACACACCCAGGTACCCTGCAGGCAACTCTACATTCACAATCTCTAGTTAGACAATGCTGAAGAGAACGTTGAGCTACGTCTACCTCCCTGGAAGGGGAATTTTTTCACTGTCAGTAAATAATATTTGAACGACTCAATAAAGATAGTATATAGCTGCGCAGTTTGTCTCCAGGCGATCCACAGGTTTCCTATCTCTACTAGAGGTTTAATGACCACTGTAGACATCTCTCTTTACTCTTCCGTCTGGTCTGGATCCAAGTTCTCCTCAGAAGGTTCCTCAACAGTGATTAGAATAAGAGGGACCTTGGGCTGCTCCATCTTCTTCTGCTTCTCAGAGGCCTCAAGCCTTCGAGGAATCCTGGGCATGACTTGAGGGGTTGGTGGCTCACTGGCCCTACTCTCATCCTCTGTGTTCTCCTCCTCATCAATGCGTCCATCTGGGTCAAGATCGCTGTAACGGGCATTTGGATTGGGAGACGGGAACCCATCCCCTCTGAAGCGGACAAGGTGGTGGTTCCGCGCACCCCGGCCCATGAAGTTTTTCATGCTCACTGCAGGGGAAGCGGCGGAGGACAGAAAGCGGCTGAGCATAGGAGTGCGAGCTCGGGGGAGGTTGGGAGTGGCTGACACTTGCTGACTCTGCTCGGAGTCCCCAACAATGCTGAAAAGAAAGTACACACATTCAATAAAAACTTAATCTCGGTACAAATGTGACTTTTTCAATATATATATATATATATATATATATATATATATAAAAGCATGACTGAAAATTTGCAAAGCAGATTTTATTAGTAATATATGAAGGAGATAATGGGGGGTATTCAATGCCGTGGACGAGCGGCGTCAGCGAGCAGGCTTCCTGCTCGCTGTCACCACTCACCCTGTCAGTATTCAACGCACCCCTCCTCATACGCCAATTCCCTCTCGCTCCATTTTTTGAGCGAGGGGGAACCGGCGTATGCGGCTCCAGAAGCAGCGAGGCTCGTGGCTAAATACAGCGGGTTCGCTGCATTAGCCGCGGGTCTCGCTGTTTGGGGGAATCCTCGCCGTCCTGTGACGGCGAGGATTTCCCCAGAAGGTTGAATAGGGCGAGTGGCCGGCGAGGGGGTTAAACAGCGAGGATTGCTGGTTTTCTGCAATCCTCGCTGTTTAACCCCCTCGCCGGCCGCATTGAATACCTGCCAATGTAGGTACTGATACGGTGTGTGCAATGAATGAAATAGTGGCCCTTCCATGAATGAAATAGTGGCCCTTCCAGTAATTGCACATGAACCCTTTGCATTCTTAGTTTTGCCCAGTTTATTAATTCCCTGTTGCTACAGTATCAGCCTCCGACCTACAGAGGGTGCTCTCTCAGGTTGTATCCTGTGTTAGAAGGTTAGGGTCAGGGGCGTAACTAGAGCTTTGTGGGCCCCATAGCAAAAATCTTGAAAGGGCCCCCCCATGAAAAAAACACATCGGCCTCCAAATAAAAGAAAAAAAACATACTCTGTGAAGGAAGATCGATCATGTGCCGATGTATCGATTCCTTATATATTCATTACCTTATTTGACCTCAGTGTGAAGACCCCTTAGAGCTCCGTGAGAGTGTAACCTCATATGATATGACCAGTAACGAGGACCACAGATACAAGGTTTAACTCTAATTTAATAATGACAAAAACAACATATTTATACATGCCATACGGCGCTGGTTCAATTACATGATTGGTTAATATTTGGTGCAGAGGTAGGGAAATAACAGCATCTAGGTGGGGTGGCTTATACGTCGCCTTATAGGGGAGTGTGTAGTATTCGTTAGTTATGAGAAATCACAGGCTGTACAGTTTCTGAGGAAAGTTACAAAGTACATGATAGCAGGCGAGTACTGGAAACAAGCCAGAACATAACTTCTTGAGATAAGCAGGAACACAAACTATAAGACAGAGAAACAAGATGGCTGATTAACCCTTCAATCCCCTCTTAGAATCAATGTCCTTTTTAGACAATTTGATTCTTGTAGATGGCATCTTGTTTGGTACGGTGAATTTTGACATATTCACCATAATCTTCTGGTGAGGGAGGGCTTTTGGCGAGATCAGTGTACATAGCAGGTGTTACATTATCCAGGTACTTGGAACCAATCTTCTTGCATATGGGAAAGACACAATATCCTACTATCATAAGTACAATAATTACAATGAGGATAAACATGCCTATTTGTGTTAGTGCGTGTTTCCAATCGTTTAACCATCCAAACCAGCTACTCCAGGGGTCCGTGACACCTGAGTTCTTCTTGAGTTCGATGGATAAATCTTCTAGATGTTTAATAGCTATGGTAGTTTTCCCATTAGGACCTGTGTTGTCTGGGATATAAGTACAGCATCCATCAACCTTACCTATGTACACACAGGTTCCTCCTTTCTCGGCAAGCATCATATCTAAAGCCATACGATTCTGAAAAGTCATTTGAGAAGTGGCTTCTAACTGTTCAGCAATACCCTTTAAAGCATCTCTAGTATCATTAACAAAGCGCTGCTGATTATAATATATATAATTTATCCAGTCCACGTTCTTATTGATTGTCACTTGGGGAATTAGAGACTCAAAGCCGGCAGCGACTTCATCTCGAGCCTTAAATTCATCTGGAACTCCCCGAGGGACACCAATAGTATCGATATATATGTGTGGATCGAAACTTTCCTTGGGGGCATCTCTCTTAGCTCTAGAGTGTGTGTTTGTGTTGCCTGTGGGAGGAGGTTGAGGAAGGTTGGCTGGGAGGATGTGAATGGGCATGATAATCTTTGCCAGGGCACATTCTCCTTTCCAAGGGCTATTTAGTTTTGTCCTTAATTTCATATCTCCACAGATAAAATAGATATCGCCTAATGATTTCTTCATGGTGGGTGAGCTGATATTTCTTCGTTCAGCACAATACCCGTCAGGAAATAATTTCAATTGTATAACATTTTGATCAGTACTATTAGAGAAATAACAAGTGTAATTACCGGGGTAAATAGTTATGGTACTACCAGGGTTGGTATTCTTTGTCATAATGGGGTATTCCTTTTTCCATTGTTCACATTTGGCCTCTTCCACTATGGTATCAGTGTATAAACTAAAAAAGCACTTATCCTGATCGGGAGGTATGCGTATGGGTACAGTACCTAAATGGGGTCTGGACTTTCCACATACATAGCAATCAGTTTGATTAACCTTGCGGGCATTATACTTCATCCATTCTAACCAATAGTTTACGTCAGATGATCCAGTCTCTATGGATATAGTGTCTTCGTAAGTGGGGTTGTTAATGGCTAACATTTCATTAAAAGTAGTGACATGTGGTTTAAAGAATGATGGTGGTGTTTTAGGTTTTACAGTGGCTTTGAGGGCGGTGTATTCTGGGTTATCATACATGTCTTTTAAATGGAATCTTCCCCTTGGGCCCCCGCTTTCTCCTGATTGATATTTACTCATGACATATAGTCCGGCATCGCCGGGGGCCGGGTTTTCTAGGTTAATGATAAATTGGCTATTGCAAGTGCCCCTTTTTCGTAGGGACATACGGGTTAGTAAGGATCGACCATGGGACCATTTCTGGAGGCCAACATCGGGGCGATATCCCCAGTCTTGGCTGCTCTCAAAGACAGTGGTATCTGCTCTAGTGTTCCACCCAACAGCCCCCCATGAGTTGCAAGAATCTCCCCAGTAAGTGCTGGTGACACAGATATACACGTGACTTACTGCGTGTGGTGCGTGGTGGACATTACACAGCCATGGCAGCGGTGGTTCTCCCCGATTCCCGCCTTGATTGTTTGAGCAAGGTACAATATCACAATAAGAAAAAATAAAAGTAGCGACAGTCGTGCTAGAAGAATTATACCAGAAGGTAAAGCGTCCATCATTTTGGGTTATATCAACTTCAGCAAAACAATTATAAAGAACAAGCCCGAGTAAAGTCACTAGGGCTAAGGTGGGGGGAGTCATATCCTGTAGCGTCGTCCTCGGCTTCAGAATGTTGTACCCCTGATTCCTCGTCACCTCCAGCCGGCAGGTCTTCTCCAGGTTGGAAGTCAGAGTCACTGACTCCCGTTAGTACCTCGTCCTGTTGGAGGTCAGGGCTGTCTGCCCCCGTTATCACCTCTCTCGTCCCGTCTGTGTAATTCTCTGGATCAGCGTCGGGATCGGTGTCGATCTGCGGTGGGAGTGGAATTTTCTTCACTCTGGATGCATGGATCCACGTTGGTCCTTCGTCTGTGAGGACAGCCGTCCTGGTGACTGCGACCACTTCCGTCTCTGGTCCGTAGGTGAAGTCTCCAGGGTGCTTGTTTCTCGGCAGTACCTTCACTACGACCTTGTCTCCAACCCTGAATGGGTGAGTGGGTAACTGTGGATGAGAAGGATTCTTAAAGATAACATTTTGCTCTAACTCATTAAGTTTCTCTATTAGGGATCTAACGTACTCTTCTCTTATTACGTCTAGATCTCCCTTAGTTGTAACCAGTGGTTTCTTTGCCCAGGGTGTGGGAAAAGGCCTACCCATTAGTATTTCGAAGGGGGAGTATCCTAGAGTTTTTTGTGGCGTCATTCTTATTTCAGCCAATACAATAGGGAGGATTTGTTTCCATTTAGCGAATGTACCTCCCGTGGCTTTACGTAATTTGTCTTTGACGGTACGGTTCATGCGTTCCACGATACAAGAACTTTGAGGGTGATATGGAATGTGAAACTTCCATTCTATTTGTAAAGCTTTGACCAATTCTGCAGTAATTTTGGCCGTAAAGGCTGAGCCTTTGTCACTATTGATTTGGAGCGGGCATCCCCATCGCGGAATGATTTCACGCGTGAGTATGCGGGCTACGGTTTTTGCGTCTTCTGACTTTGTGGGGTATGCCTCGGGCCATCGTGAGAACATGTCGACAATGACGAGGGCATATTCCTGTTTGCCTGCATTGTTAATGTGTGTAAAGTCTATTTGCAGGTGAGTGAATGGAGTGGTTGGGTATTCTAAGTGTTGGTGTCTTGCTTTGTCTGGGTTATTTGGGTTGTTTCTGAGACATATTATACACCTACTGATGTATTGTTTAATAAGTTCTTTCACATTTGTGATGTAGAAATCGTTTGAGAGGAGTAGGGTGGTTGTGACTATACTATGGTGTCCCACTCCGTGGTAATGTGCTATGAACAGTGAAGCACTGGTTTGGGGAATGCATGGTTTCCCCTCTTTGCAGATTAATCCAGTCCGTGGATTCTTCTGCAAAATTGGATATGTCCAGTCTGAAAGATCAGAGTTAGAGGCAGCCGCCTGTAATTCTGTGAGTAAATAGGTATCATCTAGTGATGGTGGTGAGATGATAGCAAGAATGAGGTTGTAAGTTTCTGTAGTGGCAGCTCGTTTAGCAGCGGCGTCAGCCAAGGTGTTGCCTCTGCTGATGTCGTCTTTTCCTCCAGTGTGAGCTTTACAATGGAGAATGGCGAGTTGTGATGGCAAGGTAATTGCGTGCAACAGGTCAGTGATGAGTTGGGCATGGGATATGCCTTTTCCATCAGCACCTGTGAATCCTCGGCGTTGCCAGATCATACCATGGTCATGGACAACACCGTAGGCGTATTTGGAGTCCGTGTAGATTGTTACAGGTTTGCCTGAATATAGGTGACATGCTCTGGTGAGTGCAATGAGCTCTGCAGCCTGTGCTGATTGTAAGGGAACTGCCTTTGCCTCAAGAGTGATATCAGGAAGCTTAACTACCGCATAGCCTGCTTGGTATGTGTTGTCATTTGGTCGACTGCAAGAACCGTCGACAAAGATCGTGTCAGCGTTCGGGACAGGTATAGTGTACATGTCTGTTCTGGGCGAAGTTTCTGAGTCAATAGTCAATGCACAATCGTGTTGAGGAGGTGCCTCGTCGTCAGGGCCTCTTAGTCCCAAAAGGGCATTGAGTACGGGGACCGGACCTTCAGAATTTGTTGCATATTTAATGGTGAGAGAAGGGTTACTAAGTAGGAGTACTTCATAACCACTGAGTCTTTGAGCTGACATGTGTTGTGTGTGTAGGCCATTGAGAATGGAAAGGACGTTATGTGTGGTATGTAACACAGTAGGGTGTCCTAGTGTTAATGTGGTAGACATCTCAACAACCATTGCACAGGCAGCCAGGGCTCGAAGACAAGCTGGCATTCCTTGCACAGTGACAGGCATTACTTTTGAAAAAAATGCGACAGGGCGCATTTTGCCTCCGTGAAGTTGGGTGAGCACACCCGCCATAGTCGTACATGTGTCCCTTGCAAATAAATGGAATGTTAACAGATAATCCGGGAGGCCGAGCGCGGGACTCTTTACCAACATTTCTCTTAACTTTGCAAATGCAGAAAACATTACATCCGACCATTCTATAACCTTGGGTTTGTCCTTGAGTGTACATTGTCTCAAGATGTTATCATAGTAGGAACAATCAGAAATCCACTGTCTGCAGTAATTTACCATACCCAAGAAAGACAGCATATCCTTCTGGGTAGTTGGGGTGACCAGGCCCAATACAGACTGTATGCGTTGTGGACTGATTTTCCTTTCTCCCTCAGAGAGTACAAAACCCAGATAATTGACATTCATTTTGCACCATTGCAGTTTTGCTTTTGACACCTTGTGTCCACATTCTGATAACCAGTTTAACAATGAAATTCCATCTAACCGGCTGGCCTCCTCGGTGGTACTACAGAGAAGCAGATCATCTGCATACTGTAGCAGGACAGAACCATGGGGGGGGTGCCAGGGAGCCAATGTGGCTTGGAGGACTATGCTATAGACCACTGGAGAGTCAATATAGCCTTGGGGTAAACGACACCAGGTTAATTGTTTACCCTCAAATGAAAAGGCAAATAGTAATTGGGTCTCTGTGTCTATAGGAATGCTAAAAAATGCGTTTTTCAAATCGATGACACTAAAGTGGGTTGCGTTTGCAGGGATTGCTGAGATGAGTGAGTTTACATCTGGTACTATAGGTGCAATAGGGACAATGAGGTCATTTACTTTTCTCAAGTCCTGTACGAACCTGACAGCACCGTCAGCCTTGGCAACGGGGTTGATGGGTGTCGAGTAAGGTGAGATGACGTATCGGAGTATGCCTTGTTCAAGGAATTCTTGTATCATGGGTCTAAGACCTTCTATCTTTTCAGATGAAAGTGGGTACTGTCTACAGAACACTGGCTGTGTGTCTGGTTTGAGTTTGGCTTTGTAGGGTGTGCATGGTACGAAACCAGTGTCATAAGGGCCAGTGGCCCAAATTCTATCATCAATTTGATCAAGTGAGCTATCCAGAGTATTTTGTAGTGACACAAAGTGTGGGGAGGTGACTTGGAGCCCACTTCCTTGTGGAGAGGGTGAGATGGAGATGTGGAATTTACTAAACAAGTCACGGCCTAGTAAGTTAACAGGACATTCTGGGATGATCCTGAATTGGTGCATCCCTAAGTGTTTTCCCTTGTCAGAACGTATGATAACTGGGTCAGTCAGGTAAGTGTCTGTAGGTATCCCGTTGATTCCCATTGAAGGAGTAGTCTTTTGCAGTTCACCATCATAGTTAAGAGAACACAAAACACTGGTGGTGGCCCCGCTGTCCACGAGAAAAGACAGTTTTTTATCATCTACATACAATGTGATGAGGGGTGAATCTTCCCAATGAGTAGTGAACTGTGCAAAAGATGGGATACCCTCCTCCGGGCCCCGTCAGTGGGTAGGGTCAGACCAGTCCACTCTGAATCGCACATGGTCTTGAACTGGTGTAGAACCTGATCGGGACAGTCCTTGTTGGGGCCTTTGTGTGTAAGGTTGTTGTGGTTTCTGGGAAGGGAATGGACAGTCCCTAGCCCAGTGTGTGTTTTGGCCACAGTTAAAACAAGTTGTCTGTTTAGGGACTGTGCCAGTGTTATTATAATCCCTGTTATATGGTGGTGTACGGAACGGTTGACCTTGAGGGGGCCTGTGAGGTCTCCTGTGGTTGTTCTGTGGGAGTCCCCTATTTGATCCATTGGGTGGGCCCCTATTGTTGTTCTGGAAGTTGTGAGTAGAAGTGACAGGAGTCTTCTTCATGTCAAAACATCCTGCTGATTCTTTTTCATACAAGTGATCACTAAATTGAGTGATGTTGTCAGAGGTCCAGGTAGAGACACTCTGTTTGACAGTGGTGATAATAGATGAGTGTAAGTTATTAATAAATGTGGAGATGAGGAGTGTATCCATTCCAGGGTCTAAACCAGCCTCCTCAGACCAACATTTCTTGAATCTTTTCCAAAATTCAGTGACTGTCTCAGTTGCCTTGTGTTTACAGGCCACTGCGACAGGCAGGGAAGACTTGGTTTTAAATACTTTTGTCATTTCTGTACTTATTTCTTCCCACATGGTTTTTACGCTGTCTGTTTTGTTTAAAGGATAATCCTTAGTGGACATTTTAGCTGGACAGTCGACGATGGTTTTTACGTTTTTCCAATCCCATTTGGAGTTGTGGTCAGTGACGTTGTCAATAATTAATATGATGTCATCATGTGTATAGTTACGGCCTGTACAAGCCTTTTTGAGGTATGCTACAGTGCCAGTGGGACTGACATGAGGTTTGGGACAATGTTTAATTATCTTATTTAATTCCTCAAGGTCCATAGCCTTGATGAGGAGTTGGTCTCCTATGGTCATGAAGGGGGCAAGAAAACGTGAGGCAGAGGCTCCGGAGGCAGAATCATCGTCTCCGGAGGTTCTGTTATCAGTTACTTCTATTTTGGTGATTTTTCTACTGGCCCTACTAATACTACTTAGTGACTGTGGATTTATAATGGAATCATCAGCTGATTTTCTGGTCTTTTGTTGTTGTTTATGTTTAAGCATCTCTGTGGCATCTTTTATTAATTCCTCCAATTCCTCCTCAGTAGGTTCTGTTTTAGGGGTTTCGTCGTCAGTGTCAGATTCTTCTCCTAGTTGTTGGTTTACAGGGGGTATGACGTTATTAACAGGTGGTACTTGTCCTGAAGGTATTGTACCAGACCCCGGTACACCAGGATTGGGGGGTGGTGCACTGGGGTATAGAACCTGGTGACTAATGGCCATCAGGTCAGTATCTGTCAATGAGGGATAGACTGGGCTATAAGGGGGTGGTGATAATATTTTAACAACCTTCTTAATTCTCTTCTCCTCTTTGTCATGTAAAGATTTAGATATGAGTTTTATTTGTCTTTGTTTCTTGGTGATTGTGGTGTCATGCCAGAAGGGGGCAATGGTGAGCCATTGTTCACCTCCTGCAGACATGTATTTCATGTCCCAAGACGGATCAGCATCATACCATGGCCAGGCTTGTTTGTCTCCAAGACACAATCCTTTAACCATTTCCATGTAATAGGGGTAATTGCTGCCATCTCTGGGAAATGCATCCTCGCTCCCACAATTTTCAGTCCATCCCGCTAGATTATCTATCCATGAGTTGATTAAAAAATAATTAGTGGGTGAGTTACGGGCTACGTAATCTTTACATGTCTCGTTAGGTAGGGGAGGTGGATATGTTACAGTCATTTTACTTTGTTTTGAACCCATGTTTATTGTGAGTTTGTTTCTGATGTTTCTGTGAAAATAGTTTCCACTTCTTTATCTGTTGTTGGTGACTATAATCTTCACTGAAGTCTAAGAAATATAGTATCTGACTACTTTCAGGTAGTTGGTGAATCTGCTCTATTGATTTGGGACAGATAACTGGATAATTGAAGAGATTAATTGGTATATCCGTCACAAAGAAAGGGTATGGTTGATCAATGTATTTTTGTATAACGTCCGTGCGCAGATGGCAACCTAATACAAGGACCGCCTCTACAACAGTGCCGTTAGAAAAGGACGTGAGTGTAGATTTGAACCTTATAAGTTCACTATTGGCAGATACTAATTTCGGCCAATAATCGTCTCTTTCAGGGTTGTGGTACCAAAGCACTATACTACACTGACAATCTTCACAGGTTCCTATTTGTGGGTGTCTAGGATGTGACATATGTGACTATGATATGAGAGCGTGAAAAATTGAAAGTGTGCAGACCAGGGGCGTCATCACAGAAAGGCAGGTACAACCTGTTGCAGCAGGCTGTGAGGGTTGGTCTTTGTCTGCCCACTTTTCAGAATTATGTATTCACTTTAGACATCTCATATAGTTTTAAATGTATAATGATTTTGTTAGTAGGGACCACAGACTGTCTACGTGACAGTGGATAGAGTCTAGTGGTTCTGATTATGAGAACTGTATATGAAGCCTCACGTTGCGTTACTCCAAGAAGGAGAGCATAAAGTCCGCAAGTCTGTTGGCATACAGTAATCAAATGGGACAAGTGGTGAGATTAGTGTGCGTGAACTTACCAGCCGCACGGTTTACAAAGAAATACAGATATCACAAGTGTGTATACTTACCAATCACACAAGGATATTGAAATAAGAAAAACTTATACTTCAAACTAAACATAGTAAGGAAATTTGGCCAATGAAATAGTGGGTGTTCAAAATGAGGTTCTATTTGGATAAAGACCCGTGGTCTCTTCGTACTCCAAGTACGGTATCTGATCCTAGATCAGTGTGTACACAAAACAAAGATAGAAGATTTTAACTTCTATGAACTGACATCCGATATCCCCCGGGGATAGAGTCATAGGTTCAGGATCGAGTTTGTCCGTAACCTCACAGCGGTCTCAGAGTAGACTTTTGGAGTCTGCTGACGACCGTGTAGGAATGAACTTCGAATCCCGCGGCCGAGCCCCCATTTGAAGGAAGATCGATCATGTGCCGATGTATCGATTCCTTATATATTCATTACCTTATTTGACCTCAGTGTGAAGACCCCTTAGAGCTCCGTGAGAGTGTAACCTCATATGATATGACCAGTAACGAGGACCACAGATACAAGGTTTAACTCTAATTTAATAATGACAAAAACAACATATTTATACATGCCATACGGCGCTGGTTCAATTACATGATTGGTTAATATTTGGTGCAGAGGTAGGGAAATAACAGCATCTAGGTGGGGTGGCTTATACGTCGCCTTATAGGGGAGTGTGTAGTATTCGTTAGTTATGAGAAATCACAGGCTGTACAGTTTCTGAGGAAAGTTACAAAGTACATGATAGCAGGCGAGTACTGGAAACAAGCCAGAACATAACTTCTTGAGATAAGCAGGAACACAAACTATAAGACAGAGAAACAAGATGGCTGATTAACCCTTCACTCTGCACTGCAGGCTTACCCCTTTACCACCATAATGTGGTACAGTACAAGTTTTCATCTGCTGGAGGGGACAGGTATATTCAGGGCAATAGGGAGGTAACAGTGAGATGCAGGGCAGTAGGGAGGTGACAGTGAGACGCAGGGCAGTAGGGAGGTGACAGTGAGACGCAGGGCAGTAGGGAGGTGACAGTGAGACGCAGGGCAGTAGGGAGGTGACAGTGAGACGCAGGGCAGTAGGGAGGGGACAGTGAGACGCAGGGCAGTAGGGAGGGGACAGTGAGACACATGGCAGTAGGGAGGTGACAGTGAGACGCAGGACAGTAGGAAGGTGACAGTGAGACGCAGGGCAGTACGAAGGTGACAGTGAGATGCAGGGCAGTACGAAGGTGACAGTGAGATGCAGGGCAGTAGGGAGAGGACAGTGAGATGCAGGACAGTAGGGAGGTGACAGTGAGATGCAGGGCAGTAGGGAGGGGACAGTGAGACGCAGGGCAGTAGGGAGGGGACAGTGAGATGCAGGGCAGTAGGGAGGGGACAGTGAGACGCAGGGCAGTAGGGAGGGGACAGTGAGACGCAGGTCAGTAGGGAGGGGACAGTGAGATGCAGGGCAGTAGGGAGGGGACAGTGAGACACAGGGCAGTAGGGAGGGGATAGAGAGACCCTAGGTGGAGGGGATAGTGAGATGCTAGGCAGTGGGGAGGGAATAAGGAGACGTTAGGTGGTGGAGAGCGGGTAGAGAGACCCTAGGTGGTGGGGAGAAAGACACTGGGGGATAGGAAGGGGCTGGGGGGATACGGAGACGCTGGACAGCAATTACGCTCGAGTAACCAACACCAATAATCACCAATTACATATTTACATATAATAAATTATTTTACATTATACATACAAGTGGGGTAATCACATTTACATAGACATAAACAAAAACTTTTCCTTACCTCAGACTGCCTGCAGCTGCTCCTCGGAAATCTCCTGGCTGACAGGCTGCCACTATAGAGAGGCTCTCGACTCTCTGGTCATGCTGGCAGACCAGGAGATAATTGCCACCTCAGTCCGCCATTTGCGGTCACTGTGTGTCCTGGCTGGGCCATGGTCATGTCCCCTATTTGCCGCTTAAGTAAAGGTGGCCATGAGGCTCTGCTGGCCAGGCGCGGACACCTCCCTTCTCCCCTCGCGCAACTACCCGGCAGGCATTAGCTGTCCCACGGATCACTCCGCTGGCCGGTGCCAGACATCAGCGTCATCCGGACATCACCCCCCCGGCCGCCGCCGCTACCCGGACTCACCGGACATCCCCTCCCTGACAGCCGTTGCCTGACATCAATGCTGCAGACACCTGGAAACCCCTGCCGGCTGCTGTGCCTGCATCAGCATTCTCCCGCCCCCCCCCCCCCCCCCCGCAGTGTGCGCACACACAGGGTCAGTGACCGCCGGTCATACTGGCGCCAGTCCCGGCTCTACACCACTAGAAAATTATAAATATATATATAAAACATCTGAATGGTGCAGGGGGTAGCATGCTGGACCCGCGGGCCCCCCCAGCCGCCGGGCCCCATAGCAAGTGCACCCCCTGCACCCACTATAGTTACGCCACTGGTTAGGGTCGCCCTTCGCCTAGACCAGGCTGAATCTACAACTGTTTCTGTTACTGACCCTAATACTAAGTGGCCAAGATATTTATCGGTAGTTCCTGAAAGACTACAATCCCTGTCATACCATATTTTATTATAATCTCCTGATATTATTGTAAGAAGAGTGGCCACAAGGAGGGGCTGATGACTAGACCTCTAGGGAAGTGGTCCCAGAAGAACCTTGTGGTGGAAATGGGCCTATGGGAGTTCGGAATTAGAGACTCCCCTAACTTTGGGGAAGGAAGAACTAAAAACCCAAGCCCCACTATTGGGTCACCTTTTCATTTTTGGTAAAGACCCAAAGTATCAATCCCAGATGAACTAGGATTTGACTATACAGCACGCCTGTTTTTTATAAGAAAATTAAGTTATAAAGTAATATAAAAATGAATGCTCAAAAGTTTCTGAAAGATGCAGCAAACTCTAATTTATAACATATCCCTATTCTGCATGTTCATTATTATATCCAATCTGTATTCAGACTTCATATTATTATGTGGATCATTAACCAGTACTCATTGCCTTTTACTAATTGGCCCTTATTCTGGTTCACTCGCAACGGCAAATTCCTACTCAAATGGACAAAACCATATATGCACTGCAGGAGGGGCAGATGTAACTTGTGCAGAGATAATTATTTATTTATTTACAGTTTCTTATATGGCGCAGCATATTTCGTTGCGCTTTACAATTGGAATTTGTTTTGGGTGGGGTTTTACTTCAAAGTGAGATCTATATTGCAGTGTAGAAATAAAGCAGTCATTATTTTCCCTGCACAGAAACAAAATAACTCACCCAAATCTAACTCTACACATGTTACATCTGCCCCACCTGCAGTGCACATGGTTTTGTCCATTTGAAAAGGAATTTGTCTTTGCGAGTTAACCAGAATAAATATACAGATACAGAGTGAGTCCATACCGCATGTCGAAGGTGGAGCCCATGAAGGATGGTTTCAGGGTTTCGGATGCTGTTGCCACGGTATAGGGAGGTAGTGCACTCTGCTCGTCCCAGTACTTGTCTTTTACCATTGGTGGCAGGTTTTGGTACATGTCATCCACAGATAAGAGAGAGACCTATTGGAAGAGAACAAAGGATGAAACCTGCCCTCTGAACAGTACAGGTTTTCTGGATGTTCTGAGGGAAGCATGGATTTAACTAGTATGTTTACCCTTTTAGTCCAATTAATTAGCTGTAGATATATTTAGCACACCTTGGGGTTAATAATGGTTTGCGTACTGTACCCCATGAATGTGTGCTGCTGCATTCACATAAGACATTATACAAATCAATGCTGAGAACATCTGGTTTAGTTCCTTGCAGCATGGATGGTGTAATGGTTATTACTTTATTACACATTCTTGAGGTCTTGGGTTTGATTCCCACAAGGCCCTAATTGTGTGGAGTTTGTATGTTCTCCCTGTGTTTGTGTGGATTTCTTTCCCAAAAAATTAATGATGTATCTATTGTATTCCAATAGTACACTAACCTCCTGTTACAGTAACCATGTCCCCTCACTTTCAGGATTCATGTAATACAGACAGTCTCAATCAGGGCCGTCTTATCAGCATTGAAGACTCTGTGCAAAGATATGTACTGGGGTCCCTACAAACGTTTTCATGGAAATACATAAAACACCATAAATTACCCCTCCTGCAGTCCTGCACCTTCTCTCCTAATGCTTCCGAACAGTGACTGGCTATCAGCACCGTGATAGGTCCAGCCATCCACCAATCAGCATGCTGATAGCCTCTCACTGTCTGGCAGCAGGATGAGAGGCAGGTAGAGAATGCTGCACTCTGATTGGTAGATAGTGCTAGCCATCCACCAATCAGCATGCTGACAGCCATTCACTGTCTGGCAGCAGAGTGAGAGGTTCTGAGTATGTGCAATTCACACTCACAATGGTTGGACTGACAGCATTCTCTACCAGCCTCCCAAAAGAGGTTCTGGATACACAAGCTCACCCCTGCTCAAGTAAGGCCCCTAAAATCGGGGGGCCGTTGGCAGCTGCCCAGTGTGACTATACATTATCGTTCCTGGTCTCAGCATCCCCTCTCTAATTACACATGTGCTACAGACTATCTAGATGTCCACTCATTATCATGACTTGTAATACAGACAGTCCCAGTATCCACTCATTCCAGGAACACATGTAATATGGACAGTCCTACTGCCCCCACTCTCAGGACACAGGTCACATCATTAGGCCCCACCCCAGTGCTTGAAGTGGAAATTTAGAAGTGGGGGTATGCAAAAAATAAGGATGTAATTATGCGCGCGCCGAAGGTGCAGGTGCGCTCGGGGCAAGGTTGCGTGGTCACCTATAAAGGGGCGTGGCCACTCAAAAAGGGGCTTGTCCTGTAGTGTATAAGGGGCAGAGCCATGAGAATGTGGACATCACAGGCCGCTGTGCCGAGCTGCCACTTCTTTGGTGCTTACTGCTGCTAAAACACAGCTGAAGCTACCACCAGGGTGTAACTAGAACATGGGCTCCGTAGCAAAATACTTAAAGTGCCCCACCCAGGGACAATGTCGGGGAGCTAAAGAAGGAGAGACAGCATCAGGAAGAGAAAGAAGGAGGGATAGGGATGGGGAGAGAGGGAGGTCCAGCAATGGGGAAGGTGAGAGCGGCGGGAAGAGATAGGAGGGACAGCGATGGGGTGAGGTGACAGCAATGGGGAGAGAGAATGACGGACAATGATGGGGAGAGAGGGAGACAGCGATGGGGAGAGAGTGAAAGAGGGACAGCAATGGAGAGTGAGAGAGGAGGGACAGCGACAAGGAGAATAAGAAAAAGAGGGACAGCGCCAGGGAGAGCATACATCATGCAGCATACAGCCACTGCTGTGGACCTGGTCATGCGGGTTTCAGACTTATATACTGTCCCTGGGAGACTGGTGGTATCAGGACCTCCCCTAGTAGTACACAGGTACCTTAGTAATAGTGGGCCTTATTTTGGTTCATTCTTTCTGACAAAATCCTTCTTAGATGGACAAAACCATGTGCACTGCAGGGGGGCAGATGTAACATGTGCAGAGAGAATTACATTTGGGTGAGTTATTTTGTTTCTGTGCAGGGTAAATACTGACTGCTTTATTTTTACACTGCAATATAGATCTCACTTTGAAGTAAAACCCCACCCAAATCTAATTCTCTCTGCACATGTTACATCAGCCCCACCTGCACTGCACATGGTTTTGTCCATCTAAGAAGGATTTTGTCAGAAAGAATGAACCAAAATAAGGCCCAGTGTCCGGTGGAAGGCCCAAAATGGCGGCTCACTGAGCTTGTTGTGGACAGCACTGTCCTGGGAGAGCAGTTGTGTCTTGTTGAGACGCTGCAGCGGGGTCAGGAGAGCCAGATCCGGTGCGCCGTGTGGTCCGGGCCTTTGGGAGGACGGGAGTGGAGCCTGACAGGCAGACGGAGGGAGGGATGATGGCAGCTCACACACGATGCTGCAGGGCCGCTGCGGGACGCTCCTACTGCATGCCGGTCTTGGCCACACACCCCACGACGCTACATATAGTAATAGCAGTGTGCAGACACTAGTCTGCACACTCCTATTACTTAAAAAAAAAGTCTCACAGTGGAGAAGTGCCAGTATACCATACCGTTGTATACCGGCCCACTTCGACCACTGCCCCACCCCCATAATTGGAAATGCAACTATCCATGGGTCCTGGGGCAGGAGATGGGGCTGAAATGGTGCAGTTTGTACATTTATACCCACCCGCCTTAGGTGACTACCTACCCATCTTGCCAGCTGCAGCAGTATGGAATATGGAGTGGACCGGCGCTGTAGAAGTTAGTACCATCTCCACGGTAACCCACTTCCTGAATAGAACAAATTAGTAAAAAGCCCTGTGTTCAGTTACTTGTGGTTACTTACGGCTTCATGAATAGTCCCCCCCCCCCCCCCACCCACAGATACTCTGGGGCACATTTACTAAGATGAGAGATTTTAGAAGTGAGAGATGTTGCAACCAATCAGATACTTACCCATGGGCGGATTGGCCCACCGGGAAACCGGGCTATTTCCCGGTGGGCCGGCCCATTTCAGCCATGTAGCGGCCGCTCGTCCCCCCTGGCTGGGCCGCGGACCACCCGACCGCTATCCCCACGGTTAGCGGCCGCGACCACAGCACTTTTGCCCACAACTAAGATGGCCGCGGCCAGCCTCATCCCGTGCATCCCGTGCCTACAACTAAGATGGCCGCGGGAGCGCTGGTGCGCATGCGCGGCCGCACGCAGCAGCTCCCGCGGCCCCTCTGAGCATCAGCGATGCTGTTGAATTGATCCCTCCCCAGCAGGCAGCGCAAGTTTTCAAAACAGGATGGGCGGCAGAATTAATGAGTAGTGTGCAGCGCCGCCCACCCTTCTACTATCCACCCTATAGCAGCAGCAGCAGCCTGGCAGCCACAGCCATACACTGGAAGAGCCAGCCAGGCATGGGCAGAGCCAGGAGCAGTTCTACAGCAAGCCAGCCAGGTATGTAATGTGGGCTGGGGATGGGCATTATATGTTAATGTGCTTGGGAGGGGTGTGTGTACTGTGTAACATGTTAATATGTGTGTGTGTGTGTGTGTGTGTGGGGGGGGGGTGACATGTTCATATGTGCAGGGAGGGGGGGTTGGCATGTAAATGTGTGCTGCTATTGGCTGGCAACCCATCACGGTGTGTGGCATATGTATAATGGGCATCACGGTGTGCGGCATATGTATAATGGGAATCAGAGTGTGCGGTATATGTATAAGGGGCATCACGGTGTGCGGCATATGTATAATGGGCATCACGGTGTGTGGCATATGTATAATGGGCATCACGGTGTGTGGCATATGTATAATGGGCATCACGGTGTGCGGCATATGTATAATGGGCATCACGGTGTGCGGCATATGTATAATGGAGCATCACGGTGTGTGACATATGTATAATGGGCATCACGGTGTGTGGCATATGTATAATGGGCATCACGGTGTGTGGCATATGTATAATGGGCATCACGGTGTGCGGCATATGTATAATGGAGCATCACACTGTGTGGTATATGTATAATGGGCATCAGGGTGTGTGGCATATGTATAATGGGCATCAGGGTGTGTGGCATATGTATAATGGGCATCACGGTGTGTGGCATATGTATAATGGAGCATCACGGTGTGTGACATATGTATAATGGGCATCACGGTGAGCAGCATATGTATAATGGAGCATCACGGTGTGTGACATATGTATAATGGGCATCACGGTGTGTGGCATATGTATAATGGAGTATCACGGTGTGGCATATGTATAATGGGCATCACAGTGTGCGGCATATGTATAATGGGCATCACGGTGTGCGGCATATGTATAATGGCATCAGGGTGTGCGGCATATTATAATGGAGCATCACGGTGTGTGACATATGTATAATGGAGTATCACGGTGTGGCATATGTATAATGGGCATCACAGTGTGCGGCATATGTATAATGGGCATCACGGTGTGCGGCATATGTATAATGGCATCAGGGTGTGCGGCATATTATAATGGAGCATCACGGTGTGTGACATATGTATAATGGGCATCACGGTGAGCAGCATATGTATAATGGAGCATCACGGTGTGTGACATATGTATAATGGGCATCACGGTGTGTGGCATATGTATAATGGAGTATCACGGTGTGGCATATGTATAATGGGCATCACGGTGTGCGGCATATGTATAATGGGCATCACGGTGTGCGGCATATGTATAATGGCATCAGGGTGTGCGGCATATTATAATGGAGCATCACGGTGTGTGACATATGTATAATGGGCATCACGGTGTGTGGCATATGTATAATGGGCATCACGGTGTGTGACATATGTATAATGGGCATCAGGGTGTGCGGCATATGTATAATGGAGCATCACGGTGTGTGACATATGTATAATGGGCATCACGGTGTGTGGCATATGTATAATGGAGTATCACGGTGTGGCATATGTATAATGGGCATCACGGTGTGTGGCATATGTATAATGGAGCATCACGGTGTGTGACATATGTATAATGGGCATCACGGTGAGCAGCATATGTATAATGGAGCATCACGGTGTGTGACATATGTATAATGGGCATCACGGTGTGTGGCATATGTATAATGGAGTATCACGGTGTGGCATATGTATAATGGGCATCACAGTGTGCGGCATATGTATAATGGGCATCACGGTGTGCGGCATATGTATAATGGCATCAGGGTGTGCGGCATATTATAATGGAGCATCACGGTGTGTGACATATGTATAATGGGCATCACGGTGAGCAGCATATGTATAATGGAGCATCACGGTGTGTGACATATGTATAATGGGCATCACGGTGTGTGGCATATGTATAATGGAGTATCACGGTGTGGCATATGTATAATGGGCATCACGGTGTGCGACATATGTATAATGGGCATCACGGTGTGCGGCATATGTATAATGGCATCAGGGTGTGCGGCATATTATAATGGAGCATCACGGTGTGTGACATATGTATAATGGGCATCACGGTGTGTGGCATATGTATAATGGGCATCACGGTGTGTGACATATGTATAATGGGCATCAGGATGTGCGGCATATGTATAATGGAGCATCACGGTGTGTGACATATGTATAATGGGCATCACGGTGTGTGGCATATGTATAATGGAGTATCACGGTGTGGCATATGTATAATGGGCATCAGGGTGTGCGGCATATGTATAATGGGCATCACGGTGTGCGGCATATGTATAATGGCATCAGGGTGTGCGGCATATGTATAATGGGCATCACGGTGTGCGGCATATGTATAATGGGCATAACGGTGTGCGGCATATGTATAATGGGCATCAGGGTGTGCGGCATATGTATAATGGAGCATCACGGTGTGTGACATATGTATAATGGGCATCACGGTGTGTGGCATATGTATAATGGAGTATCACGGTGTGGCATATGTATAATGGGCATCACGGTGTGCGGCATATGTATAATGGGCATCACGGTGTGCGGCATATGTATAATGGGCATCACGGTGTGCGGCATATGTATAATGGGCATCACGGTGTGCGGCATATGTATAATGGGCATCACGGTGTGTGGCATATGTATAATGGGCATCACGGTGTGCGGCATATGTATAATGGAGCATCACACTGTGTGGTATATGTATAATGGGCATCAGGGTGTGTGGCATATGTATAATGGGCATCAGGGTGTGTGGCATATGTATAATGGGCATCACGGTGTGCGGCATATGTATAATGGAGCATCACACTGTGTGGTATATGTATAATGGGCATCAGGGTGTGTGGCATATGTATAATGGGCATCAGGGTGTGTGGCATATGTATAATGGGCATCACGGTGTGCGGCATATGTATAATGGGCATCACGGTGTGTAGCATATGTATAATGGGCATCAGGGTGTGCGGCATATGTATAATGGGCATCACGGTGTGCGGCATATGTATAATGGCATCAGGGTGTGCGGCATATGTATAATGGGCATCACGGTGTGCGGCATATGTATAATGTATATGTATATGCAAAAATGGGGCATGGTGAAATAGGCCACGCCCACACCAATAGGCCACGCCCCCAAAAAATTTGGGCACGCCTGCGGCGCGCAACATCACCCCCACCACCCCCCACCCCCCCGTTTAGGGCTGCTGCGAGATATTTCCCGGGCTGGTTTTATTTCCCAATCCGCCCCTGTACTTACCTACTTACCATGTTTCCAGCGCCTTTTGGATAATATCTAGAATCTGATTGGTTGCTAGGGGCAACATCTCACTTCTAAAAACTCTCACCTTAGTAAATTTACCCCTCCTGATTTCCTGTCACATTTTTGCGATTCATTAATGTTCTTACTTGCAGATTCCTATCAATCAGTCTGTTGGTTTCAAAGTCATCATCGTCTTCTCCAAAGGGATTAATGAGCTGTTCTGCCACCTGCGACAGAGGGTCACGTGTCACGTGCAGTTTTATTATTATTATTATTATTATTATTATTATTACTATTATTATTATTATTATTATTGTTATATTATTCCATTACATTTAAAAAAAAGGCATTCATTTTTTAAATGTATTATTATTAATACATTTTTGGAAATTAAAAAACAGGCGTCCCCATGAAAACAAAAGGTGTTCCCCTGGGGATGCAGGCGGACCATTGCCTGCTGGGGGCAGGCGGCTGATATCACATGACGTTAGCGCCCGCCCCCTCTTCATCGGACTCCGTCGGAAATAAAAGTCAGTTTAGACTGACTTATTTCTGATGGAGAGAGAAATCATTCGATGATCGGTGACCATCGAATGATTTCTCTCCCCTTTGGCTGCATGAGAGGGGATGTGGTCGCATACTGTACATCCCCAGGCATGTTACCGCGGAGATTCAGTGGCAGGGGGGGGGGCAGTTTGGGCATTCGGATGTGCGACGGGTTGGATTAAGCTGCTTGCTAAGCGGTACTGAATCAGGCCCACAATACTATAAAGATACAGCATTTACAAAAACAGTAGACGCCTGGTACAGAGAACATAAGTAATAAAAACTTTTTTAAAGACAAACAGACAAAAACCCAGCTAAAGGTCCCTTGGTGACACAAAAACCACAGGGCCACCTGGTCTCATATATTGAAAAATAATAAAAATAAAAAAGTAAAAAAATAAGGAAATACTAACAGGCCGGGGGGAGGGGGGAAGATTGAGAACCATATGTTGTGAGAAGTGTTCACGGCGTTATTTTGCAGTCAGGAGATGTAATCATGTAATTCATGGAAGCCACAAATGATACGAGCATGCAGGACATTCAGTGAAGGAACCACCAAACATTTCCAATTTTTGTCAATCAAAGATTTGTCTGCATTGCATACATGGACTATAAACTGACTAACAGATATACAGTAACCGGGGCACAAAGTATCGCCACAGAAGTATCACTGGACAGAGGCAGGCCTACCTAGTATACTAGACAACATTGCACTGACCTAGCTCCAAAACACTTTTATAGTTGGAGAAGGCCATAGAGTGTGTAGGAATGAACCTTCCTCATCACAATTACTTCAACAGTAGCTGGAGATGTTGGGAATATGGGACCTTTTTCTGGTTGACTTGCAAAGCTGCAAATTTCTCAGCTTTGCAAGACATTTAAATGCCGTCTGCATCTGCTGACATCAGCTGCCCGCCCCCGGCACCCCCATCATTTCCATGGGAATGCGACACCACCAAGTACCATCTTCAATATAGCTCGTAGTAGGACGTCTCTCTTATGACCATGCTTGTAGAAGTTTTAACAAATCTTGACCTAATGATGGACCTTCCCTCTTCATCAATATGTGTTGAAAGATCTGTGAGATTAGTATTAACTTGTGTATTACCGTGAGGTATTTGTGTTGTAGTAGCTCTCCTGTGGGGCTACCCGGACGCTGGGTCAACTATCATCAGTTGTCCTTTCATGGACAACGTTTGGTAGGCACTAACCGCTGCATACCAGGAACACCCCATCATTTGGAGCATGTGAGAGTCGCCAATTTACATCTACCATACAGAGGCGTAGCGAGCCCGGAGCCGGCGGAGCACACGCTCCGGGCGCAGGAAGCTAGCCTGGCGCCGGAGCTGTGCCGGCACTGCCAGCTCGCCCGCCCGCTCCCCCGCGAGAGACGTGCTGCTGTGGCGGCTATGTAAAATTCACAACACGTCTCCCGCACGCTGGACCGCTAGCCAATGGGCGCTTGCGGTCCAAAAGCCAATCAACTGGTGGCTGCTGGACCGCGAGCGCCTATTGGCTAGCGGTCCAGCGGGAGATATGAATTTTACATAGCAGCAGTGCGCGTCTCTCTCCCGGACACAGCGGGGAGCCAGGAGGAGGGGAGGGAGGGGTGGACGCGACGCAGCACAGCACAGCAGGGGGAGGGGTGAGGTAAGGTGCACCCTCCCACCCTGCTGCATCCACCCTGCATCACCCGCGCACCCACCCACCCTGCTGCACAAACCCACCCACCCTGCTGCAACCAAACACCCACCCAGCTGCACAAACCCACCCTGCTGCACAAACCCACCCACCCTGCTGCACAAACCCAAATGCTCCACAAACCCACCCACCCACCCTGCTGCAACCACCCACCCTGCTGCACAAACTCACCCATCCTGCTGCAAGCAGACACCCACCCACCCTGCTGCACAAACCCACCCACCCTGCTGCAAGCACACACCCACCCACCCTGCTGCACCCACCCACCAACCGTCCCACCCTGCTGCACCCACCCACCCTGCGGCACCAACCCGCCCACCCTGCTGCACCCACCCACCCTGCTGCACTAACCCACCCACCCTGCTGCAAGCACACACCCACCCACCCTGCTGCACCCACCAACCATCCCACCCTGCTGCACCCACTCACCCTGCGGCACCAACCAACCCTCCCAGCCTGCTGCACCCACCCACAGACCCTACTACCCTGCTGCACCCATCCTCCCACCTTGCTGCACAGCGGCCGGGAGCGGGCTGCTGCACAGTTCTGCACCCCTGGGCAACGAGCAAATTCAGTCCCCCTTGGCATCGAGCATGAAGCCCCTTGGCATTGAGCATGAAGCCCCTGGCATTGAGCATCTAGGTAAGTGGCACTTATGTGTCAAATGTGTAATGGGCATTGCGGAGTGTTATATAGTATGCAATGGGCATTGCGGAGTGTTATATAGTATGTCATGGGCATTGCAGAGTGTTATCTAGTATGTCATGGGCATTGCGGTGTGTTATATAGTATGTCATGGGCATTGCGGAGTGTTATATAGTATGTCATGGGCATTGCGGTGTGTTATATAGTATGTCATGGGCATTGCGGAGTGTTATATAGTATGTCATGGGCATTGCGGTGTGTTATATAGTATATCATGGGCATTGCGGAGTGTTATATAGTATGTCATGGGCATTGCGTAGTGTTATATAGTATGTCATGGGCATTGCAGAGTGTTATCTAGTATGTCATGGGCATTGCGTAGTGTTATATAGTATGTCATGGGCATTGCGGTGTGTTATATAGTATGTCATGGGCATTGCGTAGTGTTATATAGTATGTCATGGGCATTGCGGTGTGTTATATAGTATGTCATGGGCATTGCGTAGTGTTATATAGTATGTCATGGGCATTGCGGTGTGTTATATAGTATGTCATGGGCATTGCGGAGTGTTATATAGTATGTCATGGGCATTGCGGAGTGTTATATAGTATGTCATGGGCATCATGTGTGGGCTTATGTGTAATTGGAATTACAAAGTTCACTAAAATGTGCAATGGGCTTTACGGTGTGTGGTATAATGTTGGTCTGTGCCAACTTTTCACTGCGCAGGAGCCTCACCTATGACATATTGGGGGGGAGGGGGGGCGCAAAACATGCCCTTGCTCCGGGCGCCATGGCACCTAACTACACCACTGCTACCATACAGAATTCTCTTGACGGCACCACACTGGCTGTCATCTCAGTTGTTTTCGGAGTATTATTTATTTATTACCAGTGTTTTATATAGTGCACACATATTCTGCAGTGCTTGTTGAGAACCAATTGGCCTACCAGTATATTTTTGGATTGTGGGAGGTAACCCCCTTACAAAAACTCTGTGTTTGCCCCTACTTTCTGTTGGGAGACTTGCACCTAACCTACAGTGCTGATGCTAGGTGGCAAGCCTCCCAACAAACAAATATATTTTAGCATGTTGTTCCTTTATGGATTAGCTGTGTCCATAATACTGTCTTGTACCTATGAGTATTAGCTGAAATTAGGGATGGCCATCGAGCATCGATGATTCAAAATCATTGATGGTTCATGCCCGATGTCGAATACTTTTGCCATCGATGGGGGAGAACCAGATGGTTTCCCTCCATCGATGGAACAGCAAAACGATGTTTTGCTTTTTTTTTTTTTCAAAGTGCCGGGACACAGAGCATAACTTCGCCCCCCGACACCCCCGAAGCCCCGCCCCTGTGTTTTGATTGGCCCACTGGGCAAGCAATCAAACACAATGGCTGACCATCAATATGTAAAAATATCGATGGTCAGCCATTGCATAGTTTAGCATTATAGATGGCCAGTTGCAGAATTGCCATCGATGGCATCCATCGATGGCAATTGCAACGATGGCCATCCCTAGCTGAAATATAAGCTCAGCCCCACCCTGTGTGGAGAATATGAGTCCAGCCCACTGATATCTGAGAGTCAGAAACTTTCACTTTCATTTCTCTCTTCTGCTACCAGCTATGGCGTCTGCTGATCTGAGACGGGAGCTGGACTGTTCTATCTGCCTGAACATTTATACAGATCCTGTCACCCTGAGATGTGGACACAACTTCTGCCGGGCCTGTATTGATCGTGTGCTGGATACACAGGAAGGGACTACAGTATTTACCTGTCCAGAATGCAGAGCAGAGTATCTGGATCGTCCTGCACTAGAGATAAACAGAAAGCTCTGCAATATAGCAGAACGTGTACGCTCTATTCCAGAGGAGGGAACTGGGATGTTCTGCACTTATTGTGTCCACTCTCAAGTACCTGTTCTTAAAGTCTGTCTGAAGTGTGAAGCTTCTCTCTGTGATATACATTGGAGGACACACAACAAGTCAGCAGAACATGTCTTGGTTGATCCCACCACTTCCTTGGAGAAAAGAACATGTTCCCTGCACAAAGAGATCTTGAAGTATTTCTGCACTGAGGACAATGTCTGTATCTGTGTGTCCTGCAGTTTGGCCGGAGAGCATCGGGGGCACATGGTGGAGATGCTGGGTGAGGCCTCTGAGAAGAAGAAGGAGAAACTGAGAAATGTTCTGCAGAAACTGACCACAAATAGAGACGAGACTGAGAAAAGTATCCAGAGTCTGCAGAAACGCAGGGGTGAAGCTCAGAAAAAAGCAGCTGGTTCAACAGAGACAATTACTGCCCTGTTTAGAGACATCAGGCAACAGCTGGAGGACCTAGAGAAGAGAGTGCTGAATGAGATCTCTAAGCAGGAACAGAGTGCTTCACTCTCAGTCTCCGATCTGATTCAGCAGCTGGAAATGAAGAAGGATGAGATTGCCAGGAAGATGTGTCAGATTGAGGAGCTGGGTAACATGTCTGACCCAGTGACTGTCTTACAGGAACCAGACACTGGTGACTTGTATGATACAGAGGAGCCATGTTCCATGACTGATCCAATCACTATTGTCCAAAAACAGGCTAGTGAAGAGAGAGAGGAGGAGATGGTGGTGGAGGGAGACATAGAGGAGAACGAGAAGGAGGGCATTGAGAAGGGGGATTTAGAGGAGGCTGAGCATGGCCAAGTAGGAGACCTGGATGTAGGCCTTATCTCAGGGATTTACAAACATTATCTGATATAATAACAGGAATAAATGTATGTTTCTATGTGCAGACACCAGCAGACATATCACATATCACACAGCGGGTAAAAATATAATTGGTACTTGTTTCCTAGCACGGCCACAATCGCGGGCATCGGGTGTCATTATTAGTGGTATACGACGCGACCGACGCGATGCCCCCGATTTTCCCATTGAAATGCATTGAAAAAAGTCAAAATCGCGTCGGTCGCGTCGTATGTGGCTAAAAAAGGCTTAAATGGTCCAGACGCGATGCCCACGATTTCCCCATAGGAAACAATGTTAAATGGCTCAATGTACCCGCGATGCCCCCGATTTGTCATAGGGAACAATGTTAAATACCTCAATTTCACCAAATCATCATAGGGAACAATGGTAAATGGGCCAGAAAGCCCCAAAAACACCCCAGAACAGTGAAATGTCCCCCCAAAAGTACTTTACGCCACCCCACGATCAACGCGAACCCGAAGCGTGGCGAGCGCAGCGAGCCTGCGAGGGGCGGCGGTACGCGTCCTCCGACCTTTTCATACCCCCACTATCCATGTCGGCGTGGAGTTGAGAATAGAATAGTGTGGCGAGCGCAGCGAGCCACCGCGCCCGAAGCGTGGCGAGCGCAGCGAGCCCCGCGAGGGGACGCGGATACCTTCACAGGTAAACGCGTCCCTTCGCGGGCTTCACAGGTATCCGCGTCCCCTCGCGGGGCTCGCCGCGCTTCGGGCTCGGTGGCTCGCTGCGCTCGCCACACTATTCTATTCTCAACTCCACGCCGGCGTGGATAGTGGGGGTATGAAAAGGTCGGAGGACGCGTACCACCGCCCCTCGCGGGCTCGCTGCGCTCGCCACGCTTCGGGTTCGCGTTGATCGTGGGGTGGCGTAAAGTACTTTTGGGGGGACATTTCACTGTTCAGGGGTGTTTTGGGGGGTTTATGGCCCATTTAACATTGTTCCCTATGATGATTTGGGTAAATTGACCCATTTAACATTGTTTCCTATGGGAAATCGGGGGCATCGTGGCTAAATTGAGGCATTTAACATTGTTCCCTATGGGGAAATCGCGGGCATCGCGTCGCGGCCATCGCACCCGATTTTTTAGTGCTTGCGATGGCCGCGATTTTTCCTCACGATGCCCACGATCATGATCGTTGTGGCCGTGCTAGGAAACAAGTACCATATAATTATATCAGGTGACATGAAAACTGCAGCCAGGTCTTTAATAAAACAGAGTCAGCCAGAGACACCAGAGAGATTCCAGGATGAGCCTCAGGTGTTAAGCACCAGGGGATTCTCCTCAGGGCGACATTACTGGGATGTGGATGACAGTAAGTCAGACACCTGGTGTGTGGGGGTGTGTTATTCTAGTATAGACAGGAGAGGGGATGAGTCACTAATTGGATATAATAACACATCTTGGTGTGTGGATAGGACTTATCATGAGTATTCAGTGGTATATGACAGTGAGATGATCCCATTACCTGGCAGTATTCCCTATGATAGAGTGAGGGTGTATCTGGATTATGAGGCAGGACAGCTGTCCTTTTATTCTGTGTGTGACCTGATCAGACGGAATGGGATCATTCGTCAGACTGCATTTAGGTCTACAGTCATTAGGTCGACCCCACTAGGTCGACTGGCAGGAAGGTCGACCTGACTTAAGGTCGACATGGGCCAAGGTCGACATGACTTAAGGTCGAATTTGCATAAAGGTCGACATGAGGAAGGTCGACTGGTCATAAGGTCGACATGGGTTTTTCACTGTTTTTTTATCCGAATGTCGACACAGTCGACATGGACACAGTTGGCAATGAGAATCGGACCCTCGCATCGCTCGCTTCACTCGCAATGCTTCGGGCACGGTGCCTCGCTGCGCTCGGCACACTATTTTATTCTCCCACCACGCCCTAGTGGATGGTAGGGCATGAAATACCGCCTGTCGGCACATGTCGGCTCAAAAAACAGTGAAAAACCCATGTCGACCTTATGACCAGTCGACCTTCCTCATGTCGACCTTTATGCAAATTCGACCTTAAGTCATGTCGACCTTGGCCCATGTCGACCTTAAGTCAGGTCGACCTTCCTGCCAGTCGACCTAGTGGGGTCGACCTAATGACTGTAGACCTAAGTTCATTCTAATAGATGACCGCATCCCGATCAGACACTTACACACCTACACTGCCACCTTCACTGAGCCCCTGTATGCTGTATTAGGTGTATGGGAAGGGGATTATGTACATTTTTTTGTGTGGATAGCCTGGAGCAGTCAGGGAGAGGAATCTGATTGGTGGGACATTAGTGCACAGAATGATGCAGTGGATACAGAAGTTTTTATGTATATTTATACAGACAATGATGGTGCATGGAATTGGTGTATACTGTAATTGTGTGGGCACTGCAAGTTGTGTATTCAGTGTTTCAGCATCTGTGTGTCATGTCTAACGTTATCTGTTGTTCTATTCCTGACAGGGCAAATATATATCTTTCATAAAGTAATTTGTACCAATCAGCGTAATATTTCTATGTAACTCTATAGTTATGAGTATTCTTCAGTTAATAAATGAGTGTTCTTCAGTTATTTGTTAGTGATGTAACTAATAAAGGTTCCGGAATTTTTCTGGTATCTTGCATTATTGTCTCAGTAGCTGTTGTGGTGCGACAGTCCTGGTTTTTCTGTATGAAGACATAAAACATCTCTATGGTAAAGCGGTCACCTAGAGAAGACCTACCCCGCTTCTGTCAGGGATCGGCATGTGTTGTGGGCACAGGACCGGGAACCAATGACATGCTGGTAACGGGTGTGGCTCAAAGGGTCTACAGTATCTAGGACAACAGTCAAATTACTGTGGAAATATTGACTGTTGACCTATCATCCGTATCCCCTGGTAACAGACTGAAATAAAGTGAGACTGGAGTATATAGGAGTAAATAGGCTGCATTGGAATGGGACGTTACCATCCTTGCTGCCATGTGCCTGCATCACATGTTACATCTGCCCCACCTGCAGTGCACATGGTTTTGTCCATTTTCAGAAAAATTTGTATATCAGATCTGAATAGTGTGTATGAGACTTATGGGCCTGATTCATGTTTGTTAGCAAGCAACTGGGCAAACCCATGATGCACTACAGGTGGGGAAGGTGTGTTGTGCAGAGAGATAAAGCTGTCTAACATTTCTGTGCTGCATGCAAAACTAGCCAGTATTTACCCTGCACAGAACAAATATAAATGTACTTGCTCCCCCTGCAGGGCAGCATGGTTTCTTCCAGACACAGAGTTACTTTATGTTTTTGCTTTCTGTACACCCCTTTCACATCGCACCTCGGACCCCGGTAATTACTGGTTTAACGAAGTGATGACCCAGACTGAGGTGTGGTGTAAGAGCACCAAAGTTTACAACCAGGGTCGCCCATTTTATAATGGGTGGACCTGGCTTTAATGTGAAAGCATTGGACCCGGGTTGGTTCTGGGTTGGACCAGAGATCAAGATCCCAGGTCCGACCCGGCACTGTGATCTGAAAGGGGTATCACAAACATGAATCAGGCCCTTACTGTTATATGGTGGCTGGAGAGATGCAGGGGAAGCAGTATACACACAGGAGATATAGGGAGAGGCCCTATACTGCACTCCCTATGTAATGTGTGGTGCTGCCTTGCTGAGACTTATAGTACCACACACTGGATGTACTAAACTGGAAATACAGTGAAAACCCTGTTATTTTGATATGCAATAAAGACCCCCTGCGAGGGCTTCACCACAGGGAGTTATGCCAGCTCTAGTCGCAATAACCGCATAGAAGCCTTTGGCCGGTTTCACACACTCCGGCTCCTGCTGGACGGTCAAATCCCGCACGGCCAGGAAGCCGTTCCGCACACAGTAGTTGTGAATGGACACTATTGTGTCCATTCACACTGGACGGTCACGGCCCGGCCGCACGGCTGCAGCTGGATCCCGCCACTGGAAGGGACGGCTGCCGGGCTGTGGCCATCCCCTCCATGATAAACTACTGTGTGCGGCACGGCTCCCTGGCCGTGCGGGATTTCACCGTCCGGCAGGAGCCGGAGTGTGTGAAACCGGCCTTTTGGTTTCTTAACGCGTCCCACGTT
This sequence comes from Crinia signifera, assembly GCF_055691185.1. Lineage (NCBI taxonomy): Eukaryota > Metazoa > Chordata > Amphibia > Anura > Myobatrachidae > Crinia > Crinia signifera. The sequence continues at coordinate 156,496,983 of NC_139224.1, forward strand.
CCCTGCGGGCATTTGGAACGGCCAGAAAATGCTTATGTACCCTGGCCGTCGAGAGGGAGGGCAGCTAATGTCATCAGTGGATTCCTTCTTCCCGCGGCCTTTGCAGTCCTGGCTCACTCAGTGCTACGAACAGGCGAAAATAATTTGATGGTGAATGATGTCCCCCCTGTGTGCTCGACTGCATATGCATTCGCACCCGTGCACAGTGGCGGGGAAGTGCAGGGAGCGTGTGTTTGTCAGGGAGGGCGGCTACCTGCTCGCTGGGCTGCGAGTGTTTATAGCAGGTCTGAATCAGGCCCATTATTCAGATTTTGAGGATATCCATGCTTGAGCACAGGTGACATAATTAGTACCTTGGTCAATTTGATTTAATCATCTGGACTCATGCATCGATACATATCCTTAAAACCTGGACTGTAATTTAGGAAACTGCTGTAACTGCATTCACTGCCAGGGAAGAACAAAGCGGGAGCTAGGACCCAGGGAGAGTCAGCTCTTTCCAGTGATCAGGAACACATGAGATGATTGGATAAATCAGATACAACCACTGCACACTGACTGGTGCTGCCAGATAGAGCACTGCAGAGTACTGAGCAGCTGTCCAGGTAAGAGCATACTGGTGTAATGTCAGACTAATGGTGGAAGCAGGAATGGAGAAGCTGGTGGGAGAATTGGCTCATGGAGGTCAGGGTGACTGGCGCTGGCTTACAGAAATAAGTGGGGTGACTTGGGGAACAGGGGTCACATGAGAGCGGTGATTAGGGGGGAGGGGTTCCCTGTAATCTGAGGGTGCCATATAAATAATATGTAACAAAAGTACAGATTGGTGTCTTTATTTATGGAGGTCACTTGCACCAAAGGTTAAAGAGAGCAGGGACAGGAGTAACCTGGGGGTGGGTTTGGTGTGTACGCTGCAATGTGGGAGCCTCCACACTGCTGCTGTGCTGTACAGTTACCTCAGTGTTTCCTACCTGACCCTCTCCATGAGGGAGAACATGCTCTGTTCCTGGTCTTCCCTGGTAATGTATGATTGCCATCACCTGTGGGGAGCTAGGTCATTGATAAGAAAGGTGTTTCACCACAGGTGCTGGTCCCATATATTACCAGGGAAGACCAGGAACAGAGTATTTTCTACCTCATGGAGAGTGTCAGGTAGGCAACGCTGAGGTAACTGTAGTGCCCAATGGAAACCGGCACAAACACAGGGATAACATACAAACTTGTCACCGATAGACCAAGGACTTAAACTCATGACCTTACTGCTAATACTAAGCACTATTGCTGCCCATACGTGCATTTTGGACTAGATCTCAAAAGCATACCCCCAAAATGACCCTCTCCAGGAGGGACACAATGCTCTGTTTCTGGACTTCCATCTAAATGTATGATTATCATCACCTGCGTGGGGATACGGTTGTATTGTCGACAGCACTTAGGTCGACACACATACCTCCCAACATGACCCTCTCCTGGAGGGACACAATGCTCTGCTCCTGCACTTTCTTCTTAATGTAGGATTACCGCCATCTGTGTTGAACAGGTTAATTGATAAGAAAGGTGCTTTAACACAGGTGATGGCAATCATACATTAGGAGGGAAGTGCAGGAGCAGAACAATGTGTCCCTACTGGAGAAGGAAATGTTGGGGGGGTATGGACACATCGTTAGGTCGGAAGGTCAACATGGTTATTTGTACTGTTTTTGAGCCGACATGTGCCGACAGGCCGTTTTTCATGCCCTACCATCCACTAGGGCAGGGCTGGGCAACACCGGCCCTCCAGATGTTAGTGAACTACACATCCCAGGATGCTTTGCATTAGTTTGGCTATGTGGCCATGCTGAAACTGATGCAAGGCATGCTGGGATGTGTAGTTCATCAACATCTGGAGGGCCGGTGTTGCCCAGCCCTGCACTAGGGCGTGGTTGGAGAATAAAATAGTGTGCCCAAAGCATCGCTAGCGTAGTGAGCGGCTGCGGTTGACTTCCAACTGTGTCCATGTCGACATTCAGGTAAAAAAAAAAACCATGTCGACCTAGACACATGTCAACCTAATGACTGTTGCCCTAAGTGCTGTCGACAGTACGATCCGCATCCACCTGGTGATGTCAATCAAACATTCCGAGGGAAGCCCAGGAGCAGAGCATTGTGCCCCTCCTGGCATGGATCATGTTGGTATGATAACAGTACCTGCTGCACATACTTTTTGTACCTTGCGATATGATGTACATGGGAGCCACATCACAAGGTAAAATAGCACCGTGTGCGAACAGGACAGCCAACTGGCAGTTCACCATGCCCGCTCGCACCAAGTGTCTGCACATGCGCAGATGCTCAACATTGCTCAACCGTGCGAACACACGGGGGATCGCACAGACCAGAATGAGGGCGACTGTGTAGACAAAATTATTGGACATTGAAGGTAAATGGATGAATGTATTTTGCAGGTCCTCCAGGTGCAGCCACCACTGCAGACTCCCTTCTTTGCACACGGCCTACAAGTTCCTGGACAACAGCCGGTGGTAGGATTTGCCGTTTTGTCTTTTAGTACAGCTGCTAACTGTGACATTGAAGAAGGTCGAGTCGGCCTAGAACGCACCTGTCTCTTTAATTCAAACTCATGGGTCGATCCTATTAGGTCCGAAGGGTGCGAGGTGCCATTTTGGTGCCATTTTCATCTGTGTAAATGTCGGCAACGGCACCCGATTCAGCCCGATCTCACACTCTTCGCTGGGCCGAATTCGCTTACCATTGCTTATAACCCGATGGAGGTACGAGCACTTTTAAGCGAATTCAGCCCGCTGTATAGTACGCCCAGTGTCGTGATGATTCGCACTCGCGAATCATCCGCACCAAATAGGATCGACCCCACAGTGGGGTTAAAATCTGGATTCTGAGCTGGCCAGTTCTTTGCGAGTTATCGCATTTTCTGTATATGAGTCCAGCGTCACCATGGAAACTTTAAAGGTGGCATTGTCGTAGAACTACCGCAATGTAGGGAGCACAGAGTTATAGAGAACATCTCTATACTACTTAGAGGTAATGTGACCAGGGATATTTGTGGGCCAGAAAGCCCCGGAACACCATTACTGAAGCTCTTTTCAAAATGACATCATCAGTAACGGCTTCTGGGACCTCTGCAACCTGCCCTGCTGTCTGTCTCCTCTGCCGGGCGAAGTGACGGCTGCCGATTCCCTTTTGAGGGAATGGGAGGAGAGCACACTGTGTCCTTGTGACTGGGCCATCAGTCAATCAGAGCTCACGGGCTGTCAGCCAAGCAGGAGCCGGCCCGCGAACTTTGATTGGCTGACGGTCCAGTCACAGGGACACAGTGAGGGGAAGGACAGACGCGTGATGCGGCGGAGGAGACAGACAGCAGGGGGTCCACTCCCCAACAGCAGCAGCAGTGAGTTGCACTGCTGCTGGGAAATTCTTACACATTGGGGGCATATGTGTTTCTGGCACTGTGGGGGCATACATGGCACCGTGGGAGCATATGTGTATCTGGCACTATTGGGGGCATATGTGTATAACACCCCCATTTTCATTGGCCGCACCCCATGTGGCTACACCCATTTTTTGGTCGCACACAGTACCGCTGAGGTTTTTTTTTTTTTTAGACTTGCACCAGTGGCTTGGGGGGGGGGGGGGCATTGTTCTTCTGGCACTGCTGGGGGCATTACGTTTCTGGCATTACTGCGGGTATTGGGGCATTGTGTAACTGGCACTACAGGTGTCATGTGTGTGTATATATGGCATTACTTGTGGCATAATGTGTATATATGGCACTGCTGAGGGCATTATGTTTAAAAAATAAATAAAGTAGTTTATGCAACAGTTGATGCCCTGCCTTGGTAGCTCTGCCCACTTCTGCCCCACCCACAGTTCCTGAACCTACTTTCTTACAAAAATAGCACTGAATGTGACCATGCAGTATAACTAGTGGACCTATGCCCCACAGCATAACCCCACCACCTCCATTCTATACTGTAGGAACTGTACACTCTTCTGGTAATCGTCAAACACCTCCTCCTGATCTTCAAAGTGATTTGTCACTCATAACACTGGCTGCCATTGGTCCACTATCCAGTGTTTGCACTCTTTACACCATCTTAAGTGCTGCGCTGCATTCTTCTTTGTGAATAGAGCAGCTGCTCACCCATAATATCCAAGTACATGGCCTCCCTACAAAATGTTCCTGTCGAAACCAACACATTAGTGGCCATTTGGAAGTTGTATGCATGTGGTAACCCCTGGTTAGCACTCTCTGGTCCATGGGTTGCAGTTGTGGTTGGCCGAGGTCTTCCAGGGCGAAGTGCATTCCGGCAATGACCGCTCCCCTTACACATATTAATCACAAAAGCCCCAGTGGATTAAGGGACCTTCATAACATCCACAATACTTCTCACACACATGCCTCCGATCAGCCATCCTACATCGATCCCCTTTCAAACTCATTTAGCTTCTTCCAGAAATCCATTCCGTTAGCAGTTGATCTAATCGGAGCCCAGCTACCCGTTTATAACTTTACGAAAATGTGACGATAGCTGTCATTTTCACAATATTTTTAAACTCCTAAATAGGTCCATATAATCCATACATGTTTAATTATTAAAAATAATTATTGAAGAATGATTTTACTGTAATTTGGTTAAGAAGCTTTTGCATAATCCCCCTAAAGTACATTTTTCTATATGTTGTCCCTTTATGGATTAGCTGTGCCTAGTGTTACCACCTTTGTGTTGAGAGATTCCCGGACACTGCCCCGCCCCTTCACCCACCTTATGTGTTTTTTTTTTTTTTTTTTTACCTTTTGTGAAATCATTCTTGTTTGTGCACACCATAATGCCAGTTACATGTTACATCACACACAGTAATGCCCATTACACGTTCTGCTACACACCGTGATGCCCATTACATGTTACGCCATACACCGCAGTGGCTATTACACATTAAGTTTTTTGTAAATGAAGGACCCAGGTGGAGATATATTAAGCTTTGGAGAGAGGGAATGTGGAAATGTTGTCCAAATCCACCAATCCGCTTCTGTCAATTCTAGTACACTGTATGAAATGCCTTAAGCCGATTGGTTATTTTGGGAAACTTCTACACTTCATCTCTCTACAATGCTTGGTACATCTCCCTTCCTGTTTTGAGAATATGGGGGGAATCCAATCTTGCACTTTATGGTGGCAGGATCTCGCTCAAAGTTGTTCACTACCCCATAGGGTAGAGAGCACTTTTGGGTGAACAGGGAGGCAAAATGGAATGGCAATTGGCTTTCGCCTATGAGACTTCTGATTTCTGAGTGTCTTGGGGCGGGATGTATTAATATACATCTCCGCCCAGCCGCTGCAATACTACCGCATATGTACTAACATATGTGGCTAGCATCGGAGTGTGGTGACTGAGACCCCCGCAATACCTGTAATGTGGTTTGCGGGGGTCTCCGTCACATCCCGGTGGCTGTCAGTGTCCCCGGCATCTCCTCCTCCCCCTGCAGTCGGATGTCCTCCCGGCTGTGACACCTGCCGGGGGAGGAGATCGATCGAGGACAGGAGGGGGGCTCGCGCGGATGGCGGGCTGCGGGCGGTGACAGAAGCCCATAGGCTTCTATAGGGTATCGCCACCAAAAGGTGGCGATACCCTGCCCGGCGGAGACGGGGCGGACGTGTAATGGTACATAGGAAAATGCAATAAAACTCCAGTTTTACCGCATTTTCCCTTTAGTACATCCCACCCTTAGACTTTAATTTTCATTTCTCTCTTCTGCTACCAGCGATGGCGTCTGCTGATCTGAGACGGGAGCTGGACTGTTCCATCTGCCTGAACATTTATACAGATCCTGTCATCCTGAGATGTGGACACAACTTCTGCCGGGCCTGTATTGATCGTGTGCTGGATACACAGGAAGGGACTATAGTTTTTACCTGTCCAGAATGCAGAGCAGAGTATCTGGATCGTCCTGCACTAGAGATAAACAGAAAGCTCTGCAATATAGCAGAACGTGTACGCTCTATTCCACAGGAAGGAACTGGGATGTTCTGCTCTTATTGTGTCCACTCTCAAGTACCTGTTCTTAAAGTCTGTCTGAAGTGTGAAGCTTCTCTCTGTGATATACATTGGAGGACACACAACAAGTCAGCAGAACATGTCTTGGTTGATCCCACCACTTCCTTGGAGAAAAGAACATGTTCCCTGCATAAAGAGATCTTGAAGTATTTCTGCACTGAGGACAATGTCTGTATCTGTGTGTCCTGCAGTTTGGCCGGAGAGCATCGGGGGCACATGGTGGAGATGCTGGGTGAGGCCTCTGAGAAGAAGAAGGAGAAACTGAGAAATGTTCTGCAGAAACTGACCACAAATAGAGACGAGACTGAGAAAAGTATCCAGAGTCTGCAGAAACGCAGGGGTGAAGCTCAGAAAAAAGCAGCTGGTTCAACTGAGACAATCGCTGCCCTGTTTAGAGACATCAAGCGACAGTTGGAGGACCTAGAGAAGAGAGTGCTGAATGAGATCTCTAGGCAGGAAGAGAATGTTTCACTCTCAGTCTCCGATCTGATTCAACAGCTGGAAATGAAGAAGGATGAGATTGCCAGGAAGATGTGTCAGATTGAGGAGCTGTGTAACATGTCTGACCCAATGACTGTCTTACAGGAACCCGCCACAGGTGACTTGTATGATACAGAGGAGCCATGTTGTATGACTGATCCAATGGCTATTAACCAAAAACAGGATAGTGAAGAGAGCGAGGAGGAGAAGGTGGTGGAGGGAGCCACTGAGGAGAACAACGAGAAGGAGGGCATTGAGAAGGACGATGCAGAGGAGGCTGAAAGTTATAATGAGCATGACCATAAAGTGGGAGATCTGGATGTGGGTCTCCTCTCAGGGAAATTACAAACATTATCTGATATAATAACAGGAATAAATGTATGTTTCTATTTGCAGACACCAACAGACATATCACTGGATGTAAACACAGCAGGTAATGATATACTTATCTCAGAAGACATGAAATTTGTATTCACATCTTCAATAGAAGATGATCAGCCAGAGACAGCAGAGAGATTCCAGGATTATCCTCAGGTGTTAAGCACCAGGGGATTCTCCTCAGGGCGACATTATTGGGATGTGGACGTCAGTAAGTCAGTCACCTGGTGTGTGGGGGTGTGTTATCCCAGTATAGACAGGAGAGGGGAGCAGTCACAAATTGGATGGAATAACAAGTCTTGGTGTTTGGATAGGACTTATGATGAGTATTCAGTGATACATGATGGGAAGGAGATCCCGTTACCTGGCAGTATTCCCTATGCTAGAGTGAGGGTGTATCTGGATTATGAGGCAGGACAGCTGTCCTTTTATTCTTTGTGTGACATGATCAGACACTTAGACACCTACACTGCCACCTTCACTGAGCCCCTTCATGCTGCATTAGGTGTATGGGACGAGGGTTCTGTACAGATATGTGTGGATAGCCTGGGGTAGTCAGGGAGAGGAATCTGATTGGTGGGACATTAGTGCACAGAATGATACAGAAGTACAGTGTATATATATATATATGGAATCGGTACATCTGTCAGAATGAACTTAGGTCTACAGTCATTAGGTCGACTCCATTAGGTCGACTGGCAGGAAGGTCGACCTGATTTAAGGTCGACATGGGCCAAGGTCGACATGACTTAAGGTCGAATTTGCATAAAGTTCGACATGAGGAAGGTCGACAGGTCATAAGGTCGACATGGGTTTTTCCTTGTTTTTTGAGCCGAATGTCGACACAGTCGACATGGACACAGTTGGCAATGAGAATCGGACCCTCGCATCGCTCGCTTCGCTCGCAATGCATTGGGCACGGTGGCTCGCTTCGCTCGCCACAGCTTTAATAACCTCCTCCACGCCCTAGTGGATGGTAGGGCATGAAATACCGCCTGTCGGCACATGTTGGCTCAAAAAACAGTGAAAAGCCCCATGCCGACCTTATGACCAGTCGACCTTCCTCATGTTGACCTTTATGCAAATTCGACCTAAAGTCATGTTGCCCTTGGGCCATGTCAACCTTAAATCAGGTCGACCTTCCTGCCAGTTGACCTAGTGGGGTTGACCTAATGACTGTAGACCTAAGTTCATTCTAATAGATGACCGCTTCCCATATATATATATATATATATATATATATATATATATATATATATATATATATATATATATATATATATATATATATATAGAAATAGGGGTGCGCTTGATGTACCACTTAGTGGCTATACATACAATAAGTAAAAAACGTATTTTTCATAAAAGCAGAACAGCATTTATTATAGGTTCATCCAACAGTAAAAGAATCTTTCATTTGTTCAGAATTTTTCAGAAGTGTGCCACATACACTGTGAATCCGCGGCCCCGATTCACAGTGTATGTGGCACACTTCTGAAAAATTCTGAACAAATGAAAGATTCTTTTACTGTTGGATGAACCTATAATAAATGCTGTTCTGCTTTTATGAAAAATACGTTTTTTACTTATTGTATGTATAGCCACTAAGTGGTACATCAAGCGCACCCCTATTTCTTTTTCTATTTCTTTCCCCCCCGTACCTTCACTGACAGCAGGGTACTATAGAGGTGCTGCTCTCCTAAGCGCATTATAGGGGCCACTTATCTATCTATCTATCTATCTATCCATACAGACAGTGAGTCTGGTGCAGGGAATTGGTGTATAATTGTGTGGGCACTGCAAGTTGTGTATTCAATGTTCCAGCAGCTGTGTCATGTCCAACATTATCTGTTGTTCTATTCCTGACAGGGCAAATATGTATCAGTCATACAGCCATGTGTATCAAACAGCATAATATTTCTATGTAACTCTATAGTTATGAGTATTCTTCAGTTAATAAATGAGTATTCTTCATTTATTTATTAGTGATGTAACTAATAAAGGTTCCGGAATGTTTCTGGTATCTTGCATTATTGTCTCAGTAGCTGTTGTGGTGCGACAGTCCTGGTTTTTCTGTATGAAGCCATAAAACATCTCTATGGTAAAGCGGTCACCTAGAGAAGACCTTCCCCGCTTCTGTCAGGGATCGGCATGTGTTGTGGGCACAGGACTGGGGAACCAATGACATGCTGGTAACGGGTGTGGCTCAAAGGGTCTACAGTATCTAGGTCGACAGTCAATAGACCGTCAAATTACCATCGACATATTGACTGTTGACCTATTATCTGTATCCTCTGGTAACAGACTGAAATTAAGTGAGACTGGACTGGAGTATATAGGCTGCATTGGAATGGGACATTACCATCATTGCTGCCATTTGCCTGCGTCACGGGGAGGGGAGGGGGGTGGTGGTGTTATCGATGGTGTTATCGATGGCATCTATGTGCAGGCTGTTAACGATATTGAGCATACACACTACATGATATTATAAACAATATCGTTCAGAAGGACCAACATTATTGATTATGGTTTATAATATTACTTAGTGTGTATGGGGCTTATGGGCCTGATTCATGTTTTTTAGCAACCGGGCAAACCCATGATGCACTGCAGGTGGGGAAGGTGTGTTGTGCAGAGAGATAAAGCGGTCTAACATTTGTGTGCTGCATGCAAAACCAGCCAGTATTTACCCTGCACAGAACAAATATAAATGTACTTGCTCCCCCTGCAGGGCAACATGGTTTCTTCCAGACAGTTACATTATGTTTTTGCTTTCTGTATACCCCTTTCACATCGCACCTCGGACCCGGGTAATTACTGGGTTGATGACGTGACAACCCAGGTTGAGGTGTGGTGTGAAAACACCAAAGTTTACAACCTGGGTCACCCTTTTTATAATGGGCGGACCTGGGTTTAATGTTAAAGCATTGGACCTGGGTTGGTTCTGGATTGGACCAGAGATCAAGATCCCTGGTCCGACTCGGCATTGCCATGTGAAAGGGGTATCCCAAACATGAATCAGGCCCTTACTGTTATATGGTGGCTGGAGAGCTGCAGGGGAAGCAGTATACACACAGGAGATAGGGAGAGGCCCTATACTGCACTCCCATTGTGTGGCACTATAAGTCTCAGCAAGGCAGCACGCCTTCGCCCGGCGCTGGATTTCGTGAGGCTTTAAATAGCGGCTGCCGTGCCCGCCATCTTCACTCCAGTCTAGTAGTGGGTTGGGAGAGGGTGTGTTGGTGCTGCTGCTGGGGCTTAAACTTGAGTTTGACCTTGAACGCAATATTTTTTATTCGCTGGGGCTGTCTCTCAATGCTGCTGTGTAGTCTAACTGTGTACTTGTAGTACTACTGTCTCCTCTGTGCGGTCTACCTCTGGTGCTGTAATATTATATCTAATAATTCATTAGGTACTTGTGTATTTTGGCGGCGCCCTCGATGTCCATCACGCAATGTTTTAATCGCATCGCATGCCATGCACCCGATGGCATGCAATGCAACGCGATTTTTGCCCCCTATGCGATGAAAGATTGTATAAGCACCCTAAAGGGTGCTTTTAACCCCTTCCTGACACAGCATGTTTTTGCCTTCCTGACAGAGCCCTTTTTTTCAAATCTGACATGTATCACTTAAGTGGGGATAACTTTTTTTTTGCTTTTACTTATCCCAGTGATTTTGAGATTGTTTTCTCGTGACACATTGTACTTCAAATTAGTGGTAAATTTGGGTCGATACAGTCTGTGTTTTTTTGTGAAAAATACCAAAATGTTGTAAAAAAATGGAAAATTTAGCAATTTGCAAAATGTTAAATTTTCTGCTTGTGAGACAAATAATCATACCACTCAAAATAGTTAATAACTAACATAGACCATATGTCTACTTTATGTTTCCATCATTATTTCAACTTCCTTTTAATTTTTTTGGACACTAGGAGGCTTACAATATGAATAGCAAATTTTCAAGAAAATTTCAAACACTGATTTTTTTTTTTTTAGGGACCAGTTCAGTTCTGATGTGACTTTGAGGGACTTGTATGTGAGACACCCCCATAAATGATGCCATTTCAAAAACTGCACCCCTCACAGTATTCAAAACAGCATTTTGGAAGTTTGTTAACCCTTTAGGTGTTTCACAGGAATTAAAACAAAGTGTAGGTGAAATTTCAAAATTTCATTTTTTTTGCAGATTTGCAATTTTAATACATTTTTCTAAGGAACACAGTAGATTTTACTAGAGAAATGTGACTAAAAATTGATTCCCCCAATTCTTTTGTTTTCATAAATATCCTATTTGTGGCCCTAGTGTGCACGTTGACCAAACCACAGGCTTCATAATAGAAGGAGCACCTACTTGATTTTGGAGCCTCCTTTTTATGAGATTATTTTTTAGGCACCATGTAGGTTTCTAGGCACCATAAGATGCTAAAAGTTAGGAACCCCCCCACAAGTGACCCCATTTTGCAAACTACACCCCTCAGGGAATTCATCTAGGGGTATAGTGTACATTTCAAACCCCCAGGGGTTTCACCAATTGTGGTCCAACTGGGCAGTGAAAATGAAAATAATTTTTTTACACAAAAATGCAGTTCTGGCTCCAAATTTTTCATTTTCACAAGGAATGAAGGAGACAAAGCACCCCAAAATCTGTGCCCCAATTTCTCCCGAGTACGGCAATGCCTCACATGTGACCAAAAAATACCATTTGGGTGCATGGCAGGACTCAGAAGGGAAGGAGTGATTTTTGGATTTTGCAGCTCAGATTCTGGTGGAATGTTGGTGGGTGCTATGTTGCATTAGCAAGACCCCCGAAGCACCAATACAGTGGAACCCCCCCACAAGTGACCCCATTTTGCAAACTACACCCCTCAGGGAATTCATCTAGGGGTATAGTGTACATTTCAAAACCCCAGGGGTTTCACCAATTTTGATACAACTGGGCTGTGCAAATGAAAAATTACATTTTTTACACAAAAATGCAGTTCTGGCTCAATTTTTCATTTTCACAAGGAATGAAGGAGACAAAGCACCCCAAAATCTGTGCCCCAATTTCTCCCGAGTATGGCAATGCCTCACATGTGACCAAAAAATACCAGTTGGGTGCATGGCAGGACTCAGAAGGGAAGGAGTGATTTTTGGATTTTGCAGCTCAGATTCTGGTGGAATTTTGGTGGGTGCTATGTCGCATTAGCAAGACCCCCGAAGCACCAATACAGTGGAACCCCCCCACAAGTGACCCCATTTTGCAAACTACACCCCTCAGGGAATTAATCTAGGGGTATAGTGTACATTTCAAACCCCCAGGGGTTTCACCAATTTTGATACAACTGGGCTGTGCAAATGAAAAATTACATTTTTTACACAAAAATGCAGTTCTGGCTCAATTTTTCATTTTCACAAGGAATGAAGGAGACAAAGCACCCCAAAATCTGTGCCCCAATTTCTCCCGAGTACGGCAATGCCTCACATGTGACCAAAAAATACCAGTTGGGTGCATGGCAGGACTCAGAAGGGAAGGAGTGATTTTTGGATTTTGCAGCTCAGATTCTGGTGGAATTTTGGTGGGTGCTATGTCGCATTAGCAAGACCCCCGAAGCACCAATACAGTGGAACCCCCCCACAAGTGACCCCATTTTGCAAACTACACCCCTCAGGGAATTCAACTAGGGGTATAGTGTACATTTCAAACCCCCAGGGGTTTCACCAATTGTGGTACAACTGGGCAGTGAAAATGAAAAATTACATTTTTTTTACACAAAAATGCAGTTCTGGCTCAAAATTTTTCATTTTCACAAGGAATGAAGCAGACAAAGCACCCCAAAATCTGTGCCCCAATTTCTCCCGAGTACGGCAATGCCTCATGTGTGACCAAAAAATGGCAGGACTCAGAAGGGAAGGAGTGATATTTGGATTTTGCAGCACAGATTCTGGTGGAATGTTGGTGGGTGCTATGTCGCATTAGCAAGACCCCCAAAGCACCAATACAGTGGAACCCCCCACAAGTGACCCCATTTTGCAAACTACACCCCTCAGGGAATTCATCTAGGGGTATAGTGTACATTTCAAACCCCCAGGGGTTTCACCAATTTTGATACAACTGGGCAGTGAAAATGAAAAATTACATTTTTTTTACATAAAAATGCAGTTCTGGCTCAAAATTTTTCATTTTCAGAAGGTATGAAGGAGAAAAAGCACCCCAAAATCTGTGCCCCAATTTCTCCCGAGTACGGCAATGCCTCACATATGACCAAAAAATACCAGTTGGGTGCATGGCAGGACTCAGAAGGGAAGGAGTGATTTTTGGATTTTGCGGCTCAGATTCTGGTGGAATGAATGGTGGGTGCTATGTGGCATTCGCAAGACCCCCGAAGCACGGTGAAATTATGAACCTAATAATCCATAGATGTGCGGTATATTTTAAAACACTCCTTTATACATAGGCCGGGTTTGTCGGGGCAAGTGTCACACTGGAAAATAGTTTGCTTTCTTATTCCCTTTTTATAGCAAACTTTGCACCTTTTTTGTGTCCTGCCCTTTTTTCCAGTGGAGGGGATTTCATCAGGAAAATGCTGCCCTGGTACAATACGGGGGCCAGTACTAGAAGTACTGGGGCCCTCTGCCTGCTGGTTCCCAAATATTAGGCCCTTTATGACTTCCTCTTGAAAGTGCATAAATGTCCCCCTCTGGCTGGTAGAACGGAATAGCACGTAAGCGTTATACAGTGCCATCTGGATGATATACACGGCCAGCTTCTTGTACCAGATTTTTGTTTTCCGCAGGGCACTGTACGGCTTCAGTACCTGATCTGAAAGATCCACTCCGCCCATGTACCTATTGTAATCCAGGATACAATTAGGTTTTGAGGTGTGGGTACTGGTACCTCGTACAGGGACGGAGGTGGTACTGTCTCCTTGAATTGTTGTCAGTATAAGGACATCCCTCTTGTCCTTATATTTGACCAACAACATATTTTCGGTGCATATTCCCCTGCTTTCACCCCTTCTCATTACTTGGGCAATGTGCGTTTTTGGGAGGCCTCTTTGGTTCTTGCGCACAGTACCGCAAGCTGCTGTACCTCTTGAACCAAGGGCCTTAAACAGGGGGATGCTGGTGTAAAAGTTATCCACATAGAGGTGATAACCTTTATCCAGGAAGGGGTGCACTAAATCCCAGACAATTTTTCCACTAACACCTACGAGGGAGGCGGTTCAATTCTTGAATCCTTCCCTTCATATACCCTAAACCTGTGGGTGTACCCTGAGGTGCTTTCACACAGCTTATACATTTTTATGCCATACCTTGCCCTCTTACTGGGAAGGTACTGGTGGAATTTAACCCTTCCTTTAAAATGTATAAGGGACTCGTCTATGCAAATGAATTTATCTGGGATGTACATCTCTTCAAATTTGGCACTGAAGTGATCAATGACCGGCCTGACTTTGAATAGCCGGTCAAAGGTGGGATCATCTCTGGGTGGGCACTGTGCATTATCGTTGTAATGCAAAAATTTAAGGATTAACTCAAAACGAGTCCGGGTCATGGCCATACGGTAAAGTGGGGTGCTGTACAGAACATCTGTACTCCAATATTGCCTAATTTCTGGCTTTTTTACTATGCCCATATGAAACACCAGACCCCAAAACGTCATCATCTCTACTGCATCTACAGGGGTCCACCTAGCAAATGATGACGTGGGGTTTTAAGCAATAAACTGGTGGGCATATAAATTAGTTTGGTCCACCATTAAATTTATAAAATCATCAGAGAACAATAATTTGAAAAAGTCAATTTCTCTGAGACCTGTGGAATCAAATTGGATTCCTGGGATGGCCAAAAACTCAGGAACCTGGGGCTCAAAATTGTCTGGTGGTGGGGTCCATAAGAGATCAATTATTGGGGGGGGGGGTCTCAGCTGCTCTACGGGGGCGTCTTTGAGGGGGTCCCTCATCACTAGAGGAGGAAGAGGAGCTTAAGATGAATCCTTCAAATTCCCCGCTTGCCTCACTGGCTGTGTCAGAGTCAGAGGCAAGCATGGCATATGCCTCCTCCGCTGAATACATTCTTCTGGATGACTGGGATGACATTTGGGATGCCATTTTTATTTTTGTGTTTCTGGTAGTGAAATGTTTCAACACGTGTATAGTGTAGGGGGGGTACAAACTTTATTTCAATGTAGTATGTAGTATGTAGTGTGTAGTGTGTATGTAGTGCAGAAAAAAAAAAAAAAAAAAAAAGGTCCTGCGCCAAAAATTGAGCACAGATGTTGGTCAGTAACGTCCGTCACTGAACAGCGCTCAAAGGCAACAGGAATTTGATCAAAAAAATTTGATCAAAAAAAATTAAAAAAATACCCCACAGCACCCTCAAAAAAAAAAAAAAAAAAGGTGATCAGTGATGCGACACTGATTACCAGTGAGGGGCAGCAGGTGCACAACCTTTGGTGCAACTGACAGTGCAACTGGCAGGTATATATAAAAAAAAAACCTCTGCACCCCCAAAAAGTTGCTGATCACCTCAGATATAGTGATCAGCACAAAAGGGGGGGGCAGCAGACACAAAATATAGCACTCTCTGTCACTATCTCTCTCTATCTCTCTCTATCTCTCACTATCTATCACTCTGACACTGCAGCAGCAGCACTGACAGTTATATATATAAAAAATAACCCCTGCACCCCCAAAAAGTTGCTGGGGGTGCACAAAAGGGGGGCAGCCGACACAAAATATAGCACTCTCTATCACTATCTCTCTCTATCTATCACTCTATGACACTGCAGCAGCAGCACTGACAGTTATATGTATAAAAAAATAACCCCTGCACCCCCAAAAAGTTGCTGGGGGTGCACAAAAGGGGGGCAGCAGACACAAAATATAGCACTTTCTATCACTATCTCTCTCTATCTCTCTATCTCTCACTATCTATCACTCTATGACACTGCAGCAGCAGCACTGACAGGTATATATATAAAAAAAAAAACCTGCGCCCCCAAAAAGTTGCTGATCAGTTAATTTATACTGATCCGCACAAAAGGGGGGGGCAGCAGTCAGTTGCACACGCAGTACAGCTGTATATATATATAAAAAATATATAGCACAATCTGTCACTATCTCTCTATCTCTCTCTATCTATAACTCTATCACACTGCAGCAGCACAAAATATAGCACTCTCTGTCACTAGCCCTCTCTATCTCTCTCTCTCTCTCTATCTCTCTCTATCTATAACTCGAACACACTGCAGCAGCACAACACAGCACAGCACAACACAGGAAGTCACAAGAAGTAACAAGATCCAGGAACGCTACAAGCAGTGATCAGGTAAGTGTTTGCAAGGATCAGGTCAGTATATCGCGGCAGATAGGCACGGTGACCGCACTGCACGCAATTCCAGACCGGAATGGCGTCTGCAGTGCAGTCACCGTTAGTTTAAATCACCCTCCATGGCTGTGATTGGTTCGTCGGTCCGACGAACCAATCACGGCCTTTGGGGGCGGGTTGGGTGAGGTGGGGTGACACCAGTGTCACCCTTACACCCCGTGGTGATTGGTGCTGTACTTTACAGCACCAATCACCACCGATCCCTGTGTCACCGGCGAACGTTATTCGCCGGTGACACAGAAAACGCTGTAATTGGCTGTTCACACTGAACAGCCAATCACAGCGATCGCCGACGGGGGGGCGGCATCGCAGCCCCCCCTGGGCATGCAGGGACATGTCTGCTGTCAGGGACAGCAGACATGTTTAAACTGTCACCGCGTCTATAGACGCGGTGACAGTTTAAAGCCATGACGTACATTTACGCCATGTGTCGGGAAGTACATCCCGGCCATGACGTAAATGTACGTCAAATGTCGGGAAGGGGTTAAGCACCCTAATGGGTGCTTACAATGTTAAATGCACCCCCACGCCACCCCCCACTATAAACGTGAACCCGAAGCGTGGCGAGCGCAGCGAGCCCGCGAGGGGCGGCAACAACGCGTCCTCCGACCTTTTCATACCCCCACTATCCACGTTGGCGTGGAGTTGAGAATAGAAAGTGTGGCGAGCGCAGCGAGCCCGAAGCGTGGCGAGCGCACGCGGATACCTTCACAGGTATCGGAGTCCCCTCGCGGGCTTCACAGGTATCCGCATGCGCTCGCCACGCTTCTGGCTCGGTGGCTCGCTGCGCTCGCCATACTCTCTATTCTCAACTCCACGACGACGTGGATAGTGGGGGTATGAAAAGGTCAGAGGACGTGTACCGTCGCCCCTCTGCGCTCGCCACGCTTCGGGTTCATGTTTATAGTGGGGGGTGGCGTGGGGGTGCATTTAACATTGTAAGCACCCATTAGGGTGCTTATACAATGTTTAATCGCATCGCATTGTATGCCATATACAATGTCATACAATTTTAAAATTGTATGACATTGTACAATATCGCGCGATCTCGCGTCGCATCGCATACCATCGCATGCCTTATGGTATGCGATGGGCGCCGCCAAAATACACAAGTACCATTCATTATATTATATAGTCCACTGCTGCTGCCTGCACTAAATCTGTCAGTATAATTTAGTTACTCAGTCCACTGTTGCCACTGGCAGTGCTACTGCCTAAGTGTACATACTAGGCTGCTATATCTAATTTAATTAAAAAATAATACTTGTGGGGCGTGGCTACGGCGGCAAGCGGGTAGGAAGTGTGCTGTTGGAGCTCCCCGGCCACCCATCCTTATAACTCATCCTGAGTCTGGGTAACGATGCCTATCACGTCCCAGCTGCTGCCTTGGTGTCTGCTACATCCCGCAAGCTGCCCGTGACCCTGCACGACCGACCCCGGGGCCGGCGGAACCTGGCGAATACCTGCCGCCTGTTCTCTGCCTCAGCCTCTGCACATCCAGCTGGACGCGCCTCCTGTCTCCGACGCCGAGCGGGTGGGTGAGTGCCGGGGATCGGGGAAAGAGTTGGCCTGTGATCCCTGGCTGCCGCATGGTGGTCCCCTCTCCTCCAGCTCCTCGATCCTGGTGCCCGTATAGTGAGCCTGGCCTGCTGGGTTGGAGGTTCTCTGGAGCTCCGGCGGCCATCTTGGGAGCTGCATGGAAGTACAGCACTCAGTGGAAAAAAAAGCACATAGTACAAATACAGCACTGTGACACGCAGCTGCCTCACCTCCATAGCCTGTGGACTGTTTTGTGCTGGCAGTGTTCTTTTGACACCCATCACTATATATATATATATATATATATATATATATTGTGGTGGATGGCCCTGTGACTGGTGGCACGTTACATGTCTGGACCTGGTGGGGGCTGACTGGAGTGCACATTCCCTCCTTTTACATAGGCTGCACTTCTTCATAGATTCAGGCCTATCACTTCCTGCTAGTGACTGAGTGTGTGTTCCAGCTCGTGCACAGACAACCTTGTGCGCCTAAATTTATTAATCATGGTGAAACAACACCACCACAATACTGCTGCAGTGAAGCTCGCAAAGTTCACAAGGGGCCCCGAAACACAGAACTCGTCTGCCTCCAATGTGGACAGCCCGCCTGGTCCTGGAGAACCGGTTGGTCAGCATGAGCCCACTAATGTTGCTCCACCTGTTTCTGACCCCTTTCAACAGGTTTTGGAGGCTATTGCTAACAGCGAAAAGAGGCTGTCGGACAAAATTGAAAAAGTACAGTGTGATTTATCGTTGCTTAGACAAGATGTGCAACGTATCCGTGAACGTGTGGGGGAAGTGGAGACACGCGTATCTACAGTGGAAGATGGCGTTAACCCCATGAAGACCACGGTCTCTACCCTGTCACAACAAGTTGTGAATATACAGAGTAAACTCATGGACATGGAGGGCCGCTTGAGAAGAAACAACATGAGGTTTGTTGGCCTACCAGAGAAGGAGGAGGGTTCCTCACCCGAATCCTTTTTGGAGGCCTGGCTTGTGGAATTATTTGGGAAAGACTCCTTTACTCCTCAGTTTGTGGTGTAACGGGCCCATAGGATTCCCACTCGTCCACTTCCCCCGGGGGCCCCTCCCAGGACATTTATTGCTAAATTTCTGCATTACAACGATCGGGACACGGTTCTTAGGCTGAACCGCACCAAGGGTCCTATGAGTAGAAATGGTGTGACGGTCTCTCTACATTTCCGGACTTCACCATGGAGGTGCAAAAGGAACGGGCCTTGTTTGTGCCAGTGAAGCGTAGGCTGCGTGACCTGAATCTACCTTACTCTATGCTGTTCCCGGCCAGGCTGCGAGTGGTGGTGGACGGTGAAACAAAGTTCTTCAGCAGCCCTCGTGAAGCGGCGTCCTGGCTGGACCGCTTCGCACCTGATGCTAGGCAGTTGGCACCTAACTGACCCATCAATTATCTGGTGTGACGACTATGTGTTTAATACCCCGGGAAGTTCTACAGTATCCCTTTGGCCTATAGTTTAATATCATCTGTCTATCGCTCAGTAACTCCGGTACTGTCAGCGATACACTAACATTGTGACATATTCCTATATAATGTATAGCTGTTGTATCTATCTATATGTACGGGGCATGTATCCAGAATGGGTGTTAGGCCTCTTTGTAGGTGTGTTGCTGTGGATTCGAATAGTACTACATATGGCCGGGGAGTTCCCCTGCTTAGCATTGGTAGTTATTACTTGATAGCTCTTAAAGGGATATTCCGGTTCTCTCTCTCTATATCCCTGGTTTTGTTTTTTTTCTATAGTTCAATTGGTTTATGGAGATAAGTACTGTATGCCGCAGTTCGGGAAGGTATACGGGGTGGGGGTATGTTGTAATGGGTTGTTTATGTCTTTATTGTACTATTTCTTTCTTTCTTTTTCTCCTTTCTTTCTTTCTCCTACCAGCAGCAGGGGACACTGCAGTATTCACGTGTGGGATAGAGTGGGTGCATTGGTGGAGTCGGCACTTTAAGTGAAAATTTGAATGTGGCTGGCTCCTCCCCCCTCTATTCCCACCCGGACCCCAGTCTTAGAAAAAGTGCCGGAGGAGTCGGTACTCCAGGCACTGTCTCCTGAGGAGACTAGGCTTTTGTTTATTTTATTTTTGTTTTTTTACAAGTTTGTGTGTAGCACAGGCAGCACCGCGGATAGGGTCTGCCTGTGTCGAGTAGGAGCTCTGGAGAGGCTGGTCGACACTGCTTGCAGTGTTCCTCCAGTTCTCAGCCACCGGAGCGTCGGCTCCGGGGACCCGCCGCAGCTGCTTGCGGCTTGCGTTACGGGTCCACGGCAGTTCCCCCCGTTCCAGAGCGGTGTTGGAGGCGCTAGGCGCCGGGAGAGGGGGCGGCCAGGTTGGCGCGCTGGCTGAGCAGCTCGCGCCGGGTTTTCGTGTGCGATGACGTCACCGCTCCCCGCCGGCAGCGCGCTGAAGACGCGAGTGGCTTGTGGGAGGAACTTCTCTGCACAGTCGCCATTGCTGTCGGCGTGCGGGTGAGCGGTGCGGCTGCAAGGAGGAGAGTCTGCAGACCCGGTCCTCTGGTTCCTGCGAGGCTACTGAGCGCTACCTTCCTACGCTACAGGGGTACTGTAAGTAGTGGAAGGGTTGTTTAACACACACACACATATCGGGAGGGTTGTGGCTGCTCCCTCCCTGTGGACACCCGGGCCCTGGGCTGCAAATTGGTATTCAGGGCTATCTTGTGTCTGTTTGAACTGGTGTGTGGGTGTGTTTGAGTGTCCTAATTTGTTACTATTTGGTATACATTATAGGACTGTGGGCAGTTATGGCTGGAAAAACTTCTTCCAAGGCTGCAGTTAAATTGTATTCTTGTAAAACCTGCAAGGGGCAATACACCCAGCATGTGAAGGGTGTTTCTCTCTGTGAGCAGTGTTATGCTGTGGCAAAATCTTCTGCTCCTGTTTTGTCCCCTCAGCCTCCGCAGATTGCTGTGGATCCTTTTCAAAATGTATTAGCAGGTTTGACTGCTGAATTGATGGCGTCTAGAAAGGATAGGGAGTTGTTACAATCTCAGCTCACTAGGCTTGCTTCGTCTGAACCAAGTTGGGCAAAGACGCTTATCAATTCAGTAGATTCTCTGTCACAGTCCTTAGCGGAATCTGTGCAGAAAAAGATCCCTTCGCCAGCCGTGGTTAAGAGAAAGGCGCCGGCTGCTTTATATTTGCCTCAGGATGAGGATGAGGATGAAGGTTTTGAATTTCTTGAGGAGGGGGAGGTGCTTGCAACTCAGGACCCTCCAGAGACTGATCTTGATGAAGAGGAGGCTCAGGGAGTGGATGGTCTCATTAGGGCTGTTAGAACTACCCTTAATTTAGAGGAGACACAAGTCCCTCCCCAGGTGTCTATCTTTGGACGGACTCAAAAGAAGCCTCTGTATTTTCCAGATTCTGCGGAGCTGGACAACCCGTTGCTTGATATTTGGAAAGTTCCAGACAAGAAATTTCAGATTTCTTCTCGGATTAAGTCGTTGTATCCGTTTAATCCAGAGTCCAGGGGAAGGTGGGAGATTCCCCCGTCTCCTGATGTTTCTCTGTCTAGGCTCTCTAAGAAGACCACGCTTCCGGTTCCAGGGGCGGTTTCCCTTAAGGAGGCTCCGGATCGCAGGTTGGACACTACTTTAAAAACTATTTTCACTACTGCGGGGGTATTACTGAGACCGGCGATGGCCTCCGCCTGGGTGGCTAGGGCCATGGAGGTGTGGTCTACTCAGCTTATCTCAGGTCTGGAGCAGGACTCTCCTAGGGAGGATTTGTTATCCTTGGCGGAGTGCATCAAGGATGCATCGACGTATATCGGAGAGGCATCTTCGGATGTGGCGTCTCTAGGTGCTAGAGTTTCTGCCTCAGCTGTGGTGGCCAGGCGTACAGTTTGGTTGAGGTCTTGGCAAGCAGAAGCGGAGACCAAGAAAGCAGTGGAAGCGTTGCCGTTTGCAGGGGAGACGTTGTTCGGGTCTGAGCTGGATAAGCTCATATCTCAGGCCACAGGGGGTAAATCAGCTTTTTTACCATCCTCTGCTCCGGCTCCAAAGAGGCAGTTCATGGGGCCTTCCTTTCGGGCCTTTCGTGGTTCCTCCAGTGGTCGAGGTAGATCCAGAGGAGGTTTTTCCTCTTTCAGAGGGCGCAGGGGTAGAGGGGCAAGAGTTGCTCCAGCCGCCTCTGCCGCTGTTAGAAGACAGGATCCCAAGCCCACGGACAAGCCAGTGGCATGACGGGCTCGCAGCTCACGTGGGGAGTCCCACTGTGGGTGCGCGTCTGCTGCTGTTTGTCGAAATGTGGAAGACCCATTGCAGAGATGCGTGGGTATTGGACATAATATCGCAAGGATACAAGCTGCAAACTCGAGGAAACAAAACAGGCTCTTTTTGGAGCAGTTCAAGGTCTTCTGGATTCAGGAGTAGTTATTCCAGTTCCGGCTCACGAGCAGGGAAGGGGTTTCTACTCAAGCGTTTTTGTGGTGCCCAAGCCGGACGGCTCGGTGCGACCAATTTTGAATTTAAAAGATCTAAATCTGTACATTTGCTATCAGAGATTCAAGATGGAGTCCATTCGGTCAGTAGTGGCGTCCCTGGAGGGCGGAGAATTTTTGATGTCGCTAGATATAAAGGACGCATATCTGCACGTTCCCATATGGGTCCCGCACCAGAGGTTTTTGAGGTTCGCAATAAACGATTGCCACTACCAATTCAGGGCTCTGCCGTTTGGCCTGTCATCGGCGCCCAGAGTGTTTACCAAGATTATGGCGTGCATGGTTGCAGCTCTCAGACTCAGGGGTATTACAATTATCCCGTACTTAGACGACTTGTTGATCAAGGCTACAAGCCGGGAAAAGTTGGTCGAGGATGCTTTGGTCACATGCAGATTCTTGACAGATCTTGGTTGGGTCCTAAATTTCAGGAAATCACATTTAACTCCGTCCAAAAGATTAAAGTTCCTGGGACTCATCTTGGATACAGAGAACGAGACTGTTTCGCTTCCCATGGAAAAGATCACAGCCATACAAAGGATGGTTCGTCAGGTCCTCGCTACTCGCAGAGTGTCGGCTCACGTTTGCACTCGTTTACTGGGCATGATGGTGGCCGCGTTCGAGGCTCTACCCTATGGTCGGTTTCATACCAGAACTTTCCAGGGAAACCTTCTGTCCCAGTGGTCAGGGTCCCATTTGCAGATCCACAAGAAGATTCTTTTGTCCAGGGAAGCACGGCTGTCTCTAAATTGGTGGCTGTCCACTCAACATCTGTTGAGGGGCCGCAGTTTCAAGCCCTGCGACTGGACCATTCTATCGACGGATGCCAGCTTGACAGGTTGGGGGGCGGTGACCCTAAACCATACCTTTCAAGGAAGGTGGTCCATGCAAGAGGCGAAGTTGTCCATAAATGTGTTGGAGCTCAGGGCCATCAGACTGGCGTTGTTCCAGGCCCACGGCTTGATCAGGGGCCGTTCGATTATGGTACAATCGGACAATGCGACGGCTGTCGCATATATAAACCGCCAGGGGGGAACCAAGAGCAGGGCAGCAATGAAGGAGGTTCGGCCAATTCTAGAATGGGCGGAGGCCTTTGCCCTCAATTTCTCAGCAGTGTTCATTCCGGGGGTGGAGAACTGGCAGGCGGACTATCTCAGTCGCCAGGATTTTCACCCAGGAGAATGGGCCTTGAATCCGGAGGTTTTCGATATGATAACTCGGAGATGGGGCACTCCCCAGATGGACATGATGGCATCCAGGCTGAATCACAGACTTCCCCTCTACTGTGCCAGGTCGAGGGATCCAGCAGCGGTGGCGGTGGACGCCTTATCAATCCCTTGGGATTTCGAGCTGATCTATGTTTTTCCCCCGTTTCCTTTGATACCGAGGGTTCTCAAGCAGATAAAAAAGGGATCAGCGTCTGTAATAATGATAGCTCCAGATTGGCCGAGACGGGCCTGGTACTCGGATCTGAAGGGTCTACAGGCAGACGTTCCGTGGCGTCTACCTCTCAGGGAAGATCTGTTGCAGCAAGGACCATTCGCCTACCCAGGCTTGATGCAGCTGCGTTTGACGGCGTGGCTATTGAGGCCGACCTGTTAAAAAGGAGGGGAATCCCGGCGTCGGTGGTTCCCACCATGCTAAAGGCTAGGAAGGAGGTCACCTCTGCACATTATCACAGGATCTGGAGGGCTTATGTGGCATGGTGCCAACAGAAGAAGGTGGAAAGAGCGGTCTTTCGACTTTCTCGGTTTTTGGAGTTCCTCCAGTCGGGTTTGGACAGGGGGCTGCGTTGGAGCTCTCTTAAGGTCCAGGTTTCGGCATTATCGATTTTCTTTAACCGTAAATTGGCACTTATTCCAGAAGTGCAGACCTTTTTGAAGGGGGTCCTGCGGCTGCAGTCCCCTTTCATTCCACCGTTTGAGCCTTGGGACCTGAATTTGATCTTGAAGTTCCTGAAGTCTGACTTATTTGAGCCTCTCGAGGGAGCGGATCTCAAGTATTTATCTTTGAAGACGGTTATGCTTCTGGCCCTTGCTTCGGCCAGGAGGGTTTCAGAACTGGGGGCGTTGCTTTGTCACCCTCCGTTTCTGGTTTTTCATAGAGACCGAGCAGAACTTAGGACTAAACCTAATTTCCTTCCGAAGGTGGTCTCAAGGTTCCATGTGAATCAGCCGATTGTGGTCCCGGTTCTGTCAGGCTCCGCGGAGTCATTGGACGTGGTAAGGGCGTTACGTGTCTATGTGGACAGAACGGCGTCTTTTAGGAAGACTGAGAGTTTGTTTGTTCTCTATGGTGCAGAAAGGAAGGGATGGCCGGCATCTAAACAATCTTTGGCCAGGTGGTTGTGCTTGACTATTAAGGAGGCGTACGCGAGGGCTCGTATGCAGGTTCCGTCACGCATTTCTGCACACTCTACTAGATCGGTCAGCACCTCGTGGGCGGCAGCCCGAGGGGTATCTATTTCGCAGGTTTGCAGAGCTGCCACCTGGGTGGGCTCCAACACCTTTGCGAAGTTTTACAGATTTGACAGGTTTGCCAGAGAGGAGTCATCTTTTGGCAGAGCTGTTTTGCAGGATCCTCAGCGCTCGCCCTCCCGGGTGTAGTGCTTTGGTATTATCCCACACGTGAATACTGCAGTGTCCCCTGCTGCTGGTAGGAGAAATAAGGAATTTGGTACTTACCGGTAATTCCCTTTCTCCGAAGCAGCAGGGGACACTGCACGCCCTCCCAGCGCTGAGTTTGGGTTTTGTTTTTTTCCTGCCGTAGCTGTTCAGCAGTCCTGTTTGATTTCAGTTTTTAGCGGGCTTGTTAAATTTAAGTCTGTTGACAGATTTATGTGTTGTGAATCGAATGATTGTTGTCATTAATGTTGGTTTTGTTGTAAGTAGGTTCCTTCGGTGGTCTACCTCTAACTCTCTCGGACACGGTTTTTCTAAGACTGGGGTCCGGGTGGGAATAGAGGGGGGAGGAGCCAGCCACATTCAAATTTTCACTTAAAGTGCCGACTCCACCAATGCACCCACTCTATCCCACACGTGAATACTGCAGTGTCCCCTGCTGCTTCGGAGAAAGGGAATTACCGGTAAGTACCAAATTCCTTATTTTTCTCCTATCTATCATGCAACTGGTATTAACATGTTACGGCTATGTGTATGGTTGGCTGGGTTGGTGGAAATGTTGTATCACGCGGTCTGGAGCGGCTGCCTACTAAATGTTTATCCTCAACGTTATATGTTTTGCTTCTACTCTAAATGACGCACCTTACTATACTAACTTGGAACATACGTGGGATTAATGACAGAGTCAAGTGCTCCCTGGTGCTTCGGTTGGTTAGAAAGTATAATTCAGATATCACTTGCTTGGTAGAGACCCACTTGGAGGGTAACAGGTTACTTTCACTGCGTAGGCCCTGGGTGGCATGGGTCTATCATGCTTCCCATACCACTCATTCTAGGGGGTTTCAATACTAATTAAAAAATCAGTGAATCTCCATTAAAACAGACGCCTTGGGCAGATACGTATTTCTAAATTGTAGGCTCTATTCACAGCCCTTTTTCCCTCCTCCCTTCAACTACGAGGTCTTGAGTCAAGCGGCTACCTTTGTAGCTCAGTCACCCGATACACCTGTCATATGTCTCGGGGACTTCAACAATCGAATGAACCGTGGCCTGGCCGCCTGGATAGGTGGCGGCCTCCCGGCTCTGCCTCTCCAGGTGACCGACCCTCAACCTTTGCCAATTATATTTTGTCGCTTGGCCTGCGGGATGCTTGGCGTATTAAAAACCCAGACGCCACCCAATTCTCTTGTTTTTTCTAAAGCACATCACTCATTTTCGCGAATTGACCTTGCCCTTGTCTCGCCCTCGGTTTTACCCAGGCTCACGGATATCTGCTACAAGGCGAGAGGAGTGTCGGACCAGTCCCCCCTTGTGTTAACAGCCAGCAGCTAATCTTTCTATCACTTGTAGTCACAGCACTGTACTCAGTCTACAGAGGTAGTACATCTTAGCTGCCACAGCACTGAGATCAGGAAAATGCATTGTAAACTGAAACGGATCACCTTTTTGGGATTGGCGCATCATTCGTTCTTTAATGGGATCCGTTCAAAAGATCCGGTTCGTTCGCGGACGACCCATCTCTATACTGAGCAGCTGTCCAGGTAAGAGCATACTGGGGTAATGTCAGACTAATGGTGGAGGCAGGAATAAAGAAGCTGGTGGGAGAATTGGCTCATGGAGGTCAGGGAGACCGGTGCTGGCTTACAGAAATAAGTGGGGTGACTTGGGGAACAGGGGTCACATGAGAGTGGTGATTAGGGGGAAGGAGTTACCTGTAATCTGAGGGTGCCAAATAAATAATATGTAACAAAAGTACAGAAAGGTGTCTTTATTTATGGTCACTTGCACCAAGGGTTAAATACAATTAAGACCGGAATTATCAGAGGGGTGGAGGTTTCAGCATATTTTGCACCGCGGCCACCATACACGCACGTGCTGCTGACAGGTTTATTTATTTTAAACTCTGCAGCAGCCTCCTGCCTGAACAAGACACCCCCGGAACGCCAGACTCTGCTTTCTGCAGCTTGTAGTGTCCGGTCTGGCATTCTGGGCCTTACCATCCCAGTGGGCATAGAGGGAGAATAGATTAGTGTGCTGAGCGCACTGTGCCCGAAGTATGGTGAGCACATCAGGCCATGTATCTTATACATAGGGTGGCCAATCCCGGGATCGGCGGGATCCCGGGATTTGGCCCGCAAAACACCGGGATTTCAATCCCGAGATTGATATATCCAATCCCGGGATTTCGGGATTAGACTGTGCATGTGCAGTCTAATGCCGGGCAGCGTCTGAGCATCGCTCAGACGCTGCCCGTCTTCCCCTGTACCCAGCAGCACGGCCCTGTGCAGCGTGATGAGGTCATAGGTCACGCTGCGCAGGACGCACAGACACACTAAGTGTCCTGAACGTGCACTGCTGGCTGGCTCCCGGAGACCCCGCCTACCCACCCGGCTCACGGAGAACTCTCTCCCCCACCTGGCTTCCTGCCTGCTCCTGTCCCGACTCCTGGACATGCTGGCTGTCTCCCGGAGACCCTGCCTACCCACCCGGCTCCCTGCTCCCAGAGACCCCTCCCGGCACCCCGCCCACCGGCAACATCACCATGCCCAGCCACCCACCGGGCTCCATGTAAGTAAACATGCGGGGCCTTTTTTTTTTTTTAGGGAAGCCAATCCCGGGATTGAGCATTTTTCATTCCCAAATCCCAGGATTAAAAAAAAAAATGCCCCGGGATTGGCTTCCCTACTTACACATATTGATTTTCCATGTCAACATTTTACTTGTGTTGTTACTTTTGTCACTGTCTAACTAATGCATGTCTTAAGGTCCCTATACGTTAGTACGACTTGACCCGGCAACTCCCCCAGGAGGGGTCACACGTGATTAGACACTTCATGTGCCAAGTTTTGCATGCGATTTATCACATGCAACTCCTGGGGAGCCGCAGGCGGAGGGAGCGGGGCACGGCAGTGGGCAGAGGATGTCCATGACCAGAGAGCCAGGCGGAGGGAGCAGGGGGGCTGGCGAAGGGAATCTGGGCAGGGGAAGCCGCTGCTGGGCAGCACCAGCGGGAGCACTTGAAAAAAAAAGCCCATACAAATGAATGGGCATCCTCTCTCAGCCAATCGCCCACCCTGTCGTCCCCCGCCCGGCTCCAGGCTGCACATAAGATTTAGCAAATCTTATGTGCAGCCTGTTCGACCTTCCGACTCCAATCCAATGTGCATCGGGTCGGACAGGATGTCTATATGTGCAATTTGGGCCGATTTCACAGCCTGATTCATTCAAATCAGGTGAAATCATGCCCAAATCACATTGCGTATGGGGGCCTTATATTTTGTCACTGTCTAACTATTGCATGTCTAACTTTTGGTGTCGATATCTAGTGACTGTCTGAATAGACAATGAGGTAGATGTATTAAAATAATGGGTACTTGTTTCCTAGCACGGCGCCCATCGGGTCCCATCGCATACCTTAAGTTAAGGTATGCGATGGGACCCGACCGACCCGATTTCGGGCTTTTTTGCGGCTTTCCCGACAATTGTAAAATCGGATCCATCGCATGCCATTATAATGGCATACAATGCGACCAATGCAATGGACCCGATTTTACATAGGAACCAATGTTAAATGGCCCACCATACCCGATTTTTTATTGTATACCCACCCTGATGGGTAATTTGTATGTCAAATGCCCCCCCATTGTTAACGCCACCCCACGATGAACGCCAACCCGAAGCATGGCGAGCGCAGCGGTACGTGTCCTACGACCTTTTCATACCCCCACTATCCACGTCGGCGTGGAGTTGACTTTTTGTAGTGTGGCAAGCCACCGAGCCCGAAGCGTGGCGTGCCCCGCGAGGGGACGCGTAATACCTGTGAAGTAATGCGCGTCCGCTCGCCATGCTTCGGGCTCGGTGGCTCGCTGCGCTTGCCACACTATATAAAATCAACTCCACGCCGACGTGGATAGTGGGGGTATGAAAAGGTCGTAGGACACGTACCGCTGCGCTCGCCACGCTTCAGGTTGACGTTCATCGTGGGGTGGCGTTAACAATGGAGGGGCATTTGACCCATCAGGGTGGGTATACAATGAAAATTGGGGTCTGGGGGCATTTAACATTGGTTCCAATGTAAAAAAATCGGGTCGGTTGCGTCGCATGCGATTTGATCGACCCGATGGCTTACAATTAAAATCGGTGGCGCCGTGCTAGGAAACAAATAACAAATAATGACTTGTCTTGGTAGTGGGAATAGGACATGCTAGCCCTGGGCCAGTGTAGGAGCCAGGCGGCTTAATGGGCAATATACGTCACCTGCGCTGCTAATTACTGGAGGATTGAAGGCGACAGCCGCGCTGAGCGGTAATTGGTGGGCTGCCGCTAGCGCATATTAGGTCTGCTGGTAATTCCTTAAAAAAGAAAAAAAGTTATCCCCCTAGTTAAGTAGCAGTAAGTGCAGTATTTGCACTTAATGCTAGTTCATACATTAGCCGCATTGTCTGTGAGCTATACCACACCCCTCTGTCAGACAGCTTGCACGTCCCCATCAGCAACGCGGTGAGGAGCAGCTTCCCTGCCCGTGTAGGGAGAGGGGCAGAGAGCTGCTACAGGCTCCGACAGAATGGGGGCAAGAGAGTCTAGTGCGCACGCGCCCCCTTCTGTCGGACAATGGCAGCTGGCAGGAGCGATGATAGAATCGCCAGGAGCAGCCCCATCTGTATATGCTTCTGTAATTACATACATGATGACATAAACAACATTTGTGAGGTTTCATACAAAGCAAAAATAAAAAAAAACTTGATTTAGTTAATGTTATCATACAGTATGTACCCGGAGTATTCATAAGGGGTTCAGCCACTGGCAGTGTCCCTAATGTGATTTCAACGCCGCAGGGGCTTGCTGCCCCTGATGGCGAATGCAAATTTTTTTAAAAATTTTTTAATATATATTCATGTAAGATTACTTTCCAGTTCACCTTAAAAAGATGTCGAATGCAAAACGGTGCATCATGGCGAAAATCATGCTGAAAGCAGTTCTCCATCCTAGCATTGAATACACTCTCTGCAAATCCCAGTGAAAACCCCATTGAAATACACCAGCGATTTGCAGCCAGCATGAAACGGAGAACTGGCCGGCATTCACTGTTCGCTTTCGGCGAACAGTGAACATTAAATAGGGTAAATCAGATTTTCAGTGAAAAAGATTCACCGCAAGGAGTGAAAACAGCCGTAAAAAATCCGGTGAGCCAAATCAGATGAAGGGACTCCCAGGAACCTGTCGGGGAAGTTCAAGAAAAATTAGGTTCGGCATGCCCTTCAGACAAGTTGGACTAGTGTATGGGGGCCTTTACACATTAAATGCAAGATATCAGAAAAGTTTTGGAACCTTTATTAACTACATTACTAACAAATAACTGAAGAATACTCATTGGGATTTACAGTTGCATAGAAATATTACGCTGTTTGATACACATGACTGTATGACTGATGCATATTTGCCCTGTCAGGAATAGAACAACAGATAACATTGGACATGACACACAGCTGCTGGAACACTGAATACACAACTTGCAGTGCCCACATAATTATACACCAATTCCCTGCACCAGACTCACTGTCTGTATATACATATATACATCTGTATCCACTGCATCATTCTACGCACTAATGTCCCACCAATCAGATTCCTCTCCCTGACTGCTCCAGGCTATCCACACATATCTGTACAGAACCCTCTTCCCATACACCTAATGCAGCATGTAAGGGCTCAGTGAAGGTGGCAGTGTAGGTGTGTAAGTGTCTGATCATGTCACACAAAGAATAAAAGGACATCTGTCCTGCCTCATAATCCAGATACACCCTCACTATAGCATAGGGAATACTGGCAGGTAATGGGATTGCATCACCATCATGTTTCACTGAATACTCATCATAAGTCCTATCCAAGCACCAAGACTTGTTATTACATCCAATTTGTGCCTGATCCCCTCTCCTGTCTGCACTGGGATAACACATCCCCACAATCCAGCCTTCTGACTTATGGATATCCACATCCCAGTAATGTCGACCTGAGGAGAATCCCCTCGTGCCTAACACCTGAGGATAATCCTGGAATCTCTCTGGTGTCTCTGGCTGACTATGTTCTATCGAAGATGAGGATACAGTTTTCATGTCACCTGATATAAGTATATAATCACCCGCTGTGTTTACATCCAGTGATATGTCTGCTGGTGTCTGCACATAGAAACATACATTTATTCCTGTTATTATATCAGATAATGTTTGTAATTTCACTGATACGAGACCCACATCCAGATCTCCTACTTTATGGACATGCTCATTATTTTTCTGACTCTCCTCTCTATTCTCCTTCTTAGTGATCTCCTCCCCCTCCTCATTCTGCTGAGTATTCCCCTCCTTCTCCTCTTCATTACTCCCCTCTTCATTATCCTGTTTTTGGTCAATAGCCATTGGATCAGTCATGAAACATGGCTCCTCTGTATTATACAAGTCACCAGTGTCTGGTTCCTGTAAGACAGTCATTAGATCAGACATGTTACACAGCTCCTCAATCTGACACATCTTCCGGGGAAACTGATCCTTCTTCATTTCCAGCTGCTGAATCAGATCGGAGACTGATTGTAAAACACTCTCTTCCTGCCTAGAGATCTCAGTCAGCACTCTCTTCTCTAGGTCCTCCAACTGTCTCCTGATGTCTCTAAACATGGTAACGATTGTCTCTGTTAAACCAGCTGCATTTTTCTGATCTTCACACCTGCGTTTCTGCAGACTCTGGATATTTAGATCAGTCCCTTTTCTTTTTCTGGTCAGTTTCTGCAGAACATTTCTCAATTTCTCCTTCTTCTTCTCAAAGGCCTCATCCAGCATCTCCCCCATGTGCCCCCGATGCTCTCCAACCAAAAGGCAGGACACACAGATACAGACATTGTCCTCAGTGCAGAAATACTTGAAGATCTCTTTATGGAGGGAACATGTTCTCTTCTCCAAGAAAGTGGTGGGATCGACCAAGACATGTTCTGCTGACTTGTTGTGTGTCCTCCAATGTATATCACAGAGAGAACTTCACATTTCAGACAGGCTTTAAGAACAGGTACTTGAGAGTGGACACAATCAGTGCAGAACATCCCAGTTCCCTCTTCTGGAATAGAGCGTACACGTTCTGCTATATTGCAGAGCTTTCTGTTTATCTTTAGTGCAGGACGATCCAGATACTCTGCTCTGCATTCTGGACAGGTAAATACTGTAGTCCCCTCCTGGGTATCCAGCACATGATCAATACAGCCCCGGCAGAAGTTGTGTCCATAGGCGAATCTAGGGGGTGGTCCGGGGCGGGGGTGCACAGGACCACCCATTAGCCCATTTTGTAGCTGAGGGATGGGGCTTTCCAACGAGCCTAGCCCCGTGTCTCTAGTCCCCTGGGAACCGGAGATACTGCCAGGCAAAGCTGGGACATTTTCCCTATAGGATAACATGGGACCCGCTAATTCCGACCCCCACCCAGTTCAACGGCTGCCAGTTCCCCCTTCGGCATCACTGAAGCTCGAGGTTGATCTCAGTCTAACACAAATCCCTGGGCCTTCAATCTGATACCAGGCTGAAACCATATGGTATGCGATATGCACCCTTAGGTGCCACCCTGCGCTCAGTATCACTTAGCCTTAATGTTATGTGTGCTATGTGTTTAAACGGTGCTTTATATATCACATGCACAGTATTGATGAATAAATAAAGAATTTATTTGTCACAAAATTAAAACATATTCTGGGACATTTATCATTGCATGTAGGTACAATACACAATAAAAATTGTTTCTACTTCCAAATGGGCAGTCCAGGTCTCTTTACCTTTAGGCTGGGGTGAGTGTCTGCCGGCAGACTCTCGCTGGTGCTGTCGTTGCGTGGACGGCGCTGGGCGAGTGCAGGAATTCACATCAACTAGTTTCGCCCGGAGGTGGGCTTCTTCAGGATAGTTGTGAATGCAGATGGTGTAAAGAGCGCAAACACTGGATAGTGGACCAATGGCAGCGAGTGTTATGAGTGACAAATCACTTTGCAGATCAGGAGGAGGTGTTTGATGATTGACCAGGAGAGTGTACAGTACAGCATGGAGGTGGTGGGGTTATGCTGTAGGGCAGGCCAGGCCAACCTGTGGCTCTCCAGATGTTGTGAAACTACAAATCCCAGCATGCCTTGCCACAGTTTTAACACTCCCTTATAACAAAACTTTGGCAAGGCATGAGGTCACATTTAGTGCTATATTTGTATGAAAATAGTTTCAGGAACTGTGGGCAGAGCAGAAGTGGGCGGTGCTGTGGGTGGAGCTACCAACTGTTGCATAAAAAAACCAATTCCCTTAGCAGTGCCATATATACACAATGCCCCCAGCAGTGCCCTATATACACACACATTATGCCACCAGTAATAACATATATACACATGCCACCAGCAGTGCCAGTTACACAATGCCCCCAATACCCACAGTAATGCCAGAAACACAATGCCCCCAGCAGTGCCAGATGAACAATGCCCCCCAGATCGGCGAGATCGGGCTGGATCGGGTGCCGTTGCCAACATTTACACACATGAAACCGGCACCCGAATGGCACCTTGCACCCTTCAGACCTAATAGGATCGACCCGTGAGTTTGAATTAAAGCGATGAGTGCGTTCTACACTGACTCAACCTTCTTCAATGTGACAGTTAGTCGCTGTACTACAAGACAAAATGGCAAAACCTACCACCGGCTGTTGTCCAGGAACTTGTAGGCCGTGTGCAAAGAAGGGAGTCTGCAGTGGTGGCTGCACCTGGAGGACCTGCAAAATACATTCATCTATTTACTGTCAATGTCCAATCATTTAGTCTACATAGTGGCCCTTATTCTGGTCTGTACGCTCCCCCGTGTGTTCGCATGGGGGAGCAATGTTGAGCGTCTGCACATGTGCAGACACTTGGTGCGAGCGGGAACGGCAAACTGCTAGTTGGCTGTCCTGTTTGCACCTTTCAGTGAGGGCGGGGTTCGGCAGTGCCCATGGGAACGCCCAGCGTTTCTGACCAAGAATCTTTTGTTATTGGGAGCCAATTAGCTTCACAAGATCATTTTTGGATTGTGGGAGGAAACTCCACACAAGCACAGGGAGAATATACAAACTCCACACAGTTATTTCCATGGTGTGGAGTTTGTATACCCATGGCCTCAGTGCTGAGAGGCAGTAATGCTGTACGTGTGTATATACAGAGATACGGGGGCATAAGGTGCCCACACACGGTGCTATTTTACCTTGCAATGTGGCTCCCATGTATATCATATTGCAAGGTACAAAAAGTATGTGCAGCAGGTACTGTTATCATACCAACATGATCCAAGCCAGGAGGGACACAATGCTCTGCTCCTGGGCTTCCCTCGGAATGTTTGATTGCCATCACCTGTTTTGAACAGGTTACGTGAGTCATGCCCAAACTGCAGCCCTCCAGCTGTTGTGAAACTACACATCCCAGCATGCCTTGCCATAGTTTTAGCATTCCCTAATAGCAAAACTGCGACAAGACATGATGGGACTTGTAGTTTCACAACAGCTGAAGGTCCATAGTTTGGACATGCCTGGGTTACGTGATAAGAAAGGTGTTTCCTGGCAGGTGATAGTAATCATACATTCAGAGGTAAGTTCAGGAGCAGAGCAATGTGTCCCTCCTGGAGAGGGTCATGTTGGGGATATGCTTTTGAGATCTAGTCCAAAACGCACATATGGGCAGCAATAGCACTTACAGTAGTATTAGCAGTAAGGTCATGAGTTTAATTCCTTGGCCTATCGGTGACAAGGTTGTATGTTATCCCTGTGTTTGTGTCGGTTTCCACTGGGCACTAGTTACCTCAGGGTTGCCTACCTGACCCTCTCCATGAGGGACAAAATACTCTGTTCCTGGTCTTCCCTGGTAATGTATGATTGCCAGCACCTGTGGTGAAACACCTTTCTTATCAATGACCTAGCTCCCCACAGGTGATGGCAATCATACATTACCAGCAGAGCCAAATTAAGGTCTAAATGGGCCTGGAGCTGAAAATTATCAATGGCCTATTATGCACAATAATAGGGGTTGTGGCCAGCACCTTATAATGTGGGGTGGCGTGACCAGTGTTCTGTTTGGGTGGTCTGCTCATGGGTGTGTCTGTATTTGTGTAAATACTTCCAACTAATTATATATGCCTGGAAAAGGCAGGGGGCTGGCATAAGAAAAATGCAGGGAGATATATTGGCGGGTGCCCTCCAAAGGTGCACCCGCAGGATGGTGATGTCCTAAAATACTTGCAGGTGAGGCGGCTCTCCAGTCATAAAAAAAATACTGAAAGCCGAAACTTGGTAGACAACATTTCAGCACCTTTTATGTGGCTACCTAAATTTACCACACCATATACCACTTATACAAATCATGCAACACAATAGTAACCCCCTTATACTGTACTTACCTCTTACACATTGTGCCACATGGAATGAGCCAAAATTCACACTGACTGAGCCAAAATTCACACTATGGCACACAGATTGAGTCAAAATTCACGTTATGCCACACAGATTAAGGCAAAATACACATTTTGCCACATGGATTGAGCCAAAATACACATTATTATACCAAACAGATTGAGCAATAATGCACAATATGCTTCATAAATAGGGGCATTGCGCACTGAAGGCGCGCATTAAAAATTTACACCATAATGCCCATTACATGTTAAGCCAAGCACCATATTCTCCATTACGTATTTTGCCAAACACCATAATGCCTATGAAAAATGATGCTACTTAAGTGTTGCTAACCAACATGTTCATTGCCAGGGGTTCCATGCTTATTGCCAGGGGTTCCATGCTCATTGCCATGTGGGATTACATGCTCATTGCCAAGGGGGAATACATGCTTGCGGGAACTGGGGGATAGCCGCCGCCAGGCAGAAATGACAGCCATTGACAGCTGGGCACTGCATGTCCCGGCTATTTGAAATAATACCCCTTTCACACCAGAAAATGCAGGGATTTACCCGGGAATATGGCCCCAAGATCATGCAGGGACATTCCCGGACTGGACCGTTTTACACCAGCCTAGTCCCTGCATTGTTTTGTGTGGGGGGAGAGAAAACAACCCCCGCCCCCCTTTAAACAACCAGCTACATCTTCGGAACCAACTGACCCATTTACATGTAGGCTTCAAATGATGTTGGTCCCGTGAAACTAGGCCATTTGGTTCCAGAGAAATCGGTCAAACAACATGAACAGCCATGAAATTACATTTCAGAAATGAAAAAAAATTGGTTTACCCGCAATATCTCTAGAACCAATGAACCCATATGGACCAGGTATCAGATTGAAGGCCCAGCAATTTGGGTTCGACTGAGATCAACCTCAAGCTTCTGTGATGCCGGAGGGGGAACTGGCAGCCGTTGGAACCGGGTGGAGGTCGGAATTAGCGGGTCCCATGTTATCCTATGGGGAAAACGTTCCAGGTTTGCCTGTCGGTATCTCCGGTTCCCGGGGGGCTACCGACACGGGTCTGGGCTCGTTGGAAAGCTCTGGTCCTCAGCTACAGAATGGGCCTATTTGGAGAATGGGCCTGGAGCTGTAGCTCCATCAGCCCCATTGTTAATCCGGCCCTGATTACCAGGGAAGTCCAGGAACAGAGCATGTTCTCCCTCATGGAGAGGGTTAGGTAGGCAACCCTGAGGTAACTGTAGCACAGCAGCAGTGTGGAGGCTCCCACATTGCAGCGTACACATCACACCCACCCCCAGGTTACACCTGTCCCTGTTTTCTTTAACCTTTGGTGCAAGTGACCTCCATAAATAAAGACACCAATCTGTACTTATGTTACATATTATATGGCACCCTCATATTGCGGGGAACCTCTCCTCCCAAACCTACGCTCTCAGGTGGCACATGTTCCCCAAGTCACCCCACTTCTGTAAGCCCGCACCAGTCTCCCTGCCCTCCATGAGCCAATTCTCCCACCTGCTTCTTTATTCCTGCTTCCACCATAAAGCCGTGTACACACGGGGGGAGATATATTGCTGAGTGTCTTCTTTTCATCAACGACCAGAGATGGTCGCTGATGAGAAGGAACCTCTGCCGGGGGAGCCGCAGAGGTAATCAACTGGTCGCAGGAGCAAGCTCCTGCGACCAGCGATTAGAATGGGTCTGAAAACGGGAGCGCGCACACAGCGATTTATCGCCGGGGCACACTCCCATCACTGGCAAAATGGTCGTCAGCGACCATATTCCCAGCGATATCAGCCCCTATCGCCCCCGTGTGTACACGGCTATAGTCTGACATTACACCAGTATGCTCTTACCTGGACAGCTGCTCAGTACTCTGCAGTGCTCTATCTGGCAGCACCAGTCAGTGTGCAGTGGTTGTATCTGATTTATCCAATCATCTCATGTGTTCCTGATCACTGGGATGAGCTGACCCTCCCTGGGTCCTAGCTCCCGCTTTGTTCAGCCCTGACAGTGAATGCAGTTACAGCAGTTTCCATAACTGTTTTACAGTCCAGGTTTTAAGGATATCCATGCATGTGTCCAGATTAAATAAAATAAGCTGAGGTACTAATTATGTCACCTATGCTCAAGCATGGATATCCTTAAAACCTGAACAATGGGCCTGATTCAGAGCAGGTAGCCGCTGCTCTGCCAAACACATCCACTGCACTTTCCCACCACTGTGCACGGGTGCAAACGCGTAGGTAGCTGTGCACACAGGGGGTACATCATTCACCATTGAATAATTTCCCCTGCTCGTAGCGCTGAGTAAGCACTGTGAAGGCTGCTGATTAAATCAGCGGACCACCTACTGGCAGCCGGGGAACACCGGCATTTTCTGGGCATTCCAAACGCCCTTGTACTCATCCAAAACCCAGCAGGGTGTCAGTCACCCTGCGAATAGCGAGGGAAGGCTAGCCTCTAATTGCTGCCTTTGGGCAGATGACTCGTGCATGCACAGAGCGTACAGTGCTCATGCGCACCCGTTCGATTGTCAGACAGGCTGCAAATTCACAGCCCCTCTGAATTGGGCCCAATGTGTAGCCGGCCAATCCAACAGTGCACTGAGCGCTGCATTGTGTGGGGAGTACACACTTGCATGATGCAGGGGACAATGGTGTAGTCGGCAACATGGTATTGTACATAATATCTTCTGGATGACCCTGCAGCATGGCCAAGCAGAAGATGGCATCTGCGACAGATAATAACAGTACCAGACACGTGACACTTATTTTGCCTCTACCATCCCCATGACATCACTACTTTTACATGTATTATCCTGAGGAAATCACTACTGTTCCCTGAAACATCCCGGTGACATCATTAATATTACCTGTACCTTCCCTGTGACATCACTCATGTTACCAGTACAATTCCTGTGACATAACTAACGTTACCAGTATCATCCCCAGTGACATCCCTAATGCTAACAGTATCATCCCAGTGACATCACTAATATTACCTGTACCTTCCCTGTGACATCACTAATGTTACCTGTACCTTCCTTGTGACATCACTAATGTTACCTGTAGCATCACTGTGACCTTACTAACCTTACATGTATCATCCACAGTGACATCACTAACGCTAACAGTACCATCCCTGTTACATCACTAATATTGTCTGTACCTTCCCTGTGACATCACTAATATACCAGTATCATCCTTGTCATATGACTTTCATTTAACTTTATATTAAATCTAATGTTGTAATTTATCTAACAGCTTAAAACCTATTTTAAACAAATGCTGATTCATGTGACTGATCCATTTACCATAGAGATCAGTGTCTGGTTTTCTATAACTGCGCTGGAAACCCTGATGGTTTCCCTGCATCAATGACAAGCATAAACTAATATGGTTTTTGGGGGGTTTCCCCAAAGAAGGGACCTGGACATGAAGCATAGCTCCACCCCTGATACCCATGAAGCCCCACCCCATGTTTTGATTGGCCCACAGGTCAATCAGTCAAAAAAAAAATAGATAACCATTGACAGGTTGAAAAAAAAAATGGTGGTCAACCATTGCACAGTATGCTACTATCGATGAGCAGTTGCACTATTGCCATCAATGGCAACCATTGATGGCAATGGCAGGATGGCAATCCCTTACACTGCCACCGCCATGGTACTGGCAAATGTGTAGTATGGTTCTCATGGCTGCTCTGGCATTTTGGTTTGCAGGAAAACTGGCACGCCGGGTTTTCGTTGCGGGGGTATCACCAGCAAAAGCTGTCGATACCCCATAAAAGCCTATGGGCTTCTTATCACGGCCCGCCGCCACACCACACGGACCCTCGCTGCCCCGCATGGACCCCCGCCAACACCCCCTCACCTGTGTCTGGGCAGCACAGTGCTGTGCTGCCCAGACCAGTGATCTCCTCCTCCCTGCACTATACATCCCCTTCCAGGTGCAGGGAGGAGTAGGCGGAGCCCTCCCCGCAGCAGCCGGGTAGAAGGAGGGGGAATCGCATATATGTTAGAGAATATGCGATTAGTATTGCTGCGGTAGCCGTCTGAGGGCAGGGGCGGATTTAAGGGCTGTCGGGTGCAAGGTTGGCGGAGGTAGCGGTGACCGGGCCAGGAGGTGACAATGGTGAAATGCGTCCGGGGGCGGGACAGAAGCGTGCGCACCCGTGGCTGCGTTCTGACTTCATAGTGGTCACTGTGGTGGGCGGCCACTCTGACTGCACTGTATCACGGGAGCTGGAGGCTGAGGGTGGGGTGAGTATACCAGGGGAGCCCAATGCATCTATACACAGCCCGTGCAGGTGACGTAGGGAAGTAGCAGACAAAGCGCAGCTGGGCTCTGCGGTGTCAGATGACTCCATCGCTACCACAGCCTCCTCTCTCTCCAACCATAGCAGGTATAGTAAAACTTTATCCCACAGTTTCTCCTCTTTCTCTGCCGTACTTCTCACAGACCCTCACTTAACCCCTCCACCGCTGGCATGGGCACTCAGTATGTGGCATGCCTGGTGGTGACAAATCTCACAATGTGCCTACTTATTGCACCATATAATATAGAGTGCAAGGGGAGGGGTCAGGACTGGGAAGAGGAGGGGTCAGGACTGG
This sequence comes from Crinia signifera, assembly GCF_055691185.1. Taxonomy (NCBI): domain Eukaryota; kingdom Metazoa; phylum Chordata; class Amphibia; order Anura; family Myobatrachidae; genus Crinia; species Crinia signifera. The sequence goes on from NC_139224.1 coordinate 156,536,994, forward strand.
GAAGAGGAGGGGCCAGGACTGGAGGGGGGAGGTTCAAGATTAAACAGCAAACCGCCCCCCCTAGAAGAAAAGTCGCAAATCACCAGTGAAATAGAGAGAGCTGGCAAGACTACACTATACAGATCTGCACAATATAGTCTAAATCAGTGGTCTCCAACCTTTTTTGGGGCGTGAGCTACTCGAGACAACATAATCTGCCTGAAGAGCTACTAAAGTAAAAAAAAAAAAAAGAAATCTGCCTAATAAACGAAAAATGCCCTTTACACATTATGCCGCCCAGTGTAATGCCCGACACATTATGCCACATACCGCAATGCCCCAGACACAATATGCCACACACTGCAATGTCCAATATGCCGCATACATACCTCCCAACACTGGAGTTAGAGAATGGACATCTGCCCGAAATTAGGGGGCATGACCTACTACCGTGGTACTCCTGCGAGGTCATGTCCCCCATTTTTTCCGCTATGGGGGATATACATCTCTGGAGTCTGGTGTAACCAAATCAATACTTCATTGTGTTGAAAAACTTCTCTAAGGACCATAGAGACATTTTTTCAAAAGAATACAGTATTAATCAGATTACGGCATGTCGAGGTGGCACAACTATGTCGCCCCATCACCTCTCCGTACTCCCATCACCCTTGCACATCTCCGTCCACCCTGCACCCCTTCAGCCCCCATCCCCCTTGCACCTCTCTTTCCCCCCTGCACTTCTCCATCACCTCTCCATCCCCTAGTAACCCTTGCATGTCTCTGTCCCCCCATAACTCCTTCACCTCTCTGTACCTCCTGCACCTTTTTGTCCCCCCTGCACCTCTCTGTCCCCCCTGTACCTTTCCATCCCCCTCACCAACCTTGCACCTTTCATTATCTAAATTCTAAAAACATTAAATAAATGCTCCTCAAAACGTATTTAACTTTTATGGTACTACACATATATACATACATACATACATACATATATATATATACACACAGCACATGCATACACACACATAGAATACATACATATATACATGCATAAATGCACACACATATATAGAAGACAGACTAAACATGTGACACCAAACATGTAGCGCACACACTTACAGTGACAGAGGGAGGATGCCCTGCAGCTGTCATTGATGCCTGTCTGTTGGTCTGGGCAGCGGCTGTTTTAACCTTTAAACATCTCGCCTCTTGCTGCGGGTGAGCTGAGTGTCCGGGCACCGTAGCCTGTGGGGGGAGCAGAGTAGCTGTGGGGTAGCGTAGGGTCCGGGGAGCAGAGATGACTGGACGGGCGGCTGAGCGGGGGGGACAGACGCTAGAGGTAATATTTCACCTCTAGCATCTGATAGTGAACATAGCGCTGCAGCGCTACCCGGAAGTGCCGGGAGCGCCTAGCGCTGTGCACCCTGTCAGGTGCTAGAGGTGATAGCGTCTGTCTCAGGTGAAGGCGGCGGTGGGCGATGGAGAGACGGGCAGGCAGGCGCAGAGGGGTCGAGCCACCCGGATCGCTACCGCGAGCTACCAGTAGCTCGCGAGCGACGGGTTGGCGACCACTGGTCTAAATTGTCCCTCTGCATGCATGCCGTGCGATGCGAGTCCCGATGCCGGGCCACAGGATGCTCGCTATTTTTTACTAAAAAATATACTATTAGGCACCACCTGACTTGTGAAAGTACCTAAACTGTATATCAAATTATATGCCCCTGTGGATTGAGCTACATAGGCAAAACGTTGAAGAAATCTAAAGAGAGGATGGCAGCACATCGCAATACTATTAGAGCAGCCATCAATAGTGGTAAAAGCGAGCATCAGGGGCGTAACTATAGCACCGCAGCCCCCGCGACACAACAAAATGTCCGCCCCCATGTAGCAGATAGTTCTCTGAAACTGTCTGCTGCATGGGGGCAGACATTTTGTGGTGGTCCTCATAGCAGAAGAAGGGAGCCGGGACCTGCGCGTACTGAGCGTAGCCAGGTAAGACTGGGGGGGATTGAATGGGCGGTGAGGCGGGGGTTGCTGCGGCAGGGCGGGCGAGGGTTGGTGCGGCGGGGCGGGCGAGGGTTGGTGCGGCGGGGTGGGTGGGCGGGGGTTGGTGCGGCGGGGCGGGCGGGGGTTGGTGCGGCGGGGTGCGTGGGTGGGTGGTGCGGCGGGGTGCGTGGGTGGGCGCCCTCCCTTTAATGGCGGGGGGCGCACAAAAGCTAGTTACGCCACTGGCGAGCTTCCTGTGGCCCGGCATTTTGACAAGGCCAAACATCCGATGGCCAGTCTCAGATAGGTGGAATGGATCTTTAGACGTGGTGACTCCACGGGGTCTAAACGAGACATTCTCACTATCTATGTTTAATAATTGGCTGCAGTGGTTAATCCGTGTACTGTATGCCTTTAATTATTTGTATCTATATTGTATTGTTTCTTAACATACAGTTAACATTGTACATTCATTTGTTACTATAACTCTGATAGATTATTTATCTGTTACCATGGTATTAACTTGCACTATTGACGTGCGCCGTGGAACTCCACGGTGACATCACCTTTCTGCGCCACATCGGAAGCCAATACTTAGGGTGCCCATACACTGCCTGCGACGTCTCGCAGCAGTGTATGGACACCCGACAGCGTGCGAGCCGCTGGGACCTTCCCGGCGGCAGGGACACATGCGATCCGTTGTGATTGATCGCATGCGTCCCTGCTTCCCGCCCGCCCCAGAACGGATGGGACCGCGCATAGGACCCGACTGCATGTCAGGGAGAGGCGATTTGGTCCGATTTAACGGCCCGATTGGTCGCAATCGGCCGAAATCGGACCAAATCGCCTCGATGTATAGGGGCCTTTAGGCTGAAGATGGGCGTTGCACGTGGGTTAGAGGGTTATAATGTAAGCAATTGTTACATTTCATTTGTATCCTGACGAAAATCGAATTAAGATTAAAACGTTGAAAGCTATGATGCAGAGTTTGTCTATTTATTTCTGAGTGCCGCACCGCCTGGAATCAATAGATAGATAGATACATATATTCGAGAGATATAGAGAAACGCACATCATGTACACAAATATACATGCACACTATACATATAACATACAGCATATACACACACAGCAAACATACACACATCTTGTACACCAGCATAATTATTATAACCCACAGCCCATAACACATCCACCTTTCTTGTTCCTGCAGGGGACAGTCCCTGTAGCTGCAGCTCCCCCTACCGTCAGACAGAGCAGTTGCAGCCTGTCACTATAAACCAGACAAGACGATCCTGCCTACTACTGGCCTGAAGAGCAGTGGCCACGCCCCCTCCACCACACTGACTGAATAACACACGTGACCCAGCACAGGCCTTTGTGAAAGCTCCGCAGACAGGAGGACTGTGTGTGTGCAGTGGCTCCTCTGTCCTCTCCTCCTGGCAGCACCTTCCACCCTTAACAGTGGTTCCAGCCCAGACATCAACAGTAAGTACTTCTGTGGGGGGATTGAAAAACCCGCGAGTTTCGGGGGGGGGGTGGGGGTCGTCGCGGGTGTTCCCGCGGATTCTGGGGGTATGGCCGCGAATTGCTTCTCTCTGTCATATAGAATAGGGCATGTGGAGAGTATGACTCGGGGATTCTCTCTCCCTCTCTCTGCGACCCCTTTTCCTCCTTCTCTTTCTCAATCTTTCTCTGCGATCCCTCTCTCAGGGGCACATTTATCATTTACAATGCTATCTGGGTGGAATATTACCGCCCAGGATCGCATTGTAAAATCTTAATCACCTTATGCCCCTTTCAGACCGCACATATAAACCGTTTTATTGCCGTTTTTTTTACCGTTTTTTGGAAACGGTAAATATGGAGGGTCCTACCCGTGTCAGACCCGTTTATTTGGTGCCTAGAACGGGACTGAAACGGTATTCTCCTCTCCCCCCAGCCCCCACCCCAACGCAGGGAATGGAATGTTCGCGCTGGGGGCAGGGGGTCCCTGCAACTCCGGGGCACTGTGTCCTGCCCTGCCCGGGGTGAGAGCGGGGGCTGCTGCACTGCGCCGAGGAGGTGAGGGGGACGGGCGGCTCTGGCTGAGGTGCGGGTGGCTGTCTGCCCTGACTCACCAGTTCCGGAGCGGGGCAGCAGCGGAGTGCGGGCAGCAGGAGCACGATGTCCCACTGCCTCTGTGGTGGGGTGGTGGTGGGAGAGACGGTGCTGACAGTCCGACATTGGCAGCAGCAGCAGCGCAGGGTTTGCTGATGATGAGAGGGATGGAGAGCAGCCAGCGGTGCAGCTGATGGAGAGCGGGCAGGGGGGCGCATGGTGAGGTGATGCCCCCATGGCTGCCTGCTCTCTGTCCCTCTCATCATCAGCACACCCTGTGCTGCTGCTGCCTGAGTCTCAGCGCCGGGGGGAGGGGTGGGGGGGCTTTACCGCTTTTCACTGTAGCTTTCACACCGCAAACCTGCTTTAGACCAGGTATTTACATGCGGTGTGAAAGGGGTTAAACTTGTTCTGACCCGTTTCAAAAACCGTTTTAAATACCTGGTCTGAGCAGCATTAATGTATCATCTGCGAGGCGCAGGGACAGGACTCCGAAAAGAGCCCGTCCCTGCGATGCATGGCACCAGAAGCCGGGGGGGTCTGTGCATGCCCAGTTGACCGTGCTGCTGCCGGGCTACAATGGGCTATTGCCATCCCGGTATGGTGATAGCCCAGGGATGCGATGCCGGGCTGACCGATGTTGATACATCGGGCAGCTTTGCATCCCCCATTGAAACCTATGGGGGATGCGTCCGGCGGTGCTTCAGGGAGGTCCCCCTTTTATACATTAGGGGGTTACTTAATATTTGCAGCTAAATCCCCAAAAACACCCATTTTCGAGGATTTTGCCGCAAATATTAGTTGATAAATGTGGATCTCTCTCTCTCTCTCTCTGTGCCCCCCCCTCTCTCTTTCTGCAATCCCTCTCTCTCTCACTCTCTGCAATCCATCTCTCCCTGTGCTCCCTCTCTTTTTTTTAAAAGGGGGGGAGGGGGCTAAAATGTTGAGTCATGGGGCAGCCTGACACTTAAATCTGGTACTGCCCATAATGATCACCCCTGTTGCCAGCCTCAAAACACGGCTCTGCTTTCCCAGATTTCCCGGGCTGGTTTTCCATCCCAATCCGCCCCTGGATGATTGGATAAATCAGATACAACCACCGCACCTTATGTCACCGTGCTGCCCCGTATCTCTGTATATACACACGTACAGTATTACTGCCTCTCAGCACTGAGGCCATGGGTATACAAACTCCTCACCATGGTAGTAACTGTGTGGAGTTTGTATATTCTCCCCATGCTTGTGTGGAGTTTCACTGGGTGCTCCCGTTTCCCCCCACAACCCAAAAATGATACTGTTAAGTTACTTGGCTCCCAATAACAAATGATTCCTGGGCAGACTACAGATGGAGCCGCCGTCACTCGCTCGCTCGCCCCCATCAGCAAGGCGGTGGGAAGCGGGGACCAAAGGCCTCCCACCCATCTCTACTTCGGGAAGCGGACGGGCAGCAGACATCCGCTGACATCAGCTGCCCACACACGTCACGGGCGCATTTACGTGGAACGCCCATAAAACACTGGGCGTTCCCATGGGCACGATTCCTCGCCGCTGAACCCCCAGCTCACCCGCACTGCTAGGTGGGAACAGGACAGCCATCTGGCAGTTTGCCATGCCCGCTCGCACCAAGCATCTGCACATGCACAGACACTCAACATTGCTCCCCCATGCACATGCGCAGGGGATCGCACAGACCAGAATAAGGACCACTATGTAGACAGAATGTTTGGACATTGACAGTAAATAGATGAATGTATTTTGCAGGTCCTCCAGGTGCAGCGACCACTGCAGACTCCCTTTGCACACGGCCTACAAGTTCCTGGACAACAGCCGGTGGTAGGTTTTGCTGTTTTGACTTGTAGTACAGCGGCTAACTGTCACATTGAAGAAGGTGGAGTCGGCCTAGAACGCAGCTGTCTCTTTAATTCAAACTGACGGGTCGATCCTATTAGGTCCTATAAGGGCGCGAGCTGCCATTCGGGTGCCATTTTCATGTATTTAAATGCCGGCAACTTTGCTTACAATTGCTCATACCCCTATGGAGGTGCGAGCACTTTTTAAGTGAATTCAGCCGGCTGTATAGTGCGCTTGGTGCCGTGATGATTCTCACTCGCGAACCAACGGCAACAAATAGGATCGACCCCTAAGTGGGGTTAAAATCTGGATTCTGAGCTGGCCAGTTCATCCTAGTTATTGCATTTTCTGTATATGAGTCTAGCGTCACCATGGAAACATGAAAAGTGGCATTGTCGTAGAACTGCCACAATGTAGGGAGCACAGAGTTAAGGTGCCCATACACGGAGCCATTCGCCGGCATCCGTTCTGTACTATGCGATGCGCGCTCCCGCGCATCACATTGTACGGTACAAAAAGTATGTGCTGCACATACTTTTTGTACTAGGTACACATCGTATCGGATCGCAGTGCATGCACAAGGGATGCGATCCGATGTGTGCTGTTTAAGTCCCAAACGGATCCGTTAAACGGACCGTGTATGAAGCCGTTCCTGAAGCTCTTTTCCAAAATGACGTCACAGTGCTCCGGGACCTCTGCGGCCTACCCTGCTGTCTGTCTCCTCCACTGGGCGAAGTGACGTGGCTGCTGCTTCCCTTCTGAGGGGATGGGAGGAGAGTGCTTTGTGCAGCTCTCCTACTCCTCACTGTGTCCCTGTGACTGGGCCATCAGCCAATAAGAGCTTGCTGGCCAGCTCCTGATTGGCTACTGGCCCGCAAGCCAATCAGAGGTCACGGGCCGGCAGCTAATCAGGAGCCGGCCCGTGAACTTTGATTCGCTGACGGCCCAGTCACAGGGACACAGTGATGGGAAGGAGAGAAGCACGATGAGCTCACCTCCGAAGGGAAGTGGCAGCGGAGGAGGAGACATACGGCAGGGGGTCACCGGACTCTCCTCTCCCCAACAGCAGCAGCAACAGCAGTGAGTTGCACTGCTGCTGGGAAATTCTGACACATTGGGGGCATATGTGTTTCTGGTACTGTGGGGGCATACCTGGCACCATGGGAGCATGTGTGTATCTGGCACTATTGGGGACATATGTATATCTGGTACTATTGGGGTCATATGTGTATCTAGCTGCGGGTATTGGAGGCATTGTGTAACTGGCCGACACTAACAGTTGATGCCCCGCCCCGTTGGTAGCTCCACCTGCAGCACCACCCACTTCTGCCCCACACACAGTTCCACAAACACCTCCTCCTTATCTGCAAGGGTGCCGGATGGGTTCCCAGTCGGGATTCCGACAGTCATTTACCCGACATCAAAACGCAGACAGCCGGGTGCCCGACAGCCACTCGCTATTCTCCCTCGTGGGGGTCCACGACCCCATAGAGGGAGAATAGATTAGGTGCTACCGTGCCCGCAGCGTGGCGAGCGCTCGCCATGCTGTCTGAGTACGGGCAGTCGGGATCCCGACTGTCGGAGTCCCATACCACACCTATTTGCAAAGTGATTTGTCACTCCAGAACACTTGTGGTCTTGTTGACGCCAGCTCCCTGCAACACAAGACTCCTTACCACTTCACCATCCTCAGTTCAAAGACTGCTTGTCTCATATCCCCACTGGCCCTCCCTATCACTAATTGCTCTTGTATGTTTTACATCACCCAATATTATAAAATAAAATATTTGATTTTTTACATGTTTCAGCCACTACATGTTTACCAGTACTGCCACCTAGTGATAATAGACAGTATCAAACTGATTTTAGCATCACAGTCTAACTTTATTACAACATTCATCATTCAGGTACTCCCTTAAGTGAGCGCAGGGCCAACATTTTTGGTTATAGACTCCATAACACTCGCTGCCATTGGTCCACTATCCCCCCCCCTCACCACTCCACCCCTGCTCCATTGCTGCCCGCTGGGACCAGCAGATCCTCCTGTTTACAGTCCCGGCACTCCTCCTGCTAAGGCCACCACCTTAAGGCAGACCGTTATTTAGCATGCAAGAGGAGGTCGCCGCCTCCTCTAGCATCCTTAATAACCGTCTGCTGTGAGGGGGCGGCCATTTTTAATGTGAAATTCTAACAGGAGGCGCTGTGCCATTCCCTGCGGCCAGCAGTGGACTGGGCGGCAGCGGTGAGGAGGAGAGAAGGAGGGAGAGTCCACCCTGGCAGCAGTGACAGATGCAGCCGTCGCCCCATTAACCCCTGGCAATAGCTTCCACAGACCCCCAGTGCCCAAACTGACCTAGCGCCTCCAAGCCACCGCGGGGTCTGCGGAGCTATTGTTACGCCACTGGCTGCATTCTTCTATGTGAATGGAGGTTTATAAGCAGCTGCTCACCCATAATATCCAAGTACATGGGCCTCCCTACAAAGTGCTCTTGTCTAAACCAACACATTAGTGGCCATTTGGAAGTTGTATGCATGTGGTAACCCCTGGTTAGCACTCTCTGGTCCATGAGTTGCAGTTGCGGTTGGCTGAGGTCTTCCAGGGCGAAGTGCATTCTGGCAATGACCGCTGCTCTTACACGTATTAATTACAAAAGCCCCAGTGGATTAAGGGACCTTCTTAACATCCACAATACATCTCACACACATGCCTCCGATCAGCCATCCTACATCGATCCCCTTTCAAACTCATTTAGCTCATTCCGGAAAGCCATTCCGTTAGCAGTTGATCTAATCGGAGTCCCGCTACCCGTTTATAACTTGACGAAAATGTGAAGATAGCTTTCATTTCCCAATATTCTAAATAGGTCCATATAATCCGACTACTGCAATGTTCTCCTCACCGGCCTCGCTCAATCCCAACTGGCTCCTCTCCAATCTGTCCTCAATGCTGCAGCCAGGCTTATCTTCCTCTCCCGCCGCTCTAATTCTGCCACTCCCCTTCTGCACTGGCTTCCATTCCCCTACAGAATCCTCTTCAAACACCTCACACTCACATACAGGGCCATCTCTAATTCCATTGCTCCATATATCTCTAACCTCATCTCCATTCATACACCCTCCCGCCCTCTACGGTCGGCTGACGACTGTCGTCTCTCCTCCACCCTGATCACTGCTTCCCATGCTAGAGTACAGGACTTTGCCCGTACTGCACCCCTTCAGTGGAACGCACTCCCTCACTCCATTAGACTCTCCCCGACCTTGCAAAGCTTCAAACGGGCACTGAAAACTCACCTATTCATCAAAGCATACCCTTCCACTGCATAAACCAGATGGTTCTCCGACCCCTTGCCTGTTTAAATCCTGCTATCTAACCACCACCCACTTACTTGCACCTCTTGTAATCTGTCTGTCTCCCCTTCCTACTAGATTGTAAGCTCCTCTGAGCAGGGCCCTCTTCCCTCCTGTTGTCAAAGCCCTCTTCTCTTCACATGTCACTCACAGCTCTCCTATACTCCAACACTCAGTGACCATCTTTGTCCGCATACTCATCTCCATCATTGGCATCTAGCCTCTAGTTGTATGTTGATTGAGTCCTCACTACTTATATCCAAGCTGTAATGTGTATTGAACTGTGGCGCTCTTTATTTGTACTGTATTCTTGTTATTTATTCAATGTTATGCCAAGCTTTGTCTCCTTGTATTTTTTCTTTGTACGGCGCTGCGAAACACTTGTGGCGCCTTATAAATAAAATTATAATAATAATAATAATCCACAAATGTTTAATAGACCAAACCATTTTTCACTTTCGTCCAGTCCGGTGACACAGCTCCACCTTGGGATGTAGGAGGGTCCGCAGGAGCCAAGGCACCTATAGCTGAAACTTTTCCTCTGGCTGCAAGCTCCTCCCCTTCTGCATCCCATCATGCTTCAGTTCGTTTTAGGTGCCCACAGGAGTGGGTGCTTGGCTGATCGGCTGCTGTGGTAGCCGGCTTTTTTATTCTGGCTTTTCACTAAGATAGTTAGGTTTTTCTTATTTTATTAACAATTGTGTTAGTGCAGGTTTTTAACGCCAGTGTGTTGCTTCTAATAGATGCAAATCACACTGACAGCGCAGCAGAGGCTGACAGAAGCGCGTCCTGTCAGCGCTCTTTGTGCAGGGGTGTCTGTCTGCACCCGCTGCACAGCGCTTAACCCCAGCATTGCTGGGGTTTGCCTGGGCCATGGGAGCGCTCCGGATCCAGGTCCTTGCAGAAGGTGATCGTGGGGGAAGGACCTCCCGCGATGGCGGCACCATCTTTGAAGGGTTTACGGCCCGAAATCCCTCCGGGGAAGTGAAGGCTGTCACAGGTGTCCGGCAGAGCCGGACGGCTCCAAGTCTTCCCGGCAGAGGCACAAGGAGGTGAGGAGACTTGATTGTGGGAGCGGCTAAAGGGTGAAAAGGGTGCCAATTCAGGCTTCCCACCCCGCTGAAGCAGGGACTTGGTCCCTTCCCACATGTGTTGGCGCCATTTTCTGTGTGAGCTGAAGCTGGCTGAAGTTTGGAGTCTCCTGGAAGCGCTACCCCCGCTGATGCTGAGAAGTACAGAACAGCAAGCAGACAGCTAAGTACAACAGTATATACTGTCTTGTACATTGCCTGACATTTTGCACTATGGGTTAATCATGACTGACACGGGTGATGCTGCTGCTGCTGTAGAGGGGGGGGGGGGGGGGGCGGAGGACATGTCTTTAAACTGCAGTTTTTGCAGGGTTAAATATTCATGTGAACAGAAGAACCAAGGGGAACCTTGCCCTGCTTGTAAGTCTGTGTCTGGCAATACACATGCCCAGGGGTCTGAGCAAGAGCCATCGTGGGCTGCATCATTGGGGAGGTCTATGAATGCCCTTGTTGTGGCACAAAATAGACAGAGGGACAATTTAATCAGGTCTCCTGGCCCCAGTTTTTCCTCCCAAAATTCTAGGGAGTCCATTGCTCCCGCGCAAGGGGACCCCGTATTATTGCTAGTCATTCAGGACACTACACAGGGGGTTCATAAAATTCCATTCACTCATGGAAAAATTTTCAAAAACCCCTGATAGTCCTAGTTCCTCTAGACGGCCTTCAGATACACCTCTGTTAGCGGCTGATTCAGATGATGATGGAGTGTGTGCAGATGATTTGTCTGGTGACCATAGGGAAGAGGCTGAGGCATCTGTCTCTGAGGATCTTATCCTGGCTGTTAGATAGGCTTTGGACTTGTCAGAGGAAGATAGGATTCAGGCTCAGTGCATTTTTAAGAGAATGTGCAGAGAAGCTTTTACTTTCCCCTCAGACCCTGGTATGGTCTCTTGTTAGGGGAGGCTTGGAAAGTACCTGACAAAAAGGTGTCTATGTCCAAGAGATATGCAAATATGTATCCCATGCCTGAAGAGCATGTAAAAATGTGGGAGAAAGTCCCGTTGGTGGATGCACCGGTGGCTAGACTGTCCAAGGCCACAGCATTACCAGTCCAAGGTAGTGCAGCCTTTAAAGATCCGGTGGATAAGAAAGTGGAAGGATGCCTAAAAGCTGTTTTTGAGGGAGTGGGATTTACACTCCGCCCCATTATTGCCTCAGCTTGGGTAGCGAAGGCTATGATTAAGTGGGCTGAGGCTTTGGCTGATCAGCTGCGGCCTGTTTCTAAGGCATATCTCCTGACAGAAAAGCTCAGGTGTGCTGCAGAGTACATCACTGAGGCTGGGGAGGAAGGTGCCAAGATGGCATCCAAGGTTTCCGCCAGTTCTGTGTCAGCAAGGCGAGCCCTTTGGCTGAAGGCCTGGGATGCTGACAGTGAATCTAAGAAAGCCCTGGAAACGCTAGAGTTTAAAGGGGAATTGCTTTTTGGCTCTGAACTGGAAGCCATTATTAAACAGGCCACGGAGGGGGGGGGGGGGGGGTTAAAAGTACCGTGGGGGTGCTTCCAAAAGAGGACAGATGGGAAGAGAGATTCCCGGCAGGTAAAGGTAAGGCTGCCAAATCCAGATTTGGGGCGTTCAGTAAGAAGCAAGGATTAAAAGGAGAGGATAAATCCTCCTCATGACGGGGTACAGGCTCCCCGTTCTGGTCTCAGAGTGGGGGGTCGCCTCCTGCAGTATCGGGACAAGTGAAACCTTCCAACAACCGACCATTGGGTTCTGTCCATTGTCTCAACAGGTTATCGGATATATCTCAGGGAGTCCTCCAAAGAGATTTCTGCCAACCCCTTTACCACGAGACGCCAGGGCACGCACGGTTCTTTTGGAAGCGGCCTCGGCTCTCTGGGAGAAAGGCGTTGTGGTCCTGGTCCCTCAGGAGGAACACAAGAAGGGTTTTTATTTGATACTCTTCTTGGTACCCAAACCAGATGGGTCAGTCAGACCCATTTTAAATCTGAAATCCCTAAATCAACACCTATGGGTGGATCATTTCTGAATGGAGTCTCTGCGCTCAGTGCTTGGCAGCATAGAGCCTGGGGAATTTTTAGCATCCGTGGACATCCAGGATATAGCTACATATACCAATATGCAAGGAACATCAGTCTCTTCTTCGCTTCGCGATAGGAGAGACTCATTTACAATTCCAGGCCCTACCCTTTGGTCTGGCCACAGCGCCAAGGGTATTCACACAGGTGATGGCAGCAATGGCTGCGTCACTGAGACTCAGGGGGATTGTGATTATCCCATACTTAGACAACCTGCTATTCAAAGCAGAGTCGGAGTACAAGTTGGTGGAAAACCTGTCCATCGCAACACAGTTTTTGCAGGACATGGGATGGGTTCTAAACATGTCCAAATCCCATTTAATTCCATCTCAGAGATTACTTTTTCTGGGGGTAATACTGGACACCCATTTACATAGGGTTTTCCTACCAGAATCCAGTCCTACTGTTACTACAGGCTCACAGGCCTACAGTTTGGCAGGGAGTGAAACTCCTGGGCAAGATGGTAGCGACTTTCGAGATGCTTCAATTTGCCAGGTTTCATTCTAGAATTTTTCAATGGAACATTCTATCTTGCTGCTCGGGAAATGCAAAGACCATGAAACAGGAAAGTTTGCTTCTCTCTCAGGAGACAAAGGAGTCCTTACTTTGGTGGACAGACATAGAGACGTTGCAGCTTGGGCGGTCGCTTTGCTCTTGGGACTGGGTGGTCATAACGACCAACGCCAGTCTCAGGGGTTGGGGGGGGGGGGGGACAGTTTCCCTTCACCATCGGTGGCAGGGTCTCTGGTCCAAGCAGGAATCCAGACTTCCAATAAATATATTGGAGCTTCGTGCAGTTTGGAAGACTCTTCAGCAGGCCGAGGATGGTTTGAAAGGCCTTCCAATCCGAGTACAGTCGGACAATGCCACGGCTATGGCTTACCTGAATCATCAGGGTGGGACTCGCAGCAGGATGGCAATGCAGGAAGTCTCACGGATCCTTACCTGGGCAGAAAACAACATTCCGGTTCTGTCTGCTTTCTTCATTCCGGGGATCCAGAATGTAGAGGCGGATTTCCTCAGCAGGGAGGATCTTCTGGAGGGGGAATGGTGCTTGCATCCGGAGGTATTCCAGGAAATTGTAAGTCGCTGGGGGCTCCCAGAGGAGGACCTAATGGCATCCAGGAACAACTGTCAGATTCCTAAGTTCTGTTTGAGGACCAGGGACCCAACCGCCTGGGCGGTGGATGCCATGACGGTTCAGTGGCAGTTTCCCTCAGTTCCCAATGATACCGAGGGTGTTGAAACGAGTGAGGTCTCAGCAGGTGCAAGCCATTCTGATAGCACCGAACTGGCCCAAGAGGTCATGGTACTCGGACATTCTGAGGTTATCAGTGGAGTCTTGGCCTCTTCCTCTTCGTCAGGACCTGCTGAGACAAGGGTAATTTCTTCACCAGGACCTTGCTCGGCTCAGTTTGACGGCCTGGCTTATGAGACCACCTTATTGAAAAAGAAGGGTCTCTCTGATGCGGTGATTCAGACTATGCATAGGGCTCGAAAGCCAGTCTCAGCTGCAAATTATCACCGAGTATGGAAGATTTACATCAGGTGGTGTAAGCGTCACACCTCCAGATTCAAGGTATCCAGATTATTGGAGTTCTTACAGGATGGTTTCTCATCGGACTGGGTTTACAGTCTCTGAAAGTACAGCTTCCTGCTTTATCCATCTTTTTCCAGAAAAGGATAGCTTTTCTGCCTGAGGTTTAGCCGTGGGACTTATCTTTGGTTCTGTCCGTACTTCAGAGTCCTCCTTTTGAACCATTAATGTCAGCTGACCTTAAATATGTGTCTTGGAAACTTACGTTTTTGTTATCCATTGCTTTCGGAGTTAGGAGCGTTGTCCTGTAAATTTCTGCATTTCATTTTTCATGGGGATAGGGCTGTGCTTCGAACAGTACCTACTTTTTGCCGAAAGTAGTTTCCTCCTTTCATCTGAACCAGGAGATTGTGCTTCCGGTATTTTCCCCTCCCGAAGGGGCCAAAAATAGGGACAAATTAAGAAAGTTGGACGTAGTTTGCGCCTTGCGAATTTACGTGGACAGGATAAATGATATCCGTAAAGCAGATCTGTTGTTGGTTCCCTATGATGGGCATAAGAGAGGTTGGCCTGCTTCTAAGCAAACCATTGCCAGGTGGCTTAGGTCAGTGATTGCCTTTGCTTATACCAAGGTGGGTAGACCGGTTCCTTCTCGGATTAATGCACATACCACCAGGTCAGTAGCTTCCTCTTGGGCTGTGCGTCATGGGGCTACAGCGGAGCAGTTGTGCAGGGCTGCCACTTGGTCCTCTGTTCACACCTTTACCAAATTTTACAGGTTCCATGAGTTCGCGTCGGAGGACGCTTCATTCGGACGGACAGTGTTGAGAACTGGCGGTCTGAGCGTACCCTCCCATAATACCGGCTCGTGATCGTCCCAAGGTGGAGCTGTGTCACCGGACTGGACGAAAGAGAAAAGGAGATTTGTAAGAACTTACCGTTCGAACCCCTTTCTCTGAGTCCAGTCCGGTGACACAGCGATCCCTCCCCTACGCTCAGTAAGTCATGCCCTGCATGTGTGTCATGTTATGGTAATATGATTGTGCATATGTGATGTTGTACTGAGTTGTGCTTTTTAAGATGAACTGAAGCATGATGGGATGCAGAAGGGGAGGAGCCTGCAGTCAGAGGAAAAGTTTCAGCTATAGGTGCCTTGGCTCCTGCGGACCCTCCTACATCCCAAGGTGGAGCTGTGTCACCCGACTGGACTCAGAGAAAGGGGTTTGAATGGTAAGTTCTTACAAAAAAAACCTTTTAGTTATCAAAAATAATTATTGAAGAACTTAACAAATGATTTTACTGTAATTTGATTAAGTAGCTTTTGCCTAATCCCCGTTCAGTACATTCTTATATATGTTGTCCCTTTATGGGTTAGCTGTGCCTGTAGGTATTACCTGATATGGAAGTTTTACCCCACCCAGGTGGAGATATATCTAGCTTTGGAGAGAGGGAATGTGGAAATGTTGTCCAAATCCACCAATCCGCTTCTGTCAATTATACTAAAGTCTATGAAATGTAATATTATGTATCCCTGAAATGTATTAAAGGGGACCGCAGCAGGAATCTCCGATCCCTACTGCGATCCCCCCCTGCAGCCGGCCGCATCCCCCATAGGTTTCTATGGGGGATGCGAAGCTGCCGATGTATCAACATCGGGCAGCCCGGCATCGCACCCCTGGGCTATCGCCATTCTAATGTGGCGATAGCTCATTGTAGCCTATGGCTACACTTCGCATTGCCCGAGCGGCAGTGCGGTCAGAAAGGTCGGAGGGGGTCAGCGTATAACCGCGCATGCGCTGACTCCCCGGATTCCGGGTTAGGGCTTCGCAGGGAAGGGCTCCTAGCGGAGCCCTGTCCCTGCGCCCCCAGAATGATAAATTCCTGCGGTATCGGATGATACCGCAATGCGATGCCCGGCGTTGTCATCACGCCGGGATCACTATAGAATGATAAATGCGCCCCTAATGGTGGAAGCAGGAATAAAGAAGCAGGTGGGAGAATTGGCTCATGGAGGTCAGGGAGACTGGTGCTGGCTTACAGAAATAAGTGGGGTGACTTGGGGAACAGGGGTCACATGAGAGTGGTGATTAGGGGGGAGGGGTTCCCTGTAATCTGATGGTGCCATATAAATAATATGTAACACAAGTACAGGTAGGTGTCTTTATTTATGGAGGTCACTTGCACCAAAGGTTAAAGAAAACAGGGACAGGAGTAATCTGGGGGTGGGTTTGGTGTGTACTCTGCAATGTGGGAGCCTCCACACTGCTGCTGTGCTGTACAGTTACCTCAGGGTTGCCTACCTGACCCTCTCCATGAGGGAGAAAATGCTCTGTTCCTGGACTTCCCTGGTAATGTATGATTGCCAGCACCTGTGGGGAGCTAGGTCATTGATAAGAAAGGTGTTTCACCACAGGTGCTGGCAATCATACATTACCAGGGAAGACCAGGAACAGAGTATTTTGTCCCTCATGGAGAGGGTCAGGTAGGCAACCCTGAGGTAACTGTAGTACCCAGTGGAAACCAACACAAACACAGGGATAACATACAAACTTGTCACCGATAGGCCAAGGAATTAAAGTCATGACCTTACTGCTAATACTAAGCACTATTGCTGCCCATACGTGCATTTTGGACTAGATCTCAAAAGCATACCCCCAACATGACCCTCTCCAGGAGGGACACAATGCTCTGTTTCTGGACTTCCCTCTAAATACATGATTACCATCACCTGCGTGGGGATATGGTCATATTGTCAACCGCACTTAGGTCGACAGCTGTCTAGGTTATTTTTACTGGGTTTTTTTTGAGCCGACATGTGCCGACAGGCCGTATTTCATGCCCTACCATCCACTAGGGCGTTGTTGGAGAATAAAATAGTGTACCCGAAGCATCACTAGCATAGCGAGCGGCTGCGGTTGACTTCCAACTGTGTCCATGTCGACTGTCGACATTTGGGTAAAAAAACAGTAAAAAAAAACCCATGTCGACCTAGACACCTGTTGACCTAAGTGCTGTCGACAATACGATCCACACCCACCTGGTGATGGCAATCAAACATTCCGAGGGAAGCCCAAGGGCAGAGCATTGTGCCCCTCCTGGCATGGATCATGTTGGGAGCTATGATCAAAGTACCTGCTGCACATGCTATTTGCAATATGATGTACATGGGAGCCACATGGCAAGATAAAATAGCACCGTGTGTGGGCACCTTATGTCCCCGTATCTCTGTATATACACACGTACAGCATTACTGCCTCTCAGCACTGAGGCCATGGGTATACAAACTCCACACCATGGCAATAACTGTGTGGAGTTTGTATATTCTCCCTGTGCTTGTGTGGAGTTTCCTCCCACAATCCAAAAATTAGGTACTTGTTTCCTAGCATGGTGCCCATCGGGTCCCATCGCATACCTTAACTTAAGATATGCGATGGGACCCGACGGACCCGATTTCGGGCTTTTTTTTAAGTTTCCCGACAAATGTAAAATCGGGTCCATCGCATGCCATTATAATGGCATGCGATGCGACTGACGCGACCGACCCGATTTTACATTGTAAGCATTGTATGTAATGTTACATTCCTATGTAAAATCGGATCCATTGTATGCCATTTTAATGGCATGCGATGCGACCAATGCGATGGACCCGATTTAACATAGGAACCAATGTTAAATGGCCCCCCATACCCAATTTTTTATTGTATACCCACCCTGATGGGTAATTTTTATGTCAAATGCACCCTCATTGTTAACGCCTCCCCACGATGAACGCCGAAACGTGGCGAGTGCAGCGGTATGCGTCCTCCGACCTTTTCATACCCCCACTATCCACGTCGGCGTGGAGTTGATTTTATATAGTGTGGCGAGTGCAGCGAGTTCCCGAGCCCGAAGCGTGGCGAACGGACGTGTAATACGTCTGAAGTTATGTGCGTCCCCTCGCAGGGCTCGCTGCGCTCGCCACGATTCGGGCTCGGTGGCTCGCTGCGCTTGCCACACTATATAAAAACAACTCCAAGCCGACGTGGATAGTGGGGGTATGAAAAGGTCGGAGGACGCGTATCGCCACCCCTATGCGGGCTCGCTGTGCTCGCCACGCTTCGGGTTCAAGTTGATCGTGGCGTTAACAGGGGGGGGGGGGGGGGCAATACAATGTAAAATCGGGTCTCAGAGACCATTTAACATTGGTTCCAATGTAAAAAATCGGCTTGGTTGGGTCAATCGCATTGCATGCAATTTGGTTGCATGCGATGCGATTGACCTGATTTTTGCAACCCAATTGCATACAATTAAAATCGGTGGCGCCGTGCTAGGAAACAAGTACCAAAAATGATCTTGTTAAGTTAATTGGCTCCCAATAACAAACGATTCCTGGTCAGAAACGCTGGGCGTTCCCATGGGCACGACCCCTCACCACTGAACCCCGCCTGCACTGCTAGGTGCGAACAGGACAGCCAACTGGCAGTTTGCCGTTCCCGCTCGCACCAAGTGTCTGCACATGCGCAGATGCTCAACATTGCTCCCCCGTGCGAACACACGGGGGAGCGCACAGACCAGAATAAGGGGCACTATGTAGACAAAATGAGTTTACGGCACAGTAAATAGATGAATGTATTTTGCAGGTCCTCCAGGTGCAGCCACCACTGCAGACTGCACAGACCAGAATAAGGGGCACTATGTAGACAAAATGAGTTTACGGCACAGTAAATAGATGAATGTATTTTGCAGGTCCTCCAGGTGCAGCCACCACTGCAGACTCCCTTCTTTGCACACGGCCTACAAGTTCCTGGACAACAGCCGGTGGTAGGTTTTGCCATTTTGTCTTGTAGTACAGCGACTAAGGCCGGGATGTATCAATATTCGTGGGTGTTACCTGTTTTTTTTTTGTGCCTGTATCACATCCGTTTTGCGGGACTTTCCTCTTTATGTATTCTTTTTTTCTGGGCTGCGTATACTGTACCCTCCTCCGATATTTTTACGTATTTTTTTTTTTGTGTGTCTGTTCTCCCTCGACACCCGACAGCAGTCGTGCACTGCTTCCTCCCTCCAGCCTTCAGGAGATTGCTCAGACCCCTGTCTGACACCCGGCGCCGGTCCCACACTCCCTACCTCTCGCAGCATGCCGCCTCACTACCCGCTCAGGCTCCCGGCAGCAGAGGTCTTGCATCCTGACCTCCTGCCCCTGGTCAGACACCCACACGTCGAAGTAGCTGTCCCTTGGCTCAGGCACCCGGGGGATATGTTTCCCCCCACACACACCCAACTTACACCCAGATTCCGCCTCCTCTCCAGACCAACACCGCCAGTCAAACTTGGCGAAACAACAAAGGGCATCACAACTTTTTATACATTTCACAGGACGTCAGGTTACATTCAGACCAATGTAAGTATACTTCGCTGCTGAACCACTGCGAGACTTTAAAAATGCCGACATTAAAAACATAAAACATTATTGATACATCAGGAAGAAGGACAAAAGCCTCGAAAACGGGATGTCAGCGCAGCGGTAAGCGTTGATTCATCCCGGCCTAACTGTAACATTGAAGAAGGTCGAGTCGGCCTAGAACGCACCTGTCTTTTTAATTCAAACTCATGGGTCGATCTTAATAGGTCTGAAGGGTGCAAGGCAACGGCACCCGATTCAGCCCGATCTCACACCCTTCACTGGGCCGAATTCGCTTACAATTGCTCATACCCCTATGGAGGTGCGAGCGCTTTTAAGCAAATTCAGCCGCTGTACAGTGCACTTGGTGCCGTTATTATTCGCACTCGCGAATCATCCGCACCAAATAGGATTGACCACTAAATGGGGTTAAAATTTGGATTCTGAGCTGGCCAGTTCTTTGCAGGTTATCGTATTTTCTGTATATGAGTCCAGCGTCACCATGGAAACATGAAAGGTGACATTGTCATAGAACTGCCACAATGTAGGGAGCACAGAGTTATAGCGAACATCTCTATACTACTTAGAGGTAATGTGACCAGGGACATTTTTGGGTCAGAAAGCCCCGGAATGCCATTCCTGAAACTCCTTTTTTTTTTCTCCAAAATTACATCATCAGGAACGGCGTTCTGGAACCTCTGCGACCTGCCCTGCTGTCTGTCTCCTCCTGCACCAGGTGAAGTGACATGGCTGCCGCTTCCCTTTTGAGGGGATGGGAGGAGAGCGCATTGCATGTCTCTGCTTCCCCTCACTGTGTCCTTGTGACTGGGCCGTCAGCCAATCAAAGCTTGCGGGCTGGCTCCTGATTGGCTCATGGGCAGGCAGCCACTCAGAGCTCACGGGCCAGCAGCCAAGCAGGAGCTGGCCCAAAAACTTTGATTGGCCGACAGCCCAGTCACAGGGACACAGTGAGGGGAAGGACAGATGCGCTCCCCTCAGAAGGGCAGTGGCGGAGGAAACAGACAGCAGGGGGTTACCGGACTCTCCACTCCCCGACAGCAGCAGCAACAGCATTGAGTTGCAGTGCTGCTGGGAAATTCTTACACCGTACCGCTGACTGTTTTTTTTAGACTTGCACTACTGGCTGTGGGGCATTGTTATGGCACTGCTAAGGGAATTATGTGTTAAAAAAAAAGTTAATACCCTGTCCATTTGGTAGCTCCACCCACAGCACCGCCCACTTCTGCACCGCCCACAGTTCCTGAAACTATTTTCCTACAAAAATAGCACTAAATGTGACCATGCAGTAGAACTAGTGGACCTATGCCCTACATCGTAACCCCACCACCTCCATTCTATACTGTAGGAACTGTACACTCTTCTGGTAATCGTTAAACACCTCCTCCTGATCTGCAAAGTGATTTGTCACTCCATAACACTCGCTGCCATTGGTCCACTCTCCAGTGTTTGCGTTCTTTACACCGGCTGCATTCTTCTTTGTGAATGGAGGTTTATAAACAGCTGCTCACCCATAATATCCAAGTACATGGCCTCCCTACAAAGTGTTCTTGTCTAAACCAACACATTAGTGGCCATTTGGAACTTGTATGCATGTGGTAACCCCTGGTCCATGGGTTGCAGTTGCGGTTGGCTGAGGTCTTCCAGGGCGAAGTGCATTCCGGCAATGACCGCTCCTCTTACACGTATTAATCACAAAAGTCCCAGAGGATTAAGGGACCTTCATAACATCCACAATACTTCTCACACACATGCCTCCGATCAGCCATCCTACATTGATCCCCTTTCAAACTCATTTAGCTCATTCCGGAAATCCATTCCGTTAGCCGATGATCTAATCGGAGCCCCGCTACTTGTTTTATAACTTTACGAAAATGTGAAGATAGCTTTCATTTCCCAATATTCTAAATATAGTAGGTCCATAAAATCCACATGTTTAATAGACCAAACCATTTTTAGTTATTAAAAATTATTATTGAAGAATCGTAACAAATTATTTTACTGTTTTTTTGATTTAAGTAGCTTTTGCCTAATCCCCGTTCAGTAGATTCTTCTATATGTTGTCCCTTTATGGGTTAGCTTTGCTTGTAGGTATTACCTGATATGGAAGTTTTACCCCACCCAGGTGGAGATATATTTAGCCTTGGAGAGAGGTAATGTGGAAATGTTGTCCAAATCCACCAATCCGCATCTGTCAATTCTAGCACAGTCTATGAAATGCCTGAAGCCGATTGGTTATTTTGGGAAACTTCTCCACTTTATCTCTCTACAATGCTTGGTACATCTCCCTTCCTCTGTTGAGGATATGGGGAGAATTCAATCTTGCACTTTATGGTGGCAGGATCTTGCTCAAAGGTGTTCACTACCCCATAGGGTAGAGAGCACTTTTGGATGAACATTAGGGCTAAATGGGATGGCAATTGGCTTTCCCCTATGAGACCTCTAATTTCTGAGTGTCTGAGACTCACTTTCATTTCTCTCTTCTGCTACCAGCGATGGCGTCTGCTGATCTGAGACGGGAGCTGGACTGTTCCATCTGCCTGAACATTTATACAGATCCTGTCACCCTGAGATGTGGACACAACTTCTGCCGGGCCTGTATTGATCGTGTGCTGGATACACAGGAAGGGACTACAGTTTTTACCTGTCCAGAATGCAGAGCAGAGTATCTGGATCGTCCTGCACTAGAGATAAACAGAAAGCTCTGCAATATAGCAGAACGTGTACGCTCTATTCCAGAAGAGGGAACTGGGATGTTCTGCACTTATTGTGTCCACTCTCAAGTACCTGTTCTTAAAGTCTGTCTGAAGTGTGAAGCTTCTCTCTGTGATATACATTGGAGGACACACAACAAGTCAGCAGAACATGTCTTGGTTGATCCCACCACTTCCTTGGAGAAGAGAACATGTTCCCTCCATAAAGAGATCTTGAAGTATTTCTGCACTGAGGACAATGTCTGTATCTGTGTGTCCTGCAGTTTGGCCGGAGAGCATCGGGGGCACGTGGTGGAGATGCTGGGTGAGGCCTCTGAGAAGAAGAAGGAGAAACTGAGAAATGTTCTGCAGAAACTGACCAGAAATAGAGACGAGACTGAGAAAAGTATCCAGAGTCTGCAGAAACGCAAGTGTGAAGCTCAGAAAAATGCAGCTGGTTCAACAGAGACAATCACTGCCCTGTTTAGAAACATCAGGAGACAGCTGAAGGTCCTAGAGAAGAGAGTGCTGAATGAGATCTCTAGGCAGGAAGAGAATGTTTCACTCTCAGTCTCCGATCTGATTCAGCAGCTGGAAATGAAGAAGGATGAGATTGCCGGGAAGATGTGTCAGATTGAGGAGCTGTGTAACATGTCTGATCCAATGACTGTCTTACAGGAACCAGACACAGGTGACTTGTATGATACAGAGGAGCCATGTTCCATGACTGATCCAATGACTATTGACCAAAAACAGGATAGTGAAGAGACCGAGGAGGAGATGGCGGTGGAGGGAGGCACAGAGGAGAACAATGAGAAGGAGGGCATTGAGAAAGGGAGTACAGGAGAGATTGAGCATGACCATCAAGTGGGAGATCTGGATGTGGGTCTCCTCTCAGTGAAATTACAAACATTATCTGATATAATAACAGGAATAAATGTATGCTTCTATGTGCAGACACCAGAAGACCTATCACTGGATATAAACACAGCTGGAAAAAATATAATTATATCAGGTGACATGAAAACTGCAGCCAGGTCTTCAATAAAACAGAAAAAGCCAGAGACACCAGAGAGATTCCAGGATGAGCCTCAGGTGTTGGGCACCATGGGATTCTCCTCAGGGCGACATTACTGGGATGTGGATGTCAGTAAGTCAGAGAGCTGGTGTGTGGGGATGTGTTATCCCAGTATAGACAGGAGAGGGGATCAGGCAATAATTGGACGTAATAACAAGTCTTGGTGCTTGGATAGAGAGACTGATGAGTATTCAGTGATACATGATGGGAAGGAGATCCCGTTACCTGGCAGTATTCCCTATGATAGAGTGAGGGTGTATGTGGATTATGAGGCAGGACAGCTGTCCTTTTATTCTGTGAGTGACATGATCAGACACTTACACACCTACACTGCCACCTTCACTGAGCCCCTTCATGCTGTATTAGGTGTATGGGAAAGGGATTCTGTACAGAAATATGAGAGGAGACTGGAGCTGGTGGGAGGGACATCTGATTGGTCGCATTACATAGTATGATGCAGTGGATACAGATGTTTTTTTTTTTAATTTCAACTTTATTTTATTTTTTTACTTTTAACATACATCATAAAATAGATAGGATGCAGGAGTATGTACCTTTTAAAAAAATAGTCTGTGATCAGCAGTAAGATACATTTTATTCAGTACCATATAATAAGTCTTAACAATCCTCCCTTTCATTATCGCAAGCTGCGCTACACCATTATCCGTCCTCTGTATTTATTTTAACTTCTCTATACTACACGCCGTTGTGCTTTGCTTTTATTTACATATATTAGTGTTTTAGTGTCTTGTATTGTGTCTATTTCTTTCTCTCCTGTGTTGCAGTTATTGAATAATAAACAAGTTTAAATTATAATATGTATGTGCTTCTTTAAATATTTGCCTTCTTATATCTTCCTCGTGTATTAATTTAGCAGTGAGTTATTTAGTGTGCCTTTATTTCCCTCCTTTTGGTCGGCAACCGTGGAGCGCACCATGCGATTCACACTTTTTTAGATCGGCATTCCTCTACCCTCGATTATCATCCATTACGGCAGTTCCTATCGAATTCCAGCTTCGAGGGAGTTCCAAACTAAGAACAATTATCTATAAGGCTCCTCCTCAAAAGGTGAGAAAAACCCTAAAGTTGTGGAGGATTGCGCTATAAAAAAAATTACTTCAATCTCCTGCGACCCTTTATGTTGCCCTCCTTTCACCCTATTTATGTGGTGGGCTATACATAATAAATGGATCCCTCTTACACCTTCCAGTTGCTCCATATCTTATGATATGTTGCTACGGACCCTCTTGCCAGGTAAGTGAATTTTTCGTGGGACATGGTCGCGTCCATCAGGGCTTTCCAGACCTCTATCTCGGGGCTTTCTTTAGCGAGCCATTTCCTGGCTATACATATCTTTGCCAGAGTCAAAGCAATTATTAACTGTCCATGAATCCTCTCTCGATTATTGCCAGCAGACAAGCTACTGGTGTACAACTTTCCTTAGGGATCCCCCTATCCTCCAATTCTTTAATTACTAATTCCCAGAATTCTGCTATTTTAGGGCATTCCCGTATTAAATGCATGAATGTTCCTGGGCTAGTTGTACATTTTGGACATTTCGCATCTTCCCTACCTCCTATCCTATATAGCAGTTCGGCTGTCATATATGTTCTGTGAACTATGTACAGCTGAGACTGTTGCCTGCTGATTTGATTAGTTGCTAGACATACATTTTCCAGGGCCTCCTGCCATTGTTCAGCCGAGATGGGTCCAATGTCCATCTCCCATGCAGTCTTTAATTCTAATAGGTTATCCTTTTGGATTTCCTGGCTCAAGGACTTGTATAGATAGGATACTTCATGTTTATTTGAACATTTCGTTAACAATTTTTTGGTTAATGATAATTCTATCCTGGGCCCGTCCTGAACGAATTGAGCATTGCAGGCATGTCTCAGCTGTATATAGCTAAACAAATATTTATTTGGGAGGGATAACTCAAGTTTTAATGACTGAAAGGATCTGAATTCCAGGTTGAGGTACAATTGGCCAACAGATTTTATTCCCTTCTCATTCCAGGTCTTCCTAAGCTGTAACTTATTCAGTTCTGTAAGGGCTCTTGCCTTGTTAATAGGTGTATCGGGGTCTATTCCCTGAGTTCCCAGTATGCCTAGATACTTAAATTCCTGGACCCTTCTCAAAGGTGCCACAGCCGTGCTCGACAGTGGACGCTGGCTCTGTAAAGGCAAGATACATGACTTTGCCCAATTTATTCTGAGGCCCGAATATCCCCCGAATCTCTCTACCATCCCTACCACCACCGGTATTGCCTCCACCTGGTTTTGTACAAAAAGGAGGATGTCATCGGCATATAAGGCGACCCGGTCCTCCTTCTCGCCAATTGTAAGCCCTCGAATGTCTGGGTTTTCTCTCATCAGGCATGCCAGGGGCTCTACGGCAATGGCAAAGAGACCAGGGGACAGCGGGCATCCCTGCCGTGTGCCTCTGCCTATTTTGAATTGGGGGGAAATGTAGTTATTTACGGAGACTCTGGCAACTGGGGATTGATATAATAATTTTATCCAATTAATAAAGACTGGGCCGACCCCTATCCATTCCAGGGTTTCCCACAGGTAGCTCCACTCTATTGTATCAAAAGCTTTGGCCGCATCCAGTGAGATTACGGCCGCATCCTGCATCTCATCTCGATGGGCCTGTAGATGTAAAAACATCCGCCTTAAATTAGTGGTTGTGGATCTACCCGGCATGAACCCCGCTTGATCGCTGTGTATAACCTCGCCCAGTACTTGATTCAATCTTTTTGATAGCACCTTCGACAGAATTTTGACATCATTAGTGAGTAGGGAGATAGGTCTGTAAGATTCGACCTCCCCAGGGTCTTTTTCCTTCTTCAAAATTACCGTTATCAGTGCCTCTGACATGGATGCTGGCAATTTGTGAGTATAGATATCATTAAATAAAGTCAAAAACCTTGGAGAGAAAAAAATTGCTATATTTTTTATATATTTCCTGAGGTATCCCATCCATCCCGGGGGCTTTGCCTGCCGGGATGGATGCGATTGCCTCTTGTATCTCTCCCAAGTTAATCGGGGCTTCCAGTAATTCCCTTGAGTTTAATTATAGAGTTGGTCGTTTTATACTGGCCAAATAATTCCGTATTTCTATTAATGTATGTTTTTGACGGGACTGGTATAATTGATAATAGAACTGTCGAAATTCTTCGACTACCTCTGGGGTCTGGTGTACACAATTCCCCTCCCTTGTCTTGATTTCTGTTACTACATTAGTAGTTCTATCATGTCTTGCAATGCCCGCCAAAAACTTCCTGGCCTATCGCCCTCTAAGTACCTCACATGTCCAGCATATAGCTCTCGGTACTTTTCTTTCTCTGTCAGGCATTGCAACCATGCTTCCTGGGCCTCCCTCCATTTCTGCCTATTTTCCTCATTGGAGTTCTGGAGATATTCTATTTCCAGATCTTGACTTTTTACCTATAGTTCTCTCTCCTTGGCTCTAAATGAGGCCTTAAGTCCGGCTATTTCCCTTATTTAGGGTGCCCCTGACGTTTGCTTTGAAGGTGTCCCAGATTACTTCTGTCGGGGCCGATCCTATATTTTTTTCGAAAAACTCCACCCAATCTCTAATCCCCCCCAAACTGAGTCTGGGTCAGCCAGAAGGTGTTTAATTTTCAGAATGAGTAACCCCTTTTGTCTTCTATATCTATTTTAAGCAGAATCGGGGAGTGGTCTGATATTCCCCTCGTCAAATATTCAACTTCTTGTATATTGGGGATCAACTCTTCTGAAACAAGGGCTAGATCAATCCTCGAGAAGGTGCTATAGGAGCTGGAGAAACAGGAGAATTGTTGTCTATCTGGGAATTTTTCCCTCCAGACATCTCTCAGCCCCATCTCCTTGATCATGTCAGTAAACCCTGTTTTACGTGCTGAACTGATTATGCCTCCCCCATTTTTCCTGTCAATCATCGGATCCAGGATATTATTAAAATCATTATGACAGGGATCCCAGGGTGGTGGCACATATACTGCCATTATTACTAGGGTCGAGGATCCTAACCGGCATTTAAGGAAAACATATCTCCCCCGCTGATCAGATACAATATTTTCAGCCGTGAAGGGAACTCCTTTTCGAACCAGTATAGAGACCCCTCTGGAGTATTTTATTTATAACTATGGGGCACATTTATTGAACTATATTTGCAGCTAAATCCCCAAAAACACACGTTTTAGGGAATTAGCTGCAAATATTCAGTATCCCACTAATGTATCAAAGGGGGATCCTTCCTGCATCGCCGCCGCCGGCCGCCTCCCCAATAGGTCTGTACATCGGGCAGCCTGGCTTTGCATCCCTGGGCTATCACCATTCAGACATGGCAATAGCCCATTGTAGCCTATGGGCTACACACATAGAAACATAGAATTTGACGGCAGATAAGAACCATTTGGCCCATCTAGTCTGCCCCTTTTTTTACCCTTCAGGTAAACTCAACCCTTTTTAATCCTTATTTCTTTGTAATGATATTCATATGCCTATCCCAAGCATGTTTAAATTGTTCTACTGTCTTAGCCTCTACCACCTCTGATGGGAGGCTATTCCACTTATCCACTACCCTTTCTGTGAAGTAATTCTTTCTAACATTTCCCCTGAACCTACCTCCCTCCAGTTTCAGTGCATGTCCTCGTGTTTTATTACTTGTTTTCCTTTGAAGAAAATTTCCCACCTGTACTATGTTAAAACCCTACACCACACTACTCCGGCAGCAGTGCGGATGGCGGGGGGTCAGCGATGACCGTGCATGCGCACGCCTCGAGACTTTGCAGGGACGGACTCTTTTCGGTGCCCTGTCCCTGCGCCCTCAGGTATGATACATACCTCCGATGGGATCACATTTTACAATGCGATCCTGGGCAGTAACATTCTACCCAGATTGCATTGTAAATTAGATTCATTATAAATGGGCCCCTATATCATCAAGGTCTTACCAAGATTAGTGGGGAAGGGCCCAGGATCAAGGGAGGTGCCTACTGCCCCTGGGGGTCCTTAAATGTATCAGTCTACACAGGTGATAAAAAAGAGAAAAGGCAAATGTGTAACATAGTTGTCTTCCCTCCTGCATTCTGCAGGAGACTCCCTGAAATAGCAGCAATCTCCCTCTCTCCCTCATTAGTCTAGCAATCTCCCTCATGTCACCTAGCCCACATTACACTCTTACATCATAGATACCTCCCCTCCTGCATTCTGCAGGAGACTCCCTGAAATAGCAGCAATCTCCCTCTCTCCCTTATTAGCCTAGCAATCTCCCTCATGTCACCTAGCCCACATTACACCGTTACATTTTTTGGGGAAAAAAGGAATGAGAGACAGATACATTTAGATTGAATCATCAGCACCATTTCCCAGCACTATAGCAAGTATAGTAGCTCTTACTAAATGCTTTGGGGCTCACCTACATTTGTATATAAGTCATTTTAAAAGATTCCTCCCAGATGTAGCAGAACACACCCACGCTTCTAGGTGCCACGTTCACAATCTCACCATTTCTGGAACTAGACGTGCTCTTTGGGCGAAGCGTGACAGGCCCCCTCAATGGGGCACTGTGCAAAATTATACTACCAACTATAATCTCCCTGAAACTAGTTTTCAAAAGTAGGCAAGTATGGTGTGTAACCATATCTGCATCTACCCCGGTGGTGCATTATGTCTCTGCAGACCCTCTACCGCACTCTCATAAGCAGGTATTCAATGCTGTTTGCGAGTGGTGACAGCGAGCAGGGCTTCCTGCTCGCTGTCAACACTCACCCTGACAGCATTCAACACAGCCTCCGCATCCGCCAATTCCCCCTCGCTCCGTTTTTTGAGCGAGGGAGAATTGGCGGATGCGGCTCCAGAAGCAGCGAGACCCGCGGCTAAAAACTGCGAGTTTTCTGCAGTAGCCGCGGGTCTCGCTGTTTTGGGGAATTCTCGCCGTCCTGTGATGGCGAGGATTTCCCCAGTACGTTGAATAGAGCGAGCGGCTGGCGCGGGGGTTAAACAGCGAGGATCGCTTGTTTTCAGCAATCCTCGCTGTTTAACCCTCCTCGCCGGCCGCTCACTGAGGCATTGAATACCCCTCATAATGTAACCACAATTGTTTTTTGACATTGTCATTACCATAGAGTTCGGGGTTTCCAGCTCAGCCATAGAAAACCAGATAAGTTCGTAGGTGAGGATTTTAACACTGCGCTCAGCCTGTATGCTTTACTAACCTAGTCACAGGAGCTGCTTATCCCTTAAGGGTATCCCAGTCCCTTTTTTTAGGCTTAATACAAAAATGTTTGGAGTGGGAAAGCGCTATCCTGCTTGTGTTGATAATGTGAGTAGTGTTGGTATGTAAAGAAATTAGAGGAAAGCAGAGTGAATGAGTAAAATATATAGGTTTATTAAATCAAAATAAAAAGTGTTTGGATGAACACCAGACTCTGGTGTCGTGGAAGGAATGGAGAATGGCGCCTAATTACCCTAGGGGTAAAATGGGTACCTTGTGCGGTGGTAAGTGGTGTTTTAATTACACCTATAGGGGGTCCCCAAAGTAGGGGATCTTCCTTGACAAGTGTCACCAGGGGAGATGTCCCGTGGGTCCTGAGCCCAGGACTTACGGTCTCTTCTGGTGATTTGTGTAGGAAGAGAGAGTCAAAAAACTTCACCCAGACTCTCTCTTCCTACACAAATCACCAGGAGAGAACGTTTTTGTATAGAAAACCAGACACTGATCTCGATGGTGAATGGATCAGTCACATAAATCAGCATTTGTTTAAAATAGGTTATAAGCTGTCAAATAAATGACATTCATTGTAATATAAAGATAAATGTAACATCAGTCATATGACAGGGATGATACCATTAACCTTATTTAGCGTACGTGATGTCACAGAGTATGTACAGGTAACATTAGTGATGTCACAGGGATGATTCACGGAACAGTAGTGATTTCCTCAGGATAGTGTAAAAGTAGTGATGTCATGGTGATGGTAGTGGTAACATAAGAGTCACGGGACTGGTACTGTTAATATTGGGACACTGACAATAAATGGGTGCTGGATGACGCTCCGACAGTCATTTATCTGACAGCGGAATCCCTACTGTTCAATGCCCGACAGTTGGGATCCTGACTGACAGGCTATTCTCCCTCGTGGGGGTCCACGACCCACATAGGGGGAGAATAAAACCTGTGGCAAGCGCAGCAATGTAAGCCTGCAAGGGACTTTGTAGCAGTCGCCCTCCTGTTGGACTACCGGCAGTTGGGATTCCGATGTTCGGTTAATGACCTTCGGAATCATACCACACCCCAATAAATCTTTCCCTTAGCAGCAGCTCACCAAACACCCGCTTCAGCATTACTGCAGGGAACACATGTCCCCCTCAGCAGCTGCCGTGAAACCCTTGAGCATGCACAGGCCGATGTAAACAGCAGTACCCCCTCCATACCCCCCAACTCGCTACAGATAATAACAGTGATGTCACATGGAAGGTACAGGTAACAATACTCTTATACCGCTTTCACACTGCCTAAACGTTTTAAAAACCGGTATTTTGAAACAGTATTTAAAACGGGTCTGAGCCTTCACATTGCAGTAGATTACCATTTTAAATACCGTTTAAA
Source organism: Crinia signifera (assembly GCF_055691185.1). Lineage (NCBI taxonomy): Eukaryota > Metazoa > Chordata > Amphibia > Anura > Myobatrachidae > Crinia > Crinia signifera. The sequence goes on from NC_139224.1 coordinate 156,567,710, forward strand.
TACCATTCACATCAGTCAACCCGTTTAATCCCCTGAACATGTTTCAAGGCAGAATGCAGGGGCCACAGGTCTGTAAACTGCTGTAACTGGATTCACTGTCACGGCTGAACAAAGCAGGAGCTAGGACCCAGGGAGAGTCAGCTCTTCCCAGTGATCAGGAACACATGAGATGATTGGATAAATCAGATACAACCACTGCACACTGACTGGTGCTGCCAGATAGAGCACTGCAGAGTACTGAGCAGCTGTCCAGGTAAGAGCATACTGGTGTAATGTCAGACTAATGGTGGAAGCAGGAATGGAGAAGCTGGTGGAAGAATTGGCTCATGGAGGTCAGGGTGACTGGTGCTGGCTTACAGGAATAAGTGGGGTGACTTGGGGAACAGGGGTCACATGAGAGCGGTGATTAGGGGGGAGGGGTTCCCTGTAATCTGAGGGTGCCATATAAATAATATGTAACAAAAGTACAGATAGGTGTCTTTATTTATGGTCACTTGCACCAAGGGTTAAATACAATTAAGACCGGAATTATCAGAGGGGTGGAGGTTTCAAAGCATATTTTGTACCTCAGCCTCCATATGCCATACTTGCCTACCTGACCCTCTCCATGCGGGAGAAAATGCTCTGTTCCTGGGCTTCCCTGGTAATGTATGATTGCCATCACCTGTGGTGAAACACCTTTACCTAGCTCCCCACAGGTGATGGCAATCCTACATTACCAGGGAAGTCCAGGAACAGAGCATTTTCTCCTGCATGGAGAGGGTCAGGTAGGCAAGTATGGCATATGCGCACACAGGGGAGTTTCTGATTACCTGAGTTTTATTTATTTGAAACTGAGCCTCAGCAGTTGGCAGCTGCCGCTGCTCTGTCTGAAGGTAGGGGCAGAGGCCGCGTGCAGCAGCTCCTCCCGGGCATGTCTACGTGTAGGGTGACCAACTCATCCCTTTAATCCGGGACACATATTAATTATACAGGTTCTGTGGCTGGCTTTCACCTGGTTTTAAACTGCCACAGAACCTGTGTCATTAATATGTGTCCCGGGTTAAAGGGATGAGTTGGTCACCCTATTTACGTGTAGCTGTGGGCCGGGGGTGATACAGGGACTGTCTCCTGCAGCAACAGGCAGGTAGGTGTGTTATGGGCTGTGGGCTATAATAATTATGAAGGGTGTGTGTGTGTGGGGGGGGGGGGGGTTATGCAGAGGTGTGTATGTGTGTGTGTATATGTATATATATATATATATATGTATATATATATGTATGTATATATATATATATATGTATGTATATATATATATATATATATATATATATATATATATATATATATATATATATTCTTGGTTGTATGCCGGCACTCTAAATTCGCAGCTGCTCCGGTGCCCAGTCCATAGTATAGTGTAGTATTCCAAATAAGGAGGCACTCAGAGACTGTATAGTCAAACAAACATTCTGTATTGAGGGTTTAGTACTTTCGAGAGCGAGCTCTCGTCCTCAGAACCACCTACAGCTTTGTGGAAAAATTAAAATGTGCTGAAAAACTGTAAAAAATGAACATTTTTGAACAGGGGGGGGGGGGGCGAAATGCCGCCCTCCAGTGGCCGGTGCCCTAGGCAAATGCCTAGATTTGCCTAGTGGTGGCGCCGGCCCTGTGGGTCAGACCTGGTATCTTGGTCCCGGGTCCGACCCAGAACAGACCCGTGTCTGATGCTTTTACACGCTCCCCCATTATAAAATGAGTGACCCAACATTAACCTTTTTTCTTTAACCCGGGTCGAATTGCCGGGTTGATCGACCCGGGTTATAAGCTTTGCCACGTCATAAACCCAGTAATTAACCAGGTCCGAGGTGCGATGTGAAAGGGGTATAAGTAAAGCAAAAACATAATGTAACTGTCTGGAAGAAACCATGTTGCCCTGCAGGGGGAGCAAGTACATTTATATGTGTTCTGTGCAGGGTAAATACTGTCTGGTTTTGCATGCAGCCCACAAATGTTAGACAGCTTTGTCTCTCTGCACAACACACCTTCCTCACCTGCAGTGCATGCTGGGTTTGCCTGGTCGCTAACAAACATGAATCAGGCCCATAAGCCCCGTAAACACTAAGTAATATAATAAATCATAGTCACTCATGTTGGTCCTTCTGAACGATATAGTTTATAATATAGTCTAGTGTGTATGCTCAATATGGTTAGAGGCCTGCACATAGACAATGATACCACCACCACCCCGTGATGCAGGCACATGGCAGCAAGGACGGTGAAGTCCCATTCCAATGCAGCCTATATACTCCAGTCCGGTCTCACTTTCAGTCTGTTACCAGGGGATACGGATGATAGGTCGAAAGTCAATATGTCGACAGTAATTTGACTGTCGACCTAGATACAGTTGACCCTTTGAGCCAGGGGCATAACTACATCTATGTGGGCCCCATAGCAAAATCTTGAAAGGCCCCCCCCCCCCCCCACTACTACCATTGTCACTATGCGATTTAGGGGGCTGAAGAAAGAGTGAGCAACAAAGAGGGCATGGAAAAGAGAGAGAGAGTGCTTCATGGGAATGAGTAAAAATGAGAGAGGAGTGAGAGGGGATGGAGCATGTGAGGAAGAAAAAGAGAAGATAAACTGCAAGGGAGAAAGGGAGGAGTGAAAGCAAGCGCACAAGAGAATGTCCGGGAGAATGAAATAAAGAGTGTATCAAGATAAATTAAGAGTGTCAGGGGGATTGAGAAGGCATCAGGGAGAGAGATAGAGACAGTGCCAGGGAGAGAGAGTATAGAAAGAGAGACATGGGGATATGTGGGGACAGAGATGGGGAGAATTGGAGGGAGAACGAGGAGAGATATAGGTCAGGGAATAGATGTATGAGGTAAGGGAGCGTGGGAGGGAGAAAAGGAGGAAAGCGGGAGCACAGGAGAGAAAGATGAGATAGGGAGAGTCAGGCTGTGACAGGTATCTTTTACTTCCTATTTAACCCCCCTACACCACAGGGTACCATGTTCTGGCCCTTGTCCTCCACCTACAGTTAGGGCTGTGCACCTTTACATAGTTACATAGTAGGTAAGGCTGAAAAAAGACTTGCGTCCATCTAGTTCAACCTGGTATAGATATCCATTGCTGATTTGGTAGGTTCTGGTATTTTACAGACAAATTATATTTCTTATTTGTACCCATGGATGTTTTTCTCCAGTAAATGTTTGTCCAACTTTGCCTTGAACGCATTTAATGAGCCAGCCGTTACCACCTCTCTTTAGTATCGGGTCTCTTCATCAGTGCCTCATGATGAGACCTGCTTCCTTGCTCACCACTGCCGCCATGCCTCCTACTGTGCAGCTCACCGCCGGATGTTCTGTAGATGAGATACATGGAAGGGAAGTGAGAGAGGTTTCAGAGGGGACAGAGAGAAAGAGCAGGGGAAAGAGGGAGCGGTTGGGAAGCATTGGAGGGATTGCAGGGGATAGAGGGAGCAGAGCACAGAAGGGAGAGGGAGGGAGCACAGAGGAGAAAGGAAGGGGGGGAGCACAGGATGGGGAAAGAGGAGATAGCAGCATGGGAGGGATTAAAAGAGGAGACGGGGAGCAAGCACAGGAAAGAGGAAGGGGGTAGGCGAGCATGAGAGGGAGAAAAGCCACAGGGGTACACTGGGCTGAGAGAGGAGGAGGGAGCACAGGAGATAGAGGGAGGGAGAGATTAGAGAGAGCCAGGCTGGGACAGTAACTTCAGTGCCGGGTCTCATAAGCAGCTTCTCCCAAAGAGACCTGCTCACCAACGCTGCCGGGCTTCCCACTCCACAGTCGCCGCCGGGTCTCCTGTATCACCGCTACCATCAGGCCTCCCGCTCCATTGCCACCGCCAGGTCTCCTGTATCCCCGCAGCCTGCATTGAGGCACCGCCGGGACTCTGAATCCCAGCACACTGGTTCCACGGAACCTCCTGCTCCCCAACATACCGCCTCCTCGCTGTTCCCCTGTGTACAGCGGCAGTCACTGTCGGATGATGGCCTCCTGCTCCACAGCTCACAGGTGGTGGCATCTCCTGCCCCCACCCCCCTGCATACAGACGCTGCCGAGTCCCACGCATATCCTGCTCCCCAGCTGCTGCCGCGGCTTGCCCGGCTTAATAATCAGATAGTTTGATTAAAAAAAATAAGAAAAAAAAAACATCAAGAGGGTGCAGGGGATGGGCTGCTAAGTCCTCGGGCCCCCCAAGCCGCCGGGCCCCATAGCAGCTGCATCCCCTGCACCCTCTATAGTTACGCCACTGCTATGAGCCACACCCGTTACCAGCATGTCATTGGTTTCCCAGTCCTGTGCCCACAACACATGCTGACCCCTGACAGAAGTGGGGTAGGTCTTCTCTAGGTGATCGCTTTACCATAGAGATGTTTTATGTCTTCATACAGAAAAACCAGGACTGTCGCACCACAACAGCTACTGAGACAATAATGCAAGACCCCAGAAAGATTCCGGAACCTTTATTAGTTACATCACTAATAAATAACTGAATAATACTCATAACTATTGAAATATTACGCTGTTTGGTACTAATGACTATGAATGATATACTGTATATTTGCACTGTCAGAAATAGAACAACAATGTTGGACATGACACACAACTACTGTAACACTGAATACACAACTTGCAGTGCCCACACAATTATACACCAATTCCCTGCGTCCTCCGACCTTTTCATGCCCTACTATCCACGTCGGCGTGGAGTTGAGAATAGAATAGTGTGGTGAGCCACCGAGCCCGAAGCGTGGCGAGCGGACGCGGATACCTTCACAGCTATACGCGTCCCCTCGCGGGCTTCACAGGTGTCCGTGGCGACGCGGACACCTGTGAAGTCCGCGAAGGGACGCGTTTACCTGTGAAGGTATCCGCGTCCCCTCGCGGGGCTCGCTGCGCTCGCCGCGCTCGCCACACTATTCTATTCTCAACTCCACGCCGACGTGGATAGTAGGGCATGAAAAGGTCGGAGGACGCGTACCGCCGCCCCTCGCGGGCTCGCTGCGCTCGCCACGCTTCGGGTTGGCGTGGATCGTGGGGTGGCGTTAAAAATTTGGGGGGACATTTAAGGGTTAATTGTGCCTATTTGGGCTCTGTAGCCCATTTAACATTGATTCCTATGGTAAAATCGCGGGCATTGAGGCATTTTACATTAAAATCGCGGTCAATCATCCTTTTTAACATTGTTCCCTATGGGAAAATCGCGGGCAGCAGATTTTTATGTACCCGCGATTTACCCGCGATGACTGCGATTTTTTTTACCCGCGATTCCAATCGCGGGCGCCCTTCTAGGTAAAGAGTATATATATATATATATATATATATATATATATATATATATATATATATATATATACTGAACTTCTGTATCATTCTGTGTACTAATGTCCCACCAATCAGATTCCTCTCCCTGACTGGCCCAGGCTATCCACACATACATGTACAGAACCCTCTTCCCATACAGCATGCAGGGGCTCAGTGAAGGTGGCAGTGTAGGTGTGTAAGTGTCTGGTGAGGTCACACGCAGAATTAAAGGACATAGACTAAAAGGAAAGTTGTCCTGCCTCATAATCCCGATAAATCCTCACTCTTTCATATTCAAGACTATCAGGTAATGTGATCGTATTATGCTGCTTTCAGACCGCATAACTGGCTTTGACCCTGTATTTGAAAACGTTTCCAAAAACGGGTCTGCCAGGTAAAACCCCTTTCACACCGCATCTCTTAACCGGTATATTACTGTTTAAGTGGCGTTTTTTTTACACTGGCAGACCCCGCTTTTGGAAGCTTTCCAAAAACCGGGTCAAAGCCAGTGCGGTCTTCAGTGCCCCCCCCCCCCCGGTTAACACACACACAACCGCACCCCCCCCGTTAACACACACACACAACACAACCGGGCACGGGCACCCCCTCCACGGGTTAACACACACACAACCCCCATGTGTTAAAGGACCCCCCCCCCCCCCCCGTTCAGCCGGTACCTCCTGCGACGCGTTGAGGATCCCGGCAGTATGGACGGATGCATTGCACTTGTAAAAAAAAAGTGTCTTTCGGAAAATAGCTGCATAGGAAAGCCCGTTTAAAAAAACTGTCTTTCCTATGGGGGCAGCCATTTTCCGAAAGTCACTTTTCTTATAAGAAAAGTGACTTTCGGAAAATGGCTGCCCCCATACAAAAGACAGTTTTTTTAAACGGGCTTTCCTATGGGGCAGCCATTTTCCAAAAGACACTTTTATTTTTTACAAGTGCAATGCATCCGTCCATACTGCCGGGATCCTCAACGCGTCGCAGGAGGTACCGGCTGCACGGGGGGGTTTGTTAGCGCTGGGGGGGGGGAACGACGACGGGACGTTACCCGGGGGGGGGGACGTTAACCGGCGGGAGGAGGGGGGATTTAACCGGCGTGCGGGGGGGCGGAGCGGGGGTGAAGCGCAGTGAATATTTAATGAGCACTCATTAAATATTCACTGCGCTGGGTCACAAATACCGTTTCAGACCCGATTTTGATGACAAAATACCGGGTCTGAAACGGGTAGGACCCTCCATTTTAACCGGTTTGAAAAAACGGTATTTTTAAACCGGTTAATTGGATCTGCACCTTTCAGACCGCACAGATTACCTTTTTAAAACGGTAAAAAAACGGCAATATACCGTTTCCAAAGTGCGGTCTGAAAGGGGCATTACTGTCATGTATCACTGAATCCCTATTATCACGAGTCCTATTCAAGCACCAAGACTTGTTATTACATCCAATTTGTGACTGCTCCCCTCTCCTGTCTATACTGGGATAACACCTCCCCACACGCCAGGTGTCTGTGTTACAGACGTCCACATCCCAATAATCTCGCCCTGAGGAGAACGCCCTGGTGCTTAACACCTGAGGATAATCCTGGAATCTCTCTGCTGTCTCTGGCTGATTCTGTTCTATTCAAGACGTGAATACAGTTTTCGTGTCTTCTGAGATAACTATATTATTACCCGCTGTGTTTGCATCCAGTGATATGTCTTCTGGTGCCTGCACATCGAAACATACATTTATTCCTTTTATTATATCAGATAATATTTCTAATTTCACTGATATAAAACCCACATACAAATCTCCTACTTTATCGGCATCCTCCTTAAGTCTCTCACCCACCTCTCTATTCAACTTCTCAGGATCTCCCTCCTCCTTCTTAGTGCCCCCCCCCCCCCCCCCCCCGTCTTCCTCCACCTGTTTGTGGACAATAGTCATTGGATCAGTCATGGAACATGGCTTCCCTGTATCAGACAAGACACCTGTATCTGGTTCCTGTAAGACAGTCATTGGATCAGACATGTTACACAGCTCCTCAATCTGACACCTCTTCCTGGCAATCTCACCCTTCTTCATTTCCAGCTGCTGAATCAGATCGGAGACTGAGAGTGAAAACTCTCTTCCTGCTTAGAGATCTCATTCAGCACTCTCTTCTCTAGGTCCTCCAGCTGTCTCTTGAGGTCTCCAACGAGAGCAGTGACTGTCTCTGGTAAACCAGCTGCTTTTTTCGGATTTTTTTCTCCTGCGTTTCTGCAGACTCTGGATACTTTTCTCAGTCCCTTTTCTCTTGGCGGTCAGTTTCTGCAGAACATTTCTCAGTTTCTCCTTCTCAGAGGCCTCACCCAGCATCTCCACCACGTGCCCCCGATGCTCTCCGGCCAAACTGCAGGACACACAGATACAGACATTGTCCTCAGTGCAGAAATACTTCAAGATCTCTTTATGGAGGGAACATGTTCTTTTCTCCAAGGAAGTGGTGGGATCAACCAAGACATGTTCTGCTGACTTGTTGTGTGTCCTCCAATGTATATCACAGAGAGAAGCTTCACATTTCAGACAGGTTTTAAGAACAGGTACTTGAGAGTGGACACAATGGGGGACCTTTACTAATATGGATTCGTAGAAAAAAGGTGTATTCGTAGGGAGAAATACACCATTTTTTTTACGAATTTGTATTTTCGGGATTTTCTATCCCCAAAATACAACAATTCGTAGTCCTAGGTATGGAACATTCGTATTTGTATTTACAAATACGAATGTCTACACCATCGTTAGGATACGACCGAAATCACCATTCAAAAGAATGGTGGTTCCTGATTTACTAAGCAGCCGTACAGAAAATACGGCTGCTTTTGTCCACGAAAATACGGCAGAAAAATAGAACCCCATTTTCCTGTCGTATTCTTGTTTTAGCCTGCATGGATCAGTCAGATCCGTGCAGGCTGCGGTGTAAAAATAAATAAAATAAAATAAATTAATTAAAAAAACGGCGTGGGGTCCCCCCCACAGCCGAAACCAGCACCAGGCTGACAGAGCCTGGAGCTGGTAATTAAAAATCAGGGAACCCGACAAATAGGGGTTCCCTGATTTTTAACAACCAGCCCCAGGCTCCTGCTCTGGGGCTGGTTCCCAAAATACGGGGGACAAAATGAGTAGGGGTCCCCCGTATTTTAAGAACCAGCCCCAGGCAAAACCAGCCAGCAGGGTAATGCCACAGCCGGGGGGAGAATTTTTATGCAAGTACCCCCGGCCAAAGCATTCAGCCCTACCGACCAGTCAGCCTGGCCAGGGGCCCTGGGGGAGTGGGGACCCCCCCAATGAAGGGGTCCCCCCCTCCAGGACTTACCTGACCAGGCTGAAGCCTGGTACTGTCCCCGATGCCCCTGGGCGGTGGGCATCGGGCTGATTCAAGTGTCAAAAAAAAGATTAAACTATTGTTTTTTACTGTGGCACTACAAGTGCCAGCAAGCCTCCCCAGCAAGCTGGGACTTGGAGAACCACAAGTCCCAGCCTGCTGGGCATTAAAGGGCCCGCTGGCACTTGTAGTTCCACAGTTAAAAAAATAGTACACAAAACACAGACACAAATTTTAAATAAAAGTTTAATACACACATCACACACACTGATACTTACCTATCTTGATCCCGTCGGTAGGTCGCTGGCTCCGGTGTCAGCGGCTCCGGGGACGGCGTCCTGTCTGAAGAAAATCCATGGTGGACCTGTGGAAGGAAATCCTACTCACCAGGTCCTCCATGGATGGTCTTGTGTCTTCTGTCTTCTTTTACTGGGCTTATTTCTGTATCTTCTTTCTTCTTCTTCTTTACACTGCCGGCAGCACCCGGGACTTTCAGAGCTTCAGAGATGTTTCCTCCTCGACGTCTAGACTAAGAATGAATTCTAGCCAATCAGGAGCCAGTAAAGTCGTCTCCTGATTGGCTAGAATTCATTCTTAGTCCAGACGTCGAGGAGGAAACATCTCTGAAGCTCTGAAAGTCCCGGGTGCTGCCGGCAGCGTAAAGAAGAAGAAAGAAGATACAGAAATAAGCCCAGTTAAAGAAGACAGAAGACACAAGACCATCCATGGAGGACCTGGTGAGTAGGATTTCCTTCCACAGGTCCACCATGGATTTTCTTCAGACAGGATGCCGACGTCGGAGCCAGCGACCTACCGACGGGATCAAGATAGGTAAGTATCAGTGTGTGTGTGTGTGCGATGTCTGTATTAAACTTTTATTTAAAATTTGTGTCAGTGTGTTTTGTGTACTATTTTTTTAACTGTGGAACTACAAGTGCCAGCGGGCCCTTTAATGTCCAGCAGGCTGGGACTTGTGGTTCTCCCAAGTCCCAGCTTGCTGGGGAGGCTTGCTGGCACTTGTAGTGCCACAGTAAAAAACAATAGTTTAATCTTTTTTTTTACACTTAAATCAGCCCGATGCCCACCGCCCAGGGGCATCGGGGACAGTACCAGGCTTCAGCCTGGTCAGGTAAGTCCTGTAGGGGGGGGGACCCCTTCATTTGGGGGGTCCCCACTCCCCCAGGGCCCCTGGCCAGGCTGACTGGTCGGTAGGGCTGAATGCTTTGGCCGGGGGTACTTGCATAAAAAGTCTCCCCCCGGCTGTGGCATTACCCTGCTGGCTGGTTTTGCCTGGGGCTGGTTCTTAAAATACGGGGGACCCCTACTCATTTTGTCCCCCGTATTTTGGGAACCAGCCCCAGAGCAGGAGCCTGGGGCTGGTTGTTAAAAATCGGGGAACCCCTATTTGTCGGGTTCCCTGATTTTTAATTACCGGCCCGGCTCTTGTCAGCCTGGTGCTGGTTTCGGCTGTGGGGGGGACCCCACGCCGGTTTTTTTTTAAAATATTTATTTATTTTTCTATTTATTTTTTTTTACACTCTGCAGCCTGCACGGATCTGACTGATCCGTGCAGACTGCCAGAAACATTCGTATTAGCGGCCGTATATATGGCCAGCTAATACGAATGAATACGACATCGGAGGGTTACAAAGCAGTCGTATATATAACTGCTTTGTAATTTCCCCTCCGGAACACGACTTTGCATACGACTGAAACAGTCGTATGCAGTCGTAGGGGAAATACCAATACAAAAACTAGGTTTTTCATATTGGTAAATTTCCCCCAATAAGTGCAGAACATCCCAGTTCCCTCCTCTGGAATAGAGCGCACACGTTCTGCTATATTGCAGAGCTTTCTGTTTATCTCTAGTGCAGGACGATCCAGATACTCTGCTCTGCATTCTGGACAGGTAAATACTGTAGTCCCCTCCTGTGTATCCAGCACACGATCAATACAGGCCCGGCAATAGCGGTGTCCACATCTCAGGGTGACAGGATCTGTATAAATGTTCAGGCAGATGGAACAGTCCAGCTCCCGTCTCAGATCAGCAGAAGCCATCGCTGGTAGCAGAAGAGAGAAATGAAAGTGAGTCTCAGACACTCAGAAATTAGATGTCTCACAGGGGAAAGCCAATTGCCATCCCATTTAGCCCGCCTGTTCACCCAAAAGTGCTCTCCACCCTATGGGGTAGTGAACACCTTTGAGCGAGATCCTGCCGCATAAAGTGAAAGATTGAATTCCCCCCATATTCTCAACACAGGAAGGGAGATGTACCAAGCATTGTAGAGAGATAAAGTGGAGAAGTTTCCCAAAATAACCAATCAGCTTCAGGCATTTCATAGACTGTACTAGAATTGACAGAAGCGGATTGGTGGATTTGGACATTTCCACATTCCCTCTCTCCAAAGCTTGATCTATCTCCACCTGGGTGGTGCTAACCTTCCATATCAGGTAATACCTACAGGCACAGCTAACCCATAAAGGGACAACATATAGAAGAATGTACTGAACGGGGATTAGGCAAAAGCTACTTAACCAAATTACAGTACAATCAATCTTTAATAATTATTTGTAATAACTAAAAATGGTTTGGTTTAACAAACATTTGTGGATTATATGGATCTATTTAGAATATTGTGAAAATGAAAGCTACTGTATCTTCACATTTTCGTAAAGTTATAAACGGGTAGCAGGATTCCGATTTGATCAACTGCTAACGTAATGGATTTCCGGAATGAGCTAAATGAGTTTGAAAGGGGATCGATGTAGGATGGCTGATCGGAGGCATGTGTGTGAGATGTATTGTGGATGTTATGAAGGTCCCTTAATCCACTGGGACTTTTGTGATTAATACGTGTAAGAGGAGCGGTCATTGCTGGAATGCACTTCGCCCTGGAAGACCTCGGCCAACCGCAACTGCAACCCATGGACCACATGCATACAACTTCCAAATGGCCACTAATGTGTTGGTTTTGACAGGAACACTTTGTAGGGAGGCCCATGTACTTGGATATTATGGGTGAGCAGCTGCTTATAAACCTCCATTCACAAAGAAGAATGCAGCTAGTGGCGTAACAATAGCTCCGCAGACCCCGCGGTGGCTTGGAGGCGGTAGGTCAGTTTGGGCACTGGGGGTCTGTGGAAGCTATTGCCGGGGGTTAATGGGGCAGCGGCTACATGTGTTGCTGCTGCCAGGGCGCCCTCTCCCTCCTTCTCTCCTCCTCACCGCTGCCTCAGGCGGCGACCTCCTCTTGCATCCTGAATAACGGTCTGCTTTAAGGTGGTGGCCATTTTGCAAGTGATATTCTAGCAGGAGGAGTGCCGGTACTGCAAACAGGAGGATCTGCTGGTCCTTGCGGGCAGCAATGGAGCAGGGGTGAAGTGGGGAGGGGGGGGGGGATAGTGGACCAATGGCAGCGAGTGTTATGGAGTCTATAACCAAAAATGTTGGCCCTGCGCCAGTGGCGTAACTATAGCACCGCAGCCCCCGCGACCGCGGGGGGGCGCTATGCATGTGCGGGCGCCGGGGGCTGCAGTGCTATAGTTACACCCCGCCGCCCGCCACACCAACCCCCGCAAACCCCCCCATCCCCAGTCTTTACCTGTGTTCAGTACGCGCTGGTCCCGGCTCCCTTCTTCTGCTGAGGACCACCACAAAATGGCCGCCCCCATATAGCACAGAGTTCTCTGAAACTGTCTGCTGTATGGGGGCGGACATTTTGTTGGGGTCCTCATAGCAGAAGAAGGGAGCCGGGACCAGCGGGTACTGAACCTAGGTAAGACTGCGGGGGTTGGTGCGGCGGGCAGAGGGGCGGGTGAGTGGCTGGGCGCCCTCCCTTTAACGGCGGGGGGCGCCCAAAATGTAGTTACGCCGCTGCCCTGCGCTCACTTAAGAGAGTACCTGAATGAAGTTAGACTGTGATGCTAAAATCAGTTTGTTACTGTCTATAACACTAGGTGGCAGTACTGGTAAACATGTAGTGGCTGAAACAGTGATGTAAAAAATCTAATATTTTATTTTATAATATTGGGTGATGTAAAACATACAAGAACAATTAGTGATAGGGAGGGCCAGTGGGGATATGAGACAAGCAGTCTTTGAACTGAGGATGGTGAAGTGGTAAGGAGTCTTGTGTTGCAGGGAGCTGGCGTCAACAAGACCACGAGTGTTCTGGAGTGACAAATCACTTTGCAAATGGGTGTGGTATGGGACTCCGACAGTCGGGATCCCGACTGCCCGTACTCAGACAGCATGGCGAGCGCTCGCCACGCTGCGGGCACGGTAGCACCTATTCTATTCTCCCTCTATGGGGGTCGTGGACCCCCACGAGGGAAAATAGCGAGTGGCTGTCGGGCACCCGGCTGTCAGCGTTTTGATGTCGGGTAAATGACTGTCGGGATCCCGACTGTTGGGAACCCATCCGGCACCCTTGCAGATCAGGAGGAGGTGTTTGTGGAACTGTGTGTGGGGCAGAAGTGGGTGGTGCTGCAGGTGGAGCTACCAAAGGGGCGGGGCATTAACTGTTACATTAACTTTTTTTTTTAAACATAATGCCCCCAGCAGTGCCATACACACACAGATTATGCCACCAGTAATGCCATATATACACAATGCCCCCAGCAGTACCATATATACATGACACCAGCAGTGCCGGACAGTTACACAATGCCCCCAATACCCACAGTAATGCCAGACACATTATGCCCCCAGCAGTGCCAGATGAACAATGCCCCCCAGCCAGTGGTGCAAGTCTAAAAAAATACTCAGTGGTACTGTGTGCGACCAAAAAATGGGTGTAGCCACATACCACATGGGGTGCGGCCAATGAAAATGGGGGTGTGATACACATATGCCCCCAATAGTGCCAGATATACATATGTCCCCAATAGTGCCAGATACACACATGCCCCCAATGTGTCGATCCTATTTGTTGCGGTTGATTCGCGAGTGAGAATCATCACGGCACCAAGCGCACTATACAGCAGGCTGAATTCACTTAAAAAGTGCTTGCTCCTCCATAGGGGTATGAGCAATTGTAAGCGAATTCGGCCTAGCAAAGGGTGCGAGATCGGGCTGAATCGGGTGCCGTTGCCGGCATTTAACCCCTTACCGCCGCAGCCTGTTTTTGCCTTCCTGACAGAGCCCTTTTTTTCAAATCTGACATGTATCACTTTATGTGGGGATAACTTTTTATTGCTTTTACTTATCCCAGTGATTTTGAGATTGTTTTCTCGTGACACATTGTACTTTAAGTTAGTGGTAAATTTTGGTCGATACAGTCTGTGTTTATTTGTGAAAAATACCAAAATGTCGTAAAAAAATGGAAAATTTTGCGATTTGCAAAATGTTAAATTTTCTGCTTGTGAGACAAATAATCATACCACTCAAAATAGTTAATAACTAACAAAGACCATATGTCTAATTTATGTTGCCATCAATATTTCAACCTCCTTTTAATTTTTTTGGACACTAGGGGGCAGCAGAGACAAAATTATACACAGAACACAGAAAACGCTGCAATTGGCTGTTCACATTTGAACAGCCAATCGCAGCGATCGCCGATGGGGGGGGGGGGGGCATCTCTGCCCCCCCTGGGCAATGAGGGAAGATGTCTGCTGTCAGGGACAGCAGCCATCTCCCCTCTGTCACCGCGTCTATAGACGCGGTGACACTTTAAATGCATGACGTACATTTATGCCATGCGTCGGGAAGTACATCCCGACCATGACGTAAATGTACGTCAAAAGTCGGGAAGGGGTTAAATACATGGCAAAACAGAACCCGAATGTGCAGACACTTGGTGCGAGCGGGCATGGCGAACTGCCAGTTGGCTGTCCTGTTCCCACCTAGCAGTGCGGGTGAGCTGGGGGTTCAGCGGCAAGGGATCGTGCCCATGGGAACGCCCAGCATTCATGGGCATTCCCACGTAAATGCGGCCATGACGTGTGTGGGCAGCTGGCGTCAGCGGATGTCTGCTGCCTGTCCGCTTCCCGAAGTAGAGATGGGTGGGCGGCCTTTGGTCCCCGCTTCCCACCGCCTTGCTGATGGGGGCGCGCGAGCGAGTGACGGCGGCTCCATCTGTAGTCTGCCCAGGAATCATTTGTTATTGGGAGCCAATTAACTTAACAGTATAATGTTTGGATTGTGGGGGGAAACGGGAGCACCCGGTGAAACTCCACACAAGCATGGGGAGAATATACAAACTCCACACAGTTACTACCATGGTGTGGAGTTTGTGTACCCATGGCCTCAGTGCTAAGAGGCAGTAATGCTGTCAGTGTGTATATACAGAGATACGGGGCAGCACGGTGACATAAGGTGCCCACACACGGTGCTATTTTACCTTGCGATGTGGCTACTTTTGGACTAGATTGCAATGAGATGTAGTAGAAAACGCATGTATGGGCAGCAATAGTGCTTAGTATCGCTGCCTCACAGCAATCGGGTCAGGAGATTAATACCTTGGATGAGAGAGAGATGAAAGGATATCGAGTTGAGCTGTTGTGCGTGTTATTGAAATAAGGCGTTTAACTCTATATCAATATTTAAGACCGCTGGATTAAGCATATTTAATTCATAAATCCATTTGGTTTCGGTTTTCTTTAGTTCCGTACTAAGTCGCCTCCACGCCAATGTCTCGGGACTTGCATCACACGGCAGCATGTCGACCGTGTGTGGGAATATGAAGGAGATCATAGTATAGTACCTGCTGTCACCACTGGGTGCCGGGATGTCAGCGTGCTGCGACACCCGGGGCCGCGGCACATCAAACAGCTTCCCCCCCCGCCGTGCAGACATCAGGCCACACCCCCCGCCCTCCTCTTTAGGCGGACTTCTTCCGGCCGGGTCATCAGCCCTGCAGCGCAGCCCTAGGAGAAGCCCCTCTCCCTCTGGCCGCCGGAGCTATAGTGAGTGAGTATTCAGGCACAAAGACTCTATATAGTGCAGATCTGCACTATATAGTCTTGCCTCACTATGTCGCTGCCGATTTGCGCTCACTCGGGAGCGCGCATCGGCAGCGCATCGGGCTCGCAAGCCCTCAATATTACACAATCGGTATGCGATATGGCTTCCAATGTGCACTATATCGGCAACATCGGAAGCCATATTGCACCCGTGTGTACACACCTTAAATCTTGAAACGCATTGGTGGTTAGCCAGGAGCACCAACCACAATTACTCAAAAAGAGTGTAAACATTTATGCAATTTGTTTTATCAAAAAAAAAAAAAAACTTTTTTTACAGGCAAAGCACAAATACCCATTGTTACATTTCATAGCGCTCCAATCTCTATATTTAACTACCCTATTACAAGGAGCAGCTCAATACAAGCGCAATTGCACATATCTCATCCCTAGAGCATGTGTCAACTAATATTTGCGGCAAAATAGTAAGTAACCCTGCTGCGATCCCCCCTGCAGCACCGCCAGACGCATCTCGGATGGCGATAGCCCATTGTAGCCTATGGGCTACACACCACACTGCACGGCGGCAGTGCGGTCAGCATGCGCAGACCCCCCCCCCAATTTTCGGCTCCGTGCATCACAGGGACAGGCTCTTTTCGGTGCCCTGTCCCTGGCAGATTCAATGATAAATGGGCCCCTGAGATAGGGACCGCAGAGAGAGAGATCAAGAGAGAGAGAGAGAAGGAAAAAGAGGGGTCAGAGAGAGAGAGAGGGATCACACTCTCCACATGCCCTATTATTCTCTATTACAGAGAGAAGCAAATTGCGTCCCCCGCGACCCCCCCAATTCGCGGGCACCCCTGTGACCCCCCACCACCCTGAAATTTGTGTGTACCCCTCCCCCACCCACGACCCCCCCCCCCCCCCCGAAATTGCGGGTACTCCCTCCCCCACCCGCGAAATTCGCGGGTATTTCAACCCCCCACAGAAGTACTCACCGTTGATGTCTGGGCTGAAACCACTGTGGGAGGAAGATGCTGGCAGGAGGAGAGGACAGAGGAGCCACTGCATACAGTCCTGTCTGCGGAGCTTTCACTCTGGCTTCCAGCAGCTGCCAAGGCTCTTTTTTATGGAGGAACGGTGTTGTCCCAAGTGTTCCTTCATCATTCTGGAGGTTTTCCCCACGTAGAGCATTTTGCAAGGGCACATTAAGATGTAAATAACGAATCTGCTGTTGCAGTCCAGCATATATATGTATTTGTATTCCTTTTGGTCAAAGGGGTTGGTAAAGCTGTTTCCCAGGGTTAGAAAAGGACAATTGACGCATCCCGTGCATCTAAAGACCCCTGGTTTTCTCATAAGCCAGCTGTTGGTTTTGTCAATGGACCGTGTCCTATCTGTGACGACCAGCTTGTCCTTAAGGTTGGGGCCCCTTCTGTACGCAAATTGAGGTGGTGAAGGCAACATAGGTCCCAAGGTCGGGTCGCTGGAAATCAAATGCCAGTGTTCCTGTATCTTTGTTTTATATGCTTCGAGGCTAAGGTATAGGTGCTACAGAAGTTTAGCCTGGCTTCTTTAGGTTCTCCTCTTTTTGGTACTGTGGACAGTAGATCTTCGCGCTTGAGGAGGTTAACCTTCTGGCGTTTACTCATTACCTAAACACCATCCCTGGAACCATCAGGCTGACCCTGAACTTCAGCAGAACTTCAATTATTTTTATAGACGTCATGATCAAGCTCGCAGTGGGGAAACTCAGCACCAGCGTCTATAACAAATCATCTGATAAGAACACGCTACTGCATGCCAGCAGCTTTCACCCAGATCCACTTAAGCGTGGTCTCCCGTTCTCACAATTATTACGGGTACTAAGAATCACCACTGATCCCAATGAATTGGAACAAGCCCTATCAACAATGGCTAAGAAATTCCTTGACAGAGGGTACCAAAAATCTGATGTGGAAGACGCACTGCAGAAGTTTCTCTTCACCACCCGTCCACAGGAGGAACAAGTCGTCTATAAAACGAACATAGATGTAGCAAGCCTGTATACAAACATTCCACACAAGAAGCAAGCCTGTATACAAACATTATAAAACGAACATAGATGTAGCAAGCCTGTATACAAACATTCCACACAAGAAGCAAGCCTGTATACGAACATAGATGTAGCAAGCCTTTATACAAACATTATAAAACGAACATAGATGTAGCAAGCCTGTATACAAACATTCCACACGAGAAGCAAGCCTGTATACAAACATTATAAAACGAACATAGATGTAGCAAGCCTGTATACAAACATTATAAAACAAACATAGATGTAGATGTAGCAAGCCTATCTCGTGTGGAATGTTTGTATACAGGCTTGCTACATCTATGCGCACAAACAGTACCGCTGTGTACTTTAAAGGTGAGCATGACTCCATGTACCAGCCTAATATGTACATGATAAAATTATGGCTTAGGTATCCTGTTCTGACCTGATTGGGATCCACAGTCTCTACCAGCCTTTGGAGCCCATATAAGTTAAGTACTTGACTGAGGTTGCACTGTGAACAGTGCCATATTTAGCCCCTCGTTGACATCAGTTGCTTTAAACACCTTTATAACAAACTGACAGCAACCGTTTAAGTTCCACACATCCCACTATGCACGAGTCAGCTGCCGCTAAGACAGGGCAGCGCTCACACTCTTGTCAGTTCACCACTTGTCTCCATGTCCCACATTCCACATACCCGTGATCTATCTTGCCCCGTGTCTGCGCAGAAGGCTTGTTGCCATAGGAGCAAGCAGTCTGCCGCCCACGTACACACTGCACTAGGCAGCTGATCGCATACAGATAGAGACACAGGGGAATCCCCTGTTGACGTCAGCTCTGATGACGGCGGCCCCGCTATCGCGGCTGTCAGTCACCGCTGAACCCGCTGGTGGAACCAGCTGACGGGGTCAGTGTAGGAGGGACTGGCGCCATCTATCTATCTATCTATCTATCTATCTATCCATCCTAGTCTGCAGCACTACTTAAGGCCCCTATACACTACGCCGACTTGTCCTAAGGACAAGTCGGCCTAATGTCGGCCCCGACTTCCCCTGAGCTCCCCCGGCAGCTCCTGATATGATTTGGCACTTGATGTGCCATTTTTTACATGTGATAAATCGGATCACATGTAAATCCGGGGGGAGCTGTGGGAGAGCAGGGTCTGGGGGAGCTTGCAGGGGGGGGGGGGGCGTCAGGGTCCGTCTGGGGGAGCGGGGACCAGAGACCGGAGAGCAGGGCCCGGTCCGGTCCATGTGTGATGAGAGAGGGTAGTCACCTAGCGGCAGGAAAGGTGGCGGGGAGTGGGGTCCAGTCCAGCTGCGGGAGGGGAGCACGTCCTGCTGAGACTAGGTAGCGGCAGCTGCCGGCAGGGAGCACGGATCGCACGGCGCATAACAGAGTCCGGGTAGCGGCGAGCGGGAGAAAAGGAAACATCCTATTCAAAAGACTGGGCGGGCAGGGCGGACGCTGATTGGTCTTTTGAATAGGATGTTTCCTATTCTCTCGCTCGCCGCTACCCGGACTCTGTTATTATGCGCCGTGCGCTCCGTGTTCCCCGCCTGCAGCTGCCGCTACCTAGTCTCCAGTCCACACACTAGCCCACTACCACTCCTGGAGCTGGACCGGACCCCGCTCCCCGCCACCTATCCTGCCGCTAGGTGACTACCCTCTCTCATCACACATGGACTGGACCCTGCTCTCCGGTCCCCACGCCCACAGACCAGCTCAATGCCGGCTGCACATAAGATTTATCTTATGTGCAGACCGTCCGACATCCAGATCTGATCCGATGCGCACGGGACCGCGCATCGGATCAGATTGGATGTCATACCCTACACGATTTGGGCAATTTCACCCGATGTCTCATCCTGATCCTCCAGAATCAGGTGAAATCGGGCCCAAATTGTGTAGTGTATGGGGGCCTTTAGGGGTAAATAAAAGAACAATAATGCTGTGTACACATGGGGGCGATAGGGGCTATAATCGCTGCGAATATGGTCGCAGGCGACCATATTGCCAGTGATTGGAGTGTGCACCAGCGATAAATCGCCGGGTGCGCGCTCCAGTTTTCTGCTCCTCCTGCGACCAGCTAATTACCTCTGCGGCTCCCCCAGCAGAGGATCCTTTTCATCAGCGACCATCTCAGGTCGCTGATGCAAAGGAGACACTGGGCAATATATTGCTCAGGAATATATTGCTGAGCAATATATCTCCCCCCGTGTGTACGGGGCTTAACACTTGTCTCCTTGTCCCCCCCCCCGCCCCCCAGCAAATTACCTTTGTGATTGTGCACATTGCTGTCTGCAGCCTGAGGAGCACTCATAGAGGCGGATCTGACGGAGCTTTAATTGTAGATAGCTTTGTGGGTGAGAGAATCGGCAGCACCTGCCATTCTGTTTGGCACCTGCCCGCCCATCCTCTGCCACTATTCTTGTGCTTGCTTCCGGCAGGCAGTGTGGCTGCGGGCAGCCTGTACCATCCCCCACCCCAGCCACCACTGAATATTCCGCACTGTGAGTTGGTGTGAGGCACAGCCGCCCTGCCGCACGAACACAGCTGACCCCGGGCCCATGCTCCTAGTCCTTCAGATCCGGCCACCCCGCACCAAATATATATATTTTTTTAAAGTGTGTGTGTGTGTGTGTCTGGACCCGGGCCCCACTGACAGGCCCGGGCCCAGGTAAAATGTACCCGCCCCCTCCCCTCTCGGCGGCCTTGACTGTAGGCTCTGTGCTCTGAAGGCTAGCTTACTTTCGCTGCTCGCAGGGTGATTGACACCCTGCTGGCGTTTGGAGGAGTACACAGGAAAATGCTGGTGTTCCCGGCCGCCAGGAGGTAGTCCACTGATGTCATCAATGGCCTTTGCAGTGCCGAGTGAGTCCTGGCGAGCAGGGGAAATAATTTGATGGTGAATGATGTACCCCCTGTGTGCACAGCTACATACACATTTGCACCCATGCACAGTGGCGAGGAAGTCCTTCTACCTGCTCTCAGGGCCAGATTTAAGTAACAGGCTGATGCCCTACCCCCCTACCTGCTGATGTAGCAGTCACAGTCCCAGGTCTGGAGGCGGCATCCTGTCCTCTCCTCCTCCACAGTGCTGGAGGAGATGTCACTGCTGGATATGGAGCCGTGGACCCCCACGACCGCCCCTCCCGCGATTCGTGACCCTGCCTGCGCATTTCACGGACCTCCATGACCCCCCCCCCCCTCCAGTGTTTCGCAGACCCCCGCAAGAAGGGGGGATGCCATGCTGCCCCCAGCAGATGCCGCCCATAGGCACGTGCCTAGTGGGAAATGCAACCCTGCCTGCTCTGAATCAGGCCCATTGTTCAGGTTTTAAGGATAGTCATGCTTGAGCACAGGTGACATAATTAGTACCTCAGTCAATTTGATTTAACCATCTGGACTCATGCATGGATATCCTTAAAACCTGGACTGTAATAGAGTTTAAAAAACTGCTGTAACTACATTCACTGTCAGGGCAGAACAAAGCGGGAGCTAGGACCCAGGGAGAGTCAGCTCTTCCCAGTGATCATGAACACATGAGATGATTCAGGGGCGGATTGGCCCACTGGGACACCGGGCCATTTCAAACCCTCCTCTTTTGGGCCGTTTTCCATGCTTGATGGGGGAGAACCAGAATGTTTCCCACCATCGATGTCACAGTTTTTGCGGTTTCCCCAAGGTGTCGGGACACGGAGCATAGCACTGCCCCCGACACCCACCCCCCATATTTTGATTGGTCCACAGATCAATCAATCAAAGAAAATGGATGACCATCGATATGTAAAAACATCGATGGTCATCCCATGAATGGTATTACACCATCGATGGCTAGTTGGTCTTTTGCCATCGATGGCAACCATCGATGGCAAAGGCAACGATAGCCATTCCTAGACTATCCTGCCTACTGGCCTGAAGAGCAGTAGCCACGCCCCCTCCACCAGAGCACACTGACTGAATAACACCCGTGACCCAGCACACTGACTGAATAACACACGTGACCCAGCAGAGGCCTTTGGCAGCGGCTGGAAGCCAGAGTGAAAACTCCGCAGACAGGACTGTGTGCAGTGGCTCCTCGGTCCTCTCCTCCTGCCAGCACCTTCCTCCCACAGTGGTTCCAGCCCAGACTTCAACCGTGAGTACTTCTGTGGGGGGTTGAAATACCCGCGAATTTCGCGGGTGGGGGAGGGGTACCCGCGAATTTCGGGGGGTCGTGGGTGGGGGAGGGGTACCCGCGAATTTCGGGGGGTCGTGGGTGGGGGAGGGGTACACACGAATTTCAGGGTGGTGGGGGGACGCAATTTGCTTCTCTCTGTAATAGAGAATAGGGCATGTGGAGAGTGTGATCCCTCTGACCGCACTGCCGCTGTGTGTAGCCCATAGTAGGCTACAATGGGCTATCGCCATCCGAGATGCGTCTGGCGGTGCTGCTGGGGGGATCGCAGCAGGGTTACTTACTATTTTGCCCCAAATATTAGTTGATACATGCTCTAGGGATGGGATATGTGCAATTGCGCTTGTATTGAGCTGCTCCGTGTAATAGGGTAGTTAAATATAGAGATTGGAGCGCTATGAAATGTAACAATGGGTATTTGTGCTTTGCCTGTAAAAAAGGTTTTTTTTTTTATTTGAAAACAAATTGCATAAATGTTTACACTCTTTTTGAGTAATTGTGGTCGGATAGCGGAGTTAGGGTATCGGTGCTCCCGGCTAACCACCAATGTGTTTCAAGATTTAAGGTGTGTACACACGGGTGCGACATGGCTTCCGATGTTGC
The DNA here is from genome assembly GCF_055691185.1 of Crinia signifera. Lineage (NCBI taxonomy): Eukaryota > Metazoa > Chordata > Amphibia > Anura > Myobatrachidae > Crinia > Crinia signifera. The sequence goes on from NC_139224.1 coordinate 156,590,096, forward strand.
CGATATAGTGCACATCGGAAGCCATATCGCATACCGATTGTGTACTATTGAGGGCTTGCGAGCCCGATGCGCTGCCTATGCGCGCTCCCGAGTGAGCGCAAATCGGCAGCGACATAGTGAGGGCAGGCAACAAGACTGTTTGATGTGCCGCGGCCCCGGGTGTCGCAGCACGCTGACATCCCGGCACCCAGTGGTGACAGCAGGTACTATACTATGCTCTCCTTCATTTTCCCACACACCGTCGACATGCTGCCGTGCGATGCAAGTCCCGATGCCATCAGATCGCATCGGGACTCGCATCGCACGGCAGCATGTCGACTGTGTACACACCATAAGGGCTGTTTCACACAGTACGGTTCCTGCCGCACGGTGAAATCCCGTACGGCCAGGGAGCCGTGCCGCACTCAGCAGTTGTGAATGGACACTATTGTGTCCATTCACACGGGACGGCCACGGCCCGGCCGCACGGCTGCAGCCGGATCCCCCCACTGGAAGGGACGGCTGCCGGGCTGTGGCCATCCCTGCCATTATAAAATTCTGAGTGCAGCGCGGCTCCCTGACCGTACGGGATTTCACCGTGCGGCAGGAACCGTACTGTGTGAAACAGCCCTAACTCTTTGTCAAGGATGTTTTGGCCACTTACGGGGGGGTTGTATAATTTATACTAGAAAAACTTTATTTAAAAATTGTAAAAACACAGTTTTTTTTCTCGGAAGTGGTCATTATAAAAGGCGGCAAGCACATGTTTTTTGTTAGGTAGTGAAATGAAAGGATATCGAGTTGAGCTGTTGTGTGTGTTATTATGAATCTTTAAAAAATAATCAGAGACATTGGCTTGGAGGCGACTTAGTACGGAACTAAAGAAAACCGAAACCAAATGGATTTATGAATTAAATACGCTTAATCCAGCTGTCTTAAATATCCATATAGAGTTAAACGCCTTATTTCAATAACACGCGCAACAGCTCAACTCGATTTCATTTCACCTCTCTCTCCCACACCCGGCGCTGCTGCTGCTGCGCGGGGCTCTCCTCCTCCGCCCGGAAGAGGATCAGTGCAGGGAGGAGGTCACCGGTCCGGGCAGCACAGCTCTGTGCTGCCCGGACACAGGTGAGGGGGCGATGCGGGGCGGCGGTGGTCCGTGCGGGTCGGGGCGGCGGAAGGTTGCGGTAGAAGCCCATTGGCTTTTATGGGGCATCGCCAGATTTTTCTGGCGATGCCCCCCCGCCGCGGTACAGCATCCCAAAATGCGGTAAAACCCCCGATAACGGGGTTTTTACCGCATTTCTAGCTTAGAGAATCTCCCCCTCTCTCTCTCTCGTCCAAGGAATTAAACTCCTGACCTGACTGCTGTGAGGCAGCGATACTAAGCACTATTGCTGCCCATACATGCGTTTTCCACTACATCTCATTGCAATCTAGTCCAAAAGTAGCCACATTGCAAGGTAAAATAGCACCGTGTGTGGGCACCTTATGTCACCGTGCTGCCCCGTGTCTCTGTATATACACACTGACAGCATTACTGCCTCTCAGCACTGAGGCCATGGGTACACAAACTCCACACCATGGCAATATCTGTGTGGAGTTTGTATATTCTCCCCATGCTTGTGTGGAGTTTCACCGGGTGCTCCCGTTTCCCCCACAACCCAAACATTATACTGTTAAGTTAATTGGCTCCCGCCGTCACTCGCTTGCGCGCCCCCATCAGCAAGGCGGTGGGAAGCGGGGACCCAAAGGGGTGGGAAACTCATCTCTACTTCGGGAAGCGGACGGGCAGCAGACATCCGCTGACGCCAGCTGCCCACACACGTCACGGGGGCATTTACGTGGGAATGCCCATGAAATGCTGGGCGTTCCCATGGGCACGACCCCTCGCCGCCGAACCCCCAGCCCACCCGCACTGCTAGGTGCGAACAGGACAGCCATCTGGCAGTTCGCCATGCCCGCTCGCACCAAGCGTCTGCACATGCGCAGACACTCAACATTGCTCCCCCATGCAAATGCACGGGGGATCGCACAGAACAGAATAAGGGCCACTATGTAGACAAAGTGATTGGACATTGACAGTAAATAGATGAATGTATTTTGCAGGTCCTCCAGGTGCAGCCACCACTGCAGACTCCCTTCTTTGCACACGGCCTACAAGTTCCTGGACAACAGCCGGTGGTAGGTTTTGCCGTTTTGTCTTGTAGTACAGCGACTAACTGTCACATTGAAGAAGGTGGAGTCGGCCTAGAACGCACCTGTCTCTTAATTCAAACTCACGGGTCGATCCTATAAGGGCGCGAGGTGCCATTCGGGTTCTGTTTTGCCATGTATTTAAATGCCGGCAACGGCACTCGATTCAGCCCGATCTCGCACCCTTTGCTAGGCCGAATTCGCTTACAATTGCTCATACCCCTATGGAGGTGCGAGCACTTTTTAAGTGAATTCAGCCTTTAGTATAGTGCGCTTGGTGCCGTGATGATTCTCACTCGCGAATCAACCACAACAAATAGGATCGACCCCTAAGTGGGGTTAAAATCTGGATTCTGAGCTGGCCAGTTCATCCGAGTTATTGCATTTTCTGTATATGAGTCTAGCGTCACCATGGAAACATTAAAGGTGGCATTGTTGTAGAACTGCCACAATGTAGGGAGCACAGAGTTATAGAGAACATCTCTATACTACTTAGATGTAATGTGACCAGGGCTTTTTTGGGCCAGAACGCCGTTCCTGAAGCTCCTTTCCAAAATTACGTCACAGTGCTCCGGGACCTCTGCGGCCTACCCTGCTGTCTGTCTCCTCCACTGGGCGAAGTGACGTGGCTGCTGCTTCCCTTCTGAGGGGATGGGAGGAGAGCGCTTTGTGCAGCTCTCCTACCCCTCACTGTGTCCCTGTGACTGGACCATCAGCCAATAAGAGCTCGCTGGCCAGCTCCTGATTGGCTACTGGCCCACAAGCCAATCAGAGCTCACGGGCCAGCAGCTAATCAGGAGCCGGCCCGGGAACTTTGATTGGCTGACGGCCCAGTCATAGGGACACAGTGATGGGTAGGAGAGAAGCACGATGAGCTCACCTCCGAAGGGAAGTGGCAGCGGAGGAGGAGACATACGGCAGGGGGTCACCGGACTCTCCCGACAGCAGCAGCAACAGCAGTGAGTTGCACTGATGCTGGGAAATTCTGACACATTGGGGGCATATGTGTTTCTGGTACTGTGGGGGCATACCTGGCACCATGGGGGTATATGTGTATCTGGCACTATTGGGGACATATGTATATCTGGCACTATTGCGGTTATATGTGTATCTAGTGCTGCACTATTGGGGGCATATGTGTATCACACCCCCATTTTCATTGGCCACACCCCATGTGACATGGGGCTACACCCATTTTTTGGTCACACACAGTACCACTGAGTATTTTTTTAGACTTGCGCCACTGGCTGGGGGGCATTGTTCATCTGGCACTTCATCCACGACCCCCATAGAGGGACAAAGAATAGGTGCTACCGTGCCCGCAGCGTGGCGAGCGCTCACCATGCTGTCTGAGTATGGGCAGTCAGGATCCCGACTGTCGGAGTCCCATACCACACCCATTTGCAAAGTGATATGTCACTCCAGAACACTCGTGGTCTTGTTGACGCCAGCTCCCTGCAACACAAGACTCCTTACCACTTCACCATCCTCAGTTCAAAGACTGCTTGTCTCATATCCCCACTGGCCCTCCCTATCACTAATTGCTCTTGTATGTTTTACATCACCCAACATTATAAAATAAAATATTTGATTTTTTACATCACTGTTTCAGCCACTACATGTTTACCAGTACTGCCACCTAGTGATAATAGACAGTATCAAACTGATTTTAGCATCACAGTCTAACTTTATTACAACATTCATCATTCAGGTACTCCCTTAAGTGAGCGCAGGGCCAACATTTTTGGTTATAGACTCCATAACACTCGCTGCCATTGGTCCACTATCCCCCCCCCCCCCCCTCCCCACTTCACCCCTGCTCCATTGCTGCCCGCAAGGACCAGCAGATCCTCCTGTTTGCAGTACCGGCACTCCTCCTGCTAGAATATCACTTGCAAAATGGCCACCACCTTAAAGCAGACCGTTATTTAGGATGCAAGAGGAGGTCGCCGCCTCCTCTAGCATCCTTAATAACCGTCTGCTGTGAGGGGGCGGCCATTTTTTATGTGAAATTCTAACAGGAGGCGCTGTGCAATTCCCTGCGGGCAGCAGTGGATTGGGCGGCAGCGGTGAGGAGGAGAGAAGGAGGGAGAGTGCTCCCTGGCAGCAGCGACAGATGTAGCACTCTGGTCCATGGGTTGCAGTTGCGGTTGGCTGAGGTCTTCCAGGGCGAAGTGCATTCCGGCAATGACCGCTCCTTTTACACGTATTAATCACGAAAGCAGAGTGGATTAAGGGACCTTCATAACATCCACAATACATCTCACACACATGCCTCCGATCAACCATCCTACATTAATCCCCTTTTAAACATTTAGCTCATTCCGGAAATCCATTCCATTAGTAGTCGATCTTATCGGAGCCCCGCTACCAGTTTATAAGTTTACGAAAATGTGAAGATAGCTTTCATTTCCCAATATTCTAAATAGATCCATATAATCCACAAATGTTTAATAGACCAAACCATTTTTCTCTTTCGTCCAGTCCGGTGACACAGCTCCACCTTGGGATGTAGGAGGGTCCGCAGGAGCCAAGGCACCTATAGCTGAAACTTTTCCTCTGGCTGCAGGCTCCTCCCCTTCTGCATCCCATCATGCTTCAGTTCGTTTTAGGTGCATACAGGAGTGGGTGCTTGGCTGATCGGCTGCTGTGGCAGCCGGCTTTTTTATTCTGGCTTTTCACTAAGATAGTTAGGTTTTTCTTATTTTATTAACAATAGTGTTAGTGCAGGTTTTTAACGCCAGTGTGTTGCTTCTAATAGATGCAAATCACACTGACAGCGCAGCAGAGGCTGACAGAAGCGCGTCCTGTCAGCGCTCTGTGTGCTGGGGTGTCTGTCTGCACCCGCTGCACAGCGCTTAACCCCAGGGTTTGTCTGGGAGCGCTCCGGATCCGGCTCCTTGCAGAAGGGGAAGGACCTCCCGCGATGGCGGATGCCATATTCGAAGGGATTACAGCCTGAAATCCCTCCGGGGAAGTGAAGGCTGTCACAGGTGTCTGGTGGTGCCGGACAACTCCAAGTGATCCCGGCAGAGGGGAGGCACAAGGAGGTGAGGAGTCTTGATTGTGGGAGCGGCTAATGGGGGGAAAAGGGCGCCCATTCAGGCTTCCTACCCCGCTGAAGCAGGGACTTGGTCCCTTCCCACTTGTGTGCGGGCGCCATTTTCTCTCTCTGCAGTGTAAGCTGAAGCTGGCTGAACTTGTTGCTGCGCACAAGTTTGGAGTCTCCTGGAAGCGCTACCCCCGCTGACGCTGAGAAGTACAGAACAGCAAGCAGACAGCTAAGTACAACAGTATATTCTGTCTTGTACATTGCCTGACATTTTGCTCTGTGGGTTAATCATGACTGACACAGGTGATGATGCTGCTGCTGTAGAGGGGGGGGGGGGGGGCGGAGGACATGTCTTTAAACTGCAGTTTTTGTGGGGTTAAATATTCATGTGAACAGATGAACCAAGGGGAACCTTGCCCTGCTTGTAAGTCTGTGCCTGGCAATACACATGCCCAGGGGTCTGAGCAAGAGCCAGCGTGGGCTGCATCATTGGGGAGGTCTATGAATGCCCTTGTTGAGGCACAAAATAGACAGAGGGACAATTTAATCAGGTCTCCTGGCCCCAGTTTTTCCTCCCGAAATTCTATGGGGTCCATTTCTCCCGCGCAAGGGGACCCCATATTATTGCAGGTCATTCAGGAAACTGCGCAGGGGGGTGCATAAAATGAATGCACTCATGGAAAAGTTTGCAAAAAAAACCCTGATAGTCCTTCCCAACCTTTTTTTCTCTCCCGTACCCCTTGATTAGGCTTTTCATTGATAAGTACCCCCTCTCATTTTGAAATATGGACAGTACTTAGTGATATGCGGATCCTTATGCATGTCCTTATATTAAGGAGGAGCGGAGGAGTAGTATACAGCAAGGAATCATGCCCTTCTGTGTCTAGACACTGGTTGTGTATTATCTCCAGGATTCCCACTAACACCAGTAGGATTAATGCCGCTGCTTCCTCTACCTTTTGTCAGTGCTGAGCAGTTAACTGCTGATGTCTGAGGGCAGCATGGGAAGCTCCCAGTGGATTGCTGGTCAGGCATATGACACAACATGGTTTGTCTCCATGGCAATGGGTCTTCAGCCATCAAAAGACCTTTTCATTGTCCGCCATTACCAATATTATTTTCAAGTACCCCCAGCTGGTCTGCAGAGTACCCCCAGGGGTACTAGTACCCCAGGTTGGGAACCACTGCTCTAGACGGCCTTCAGTTGCACCTCCTCTGCTAGTGTGATGATTTGTCTGGTGACCATAGGGAAGAGGCTGAGGCATCAGTCCCGGGCATTGAGGATCTTATCCTGGTTGTTAGACAGGCTTTGGACTTGTCAGAGGAAGATAGGATTCAGGCTCAGTGCATTTTTAAGAGAATGCACAGAGAAGCTTTTACTTTCCCTTCATACCCTGGTATGGTCGCATTGTTAGTGGAGGCTTGGAAAGTACCTGACAAAAAGGTGTCTATGTCCAAGAGATATGCAAATATGTATCCCATGCCCGAAGAGCATGTAAATATGTGTGAGCGAGTCCCGTTGGTGGATGCACCGGTGGCTAGACTGTCCAAGGCCACAGCATTACCAGTCCAAGGTAGTGCAGCCTTTAAAGATCCGGTGGATAAGAAAGTGGAAGGATGCCTAAAAGCTGTTTTTGAGGGAGTGGGATTTACACTCCGCCCCATTATTGCCTCAGCTTGGGTAGCGAAGGCTATGATTAAGTGGGCTGAGGCTTTGGCTGATCAGCTGCGGCCTGTTTCTGAGGCATTTTTCCTGGCAGAGAAACTCAGGTGTGCTGCAGAGTACATCACTGAGGCTGGGGAGGAAGGTGCCAAGATGGCATCCAAGGTTTCCGCCACTTCTGTGTCAGCAAGGCGAGCCCTTTAGCTGAAGTCCTGGGATGCTGACAGTGAATCTAAGAAAGCTCTGGAAACTCTAGAGTTTAAAGGGGAATTGCTTTTTGGCACTGAACTGGAAGCCATTATTAAACAGGCCACGGGGGGTAAAAGTACCTTCTTGCCTACCACCGTTAAGGCCTCAGGTTCTAAGTTTGGAGCATTTAAACCTACTTTTCGCTCCTCCTTTTTGTGGCGGTGCTTCCAACAGAGGACAGGCGGGAAGAGGTAGATTCCCGGCAGGTAAAGGTAGGGCTGCCAAATCCAGATTTGGGGCCTTCAGTAAGAAGCAAGGATCAAAAGGAGAGGATAAATCCTCCGCATGACTGGGTACAGGCTCACCGTTCTGGTCTCAGTGTGGGGGGTCACCTCCTGCAGTATCGGGACAAGTGGAACCTTCCAACAACCGACCATTGGGTTCTGTCCATTGTCTCAACAGGTTATTGGATAAATCTCAGGGGGAATCATCCAAAGAGATTTCTGCCAACCCCTTTACCACGAGACGCCAGGGCACGCACGGTTCTTTTGGAAGCGGCCTCGGCTCTCAGGGAGAAAGACGTTATGGCCCCGGTCCCTCAGGAGGAACACAAGAAGGGTTTTTATTCGATACTCTTCTTGGTACCCAAACCAGATGGGTCAGTCAGACCCATTTTAAATCTGAAATCTCTAAATCAACACCTATGGGTGGATCATTTCTGAATGGAGTCTCTCCGCTCAGTGCTTGTCAGCATAGAGCCTGGGGAATTTTTAGCATCCGTGGACATCCAGGATATAGCTACATATACCAATATGCAAGGAACATCAGTCTCTTCTTGGCTTCGCGATAGGAGAGACTCATTTACAGTTCCAGGCCCTACCCTTTGGTCTGGCCACAGCGCCAAGGGTATTCACACAGGTGATGGCAGCAATGGCTGCATCACTGAGACTCAGGGGGATTGTGATCATCCCATACTTAGACAACCTGCTATTCAAAGCAGAGCCAGAGTACAAGTTGGTGGAAAACCTGTCCATAGCAACACAGTTCTTGCAGGACATGGGATGGGTTATAAACATGTCCAAATCCCATTTAATTCCATCTCAGAGATTACTTTTTCTGGGGGTAATACTGGACACCCATTTACACAGGGTTTTCCTACCAGAATCCAAAGCAAAGAACATCCGTCAGTTAATCCTACTGTTACTGCAGGCTCACAGGCCTACAGTTTGGCAGGGAGTGAAACTCCTGGGCAAGATGGTAGCGACTTTCGAGACGCTTCAATTTGCCAGGTAGCATTCCAGAATTTTTCAATGGAACATTCTATCTTGCTGGTCAGGAAATGCAAAGACCTTGAAACAGGAAAGTTTGCTTCTCTCTCAGGAAACAAAGGAGTCCTTACTTTGGTGGACGGACATAGAGACGTTGCAGCTGGGGCGGTCGCTTCGCTCTTGGGACAGGGTGGTGATAACGACCGACGCCAGTCTCAGGGGTTGGGGGGGAATTGCCCTTCACCATCGGTTGCAGGGTCTTTGGTCCAAGCAGGAATCCAGACTTCCAATAAATATATTTGAGCTTTGTGCAGTTTGGAAGACTCTTCAGCAGGCCGAGGATGGTTTGAAAGGCCTTCCAATCTGAGTACAGTCGCACAATGCCACGGCAGTGGCTTACCTGAATCATCAGGGCGGGACTCGCAGCAAGATGGCAATGCAGGAAGTCTCACGGATCCTTACCTGGGCAGAAAACAACACTCCGGTTCTGTCTGCTGTCTTCATTCCGGGGATCCGGAATGTAGAGGCGGATTTCTTCAGCAGGGAGGATCTGCTGTAGGGGGAATGGCGCTTGCATCCGGAGGTATTCCAGGAAATTGTGAGTCACTGGGGGCTCCCAGAGGTGGACCTAATGGCATCCAGGAACAACTGTCAGGTTCCGAAGTTCTGTTCCAGGACCAGGGACCCAACCGCCTGGCAGTTTCACCTGGTATATATCTTCCCTCCGTTTCCAATGATACAGAGGGTGTTGAAACGAGTGAGGTCTCAGCAGGTGCAAGCTATTCTGATAGCACCAAAATGGCCCAAGAGGTCGTGGTACTCGGACATTCTGAGGTTATCAGTGGAGTCTTGGCCTCTTGCTCTTCGTCAGGACCTGCTGAGACAAGGGTCGTTTCTTCACCAGGACCTTGCTTGGCTCAGTTTGACGGCCTGGCTTATGAGACCACCTTATTGAAAAAGAAGGGTCTCTCTGATGCGGTGATTCAGACTATGCTTAGGGCTCGTAAGCCAGTCTCAGCTGCAAATTATCACCGAGTATGGAAGATTTACATCAGGTGGTGTAAGCGTCACACCTCCAGATTCAAGGTATCCAGATTATTGGAGTTCCTACAGTATGGTTTCTCATCGGACTGGGTTTACAGTCTCTGAAAGTACAGCTTCCTGCTTTATCCATCTTTTTCCAGAAAAGGATAGCTTTTCTGCCTGAGGTTCAGCCGTGGGACTTATCTTTGGTTCTGTCTGTACTTCAGAGTCCTCCTTTTGAACCATTAATGTCAGCTGACCTTAAATATGTGTCTTGGAAACTTACGTTTTTGTTATCCATTGCTTTCGGAGTTAGGAGCGTTGTCCTGTAAATCTCCGCATTTAATTTTTCATGAGGATAGGGCTGTGCTTCGAACAGTACCTACGTTTTTGCCGAAAGTAGTGTCCTCCTTTCATCTGAACCAGGAGATTGTGCTCCCGGTATTTTCCCCTTCTGAAGGGGCCAAAAATAGGGCCAAATTAAGAAAGTTGGCCGTAGTTCGCAACTTGCGAATTTACGTGGACAGGATAAAGGATATCCGAAAAACAGATCTGTTGTTGGTTCCCTATGATGTGCATAAGAGAGGTTAGTCTGCTTCTAAGGAAGGGGGGGGGTTTGGGGTAATCGCACAAGACTGAAATATGGAGAGGACCCCTGTGTAACAATTTTGGGTACGTACTGTAGGGGTGTGCTACCACAGGACATGGCTTATGGACATGTAAAGAAAGAGAAGAATGTCCTTTTTGTTAGGTGCACCTCAAAGAATAAGACTCTAAAATATAACTTTTAATTGTTCATTTATAAAAGGCTGCGAACATTTTAAAACCATATAACAGAGGTGGGTACACACACATAAAAAATGGGGTGGCAGGCAGGTGTTTGCTGACAATACTCTTTAATAATACTGTGTGGGGTGACAGTACAGTGTGCGGGGCTACCACAGTATGTCCAATAGATCACTATTTCATGCAGAAGCAAGTATAACTCCGCTGACAGAGTCTAGGTTGGTGCCCTCTGACAGGTAACTCGTTCTAACTTTTATGTAAAATAACACGATGTGCTTAGGTGGTGTAAACCTGCTGAGAATGCTGTGTTTATTCTGATCACAAGCAATGCATCAGCTGTATCGCTACTGGCTCGCACGGTGTGTCTACTCCGTATCAATATCAGAGAGATCTCGGCACCGGTGAGTCAGTGTGTGGTCAGCAGGTAGTACAACTGGTGGTGTCTCTGGGGTTAATCATTCGCCCTATATATGCTGCAGGGGCATATAAACCTCCAAGAGATTTCCTCACTATATAAGATGATAGAGACCCAGTATGGGGTGTCTCTGCTATCAGCACATCAGTGGGTAGAAGCCCTAATAAGGGCTATAGAGTCTCCACACTGCTCAGACATAAATCAAAATGCATTGTATGAAAAATAATAAATCAGCAAAACAGGACTGCCTGCGCACCGCTAGCCGGCACGCGCTTCGCAGTTAAGCTCCCTCAGGGCCTATTTTACATAAAAGGTAGAACGAGTTACCTGTAAGAGGGCACCAACCTAGACTCTGTCAGCGGAGTTATACTTGCTTCCGCATGAAACAGTGATCTATTGGACATACTGTGGTAGCCCCGCACACTGTACTGTCACCCCACACAGTATTATTAAAGAGTATTGTCAGCAAACACCTGCCTGCCACCCCATTTTTTATGTGTGTGTACCCACCCCTGTTTGTTATATGGTTTTAAAATGTTTGCAGCCTTTTATAAATGAACAATTAAAAGTTATATTTTAGAGTCTTATTCTTTGAGGTGCACCTAACAAAAGGACATTCTTCTCTTTCTTTACTAGTCTGCTTCTAAGCAGACCATTGCAAGGTGGCTTAGGTCAGTGATTGCCTTTGCTTATACCAAGGTGGGTAGACCGGTTCCTTCTCGGATTAATGCACATAATACCAGGTCAGTAGCTTCCTCTTGGGCTGTGCGTCATGGGGCTACAGCGGAGCAGTTGTGCAGGGCTGCCACTTGGTCCTCTGTTCACACCTTTACCAAATTTTACAGGTTTCATGAGTATGCGTCGGAGGACGCTTCATTTGGACGGGCAGTAATGAGAACTGGCGGTCTGAGCGTAGCCTCCCATAATATCGGCTCGTGAACGTCCCAAGGTGGAGCTGTGTCACCGGCCTGGACGAAAGAGAAAAGGGGATTTTTGTAAGAACTTACCGTTTAAACCCCTTTCTCTGAGTCCAGTCCGGTGACACAGCGATCCCTCCCCTACGCTCAGTAAGTCATGCCGTGCATGTGTGTCATGTTATGGTAAGATGATTGTGCATATAAGATGTCGGGCATTGTACTGAGTTGTGCTTTTTAAGATGAACTGAAGCATGATGGGATGCAGAAGGGGAGGAGCCTGCAGCCAGAGGAAAATTTTCAGCTATAGGTGCCTTGGCTCCTGCGGACCCTCCTACATCCCAAGGTGGAGCTGTGTCACCGGACTGGACTTAGGGGTTTGAATGGTAAGTTCTTACAAAAAAAACCCTTTTAGTTATTAAAAATAATTATTGAAGAATCGTAACAAATGAATTTACTGTAATTTGATTAAGTAGCTTTTGCCTAATCCCCGTTCAGTAGAATCTCCTATATGTTGTCCCTTTCTGGGTTAGCTGTGCCTGTAGGTATTACCTGATATGGAAGTTTTACCCCACCCAGGTGGAGATATATCAAGCTTTGGAGAGAGGGAATGTGGAAATGTTGTGCAAATCCACCAATCCGCTTCTGTCAATTCTACTAAAGTCTATGAAATGGCTGAAGCTGATTGGTTATTTTGGGAAACTTCTCCACTTCATCTCTTTACAATGCTTGGTACATCTCCCTTCCTGAGTTGAGAATTTGGGGGGAATTCAGTCTTGCACTTTATGACTGCAAGATCTCACTCAAAAGTGTTCACGATCCCATAGGGTAGAGAGCAGTTTTGGGTGAACAGGAGGGCTAAATGGGATGGCAATTGGCTTTCCCCTATGAGACCTCTAATTTCTGAGTGTCTGAAACTCACTTTCATTTCTCTCTTCTGCTACCAGCGATGGCGTCTGCTGATCTGAGACAGGAGCTGAACTGTTCCATCTGCCTGAACATTTATACAGATCCTGTCACCCTGAGATGTGGACACAGCTTCTGCCGGGCCTGTGTTGATCGTCTGCTGGATACCCAGGAGGGGACTACAGTATTTACCTGTCCAGAATGCAGAGCAGAGTATCTGGATCGTCCTGCACTAGAGATAAACAGAAAGCTCTGCAATATTGCAGAATGTGTACGCTCTATTCCAGAGGAGGGAACTGGGATGTTCTGCACTTATTGTGTCCACTCTCAAGTACCTGTTCTTAAAATCTGTCTGAAATGTGAAGCTTCTCTCTGTGATATACATTGGAGGACACACAACAAGTCAGCAGAACATGTCTTGGTTGATCCCACCACTTCCTTGGAGAAGAGAACATGTTCCCTGCATAAAGAGATCTTGAAGTATTTCTGCACTGAGGACAATGTCTGTATCTGTGTGTCCTGCAGTTTGGCCGGAGAGCATCGGGGACACGTGGTGGAGATGCTGGGTGAGGCCTTTAAGAAGAAGAAGGAGAAACTGAGAAATGTTCTGCAGAAATTGACCACCAAGAGAAAGGGGACTGAGAAAAGTATCCAGAGTCTGCAGAAACGCAGGAGAAATAATCCTAAAAAAGCAGCTGGTTTAACAGAGACAGTCACTGCCCTGTTTAGAGACCTCAAGAGACAGCTGGATGACCTAGAGAAGAGAGTGCTGAATGAGATCTCTAGGCAGGAAGAGAGTGTTTCACTCTCAGTCTCCGATCTGATTCAGCAGCTGGAAATGAAGAAGGATGAGATTGCCAGGAAGATGTGTCAGATTAAGGAGCTGGGTAACATGTCTGATCCAATGACTGTCTTACAGGAACCAGACACATGTGACTTGTCTGATACAGAGGAGCCATGTTGTATGACTGATCCAATGACTATTGGCCAAAAACAGGTGGAGGAAGAGGGGGGCACTAAGAAGGAGGAGGGAGATACTGAGAAGAATGAAGAGGCGGTCATTGAGAAGTTGAATAGAGAGGAAAGTGGAAGACCTAATGAGCATGCCAATAAAGTAGGGGACCTGGATGTGGGTCTTATATCAATGAAATTACTAATATTATCTGATATAATAACAGGAATAAATGTATGTTTCTATGTGCAGGCTTCAGAAGACCTATCACTGGATGCAAACACAGCGGGTAATAATATAGTTACCTCAGAAGACATGAAAACTGTATTCACGTCTTCAATAGAACAGAATCAGCCAGAGACACCAGAGAGATTCTGGGATTATCCTCAGGTGTTAAGCACCAGGGGGTTCTCCTCAGGGCGACATTATTGGGATGTGGACGTCGGTAACGCAGACACCTGGCGTGTGGGGATGTGTTATCCCAGTGCAGACAGGAGAGGGGAGCAGTCAAAAATTGGATGGAATAACAAGTCTTGGTGCTTGGATAGGACTTCTGATAAGGCGCATTCAGTGATACATGACGGTGAGACGATCCCGTTACCTGTCAGTGATTCCTATGAGAGAGTGAGGATTTATTTGGATTATGAGGCAGGACAGATGTCCTTTTTTTCTATGACCTTTTATTCTGTGAGTGACATGATCAGACACTTACACACCTACACTGCCACCTTCACTGAGCCCCTTCATGCTGTATTAGGTGTATGGGAAAGGGATTCTGTACAGAAATATGAGAGGAGACTGGAGCTGGTGGGAGGGGAATCTGATTGGTCCCATTACATAATATGATGCAGTGGATACAGAAGTATATGTATATACAGACAGTGAGTCTGGTGCAGGGAATTGGTGTATAATTGTGTGGGCACTGCAAGTTGTGTATTCAGTGTTACAGTAGTTGTGTGTCGTGTCCAATGTTATCTGTTCTATTACTGACAGGGCAAATATGTATCAGTCATACAGTCATGTGTATCAAACAGCATAATATTTCTATGTAACTCTATAGTTATGAGTATTCTTCAGTTAATAAATGAGTGTTCTTCAGTTATTTATTAGTGATGTAACTAATAAAGGTTCTGAAATGTTTTTGGTAACTTGCATTATTGGACTGGAGATTATAGGCTGTATTGGATGGGACTTTACCATCCTTGCTGCCATGTGCCTGCATTATCGGGGGCGGCACTGCAGGTGGGGAAGGTGTGTTGTGCAGAACGATAAAGCTGTCTAACATTTGTGGGCTGCATGCAAAACCAGCCAGTATTTACCCTGCACAGAACAAATATAAATGTTCTTGCTCCCCCTGCAGGGCAACATGGTTTCTTCCAGACACAAAGTTACTTTATGTTTTTGCTTTCTGTACACCCCTTTCACATCGCACCTCGGACCCTGGTAATTACTGGATTGATGACGTGACGACTCGGGTCGAGGTGTGGCGCTAGAGCTTACTACCCAGGTCGTACTTTTTATAATGGGCGGATCTGGGTTTAACGTGAAAGCATCGGCCCGGGTTGGTTCTGGGATGGACCCGACATCAAGATCCCAGGTCCGACCCGGCATTGCCATGTGAAAGGGGTATCACAAACCTGAATCAGGCCCTTACTGTTATATGGTGGCTGGAGAGATGCAGGGGAAGCAGTATACACACAGGAGATATAGGCCCTTATTCTGATCGGAGCCGAATATGCGGCCAGGACCGTGCGTCCTAAACCCCGCCTTTCGTACGGATCGCTCACTCCGTCCGAATGCGGTAATCCGCTGACCGCACGGAGCACGTGTGTATTTCTTACGGATACACCTCCTCCATCTCTTGGAACCTCCCCCATCATTCGATGGTCGTAGACCATCAAATGCAGGACCGAGTGGCCAGGCAGCTCCCGCAACCTCAGACCACACGGGCATTTCTCCGTGCTAAAGAAGGGATCTGGGCGGGCAGCTGACATCCTGTAATGTCATATGTCCGCCCCCTACACGTGCGTCATGGCTGCATTACCATACGGACGCCCAGCGTTTTCATGGGAACGCCCATGAAACGCGGGGTGTAAACATATGGTAATGAGCCCAAATAGCCCTTCACGCCCCTCTCCACCCCCTGTTCGTAGTGTACACATTTCATGCAGAATTTGGCCGTGTGTCCCGCTCGCACATGCGCAGACACGAACGCACGCGGATATTACCGCACCAACCAGAATAAGGGCCATAGGGAGAGGCCCTATACTGCACTCCCTATGTAATGAGAGGTGCTGCCTTGCTGAGACTTATAGTGCCACACACTGGATTTACTAAACTAAAAATACGGTTAAAACCCCATTATTGGGGTTTTTACCGCATTTTCATAGGCATTAAAGCCCCACCGCCGGGGCTTCGCCAGCTCTAGCCGGTACCTTGTACCCGGTAATTAGCTGCAATGTGAAAGGGGTATAACTCACCGCGGGGGTGATTCTCATTCATTCATCATCGATGTTTTGGGGACTGCGCATGGTCTATTATGCGCATGTGCAGCCCCCCCCCCCTTTGCGAATGGCTTAAAATTTCTTAAAGCTTCTAAAAATGAAAAAAAGGTGATGTTGCCCATAGCAACCAATAAGATTGTGTCTATCATTTCTCTATTGCATCTTAGAAAATGACTTAATCTGATTGGTTGCTATGGGCAACATCAACTATTTATGTTTTTTGAAGCTTTAGTAAATTTACCCCCAAGGTTGACCTGCATTGGGTCAACCACTGAAGGTCTACATGGCTTAGGTCGACACATGAAATAGGTTGACATGATTGGGAGGTCGGCACAAGTATTAGTTCGACATGAGCTTTTCATTGCTTTCTGCGCTGGTAGGCGATATTTCATGCCTACCCAGTGGTGTAGCTCGGTGCCACGGCGCCCGGAGCAAGGGCATGTTTGCCCCCCCCCCCATTTGTAGTAGGTGAGGCTCCTGCTCCGTGAAAAGTGGGCACGGCCCAACATTATACCACACACCGTAATGCCCATTGCACATTTTAGCAAACTTTGTAATACCAATTACACATAAAGCCACAGCCATAATGCCAATTACACATAAGGCCACACATGATGCCCATTACATACTATATAACACACCGTAATGCCCGTCGCATACTAACACACCGCAATGCCCATCACATACTAACACACCGCAATGCCCGTCGCATACTAACACACCGCAATGCCCATCACATACTAACACACCGCAATGCCCATCACATACTAACACACCACAACGCCCATCACATACTAACACACCGCAATGCCCATCACATACTAACACACCGCAATGCCCATCACATACTAACACACCGCAACGCCAATCACATACTAACACACCGCAATGCCCATCACATACTAACACCGCAATGCCCATCACATACTAACACACCGCAATGCCCATCACATACTAACGCACCGCAATGCCCATCACATACTAACACACCGCAACGCCAATCACATACTAACACACCGCAACGCCCATCGCACACTATTTAACAAACCGTAATGCCCATTACACATTTAACATTTGGGTAAGTGCCACTTACCTACATGCTCAATGCCAGGGGCTTCATGCTCGATGCCAAGGGGGACTGAAATTTGCTCACAGGGAGGGAAGGTGTGAGTAAATGATAGTGCAGAGGAGGGAGGGAAGGTGGGAGTGATAGTGCACAGCAGGGTGGGCGGGTGAGGATAGTGCACAGCAGGGTGGGTGAGTGAGGATAGTGCACAGCAGGGTGGGTGGGTGAGGATAGTGCACAGGTGGGTGGGTGAGGATAGTGCATAGCAGGGTGGGTGGGTGAGGATAGTGCACAGCAGGGTGGGTGGGTGAGGATAGTGCACGGGTGGGAGAGGATAGTGCAGAGATTAGTGCACCCCACCCACAGCCGGCAAAGCAGCAGCGGTGCTTTCCGCGCTCCCCCTCCCCCTGTTGCCGGGCTTGCCCGCTCCCGGCTCCCCGCTGTGCACGGTGCTGCTATTTAAAAGTCACTCACATCTCTCGCTGGACCGCGCTAGCCAATAGGCGCTCGCGGTCCAGCAGCCAATCAACTGGTGGCTGCTGGACCGCGAGCGCGGTCCAGCGGGAGATGTGAGTGACTTTTAAATATACCACGTCTCCTGGATGCAGCGGGCAGTGGGGAGCCGGCGGGGGAGCCGCACTGAGTTGGGCACCTGAGCGGGCGAGATGGCGGTGCTGGCACGGCTGCGGCGCCATGATTGCTTCCTGCGCCTGGAGCTGGTGCTCCACCGGCACCGCCCTCGCTACGCCTCTGTGTCTACCCATCCACTGGGGTGTGGAAGGAGACTAGCGAGGCATGCAAGGGGACACTGTACACTTTAACGGTGTCCATGTCGACTATGTCGACATTCGGGCCAAAAATAATGTGAAAGACTCATCTTGACCTTTTGACTGTCGACTAGCCATTGTCCACCTAATGCTTGTATCAATCTTCCAACCCTGCCGACCTTAGCTGTGCCGATCTTTAGTGGTCGACCCCTTGCATGTGTCGACCCATACCCATTTGCCTCTTGGGGCCGCATTTATCAAGCAATATTTGCGGTTAAATCCCCGAAAACGGATTACCGCAAATATTTAGTATCCCCAAATCTCCGATCCCTGCTGCGATCCCCCCCTTCACCGCCGCCGGCCGCATCCCCCATAGGTTTCTATGGGGGATGCGAAGCTGCCCGATGTATCAACTTCGGGCAGCCCGGTATCGCACCCCTGGGCTATTGTCATTCTGATATGGCGATAGCCCATTGTAGCCTATGGCTGGGGTCAGCGCATAACCGCGCATGCGCTGACCTCCCGGCTTCCGGGTCAGGGCTTCGCAGGGACGGGCTCCTTTCGGAGCCCTGTCCCTGCGCCCTCAATTTGATAAATCCTGGCGGTATCAGATGATACCACAATGCGATGGCCGGCGGTGTCATCACGCCGGCATCGCTTTATAATGATAAATGCGCCCCTTAGTCTGATGAGGCCGGGTGTAGCACCCTTCCATATTTCCATTGGCTGATAGCTCTTCCACTACAGCTGTCGGGAATAATTAGTTAAAATGAACTTCACCTATAATTACTCCATTAGATCTCAGAGCTCAGTCATTAATGTAGTAAAAACAATGGTTAATCCTGTTGCTGGATATGATATAACAATTTGGGTAATTAAACGTTTTATCTAATATAAGGGTCATTAACTGTTTCCTGTCCAAGACAAGTAACTTTATTAACAGTTTCATATATAGCGCAGCATATTCCGTTGCGCTTTACAAAAGGCGACAGTGATACAACAAACGGTATTTACAGACAGTCAAAAGGTAGGAGGGCCCTGCTCGCAAGCTTACAATCTATGTGGTCTAACATGATACTGCTGTATGAAAGTGATTTGGATTCGGACAGATAACGGGTCTGCTGAAACAAACAATTGAAGCAATGGATTTGTAATAAAACTTCTATAGATTGAATACATTGGGGTAAAAACATGAGGTGCACTAATGTATCCAGTAGATGAGTCACCAGTGTGCAAATGGCTACAGATTGCAGGGGACCGTTACTACACACCCAGGTACCCTGCAGGCAACTCTACATTCACAATCTCTAGTTAGACAATTCGGAAGAGAACGTTGAGCTACGTCTACCTCCCTGGAAGGGGAATTTTGTCACTGTCAGTAAATAATATTTGAACGACTCAATAAAGATAGTATATAGCTGCGCAGTTTGTTTCCAGGCGATCCACAGGTTTCCTATCTCTACTAGAGGTTTAATGACCACTGTAGACATCTCTCTTTACTCTTCCGTCTGGTCTGGATCCAAGTTCTCCTCAGAAGGTTCCTCAACAGTGATTAGAATAAGAGGGACCTTGGGCTGCTCCATCTTCTTCTGCTTCTCAGAGGCCTCAAGCCTTCGAGGAATCCTGGGCATGACTTGAGGGGTTGGTGGCTCACTGGCCCTACTCTCATCCTCTGTGTTCTCCTCCTCATCAATGCGTCCATCTGGGTCAAGATCGCTGTAACGGGCATTTGGATTGGGAGACGGGAACCCATCCCCTCTGAAGCGGACAAGGTGGTGGTTCCGCGCACCCCGGCCCATGAAGTTTTTCATGCTCACTGCAGGGGAAGCGGCGGAGGACAGAAAGCGGCTGAGCATAGGAGTGCGAGCTCGGGGGAGGTTGGGAGTGGCTGACACTTGCTGACTCTGCTCGGAGTCCCCAACAATGCTGAAAAGAATGGACACACATTCAATGAAAACTTAATCTCGGTACAAATGTGACTTTTTCAATATATATATATATATATATATATATGCATGACTGAAAATTTGCAAAGCAGATTTTATTAGTAATATATGAAGGAGATAATGGGTATTCAATGCCGTGGACGAGCGGCATCAGCGAGCAGGCTTCCTGCTCGCTGTCACCACTCACCCTGTCAGTATTCAACGCACCCCTCCTCATACGCCAATTCCCCCTCGCTCCATTTTTTGAGCAAGGGGGAACCGGCGTATGCGGCTCCAGAAGCAGCGAGACTCGTGGCTAAATACAGCGGGTTCGCTGCATTAGCCGCGGGTCTCGCTGTTTGTGGGAATCCTCGCCGTCCTGTGACGATGAGGATTTCCCCAGAAGGTTGAATAGGGCGAGTGGCCGGCGAGGGGGTTAAACAGCGAGGATCGCTGGTTTTCTGCAATCCTCGCTGTTTAACCCCCTCGCCGGCCGCATTGAATACCTGCCAATGTAGGTACTGATACGGTGTGTGCAATGAATTAAATAGTGGCCCTTCCATGAATGAAATAGTGGCCCTTCCAGTAATTGCACATGAACCCTTTGCATTCTTAGTTTTGCCCAGTTTATTAATTCCCTGTTGCTACAGTATCAGCCTCCGACCTACAGAGGGTGCTCTCTCAGGCTGTATCCTGTATTAGAAGGTTAGGGTCGCCCCTCGCCTAGACCAGGCTGAATCTACAACTGTTTCTGTTACTGACCTTAATACTAAGTGGCCAAGATATTTATCGGTAGTTCCTGAAAGACTACAATCCCTATCATACCATATTTTATTATAATCTCCTGATATTATTGTAAGAAGAGTGGCCACAAGGAGGGGCTGATGACTAGACCTCTAGGGAAGTGGTCCCAGAAGAGCCTTGTGGTGGAAATGGGCCTATGGGAGTTCTGAATTAAAGAGACTCCCCTAACTTTGGGGAAGGAGGAACTAAAAACGAAAGCCCCACTATTGGGTCACCTTTTCATTTTTGGGAAAGACCCAAAGTATCAATCACAGATGAACTAGGATTTGACTATACAGCACGCCTCAGTTTTTTATAAGAAAATTAAGTTATAAAGTAATATAAAAATGAATGCCCAAAAGTTTCTGAAAGATGCAGCAAACTCTAATTTATAACATAACCCCTATTCTGCATGTTCATCATTATATCCAATCTGTATTCAGACTTCATATTATTATGTGGATCATTAACCAGTACTCATTGCCTTTTACTAATTGGCCCTTATTCTGGTTCACTCGCAACGGCAAATTCCTACTCAAATGGAAAAAACCATGTGCACTGCAGGAGGGGCAGATGTAACTTATGCAGAGATAATTATTTATTTACAGTTTATTATATGGCGCAGCATATTCCGTTGCGCTTTACATTTGGAATTAGATTTGGGTGGGGTTTTACTTCAAAGTGAGATCTATATTGCAGTGTAAAAATAAAGCAGTCAGTATTTTCCCTGCACAGAAACAAAATACCTCACCCAAATCTAACTCTACACATGTTACATCTGCCCCACCTGCAGTGCACATGGTTTTGTCCATTTGAAAAGGAATTTGTCTTTGCGAGTTAACCAGAATAAGGGCCATTGTCTTCTCCATTCTACCTAATACCCCTTTTACACCAAAACGCCGGGTGCGACCCGGCGTTTAGTGCAATTTACACCGGGCGGACGGCCCGCGCCCCCGCCCCCGCCCCCGCCCCCCGCGCCCCCGCCCCCGGTGTTTGGAGATGACAGGATGATGTCATCTCCAAGCGCCAATCACCGCCCAACGCTGCTGGGGGCATCCCAGCACTAAGGTAAGCTGCTGGGCTGCCCCCAGTCCCCGCGCGCACCCCCCCCCCCCCCGCTGTCGCACAGGAGGTGAATGGATGCCGCACACAGGCATCCGCTCACCTCCCTCCCCCGCCGCTGCTGCTGTCTGCAGGGTATAGCAGACAGCAGCGCCGGCTGTCAGTGTCAGGCTGACAACCCGTCCAACCTGCGGACGCTGTGGTCTGCAGGTTGGACGTTCCCCATTCATGTACCCAGGTCCTAGCCGTGTTCTACCCAGGTCAGGACTTGGGTAGAAGTCCCGTGTAAAGGGACACGGCGTTAGGGATTTACACCGCCGAAGATCCGGGTCTGACCCGCTGCTGACCCGGATTTTTCGGCGGTGTAAAAGGGGTATAATATACAGATACAGAGTGAGTCCATACCGCATGTCGAAGGTGGAGCCCATGAAGGATGGTTTCAGGGTTTCGGATGCTGTTGCCACGGTATAGGGAGGTAGTGCACTCTGCTCGTCCCAGTACTTGTCTTTTACCATTGGTGGCAGGTTTTGGTACATGTCATCCACAGATAAGAGAGAGACCTATTGGAAGAGAACAAAGGATGAAACCTGCCCTCTGAACAGTACAGGTTTTCTGGATGTTCTGTGGGAAGCATGGATTTAACTAGTATGTTTACCCTTTTAGTCCAATTAATTAGCTGTAGGTATATTTTAGCACACCTTGGGGTTAATAATGGTTTGCGTACTGTACCCCATGAATGTGTGCTGCTGCATTCACATAAGACCTTATACAAATCAATGCTGATAACATCTGGTTTAGTTCCTTGCAGCATGGATGGTGTAATGGTTATTATTACTTTATTACACATTCTTGAGGTCTTGGGTTTGATTCCCACAAGGCCCTAATTGTGTGGAGTTTGTATGTTCTCCCTGTGTTTGTGTGGATTTCTTTCCCAAAAATTAATGATGTATCTATTGTATTCCAATAGTACACTAACCTCCTGTTACAGTAACCATGTCCCCTCACTTTCAGGATTCATGTAATACAGACAGTCTCAATCAGGGCCGTCTTATCAGCATTGAAGACTCTGGGCAAAGATATGTACTGGGGTCCCTACAAACGTATTCATGGAAATACATAAAACACCATAAATTACCCCTCCTGCAGTCCTGCACCTTCTCTCCTAATGCTTCCGAACAGTGACTGGCTGTCAGCACTGTGATAGGTCCAGTCATCCACCAATCAGCATGCTGATAGCCTCTCACTGTCTGGCAGCAGGATGAGAGGTAGGTAGAGAATGCTGCACTCTGATTGGTAGATAGTGCTAGCCATCCACCAATCAGCATGCTGACAGCCATTCACTGTCTGGCAGCAGAGTGAGAGGTTCTGAGTATGTGCAATTCACACTAACAATGGTTGGACAGCATTCTCTACCACCCTCCCAAAAGAGGTTCTGGATACACAAGGTCACCCCTGCTCAACTAAGGCCCCTAAAATCGGGGGGCCGTTGGCAGCTGCCCAGTGTGACTATACGTTATCGTTCCTGGTCTCAGCATCCCCTCTCTAATGACACATGTGTTACAGACTATCTAGATGTCCACTCATTATCATTACTTGTAATACAGACAGTCCCAGTGTCCACTCATTCCAGGAACACATGTAATATGGACAGTCCTACTGCCCCCACTCTCAGGACACAGGTCACATCATTAGGCCCCACCCCAGTGCTTGAAGTGGAAATTTAGAAGTGGGGGTAGGCAAAAAATAAGGATGTAATTATGCGTGCGCCGAAGGTGCGTGCGCGCTCTGGGCAAGGGGCGTGGCTATTTTAAAAGGGGTGTGGTCACATATAAAGGGGCGTGACCACTTTAAAAGGGGCTTGTCCTTTAGTGTATAAGGCATAAGGGGCAGAGCCATGAGAATGTGGACATCACAGGCCGCTGTGCCGAGCTGCCACTTCTATGGTGCTTACGGCTGCTAAAACACAGCTGAAGCTACCACCAGGGGCGTAACTAGAACATGGGCTCCATAGCAAAATACTTAAAGGGCCCCACCCAGGGACAATGTCGGGGAGCTAAAGAAGGAGAGACAGCATCAGGAAGAGAAAGAAGGAGGGATAGGGATGGGAAGAGATAGGAGGGACAGCGATGGGGTGAGGTGACAGCGATGGGGAGAGAGAATGACGGACAATGATGGGGAGAGAGGGAGACAGCGATGGGGAGAGAGTCAAAGAGGGACAGCGATGGAGAGCGAGAGAGGAGGGACAGCGACAAGGAGAATGAGAAAAGGAGGGACAGCGCCAGGGAGAGCATACATCATGCAGCATACAGCCACTGCTGTGGTCATGCGGGTATCAGACTTATATATACTGTCCCTGGGAGACTGGTGGGATCAGGACCTCCCCTAGTATTACACAGGTACCTAAGTAATAGGGTCCGGTGGAAGGCCCAAAATGGCGGCTCACTGAGCTTGTTGTGGACAGCACTGTCCTGGGAGAGCAGCAGCGGGTGTTGTGTCTTGTTCAGACGCTGCAGCGGGGTCAGGAGAGCCAGATCCGGTGCGCCGTGTGGTCCGGGCCTTTGGGAGGACGGGAGCGGAGCCTGACAGGCAGACGGAGGGTGCGATGTTGGCTCCTACTGCATGCCGGTCTTGGCCACACCCCCCACGACGCTACATATAGTAATAGCAGTGTGCAGACACTAGTCTGCACACTCCTATTACTTTAAAAAAAAAAAAGTCTCACAGTGGAGAAGTGCCGGTATACCATACCGTTGTATACTGGCCCACTTTGACCACTGCCTCACCCCCATAATTGGAAATACAACTATCCATGGGTCCAGGGGCAGGAGATGGGGCTGACATGGTGCAGTTTGTACATTTATACCCACCCGCCTCAGGTGACTACCTCCCCATCCTGCCAGCTGCAGCAGTATGGAATATGGAGTGGGCCGGCGCTGGAGAAGTCAGTACCGTCTCCATGGTAACCCACTTCCTGAATAGAACAAATTAGTAAGAAGCCCTGTGTTCAGTTACTTGTGGTTACTTACGGCTTCATGAATAGTCCCCCCCCCCCACCCACCCACAGATACTCTGGGGCACATTTACTAAGATGAGAGATTTTAGAAGTGAGAGATGTTGCAACCAGTCAGATACTTACCATGTATCCAGCACCTTTTGGATAATATCTAGAATCTGATTGGTTGCTAGGGGCAACATCTCACTTCTAAAAACTCTCACCTTAGTAAATTTACCCCTCCTGATTTCCTGTCACATTTTTGCGATTCATTAATGTTCTTACTTGCAGATTCCTATCAATCAGTCTGTTGGTTTCAAAGTCATCATCGTCTTCTCCAAAGGGATTAATGAGCTGTTCTGCCACCTGCGACGGAGGGTCATGTGTCACGTGCAGTTTTATTATTATTATTATTATTATTACTATTATTATTATTATTGTTATATTATTGCATTACATTTAAAAAAAAGGCATTCATTTTTTTAATTTATTATTATTAATACATTTTTGGAAATTAAAAAACAGGCGTCCCCATGAAAACGCTAGGCATTCCCCTGGGGATGCAGGCAGACCATTGCCTGCTGGGGGCAGGTGGCTGATATCACATGACGTGAGCGCCCGCCCCCTTTTCATCGGACTCCGTCAGTTTAGAGTGACTTATTTCTGATGGAGAGAGAAATCATTCGATGATCGGTGACCATCGAATGATTTCTCTCCCCTTTGGCTGCATGAGAGGGGATGTGGTCGCATACATCCCCAGGCATGTTACCGCGGGGATTCAGTGGCAGGGGGGGGGGTCAGTTTGGGCATTCGGACGTGCGATGGGTTGGGTTAAGCTGCTTGCTAAGCGGTACTGAATCAGGCCCACAATACTATAAAGATACAGCATTTACAAAAACAGTAGACGCCTGGTACAGAGAACATAAGTAATAAAAACTTTTTTAAAGACAAACAGACAAAAACCCAGCTAAAGGTCCCTTGGTGACACAAAAACCACAGGGCCGCCTGGTCTCATATATTGAAAAATAATAAAAATAAAAAAGTAAAAAAATAAGGAAATACTAACAGGCCGGGGGGAGGGGAGGGGGGAAGATTGAGAACCATATGTTGTGAGAAGTGTTCACGGCGTTATTTTGCAGTCAGGAGATGTAATCATGTAATCCATGGAGGCCACACACGATACGAGCATGCAGGACATTCAGTGAAGGAGCCACCAAACATTTCCAATTTTTGTCAATCAAAGATTTGTCTGCATTGCATACATGGACTATAAACTGACTAACAGATATACAGTAACCGGGGCACAAAGTATCGCCACAGAAGTATCACTGGACAGAGGTAGGCCTAGTATACTAGACAACATTGCACTGACCTAGCTCCAAAACACTTTTATAGTTGGACAAGGCCATAGAGTGTGTAGGAATGAACCTTCCCCATCACAATTACTTCAACAGTAGCTGGAGATGTTGGGAATATGGGACCTTATTCTGGTTGACTTGCAAAGCTGCAAATTTCTCAGCTTTGCAAGACATTTAAATGCCGACTGCATCTGCTGACATCAGCTGCCCACCCCCGGCACCCCCATAATTTCCATGGCAATGCAACGCCACCAAGTACCATCTTGAATATACCTCGTAGTAGGATGTCTCTCTTTTGACCATGCTTGTAGAAGTTTCAACAAATCTTGACCTAATGATGGACCTTCCCTCTTCATCAATAGGTGTTGAAAGATCTGTGAGATTAGCATTAACTTGTGTATTACCGGGAGGTATTTGTGTTGTAGTAGCTCTCCTGTGGGGCTACCCGGACGCTGGGTCAACTATCATCAGTTGTCCTTTCATGGACAACGTTTGGTAGGCACTAACCACTGCATACCAGGAGCATGTGAGTGTAGCCAATTTACATCTACCATACAGAATTCTCTTGACGGCACCACACTGGCTGTCATCTCAGTTGTTTTCGGAGTATTATTTATTTATTACCAGTGTTTTATATAGTGCACACATATTCTGCAGTGCTTGTTGGGAACCAATTGGCCTACCAGTATATTTTTGGATTGTGGGAGGTAACCCCCTCACAAAAATCCTGTGTTTGCCCCTACTTTCTGTTGGGAGGCTTGCACCTAACCTACAGTGCTGATGCTAGGTGGCAAGCCTCCCAACAAACAAATATATTTTAGCATGTTGTTCCTTTATGGATTAGCTGTGTCCATAATACTGTCTTGTACCTATGAGTATTAGCTGAAATTAGGGATGGCCATCGAGCATCGATGATTCAAAATCATTGATGGTTCATGCCCGATGTCGAATACTTTTGCCATCGATGGGGGAGAACCAGATGGTTTCCCTCCATCGATGGAACAGCAACCATCCAAAGCCCCGCCCCTGTGTTTTGATTGACCCACTGGGCAAGCAATCAAACACAATGGCTGACCATCAATATGTAAAAATATCGATGGTCAGCCATTGCATAGTTTAGCACTATAGATGGCCAGTTGCAGAATTGCCATCGATGGCAATTGCAACGATGGCCATCCCTAGCTGAAATATAAGCTCAGCCCCACCCTGTGTGGAGAATATGAGTCCAGTCCACTGATATCTGAGAGTCAGAAACTTTCACTTTCATTTCTCTCTTCTGCTTCCAGCGATGGCGTCTGCTGATCTGAGACGGGAGCTGGACTGTTCTATCTGCCTGAACATTTATACAGATCCTGTCACCCTGAGATGTGGACACAGCTTCTGCCGGGCCTGTATTGATCGTGTGCTGGATACCCAGGAGGGGACTACAGTATTTACCTGTCCAGAATGCAGAGCAGAGTATCTGGATCGTCCTGCACTAGAGATAAACAGAAAGCTCTGCAATATAGCAGAACGTGTACGCTCTTTTCCAGAGGAGGGAACTGGGATGTTCTGCACTGATTGTGTCCACTCTCAAGTACCTGTTCTTAAAACCTGTCTGAAATGTGAAGCTTCTCTCTGTGATATACATTGGAGGACACACAACAAGTCAGCAGAACATGTCTTGGTCGATCCCACCACTTCCTTGGAGAAGAGAACATGTTCCCTCCATAAAGAGATCTTGAAGTATTTCTGCACTGAGGACAATGTCTGTACCTGTGTGTCCTGCAGTTTGGCCGGAGAGCATCGGGGACACGTGGTGGAGATGCTGGGTGAGGCCTCTGAGAAGAAGAAGGAGAAACTGAGAAATGTTCTGCAGAAACTGACCACCAAGAGAAAAGTGACTGAGAAAAGTATCCAGAGTCTGCAGAAACGCAGGGGTGAAGCTCAGAAAAATGCAGCTGGTTCAACTGAGACAGTCACTGCTCTGTTTAGAGACATCAGGAGACAGCTGGAGGACCTAGAGAAGAGAGTGCTGAATGAGATCTCTAGGCAGGAAGAGAGTGTTTCACTCGCAGTCTCCGATCTGATTCAGCAGCTGGAAATGAAGAAGGATGAGATTGCCGTGAAGATGTGTCAGATTGAGGAGCTGTGTAACATGTCTGATCCAATGACTGTCTTACAGGAACCAGACACAGGTGACTTGTATGATACAGAGGAGCCATGTTCCATGACTGATCCAATGACTATTGTCCAAAAACAGGCTAGTGAAGAGAGAGAGGAGGAGAAGGTGGTGGAGGGAGACATAGAGGAGAACAACGAGAAGGAGGGCATTGAGGAGGGGGATATAGAGGAGGCTGAGCATGGCCAAGTAGGAGACCTGGATGTGGGCCTTATCTCAGGGAAATTACAAACATTATCTGATATAATAACAGGAATAAATGTATGCTTCTATGTGCAGACACCAGAAGACATATGCAAGAAGGGGACTGCCCTAGGGTAGTCCGAGGGCGCTGTCAATGGGGTGTATGTCAAGTGAAAGCTGCTACTTTAAGGGACTGAGTAGGTCCCTGAAAAAGGAGGATAAATGAGAAAATGAAGTATCGCTTAACAATGAGGAATAATCAATGTAAAAAACATTTATTATGCATAGAACAATAAAAAATTAATTATAATAACATATACATATAAATAAAAATAGGGGAATGGTATTAAATTCCATTCCCCTATTTTTATTTATATGTATATGTATATGTTATTATAATTAATTTTTTATGGTTCTATGCATAATAAATGTTTTTTACATTGATTATTCCTCATTGTTAAGCGCTACTTCATTTTCTCATTTATCCACCAGAAGACATATCACTGGATATAAACACAGCGGGTAAAAATATAATGATATCAGGTGACATGAAAACTGCATCCAGGTCTTCAATAAAACAGAAAACGCCAGAGACACCAGAGAGATTCCAGGATGAGCCTCAGGTGTTAAGCACCAGGGGATTCTCCTCAGGGCGACATTACTGGGATGTGGACGTCAGTAACGCAGACACCTGGTGTGTGGGGGTGTGTTATTCTAGTATAGACAGGAGAGGGGATGAGTCACTAATTGGATATAATAACACATCTTGGTGCGTGGATAGAGAGACTGATGAGTATTCAGTGGTATATGACAGTGAGATGATCCCATTACCTGGCAGTATTCCCTATGATAGAGTGAGGGTGTATCTGGATTATGAGGCAGGACAGCTGTCCTTTTATTCTGTGAGTGACATGATCAGACACTTACACACCTACACTGCCACCTTCACTGAGCCCCTGTATGCTGTATTAGGTGTATGGGAAGGGGATTCTGTACAGATATGTGTGGATAGTCTGGAGCAGTCAGGGAGAGGAATCTGATTGGTGGGACATTAGTGCACAGAATGATGTAGTGGATACAGAAGTTTTTATGTATATTTATACAGACAATGATGGTGCGGGGAATTGGTGTATACTGTAATTGTGTGGGCACTGCAAGTTGTGTATTCAGTGTTTCAGCATCTGTGTGTCATGTCTAACGTTATCTGTTGTTCTATTCCTGACAGGGCAAATATATATCTTTCATAAAGTAATTTGTACCAATCAGCGTAATATTTCTATGTAACTGTTATGAGTATTCTTCAGTTAATAAATGAGTGTTCTTCAGTTATTTATCAGTGATGTAACTAATAAAGGTTCCGGAATGTTTCTGGTATCTTGCATTATTGTCTCAGTAGCTGTTGTGGTGCGACAGTCCTGGTTTTTCTGTATGAAGACATAAAACATCTCTATGGTAAAGCGGTCACCTAGAGAAGACCTACCCCGCTTCTGTCAGGGATCAGCATGTGTTGTGGGCACAGGACCGGGGAACCAATGGCATGCTGGTAACGGGTGTGGCTCAAAGGGTCAACAGTATCTAGGTCAACAGTCAAATTACTGTGGAAATATTGACTGTTGACCTATCATCCGTATCCCCTGGTAACAGACTGAAATAAAGTGAGACTGGAGTATATAGGAGTAAATAGGCTGCATTGGAATGGGACGTTACCATCCTTGCTGCCATGTGCCTGCATCACATGTTACATCTGCCCCACCTGCAGTGCACATGGTTTTGTCCATTTTCAGAAAAATTTGTGTATCAGATCTGAATAGTGTGTATGAGACTTATGGGCCTGATTCATGTTTGTTAGCAAGCATCTGGGCAAACCCATGATGCACTGCAGGTGGGGAAGGTGTGTTGTGCAGAGAGATAAAGCTGTCTAACATTTCTGTGCTGCATGCAAAACTAGCCAGTATTTACCCTGCACAGAACAAATATAAATGTACTTGCTCCCCCTGCAGGGCAGCATGGTTTTTGCTTTCTGTACACCCCTTTCACATCGCACCTTGGACCCGGGTAATTACTGGTTTAATGAAGTGATGACCCAGACTGAGGTGTGGTGTGAGAGCACCAAAGTTTACAACCAGGGTCGCCCATTTTATAATGGGTGGACATGGCTTTAATGTGAAAGCATTGGACCCGGGTTGGTTCTGGGTTGGACCAGAGATCAAGATCCCAGGTCCGACCCGACACTGTGATCTGAAAGGGGTATCACAAACATGAATCAGGCCCTTACTGTTATATGGTGGCTGGAGAGATGCAGGGGAAGCAGGATACACACAGGAGATATAGGGAGAGGCCCTATACTGCACTCCCTATGTAATGTGTGGTGCTGCCTTGCTGAGACTTGTAGTACCACACACTGGATGTACTAAACTGGAAATGCAGTGAAAACCCTGTTATTTTGATATGCAATAAAGTCCCCCTGCGAGGGTTTCACCACGGGGAGTTATGTCAGCTCTAGCCGCAATAACCGCATAGAAGCCTTTTGGTTTCTTAACGCGTCCCACGCACCCTGCGGGCATTTGGAACGGCCAGAAAATGCTTATTTACCCTGGCCGTCGAGAGGGAGGGCAGCTAATGTCATCAGTGGACTCCTTCTTCCCACGGCCTTTGCAGTCCTGGCTCACTTAGTGCTACGAACAGGCGAAAATAATTAGATGGTGAATGATGTCCCCCCTGTGTGCTCGGCTGCATATGCTTTCGCACCCGTGCACAGTGACGGGGAAGTGCAGGGAGCGTGTGTTTGTCAGGGAGGGCGGCTACCTGCTCGCTGGGCTGCGAGTGTTTGGAGCAGGTCTGAATCAGGCCCATTATTCAGATTTTGAGGATATCCATGCTTGAGCACAGGTGACATAATTAGTACCTTGGTCAATTTAATTTAAACATCTGGACTCATTCATCAATATCGTTAAAACCTGGACTGTAATTTAGGAAACTGCTGTAACTGCATTCACTGCCAGGGAAGAACAAAGCGGGAGCTAGGACCCAGGGAGAGTCAGCTCTTCCCAGTGATCAGGAACACATGAGATGATTGGATAAATCAGATACAACCACTGCACACTGACTGGTGCTGCCAGATAGAGCACTGCAGAGTACTGAGCAGCTGTCCAGGTAAGAGCATACTGGTGTAATGTCAGACTAATGGTGGAAGCAGGAATAAAGAAGCTGGTGGGAGAATTGGCTCATGGAGGTCAGGGAGACTGGTGCTGGCTTACAGGAATAAGTGGGGTGACTTGGGGAACAGGGGTCACATGAGAGCGGTGATTAGGGGGGAGGGGTTCCCTGTAATCTGATGGTGCCATATAAATAATATGTAACAAAAGTACAGGTAGGTGTCTTTATTTATGGAGGTCACTTGCACCAAAGGTTAAAGAAAGCAGGGACAGGAGTAATCTGGGGGTGGGTTTGGTGTGTACTCTGCAATGTGGGAGCCTCCTCAGGGTTTCCTACCTGACCCTCTCCATGAGGGAGAAAATGCTCTGTTCCTGGTCTTCCCTGGTAATGTATGATTGCCATCACCTGTGGGGAGCTAGGTAACTTATAAGAAAGGTGTTTCACCACAGGTGCTGGTAATCATATATTACCAGTGAAGACCAGGAACAGAGTATTTTCTACCTCATGGAGAGGGTCAGGTAGGCAACCCTGAGGTAACTGTAGTGCCCAATGGAAACCGACACAAACACAAGGATAACGTACAAACTTGTCACCGATAGACCAAGGACTTAAACTCATGACCTTACTGCTAATACTAAGCACTATTGATGCCCATACGTGCATTTTGGACGAGATCTCAAAAGCATACCCCCAAAATGACCCTCTCCAGGAGGGACACAATGCTCTGTTTCTGGACTTCCATCTAAATGTATGATTACCATCACCTGCGTGGGGATACGGTCGTATTGTCAACAGCACTTAGGTCGACATACATACCTCCCAACATGACCCTCTCCTGGAGGGACACAATGCTCTGCTCCTGCACTTCTTAATGTAGGATTACCGCCGTCTGTGTTGAACAGGTTAATTGATAAGAAAGGTGCTTTAACACAGGTGATGGCAATCATACATTAGGAGGGAAGTGCAGGAGCAGAGCAATGTGTCCCTACTGGAGAAGGAAATGTTGGGGGGTATGTACACATAGTTAGGTCGGAAGGTCAACATGGTTATTTGTACTGTTTTTGAGCCGACAGGCCGTTTTTCATGCCCTACCATCCACTAGGGCAGGGCTGGGCAACACCGGCCCTCCAGATGTTAGTGAACTACACATCCCAGGATGCTTTGCATTAGTTTGGCTATGTGGCCATGCTGAAACTGATGCAAGGCATGCTGGGATGTGTAGTTCATCAACATCTGGAGGGCCGGTGTTGCCCAGCCCTGCACTAGGGCGTGGTTGGAGAATAAAATAGTGTGCTCGAAGCATCGCTAGCGTAGTGAGCGGCTGCAGTTGACTTCCAACTGTGTCCATGTCGACATTCAGGTAAAAAAAAATCAGTAAAAAAAAAACCATGTTGACCTAGACACATGTCAACCTAATGACTGTTGCCCTAAGTGCTGTCGACAGTACGATCCGCATCCACTGGTGATGTCAATCAAACATTCCGAGGGAAGCCCAGGAGCAGAGCATTGTGTCCCTCCTGGCATGGATCATGTTGGTATGATAACAGTACCTGCTGCACATACTTTTTGTACCTTGCGATATGATGTACATGGGAGCCACATCACAAGGTAAAATAGCACCGTGTGTGGGCACCTTATGTCCCCGTATCTCTGTATATACACACGTACAGCATTACTGCCTCTCAGCACTGAGGCCATGGGTATACAAACTCCTCACCATGGCAATAACTCTGTGGAGTTTGTATATTCTCCCCGTGCTTGTGTGGAGTTTCCTCCCACAATCCAAAAAATTATCTTGTTAAGCTAATTGGCTCCCAATAACAAAAGATTCCTGGGCAAAAACGCTGGGCATTCCCATGGGCACGAACCCTCACTGCCGAACCCCGCCCGCACTGCTAGGTGCGAATAGGACAGCCAACTGGCAGTTCACCATGCCTGCTCGCACCAAGTGTCTGCACATGCGCAGATGCTCAACATTGCTCAACCGTGCGAACACACGGGGGAGCGTACAGACCAGAATGAGGGCCACTGTGTAGACAAAATTATTGGACATTGACGGTAAATAGATGAATGTATTTTGCAGGTCCTCCAGGTGCAGCCACCACTGCAGACTCCCTTCTTTGCACACGGCCTACAAGTTCCTGGACAACAGCCGGTGGTAGGTTTTGCCGTTTTGTCTTTTAGTACAGCGACTAACTGTGACATTGAAGAAGGTCGAGTCGGCCTAGAACGCACCTGTCTCTTTAATTCAAACTCATGGGTCGATCCTATTAGGTCCGAAGGGTGCGAGGTGCCATTCAGGTGCCATTTTCATGTGTGTAAATGTCGGCAACGGCACCTGATATAGCCCGATCTCGCACCCTTCGCTGGGCCGAATTCGCTTACAATTGCTTATAACCCGATGGAGGTACGAGCACTTTTAAGGGAATTCAGCCCGCTGTATAGTACGCCCAGTGCCGTGATGATTCGCACTTGCGAATCATCCGCACCAAATAGGATCGACCCCACAGTGGGGTTAAAATCTGGATTCTGAGCTGGCCAGTTCTTTGCGGGTTATCGCATTTTCTGTATATGAGTCCAGCGTCACCATGGAAACATGAAAGGTGGCATTGTCTTAGAACTACCGCAATGTAGGGAGCACAGAGTTATGGAGAACATCTCTATACTACTTAGACGTAATGTGACCAGGGATATTTGTGGACCAGAAAGCCCCGGAACACCATTACTGAAGCTCTTTTCAAAATGACATCATCAGTAACGGCTTCTGGGACCTCTGCAACCTGCCCTGCTGTCTGTCTCCTCTGCCGGGCGAAGTGACGGCTGCCGATTCCCTTTTGAGGGAATGGGAGGAGAGCACACTGTGTCCTTGTGACTGGGCCATCAGTCAATCAGAGCTCACGGGCTGTCAGCCAAGCAGGAGCCGGCCTGCGAACTTTGATTGGCTGACGGTCCAGTCACAGGGACACAGTGAGGGGAAGGACAGACGCGTGATGCGGCGGAGGAGACAGACAGCAGGGGGTCCACTCCCCAACAGCAGCAGCAGTGAGTTGCACTGCTGCTGGGAAATTCTTACACATTGGGGGCATATGTGTTTCTGGCACTGTGGGGGCATACATGGCACCGTGGGGGCATATGTGTATCTGGCACTATTGGGGGCATATGTGTATAACACCCCCATTTTCATTGGCCGCACCCCATGTGGCTACACCCATTTTTTGGTCACACACAGCACCGCTGAGTTTTTTTTTTTTTTAGACTTGCACCAGTGGCTTGGGGGGGGGGGGCATTGTTCTTCTGGCACTGCTGGGGGCATTACGTTTCTGGCATTACTGCGGGTATTGGGGCATTGTGTAACTGGCACTACAGGTGTCATGTGTATATATGGCATTACTTGTGGCATAATGTGTATATATGGCACTGCTGAGGGCATTATGTTTAAAAAATAAAGTAGTTTATGCAACAGTTGATGCCCTGCCTTGGTAGCTCTGCCCACTTCTGCCCCACCCACAGTTCCTGAACCTACTTTCTTACAAAAATAGCACTGAATGTGACCATGCAGTAGAACTAGTGGACCTACAGTATGCCCCACATCGTAACCCCACCACCTCCATTCTATACTGTAGGCACTGTACACTCTTCTGGTAATCGTCAAACACCTCCTCCTGATCTGCAAAGTGATTTGTCACTCCATAACACTCGCTGCCATTGGTCCACTATCCAGTGTCTGCGTTCTTTACACCATCTGCATTCTTCTTTGTGAATGGAGGTTTATAAGCAGCTGCTCACCCATAATATCCAAGTACATGGCCTCCCTACAAAATGTTCTTGTCGAAACCAACACATTAGTGGCCATTTGGAACTTGTATGCATGTGGTAACCCCTGGTTAGCACTCTCTGGTCCATGGGTTGCGGTTGCGGTTGGCCGAGGTCTTCCAGGGCGAAGTGCATTCCGGCAATGACCGCTCCTCTTACACATATTAATCACAAAAGCCCCAGTGGATTAAGGGACCTTCATAACATCCACAATACATCTCACACACATGCCTCCGATCAGCCATCCTACATCGATCCCCTTTCAAACTCATTTAGCTTCTTCCAGAAATCCATTCCGTTAGCAGTTGATCTAATCGGAGCCCAGCTACCCGTTTATAACTTTACGAAAATGTGACGATAGCTGTCATTTTCACAATATTTTTAAACTCCTAAATAGGTCCATATAATCCATAAATGTTTAATTATTAAATAATTATTGAAGAATGATTTTACTGTAATTTGGTTAAGAAGCTTTTGCATAATCCCCCTAAAGTACATGTTTCTATAGGTTGTCCCTTTATGGGTTACCACTTTTGTGTTGAGAGATTCCCGGACACTGCCCCGCACCTTCAACCACCTCATGTGTTTTTTTTTTTTTGTTTTTTTTTTTAACCTTTTGTGAAATCATTCTTGTTTGTGCACACCATAATGCCAGTTACATGTTACATCACACACAGTAATGCCCATTACACGTTATGCCACACACCGTGATGCCCATTACATGTTACGCCATACACCGCAGTGGCTGTTACACATTAAGTTTTTTGTAAAGGAAGGACCCAGGTGGAGATATATTAAGCTTTGGAGAGAGGGAATGTGGAAATGTTGTCCAAATCCACCAATCCGCTTCTGTCAATTCTAGTACACTGTATGAAATGCCTTAAGCCGATTGGTTATTTTGGGAAACTTCTACACTTCATCTCTCTACAATGCTTGGTACATCTCCCTTCCTGTTTTGAGAATATGGGGGGAATCCAATCTTGCACTTTATGGTGGCAGGATCTCGCTCAAAGTTGTTCACTACCCCATAGGGTAGAGAGCACTTTTGGGTGAACAGGGAGGCAAAATGGAATGGCAATTGGCTTTCGCCTATGAGACTTCTGATTTCTGAGTGTCTTGGGGCGGGATGTATTAATATACATCTCCGCCCAGCCGCTGCAATACTACCGCATATGTACTAACATATGTGGCTAGCATCGGAGTGTGGTGACTGAGACCCCCGCGATACCTGTAATGTGGTTTGCGGGGGTCTCCGTCACATCCCGGTGGCTGTCAGTGTCCCCGGCGTCTCCTCCTCCCCCTGCAGTCGGATGTCCTCCCGGCTGTGACACCTGCCGGGGGAGGAGATCGATCGAGGACGGGAGGGGGGCTCGCACGGATGGCGGGCTGCGGGCGGTAACAGAAGCCCATAGGCTTCTATAGGGTATCGCCACCAAAAGGTGGCGATACCCTGCCCGGCGGAGACGGGGCGGACGGGTAATGGTACATAGGAAAATGCAATAAAACTCCAGTTTTACCACATTTTCCCTTTAGTACATCCCACCCTTAGACTTTAATTTTCATTTCTCTCTTCTGCTACCAGCGATGGCGTCTGCTGATCTGAGACGGGAGCTGGACTGTTCCATCTGCCTGAACATTTATACAGATCCTGTCACCCTGAGATGTGGACACAACTTCTGCCGGGCCTGTATTGATCGTGTGCTGGATACACAGGAAGGGACTATAGTTTTTACCTGTCCAGAATGCAGAGCAGAGTATCTGGATCGTCCTGCACTAGAGATAAACAGAAAGCTCTGCAATATAGCAGAACGTGTACGCTCTATTCCACAGGAAGGAACTGGGATGTTCTGCTCTTATTGTGTCCACTCTCAAGTACCTGCTCTTAAAACTTGTCTGAAGTGTGAAGCTTCTCTCTGTGATATACATTGGAGGACACACAACAAGTCAGCAGAACATGTCTTGGTTGATCCCACCACTTCCTTGGAGAAAAGAACATGTTCCCTCCATAAAGAGATCTTGAAGTATTTCTGCACTGAGGACAATGTCTGTATCTGTGTGTCCTGCAGTTTGGCCGGAGAGCATCGGGGGCACGTGGTGGAGATGCTGGGTGAGGCCTCTGAGAAGAAGAAGGAGAAACTGAGAAATGTTCTGCAGAAACTGACCAGAAATAGAGACGAGATTGAGAAAAGTATCCAGAGTCTGCAGAAACAGACCAGAAAAAGAAAAGGGACTGATCTGAGTATCCAGAGTCTGCAGAAACGCAGGAGAAAAAATCCGAAAAAAGCAGCTGGTTTACCAGAGACAGTCACTTCTCTCGTTGGAGACCTCAGGAGACAGCTGGAGGTCCTAGAGAAGAGAGTGCTGAATGAGATCTCTAGGCAGGAAGAGAGTGTTTCACTCTCAGTCTCCGATCTGATTCAGCAGCTGGAAATGAAGAAGGATGAGATTGCCGGGAAGATGTGTCAGATTGAGGAGCTGGGTAACATGTCTGATCCAATGACTGTCTTACAGGAACCAGACACAGGTGACTTGTCTGATACAGAGGAGCCATGTTCCATGACTGATCCAATGACTACTGGCCAAAAACAGGTGGAGGAAGACAGGGGCACTAAGAAGGAGGAGGGAGATACTGAGAAGTTGAATAGAGAGGTGGGTGAAAGACTTAAGGAGGATGCCGATAAAGTAGGAGATTTGTATGTGGGTTTTATATCAATGAAATTAGAAATATTATCTGATATAATAACAGGAATAAATGTATGCTTCGATGTGCAGGCACCAGCAGACATATCAGTGGATGCAAACACAGCGGGTAATGATATACTTATCTCAGAAGACACGAAAACTGTATTCACGTCTTCAGAGAGATTCCAAGATTATCCTCAGGTGTTAAGCACCAGGGGATTCTCCTCAGGGCGACATTACTGGGATGTGGACGTCGGTAACGCAGACACCTGGCGTGTGGGGATGTGTTATCCTAGTGTGGACAGGAGAGGGGAGCAGTCACAAATTGGATGTAATAACAAGTCTTGGAGCTTGAATAGGACTTGTGATAATAGGGATTCAGTGATACATGACAGTAAGACGATCACATTACCTGATAGTCTTCAATATGATAGAGTGAGGATTTATCTGGATTATGAGGCAGGACAACTGTCCTTTTATTCTATGTCCTTTAATTCTGTGTGTGACCTGACCAGACACTTACACACCTACACTGCCACCTTCACTGAGCCCCTGCATGCTGTATGGGAAGAGGGTTCTGTACATGTATGTGTGGATAGCCTGGGCCAGTCAGGGAGAGGAATCTGATTGGTGGGACATTAGTACACAGAATGATACAGAAGTTCAGTATATATGTATATACAGACAGTGAGTTAGGTGCAGGGAATTGGTGTATAATTGTGTGGGCACTGCAAGTTGTGTATTCAGTGTTCCAGCATCTGTGTGTCATGTCTAACGTTATCTGTTGTTCTATTTCTGACAGGGCAAATATGTATCAGTCATAGTCATGTGTATCAAACAGCGTAATATTTCTATGTAGCTGGAAAGTTATGAGTATTCTTCAGTTAATAAATGAGTGTACTTCAGTTATTTATTAGTGATGTAACTAATAAAGGTTCCGGAATGTTTCTGGTGTCTTGCATTATTGTCTCAGTAGCTGTTGTGGTGCGACAGTCCTGGTTTTTCTGTATGAAGACATAAAACATCTCTATGGTAAAGCGGTCACCTAGAGAAGGATCGGCATGTGTTGTGGGCACAGGACCGAGGAACCAATGACATGCTGGTAATGGGTGTGACTCAAAGGGTCTACAGTATCTAGGTCAAAAGTCAAATTACTGTCGACATATTGACTTTCGACCTTTAAACCGTGTCCCCTGGTAACAGACTGAAATGAAGTGAGACTGGACTGGATTATATAGGCTGCATTGGAATAGGACTTTACCATCCTTCCTGCCATGTGCCTGCATCACGGGGTGGGTGGGGTATCATTGTCTATGTGCAGGCCGTTAACGATATTGAGCATACACCCATGGGTCTTCAACCTATGGCCCTCCAGATGTTGTGAAACTACATGTTCCAACATGCATTGCCACATTTTTTCCTACAACAGCATGCCAAAACGGTCAGGGCATGCTGGGAAATGTAGTTTCACAACATCTGGAGGGCCACAGGTTGAAGACCTGTGCATAGACTATATTATAAACTATATAGTTCAGAAGGACCAACATGAGTGACTATGATTTATTTAGTGTTTACAGGGCTTATGGGCCTGATTCATGTTTGTTAGCAACCAGGCAAACCCATGCGTCACTGCAGGTGAG
Source organism: Crinia signifera (assembly GCF_055691185.1). Classification (NCBI taxonomy): domain Eukaryota; kingdom Metazoa; phylum Chordata; class Amphibia; order Anura; family Myobatrachidae; genus Crinia; species Crinia signifera. The sequence continues at coordinate 156,629,534 of NC_139224.1, forward strand.
GAAGGTGTGTTGTGCAGAGACAAAAAGCTGTCTAACATTTGTGGGCTGCATGCAAAACCAGACAGTATTTACCCTGCACAGAACACATATAAATGTACTTGCTCCCCCTGCAGGGCAGCATGGTTTCTTCCAGACAGTTACATTATGTTTTTGCTTTACTTATACCCCTTTCACATCGCACCTCGGACCTGGTTAATTACTGGGTTTATGACATGGCAAAGCTTATAACCCGGGTCAATCAACCTGGCAATTCGACCCGGGGTTAAAAGAAAGGTTAATGTTGGGTCACTCATTTTATAATGGGGGAGCGTGTGAAAGCATCAGACACGGGTTCTGACCCCCACGACACCCCCTCCCGAGATTCGCGCCCCCCCCCCCCCTGTGATTCACGGCACTCCCCCACGCCCTCCCCCCTCTCACGATTTGAGACCCCTCCGCGACCCCCCCTTCCCACAATTCACGCCCCCCGCACCCCCTCCCTTGATTCACGGCATCCCCGCGCCCCCCCTCCCGCGATTCACGGCAACCCCCCCTCCCTCGATTCATAGACCTCCCACAATTTGCGGACCCCCCTTCCCGCGATTCACGCGCCCCCCCAACCTCTTGTGATTTGCGGACCTCCCCCCCCTATGATTCCCGGACCCCTGCGCCCCCCCCATCCCACAATTTGTGGACCCAGCCGGCCCCCTTCCCGCAATCCTCCCCCCAGCGGACCCCCGTGACCCCGCTCCCGCATTTCACGGACCCCCGTGCGAATGGGGGATCCTGTACCGCCACAAGAAGGTGCTGCCCCTAGGTGGGAAATCCGGCCCTGGCTGCCGCGCTGCAGGTTCCCCCACTGGCAGAAGCCAGAAGTATCCCCATGGTCCTCTGCACCAGCGCCACAACTTTTATCAATGTCTTGCCCACATACCACTATTATACAGCCTCCTGCTCTCATGCACCCAGTGCAGAGACAGTATTATACATAATGTAAAAATATCAGACAAATTACCCACAAACTTACACTTTTAAATAAAACCCCATTCCCTGGGGCAGTATATCGTGTCTTAAACCCCCTCCCCCCAAAAAAAATAAAAAACAGCAATGTTACTTTTTTTTCTTTTTATAGAAAATATAAGGGCCATAAAACAACAGTACATTCAGCTGGGATCAATAGTTGTTCCTCTCTTGCCACCCCACCCTCCCCCCTAACCCCCACCATACTAGGCATATTACAAAAAAAGCGCCTTTAAAAAAATCCTCAATCACTTTTGTGTAGAGTCGACTGATATGCCCTTTGCCTTCAGCCACCACCGCCGCCACTTTGACTTCCAGTTCCCGTGTCCGCCGCTCTGACATCCTGCTGCAGAGCTTTCCGCCCGGCCTGATGAAAGCTCCTTGTTCCTGCTGATGTACTGCACTGGTGCTCGGTGACGTCACCCGTGCATCCGTGGCACCAGCGCAATGCACTACTGGGAACGCAGAAGCCAGAAGAGGCTTCAGAAGAAATTTGAAACTTCTGGGGGCTTTACACATTAGAAGATGATCGCGATCGACCTTTTGGCCACCTCTGACCTAGGAGAAGTCCCATAGTGTATGGGGGCCTTAAGGATTCAGGTCTAGGTTGTGGTATTTCCCAAAAAACAGCTCAGAGAAACCACTCCAAGGCATCGCACTAGTAGAGCTAGTGAAGTGGTAAAGTGTGTTGGATAGATCAGAGCAGCTACTGCAGGTGTCAGGAGTGTTGGATAGATCAGAGCAGCGACTGCAGGTGTCAGGAGTGTTGGATAGATCAGAGCAGCGACTGCAGGTGTCAGGAGTGTTGGATGGATCAGAGCAGCTACTGCAGGTGCCAGGAGTGTTGGATGGATCAGAGCAGCTACTGCAGGTGCCAGGAGTGTTGGATGGATCAGAGCAGCTACTGCCGGTGTCAGGAGTGTTATAGATCAGAGCAGCTACTGCAGGTGTCAGGAGTGTTGGATGGATCAGAGCAGCTACTGCAGGTGTCAGGAGTGTTGGGTGGATAAAAGCAGCTACTGTGTTGTGTTTCCCCGAAAATAAGCCCTACCCTTGATTTTAGACACTGCTCCAAATAAGCCCTACACCGAAAATAAGCCCTATCAAAATTTCCCTTAGCCGAGTGCGTGCACTAACTTTTATGACCCCATCTCCACCCCGCTAACCCCCTTCACCGCCGCCTTGCTTGTACAGTACTGTACCGTAGAAGCTACTGGTCCCAGGGATGCATTGTGCCCTGCGCATCATGTCACCGCACACATCATGCGGCTTCTGTACACGGCGGGAGCAGCGGCGCAGGCGAAAAACAAGAAGAACTGGAACTGGAAAGTGCTGTACCCGTAGGTGAGGAGCAGGACTGGGGGCATGGTTGTGGAAAAGGAGGACTGGGGGCTGTGAAAGCAGGACTGGGGGCATGATGGGGATAAAACAAGGAGGGTCAATGTTAACTAAAATAAGCCCTACCCCGAAAATAAGCCCTATAGTGTTTTTTGTTGAAAAAAAAAATAAGACAGTGTCTTATTAACAGGGAAACACGGTACTGCAGGTGGCAGGAGTGTTGGATGGAGCAGAGCAGCTACTGCAGGTGTCAGGAGTGTTGGATAGATCAGAGCAGCTACTGCAGGTGTCAGGAGTGTTGGATAGATGAGAGCAGCTACTGCAGGTGTCAGGAGTGTTGGATGGATCAGAGCAGCTACTGCAGGTGTCAGGAGTGTTGGATGGATCAGAGCAGCTACTGCAGGTGTCAGGAGTGTTGGATGGATCAGAGCAGCTACTGCAGGTGTCAGGAGTGTTGGATAGATCAGAGCAGCTACTGCAGGTGTCAGGAGTGTTGGATAGATGAGAGCAGCTACTGCAGGTGTCAGGAGTGTTGGATGGATCAGAGCAGCTACTGCAGGTGTCAGGAGTGTTGGATGGATCAGAGCAGCTACTGCAGGTGTCAGGAGTGTTGGATAGATGAGAGCAGCTACTGCAGGTGTCAGGAGTGTTGGATAGATGAGAGCAGCTACTGCAGGTGTCAGGAGTGTTGGATAGATCAGAGCAGCTACTGCAGGTGTCAGGAGTGTTTGATAGATCAGAGCAGCTACTGCAGGTGTCAGGAGTGTTGGATGGATGAGAGCAGCTACTGCAGGTGTCAGGAGCGTTGGGTGGATCAGAGCAGCTACTGCCGGTGTCAGGAGTGTTGGATAAATAAGAGCAGCTACTGCAGGTGTCAGGAGTGTTGGGTGGATAAGAGCAGCTACTGCAGGTGTCAGGAGTGTTGGATGGATCAGAGCAGCTACTGCAGGTGTCAGGAGTGTTGGATGGATCAGAGCAGCTACTGCAGGTGTCAGGAGTGTTGGATAGATGAGAGCAGCTACTGCAGGTGTCAGGAGTGTTGGATAGATGAGAGCAGCTACTGCAGGTGTCAGGAGTGTTGGATAGATCAGAGCAGCTACTGCAGGTGTCAGGAGTGTTTGATAGATCAGAGCAGCTACTGCAGGTGTCAGGAGTGTTGGAGAGATCAGAGCAGCTACTGCAGGTGTCAGAAACGTTGGGTGGACCAGATTTTTAATGGACTGCAGGGACCCCCGCTGCCTCCGCCGCCAGATTTAAATAGACAGCGCCGTAGGACAGGTACCCGGGCGGCACAAAATGCCACCCTCCAGTGGCCGGCGCCCTAGGCAAATGCCTAGATTTGCCTAGTGGTGGCGCCGGCCCTGAGTGTTATAGATCAGAGCAGCTACTGCAGGTGTCAGGTGTGTTGGACAGATCAGAGCAGCTACTGCAGGTGTCAGGTGTGTTGGATAGATCAGAGCAGCTACTGCAGGTGTCAGGAGTGTTGGATAGATCAGAGCAGCTACTGCAGGTGTCAGGAGTGTTGGATAGATCAGCGCAGCTACTGCAGGTGTCAGGTGTGTTGGATAGATCAGAGCAGCTACTGCAGGTGTCAGGTGTGTTGGATAGATCAGCGCAGCTACTGCAGGTGTCAGGAGTGTTGGATAGATCAGATCAGCTACTGCAGGTGTCAGGTGTGTTGGATAGATCAGCGCAGCTACTGCAGGTGTCAGGTGTGTTGGATAGATCAGAGCAGCTACTGCAGGTGTCAGGAGTGTTATAGATCAGAGCAACTACTGCAGGTGTCAGGAGTGTTATAGATCAGAGCAGCTACTGCAGGTGTCAGGAGTGTTGGATAGATCAGATCAGCTACTGCAGGTGTCAGGAGTGTTGGATAGATCAGCGCAGCTACTGCAGGTGTCAGGAGCGTTGGGACAAACAATAGGAATGTTACACAGCTCTAATTAAGTGTTATATAGTGATGCCCTGAAGCAGCCCAGCATACACATCTCAGGATAGCTGAGCGAAGGCTACTTCTGTATAGCAGATAATGAGGAAAGCGCACAGTAAAGCTGGGGGTTATTCAGACCTGATTGCCCAGCTGCAATTTCACTGGGCAATCGATTATCGAGGGACTGTGCATGGATGCAGATTATAGTGCGCCTGCACGAGCCCATCATGTCATGATTTCCTCAGGATAGTACATGTAAAAGTAGTGATGTCATAGTGATGGTAGCGGTAACATAAGTGTCACGGGACTAGTATTGTTAATATTGGGACAGGGACAATAAATGGGTGCCGGGTGACACTCCTACAGTCAGCATTCCAATCTTCATTTGTCTGACATCGGAATCCCGACTGTTAAATGCCTGACAGCTGTGATCCCAACGGGGGTCCACGACCCACATAGGGGGAGAATAGAACCTGTGGTGAGCGCAGCGTGGCAAGCCCACAAGGGGCTTCGTAGCGCTCGCCCTCCTGTTGGCCTACCAGCAGTTGATCCGATGTCGGGTTGATTACCGTCGTAATCCCGACTGTCAACAAGTCTTACCACACCCAAATAAATCTTTCCCTCAGCAGCAGCTCACTATACAAACACATGTCCCCCTCAGCAGCTGCCCTGGGAGCCTTGAGCATGCACAGAACAATGTAAACAGTATCCAGTGGCGTAGCCACCGTGCGGAAAATTAAGTGATGTGGGCGCCGGGGTATGCGGGAGCTATGCCCCATTTGTAGCCAGCAGCCGGGATCGGCGCTCCTAGCCTCCTCCTAGCTCCTTATGACAAAATGTCCCTCAAAAAATGGCCGCCCCAGTATTTAGATGCTAGAGGGGGCAGCAGTGGCCTCCTCTAGCATCCTTCAAAACGGTCTGCTGTAAGGGGGCGGCCATTTTGTCATAAAAACTCGGAGCCCGAAGGAGGCTAGGAGTGCAAAGTAGATCTGCGGCCCCTACACCCGGCCAGGAACGTGGACAGGTAAGAGAGGGGGGGAGGGGGAGACGAACAGGGACGGACGGATGAGGGGGGGGGGGGGGGGGCGCAAATTTGGCACTACGCCACTGACAGTATCCCTTCCATATCCCCCAACCCGCTACAGGTAATAACAGTGATGTCACGTGAAAGGTACAGGTAACAATGCTCCAACCCTATACATGTGCTTCATTTGTTGTTCCCAGGCACAATGAAACAACAAATTGTGTATACTTTAAAATGCGTTAGCCCGATTGTACACTTCTGCGGTCGCAGACGCCATCTTCTGGTTGGCCATGCTGCAGGCTCATCCAGAAGATATTATGTACGATACCATGTTGCTGACTACAGCATGACATCGTCATCGACATTGTCCCCTGCATCGTGCAAGTGTGTATTCACTACACAAAGTTCAGAGCACAATTGGATCAGCCGGCTACACATTGGGCCCAATTCAGAAGGGCTGCAAACTTGCAGCCTGTCTGATAATCAAACGACCACACATGCGCACTTTATGATCGAGTCATCTGCTCAAAGACAGCAAGCGATGGCTAGTGCTCGCTCGCTGATCGCAGGACGATTGACACCCTGTGGGTGTTTGGGGAGCGTACACCCTGCGGCCATTTTTCAAACGCCCAGAAAACACCTGCGTTCCGCGGTCATCTCGAGGGAGGGCCGCTGATGTCATCAACAGTCTCCTCCCCACGGTCTTCGCAGTGCCGAAATAATTTGATGGTGAATGATGTCCCCCCCACTGTGTGCAAGGCTGCATATGCGTTCGCACCTGTGCACAGTGGCGGGGAAGTGCAGGGGGCGTGTGTTTGCCAGGGCGGCGGCGACCTGCTCGCTGAGCTCCAAACACTCACAGTGCACTGAGCGGGTCTGAATGAGCCCAATTGTTCTGATTTAAAGGATGTCCATGCTTGAGCACAGGTGACATAATTAGTACCTCAGTCAATTTTATTGAACCATCTGGACTCATGGATGGATATCCTTAAAACCTGGACTGTAATAGAGGAGTTTAGGAAACTGCTGTAACTGCATTCACTGCCATGGCTGAACAAAGCGGGAGCTAGGACCCAGGGAGAGTCAGCTCTTCCCAGTGATCAGGAACACATGAGGTGATTGGATAAATCAGATACAACCACTGCACACTGACTGGTGCTGCCAGATAGAGCACTGCAGAGTACTGAGCAGCTGTCCAGGTAAGAGCATACTGGTGTAATGTCAGACTAATGGTGGAAGCAGGAATAAAGAAGCATTGGCTCATGGAGGTCAGGAAGACTGGTACTGGCTTACAGAAATAAGTGGGGTGACTTGGGGAACAGGGGTCACATGAGAGTGGTGATTAGGGGGAGGAGTTCCCTGTAATCTGATGGTGCCATATAAATAATATGTAACAAAAGTACAGATAGGTGTCTTTATTTATGGAGGTCACTTGCACCAAGGGTTAAATACAATTAAGACCGGAATTATCAGCGGGGTGGGGGTTTCAGCATATTTTGCACCGCGGCCACCATACACGCACGTGCTGCTGACAGGTTTATGTGGTGCCCCAGAACTGTCCAAACCCCACATCCCCCTTCTACGGACGTGAGGGGGTTAATGCCAACAGCGCCCCTGGAGCAGCATGCACGGGGTTAATTTCTCCCCGGGGTTTTGCGCCTTTGAAGTGACTGACAGGCCTAGGAGAGGCCTGATTGGAGGGACGAGTGTGGGGGAAGGACCGAGAGAGCAACAGAGGGAAGGAGTAAGCGGAGAGAGGAGAGCGCCGGAGAACTCTGATAGAGCCGGCAGCCGTTGTGTGACGTGAGGAGAGGAGTCCCGACGCCCGGAGGGAAGGAGAAGCCCCGGCACCTGCCGAGTGAAGTCCCGGCGCCAGTGAAGCGCCAGCGCTACAGGGAGACCAGCAAGGCGGACGGCGACGCACTGAGTGGGGCAACGCTGCGGCTGTGGCGCCCCCACTAGTGAGCCCTGCCAAGAGAGAAGTCGCCCGTCGGAGAGAGCTAAGAGGGGACCTGACGCCTGGAGCTGGAGGTCGTGACGGGCGGGAGCCTGCGCCAGTGACCAGCCTCCAGGTACCGACTGTCACTCCCCATACTGACAGGTAGCCATTACCCAGCCCCTGGTGCCTGCGCGACTAGCTCCCCACAGCAAGACCTACCCGGAGTACCCCCACTGTCCAAAGCCACTACCCAGCATTCCCTCAGACCCTAAACCCGGTCTCACCTAAGCGCTGGACAAAAGGGACATCCCGTTCATTAGGAGGAACTAGCAGGTTGCACAGCACAGCCCTTTTGGAATTTCATCCTGCCTCACAGTCCGTACCCTGTACAAAGTACAGGTGGTACAGAGACTTCCACATGTGTGAGGGGACAGTGCCACCCTGTGGCCGGATTCAGTAATTCTGCAGTCCTGCTCAAAAGGAATCATAGAGACCCCACGTATTACCGAGTAAACCCCGGGATTGACATTCCTATTCGCCCTGTACACCGGTCGGCCGAAACTGAATGATATATAAATGGTGACATCACCTCAGGTTGTTGATAGAAGGGGGGTACCCTGGTGCACCAGTTAATCAAAGTTATTCTTTACTGTGTTGGTTATATGTGATGGTATGTACTTAATGTGGAGAATTCATGCATGACATGGGGCGTGAATCCGGAAGAGAACTTCAGTGTTGGTAGTACCGGTGGCACCCAGCGGTTCAGTGATAATATTTAAGCGGGGGCGTTTGACCCCATTACAGGCCACCCGGTACTAGGAACACAGGAAGCTATTGCGGCCAATCTAGGTCAGCGGAAACCTGTATAATCTGATCTATTGATGTTTCGCCACTGTTAGCCAGTGACTCACCGTGTTAACCGTAGAAGGCAGTATTGTATTTATGGTATCGAATCCTCTTATATCTATGTGCCGACATTAGGTCGCGTGATTATTTGTTGTGTCATTATTGTGCCTTATTCTTTCACTTATTGCCCAGCCGAGGGGGGCAGTGGTCTGGATCCGAAACTAACCTGCAATAAATCTGAGTTATTCTACCCACATATGTCTCTTTCATTGAAGCGTCTATCTCCTGCCCACCGGAGACTGGAGGCCCGCCGAACCTGAATTGCCTCCGAAGATACAAGGTAAGGGGAGATCTCTCCCCTGTCGTGTCCCGGCCACCACATCTCTTTTGGCATCACACCGAACAGGATCCGGGTGCATCAGGAGAGCGACAACTCGGTGAAAGATGGAGCAGCAACAAGGCGGAGGGGCGGCACAGCCGCCAAACCCACAGAATCAAGAACAGGACGCAGAGGATGCAACACCGGCCGCGGCCATCACCCTGCCGTACTATTTCGGAGCCCCGTGGCTTCCGACCTATAGCGGAGACGAGGATCAGCTACAGAAAACCCCATTTGCGGACTTCAGGAACAACATAGAATCCACGTTCCGGATGTATAAGCCTAGCGAACAGCAGAAGGTGGAAATGCTGATGGGGCAGTTGACTGGGTCGGCGCGCAGAGAAGTGGCCTCATGGCCAATGGAAGATAGAAAAAGTGCGACAGACATGCTAAAGAAAATCTTCACAACATTTGAAACAAAGACCGTCCCTGAGCTGAAGATGAAATTATATGCTCGCAAACAACAGCCAAATGAGTCCCTACGGGACTATGCCCTGAGCCTACAGGAGACGTTAAAGGCTATCCAGGCAGTGGACCCGGAAGAGGTGCGAAACGCCGACGAGGCCCTAACAGTTCAATTTGTAGAAGGGGTGGCCCAAGAAAATGTCAAGGTCCAGTTACGGCTGCTGAGGTCGCAGATACCTGGCAAGACCTTCCGGGACTTCAAGACGGCTGCCCTCGCTATCATTGGTAACCCCAAAAATAGGGAAGAGGAGTATCCAGAACTGATCGGCTTCAAAGAAGGAGCAAACTCAACCGGAGCCACAGCCAGCGCCACGGAGAAGGCGAAATGGCCCTACGACTTGGCGGTACAGGGTGGCCAACAGCCTGACGGGGACGCGATGCAGGCGCTCCAGAGACAAATGGAGGAACTGGCCGTTGGGATGGCGGAGATGCAGAGAGAAATGCGTCGGATGGCAAGCGCACCGCCACCGAGCTATGCAGAACCGAGATGGAGAACTGAAAGACAAAGTCCGGCCCGAAGAAGGTGGGAACCGCCCCGAGAGTATGGACGGCAGCCTCCCGACCGGTTGGATGGGCAGAGACGTCCGACGTACTACCGAAGCCAGGAGGTCGGAAGCACGGAGAGAGGTTGCGACCAGGATGAAGCTTTAAACCCCAACGCCCCGAGGTCAAGGGCCGAGCCTCGGGGAGGCCAGGAAGCGTAGGTCCAGCTCCCGAAGATGGGCAGGCTTGTTACGGCAGACAATGCTATATAGGTGCAAGCAAGTTATCTGCCACCCCGGATCGTCACCCTCCAACCCGCATGAAGAACCAGGGAAGAGTGGTTTGGTTTCACGTACAACGGGGATACGGTTTCATTAATTGTGCTGACGCAGCAAAGGATATCTTCGTCCACTTCACAGCTATCGAGAAGAAGAATGCAACAGATTCCTATCGAAGTCTTGGGGCCGGAGAGCCGGTGGAATTCAACATCATCAGGGGAAGAAAGGGCCTCCGGGCAGCCGACGTCACTGGCCCTGGTGGCGTTCCAGTCAGAGGTACCCAACATGCCACAAGAAGAGAGCGCCGTTGGAATTACCCGAGTCACAGAAGTCATCCACGGTACTACTCCCCAAAAGATCCACCCCGATGGAGTGGTGTGTACCCCGAAGAAACAGAAGATGGGGTAGAAGGAAGTAATGGGAAAGCGTACGGATGGGGCCAACAGAGCTCTCTGGTTCGAGTACAGAGTGAACCAATGAGGAAGAAGCGGCCACATACCGAAGCGAACCCCAAGCGGGGACTGAACTCGCACGCAGCCGAACCCATGTTGATAGTGGCTGGTGGCCAGACCTCGAAGTTCGACGGTGCCCCTCCAGCATCGGCCCACAGAAGTCAGCGCAGGCTCCGCCTAAGACCGGACCAAAAGCTAAAGGAAGCACCAAAGGATGATGGGGATGAAGAGCCGAAGGGTGAAGCGGTCCTCTCGCCTCCACTGCCCACTGACCCTCTCGAGCTATTGATGATGGTGGGCTGGTCCATTATGCCGCGGCAAGCCCAGCCTAGGCCGCCAGTTGAATTAATCGCGCCTCGCGCGGCCGAGGAGGTGGCCCCCGAGCTAAGGCGCTCCGAAAGGAGTACTCGGGGTACACTTCCCCGGCGGTATCAGGATTAGATACCTCTCCATAACCTGTTGTATGTTTTGTCAACTATAAAATACCGTCAGTGTTACCGTTGTAAACGTCATGTGAGCGTAAAAAGACATTAACTGTTGTGTTATGATGCGCGGGGACACGCATCCGTTAAACCGGGGGTGAATGTGGTGCCCCAGAACTGTCCAAACCCCACATCCCCCTTCTACGGACGTGAGGGGGTTAATGCCAACAGCGCCCCTGGAGCAGCATGCACGGGGTTAATTTCTCCCCGGGGTTTCGCGCCTTTGAAGTGACTGACAGGCCTAGGAGAGGCCTGATTGGAGGGACGAGTGTGGGGGAAGGACCGAGAGAGCAACAGAGGGAAGGAGTAAGCGGAGAGAGGAGAGCGCCGGAGAACTCTGATAGAGTCGGCAGCCGTTGTGTGACGTGAGGAGAGGAGTCCCAACGCCCGGAGGGAAGGAGAAGCCCCGGCACCTGCCGAGTGAAGTCCCGGCGCCAGTGAAGCGCCAGCGCTACAGGGAGACCAGCAAGGCGGACGGCGACGCACTGAGTGGGGCAACGCTGCGGCTGTGGCGCCCCCACTAGTGAGCCCCGCCAAGAGAGAAGTCGCCCGTCGGAGAGAGCTAAGAGGGGACCTGACGCCTGGAGCTGGAGGTCGTGACGGGCGGGAGCCTGCGCCAGTGACCAGCCTCCAGGTACCGACTGTCACTCCCCATACTGACAGGTAGCCATTACCCAGCCCCTGGTGCCCGCGCGACTAGCTCCCCACAGCAAGACCTACCCGGAGTACCCCCACTGTCCAAAGCCACTACCCAGCATTCCCTCAGACCCTAAACCCGGTCTCACCTAAGCGCTGGACAAAAGGGACATCCCGTTCATTAGGAGGAACTAGCAGGTTGCACAGCACAGCCCTTTTGGAATTTCATCCTGCCTCACAGTCCGTACCCTGTACAAAGTACAGGTGGTACAGAGACTTCCACATGTGTGATGGGACAGTGCCACCCTGTGGCCGGATTCAGTAATTCTGCAGTCCTGCTCAAAAGGAATCATAGAGACCCCACGTATTACCGAGTAAACCCCGGGATTGACATTCCTATTCGCCCTGTACACCGGTCGGCCGAAACTGAATGATATATAAATGGTGACATCACCTCAGGTTGTTGATAGAAGGGGGGTACCCTGGTGCACCAGTTAACCAAAGTTATTCTTTACTGTGTTGGTTATATGTGATGGTATGTACTTAATGTGGAGAATTCATGCATGACATGGGGCGTGAATCCGGAAGAGAACTTCAGTGTTGGTAGTACCGGTGGCACCCAGCGGTTCAGTGATAATATTTAAGCGGGGGCGTTTGACCCCATTACAGGCCACCTGGTACTAAGAACACAGGAAGCTATTGCGGCCAATCTAGGTCAGCGGAAACCTGTATAATCTGATCTATTGATGTTTCGCCACTGTTAGCCAGCGACTCACCGTGTTAACCGTAGAAGGCAGTATTGTATTTATGGTATCGAATCCTCTTATATCTATGTGCCGACATTAGGTCGCGTGATTATTTGTTGTGTCATTATTGTGCCTTATTCTTTCACTTATTGCCCAGCCGAGGGGGTCAGTGGTCTGGATCCGAAACTAACCTGCAATAAATCTGAGTTATTCTACCCACATATGTCTCTTTCATTGAAGCGTCTATCTCCTGCCCACCGGAGACTGGAGGCCCGCCGAACCTGAATTGCCTCCGAAGATACAAGGTAAGGGGAGATCTCTCCCGTCGTGTCCCGGCCACCACATTTATTTATTTTAAACTCTGCAGCAGCCTCCTGCCTGAACAAGACACCCCCGGAAAGCCAGACTCTGCTTTCTGCAGCTTGTAGTGTCCGGTCTGGCATTCTGGGGTGTTACCATCCCAGTGGGCATAGAGGGAGAATAGATTAGTGTGCTGAGCGCACTGTGCCCGAAGTATGGTGAGCACATCAGGCCATGTATCCTTATACATAGGGTGGCCAATCCCGGGATTGGCGGGACCCCGGGATTTGGCCCCCAAAACACCGGGATTTCAATCCCGGGATTGATATATCCAATCCCAGGATTTCGGGATTAGACTGTGCATGTGCAGTCTAATGCCGGGCAGTGTCTGAGCATCGCTCAGACGCTGCCCGTCTTCCCCTGTACCCAGCAGCATGGCCCTGCGCAGCGTGATGAGGTCATAGGTCACGCTGCGCAGGACGCACAGACACACTGGGGCAGATGTATTAAGCCTGAAGAAGAGATAAAATAGAGATAAAGTGGAGATAAAGTGGAAGGAGATAACACACCAGCCAATCAAATCCCAACTGTCATATTTCAAACACAGCTGATTGGCTGGTGCTTTAACTTCTTCTATGTTATCTCCAGTTCATCTCTTCTCCAGGCTTGATACATCTGCCCCACTAAGTGTCCTGAACGTGCACTGCTGGCTGGCTCCTGGAGACCCCGCCTACCCACCCGGCTCACGGAGAACTCTCTCCCCCACCCGGCTTCCTGCCTGCTCCTGTCCTGACTCCTGGACATGCTGGCTAGCTCCCGGAGACCCTGCCAAACCACCGGCTCCCTGCTCCCGGCGACCCCTCCCGGCTCCCCGCCCACCGGCAACATCACCATGCCCAGCCACCCACCGGGCTCCATGTAAGTAAACATGCGGGGCCTTTTTTTTTTAGGGAAGCCAATCCCTTAGGGATTGAGCATTTTTCATTCCCGAATCCCGGGATTAAAAAAAAAATGTCCCAGGATTGGCTTCCCTACTTACACATGTACACATATTGATTTTCCATGTCAACATTTTACTTGTGTTGTTACTTTTGTCACGGTCTAACTAATGCATGTCTTAAGGTCCCTATACATTAGTACGACTTGACCCGGCAACTCCCCCAGGAGGGGTCACACGTGATTAGACATGCAACTCCTGGGGAGCCGCAGGCGGAGGGAGCGGGGCACGGCAGTGGGCAGAGGATGTCCATGACCAGAGAGCCAGGCGGAGGGAGCAAGGGGGCTGGCGAAGGGAATCTGGGCAGGGGAAGCCGCTGCTGGGCAGCACTTGAAAAAAAAGCCCATACAAATGAATGGGCATCCACTGATTGGCTGAGACCTCTCTCAGCCAATCGCCCACCCTGTCGTCCCCCGCCCGGCTCCAGGCTGCACATAAGATTTAGCAAATCTTACGTGCAGCCTGTTCGACCTTCCGACTCCAATCCAATGTGCATCAGGTCGGACGGGATGTCTATATGTGCAATTTGGGCCAATTTCACGGCCTGATTCATTCAAATCAGGTGAAATCATGCCCAAATCGCATTGTGTATGGGGGCCTTATATTTTGTCACTGTCTAACTATTGCAGGTCTAACTTTTGGTGTCGATATCTAGTGACTATCTGAATAGACATTGAAGTAGATGTATTAAAATAATGGGTACTTGTTTCCTAGCACGGCGCCCATCGGGTCCCATCGCATACGGGACCCGTCCAACCCGATTTCGGGCTTTTTTGCGGCTTTCCCGACAATTGTAAAATCGGATCCATCGCATGCCATTATAATGGCATACAATGCGACCAATGCAATGGACCCGATTTTACATAGGAACCAATGTTAAATGGCCCACCATACCCGATTTTTGATTGTATACCCACCCTGATGGGTAATTTGTATGTCAAATGCCCCCCCATTGTTAACGCCACCCCACGATGAACGCCAACCCGAAGCGTGGCGAGCGCAGCGGTACGTGTCCTACGACCTTTTCATACCCCCACTATCCACGTCGGCGTGGAGTTGACTATGTAGTGTGGCGAGCCACCGAGCCCGAAGCGTGGCGTGCCCCGCGAGGGAACGCGTAATACCTGTGAAGTAATGCGCGTCCGCTCGCCATGCTTCGGGCTCGGTGGCTCGCTGCGCTTGCCACACTATATAAAGTCAACTCCACGCCGACGTGGATAGTGGGGGTATGAAAAGGTCGCCACGCTTCGGGTTTGCGTTGATCGTGGGGTGGCATTAACAATGGAGGGGCATTTGACCCATTAGGGTGGGTATACAATGAAAATTGGGGTCTGGGGGCATTTAACATTGGGTCCAATGTAAAATTGGGTCTCAGGGACCATTTTACATTGGTTCCAATGTAAAAATCGGGTTGGTCGCGTCGCATCGCATGCGATTTGATCGACCCGATGGCTTACAATTAAAATCGGTGGCGCCGTGCTAGGAAACAAGTACCAAATAATGACTTGTATCGTGGGAATAGGACATGCTAGCCCTGGGCCACTGTAGAAGCCAGGCGGCTTAATGGGCAATATGTCACCTGCGCTGCTAATTACTGGAGGATTGAAGGGGACAGCCGCGCTGAGCGGTAATTGGTGGGCTGCCGCTAGCGCATATTAGGTCTGCTGGTAATTCCTTAAAAAAGAAAAAAAAAAAGTTATCCCCCTAGTTAAGTAGCAGTAAGTGCAGTATTTGCACTTAAAGCTAGTTCATACATTTGCCGCATTGTCTGTGAGCTATACCACACCCCTCTATGTCAGACAGCTTGCACGTCCCCATCAGCAACGCGGTGAGGAGCAGCTTCCCTGCCCGTCTAGGGAGAGTGGCAGGGAGGGGCAGAGAGCTGCTACAGGCTCCCAAAGAATGGGGCAAGAGAGTCTAGTGTGCACGCTCCCCCTTCTGTCGGACAATGGCAGCTGGCGGGAGCGGTGATAGAATCGCCAGGAGCAGCCCCATTTGTAATTACATACATGATGACATAAACAACATTTGTGAGGTTTCATACAAAGCAAAAATAAAAAAAACTACAGTAAGTACCCGGAGTATTCATAAGTGGTTCAGCCACTGGCAGTGTCCCTAATGCGATTTCAACGCCGCAGGGGCTCGCTGCCCCTGATGGCAAATTTTATCCCCTGCGGCGAACGCGAAAAAAAATTGTAAAAAATTAATTAAATATATATTCATGTAAGATTACTTTCCAGTTCACCTTAAAAAGATGTCGAATGCAAAACGGTGCATCATGGCGAAAATCATGCTGAAAGCAGTTCTCCATCCTAGCATTGAATACACTCTCTGCAAATCCCAGTGAAAACCCCATTGAAATACACCAGCGAATTGCAGCGAGCATGATACGGAGAACTGGCCGGCATTCACTGTTCGCTTTCGGCGAACAGTGAACATTGAATAGGGTAAATCAGATTTTCAGTGAAAAAGATTCACCGCCAGGAGTGAAAACAGCCGGAAAAAAAAACGAGGAGAGTCGGGAGCATTGAATACTGCCCAAAAAATGTCAGCTCAAATGCCAAATCAGATGAAGGGACCCCCAGGAACCTGTCGGGGAAGTTAAAGGGAAATCAGGTCCGACATGCCCTTCAGACAAGTTGGACTAGTGTATGGGGGCCTTTAGACATTAAATGCAAGATATCAGAAAAGTTTTGGAACCTTTATTAACTACATTACTAAAAAATAACTGAAGAATACTCATTGGGATTTACAGTTACATATAAATATTACGCTGTTTGATACACATGACTGTATGACTGATACATATATGCCCTGTCAGGAATAGAACAACAGGTAACATTGGACATGACACACAGCTGCTGGAACACTGAATACACAACTTGCAGTGCCCACACAATTATACACCAATTCCCTGCACCAGACTCACTGTCTGTATATACATATATACATCTGTATCCGCTGCATCATTCTACGCACTAATGTCCCACCAATCAGATTCCTCTCCCTGACTGCTCCAGACTATCCACACATATCTGTACAGAACCCTCTTCCCATACACCTAATACAGCATGTAGGGGCTCAGTGAAGGTGGCAGTGTAGGTGTGTAAGTGTCTGATCAGGTCACACACAGAATAAAAGGACAGCTGTCCTGCCTCATAATCCAGATACACCCTCACTCTATCATAGGGAATACTGGCAGGTAATGGGATTGCATCACCATCATGTTTCACTGAATACTCATCATAAGTCCTATCCAAGCACCAAGACTTGTTATTACATCCAGTTTGTGCCTGATCCCCTCTCCTGTCTGCACTGGGATAACACATCCCCACAATCCAGCCTTCTGACTTATGGATATCCACATCCCAGTAATGTCGCCCTGAGGAGAATCCCCTGGTGCTCAACACCTGGGGATAATCCTGGAATCTCTCTGGTGTCTCTGGCTGACTATGTTCTATTGAAGATGAGGATACAGTTTTCAGGTCACTTGATATAAGTATATAATCACCCACTGTGTTTACATCCAGTGATATGTCTGCTGGTGTCTGCACATAGAAACATACATTTATTCCTGTTATTATATCAGATAATGTTTGTAATTTCGCTGATACGAGACCCACATCCAGATCTCCTACTTTATGGACATGCTCATTATTTTTCTGACTCTCCTCTCTATTATCCTTCCCAGTGATCTCCTCCCCCTCCTCATTCTGCTGAGTATTCCCCTCCTTCTCCTCTTCACTATCCTGTTTTTGGTCAATAGCCATTGGATCAGTCATGGAACATGGCTCCTCTGTATTATACAAGTCACCAGTGTCTGGTTCCTGTAAGACAGTCATTGGATCAGACATGTTACACAGCTCCTCAATCTGACACATCTTCCCGGCAATCTCATTCTTCTTCTTTTCCAGCTGCTGAATCAGATCGGAGACTGAGAGTGAAACACTCTCTTCCTGCCTAGAGATCTCATTCAGCACTCTCTTCTCTAGGTCCTCCAACTGTCTCCTGATGTCTCTAAACATGGTAACGATTGTCTCTGTTAAACCAGCTGCATTTTTCTGATCTTCACACCTGCGTTTCTGCAGACTCTGGATACTTTTATCAGTCTCGTCTCTATTTGTGGTCAGTTTCTGCAGAACATTTCTCAATTTCTCCTTCTTCTTCTCAGAGGCCTCATCCAGCATCTCCCCCATGTGCCCCCGATGCTCTCCAACCAAAAGGCAGGACACACAGATACAGACATTGTCCTCAGTGCAGAAATACTTCAAGATCTCTTTGTGGAGGGAACATGTTCTTTTCTCCAAGGAAGTGGTGGGATCAACCAAGACATGTTCTGCTGACTTGTTGTGTGTCCTCCAATGTATATCACAGAGAGAAGCTTCACATTTCAGACAGGCTTTAAGAACAGGTACTTGAGAGTGGACACAATCAGTGCAGAACATCCCAGTTCCCTCTTCTGGAATAGAGCGTACACGTTCTGCTATATTGCAGAGCTTTCTGTTTATCTCTAGTGCAGGACGATCCAGATACTCTGCTCTGCATTCTGGACAGGTAAATACTGTAGTCCCCTCCTGTGTATCCAGCACACGATCAATACAGGCCCGGCAGAAGTTGTGTCCACATCTAAGGGTGACAGGATCTGTATAAATGTTCAGGCAGATGGAACAGTCCAGCTCCTGTCTCAGATCAGACGACGCCATCGCTGGTAGCAGAAGAGAGAAATGAAAGTGAGTCTCAGACACTCAGAAATTAGAGGTCTCATAGGGGAAAGCCAATTGCCATCCCATTTAGCCCTAATGTTCATCCAAAAGTGCTCTCTACCCTATGGGGTAGTGAACACCTTTGAGCGAGATCCTGCCGCCATAAAGTGCAAGATTGAATTCTCAACTCAGGAAGGGAGATGTACCAAGCATTGTAGAAAGATAAAGTGGAGAAGTTTCCCAAAATAACCAATCAGCTTCAGGCATTTCATAGACTGTACTAGAATTGACAGAAGAGGATTGCTGGATTTGGACAACATTTCCACATTAGCCCTCTCCAAGGCTTGATATATCTCCACCTGGGTGTGGTAAAACTTCCATATCAGGTAATACCTACAGGCACAGCTAACCCAGAAAGGGACAACATATAGAAGAATGTACATAAAGGGGATTAGGCAAAAGCTACTTAACCAAATTACAGTAAAATCATTCTTCAATAATTATTTGTAATAATTAAAATGGTTTTGTCTATTTGCGGATTATATGGACCTATTTAGGTGTTTAAAAATATTGTGAAAATGACAGCGATCTTCACATTTTTGTATATAGTTATAAAACTGGTAGCGGGGCTCCGATTAGATCAACTGCTAACAGAATGGATTTCTGGAATGAGCTAAATGAGTTTGCAAGGGGATCGATGTAGGATGGCTGATCGGAGGCATGTGTGTGAGATGTATTGTGGAGGTTATGAAGGTCCCTTAATCCACTGGGACTTTTGTGATTAATACGTGTAAGAGGAGCGGTCATTGCTGGAATGCACTTCGCCCTGGAAGACCTCGGCCAACCGCAACTGCAACCCATGGACCAGGGGTTACCACATGCATACAAGTTCCAAATGGCCACTAATGTGTTGGTTTCAACAAGAACACTTTGTAGGGAGGCCATGTACTTGGATATTATGGGTGAGCAGCTGCTTATAAACCTCCATTCACAAAGAAGAATGCAGATGGTGTAAAGAGCGCAAACACTGGATAGTGGACCAATGGCAGCGAGTGTTATGAGTGACAAATCACTTTGCAGATCAGGAGGAGGTGTTTGACGATTACCAGGAGAGTGTACAGTACAGCATGGAGGTGGTGGGGTTATGCTGTAGGGCAGGCCAGGCCAACCTGTGGCTCTCCAGATGTTGTGAAACTACAAATCCCAGCATGCCTTGCCACAGTTTTAACACTCCCTTATAGCAAAACTTTGGCAAGGCATGAGGTCACATTTAGTGCTATATTTGTATGAAAATAGTTTCAGGAACTGTGGGCAGAGCAGAAGTGGGCGGTGCTGTGGGTGGAGCTACCAACTGTTGCATAAAAAAAAAAACATAATTCCCTTAGCAGTGCCATATATACACAATGCCCCCAGCAGTGCCCTATATACACACATTATGCCACCAGTAATAACATATATACACATGCCACCAGCAGTGCCAGTTACACAATGCCCCCAATACCCACAGTAATGTCAGAAACACAATGCCCCCAGCAGTGCCAGATGAACAATGCCCCCCAGATCGGCGAGATCGGGCTGGATCGGGTGCCGTTGCCCACATTTACACACATGAAACCGGCACCTGAATGGCACCTTGCACCCTTCAGACCTAATAGGATCGACCCGTGAGTTTGAATTAAAGGGTGCGTTCAACACTGACTCGACCTTCTTCAATGTGACAGTTAGACGCTGTACTACAAGACAAAATGGCAAAACCTACCACCGGCTGTTGTCCAGGAACTTGTAGACCGTTTGCAAAGAAGGGAGTCTGCAGTGGTGGCTGCACCTGGAGGACCTGCAAAATACATTCATCTATTTACTGTCAATGTCCAATCATTCTGTCTACATAGTGGCCCTCATTCTGGTCTGTACGCTCCCCCGTGTGTTCGCAGGGGGGAGCAATGTTAAGCGTCTTCACATGTGCAGACACTTGGTGCGAGCGGGAACGGCAAACTGCTAGTTGGCTGTCCTGTTTGCACCTTTCAGTGAAGGCGTGGTTCGGCAGTGCCCATGGGAACGCCCAGCGTTTCTGACCAGGAATCTTTTGTTATTGGGAGCCAATTAGCTTCACAAGATCATTTTTGGGTGCAGCAGGTACTGTTATCATACCAACATGATCCATGCCAGGAGGGACACAATGCTCTGCTCCTGGGCTTCCCTCTGAATGTTTGATTGCCATCACCTGTTTTGAACAGGTTACGTGAGTCATGCCCAAACTGTGGCCCTCCAGCTGTTGTGAAACTACACATCCTAGCATGCCTTGCCATAGTTTTAGCATTCCCTAATAGCAAAACTGCGACAAGGCATGATGGGACTTGTAGTTTCACAACAGCTGAAGGGCCATAATTTGGACATGCCTGGGTTACGTGATAAGAAAGGTGTTTCCTGGCAGGTGATAGTAATCATACATTCAGAGGTAAGTTTAGGAGCAGAGCAATGTGGCCCTCCTGGAGAGGGTCAGGTTGGGGATATGCTTTTGAGATCTAGTCCAAAACGCACGTATGGGCAGCAATAGCACTTACAGTAGTATTAGCAGTAAGGTCATGAGTTTAATTCCTTGGCCTATCGGTGACAAGTTTGTATGTTATCCTTGTGTTTGTGCTGGTTTCCACCGGGCACTACAGTTACCTCAGCGTTGCCTACCTGACCCTCTCCATGAGGGACAAAATACTCTGTTCCTGGTCTTCCCTGGTAATGTATGATTGCCAGCACCTATGGTGAAACACCTTTCTTATCAATGACCTAGCTCCCCACAGGTGATGGCAATCCTACATTACCAGGGAAGTCCAGGGACAGAGCATTTTCTACCTCATGGAGAGGGTCAGGTAGGCAACCCTGAGGTAACAGTACAGCACAGCAGCAGTGTGGAGGCTCCCACATTGCAGAGTACACACCAAACCCACCCCCAGGTTACTCCTGTCCCTGTTTTCTTTAACCTTTGGTGACCTCCATAAATAAAGACACCAATCTGTACTTATGTTACATATTATATGGCACCCTCATATTGCGGGAACCCCTCCTCCCAAACCTACGCTCTCAGGTGACACATGTTCCCCAAGTCACCCCACTTCTGTAAACCCGCACCAGTCTCCCTGCCCTCCATGAGCCAATTCTCCCACCTGCTTCTTTATTCCTGCTTCCACCATAAAGCCGTGTACACACGGGGGGAGATATATTGCTGAGTGTCTTCTTTTCATCAGCGACCAGAGATGGTCGCTGATGAGAAGGAACCTCTGCCGGGGAAGCCGCAGAGGTAATCAACTGGTCGCAGGAGCAAGCTCCTGCGACCAGCGATTAGAATGGGTCTGAAAACGGGAGCGCGCACACGGCGATTTATCGCCGGGGCACACTCCCATCACTGGCAAAATGGTCGTCAGCGACCATATTCCCAGCGATATCAGCCCCTATCGCCCCCGTGTGTACACGGCTATAGTCTGACATTACACCAGTATGCTCTTACCTGGACAGCTGCTCAGTAATCTGCAGTGCTCTATCTGGCAGCACCAGTCAGTGGTTGTATCTGATTTATCCAATCATCTCATGTGTTCCTGATCACTGGGATGAGCTGACACTCCCTGGGTCCTAGCTCCCGCTTTGTTCAGCCCTGACAGTGAATGCAGTTACAGCAGTTTAATAAACTGTTTTACAGTCCAGGTTTTAAGGATATCCATGCATGTGTCCAGATTAAATAAAATAAGCTGAGGTACTAATTATGTCACCTGTGCTCAAGCATGGATATCCTTAAAACCTGAACAATGGGCCTGATTCAGAGCAGGTAGCCGCTGCTCTGCCAAACACACATCCACTGCACTTCCCCACCACTGTGCACGGGTGCAAACGTGTAGGTAGCTGTGCACACAGGGGGTACATCATTCACCATTGAATAATTTCCCCTACTCGTAGCGCTGAGTAAGCACTGCGAAGGCTGCTGATTAAATCAGCGGACCACCTCCTGACAGCTGGGGAACACCAGCATTTTCTGGGCATTCCAAACGCCCGTGTACTCGTCCAAAACCCAGCAGGGTGTCAGCCACCCTGCGAATAGCGAGGGCAGGCTAGCCTCTAATTGCTGCCTTTGGGCAGATGACTCGCGCATGCACAGAGCGTACAGTGCGCATGCGCGGCCGTTCGATTGTCAGACATGCTGCAAATTCACAGCCCCTCTGAATTGGGCCCAATGTGTAGCCGGCCAATCCAACAGTGCACTGAGCGCTGCATTATGTGGGGAGTACACACTTGCATGATGCAGGGGACAATGGTGTAGTCAGCAACATGGTATTGTACATAATATCTTCTGGATGACCCTGCAGCATGGCCAAGCAGAAGATGCGTCTGCGACAGATAATAACAGTACCAGTCCCATGACACTTATTTTGCCTCTACCATCCCCATGACATCACTACTTTTACATGTATTATCCTGAGGAATTCACTACTGTTCCCTGAAACATCCTGGTGACATCATTAATATTACCTGTACCTTCCCTGTGACATCACTCATGTTACCAGTACAATCCCTGTGACATAACTAACGTTACCAGTATCATCCCCAGTGACATCCCTAATGCTAACAGTATCATCCCAGTGACATCACTAATATTACCTGTACCTTCCCTGTGACATCACTAATGTTACCTGTACCTTCCCTGTGACATCACTAATATTACCTGTACCTTCCCTGTGACATCACTAATGTTACCTGTACCTTCCTTGTAACATCACTAATGTTACCTGTAGCATCACTGTGACATTACTAAGGTTACATGTATCATCCACAGTGACATCACTAACGCTAACAGTACCATCCCTGTTACATCACTAATATTGTCTGTACCTTCCCTGTGACATCACTAATATACCAGTATCATCCTTGTCATATGACTTTCATTTAACTTTAACTTTATATTAAATCTAATGTTGTAATTTATCTAACAGCTTAAAACCTATTTTAAACAAATGCTGATATATGTGACTGATCCATTTACCATAGAGATCAGTGTCTGGTTTTCTATAACTGCGCTGGAAACCCTGATGGTTTCCCTGCATCAATGACAAGCATAAACAAATATGTTTTTTTTTTTTGGGGGGGGGGGTTCCCCAAAGAGGGGACCTGGACATGAAGCATAGCTCCATCCCTGATACCCATGAAGCCCCACCCCATGTTTTAATTGGCCCACAGGCCAATCAGTCAAAAAAAAAATAGACAACCATTGACAGGTTAAAAAAAAAAAATGGTGGTCAACCATTGCACAGTATGCTACTATCGATGAGCAGTTGCACTATTGCCATCAATGGCAACCATTGATGGCAATGGCAAGGATGGCAATCCCTTACACTGCCACCGCCATGGTACTGGCAAATGTGTAGTATGGTTCTCAGGGCTGCACTGGCATTTTGGTTTGCAGGAAAACTGGCACGCCGGGTTTTCGTTGCGGGGGTATCACCAGCAAAAGCTGTCGATACCCCATAAAAGCCTATGGGCTTCTTATCACGGCCCGCCGCCACACCACACGGACCCCCGCTACCCCGCATGGACCCCCGCCAACACCCCCTCACCTGTGTCTGGGCAGCACAGTGCTGTGCTGCCCAGACCAGTGATCTCCTCCTCCCTGCACTATACATCCCCTTCCAGGTGCAGGGAGGAGTAGGCGGAGCAGCAGCCGGGTAGAAGGAGGGGGAATCGCATATATGTTAGAGAATATGCGATTAGTATTGCTGCAGTAGCCGTCTGAGGGCAGGGGCGGATTTAAGGGCTGTAGGGTGCAAGGTTGGCGGAGGTAGCGGTGACCGGGTCAGGAGGTGACAATGGTGAAATGCGGCCGGGGGCGGGACAGAAGCGCGCACACCAGTGGCTGCGTTCTGACTTCATAGTGGTCACTGTGGTGGGCGGCCACTCTGACTGCACTGTATCACGGGAGCTGGAGGCTGAGGGTGGGGTGAGTATACCAGGGGAGCCCAATGCATATATACACAGCCCGTGCAGGTGACGTAGGGAAGTTGCAGACAAAGCGCAGCTGGGCTCTGTGGTGTCAGATGACTCCATCGCTACCACAGCCTCCTCTCTCTCCAACCATAGCAGGTATAGTAAAACTTTATCCCACAGTTTCTCCTCTTTCTCTGCCGTACTTCTCACAGACCCTCACTTAACCCCTCCACCACTGGCATGGGCACTCAGTATGTGGCATGCCTGGTGGTGACAAATCTCACAATGGGGCAGATGTATTAAGCCTGGCGAAGAGATAAACTGGAGAAAAAGTGGAAGGAGATAACCCACCAGCCAATCAGCAGTGCTTGAAATATGACAGTTGGAAGTTGATTGGCTGGTACGTTAACTCCTTCCACTTTTTTTCCAGGTTATCTCTTCGCCAGGTTTAATACATCTGCCCCAATGTGCCTACTTATTGCACCATATAATATAGAGTGCAAGGGGAGGGGTCAGGACTGGGAAGAGGAGGGGTCAGGACTGGGAAGAGGAGGGGCCAGGACTGGAGAGGTTCAAGATTAAAAAGCAAACCGCCCCCCCTAGAAGAAGAGTCGCAAATCATCAGTGAAATAGAGAGAGCTGGCAAGACTACACTATACAGATCTGCACTATATAGTCTAAATCAGTGATCTGTCTCCAACATTTTTTGGGGCGTGAGCTACTCGAGACAACATAATCTGCCTGAAGAGCTACTAAAGTAAAAAAAAAAAAAGAAATCTGCCTAATAAACGAAAAATGCCCTTTACACATTATGCCGCCCAGTGTAATGCCCGACACATTATGCCACATACCGCAATGCCCCAGACACAATATGCCACACACTGCAATGTCCAATATGCCGCATACATACCTCCCAACACTGGAGTTAGAGAAGGGACAGCTGCCCGAAATAAGGGGGGCATGACCTACTACCGTGGTACTTCATTGTGTTGAAAAACTTCTCTAAGGACCATAGAGACATTTTTCAAAACAATACAGTATTGATCAGATTACCGCATGTCGAGGTGGCACAACTATGTCGTCCCATCACCTCTCCGTACTCCCATCACCCTTGCACATCTCCGTCCACCCTGCACCCCTTCAGCCCCCATCCCCCTTGCACCTCTCTTTCCCCCCTGCACTTCTCCATCACCTCTCCATCCCCTAGTAACCCTTGCATGTCTCTGTCCCCCCATAACTCCTTCACCTCTCTGTACCTCCTGCACCTTTTTGTCCCCCCTGCACCTCTCTGTCCCCCCTGTACCTTTCCATCCCCCTCACCAACCTTGCACCTTTCATTATCTAAATTCTAAAAACATAAAATAAATGCTCCTCAAAACGTATTTAACTTTTATGGTACTACACACATACATATATATATATATATATATATATATATATACACACACACCACATGCATACACACACATAGAATACATACATATATAAATGCATAAATGCACACACATATATAGAAGACAGACTAAACATGTGACACCAAACATGTAGTGCACACGCTTACAGTGACAGAGGGAGGATGCCCTGCAGCTGTCATTGATGCCTGTCTGTTGGTCTGGGCAGCGGCTGTTTTAACCTTTAAGCATCTTGCCTCTTGCTGCGGGGGAGCGGAGTGTCCGGGCACCGTAGCCTGTGGGGGGAGCAGAGTAGCTGTGGGGAAGCGTAGTGTCCGGGGAGCAGAGATGACTGGACGGGCGGCTGAGCGGGGGGGACAGACGCTAGAGGTAATATTTCACCTCTAGCATCTGATAGTGAGCATAGCGCTGCAGCGCTACCCGGAAGTGCCGGGAGCGCCTAGCGCTGTGCACCCTGTCAGGTGCTAGAGGTGATAGCGTCTGTCTCAGGTGAAGGCGGCAGTGGGCGATGGAGGGACGGGCAGGCGGGTGCAGAGTAGCTCGCGAGCGATGGGTTGGCGACCACTGGTCTAAATTGTCCCTCTGCATGCATGCCGTGCGATGCGAGTCCCGATGCGTTTTGATCGCATCGGGACTCGCATCTCACGACATATCCTGCCGTGTGTACACACCATGAGAGTGAAACACTCTCTTCCTGCCTAGAGATCTCATTGAGAACATTCTTCTCTAGGTCCTCCAGCTGTCTCCTGATGTCTCTAAACAGAGCAGTGACTGTCTCTGGTAAACCAGCTGCTTTTTTTGGATATTCTCTCCTGCGTTTCTGCAGACTCTGGATACTCAGATCAGTCCCTTTTCTCTTGGTGGTCAGTTTCTGCAGAACATTTCTCAGTTTCTCCTTCTTCTTCTCAGAGGCCTCACCCAGCATCTCCACCACGTGTCCCCGATGCTCTCCGGCCAAACTGCAGGACACACAGATACAGACATTGTCCTCAGTGCAGAAATACTTCAAGATCTCTTTATGGAGGGAACATGTTCTCTTCTCCAAGGAAGTGGTGGGATCAACCAAGACATGTTCTGCTGACTTGTTGTGTGTCCTCCAATGTATATCACAGAGAGAAGCTTCACACTTCAGACAGGCTTTAAGAACAGGTACTTGAGAGTGGACACAATGGGGGAAATTTACTAAGATAAATTTGTGGGGAAAAAAATCGTATTCTCATACGAAAATACGATTTTTTGGGGGCGTATTTGTATTTTTGGTAAAAAAATACGAATTTTCGTATTCGTATTGATGGGACATTCGTATTTGTATTTACAAATACGAATGATTACACCATCGATAGAATACGACAGAAATCACCATTCAAAAGAATCGTGATTCCTGATTACTAAGCGGCCATATTTAAAATACGGCCGCTAATTGGCGTGAAATGGCCACGAATGGCTGGCCAAATATGGCAGGAAAATACACTTTATTTTCCTGTCGTATTTGGCTTTAGCCTGCACGAATCAGTCAGATCCGTGCAGGATTCAGTGTTAAAAAAAAATCGAAAAATCAATAAATAAATGGAAAAAAAATGGCGTGGGGTCCCCCCCTGCAGCCGTGGGTGCCGGACGGCTCCCCGACAGTCGAGATTCCGACAGTCATTACTCCGACGTCGGAATCCCGACTGCTCCCTCGTGGGGGTCCACGACCCCCATAGAGGGAGAATAAAATAGGTGGCGAGCACAGCGAGCCCGCAAGAGGCTTCATTGCGCTCCCCCCGCTGTGCAGTCAGGATTCCGACGTCGGAGTAATGACCGTTGGAATCCCGACTGTCAGTGTGTTATACCCCACCCACAGCCGTAACCAGCACCAGGCTGAAAGAGCCAGGGCTGGTATTGAAAAATTAGGAAACCCGGCAAATAGGGGTTCCCCGATATTTTTTTAAAACCAGCCCCGGGCTCCAGGTCCGGGGCTGGTTCCCAAAATATGGGGGACAAAATGACTAGGGGTCCCCCGTATTTTAGGAGCCAGCCCCAGGCCAAACCAGCCAGCAGGGTAATGCCACAGCCGGGGGGAGACTTTTTATACAAGTCCCCCCGGCCAAAGCATTCAGCCCTCTGACCAGTCAGCCTGGCCAGGGGCCCTGGGGGAGTAGGGACCCCCCAATAAAGGGGTCCCCCCCCTCCAGGACTTACCTGACCAGGCTGAAGCCTGGTGCTGTCCCCGATGGCCCTGGAGAGGTGGCCACCGGGCTGATCTTTGTGTAAAAAAAAAGAATAAACCATTGTTTAATACTGTGGAACTATGAGTCCCAGCAAGCCTCCCCCGCAAGCTGGGACTTGGAGAACCACAAGTCCCAGCATGCAGCGCATTAAAGGGCCCGCTGGCACTTGTAGTTCCACAGTATGAAAAATAGTCAAATAAACACACACAGACACAAGAAAAATAAAACTTTAATACATCCAAAGCACAAAGCTTAATACACACAAAGCCCACACACGCACACTTCAAGCACTGAATTTTTGGGTGTTATTTTTACACCCGGGGGTTGTAAGGATGCAATCTCCTACCCAGCACTCACACCTGGCCACAGAAGCTCCCCGAATTCGTCCTCACAAATGAATAGAACATCAATAGAACTCATCCACAAATGGCCATAGAGTTCTATCAGATCGTCTTCTTTACAATCTGGTTAAAGTCAATAGGACAAAAAAGAGGGAGGTTGGTGTATTTGCGCTGCTAAATATACAGTTTGCAGGATTAATCTGGTTAAAGTCGGCGAATTCAGCTCAAAATACGAATGGAAAAAATAGAGCACATTTTCCAGGCATATTTGGCTGAAGCAGCACGGTCAGATCCATGCGCGTTGCTGTGTGTAAAAACATTTATTTTTAAATTATTTATTTCTTTTTACACAGACGCGTCGCACGGATCCGATTGATGCTTCAGGGTCACCCGTACTTGGCTGCTGGGAACTCAGCAAAATATGAATGATTTCACCATCGGACAGTGCCGGTGCAAGGCGCTCCACGGGTGGGGGGTGGGGAGGAGTAAGGCCGCCGTGCTGCTCCGGGGGGGTTCGCAATTCAGTCCCGGCGCAGTGTGACTGACATCTTCCTGACTTCCTCCACCAGCACTGTGTACAGCCGCTCAGCCGGGCAGCGCTGAGCACTTGGCTCACCCTCAGATGCTGCCCGGCTGAGCGGCTGTACGCGGTGCGGGTGGAGGAAGATGTCAGTTAACATGCACCAGGACTGAACTGCGAGGCCTCCCTCCTGCCCGCTAAGCCAGACCTCCAGCTCTCCCTCCTGCCCTGCTCCCAACTACCGCCCCCCACTGGCCGGCGCCCTAGGCAAATGCCTAACACTGCCTAGTGGTGGCGCCGGCCCTGTCATCGGAAAATACGAATCCTGAGAAATTGGCAGCTTCGTAAATTTGACGGGTTCTCAGGGCGTATTTTCAGCCGATCCCGTTCGTGCTGCGGATCAGCCGCCTTAGTAAATATCCCCCTCTGACTGTACATTTAGAACCTGCCCATAGTCTGAATGTCTACTTCACACCCAGTTTGGAGCACTTGCGACATCCCAATGGCATTCCTCGGACAATGGGGCATCAGGAACGCTAACTCACGCCAATGCACATCTCTCCGATAACATATCGCTAGGACACTGATCTGAGAAATACTTTGGATATGTGATATGTAACACTATGGAAAGTATCACTTGGACTGTATTCCAAACTCTGATCTTCATGTTGCTCACTGATAAAATTTGTTATTAAACCAATTAACTTAACAGTATAATTTTGGATTGTGGGGGGAAACGGGAGTACCCGGTGGAATCCCACACAAGCATGGGGAGAATATACAAACTTTACACAGTTTTTGCCATGGTGTGGAGTTTGTGTACCCATGGCCTCAGTGCTGAGAGGCAGTAATGCTGTCCGTGTGTATATACAGAGACAGAGATATGGGGCAGCACGGTGACATAGTGCGGATGTTTGGCCTCGGCAAAATGCCGGGCCACAGGATGCTCGCTATTTTTTACTTAAAAATATACTATTAGGCACCACCTGACTTGTGAAAGTACCTATACTGTATATCACATTATATGCCCCTGTGGATTGAGCTACATAGGCAAAACGCAGAGGAAATCTATAGAGGATGGCGGCACATCGCAATACTATTAGAGCAGCCATCAATAGTGGTAAAAGCGAGCATCCTGTGGCCCGGCATATTGACGAGGCCAAACATCCGATGGCCAGTCTCAGATAGGTGGAATGGATCTTTAGACGTGGTGACTCCACGGGGTCTAAACGAGACATTCTCACTATCTATGTTTAATAATTGGCTGCTGTGGTTAATCCGTGTACTGTATGCCTTTTAATTATTTGTATCTATATTGTATTGTTTCCTAACATACAGTTAACATTGTACATTTGTTACTAGAACTCCGATAGATTATTTATATGGTTTTAACTTGCACTATTGACGTGCGCCGTGGAACTCCACGGTGACATCACCTTTCTGCGCCACATCGGAAGCCAATACTTAAGGTGCCCATACACTGCCTGCGACGTCTCGCAGCAGTGTACGGACACCCGTCAGCGTGCGAGCCGCTGGGACCTTCCCGGCGGCAGGGACGCATGCGATCCGTTGTGATGGATCGCATGCGTCCCTGCTTCCCGCCCGCCCCAGAACGGATGGGACCGCGCATAGGACCCGACTGCATGTCAGGGAGAGGCGATTTGTTCCGACTTAACGGCCCGATTGGTCGCAATCGGCCGAAATCAGACCAAATCGCCTCGATGTATAGGGGCCTTTAGGCTGAAGATGGGCGTTGCACGTGGGGCAGAGGGTTATAAGGTAAGCAATTGTTACATTTCATTTGTATCCTGACGAAAATCTAATTAAGATTAAAACGTTGAAAGCTATGATGCAGAGTTTGTCTATTTATTTCTGAGTGCCGCACCGCCTGGAATCGATAGATAGATAGATACACGCATATATTCGAGAGATATAGAGACACGCACATCATGTACACAAATATACATGCACACTATACATATATAACATACAGCATATACACACACAGCAAACATACACACATCTTGTACACCAGCATAATTATTATAACCCACAGCCCATAACACATCCACCTTTCTTGTTCCTGCAGGAGACAGTCCCTGTAGCTGCAGCTCCCCCTACCGTCAGACAGAGCAGTTGCAGCCTGTCACTATAAACCAGACAAGACGGTCATGCCTACTACTGGCCTGAAGAGCAGTGGCCACGCCCCCTCCACCACACTGACTGAATAACACACGTGACCCAGCACAGGCCTTTGGCAGCGGCTGGAAGCCTGAGTGAAAGCTCCGCAGACAGGACTGTCCTCCCTCTGTCCTCTCCTCCTGGCAGCACCTTCCTCCCTTAACAGTGGTTCCAGCCCAGACATCAACAGTAAGTACTTCTGTGGGGGGATTGAAAAGCCCGCGAGTTTCGGGGGGGGGGGGGGGGGGGGGGTTTGTCGTCGTCGCGGGTGTTCCCGCGGATTCTGGGGGTATGGCCGCGAATTGCCCTGTCTGTAATATAGAATAGGGCATGTGGAGAGTATGACTCGGGGATTCTCTCTCCCTCTCTCTGCGACCCCTTTTTTTCCTTCTCTTTCTCAATCTTTCTCTGCGATCCCTCTCTCAGGGGCACATTTATCATTTACAATGCTATCTGGGTGGAATATTACCGCCCAGGATCGCATTGTAAAATCTTAATCATCTTATGCCCCTTTCAGACCGCACATATATACCGTTTTATTGCCGTTTTTTTTACCGTTTTTTGGAAACGGTAAATATGGAGGGTCCTACCTGTGTCAGACCCGTTTATTTGGTGCCTAGAACGGGACTGAAACGGTATTCTCCTCTCCCCCCAGCCCCCACCCCAACGCAGGGAATGGAATGTTCGCGCTGGGGGCAGGGGGTCCCTGCAACTCTGGGGCACTGTGTCCTGCCCTGCCCAGGGTGAGAGCGGGGGGCTGCTGCACTGCGCCGAGGAGGTGAGGAGGACGGGCGGCTCTGGCTGAGGTGCGGGTGGCTGTCTGCTCTGACTTACCAGTTCCGGAGCGGGGCAGCAGCGGAGTGCGGGCAGCGGGAGCACGATGTGGATGTCCCGCTGCCTCTGCGGTGGGGTGGTGGTGGGAGAGACAAGGCTGACAGTCCGACATTGGCAGCAGCAGCAGCGCAGGGTGTGCTGATGATGAGAGGGATGGAGAGCAGCCAGCGGTGCAGCTGATGGAGAGCGGGCAGGGGGGCACATGGTAAGGTGATGCCCCCCATGGCTGCCTGCTTTCTGTCCCTCTCATCATCAGCACACCCTGTGCTGCTGCTGCCTGTGTCTCAGCGCCGGGGGGGGGGAGGGGTGGGGGGGCTTTACCGCTTTTCACTGTAGCTTTCACACCGCAAACCTGCTTTAGACCAGGTATTTACATGCGGTGTGAAAGGGGTTAAACTTGTTCTGACCCGTTTCAAAAAACGTTTTAAATACCTGGTCTGAGCAGCATTAATGTATCATCTGCGAGGCGCAGGGACAGGGCTCCGAAAAGAGCCCGTCCCTGTGATGCATGGCACCGGAAGCCGAGGGGTCTGTGCATGCCCAGTTGACCGCGCTGCTGCCGGGCTACAATGGGCTATTGCCATCCCGGTATGGTGATAGCCCAGGGATGCGAAGCCGGGCTGACCGATGTTGATACATCGGGCAGCTTTGCATCCCCCATTGAAACCTATGGGGGATGCGTCCGGCGGCGCTTCAGGGGGGGGGTCGCAGCAGGGATCAGAGATTCCTGCAGCGGTCCCCCTTTTATACATTAGGGGGTTACTTAATATTTGCAGCTAAATCCCCCAAAACACCCATTTTCGGGGATTTCGCCGCAAATATTAGTTGATAAATGTGGACCTCTCTCTCTCTCTCTGCGATCCCCCCCCTCTCTCTGTGATCCCCCCCTCTCTCTCTCTGCAATCCCTCTCTCTCTCTGTGATCCCTCTCTCTCACACTCTCTGCACTCCATCTCTCCCTGTGCTCCCTCTCTTTTTTTTTAAAGGGGGGGGGGCTAAAATGTTGAGTCATGGGGCAGCCTGACACTTAAGGCCCCCATACATTAGTCCGACTTGTCTTAAGGACAAGTCGGACCTGATTTTACCCTGCAGCTCCCCGGGAGGGGGACACACGATTAGGCACTTGATGTGCCAAGGTTTGCATATGATAAATCGCATGGATTTATCATATGCGGTCCCCGGGGAGCTGCAGGAGGAGGGAGCCATGCGGGGGGGTCATCAGCGGGCGGGGGATGCCGGCTAATAGAGAGCTGAGCAGGGGGAGGCTGCATAGGGAGCCGGGCAGGAGGAGGGTGACAGCGGGAGCAGCGTGCCGGCCAGGGAGGATGACGCTGGCTGCCGGGCAGCAGCAGGAGCTGGGAGGAACACAGATAACTTGAAAAAAAAAAAAAGCCCATACAGAATGACTAGCAAGCCATTAATTGGCTGAGACCTCTCTCAGCCAATCGCTGATTGGCTGAGAGAGGTCTCAGCCAATCAATGGCTTGCTAGTCATTCTGTATGGGCTTTTTTTCAAGTTATCTGTGTTCCTCCCGGCTCCTGCCGCTGCCCGGCAGCCAGCGTCATCCTCCCTGGCCGGCACGCTGCTCCCGCTGTCAACCTCCTCCTGCCCGGCTCCCTATGCAGCCTCCCCCTGCTTGGCTCTATAGCCGGCATCCCCCGCCCGCTATCATACTTCGGGAAGCGGGCGGGCAGCAGACATCCGCTGACATCAGCTGCCCACACACGTCACGGGCGCATTTACTTGGGACGCCCAACATTTTCATTGGAACACCCATAAAACACTGGGCGTTCCCATGGGCACGATCCCTCGCCGCTGAACCCCCAGCTCACCCGCACTGCTACGTGGGAACAGGACAGCCATCTGGCAGTTCGCCATGCCCGTTCGTGCCAAGCGGCATGCAAATGCGTGGGGGATCGCACAGACCAGAATAAGGGCCACTATGTAGACAGAATGATTGGACATTCACAGTAATTAGATGAATGTATTTTGCAGGTCCTCCAGGTGCAGCCACCACTGCAGACTCCCTTCTTTGCACACGGCCTACAAGTTCCTGGACAACAGCCGGTGGTAGGTTTTGCTGTTTTGTCTTGTAGTACAGCGACTAACTGTGACATTGAAGAAGGTGGAGTCGGCCTAGAACGCACCTGTCTCTTTAATTCAAACTGACGGGTCGATCCTATTAGGTCCTATAAGGGCACGAGCTGCCATTCGGGTGCCATTTTCATGTATTTAAATGCCGGCAACTTTGCTTACAATTGCTCATACCCCTATGGAGGTGCGAGCACTTTTTAAGTGAATTCAGCCTGCTGTATAGTGCGCTTGGTACTGTGATGATTCTCACTCGCGAATCAATCGCAACAAATAGGATCGACCCCTAAGTGGGGTTAAAATCTGGATTCTGAGCTGGCCAGTTCATCCGAGTTATTGCATTTTCTGTATATGAGTCTTGCGTCACCATGGAAACATGAAAAGTGGCATTGTCGTAGAACTGCCACAATGTAGGGAACACAGAGTTATAGAGAACATCTGTATACTACTTAGATGTAATGTGACCAGGGCTTTTTTGGGTCAGAACTCCGTTCCTGAAGCTCTTTTCCAAAATGACGTCACAGTGCTCCGGGACCTCTGCGGCCTACCCTGCTGTCTATCTCCTCCTCCACTTGGCGAAGTGACGTGGCTGCTGCTTCCCTTCTGAGGGGATGGGAGGAGAGCGCTTTGTGCAGCTCTCCTACCCCTCACTGTGTCCCTATGACTGGGCCATCAGCCAATAAGAGCTCGCTGGCCAGCTCCTGATTGGCTACTGGCCCGCAAGCCAATCAGAGCTCACGGGCCGGCAGCTAATCAGGAGCCAGCCAGTGAACTTTGATTGGCTGACGGCCCAGTCACAGGGACACAGTGATGGGAAGGAGAGAAGCACGATGAGCTCACCTCCGAAGGGAAGTGGCAGCGGAGGAGGAGACATACGGCAGGGGGTCAGCGGACTCTCCTCTCCCCAACAGCAGCAGCAACAGCAGTGAGTTGCACTGATGCTGGGAAATTCTGACACATTGGGGGCATATGTGTTTCTGGTACTGTGGGGGCATACCTGGCACCATGGGAGCATGTGTGTATCTGGCACTATTGGGGACATATGTATATCTGGTACTATTGGGGTCATATGTGTATCTAGCTGCGGGTATTGGAGGCATTGTGTAACTGGCCGGCACTAACAGTTGATGCCCCGCCCCGTTGGTAGCTCCACCTGCAGCACCACCCACTTCTGCCCCACACACAGTTCCACAAACACCTCCTCCTGATCTGCAAGGGTGCCGGATGGGTTCCCAGTCGGGATTCCGACAGTCATTTACCCGACATCAAAACGCAGACAGCCGGGTGCCCGACAGCCACACGCTATTCTCCCTCGTGGGGGTCCACGACCCCCATAGAGGGAGAATAGATTAGGTGCTACCGTGCCCGCAGCGTGGCGAGCGCTCGCCATGCTGTCTGAGTACGGGCAGTCGGGATCCCGACTGTCGGAGTCCCATACCACACCCATTTGCAAAGTGATTTGTCACTCCAGAACACTCGTGGTCTTGTTGACGCCAGCTCCCTGCAACACAAGACTCCTTACCACTTCACCATCCTCAGTTCAAAGACTGCTTGTCTCATATCCCCACTGGCCCTCCCTATCACTAATTGCTCTTGTATGTTTTACATCACCCAATATTATAAAATAAAATATTTGATTTTTACATGTTTCAGCCACTACATGTTTACCAGTACTGCCACCTAGTGATAATAGACAGTATCAAACTGATTTTAGCATCACAGTCTAACTTTATTACAACATTCATCATTCAGGTACTCCCTTAAGTGAGCGCAGGGCCAACATTTTTGGTTATAGACTCCATAACACTCGCTGCCATTGGTCCACTAACCCCCCCCCCCCCCCCCTCACCACTTCACCCCTGCTCCATTGTGCCCGCTGGGACCAGCAGATCCTCCTGTTTGCAGTCCCGGCACTCCTCCTGCTAAGGCCACCACCTTAAAGCAGACCGTTATTTAGCATGCAAGAGGAGTCGCCGCCTCCTCTAGCATCCTTAATAACCGTCTGCTGTAAGGGGGCGGCCATTTTTAATGTGAAATTCTAACAGGAGGCGCTGTGCAATTCCCTGCGGGCAGCAGTGGACTGGGCGGCAGCGGTGAGGAGGAGAGAAGGAGGGAGAGTGCACCCTGGCAGCAGCGACAGATGCAGCCGTGGCCCCATTAACCCCTGGCAATAGCTTCCACAGACCCCCAGTGCCCAAACTGACCTAGCGCCTCCAAGCCACCGCGGGGTCTGCGGAGCTATTGTTACGCCACTGGCTGCATTCTTCTATGTGAATGGAGGTTTATAAGCAGCTGCTCACCCATAATATCCAAGTACATGGCCTCCCTACAAAGTGTTCCTGTCTAAACCAACACATTAGTGGCCATTTGGAAGTTGTATGCATGTGGTAACCCCTGGTTAGCACTCTATGGTCCATGAGTTGCGGTTGCGGTTGGCCGAGGTCTTCCAGGGCGAAGTGCATTCCGGCAATGACCGCTCCTCTTACACGTTGTCACGGCCGCTGTTAGGACACGCCGCTCACCTGTTCATCTCCGGCGGCGGGGCCTGCGGGCCATCCGTCTGTGTGCAGGACGGGGAGCGCGGCGTCTAGGTCTCCCGGCCGCGACCATCTTCCTGGGGCCTGCAGCACGCGCATCCAGCATGACAGCCAGCCAAGGTTGTTTGTCTCCAGTCCGGGCGCCGCCATGTTGTTGTAGCCAGCCAATGGTTCAGAGCTCCAGTTCAACTCCTCCAATCAAGATCTACCCTGGGGGATAAAGCAGAGCCCTCTGGGGCATACAAGCGCCAGTGCTTTGTTGTCAATCCCTGTGGAAGAAGCTTCAGCCTGTGCTCCTGCCCTTGCCCTGTGATATCCCTGATCCCTGTCTTCGTTACCTACAGTTCAACACCTGATACCTGGATACCTGCATTTGCATTCTGCTCCCAGCCCTTACAGCGTCACACCTGTTTCCTGGACTTTGCAAATTGCATTCTGCCTCCAGCCCTTTCAGGTTTGCTACAGTCTCTCCAGCCCTGCGTGTCTGTTGACACATCTCCACTTCTGCTGTCGACCAGCTGCACCTGCTGCCAGCCCTGCGTGTCTGTTGACACATCTCCATTCCTGTTGTCGACCAGCTGCACCTGCGGACCAGCTCTGCGTGTCTGTTGACACATCTCCACTTCTGCTGTCGACCAGCTGCACCTGCTGCCAGCCCTGCGTGTCTGTTGACACATCTCCACTTCTGCTGTCGACCAGCTGCACCTGCTGCCAGCCCTGCGTGTCTGTTGACACATCTCCATTCCTGTTGTCGACCAGCTGCACCTGCTGACCAGCTCTGCGTGTCTGTTGACACATCTCCACTTCTGCTGTCGACCAGCTGCACCTGCTGCCAGCCCTGCGTGCCTGTTGACGCATCTACACTCCTGCTGTCAACCAGTTGCACCTGCTGCCAGCCCTGCGTGCCACATCTCCACTCCCGCTGTTGGCCCGCTGCACCTGTCGTCAGTCCTGCGTGTCTATTGACACACCATCACGTCTGCCTGTGGTCCAGTTCCACCTACTGCCAGTCTTCCGTGCCTGCTGACGCCTCACCATCTTGCTGTCTGCATCCGCACCTACTGCCAGTCTTCTGTGCCTGCTGACGCCTCACCAGCTTGCTGCATGCATTCGCATCTACTGCCAGCCCTCCGTGCCCGCTGACGCTTCTCCATCCTGCTGTCTGCATCTGCACCTGCTGTCAGTCCTTCAGCCCGCTGACGCGGTTCCACCCTGCTGTCGGCACCCGCGTCTACAGCCAGTCATCGGAGGTCGCTGACTTCCGTCTCCTACTGCCCATTGCCGTTGGCTCCCACAGTCAGTCATTGTTTCCCCAGTAAGCTAACAGAGACTCTGGGATCAATCCCATCATTCTGGACTCTCAGTTGTTACCCAGGTATTCCACTGGGCTTTCTGATCTACAGTGTCATTTATGGTCTTGCCTTCTTATGTTGGTGCTACAATAAAGAGTTATATCAAACCTGCTATTCTCCAGTCTCCTTCAAGCCGCAAACACCCAACCTCCAGGCCTCAGACAGATCCACAAGGTACCCCTAGCGTGACAGTAAGCACTGGCCCAATGGATCCGTCCGCCAGCCAGGAGTTCTTTCAAAATGTGGTCGCTCGGCTGCGAGCACTGAAGGAATCCCAGCAGCAAGTGACTCAAGCACTCCAAGGCATATCTCAAAGGCAAGCCTCAAATCCCCCGTCTCAGACTGTCTCCCCGTCTTTACGATTGGCTACCCCTTCTAAGTATAATGGTACCCCTCGTACCTGCCGGGGGTTTATCAATCAATGTGAAGTACATTTTTCCCTGCAACCAATGAACTTTCCTTCTGATCGGGTTAAAGTGGCTTACATTGTCTCGTTATTATCAGATTCTGCATTGGACTGGGTCTCCCCACTCTGGGAAAGAAATGACCCTCTGCTCTCCAAGTACTCCGACTTTATTTCTCAATTCAGAAAATTTTTTGACGAACCGGGACGAGTATCCTCTGCTGCTTCAGAAATCCTGCGGCTTCGTCAAGGCTCCCGCTCCGTTTCTCAATATGTTATCCACTTTCAAACTGTGGCATCTGAACTGAAATGGAATGAGGAGGCTCTAATTTCCACTTTCTTGGCAGGATTATCTGAACGCATGAAGGACGAGTTAGCCACTCGAGATCTTCCTACCTCGCTGGGTGAGGTCATATCGCTCTGCAATAGGTTGGACCTTCGCTTTCGTGAGCGTCAGCTAGAGAGATCCCGGCAAGAGCGAGGCAAGTCTATTTCCGTTTCTCCTCGCCTAGGGTCTACTCCTTCCCCAAATTCTTCTGATGAGCCTATGCAGATCAATCATACTCGCCTAACTCCCAAAGAACGCCAAAGAAGACGGCGACAGAATTTATGCTTGTATTGTGGGGAATCTGGTCATCTGTTAGCCAAATGTACCCGTCGTCCGTTAAACTCCCGGTCCTAGTTGGTTGCGGAGAGGCCAACCTAGGACGAGTAGAAACTTCTCCAATCATGTCTGACTCTTTGCTGTCCATACAGGTGGTGTTACCCAACAAGTCACTCGCAGTATCTGCTTTACTGGACTCTGGGGCAGCCGCCAATTTCATTTCAGCCCAGTTTGTGTCCTATCATGGCCTGGACTCTCAGAAACTTTCGCAGCCACTCCAGTTATCTGCCGTAGATGGGAGTCTTATTCCTCAAGCCTCCATTACTCATCGGACTCTGCCTATCAAGATTCAAGTTGGAGCATTGCATCAGGAAGAATTATCTTTTTTCATTATTCCAAAAGCGAATCACCCTGTAGTGTTGGGGTTTCCATGGCTCCAGCAGCATTCTCCGAAAATCAATTGGAATACTATGGAGGTCCTGTCCTGGGGTACGAACTGCCGTCATACCTGTCTTCCTGAATTAGTGCGCATCCAGTCCACCTCGCCTACGTCTCCTGATCTTCTTCCTCAAGCCTATCAAGCTTTCTCCGACGTCTTCTGTAAAGGTTCAGCCGACAAATTACCTCCGCATCGGCGCTGGGATTGTCCCATTGACCTTATTCCAGGTAAAATGCCTCCAAAGGGCCGAACCTATCCACTCTCTTTGCCAGAGACGGAAGCCATGTCCCAGTATATTAAAGAGAACTTATTAAAAGGCTTCATCCGGCCTTCCACGTCTCCAGCAGGAGCCGGATTCTT
Organism: Crinia signifera; assembly: GCF_055691185.1. NCBI lineage: Eukaryota > Metazoa > Chordata > Amphibia > Anura > Myobatrachidae > Crinia > Crinia signifera. Next base: position 156,668,776 of record NC_139224.1, read on the forward strand.
TTTCGTTAAAAAGAAAGATGGAGGTCTGAGGCCCTGTATTGATTATAGGGGACTGAATAACATTACAGTCAAAAATAAGTACCCGTTACCCTTGGTGACTGAGTTGTTTGACCGAATCAAAGGGGCTAAAGTCTTCACTAAATTGGATCTCAGAGGAGCCTATAACCTTATCCGTATCCGAGCAGGCGATGAGTGGAAGACAGCTTTTAATACTAGAGACGGTCACTACGAGTACCTTGTTATGCCTTTTGGTCTCAGCAATGCCCCAGCAGTATTCCAAGAATTCATGAATTAATTATTCCGTGATTTACTGTATTATTCCGTGGTTGTTTATCTCGATGACATTCTTATTTTTTCTCAGAATATTCCGGAACACCGTCAGCACGTGAAGGAAGTGTTAAAGCGACTACGATCCAACCAGCTATACTGTAAATTGGAGAAATGTGAATTTGAGAAATCTTCAGTCCCTTTTCTGGGTTACATCATTTCAGGTACCGGGTTAAGCATGGATCCTTCTAAAGTGCAAGCAGTCCTTGATTGGCCACAACCGCATACCCTAAAGGCGGTTCAACGCTTCATTGGCTTTTCCAATTATTATAGGAAATTCATCAAAAATTTTTCTTCCATCATTTGTCCCATCACAGCGTTGACTCACAAAGGAGCCAATCCTGCCAAGTGGTCTCCCGAAGCAGTGGCAGCATTTCAACAACTAAAAAGTGTATTTACTTCAGCTCCAATTCTTCTGCAGCCTGATTGTTCTCGCCCGTTTATCCTGGAGGTAGATGCCTCTTCTGTTGGGGTTGGAGCTGTACTTTCACAGAAGTCTGAGGACGGGCTCCTACACCCATGTGGGTTCTTCTCCAGGAAGTTTTTGCCAGCCGAGATGAACTACCCCATTGGTGAACAAGAATTACTAGCCATTAAATTGGCCTTTGAAGAATGGCGGTACCTGTTGGAGGGGGCTAAGTTTCCTATATCCGTTATCACGGACCACAAAAATTTGTTATATTTACAGAACGCCCAGTGTCTGAACCCCAGATTGGCCCGATGGGCCTTATTTTTTACGAGATTCGAATTTGTGTTATCTTTCCGTCCTGGGTCTCAAAATGGCAAAGCGGACGCACTCTCTAGATCTTTCACGTCCTCCACAGAAGATCGTACCATAAGCCCAGTTTTAAGCCCCACAGTGTTTGCCAAGACTACTGTGGTATCCATTCCTAGAGGAAAGACTTTTGTTGATACTGGACTCAGATCATCTTTGCTACAGTGGGCACACTCCTCTCGTTTTTCTGGTCACTGCGGTATAAAGAAAATGTTAGAATTCATTAAAAGAGCATACTGGTGGCCGTCCATGAGGAAAGATGTCACTGACTTCATAGCTTCCTGTACCCAGTGTTCTCGTCACAAATCTTCTCGTCAAGCACCAGCTGGTCTTCTTCAACCATTATCCATACCTGAGGCACCCTGGTCACACATATCGATGGACTTTGTCACCGATCTGCCTCTGTCACAAGGGTTCAACACGATCTGGGTCGTCATCGACCGTTTCTCCAAGATGGCACATTTCGTCCCACTAAAAGGCCTTCCGTCTGCTCCTAAATTGGCTCAAATATTCATAGCTGAAATATTCCGTCTACATGGTCTTCCGAGAGAAATTGTATCTGACAGAGGGGTACAATTTGTATCAAAGTTTTGGAGAGCGTTGTGTAGTGCTTTACAGGTAAAGCTGAACTTTTCCTCATCCTATCATCCGCAATCCATTGGCCAAACAGAAAGAGTAAATCAAGATTTGGAGGCCTTTTTACATCTGTATCTGTCCTCCTCGCAAGACAATTGGAAGGAGCTTCTGCCTTGGGCCGAATTTGCACATAACAACTCTTATCATTCCTCCACCGAAAAGACTCCCTTCTTCATTGTCTATGGTCGTAACCCACGTGTTCCAGAATTCCAAAATCTTCCTGTTTTTGACATACCAGCAGTTAACTCGTCTGTCCGGTTTTTCTCAAACATCTGGAGGAATGTTCATGCTTCATTAGAGAAAGCCTCCCAACGTTACAAGAAATTCTCCGATCGGCACAGACGGGCAGCTCCGAAACTCAAGGTAGGAGACAGAGTTTGGCTCTCCACCAAAAATATTAGACTCAAAGTCCCGTCTATGAAGTTTGCACCTCGATTCATTGGGCCATATACAGTGACTACTGTGATCTCGCCTTTGGCTTATAAGCTACAGTTGCCTCGTTCTTTGAAAATTTCAAATACATTCCACATCTCGTTATTGAGACCATTGATATTAAACCGATTCCAGAATAAAGTACCCAAGTCTCCTCAGCCTCAGGCTCATCATGATGTTGCTTTTGAAATTAAAAAAATTGTGGACTCAAGAGTTCGTTCAGGGCAAGTCCAATATCTGGTAGACTGGAAAGGCTTCGGTCCAGAGGAACGATCCTGGGTGGATGCTGCTCGCGTCGATGCTCCCACTTTGGTCCGTAAGTTTCATCAACAATATCCAAGAAAACCATGGAAGTGTCCAGAGTCCACTTCAAAAGGGGGGGGTGCTGTCACGGCCGCTGTTAGGACGCGCCGCTCACCTGTTCATCTCCGGCGGCGGGGCCTGCGGGCCATCCGTCTGGGTGCAGGACGGGGAGCGCGGCGTCTAGGTCTCCCGGCCGCGACCATCTTCCTGGGGCCTGCAGCACGCGCATGCAGCATGACAGCCAGCCAAGGTTGTTTGTCTCCAGTCCGGGCGCCGCCATGTTGTTGTAGCCAGCCAATGGTTCAGAGCTCCAGTTCAACTCCTCCAATCAAGATCTACCCTGGGGGATAAAGCAGAGCCCTCTGGGGCATACAAGCGCCAGTGCTTTGTTGTCAATCCCTGTGGAAGAAGCTTCAGCCTGTGCTCCTGCCCTTGCCCTGTGATATCCCTGATCCCTGTCTTCGTTACCTACAGTTCAACACCTGATACCTGGATACCTGCATTTGCATTCTGCTCCCAGCCCTTACAGCGTCACACCTGTTTCCTGGACTTTGCAAATTGCATTCTGCCTCCAGCCCTTTCAGGTTTGCTACAGTCTCTCCAGCCCTGCGTGTCTGTTGACACATCTCCACTTCTACTGTCGACCAGCTGCACCTGCTGCCAGCCCTGCGTGTCTGTTGACACATCTCCATTCCTGTTGTCGACCAGCTGCACCTGCGGACCAGCTCTGCGTGTCTGTTGACACATCTCCACTTCTGCTGTCGACCAGCTGCACCTGCTGCCAGCCCTGCGTGTCTGTTGACACATCTCCATTCCTGTTGTCGACCAGCTGCACCTGCTGACCAGCTCTGCGTGTCTGTTGACACATCTCCACTTCTGCTGTCGACCAGCTGCACCTGCTGCCAGCCCTGCGTGCCTGTTGACGCATCTACACTCCTGCTGTCAACCAGTTGCACCTGCTGCCAGCCCTGCGTGCCACATCTCCACTCCCGCTGTTGGCCCGCTGCACCTGTCGTCAGTCCTGCGTGTCTATTGACACACCATCACGTCTGCCTGTGGTCCAGTTCCACCTACTGCCAGTCTTCCGTGCCTGCTGACGCCTCACCATCTTGCTGTCTGCATCCGCACCTACTGCCAGTCTTCTGTGCCTGCTGACGCCTCACCAGCTTGCTGCATGCATTCGCATCTACTGCCAGCCCTCCGTGCCCGCTGACGCTTCTCCATCCTGCTGTCTGCATCTGCACCTGCTGTCAGTCCTTCAGCCCGCTGACGCGGTTCCACCCTGCTGTCGGCACCCGCGTCTACAGCCAGTCATCGGAGGTCGCTGACTTCCGTCTCCTACTGCCCATTGCCGTTGGCTCCCACAGTCAGTCATTGTTTCCCCAGTAAGCTAACAGAGACTCTGGGATCAATCCCATCATTCTGGACTCTCAGTTGTTACCCAGGTATTCCACTGGGCTTTCTGATCTACAGTGTCATTTATGGTCTTGCCTTCTTATGTTGGTGCTACAATAAAGAGTTATATCAAACCTGCTATTCTCCAGTCTCCTTCAAGCCGCAAACACCCAACCTCCAGGCCTCAGACAGATCCACAAGGTACCCCTAGCGTGACACACGTATTAATCACAAAACCCCCAGTGGATTAAGGGACCTTCATAACATCCACAATACATCTCACACACATGCCTCCGATCAGCCATCCTACATTGATCCCCTTTCAAACTCATTTAGCTCATTCCGGAAAGCCATTCCGTTAGCAGTTGATCTAATCGGAGTCCCGCTACCCGTTTATAACTTGACGAAAATGTGAAGATAGCTTTCATTTCCCAATATTCTAAATAGATCCATATAATCCACAAATGTTTAATAGACCAAACCATTTTTCTCTTTCGTCCAGTCCGGTGACACCGCTCCACCTTGGGATGTAGGAGGGTCCGCAGGAGCCAAGGCACCTATAGCTGAAACTTTTCCTCTGGCTGCAGGCTCCTCCCCTTCTGCATCCCATCATGCTTCAGTTAGTTTTAGGTGCCCACAGGAGTGGGTGCTTGGCTGATCGGCTGCTGTGGTAGCCGGCTTTTTTATTATGGCTTTTCACTAAGATAGTTAGGTTTTTCTTATTTTATTAACAATTGTGTTAGTGCAGGTTTTTAACGCCAGTGTGTTGCTTCTAATAGATGCAAATCACACTGACAGCGCAGCAGAGGCTGTCAGAAGCGCGTCCTGTCAGCGCTCTTTGTGCAGGGGTGTCTGTCTGCACCCGCTGCACAGCGCTTAACCCCAGCATTGCTGGGGTTTGCCTGGGCCCTGGGAGCGCTCCGAATCCGGGTCCTTGCAGAAGGGGATCGTTGGGAAAGGACCTGCCACGATGGCGGCCGCCATCTTTGAAGGGTTTACAGCCCGAAATCCCTCCGGGGAAGTGAAGGCTGTCACAGGTGTCCGGCGGAGCCGGACGGCTCCAAGTCTTCCCGGCAGAGGGGAGGCACAAGGAGGTGAGGAGACTTGATTGTGGGAGCGGCTAAAGGGTGAAAAGGGTGCCAATTCAGGCTTCCCACCCCGCTGAAGCAGGGACTTGGTCCCTTCCCACATGTGTTGGCGCCATTTTCTGTGTGAGCTGAAGCTGGCTGAACCTGTTGCTGCGCACAAGTTTGGAGTCTCCTGGAAGCGCTACCCCTGCTGACGCTGAGAAGTACAGAACAGCAAGCAGACAGCTAAGTACAACAGTATATACTGTCTTGTACATTGCCTGACATTTTGCACTGTGGGTTAATCATGACTGACACAGGTGATGATGCTGCTGCTGTAGAGGGGGGGCACAGGACATGTCTTTAAACTGCAGTTTTTGCAGGGTTAAATATGCATGTGAACAGATGAACCAAGGGGAACCTTGCCCTGCTTGTAAGTCTGTGCCTGGCAATACACATACCCAGGGGTCTGAGCAAGAGCCAGCGTGGGCTGCAGCCCCCCAGTTGAGGCACAAAATAGACAGAGGGACAATTCAATCAGGTCTCCTGGCCCCAGTTTTTCTTACCAAAATTCTAGGGGGTCCATTGCTCCCGCGCAAGGGGACCCTGTATTATTGCAAGTCATTCAGGACACTGCGCAAGGGGTGCATAAAATGAATGCACTCATGGAAAAAATTTCAAAAACCCCCGATAGTTCCTCTAGACGGCCTTCAGTTACACCTCTGTTAGCAGCTGATTCAGATGATGATGGAGTGTGTGCAGATGATTTGTCTGGTGACCATAGGGAAGAGGCTGAGGCATCAGTCCCGGGCATTGAGGATCTTATCCTGGTTGTTAGACAGGCTTTGGACTTGTCAGAGGAAGATAGGATTCAGGCTCAGTGCATTTTTAAGAGAATGCGCAGAGAAGCTTTTACTTTCCCTTCAGACCCTGGTATGGTCTCTTGTTAGGGGAGGCTTGGAAAGTACCTGACAAAAAGGTGTCTATGTCCAAGAGATATGCAAATATGTATCCCATGCCCGAAGAGCGGTGGATGCACCGGTGGCTAGACTGTCCAATGCCACAGCATTACCAGTCCAAGGTAGTGCAGCCTTTAAAGATCCGGTGGATAAGAAAGTGGAAGGATGCCTAAAAGCTGTTTTTGAGGGAGTGGGATTTACACTCCGCCCCATTATTGCCTCAGATTGGGTAGCGAAGGCTATGATTAAGTGGGCTGAGGCTTTGGCTGATCAGCTGCGGCCTGTTTCTAAGGCATATCTCCTGACAGAAAAGCTCAGGTGTGCTGCAGAGTACATCACTGAGGCTGGGGAGAAAGGTGCCAAGATGGCATCCAAGGTTTCCGCCAGTTCTGTGTCATCAAGGCGAGCCCTTTGGCTGAAGGCCTGGGATGCTGACAGTGAATCTAAGAAAGCCCTGGAAATGCTAGAGTTTAAAGGGGAATTGCTTTTTGGCTCTGAACTGGAAGCCATTATTAAACAGGCCACGGTGGGTAAAAGTACCTTCTTGCCTACCACCGCTAAGGCCTTAGGTTCTAAGTTTGGAGCATTTAAACCTACTTTTCGCTCCTCCTTCCGTGGCGGTGCTTCCAACAGAGGACAGATGGGAAGAGATAGATTCCCGGCAGGTAAAGGTAGGGCTGTCAAATCCAGATTTGGGGCCTTCAGTAAGAAGCAAGGATCAAAAGGAGAGGATAAATCCTCCGCATGACGGGGTACAGGCTCCCCGTTCTGGTCTCAGAGTGGGGGGTCGCCTCCTGCAGTATCGGGACAAGTGGAACCTTCCAACAACCGACCATTGGGTTCTGTCCATTGTCTCAACAGGTTATCGGATATATATCGGGGAGTCCTCCAAAGAGATTTCTGCCAACCCCTTTACCACAAGACGCCAGGGCACGCACGGTTCTTTTGGAAGCGGCCTCGGCTCTCTGGGAGAAAGGCGTTGTGGTCCCGGTCCCTCAGGAGGAACACAAGAAGGGTTTTTATTCGATACTCTTCTTGGTACCCAAACCAGACGGGTCAGTCAGACCCATTTTAAATTTTAAATCCCTAAATCAACACCTATGGGTGGATCATTTCTGAATGGAGTCTCTCCGCTCAGTGCTTGGCAGCATAGAGCCTGGGGAATTTTTAGCATCCGTGGACATCCAGGATATAGCTACATATACCAATATGCAAGGAACATCAGTCTCTTCTTCGCTTCGCGATAGGAGAGACTCATTTACAATTCCAGGCCCTACCCTTTGGTCTGGCCACAGCGCCAAGGGTATTCACAAAGGTGATGGCAGCAATTGCTGCGTCACTGAGACTCAGGGGGATTGTGATCATCCCATACTTAGACAACCTGCTATTCAAAGCAGAGTCGGAGTATAAGTTGGTGGAAAACCTGTCCATAGCAACACAGTTTTTGCAGGACATGGGATGGGTTCTAAACATGTCCAAATACCATTTAATTCCATCTCAGAGATTACTTTTTCTGGGGGTAATACTGGACATTTACACAGGGTTTTTTCTTTCATACTCATGGTGGACACTGGGCCAGTGGGGTGTGGGTGGAGCTACAGCGACAGGCACCAAGGAGATTAAATTTCTTTGGGTGCAGCCCAGGCTCCTCCTCCTCCACGCCCCCCCTAGGCTTCAGTTGTTCCTTGGTGCCGGTAGGCACAGGTACTTAAGGAGAGGGCTCCGTGCCCTTGTTTTTAATTTTTATTAGTTTTATTATTTTTACCTACAGGAGACAGCGCCACTTAGCAGCTGCTCCTGCCTGACTGAGTCCGGCACACCAGTCTTATGACGTGATACCGGACGCCTCACAGCACACGGAGGGCGCCGCGTACAGTCAGAAGGTAAGCGGGTCCTGTCTCAGCATGAGCGGGACGCCGTGCGGCGATACCGCCGGGGGAAGGGTGCATCCCCCGGCTGGTCCTGGCAGCAGGCACCCGGTCGTTTCCGTGGGCCGCTAGACCACCAGTGTTTGTTTTATGGGGAACGCCATTTTTTAAGGCGCATAGCACTGGGGTTCCAGGGGGAGGCGGTTACGTCCCCAGCGTCCGCCTCCGATATACAGAGCTGTCAATCACGCTTCCCGCGCTCAGCTCTGCTTCTCCCCGCCTTCGCAGCGTCTGTGCGCCATTACAGGCACAGCGCTGAGACGGAGAAGTGCACCCAGACTCCTGCTCCGCGACACTGGGATCAGGTTTTCTTCTTTATCTTTCCCCTAACGCTGATATCAAGCTATTCTTAGCACTGATACAGCGGTTATATTGTGTGCTTGTATTTTTTCACTTAACCCTAGCTTATTGGTTAGGGCTTGAGTGTTTTTCAGTGTGTCTGTGAATAGACAGCCTGTCATTGTCAGATTTGTGTTGGGGCTGGTGACTTATAATAATGTCACAAAAGGGGAAGCCCACAGCAAAACCCTCTAAGGGTACTGCTCCTGTTTTGCATGCTTACACATGTGGCAATTGCAAGGAGAATTTCTCCTCAGAGAGGCAGACAGACCCGGGCTTGTGTGACCGTTGCTCTGTAAATGCACCCTCGCCTCCCAGGCATCCTGTACAGGAAGCTACTGAGCCAGCTTGGGCATTAACTCTGTCCACAGCAATGAGGGACTTAGCCACGCAGTTAGCTGCAGTCAGGCCGCACAAGTCTGTTTCTGAAGTGACCACACCACAGGCTGGGTCCTCAGTACCTGCCCCAGAACCTACCTGGATTCAGGGTTTATCTTCTTCTGTACAAGGTTTAGTACAGGTGTCTAACTCCCTTCAGTCTATTCTGAAGGCACCGGGTAGGCGCAGGACTCTGCCTGTTTCTCATGATACTGACGATGGAGATACAGATGAGGAAGGTGGGGCTGGCACCGATGACAATGATGTGGATGATGATGATGAAGATGAGCCAGATTCCTCTAAGGAGGACCGTATGACTCAGTCAAGGGTTGATGCCCTTATAAAAGCTGTCCGCTCCTCTCTTAAAATACAGGAGGATCAGCCTGCATCATCGGATGCTCCGGTCTTCAAAAAGAAGAAAAAGGAGTTAGCATCATTTCCTCCCAGTTCTGATTTGGATGGGGTTTTGTCAGAGGCCTGGGCTCATCCAAACAAAAAGTTTTTAGTCTCCAAGCGCCTTCTGTCTTTTTTCCCCTTTAATGCGGCTGACCGCAGTAAGTGGGAATTGGCTCCCCAGGTGGATGCCCATGTGGCTAGGTTGGTAAAAACCACCACGTTACCTATCCCCACAGTGGCCTCTTTGAAGGACCCCATGGATAGAAAAATAGAAAATTGCTTAAAGGGCATTTTCATAAATGCAGGGGTCTCTGCACGCCCGGCAATGGCTTCAGCTTGGGTATCGAGGGCCATAGCCTCCTGGGCTGATGAGTTACAGGAGGCCATAATTTCTGGTACACGCCGCTCTGAACTACTGTCCTCAGTGGACCTGATTAGAGAGGCGGCTACTTATCTAGAGGAGTCAGCAGTGGACGCTGTCTCACTCTCTTCTAGAATCTCGGCCTCCTCAGTGGCGGCTCGCAGGGCCCTCTGGCTGCGTACATGGAATGCCGATGCAGACTCTAAAAGAGCCTTAGAGGCCTTACCATTTTCAGGGAGCGTGTTGTTCGGTCCAGAGCTGGACAAGATAGTGACCACAGTGGCCACTTCAAAAACAGCGTTCCTCCCATCTGCACCTCCAAAAGGCAGGGCAGTAAATTTTCGCTCCTTTCGACCCCAGGGGAGGGGTAGAGGTCAGCCTTCGGCCAGACCGTCCCAGCAGAAGAGAGCCCCCAGTACAAGGGGAAGGCAGTCCTGGACAGGACGCCGGCAGGCTCCCAAGCAGGCTGAAAAGCCCGCGGCATGAGGGTGGGGCGGCCCACCAGGATCTCCGAGTGGGCGGTCGCCTCCTGCATTTCTCCAACATATGGTAGAAGACCTCATCAGACAGATGGGTCAATACCATAATTCTGCAGGGGTATTCACTACCCTTCCAGGGGCGACCCCCAGCTCGCTTTTTCAAAACAGGCCTGCCACAGGACCAGGACAGAGCACAAGCTCTCTCCGAGTCCATTCGGTCCCTCCTGGACAGGAATGTCATAGTGCCGGTACCCACCAGTCAGCAGGGAAAAGGGTTTTACTCGAAACTTTTCCTGGTAGGGAAACCGGATGGTTCCTACAGGCCCATCCTCAATCTGAAAAGCCTCAACAAGTCCATAAAGGTACCCAGGTTCAGGATGGAGTCCCTGAGGTCAATTCTCCAGGCCCTAGAACCGGGAGACTTTATGACATCCCTGGACATCAGGGATGCATATCTGCATGTCCCGATAAGGGAGGAATCCCAGTCTTTCCTAAGATTTGCAATCCAGAACTGCCATTATCAGTTCACGGCGTTGCCGTTTGGCCTTTCCACGGCACCACGGGTCTTTACAAAGATCATGGCCGTGATGGCGGGGGCCCTGAGGTCCCAGGGGATTCGAATCCTCCCTTATCTCGACGACCTACTCATCATTGCACAGTCTCAAGAAGTTCTCCTGACTCACCTCCAGATCACAGTGAACTTCCTGGAGTCACACGGGTGGCTCATCAATTGGAAAAAGTCCAGTGTGACCCCGGTCCAGGACATGATCCACCTGGGAGCGCGGATAGACACAGTAGCAGAAAGAGTCTATCTACCAGAAGAAAAGATCACTTCCCTTCATGTAATGTTGAAAGCATTCTTGAAGCTTCACAGGGTATCAGTGCACCACAGTATGAAGATTCTGGGGAAGCTGGTATCCTGTTTCGAGATGGTAGAGTTCGGCCAGCTGCACTCAAGGCAGCTACAACTGGAACTGCTTCGGAGATGGAACCGCTCACAGCAGACTCTCAAGACTCAGACTTTTCCCTTGTCCACTCGGACAAGGCTCTCTCTTACTTGGTGGCTACGCCCAGAAAACCTGCGAAGGGGTCGCCAGTTCTCAGCCCACAGGTGGGAAATTCTGACCACAGATGCAAGCCTCAGGGGCTGGGGAGCGGTCCTGGGTCCACACTCTTTTCAGGGTCGGTGGTCAAAGGGAAAAGCAAAGCTTCCCATAAACATCTTGGAGATAAGGGCCATCTCCCGAGCCCTCGAGGAGGCAGAGCACTTAGTCCAGTCCAAAGCGGTGAAGGTCCAGTCGGACAACGCCACGGCGGTGGCATATATAAATCACCAAGGCGGGACCAGGAGTGCAGCAGCAATACGGGAGGTACTCCCTCTACTTCAGTGGGCAGAGGATCATCTTCTGGCATTAGCAGCAGTTCACATTCCAGGAATAGAAAACTGGGAGGCCGATTTCCTAAGCAGGCAGGACATACATTCAGGAGAGTGGAGCCTTCACGAGGAGGTATTCAATCAGATAGTGGGTCGCTGGGGCCTTCCCCAGATAGACCTCATGGCGTCCAGGTACAACCACAAGGTACCTCGGTACGGGGCTCGCTCAAGGGATCCAGGAGCAGCATTAACAGACGCCCTGTCAGCCCCTTGGCCTTTCTCCCTGATATATGTTTTTCCACCAGTGGCTCTCCTGCCGCGGCTCATCCGGAGAATCAAACAGGAACCAGCAACGTTTATACTTCTGGCACCATACTGGCCGAGGAGAGGCTGGTTCACGGATCTGCTGGCACTATCCCTGGAACCTCCATGGCCTCTTCCTCAGAGGTCGGACTTGCTGTCTCAAGGCCCGTGCGTACATCCAGACTTACAGACGTTGGCTTTGACGGCGTGGCTATTGAAAAGCAGATCCTAAGGAAGAAAGGGTTTGCTCCAGGAGTAGTTCAGACCATGTTGGCTGCACGCAAGCCTTCATCCTCACGGGTTTACCATAGAGTGTGGAGGGCTTTTTACTCCTGGTGCAACCAGAAAAATTGGTCGCCTCAGGAGTTTCGGCTCTCCAGGGTCTTAGCTTTTCTACAATCGGGCCTGGAATTGGGATTGCGTCTGGCATCCCTAAAGGTGCAGGTGTCGGCGCTTTCGGTACTCTTCCAAAGACGCCTCGCCAAACGAATGGCTGTTCAAACGTTCTTACAGGGGGTCTTACATGTTCAGCCCCCAGTTTCTGCCCCCACACAACCGTGGGATTTACCGTTAGTACTGTCAGCTCTTCAGGGTGCACCGTTCGAACCCTTAGATGCAGTAGACATAAGGTGGTTATCCTGGAAAACTTTGTTTTTGCTGGCAATTGCTTCTGCTCGACGTGTGTCGGAGTTGTCCGCACTGTCACATGTTTCACCCTACCTGATTTTTCACAGGGATAGGGCTGTTCTAAGGACTCGGAAGGATTTTCTCCCTAAAGTAGTTACACGATTCCATTTAAACCAGGATATTGTTGTTCCTGCCTTTTCTCCATCGGAGGACTCCTCGGAGTTATGCTCGCTAGATGTAGTTCGAGCTCTTCGGATTTATGTCAGTCGTACTAGAGAGTTACGCAAATCAGAAGCTCTGTTCGTGCTGTATGACCCGGCAAAGCGTGGTTGGCCGGCTTCGAAGCAGACTCTGGCCCGCTGGCTGCGCCTAACTATTAAGCAGGCTTATTTGAGTGCAAACAAGCCTGTTCCGGTTGCGATTAGGGCCCACTCTACTCGTTCAGTGGGATCCTCCTGGGCGGCCAGTCAGGGGGCATCAGCAGAGCAATTGTGTCGAGCGGCTACGTGGTCTTCGCCTCACACATTCCTAAAGTTCTATCAATTCGACACGTTTGCCACAGCAGATTCTGCTTTTGGCCGTCGTGTCCTCAGTGCAGCTCAGGTGCGTCCCACCCTTTGAGGGGACAGCTTTGGGACGTCCCACTGTCCCAGTGTCCACCATGAGTATGAAAGAAAAAAGTGGATTTTGGTCTTACCTGGAAAATCCTTTTTTCTGAATCCATGGTGGACACTGGGCACCCACCTCACGCACAAGGCTGACAATGAGAGGGGTTTTTTTCTGTCTTTTTTTTTCTTGATCGCAAGAATTCTCTTCAGTATGTATGGTTTCTACTCTTTCTCTTCCTGTCCCTACCGGGCTAGCTTTATAACAACTGAAGCCTAGGGGGGGCGTGGAGGAGGAGGAGCCTGGGCTGCACCCAAAGAAATTTAATCTCCTTGGTGCCTGTCGCTGTAGCTCCACCCACACCCCACTGGCCCAGTGTCCACCATGGATTCAGAAAAAAGGATTTTCCAGGTAAGACCAAAATCCACTTTTCCTACCAGAATCCAAAGCAAAGGACATCCGTCAGTTAGTCCTACTGTTACTGCAGACTCACAGGCCTACAGTTTGGCAGGGAGTGAAACTCCTGGGCAAGATGGTAGCAACTTTCGAGATGCTTCAATTTGGCAGGTTTCATTCCAGAATTTTTCAATGGAACATTCTATCCTGCTGGTCAGGAAATGCAAAGACCATGAAACAGGAAAGTTTGCTTCTCTCTCAGGAGACAAAGGAGTCCTTATTTTGGTGGACAGACATAGAGACGTTGCAGCTGGGGCGGTTGCTTTGCGCTTGGGACTGGGTGGTCATAACGACCAACGCCAGTCTCAGGGGTTGGGGCGGGGGGGGCAGTTTCCCTTCACCATCGGTGGCAGGGTCTCTGGTCCAAGCAGGAATCCAGACTTCCAATAAATATATTTGAGCTTCGTGCAGTTTGGAAGACTCTTCAGCACTGGCAGTCTGAGTGTACCCTTCCATAATATCGGCTCGTGAACGTCCCAAGGTGGAGCCTTGTCACCGGACTTTATGAAAGAGAAAAGGAGATTTTTGTAAGAACTTACCGTTCGAACCCCTTTCTCTGAGTCCAGTCCGGTGACACAGCGATCCCTCCCCTACGCTAAGTAAGTCATGCCGTGCATGTGTGTCATGTTATGGTAAGATGATTGTGCATATAAGATGTCGGGCATTGTACTGAGTTGTGCTTTTTAAGATGAACTGAAGCATGATGGGATGCAGAAGGGGAGGAGCCTGCAGCCAGAGGAAAGGTTTCAGCTATAGGTGCCTTGGCTCCTGCGGACCCTTCTACATCCCAAGGTGGAGCTGTGTCACCGGACTGGACTCAGAGAAAGGGGTTTGAATGGTAAGTTCTTACAAAAATCCCCTTTTAGTTATCAAAAATAATTATTGAAGAACTTAACAAATGATTTTACTGTAATTTGATTAAGTAGCTTTTGCCTAATCCCCGTTCAGTACATTCTTCTATATGTTGTCCCTTTATGGGTTACTGTGCCTGTAGGTATTACCTGATATGGAAGTTTTACCCCACCCAGGTGGAGATATATCTAGCTTTGGAGAGAGGGAATGTGGAAATGTTGTCCAAATCCACCAATCCGCTTCTGTCAATTCTACTAAAGTCTATGAAATGTAATATTATGTATCCCTGAAATGTATTAAAGGGGACCGCAGCTGCAGCCCCCCTGCAGCGACGCCGGCCGCATCCCCCATAGGTTTCTATGGGGGATGCGAAGCTGCCCGATGCATCAACATCGGGCAGCCCGGCATCGCACCCCTGGGCTATCGCCATTCTAATGTGGCGATAGCCCATTGTAGCCTATGGCTACACTTCGCACTGCCCGAGCAGGGCAATGCGGTCAGAAAGGTCGGCGGGGGTCAGCGCATAACCGTGCATGCGCTGACTCTCCGGCTTCCGGGTTAGGGCTTCGCAGGGAAGGGCTCCTATCGGAGCCCTGTCCCTGCGCCCCCAGAATGATAAATTCCTGCGGTATCAGATGATACCGCAATGCAATGCCCGGCATTGTCATCACGCCGGGATCGCTATAGAATGATAAATGCGCCCCTAATGGTGGAAGCAGGAGGGGGCGTGGCCTGGGAGGGGGCGTGGCCTGGACGCCGATGGAGTAGGCAGCAGATATCCTGAGCTCCAACAATAGATCCTGTATAATATCCTTTTTCGCTGCCGCCGGGGACCCTGACCCTCACACAGGGAGCAAGATACAGTGCCTTGTGCCCAGCAGTACCGCCAGTGACCTTCAAGGCTTATCCGGCCGCTGGACGGGGGACGACGCTGCCCGCGGCCTGCACAACAGCAGAGAGTCAGACGCCGTTGGTCCTTTTCCATTCACCGCCGGGATACTGTGACGGCGCTGCCTGCCCGGGTGATACGGCGGGTGAGAGGTGCTGACGCCGGCTGCTCCCTGTTATTGGAGCGGAGAGAGCAGGGAGTGCTCCCGTCTTGGGGGTGCTGCTGCGGGCCGCGCAGGGAGGGCGGGCGCCATCTTGCCCGCGTGGAGATCGGGCTGGGGCGCCTTAATACATCTGTAGTGTCTCTCCTGTGCCTGGCTGTTACTAATCCTGGACACTACTGGTGGTCAACGCTATGGACCATATGTGAGTGCATTAACTCCTGATATTATAGTGGGGGTCAGCTGTGGATACGGTCGGTTCACACTCCATTGACTGCCTGCCTGGGGTGCCCGGGATCATTATACTGGTGCCTTTAAGACCCATATCTATATACTGTTTCCCTTGAAAAATCCTGATATCGCTGAAGGAGGAGAGGGGCGGCTTTCTGCTGATATCTGCCTATAACCCTGGAACGTGCTTGCCTCCATATATCACTGCAGAGATAACTTGTGACTGTGGGACTGCTTTTACATCCCTGTCCCCTCCTGGTATTAGGCTTGAGATGGAAGCCTCATTGAAGCATATCCTGCAGGTCATTACCTCCGCTACAGACAGGCTTCTTAATAAACTTACTGGCTTACAGTGGGATAATATTGGTCCCCCCTGTGACAACGATACACCTGTTGCACCTGCTGATGTATGTGTAAACGATGTGTACACATGTAATGTCCCTACAACCTATGAGGTCTATGCACCATTATATTGTCAGGACAACTACTTGCATAACCATGTAAATATGTCTAGAATCCTGTCTTGCCATCTTATACATCCTGCGGCATGCTCAAAATTGCTTTACGTATATGGAACACATGCCAAACATACTTGGAACAGTTAGAATAGTTAGGTAGCATAAGATAGCATAGTTAGATGGGGGGGTATAGTTCAGGGATCCAAGTACACCTTAGTTGGGGTTGGGTAGTACAGGGTGGGGGGTTATAAGGGAGGTTTGGTTTTTGGGGGGGGAGGTTTATTTTGATTTACTTTATTAGTATTGGGCTGAACTATTTGGCTGTCATAGTCATTATTGGCATATTAATATAATGTTACAAACCACGTAAGTGAATGGCGATTATGCTCCTTGTATGTGAACATTTCTTTATTTTCTCTGGGATGCTCTTACCAACTTTACCCGAGTAGGCGCCCTCGGGTATCCACACACCCTGTACTATGCCAGAGAAATGCGAATGTTTAGAATACACTGTCTTAGCTTTCATTTGATAATTGCCATCACGATGTAAACGTTGACTATGCCTTACTTTGCCAATTTGTTTGTTATGTCACTACCTATGACATATATATGCATGTGGGGGGGGGGGGGGGGGGAGGGGCGTATTGTTTGCTATGTAAAAAAGTGAATAAAAATTATTGAATTTAAAAAAAAAATGGTGGAAGCAGGAATAAAGAAGCAGGTGGGAGAATTGGCTCATGGAGGTCAGGGAGACTGGTGCTGGCTTACAGAAATTAGTGGGGTGACTTGGGGAACAGGTATCACATGAGAGTGGTGATTAGGGGGGAGGGGTTCCCTGTAATCTGAGGGTGCCATATAAATAATATGTAACATAAGTACAGGTAGGTGTCTTTATTTATGGAGGTCACTTGCACCAAGGGTTGAAGAAAGCAGGGACAGGAGTAATCGGGGGGTGGGTGTGATGTGTACTCTGCAATGTGGGAGCCTCCACACTGCTGCTGTGCTGTACAGTTACCTCAGTGTTTCCTACCTGACCCTCTCCATGAGGGAGAACATGCTCTGTTCCTGGACTTCCCTGGTAATGTATGATTGCCATCACCTGTGGGGAGCTATAAGAACGGTGTTTCACCACATGTGCTGGTAATCATATATTACCAGGGAAGACCAGGAACAGAGTATTTTCTTCCTCATGGAGAGGGCCAGGTAGGCAACCCTGAGGTAACTGTAGTGCCCAATAGAAACTGACACAAACACAGGGATAACATACAAACTTGTCACCGATAGTCCAAGGACTTAAACTCATGACCTTACTGCTAATACTAAGCACTATTGCTGCCCATACGTGCATTTTGGACTAGATCTCAAAAGCATACCCCCAACATGACCCTCTCCAGGAGGGACACAATGCTCTGTTTCTGGACTTCCCTCTAAATACATGATTACCATCACCTGCGTGGTCACCATCACCAATATGGTCGTATTGTCAACCGCACTTAGGTCGACAGGTGTCTAGGTCGACATGGTTATTTTTACTGGTTTTTTTTGAGCCGACATGTGCCGACAGGCCGTATTTCATGCCCTACCATCCACTAGGGCGTGGTTGGAGAATAAAATAGTGTACCCGAAGCATCACTAGCATAGCGAGCGGCTGCGGTTGACTTCCAACTGTGTCCATGTCGACTGTCGACATTTGGGTCAAAAAACAGAAAGAAAAAAAAACATGTTGACCTAGACACCTGTTGACCTAAGTGCTGTCGACAATGCGATCCACACCCACCTGGTGATGGCATTCAAACATTCCGAGGGAAGCCCAGGGGCAGAGCATTGTGCCCCTCCTGGCATGGAACATGTTGGGAGCTATGATCAAAGTACCTGCTGCACATGCTATTTGCAATATGATGTACATGGGAGCCACATGGTAAGATAAAATAGCACCGTGTGTGGGCACCTTATGTCACCGTGCTGCCCCGTATCTCTGAATATACACATACAGCATTACTGCCTCTCAGCACTGAGGCCATGGTTATACAAACTCCTCACCATGCAGGCAGGGGGGTGCTGCGCTCACCTTCTGAAGTGCTCACACAGCCGGTGTGATCTGGGAGCACTTCTTAGTATGACCTATGATGTAACCCTAGGTAGGATCTAAACTTATGGTGAAGACAATATGATGTGGGTGATATAAGAGGTTTTATTAATTAAACAGATAGATAATAAAATGACAAGTGGGGATGGGGTAGGTGGCCGTGTAGCTTCCACTCCGTGAAGCGTGGCAAGCGGACGCGTAATACGTCTGAAGTTATGTGCGTCCCCTCGCAGGGCTCGCTGCGCTTCGGGCTCGGTGGCTCGATGCGCTCGCCACACTATATAAAATCAACTCCAAGCCGACGTGGATAGTGGGGGTATGAAAAGGTTGGAGGACGTGCTTCGCCACCCCTATGCGGGCTCGCTGTGCTAACCACGCTTCGGGTTCACGTTGATCGTGGCGTTAACAGGGGGGGGGGGGGGCAATACAATGTAAAACGGGGTCTGGGGGGCATTTAACATCGGGGCCAATGTAAAATCGGGTCTTAGAGACCATTTAACATTGGTTCCAATGTAAAAAATCGGCTCGGTCGGGTCAATCGCATTGCATGCAATTTGGTTGCATGCGATGCGATTGACCTGATTTTTGCATTGCATACAATTAAAATCGGTGGCGCCGTGCTAGGAAACAAGTACCAAAAATTATCTTGTTAAGTTAATTGGCTCCCAATAACAAATGATTCCTGGTCAGAAACGCTGGGCATTCCCATGGGCACGACCCCTCACCACTGAACCCCGCCCGCACTGCTAGGTGCGAACAGGACAGCCAACTGGCAGTTTGCCTTGCCCGCTCGCACCAAGAATCTGCACATGCGCAGATGCTCAACATTGCTCCGCGCACAGACCAGAATAAGGGCCACTATGTAGACAAAGTGATTGGACATTGACAGTAAATAGATGAATGTATTTTGCAGGTCCTCCAGGTGCAGCGACCACTGCAGACTCCCTTCTATGCACACGGCCTACAAGTTCCTGGACAACAGCCGGTGGTAGGTTTTGCCGTTTTGTCTTGTAGTACAGCGACTAAGGCCGGGATGTATCAATATTCGTGGGTGTTACCTGTTTTTTTTTGTGCCTGTATCACATCCGTTTTGCGGGACTTTCCTCTTTATGTATTCTTTTTTTCTGGACAGCGTATACTGTGCCCTCCTCCGATATTTTTACGTATTTTTTTTTTGTGTCTGTTCTCCCTCGACACCCGACAGCAGTCGTGCACTGCTTCCTCCCTCCAGCCTTCAGGAGATTGCTCAGACCCCTGTCTGACACCCGGCGCCGGTCCCACACTCCCTACCTCTCGCAGCATGCCGCCTCACTACCCGCTCAGGCTCCCGGCAGCAGAGGTCTTGCATCCTGACCTCCTGCCCCTGGTCAGACACCCACACGTCGAAGTAGCTGTCCCTTGGCTCAGGCACCCGGGGGATATGTTTCCCCCCACACACACCCAACTTACACCCAGATTCCGCCTCCTCTCCAGACCAACACCGCCAGTCAAACTTGGCGAAACAACAAAGGGCATCACAACTTTTTATACATTTCACAGGACGTCAGGTTACATTCAGACCAATGTAAGTATACTTCGCTGCTGAACCACTGCGAGACTTTAAAAATGCCGACATTAAAAACATAAAACATTATTGATACATCAGGAAGAAGGACAAAAGCCTCGAAAACGGGATGTCAGCGCAGCGGTAAGCGTTGATTCATCCCGGCCTAACTGTAACATTGAAGAAGGTCGAGTCGGCCTAGAACGCACCTGTCTTTTTAATTCAAACTCATGGGTCGATCTTAATAGGTCTGAAGGGTGCAAGGCAACGGCACCCGATTCAGCCCGATCTCACACCCTTCACTGGGCCGAATTCGCTTACAATTGCTCATACCCCTATGGAGGTGCGAGCGCTTTTAAGCAAATTCAGCCGCTGTACAGTGCACTTGGTGCCGTTATTATTCGCACTCGCGAATCATCCGCACCAAATAGGATTGACCACTAAATGGGGTTAAAATTTGGATTCTGAGCTGGCCAGTTCTTTGCAGGTTATCGTATTTTCTGTATATGAGTCCAGCGTCACCATGGAAACATGAAAGGTGACATTGTCATAGAACTGCCACAATGTAGGGAGCACAGAGTTATAGCGAACATCTCTATACTACTTAGAGGTAATGTGACCAGGGACATTTTTGGGTCAGAAAGCCCCGGAATGCCATTCCTGAAACTCCTTTTTTTTTTTCTCCAAAATTACATCATCAGGAACGGCGTTCTGGAACCTCTGCGACCTGCCCTGCTGTCTGTCTCCTCCTGCACCAGGTGAAGTGACATGGCTGCCGCTTCCCTTTTGAGGGGATGGGAGGAGAGCGCATTGCATGTCTCTGCTTCCCCTCACTGTGTCCTTGTGACTGGGCCGTCAGCCAATCAAAGCTTGCGGGCTGGCTCCTGATTGGCTCATGGGCAGGCAGCCACTCAGAGCTCACGGGCCAGCAGCCAAGCAGGAGCTGGCCCAAAAACTTTGATTGGCCGACAGCCCAGTCACAGGGACACAGTGAGGGGAAGGACAGATGCGCTCCCCTCAGAAGGGCAGTGGCGGAGGAAACAGACAGCAGGGGGTTACCGGACTCTCCACTCCCCGACAGCAGCAGCAACAGCATTGAGTTGCAGTGCTGCTGGGAAATTCTTACACCGTACCGCTGACTGTTTTTTTTAGACTTGCACTACTGGCTGTGGGGCATTGTTATGGCACTGCTAAGGGAATTATGTGTTAAAAAAAAAGTTAATACCCTGTCCATTTGGTAGCTCCACCCACAGCACCGCCCACTTCTGCACCGCCCACAGTTCCTGAAACTATTTTCCTACAAAAATAGCACTAAATGTGACCATGCAGTAGAACTAGTGGACCTATGCCCTACATCGTAACCCCACCACCTCCATTCTATACTGTAGGAACTGTACACTCTTCTGGTAATCGTTAAACACCTCCTCCTGATCTGCAAAGTGATTTGTCACTCCATAACACTCGCTGCCATTGGTCCACTCTCCAGTGTTTGCGTTCTTTACACCGGCTGCATTCTTCTTTGTGAATGGAGGTTTATAAACAGCTGCTCACCCATATTATCCAAGTACATGGCCTCCCTACAAAGTGTTCTTGTCTAAACCAACACATTAGTGGCCATTTGGAACTTGTATGCATGTGGTAACCCCTGGTCCATGGGTTGCAGTTGCGGTTGGCTGAGGTCTTCCAGGGCGAAGTGCATTCCGGCAATGACCGCTCCTCTTACACGTATTAATCACAAAAGTCCCAGTGGATTAAGGGACCTTCATAACATCCACAATACTTCTCACACACATGCCTCCGATCAGCCATCCTACATTGATCCCCTTTCAAACTCATTTAGCTCATTCCGGAAATCCATTCCGTTAGCCGATGATCTAATCGGAGCCCCGCTACTTGTTTTATAACTTTACGAAAATGTGAAGATAGCTTTCATTTCCCAATATTCTAAATATAGTAGGTCCATAAAATCCACATGTTTAATAGACCAAACCATTTTTAGTTATTAAAAATTATTATTGAAGAATCGTAACAAATTATTTTACTGTTTTTTTGATTTAAGTAGCTTTTGCCTAATCCCCGTTCAGTAGATTCTTCTATATGTTGTCCCTTTATGGGTTAGCTTTGCCTGTAGGTATTACCTGATATGGAAGTTTTACCCCACCCAGGTGGAGATATATTTAGCCTTGGAGAGAGGTAATGTGGAAATGTTGTCCAAATCCACCAATCCGCATCTGTCAATTCTAGCACAGTCTATGAAATGCCTGAAGCCGATTGGTTATTTTGGGAAACTTCTCCACTTTATCTCTCTACAATGCTTGGTACATCTCCCTTCCTCTGTTGAGGATATGGGGAGAATTCAATCTTGCACTTTATGGTGGCAGGATCTTGCTCAAAGGTGTTCACTACCCCATAGGGTAGAGAGCACTTTTGGATGAACATTAGGGCTAAATGGGATGGCAATTGGCTTTCCCCTATGAGACCTCTAATTTCTGAGTGTCTGAGACTCACTTTCATTTCTCTCTTCTGCTACCAGCGATGGCGTCTGCTGATCTGAGACGGGAGCTGGACTGTTCCATCTGCCTGAACATTTATACAGATCCTGTCACCCTGAGATGTGGACACAACTTCTGCCGGGCCTGTATTGATCGTGTGCTGGATACACAGGAAGGGACTACAGTTTTTACCTGTCCAGAATGCAGAGCAGAGTATCTGGATCGTCCTGCACTAGAGATAAACAGAAAGCTCTGCAATATAGCAGAACGTGTACGCTCTATTCCAGAAGAGGGAACTGGGATGTTCTGCACTTATTGTGTCCACTCTCAAGTACCTGTTCTTAAAGTCTGTCTGAAGTGTGAAGCTTCTCTCTGTGATATACATTGGAGGACACACAACAAGTCAGCAGAACATGTCTTGGTTGATCCCACCACTTCCTTGGAGAAGAGAACATGTTCCCTCCATAAAGAGATCTTGAAGTATTTCTGCACTGAGGACAATGTCTGTATCTGTGTGTCCTGCAGTTTGGCCGGAGAGCATCGGGGGCACGTGGTGGAGATGCTGGGTGAGGCCTCTGAGAAGAAGAAGGAGAAACTGAGAAATGTTCTGCAGAAACTGACCAGAAATAGAGACGAGACTGAGAAAAGTATCCAGAGTCTGCAGAAACGCAAGTGTGAAGCTCAGAAAAATGCAGCTGGTTCAACAGAGACAATCACTGCCCTGTTTAGAAACATCAGGAGACAGCTGAAGGTCCTAGAGAAGAGAGTGCTGAATGAGATCTCTAGGCAGGAAGAGAGTGTTTCACTCTCAGTCTCCGATCTGATTCAGCAGCTGGAAATGAAGAAGGATGAGATTGCCAGGAAGAGGTGTCAGATTGAGGAGCTGTGTAACATGTCTGACCCAATGACTGTCTTACAGGAACCAGACACAGGTGACTTGTATGATACAGAGGAGCCATGTTCCATGACTGATCCAATGACTATTGACCAAAAACAGGATAGTGAAGAGACCGAGGAGGAGATGGCGGTGGAGGGAGACACAGAGGAGAACAGCGAGAAGGAGGGCATTGAGAAAGGGAGTACAGGAGAGATTGAGCATGACCATCAAGTGGGAGATCTGGATGTGAGTCTCCTCTCAGTGAAATTACAAACATTATCTGATCTAATAACAGGAATAAATGTATGTTTCTATGTGCAGGCACCAGCAGACATATCACTGGATGTAAACACAGCTGGAAAAAATATAATTATATCAGGTGACATGAAAACTGCAGCCAGGTCTTCAATAAAACAGAAAAAGCCAGAGACACCAGAGAGATTCCAGGATGAGCCTCAGGTGTTGGGCACCAGGGGATTCTCCTCAGGGCGACATTACTGGGATGTGGATGTCAGTAAGTCAGAGAGCTGGTGTGTGGGGATGTGTTATCCCAGTATAGACAGGAGAGGGGATCAGGCAATAATTGGACGTAATAACAAGTCTTGGTGCTTGGATAGAGAGACTGATGAGTATTCAGTGATACATGATGGGAAGGAGATCCCGTTACCTGGCAGTATTCCCTATGCTAGAGTGAGGGTGTATGTGGATTATGAGGCAGGACAGCTGTCCTTTTATTCTGTGAGTGACATGATCAGACACTTACACACCTACACTGCCACCTTCACTGAGCCCCTTCATGCTGTATTAGGTGTATGGGAAAGGGATTCTGTACAGAAATATGAGAGGAGACTGGAGCTGGTGGGAGGGACATCTGATTGGTCGCATTACATAGTATGATGCAGTGGATACAGATGTTTTTTTTTTTAATTTCAACTTTATTGTATTTTTTACTTTTAACATACATCATAAAATAGATAGGATGCAGGAGTATGTACCTTTTAAAAAATTAGTCTGTGATCAGCAGTAAGATACATTTTATTCAGTACCATATAATAAGTCTTAACAAACCTCCCTTTCATTATCGCAAGCTGCGCTACACCATTATCCGTCCTCTGTATTTATTTTAACTTCTCTATACTACACGCCGTTGTGCTTTGCTTTTATTTACATATATTAGTGTTTTAGTGTCTTGTATTGTGTCTATTTCTTTCTCTCCTGTGTTGCAGTTATTGAATAATAAACAAGTTTAAATTATAATATGTATGTGCTTCTTTAAATATTTGCCTTCTTATATCTTCCTCGTGTATTAATTTAGCAGTGAGTTATTTAGTGTGCCTTTATTTCCCTCCTTTTGGTCGGCAACCGTGGAGCGCACCATGCGATTCACACTTTTTTAGATCGGCATTCCTCTACCCTCCATTATCATCCATTACGGCAGTTCCTATCGAATTCCAGCTTCGAGGGAGTTCCAAACTAAGAACAATTATCTATAAGGCTCCTCCTCAAAAGGTGAGAAAAACCCTAAAGTTGTGGAGGATTGCGCTATAAAAAAAATTACTTCAATCTCCTGCGACCCTTTATGTTGCCCTCCTTTCACCCTATTTATGTGGTGGGTTATACATAATAAATGGATCCCTCTTACACCTTCCAGTTGCTCCATATCTTATGATATGTTGCTACGGACCCTCTTGCCAGGTAAGTGAATTTTTCGTGGGGCATGGTCGCGTCCATCAGGGCTTTCCAGACCTCTATCTCGGGGCTTTCTTTAGCGAGCCATTTCCTGGCTATACATATCTTTGCCAGAGTCAAAGCAATTATGGTAAACTGTCTAAGATATCTGTCCATGAATCCTCTCTCGATTATTGCCAGCAGACAAGCTACTGGTGTACAACTTTCCTTAGGGATCCCCCTATCCTCCAATTCTTTAATTACTAATTCCCAGAATTCTGCTATTTTAGGGCATTCCCATATTAAATGCATGAATGTTCCTGGGCTAGTTGTACATTTTGGACATTTCGCATCTTCCCTACCTCCTATCCTATATAGCAGTTCGGCTGTCATATATGTTCTGTGAACTATGTACAGCTGAGACTGTTGCCTGCTGATTTGATTAGTTGCTAGACATACATTTTCCAGGGCCTCCTGCCATTGTTCAGCCGAGATGGGTCCAATGTCCATCTCCCATGCAGTCTTTAATTCTAATAGGTTATCCTTTTGGATTTCCTGGCTCAAGGACTTGTATAGATAGGATACTTCATGTTTATTTGAACATTTCGTTAACAATTTTTTGGTTAATGATAATTCTATCCTGGGCCCGTCCTGAACGAATTGAGCATTGCAGGCATGTCTCAGCTGTATATAGCTAAACAAATATTTATTTGGGAGGGATAACTCAAGTTTTAATGACTGAAAGGATCTGAATTCCAGGTTGAGGTACAATTGGCCAACAGATTTTATTCCCTTCTCATTCCAGGTCTTCCTAAGCTGTAACTTATTCAGTTCTGTAAGGGCTCTTGCCTTGTTAATAGGTGTATCGGGGTCTATTCCCTGAGTTCCCAGTATGCCTAGATACTTAAATTCCTGGACCCTTCTCAAAGGTGCCACAGCCGTGCTCGACAGTGGACGCTGGCTCTGTAAAGGCAAGATACATGACTTTCCCAATTTATTCTGAGGCCCGAATATCCCCCGAATCTCTCTACCATCCCTACCACCACCGGTATTGCCTCCACCTGGTTTTGTACAAAAAGGAGGATGTCATCGGCATATAAGGCGACCCGGTCCTCCTTCTCGCCAATTGTAAGCCCTCGAATGTCTGGGCTTTCTCTCATCAGGCATGCCAGGGGCTCTACGGCAATGGCAAAGAGACCAGGGGACAGCGGGCATCCCTGCCGTGTGCCTCTGCCTATTTTTAATTGGGGGGAAATGTAGTTATTTACGGAGACTCTGGCACCTGGGGATTGATATAATAATTTTATCCAATTAATAAAGACTGGGCCGACCCCTATCCATTCCAGGGTTTCACACAGGTAGCTCCACTCTATTGTATCAAAAGCTTTGGCCGCATCGAGTGAGATTACGGCCGCATCCTGCATCTCATCTCGATGGGCCTGTAGATGTAAAAACATCCGCCTTAAATTAGTGGTTGTGGATCTACCCGGCATGAACCCCGCTTGATCGCTGTGTATAACCTCGCCCAGTACTTGATTCAATCTTTTTGATAGCACCTTCGACAGAATTTTGACATCATTAGTGAGTAGGGAGATAGGTCTGTAAGATTCGACCTCCCCAGGGTCTTTTTCCTTCTTCAAAATTACCATTATCAGTGCCTCTGACATGGATGCTGGCAATTTCTTGTGAGTATAGATATCATTAAATAAAGTCAAAAACCTTGGAGAGAAAAAATTGCTATATTTTTTATATATTTCCTGAGGTATCCCATCCATCCCGGGGGCTTTGCCTGCCGGGATGGATGCGATTGCCTCTTGTATCTCTCCCAAGTTAATCGGGGCTTCCAGTAATTCCCTTGAGTTTAATGACAGAGTTGGTCGTTTTATACTGGCCAAATAATTCCGTATTTCTATTAATGTATGTTTTTGACGGGACTGGTATAATTGATAATAGAACTGTCGAAATTCTTCGACTACCTCTGGGGTCTGGTGTACACAATTCCCCTCCCTTGTCTTGATTTCTGTTACTACATTAGTAGTTCTATCATGTCTTGCAATGCCCGCCAGAAAACTTCCTGGCCTTATCGCCCTCAAAGTACCTCACATGTCCAGCATATAGCTCTCTGTACTTTTCTTTCTTTGTCAGGCATTGCAACCATGCTTCCTGGGCCTCCCTCCATTTCTGCCTATTTTCCTCATTGGAGTTCTGGAGATATTCTATTTCCAGATCTTGACTTTTTACCTATAGTTCTCTCTCCTTGGCTCTAAATGAGGCCTTAAGTCCGGCTATTTCCCTTATTAGGGTGCCCCTGACGTTTGCTTTGAAGGTGTCCCAGATTACTTCTGTCGGGGCCGATCCTATATTTTTTTCAAAAAACTCCACCCAATCTCTAATCCCCCCCAAACTGAGTCTGGGTCAGCCAGAAGGTGTTTAATTTCCAGAATGAGTAACCCCTTTTGTCTCCTATATCTATTTTAAGCAGAATCGGGGAGTGGTCTGATATTCCCCTCGTCAAATATTCAACTTCTTGTATATTGGGGATCAACTCTTCTGAAACAAGGGCTAGATCAATCCTCGAGAAGGTGCTATAGGAGCTGGAGAAACAGGAGAATTGTTGTCTATCTGGGAATTTTTCCCTCCAGACATCTCTCAGCCCCATCTCCTTGATCATGTCAGTAAACCCTGTTTTACGTGCTGAACTGATTATGCCTCCCCCACTTTTCCTGTCAATCATCGGATCCAGGATATTATTAAAATCATTATGACAGGGATCCCAGGGTGGAGTGCAGAGAATTCTGCAGCTGCCTTCAAGACGTCATAGCAGAACGGCGGTGGCACATATACTACCATTATTACTAGGGTCGAGGATCCTAACCGGCATTTAAGGAAAACATATCTCCCCCGCTGATCAGATACAATATTTTCAGCCGTGAAGGGAACTCCTTTTCGAACCAGTATAGAGACCCCTCTGAAGTATTTTATTTATAACTATGGGGCACATTTATTGAACTATATTTGCAGCTAAATCCCCAAAAACACACGTTTTAGGGAATTAGCTGCAAATATTCAGTATCCCACTAATGTATCAAAGGGGGATCCTTCCTGCATCGCCGCCGCCGGCCGCCTCCCCAATAGGTCTGTACATCGGGCAGCCTGGCTTTGCATCCCTGGGCTATCACCATTCAGACATGGCAATAGCCCATTGTAGCCTATGGGCTACACACATAGAAACATAGAATTTGACGGCAGATAAGAACCATTTGGCCCATCTAGTCTGCCCCTTTTTTTACCCTTCAGGTAAACTCAACCCTTTTTAATCCTTATTTCTTTGTAATGATATTCATATGCCTATCCCAAGCATGTTTAAATTGTTCTACTGTCTTAGCCTCTACCACCTCTGATGGGAGGCTATTCCACTTATCCACTACCCTTTCTGTGAAGTAATTCTTTCTAACATTTCCCCTGAACCTACCTCCCTCCAGTTTCAGTGTATGTCCTCGTGTTTTATTACTTGTTTTTCTTTGAAGAAAATTTCCCACCTGTACTATGTTAAAACCCTACACCACACTACTCAGTGCGGATGGCGGGGGGTCAGCGCTGACCGTGCATGCGCACGCCTCAAGACTTTGCAGGGACGGACTCTTTTCGGTGCCCTGTCCCTGCGCCCTCAGGTATGATACATACCTCCGATGGGATCACATTTTACAATGCGATCCTGGGCAGTAACATTCTACCCAGATTGCATTGTAAATTAGATTCATTATAAATGGGCCCCTATATCATCAAGGTCTTACCAAGATTAGTGGGGAAGGGCCCAGGATCAAGGGAGGTGCCTACTGCCCCTGGGGGTCCTTAAATGTATCAGTCTACACAGGTGATAAAAAAGAGAAAAGGCAAATGTGTAACATAGTTGTCTTCCCTCCTGCATTCTGCAGGAGACTCCCTGAAATAGCAGCAATCTCCCTCTCTCCCTTATTAGCCTAGCAATCTCCCTCATGTCACCTAGCCCACTTTACACCGTTACATTTTTTGGGGGAAAAAGGAATGAGAGACAGATACATTTACATTGAATCATCAGCACCATTTTCCAGCACTATAGCAAGTATAGTAGCTCTTACTAAATGCTTTGGGGCTCACCTACATTTGTATATAAGTCATTTTAAAAGATTCCTCCCAGATGTAGCAGAACACACCCACGCTTCTAGGTGCCACGTTCACAATCTCACCATTTCTGGAACTAGACGTGCTCTTTGGGCGAAGCGTGACATGCCCCCTCAATGGGGCACTGTGCAAAATTATACTACCAACTATAATCTCCCTGAAACTAGTTTTCAAAAGTAGGCAAGTATGGTGTGTAACCATATCTGCATCTACCCCTGTGGTGCATTATGTCTCTGCAGACCCTCTACCGCACTCTCATAAGCAGGTATTCAATGCTGTTTGCGAGTGGTGACAGCGAGCAGGGCTTCCTGCTCGCTGTCAACACTCACCCTGACAGCATTCAACACAGCCTCCGCATCCGCCAATTCCCCCTCGCTCCGTTTTTTTGAGCGAGGGAGAATTGGCGGATGCGGCTCCAGAAGCAGCGAGACCCGCGGCTAAAAACTGCGAGTTTTCTGCAGTAGCCGCGGGTCTCGCTGTTTTGGGGAATTCTCGCCGTCCTGTGATGGCGAGGATTTCCCCAGTACGTTGAATAGAGCGAGCAGCCGGCGCGGGGGTTAAACAGCGAGGATCGCTGTTTTTCAGCAATCCTCGCTGTTTAACCCTCCTCGCCGGCCGCTCTCTGAGGCATTGAATACCCCTCATAATGTAACCACAATTGTTTTTTGACATTGTCATTACCATAGAGTTCGGGGTTTCCAGCTCAGCCATAGAAAACCAGATAAGTTCGTAGGTGAGGATTTTAACACTGCGCTCAGCCTGTATGTTTTCCTAACCTAGTCACAGGAGCTGCTTATCCCTTAAGGGTATCCCAGTCCCTTTTTTTAGGCTTAATACAAAAATGTTTGGAGTGGGAAAGCGCTATCCTGCTTGTGTTGATAATGTGAGTAGTGTTGGTATGTAAAGAAATTAGAGGATAGCCGAGTGAATGAGTAAAATATATAGGTTTATTAAATCAAAATAAAAAGTGTTTGGATGAACACCAGACTCTGGTGTCGTGGAAGGAATGGGGAATGGCGCCTAATTACCCTAGGGGTAAAATGGGTACCTTGTGCGGTGGTAAGTGGTGTTTTAATTACACCTATAGGGGGTCCCCAAAGTAGGGGATCTTCCTTGACAAGTGTCTCCAGGGGAGATGTCCCGTGGGTCCTGAGCCCAGGACTTACGGTCTCTTCTGGTGATTTCTGTAGGAAGAGAGAGTCAAAAAACTTCATCCAGACTCTCTCTTCCTACACAAATCACCAGGAGAGAACGTTTTTGTATAGAAAACCAGACACTGATCTCTATGGTGAATGGATCAGTCACATAAATCAGCATTTGTTTAAAATAGGTTTTAAGCTGTCAAATAAATGACATTCATTGTAATATAAAGATAAATGTAACTTCAGTCATATGACAGGGATGACACCATTAACCTTATTTAGCGTACGTGATGTCACAGAGCATGTACAGGTAACATTAGTGATGTCACAGGGATGATTCACGGAACAGTAGTGATTTCCTCAGGATAGTGTAAAAGTAGTGATGTCATGGTGATGGTAGTGGTAACCTGTGTCACGGGACTGGTACTGTTAATATTGGGACACTGACAATAAATGGGTGCTGGATGACGCTCGGACAGTCATTTATCTGACAGCGCAATCCCTACTGTTCAATGCCCGACAGTTGGGATCCTGACTGATGGGCTATTCTCCCTCGTGGGGGTCCACGACCCACATAGGGGGGAGAATAAAACCTGTGGCAAGCGCAGCAATGTAAGCCTGCAAGGGACTTTGTAGCGGTCGCCCTCCTGTTGGACTACCGGCAGTTGGGATTCCGATGTTCGGTTAATGACCTTCGGAATCATACCACACCCCAATAAATCTTTCCCTTAGCAGCAGCTCACCAAACACCCGCTTCAGCATTACTGCAGGGAACACATGTCCCCCTCAGCAGCTGCCGTGAAACCCTTGAGCATGCACAGGCCGATGTAAACAGCAGTACCCCCTCCATACCCCCCAACTCGCTACAGATAATAACAGTGATGTCACATGGAAGGTACAGGTAACAATACTCTTATACCGCTTTCACACTGCCTAAACGTTTTAAAAACCGGTATTTTGAAACAGTATTTAAAACGGGTCTGAGCCTTCACATTGCAGTAGATTACCATTTTAAATACCGTTTAAATAGCATTCACATCAGTCAACCCGTTTAATCCCCTGAACACGTTTCAAGGCAGAATGCAGGGGCCACAGGTCTGTAAACTGCTGTAACTGGATTCACTGTCACGGCTGAACAAAGCAGGAGCTAGGACCCAGGGAGAGTCAGCTCTTCCCAGTGATCAGGAACACATGAGATGATTGGATAAATCAGATACAACCACTGCACACTGACTGGTGCTGCCAGATAGAGCACTGCAGAGTACTGAGCAGCTGTCCAGGTAAGAGCATACTGGTGTAATGTCAGACTAATGGTGGAAGCAGGAATAGAGAAGCAGGTGGGAGAATTGGCTCATGGAGGTCAGGGAGACTGGTGCTGGCTTACAGAAATAAGTGGGGTGACTTGGGGAACAGGTATCACATGAGAGTGGTGATTAGGGGGGAGGGGTTCCCTGTAATCTGAGGGTGCCATATAAATAATATGCAACATAAGTACAGGTAGGTGTCTTTATTTATGGAGGTCACTTGCACCAAGGGTTAAATAAAATTAAGACCGGAATTATCAGAGGGATGGAGGTTTCAAAGCATATTTTGTACCTCAGCCTCCATATGCCATACTTGCCTACCTGACCCTCTCCATGCGGGAGAAAATGCTCTGTTCCTGGGCTTCCCTGGTAATGTATGATTGCCAGCACCTGTGGTGAAACACCTTTACCTAGCTCCCCACAGGTGATGGCAATCATACATTACCAGGGAAGTCCAGGAACAGAGCATTTTCTCCTGCATGGAGAGGGTCAGGTAGGCAAGTATGGCATATGCGCACACAGGGGAGTTTCTGATTACCTGGAAACTCTCCCCCCCCCCCCTGCCCGCCGATCAGTGCAGAGGACAGAGTTTTATTTATTTTAAACTGAGCCTCAGCAGTTGGCAGCTGCCGCTGCTCTGTCTGAAGGTAGGGGCAGAGGCAGCGTGCAGCAGCTCCTCCCGGGCATGTCTACGTGTAGGGTGACCAACTCATCCCTTTAAACCGGGACACATATTAATTATACAGGTTCTGTGTCTGGTTTTAAACTGCCACAGAACCTGTGTCATTAATATGTGTCCCGGGTTAAAGGGATGAGTTGGTCACCCTATCTACGTGTAGCTGTGGGCCGGGGTGATACAGGGACTGTCTCCTGCAGCAACCGGCAGGTAGGTGTGTTATGGGCTGTGGGCTATAATAATTATAAAGGGTGTGTGGGGGGGTGTTATGCAGAGGTGTGTGTGTATATATATATATATATATATATATATATATAAATATTCTTGGTTGTATGCCGGCACTCTAAATTCGCAGCTGCTCCGGTGCCCAGTCCATAGTATAGTGTAGTATTCCAAATAAGTAGGCACTTGGAGACTGTATATTCAAACAAACATTCTGTATTGAGGGTTTAGTACTTTCGAGAGCGAACTCTCATCCTCAGAACCACCTACAGCTTTGTGGAAATATTTAAATGTGCTTAAAAAATGTGAAAAACTGTGAAAAATGAACATTTTTAACCCCGCGGCACAGGGGGGGGGCGGGGGCGAAATGCCGCCCTCCAGTGGCCGGCGCCCTAGGCAAATGCCTAGATTTGCCTAGTGGTGGCGCCGGCCCTGTGGGTCAGACCTGGTATCTTGGTCCCGGGTCCGACCCAGAACAGACCCGTGTCTGATGCTTTTACACGCTCCCCCATTAGAAAATGAGTGACCCAACATTAACCTTTTTTTTAACCCGGGTCGAATTGCCGGGTTGATCGACCCGGGTTATAAGCTTTGCCACGTCATAACCCCAGTAATTAACCAGGTCCGAGGTGCGATGTGAAAGGGGTATAAGTAAAGCAAAAACATAATGTAACTGTCTGGAAGAAACCATGCTGCCCTGCAGGGGGAGCAAGTACATTTATATGTGTTCTGTGCAGGGTAAATACTGTCTGGTTTTGCATGCAGCACACAAATGTTAGACAGCTTTGTCTCTCAGCACAACACACCTTCCCCACCTGCAGTGACGCATGGGTTTGCCTGGTTGCTAACAAACATGAATCAGGCCCATAAGCCCCGTAAACACTAAGTAATATTATAAATCATAGTCACTCATGTTGGTCCTTCTGAACGATATAGTTTATAATATAGTCTAGTGTGTATGCTCAATATGGTTAGCGGCCTGCACATAGACAATGATACCACCACCACCCCGTGATGCAGGCACATGGCAGCAAGGACGGTGAAGTCCCATTCCAATGCAGCCTATATACTCCAGTCCGGTCTCACTTTCAGTCTGTTACCAGGGGATACGGAAGATAGGTCGAAAGTCAATATGTCGACAGTAATTTGACTGTCGACCTAGATACAGTTGACCCTTTGAGCCAGGGGCATAACTACATCTATGTGGGCCCCATAGCAAAATCTTGAAAGCCCCCCCCCCCCCCCACTACCATTGTCACTATGCGATTTAGGGGGCTGAAGAAAGAGTGAGCAACAAAGAGGGCATGGAAAAGAGAGAGAGAGTGCTTCATGGGAATGAGTAAAAATGAGAGAGGAGTGAGAGGGGATGGAGCATGGGAGGAAGAAAACGAGAAGATAAACTGCAAGGGAGAAAGGGAGGAGTGAAAGCAAGCGCACAAGAGAATGTCAGGGAGAATGAAATAAAGAGTGTATCAAGATAAATTAAGAGTGTCAGGGGGATTGAGAAGGCATCAGGGAGAGAGATGGAGAGAGAGTATAGAAAGAGAGACATGGGGATATGTGGGGACAGAGATGGGGAGAATTGGAGGGAGAACGAGGAGAGATATAGGTCAGGGAATAGATGTATGAGGTAAGGGAGCGTGGGAGGGAGGAAAGAGGGAGCACAGGAGAGAAAGATGAGATAGGGTGACAGGTATCTTTTACTTCCTATTTAACCCCCCTACACCACAGGGTACCATGTTCTGGCCCTTGTCCTCCACCTACAGTTAGGGCTGTGCACCTTTAGTATTGGGCTCTTCATCAGTGCCTCATGATGAGACCTGCTTCCTTGCTCACCACTGCCGCCATGCCTCCTACTGCGCAGCTCACCGCCGGATGTTCTGTAGATGAGATACATGGAAGGGAAGTGAGAGAGGTTTGAGAGGGGACAGAGAGAGGGAGCGGTGGGGAAGCATTGGAGGGATTGCAGGGCATAGAGGGAGCGGAGCACAGAAGGGAGAGGGAGGGAGCACAGAGGAGAAAGGGGAGAGCACAGGATGGGGAAAGAGGAGATAGCAGCATGGGAGGGATTAAAAGAGGAGACGGGGAGCAAGCACAGCAAAGAGGAAGGGGGTAGGCGAGCATGAGAGGGAGAAAAGCCACAGGGGTACACTGGGCTGGGAGAGGAGGAGGGAGCACAGGAGATAGAGGGAGGGAGGGAGAGATTAGAGAGAGCCAGGCTGGGACAGTAACTTCAGTGCCGGGTCTCATAAGCAGCGTCTCCCAAAAAGACCTGCTCCCCTGCTCACCACTGCCGGGCTTCCCACTCCACAGTCGCCGCCGGGTGTCCTGTATCACCGCTACCATCAGGCCTCCCGCTCCATTGCCACTGCCAGGTCTCCTGTATCCCCGCAGCCTGCATTGAGGCACCGCCGAGACTCTGAATCCCCGCACACTGGTTCCACGGAACCTCCTGCTCCCCAACATACCGCCTCCTCGCAGTTCCCCTGTGTACAGCAGCAGTCACTGTCGGATGATGGCCTCCTGCTCCACAGCTCACAGGTGGTGGCATCTCCTGCCCCCACCCCCCTACATACAGACGCTGCCGAGTCCCACCCATATCCTGCTCCCCAGCTGTTGCCGGGGCTTGCCCGGCTTAATAATCAGATAATTTGATAAAAAAAAATAAGAAAAAAAACCCATCAAGAGGGTGCAGGGGATGGGCTGCTAAGTCCTCGGGCCCCCCAAGCCGCCGGGCCCCATAGCAGCTGCATCCCCTGCACCCTCTATAGTTACGCCACTGCTTTGAGCCACACCCATTACCAGCATGTCACTGGTTCCACAGTCCTGTGCCCACAACACATGCTGATCCCTGACAGAAGCGGGGTAGGTCTTCTCTAGGTGACCGCATTACCATAGAGATGTTTAATGTCTTCATACAGAAAAACCAGGACTGTCGCACCACAACAGCTACTGAGACAATAATGCAAGACACCAGAAACATTCCGGAACCTTTATTAGTTACATCACTAATGAATAACTGAAGAATACTCATAACTATAGAGTTACATAGAAATATTACGCTGTTTGGTACTAATGACTATGAATGATATACTGTATATTTGCACTGTCAGAAATAGAACAACAATGTTGGACATGACACAGAACTACTGTAACACTGAATACACAACTTGCAGTGCCCACACAATTATACACCAATTCCCTGCACCTGACTCACTGTCTATATATACATATATACTGAACTTCTGTATCATTCTGTGCACTAATGTCCCACCAATCAGATTCCTCTCCCTGACTGACCCAGGCTATCCACACATACATGTACAGAACCCTCTTCCCATACAGCATGAAGGGGCTCAGTGAAGGTGGCAGTGTAGGTGTGTAAGCGTCTGGTCAGGTCACACACAGAATTAAAGGACATAGAATAAAAGGACAGTTGTCCTGCCTCATAATCCCGATAAATCCTCACTATTTCATATTGAAGACTATCAGGTAATGTGATCGTCTTACTGTCATGTATCACTGAATCCCTATTATCACGAGTCCTATTCAAGCACCAAGACTTGTTATTACATCCAATTTGTGACCGCTCCCCTCTCCTGTCCACACTAGGATCACATATCCCCACACGCCAGGTGTCTGTGTTACTGACGTCCACTTCCCAATAAACTCGCCCTGAGGAGAACGCCCTGGTGCTTAACACCTGAGGATAATCCTGGAATCTCTCTGGTGTCTCTGGCTGATTCTGTTCTATTGAAGACGTAAATACAGTTTTCGTGTCTTCTAAGATAAGTATATTATTACCCACTGTGTTTGCATCCAGTGATATGTCTTCTGGTGCCTGCACATAGAAACATACATTTATTCCTTTTATTATATCAGATAATATTTCTAATTTCACTGATATAAAACCCACATACAAATCTCCTACTTTATCGGCATCCTCCTTAAGTCTCTCACCCACCTCTCTATTCAACTTCTCAGGATCTCCCTCCTCCTTCTTAGTGCCCCCCCCCCCCTCTTCCTCCACCATTGGATCAGTCATGGAACATGGCTCCTCTGTATCAGACAAGTCACCTGTATCTGGTTCCTGTAAGACAGTCATTGGATCAGACATGTTACACAGCTCCTCAATCTGACACATCTTCCTGGCAATCTCATCCTTCTTCATTTCCAGCTGCTGAATCAGATCGGAGACTGAGAGTGAAACACTCTCTTCCTGCCTAGAGATTTCATTCAGCACTCTCTTCTCTAGGTCCTCCAGCTGTCTCTTGAGGTCTCCAACGAGAGCAGTGACTGTCTCTGGTAAACCAGCTGCTTTTTTCAGATTTTTTCTCCTGCGTTTCTGCAGACCCTGGATACTTTTCTCAGTCCCCTTTCTCTTGGCGGTCAGTTTCTGCAGAACATTTCTCAGTTTCTCCTTCTTCTTCTCAGAGGCCTCACCCAGCATCTCCACCACGTGCCCCCGATGCTCTCCGGCCAAACTGCAGGACACACAGATACAGACATTGTCCTCAGTGCAGAAATACTTCAAGATCTCTTTATGCAGGGAACATGTTCTCTTCTCCAAGGAAGTGGTGGGATCAACCAAGACATGTTCTGCTGACTTGTTGTGTGTCCTCCAATGTATATCACAGAGAGAAGCTTCACATTTCAGACAGGTTTTAAGAACAGGTACTTGAGAGTGGACACAATGGGGGACATTTACTAATATGGATTCGTAGAAAAAAGGTGTATTCGTAGGGAGAAATACACCTTTTTTTTACGAATTTGTATTTTCGGGATTTTCTATCCCCAAAATACAACAATTCGTAGTCCTAGGGATGGAACATTCGTATTTGTATTTACAAATACGAATGTCTACACCATCGTTAGGATACGACAGAAATCACCATTCGAAAGAATGGTGGTTCCTGATTTACTAAGCAGC
Source organism: Crinia signifera (assembly GCF_055691185.1). Classification (NCBI taxonomy): domain Eukaryota; kingdom Metazoa; phylum Chordata; class Amphibia; order Anura; family Myobatrachidae; genus Crinia; species Crinia signifera. Next base: position 156,705,609 of record NC_139224.1, read on the forward strand.
CGTACAGAAAATACGGCTGCTTTTGTCCACGAAAATACGGCAGAAAAATAGAACACCATTTTCCTGTCGTATTCTCGTTTTAGCCTGCACGGATCAGTCAGATCCGTGCAGGCTGTGGTGTAAAAATAAATAAAATAAAATAAATAAATAAAAAAAAACGGCGTGGGGTCCCCCCCCACAGCCGAAACCAGCACCAGGCTGACAGAGCCTGGAGCCGGTAATTAAAAATCAGGAAACTCGACAAATAGGGGTTCCCTAATTTTTAACAACCAGCCCCAGGCTCCTGCTCTGGGGCTGGTTCCCAAAATATGGGGGACAAAATGAGTAGGGGTCTCCCGTATTTCAAGAACCAGCCCCAGGCAAAACCAGCCAGCAGGGTAATACCACAGCCGGGGGGAGACTTTTTATGCAAGTCCCCCCGGCCAAAGCATTCAGCCCTACCGACCAGTCAGCCTGGCCAGGGGCCCTGGGGGAGTGGGGACCCCCCAATGAAGGGGTCCCCCCCTCCAGGACTGACCAGGCTGAAGCCTGGTACTGTCCCCGATGCCCCTGGGCGGTGGGCATCGGGCTGATTCAAGTGTAAAAAAAAGATTAAACTATTGTTTTTTACTGTGGCACTACAAGTGCAAGCAAGCCTCCCCAGCAAGCTGGGACTTGGAGAACCACAAGTCCCAGCCTGCTGGGCATTAAAGGGCCCGCTGGCACTTGTAGTTCCACAGTTAAAAAAATAGTACACAAAACACACTGACACAAATTTTAAATAAAAGTTTAATACACACATCACACACACACTGATACTTACCTATCTTGATCCCGTCGGAAGGTCGCTGGCTCCGGTGTCGGCGGCTCCGGGGACGGCGTCCTGTCTGAAGAAAATCCATGGTGGACCTGTGGAAGGAAATCCTACTCACCAGGTCCTCCATGGATGGTCTTGGGTCTTCTGTCTTCTTTTACAGGGCTTATTTCTGTATCTTCTTTCTTCTTCTTTACGCTGCCGGCAGCAGTAAAGTCGGCTCCTGATTGGCTAGAATTCATTCTTAGTCCAGACGTCAAGGAGGAAACATCTCTGAAGCTCTGAAAGTCCCGAGAGCCCGGCAGCGTAAAGAAGAAGAAAGAAGATAAAGAAATAAGCCCTGGAAAAGAAGACAGAAGACACAAGACCATCCATGGAGGACCTGGTGAGTAGGATTTCCTTCCACAGGTCCACCATGGATTTTCTTCAGACAGGACGCCGACACTGGAGCCACCGACACCGGAGCCAGCGACTTACCGACGGGATCAAGATAGGTAAGTATCAGTGTGTGTGTGATGTGTGTATTCAACTTTATTTAAAATTTGTGTCAGTGTGTTTTGTGTACTATTTTTTTAACTGTGGAACTACAAGTGCCAGCGGGCCCTTTAATGCCCAGCAGGCTGGGACTTGTGGTTCTCCAAGTCCCAGCTTGCTGGGGAGGCTTGCTGGCACTTGTAGTGCCACAGTAAAAAACAATAGTTTAATTTTTTTTTTACACTTGAATAAGCCCGATGCCCACCGCCCAGGGGCATCGGGGACAGTACCAGGCTTCAGCCTGGTCAGGTAAGTCCTGGAGGGGGGGGACCCCTTCATTGGGGGGGTCCCCACTCCCCCAGGGCCCCTGGCCAGGCTGACTGGTCGGTAGGGCTGAATGCTTTGGCCGGGGGGACTTGCATAAAAAGTCTCCCCCCGGCTGTGGCATTACCCTGCTGGCTGGTTTTGCCTGGGGCTGGTTCTTAAAATACGGGGGACCCCTACTCATTTTGTCCCCCGTATTTTGGGAACCAGCCCCAGAGCAGGAGCCTGGGGCTGGTTGTTAAAAATCGGGGAACCCCTATTTGTCGGGTTCCCTGATTTTTTTATAACAGGCCCCGGCTCTGTCAGCCTGGTGCTGGTTTCGGCTGTGGGGAGGACCCCACGCCGTTTTTTTTTTTTTTATATTTATTTATTCTATTTTTTTTTTTTTTTACACTCTGCAGCCTGCACGGATCTGACTGATCCGTGCAGACTGCCAGAAACATTCGTATTCGCGGCCGTATATATGGCCAGCTAATACGAATGAATAAGACATCGGAGGGTTACAAAGCAGTTGTATATGACTGCTTTGTAATTTCCCCTCCGGAACACGACTTTGCATACGACTGAAACAGTCGTATGCAGTCGTAGGGGAAATACCAATACGAAAAACTAGGTTTTTCATATTGGTAAATTTCCCCCAATAAGTGCAGAACATCCCAGTTCCCTCCTCTGGAATAGAGCGCACACGTTCTGCTATATTGCAGAGCTTTCTGTTTATCTCTAGTGCAGGACGATCCTGATACTCTGCTCTGCATTCTGGACAGGTAAATACTTTAGTACCCTCCTGTGTATCCAGCAGACGATCAACACAGGCCCAGCAGAAGCTGTTTCCACATCTCAGGGTGACAGGATCTGTATAAATGTGCAGTTCAGTCCATCTCCGGTCTCAGATCAGCAGACGCCATCGCTGGTAGCAGAAGAGAGAAATGAAAGTGAGTCTCAGACACTCAGAAATTAGATGTCTCACAGGGGAAAGCCAATTGCCATCCCACTTAGCCCGCCTGTTCACCCAAAAGTGCTCTCCACCCTATGGGGTAGTGAACACCTTTGAGCGAGATCCTGCCGCCATAAAGTGAAAGATTGAATTCCCCCCATATTCTCAACACAGGAAGGGAGATGTACCAAGCATTGTAGAGAGATAAAGTGGAGAAGTTTCCCAAAATAACCAATCAGCTTCAGGCATTTCATAGACTGTACTATAATTGACAGAAGCGGATTGGTGGATTTGGACATTTCCACATTCCCTCTCTCCAAAGCTTGATCTATCTCCACCTGGGTGGTGCTAACCTTCCATATCAGGTAATACCTACAGGCACAGCTAACCCATAAAGGGACAACATATAGAAGAATGTACTGAACGGGGATTAAGCAAAAGCTACTTAACCAAATTACAGTACAATCAATCTTCAATAATTATTTGTAATAACTAAAAATGGTTTGGTTTAACAAACATTTGTGGATTATATGGATCTATTTAGAATATTGTGAAAATGAAAGCTACTGTATCTTCACATTTTCGTAAAGTTATAAACGGGTAGCAGGACTCCGATTTGATCAACTGCTAACGTAATGGATTTCCGGAATGAGCTAAATGAGTTTGCAAGGGGATCGATGTAGGATGGCTGATCGGAGGCATGTGTGTGAGATGTATTGTGGATGTTAAGAAGGTCCCTTAATCCACTGGGGCTTTTGTGATTAATACGAGTAAGAGGAGCGGTCATTGCCGGAATGCACTTCGCCCTGGAAGACCTCGGCCAACCGCAACCCATGGACCAAATGCATACAACTTCCAAATGGCCACTAATGTGTTGGTTTTGACAGGAACACTTTGTAGGGAGGCCCATGTACTTGGATATTATGGGTGAGCAGCTGCTATGGGTGAGCAGCTGCTTATAAACCTCCATTCACAAAGAAGAATGCAGCTAGTGGCGTAACAATAGCTCCGCAGACCCCGCGGTGGCTTGGAAACGCTAGGTCAGTTTGGGCACTGGGGGTCTGTGGAAGCTATTGCCGGGGGTTAATGGGGCAGCGGCTACATCTGTTGCTGCTGCCAGGGCGCCCTCTCCCTCCTTCTCCTCTCCTCCTCACCGCTGCCTCAGGCGGCCACCTCCTCTTGCATCCTAAATAACGGTCTGCTTTAAGGTGGTTGCCATTTTGCAAGTGATATTCTAGCAGGAGGAGTGCCGGTACTGCAAACAGGAGGATCTGCTGGTCCTAGCGGGCAGCAATGGAGCAGGGGTGAAGTGGTGAGGGGGGGGGGGGGGATAGTGGACCAATGGCAGCGAGTGTTATGGAGTCTATAACCAAAAATGTTGGCCCTGCGCCAGTGGTGTAACTATAGAACCCCAGGGGTTCTATAGTGGGGGGGGGGGGGGCTATGCATGTGCGGGCGCCGGGGGCTGCAGTGCTATAGTTACACCCGACGCCCGCCACACCAACCCCCGCAAACCCCCCCCCATCCCCAGTCTTTCAGTACGCGCTGGTCCCGGCTCCCTTCTTCTGCTGAGGACCACCACAAAATGGCCACCCCCATATAGCACAGAGTTCTCTGAAACTGTCTGCTGTATGGGGGCGGACATTTTGATGTGGTCCTCATAGCAGAAGAAGGGAGCCAGGACCAGCGGGTACTGAACCCTAGGTAAGACTGCGGGGGTTGGTGCGGCGGGCGGAGGGGCGGGTGAGTGGCTGGGCGCCCTCCCTTTAACGGCGCGGGGGGGCACCCAAAATGTAGTTACGCCGCTGCCCTGCGCTCACTTAAGAGAGTACCTGAATGATGAATGTTGTAATAAAGGTAGACTGTGATGCTAAAATCAGTTTGTTACTGTCTATAACACTAGGTGGCAGTACTGGTAAACATGTAGTGGCTGAAACAGTGATGTAAAAAATCAAATATTTTATTTTATAATATTGGGTGATGTAAAACATACAAGAACAATTAGTGATAGGGAGGGCCAGTGGGGATATGAGACAAGCAGTCTTTGAACTGAGGATGGTGAAGTGGTAAGGAGTCTTGTGTTGCAGGGAGCTGGCATCAACAAGACCACGAGTGTTCTGGAGTGACAAATCACTTTGCAAATGGGTGTGGTATGGGACTCCGACAGTCGGGATCCCGACTGCCCGTACTCAGACAGCATGGCGAGCGCTCGCCACGCTAGCACCTATTCTATTCTCCCTCTATGGGGGTCGTGGACCCCCATGAGGGAAAATAGCGAGTGGCTGTCGGGCACCCGGCTGTCAGCGTTTTGATGTCTGGTAAATGACTGCGGGAACCCATCCGGCACCCTTGCAGATCAGGAGGAGGTGTTTGTGGAACTGTGTGTGGGGCAGAAGTGGGTGGTGCTGCAGGTGGAGCTACCAAAGGGGCGGGGCATCAACTGTTAGTGCCGGCCAGTTACACAATGCCTCCAATACCCGCAGCTAGATACACATATGACCCCAATAGTACCAGATATACATATGTCTCCAATAGTGCCAGATACACACATGCTCCCATGGTGCCAGGTATGCCCCCCACAGTACCAGAAACACATATGCCCCCAATGTGTCAGAATTTCCCAGCATCAGTGCAACTCACTGCTGTTGCTGCTGATGTCGGGAGAGGAGAGTCCGGTGACCCCCTGCCGTATGTCTCCTCCTCCGTTGCCTCCCTTCCCGGAGGTGAGCTCATCGTGCTTCTCTCCTTCCCATCACTGTGTCCCTATGACTGGGCCGTCAGCCAATCAAAGTTCCCGGGCCGGCTCCTGATTAGCTGCCGGCCCGTGAGCTCTGATTGGCTGATGGCCCAGTCACAGGGACACGGGGCCTTATTCTGGTTCACTCCTTCTGGCAAATTCCTTCTTAGATGGACAAAACCATGTGCACTGCAGCGGGGCAGATGTAAAATGTGCAGAGAGAATTAGATTTGGGTGAGTTATTTTGTTTCTGTGCAGGGTAAATACTGGCTGCTTTATTTTTACACTGCAATATAGATCTCACTTTGAAGTAAAACCTCACCCAAATCTAATTCTCTCTGCACAAGTAATATCTGCCCCCCTGCAGTGCACATGGTTTTGTCCATCTAAGAAGGAATTTGCCAGAAGGAGTGAACCAAAATAAGGCACACAGTGAGGGGTAGGAGAGCTGCACAAAGCGCTCTCCTCCCATCCCATCAGAAGGAAAGCAGCAGCCACGTCACTTCGCCCAGTGGAGGAGACAGACAGCAGGGTAGGCCGCAGAGGTCCCGGAGCACTGTGACGTAATTTTGGAAAAGAGCTTAAGGAACGGCGTTCTGGCCCAAAAAAGCCCTGGTCACATTACATCTAAGTAGTATACAGATGTTCTCTATAACTCTATGCTCCCTACATTGTGGCAGTTCTACGACAATGCCACCTTTCATGTTTCCATGGTGACGCTGGACTCATATACAGAAAATGCAATAACTCGGATGAACTGGCCAGCTCAGAATCCAGATTTTAACCCCACTTAGGGGTCGATCCTATTTGTTGCGGTTGATTCACGAATGAGAATCATCACGGCACCAAGCGCTCTATACAGCAGGCTGAATTCACTTAAAAAGTGCTCGCACCTCCATAGGGGTATGAGCAATTGTAAGCGAATTCGGCCCAGCAAAGGGTGCGAGATCGGGCTGAATCGAGTGCCGTTGCCGGCATTTAAATACAGGGCAAAACAGAACCCGAATGGCAGCTCGCGCCCTTATAGGACCTAATAGGATCGACCCGTGAGTTTGAATTAAAGAGACAGGTGCGTTCTAGGCCGACTCCACCTTCTTCAATGTCACAGTTAGTCGCTGTACTACAAGACAAAACGGCAAAACCTACCACCGGCTGTTGTCCAGGAACTTGTAGGCCGTGTGCAAAGAACCTGCAGTGGTCGCTGCACCTAGAGGACCTGCAAAATACATTCATCTATTTACTGTCAATGTCCAATCACTTTGTCTACATAGTGGTCCTTATTCTGGTCTGTGCGATCCCCCGTGCATTTGCATGGGGGAGCAATGTTGAGTGTCTGCGCATGTGCAGACACTTGGCACGAGCGGGCATGGCGAACTGCCAGTTGGCTGTCCTGTTCCCACCTAGCAGTGCAGGTGGGCTGGGGTTTCGGCGGCGAGGGATCGTGCCCATGGGAACGCCCAGCATTCATGGGCATTCCCACGTAAATGCGCCCGTGACGTGTGTGGGCAGCTGGCGTCAGCGGATGTCTGCTGCCCGTCCGCTTCCCGAAGTAGAGATGGGTTTCCCACCCCTTTGGGTCCCCGCTTCCCACCGCCTTGCTGATGGGGGCGCGCGAGCGAGTGACGGCGGCTCCATCTGTAGTCTGCCCAGGAATCATTTGTTATTGGGAGCCAATTAACTTAACAGTATAATGTTTTAATTGTGGGGGGAAACGGAAGCACCCGGTGAAACTCCACACAAGCATGGGGAGAATATACAAACTCCACACATATATTGCCATGGTGTGGAGTTTGTGTACCCATGGCCTCAGTGCTAAGAGGCAGTAATGCTGTCAGTGTGTATATACAGAGATACGGGGCAGCACGGTGACATAAGGTGCCCACACACGGTGCTATTTTACCTTGCAATGTGGCTACTTTTGGACTAGATTGCAATGAGATGTAATGGAAAACGCATGTATGGGCAGCAATAGTGCTTAGTATCGCTGCCTCACAGCAGTCAGGTCAGGAGATTAATACCTTGGATGAGAGAGAGAGAGAGGGATCGCAGAGAGAGAGGTGTGAGAGGTGAAATGAAAGGATATCGAGTTGAGCTGTTGTGCGTGTTATTGAAATAAGGCGTTTAACTCTATATCAATATTTAAGACAGCTGGATTAAGCGTATTTAATTCATAAATCCATTTGGTTTCGGTTTTCTTTAGTTCCGTACTAAGTCGCCTTCACGCCAATGTCTCTGATTATTTTTTAAAGATTCATAATAACACACACAACAGCTCAACTCGATATCCTTTCATTTCACTACCTAACAAAAAACATGTGCTTGCCGCCTTTTATAATGACCACTTCCTTTTTTAACATGACCACTTCTGAGGAAAAAAACTGTGTTTTTACAATTTTTTAATAAAGTTTTTCTAGTATAAATTAGACTCCCCGGCAGTGGGCAAAACATCCTCGACAAAGAGTAATGGTGTGGACACACGGTCGACATGCTGCCGTGCGATGCGAGTCCCGATGCGATCTGATGGCATCGGGACTTGCATCGCACGGCAGCATGTCGACCGTGTGTGGGAACATGAAGGAGAGCATAGTATAGTACCTGCTGTCACCACTGGGTGCTGGGATGTCAGCGTGCTGCGACACCCGGGGCCGCGGCACATCAAACAGCTTCCCCCCCCCGCCGTGCAGACATCAGGCCACACCCCCCGCCCTCCTCTTTAGGCGGACTTCTTCCGGCCGGGTCATCAGCCCTGCAGCGCAGCCCTAGGAGAAGCCCCTCTCCCTCTGGCCGCCGGAGCTATAGTGAGTGAGTATTCAGGCACAAAGACTATATAGTGCAGATCTGCACTATATAGTCTTGCCTGCCCTCACTATGTCGCTGCCGATTTGCGCTCACTCGGGAGCGCGCATCGCCAGCGCATCGGGCTCGCAAGCCCTCAATAGTACACAATCGGTATGTGATATGGCTTCCGATGTGCACTATATCGGCAACATCGGAATGCCATATCACACCCGTGTGTACACACCTTAAATCTTGAAACGCGTTGGTGGTTAGCCAGGAGCACCGACCACAATTACTCAAAAAGAGTGTAAACATTTATGCAATTTGTTTTATCAAAAAAAACAAAACTTTTTTTACAGGCAAAGCACAAATACCCATTGTTACATTTCATAGCGCTCCAATCTCTATATTTAACTACCCTATTACACGGAGCAGCTCAATACAAGCGCAATTGCACATATCCCATCCCTAGAGCATGTATCAACTAATATTTGCGGCAAAATAGTAAGCAATCCTGCTGCGATCCCCCCTGCAGCACCGCCAGACGCATCTCGGATGGCGATAGCCCATTGTAGCCTATGGGCTACACACCACACTGCACGGCGGCAGTGCGGTCAGCATGCGCAGACCTCCCCCCCCCCCCCCCCCCGATTTTCGGCTCCGTGCATCACAGGGACAGGCTCTTTTCGGAGCCCTGTCCCTGGGCCTGGCAGATTCAATGATAAATGGGCCCCTGAGATAGGGACCGCAGAGAGAGAGAGAGAGAGAGAGAGAGAAGGAAAAAGAGGGGTCAGAGAGAGAGAGAGAGAGAGAGGGATCACACTCTCCACATGCCCTATTATTCTCTATTACAGAGAGAAGCAAATTGCGTCCCCCGCGACCCCCCCAATTCGCGGGCACCCCCGTGACCCCCCACCACCCTGAAATTCGTGTGTACCCCTCCCCCACCCACGACCCCCCGAAATTCGCGGGTACTCCTCCCCCCCCCCCCCCGAAATTAGCGGGTACCCCTCCCCCACCCGCGAAATTCGCGGGTATTTCAACCCCCCACAGAAGTACTCACCGTTGATGTCTGGGCTGAAACCACTGTGGGAGGAAGGTGCTGGCAGGAGGAGAGGACAGAGGAGCCACTGCATACAGTCCTGTCTGCGGAGCTTTCACTCTGGCTTCCAGTAGCTGCCACGGCTCTTTTTTATGGAGGAACAACACCGTCCCAAGTGTTCCTTCATCATTCTGGAGGTTTTCCCCACGTAGAGCATTTTGCAAGGGCACATTAAGATGTAAATAACGAATCTGCTGTCGCAGTCCAGCCTATATCTGCATTTGTATTCCTTTTGGTCAAAGGGGTTGGTAAAGCTGTTTCCCAGGGTTAGAAAAGGACAATTGACGCATCCCGTGCATCTAAAGACCCCTGGTTTTCTCATAAGCCAGCTGTTGGTTTTGTCAATGGACCGTGTCCTATCTGTGACGACCAGCTTGTCCTTAAGGTTGGGGCCCCTTCTGTACGCAAATCGAGGTGGTGAAGGGAACAAAGGTCCCAAGGTCGGGTCGCTGGAAATCAAATGCCAGTGTTCCTGTATCTTTTGTTTTATATGCTTCGAGGCTAAGGTATAGGTGCTACAGAAGTTTAGCCTGGCTTCTTTAGGTTCTCCTCTTTTTGGTACTGTGGACAGTAGATCTTCGCGCTTGAGGAGGTTAACCTTCTGCAGTGCGTCTTCCACATCAGATTTTTGGTACCCTCTGTCAAGGAATTTCTGCCATTGTTGATAGGGCTTGTTCCAATTCATTGGGATCAGTGGTGATTCTTAGTACCCGTAATAATTGTGAGAACGGGAGACCATGCTTAAGTGGATCTGGGTGAAAGCTGCTGGCATGCAGTAGCGTGTTCTTATCAGATGAGGAGGAACAAGTCGTCTATAAAACGAACATAGATGTAGCAAGCCTGTATACAAACATTCCACACGAGAAGCAAGCCTGTATACAAACATTATAAAACGAACATAGATGTAGCAAGCCTGTATACAAACATTATAAAACGAACATAGATGTAGCAAGCCTATCTCGTGCAGACAAGCCTATCTCGTGTGGAATGTTTGTATACAGGCTTGCTACAGTTATGCGCACAAACAGTACCGCTGTGTACTTTTAAGGTGAGCATGACTCCATGTACCAGCCTAATATGTACATGATAAAATTATGGCTTAGGTATCCTGTTCTGCAGGGGCGAATTTAGGGGTCAGGCCGCCCCTAGGCACAACATTTTTGTGCCCCCCCCCTCCCCTTCTATTTTAATGTAATCATATATGTATATACATTGTTATTTATATATTTCATTAAAATTTAACTGAGTGTAGCCCACCTCAATATTTTCTTAAGCACTCTGGACTGCTCACTGTATGGAGGACCCGGAGGGAGGGAGGGAGGCACTTATTAGTATAGTGTCTCTGTCAGTCTCTCTCACACTGTGACTGACTGAGCGCAGGGAGGATCTGCGCGCCGCTCTGCTCAGCTGCTGGATACACAGCAGCCAATAGACTGTGTGTGTGTGTAGAGTAGCCAATGGGCGGGAGCCGGCAGCAGTGAGCCTGAGCCATTTCCGGACGCGCAGGGGGACCAACGGACCCAGCCACTAAGTGGTGATGTAATGTGCATGGCAGAGTGGGTGGGCAGTGGCGGGTGACGAGCGGCGCTGCCGCCAACATATGATAATTTGTGTCTGCGGCGGCGACGCTTGTCACTTGCCGCTGCCCACCCGCTGTGCCATGCTGCTATTTAACAGAATGTCAGCCTGCCTGCCGCCCTTAATTGGTGCCGCCCTGAGGCCGGTGCCTCACGGGCCTAGGCACAAATCCGGCCCTGCTGTTCTGACCTGATTGGGATCCACAGTCTCTACCAGCCTTTGGAGCCCATATAAGTTAAGTACTTGACTGAGGTTGCACTGTGAACAGTGCCATATTTAGCCCCTTGTTGACATCAGTTGCTTTAAACACCTTTATATCAAACTGACAGCAACCGTTTAAGTTCCACACATCCCACTATGCACGAGTCAGCTGCCGCTAAGACAGGGCAGCGCTCACACTCTTGTCAGTTCACCACTTGTCTCCATGTCCCACATTCCACATACCCGTGATCTATCTTGCCCCGTGTCTGCGCAGAAGGCTTGTTGCCATAGGAGCAAGCAGTCCGCCGCCCACGTACACACTGCACTAGGCAGCTGATCGCATATGGATAGAGACACAGGGGAATCCCCTGTTGACGTCAGCTCTGATGACGGCGGCCCCGCTATCGCGGCTGTCAGTCACCGCTGAGCCCGCTGGTGGAACCAGCTGACGGGGTCAGTGTAGGAGGGACTGGCGCCCTTTTTTCACGTATTTATATGTCCACTACTTTCAGTATGTGTCACCCCTGACGAAAACCAGAACCCCTGGTTGAAACGGCTGTTGGGTCAGCTGTACGCAATGTTTGTATAAAGATGCCTGCATTGTGAATACAATATTAATTTTTCATCCACAAACGAGTGCTGGTCCCTACTTGCTTTGTCTGCCTGCTACGGAGATTGGGTGAGTGAGTATCTATCTATCTATCTATCTATCTATCTATCTATCTATCCTAGTCTGCAGCACTACTTAAGGCCCCCATACACTACGCCGACTTGTCCTAAGGACAAGTCGGCCTAATGTCGGCCCCGACTTCCCCTGAGCTCCCCCGGCAGCTCCTGATATGATTTGGCACTTGATGTGCCATTTCTTACATGTGATAAATCGGATCACATGTAAATCCGGGGGGAGCTGTGGGAGAGCAGGGTCTGGGGGAGCTTGCAGGCGGGGGGGGCATCAGGGGGAGCGGGGACCAGAGACCGGAGAGCAGGGTCCGGTCCATGTGTGATGAGAGAGGGTAGTCACCTAGCGGCAGGAGAGGTGGCGGGGAGCGGGGTCCAGTCCAGCTGCAGGAGGGGAGCACGTCCTGCTGAGACTAGGTAGCGGCAGCTGCAGGCAGGGAGCACGGATCGCACGGCGCATAACAGAGTCCAGGTAGCGGCGAGCGGGAGAATAGGAAACATCCTATTCAAAAGACTGGGCGGGCAGGGCGGACGCTGATTGGTCTTTTGAATAGGATGTTTCCTATTCTCCGGCTCGCCGCTACCCGGACTCTGTTATTATGCGCTCCGTGCTCCCCACCTGCAGCTGCCGCTACCTAGTCTCCAGTCCACACACTAGCTCACTACCACTCCTGGAGCTGGACCGGACCCCGCTCCCCGCCACCTCTCCTGCCGCTAGGTGACTACCCTCTCTCATCACACATGGACTGGACCCTGCTCTCCGGTCCCCACGCCCACAGACCAGCTCAATGCCGGCTGCACATAAGATTTATCTTATGTGCAGACCGTCCGACATCCAGATCTGATCCGATGCGCACGGGACCGCGCATCGGTTTAGATTGGATGTCATACCCTACACGATTTGGGCAATTTCACCCGATTTCTCAGCCTGATCCTCCAGAATCAGGTGAAATCGGGCCCAAATTGTGTAGTGTATGGGGGCCTTTAGGGGTAAATAAAAGAACAATAATGGTGTGTACACATGGGGGCGATAGGGGCTATAATCGCTGGGAATATGGTCGCAGGCGACCATATTGGCAGTGATTGGAGTGCGCACCAGCGATAAATCGCCGGGTGCGCGCTCCCGTTTTCTGCTCCATTGTAATCGCTGGTCGCAGGAGCTTGCTCCTGCGACCAGCTAATTACCTCTGCGGCTCCCCCAGCAGAGGTTCCTTTTCATCAGCGACCATCTCAGGTCGCTGATGCAAAGGAGACACTGGGCAATATATTGCTCAGGAATATATTGCTGAGCAATATATCTCCCCCCGTGTGTACGGGGCTTAACACTTGTCTCCTTGTTCCACCCGCCCCCCAGCAAATTACCTTTGTGATTGTGCACATTGCTGTCTGCAGCCTGAGGAGCACTCAGAGGCGGATCTGAGGGAGCTTTAATTGTAGATAGCTTTGTGGGTGAGAGAATCGGCAGCACCTGCCATTCTGTTTGGCACCTGCCCGCCCATCCTCTGCCACTATTCTTGTGCTTGCTTCCGGCAGGCAGTGTGGCTGCGGGCAGCCTGTACCATCCCCCACCCCAGCCACCACTGAATATTCCGCACTGTGAGTTGGTGTGAGGCACAGCCGCCCTGCCGCACGAACACAGCTGACCCCGGGCCCATGCTCCTAGTCCTTCAGATCCGGCCACCCCGCACCAAATAATTTTTTTTTTTAAAGTGTGTGTGTCTGGACCCGGGCCCCACTGACAGGCCCGGGCCCAGGTAAAATGTACCCGCCCCCTCCCCTCTCGGCGGCCCTGACTGTAGGCTCTGTGCTCTGAAGGCTAGCTTACTTTCGCTGCTCGCAGGGTGATTGACACCCTGCTGGTGTTCCCGGCGCCAGGTGGTAGTCCGCTGATGTCATCAATGGCCTTTGCAGTGCCGAGTGAGTCCTGGCAAGCAGGGGAAATAATTTGATGGTGAATGATGTACCCCCTGTGTGCACAGCTACATACACATTTGCACCCATGCACAGTGGCGGGGAAGTCCTTCTACCTGCTCTCAGGGCCAGATTTAAGTAACAGGCTGATGCCCTACCCCCCTAAATGCTGATGTAGAAGTCACAGTCCCAGGTCTGGAGGCGGCATCCTGTCCTCTCCTCCTCCACAGTGCTGGAGGAGATTTCACTGCTGGATATGGAGCCGTGGACCCCCACGACCGCCCCTCCCGCGATTCGTGACCCTGCCTGCGCATTTCACGGACCTCCACGACCCCCCCTCCAGTGTTTCGCGGACCCCCACAAGAAGGGGGGATGCCATGCTGCCCCCAGCAGATGCCGCCCATAGGCACGCGGATTGGCCGACTGGGACACCGGGCCATTTCAAACCCTCCTCTGTTGGGCCGTTTTCCATGCTTTCCGGGCCAGACCATCCTAGGGATGACCATCGATGATTAGAAATCAACGATGGTTTATGGCGATGTCGAATAGTTTTGACATTGATGGGGGAGAACCAGAATGTTTCCCACCATCGATGTCACAGTTTTTGCGGTTTCCCCAAGGTGCCGGGACACTGAGCATAGCACCGCCCCCAACACCCACCCCCCATATTTTGATTGGTCCACAGATCAATCAATCAAAGAAAATGGATGACCATCGATATGTAAAAACATTGATGGTCATCCCATGAATGATATTACACCATCGATGGCCAGTTGGTCTTTTGCCATCGATGGCAAAGGCAACGATTGCCATTCGTAGACTATCCTGCCTACTGGCCTTAAGAGCAGTAGCCACGCCCCCTCCACCAGAGCACACTGACTGAATAACACCCGTGACCCAGCACACTGACTGAATAACACACGTGACCCAGCACAGGCCTTTGGCAGCGGCTGGAAGCCAGAGTGAAAGCTCCGCAGACAGGACTGTGTGCAGTGGCTCCTCTGTCCTCTCCTCCTGGCAGCACCTTCCTCCCACACTGGTTCCAGCCCAGACTTCAACGGTGAGTACTTCTGGGGGGGGTTGAAATACCCGCGAATTTCGCGGGTGGGGGAGGGGTACCCGCTAATTTCGGGGGGAGGGGTACCCGCGAATTTCGGGGGGTCGTGGGTGGGGGAGGGGTACACACGAATTTCAGGGTTGTGGGGGGTCGCCCGCCAATTGGGGGGGGTCGCGGGGGACGCAATTTGCTTCTCTCTGTAATAGAGAATAGGGCATGTGGAGAGTGTGATCCCTCTGACCGCACTGCCGCCGTGTGTAGCCCATATAGTAGGCTACAATGGGCTATCGACATCCGAGATGCGTCTGGCGGTGCTGCAGGGGGATCGCAGCAGGGTTACTTACTATTTTGCCCCAAATATTGGGAGCAACCCGGCGGTCTTGGTGCACATCGGCACCAACGACAAAGTCAATGGTAGGTGGGATGTCCTCAAGAAAGAGTATAGGGAATTAGGTAAGAAATTAAAGGCGAGGACATCTAGGGTAATTTTCTCGGAAATATTACCAGTGCCACGCGCTAGCTCAGGGAGGCAGAGGGAGATCAGGGAGGTAAATGTGTGGCTTAAGGATTGGTGTAGGAAAGAGGGATTCGTGTTCATGGAACACTGGGCGGACTTCTCGGTCAGGCGCCATCTTTTTTGCCGTGATGGATTGCACCTGAACGAGGAGGGGGCTGCGGTGCTGGGGGGAAGGATGGTTAGAGGGTTGGAGGAGATTTTAAACTAGGCGACGGGGGGGTGGGGGCAGCAAGACATTATGGGACCATCAGGGAGAGAAGCCGGACTGGGATCAGGAATCATATGGGGGAAGGAGATGGGGGGGGGGACGGAGACATAGATAAAGTCCTGGGACATAACAAGGGTATAATCGGGGGTAACTCTCAGGGTGCATCAGGAATGTCATGTAATAAAATGTTATGTTGTAACAGTCACGTTACCCCATTACAGTTCTTAGGTACAGATGATCTTAGTATACGGGAAGGAGGGAATGACAGAGGAAGAATTCCCGGAACTATGGAGAGGGCAGGCAGTGTGCATGGTGGGGAGGCCTGTAGAGAGTCTATTGAAGGGGAGAGGGGAAAGAGGAAGCTAGTAAAGAATTCAAATGGGTCCTGGGGTGAAACTAATCACAATATTAGAGCCATATCTAAAAATAAACATAAATTAAAATGCTTACTGGCTAATGCAAGAAGCTTAGTGAGTAAAATCGGGGAGCTTGAAACGGTGATCAGTAGGGATGACTACGACATCATTGGTATTACAGAAACATGGTGTAATGAGTCGCATGACTGGGCATTAAACATGGAGGGATATACACTCTACAGGAAAGACAGGGAAAATAGAAGGGGCGGGGGTGTGTGCCTATATGTAAATAATAACTTAACATCATGTGAGAAAAATATGAGCACAGACCTGGAAGACGACAACTCGGAGACAGTGTGGGCAGAGATAACCGACAATAATAAGAAACCAAAAAACAAATTTATAATAGGGGTATGCTATAGACCACCAAATATAAATGAAAGGGAAGAGTCTCTTCTTTTAAACCAAATCAAACAAGCATCAAATCAGGGTCAGGTATTAATTATGGGGGATTTTAATTTACCCGACATTGATTGGGAAAACGAAACAGGTAAATCAGCAAGAAGCAATGGGTTCTTAAGCTTACTTAAAGACCAGTTTATTACACAAACGGTAGAAACTCCAACTCGTGATGAGGCGCTCTTGGACTTAGTATTAACAAATAACACAGACTTAGTTTCAAACACAAAAGTAATTGAACAATTAGGGAATAGTGATCACAATATGGTTTCACTGGAAATCAACTTCAGTAAATTACATCAAAAAGGAACTGCAAAAATACTAAACTTCAGAAAAGCGAACTTTGAATTATTTAGGGAAGCCCTAACAGGAATTGGGTGGGAAACGGTTATGGAGGGAAAAAATGCAGAGGAAATGTGGGATACTCTAAAAAAGGTGCTTGATTCACTAACTATTGAATACATTCCTAAAGTAACTAAAGGTAAATTCAACAAAAAAAAGCCACCATGGTTGGACAAAGAAGTAAGGTCAGCTATCAACAATAAAACCAGAGCCTTTAAATTCTATAAAAATAACTTGAATGAGGAGGCATTCGCAAAATACAAAGAATCAAACAAAACTTGTAAAGGGGTAATCAAAGCAGCTAAAATATTATATGAAGAGTGCATAGCCACTGAAAGCAAAAACAACCCAAAGAAATTTTTTAAATACATAAATAGTAAACGTTTAATTAAGGAAAACATAGGCCCATTAACTGATACTAGTGGAAAAAGTGTTACTGAGGACAAGGGAAAAGCAAAACTGTTAAATGAGTTCTTCTCATCAGTATTTACTAAGGGAGAGCAGACTGTGGAACGAACATTTACCACAAACGGGACAAATAAGCCAGATCTCATTGTGGATTTCACGCCGAAAGAATTAATACTGAGGCTAAGCAAACTCAAAACAAATAAGTCACCAGGGCCAGATGGGATTCATCCGAGGGTATTAATGGAATTAAGGGATGAACTAGCTACCCCCCTACATTATATCTTTAGCAAGTCACTATCGTCAGGTATAGTACCAAAAGATTGGAGAATAGCAGAGGTAGTGCCAATATTCAAAAAAGGAAAAAAGGAAGATCCCGCTAATTACAGACCCGTTAGTTTAACATCAATTGTGGGTAAACTATTTGAAGGATTTTTAAGGGATAGTATCCAGGAATATTTAGATCATCACCTTCTACTCAGTACTAACCAACATGGGTTCGTGAAAAATCGTTCATGCCAAACTAATCTACTAGGGTTCTATGAAGAGGTTAGCAAAAACCTCGATAATGGAAATGCTGTAGATGTGATTTTCCTAGATTTTGCTAAAGCATTTGATACTGTCCCACACAAGAGATTGATTAATAAAATGGAGAACCTAGGATTGGGTGAAAATATCTGCAGATGGGTAGGGAATTGGCTATGTAATAGAGAACAAAGAGTGGTTGTGAATGGTGCCGTATCAGATATGATACCGGTACTAAGTGGAGTGCCCCAGGGTTCGGTTTTGGGGCCCATTTTGTTTAACATTTTTATTAACGATATTGGGATAGGGTTACTCAGCAATGTATCCATCTTTGCGGACGATACAAAACTTAGCAAAGTCATCAAATCACCAGAAGATGTCACCATGCTTCAAAATGATCTTGCAATTCTAGATGAGTGGGCAAAAAAATGGAAGATGAGGTTCAATGTAGATAAATGTAAGGTTATGCACCTTGGGAGACACAACCAGTGTGCAAGTTACAACCTTAGTGGAGAGGAACTGGGTAATTCCATACTTGAAAAGGATCTAGGAGTCCAAATAGACAGCAATCTAGGATGTAGTGCCCATTGTAATGTAGCTACAAAAAAGGCCAACAAAATTCTGGCATGTATTAAGAGGGGAATGGAAACTAGGGACTCAAGGGTAATTATGCCACTATATAAAGCATTGGTGAGACCTCACCTAGAGTACGGAGTACAGTTCTGGGCCCCACACTATAAAAAGGACATCATAGAATTAGAAAAAGTCCAAAGGCGAGCAACAAAGCTTATTAGGGGAATGGAGAATTTAAGCTACGGGGAGAGATTAAGCAATTTGGGACTATTTACATTAGAAAAGAGACGTTTAAGGGGGGACATGCTCAACATGTACAAGTATATCAAGGGCCAATATAAGGAACTGTCACACACCCTATTTTCTACTAGAAAGGAATCTAGGACGCGAGGGCATGAGTATAGATTAGAAGAAAAAAGATTTCATTCAGCTAGTAGAAAGAATTTCTTTACGGTCAGAACAGTCAAACTCTGGAACTCTCTTCCCAGAGAGGTGGTAACGGCTGGCTCATTAAATGCGTTCAAGGCAAAGTTGGACAAACATTTACTGGAGAAAAACATCCATGGGTACAAATAAGAAATATAATTTGTCTGTAAAATACCAGAACCAACCAAATCAGCAATGGATATCTATACCAGGTTGAACTAGATGGACGCAAGTCTTTTTTCAGCCTTACCTACTATGTAACTATGTAACTATGTAACTATGATACATGCTCTAGGGATGGGATATGTGCAATTGCGCTTGTATTGAGCTGCTCCGTGTAATAGGGTAGTTAAATATAGAGATTGGAGCGCTATGAAATGTAACAATGGGTATTTGTGCTGTGCCTGCAAAAAAAAGTTTTTTTTTATTTATTTGAAAACAAATTGCATAAATGTTTACACTCTTTTTGAGTAATTGTGGTTGGATAGCGGAGTTAGGGTATCTGTGCTTCCGGCTAACCACCAACGTGTTTCAAGATTTAAGGTGTGTACACACGGGTGCGATATGGCTTCCGATGTTGCCGATATAGTGCACATCTGAAGCCATATCGCATACCGATTGTGTACTATTGAGGGCTTGTGAGCCCGATGCGCTGCCTATGCGCGCTCCCGAGTGAGCGCAAATCTGCAGCGACAAAGTGAGGGCAGGCAAGACTATATAGTGCAGATCTGCACTATATAGTCTTTGTGTCTAAATACTCACTCACTATAGCTCCGGCGGCCAGAGGGAGAGGGGCTTCTCCTAGGGCTGCGCTGCAGGGCTGATGACCCGGCCGGAAGAAGTCCGCCTAAAGAGGAGGGTGGGGGTGTGGCCTGATGTCTGCACGGCAGGGGGGCGGAAGCTGTTTGATGTGCCGCTTGCCCCGGGTGTCGCAGCACGCTGACATCCCGGCACCCAGTGGTGACAGCAGGTATTATACTATGCTCTCCTTCATGTTCCCACACACCGTCGACATGCTGCCGTGCGATGAAAGTCCCGATGCCATCAGATCGCATCGGGACTCGCATCGCACGGCAGCATGTCGACCGTGTGTACACACCCATTACTCTTTGTCAAGGATGTTTTGGCCACTTACGGGGGGTGTATAATTTATACTAGAAAAACTTTATTTAAAAATTGTAAAAACACAGTTTTTTTCTCGGAAGTGGTCATGTTAAAAAAGGAAGTGGTCATTATAAAAGGCGGCAAGCACATGTTTTTTGTTAGGTAGTGAAATGAAAGGATATCGAGTTGAGCTGTTGTGTGTGTTATTATGAATCTTTAAAAAATAATCAGAGACATTGGCGTGGAGGCGACTTAGTACGGAACTAAAGAAAACCGAAACCAAATGGATTTATGAATTAAATACGCTTAATCCAGCTGTCTTAAATATTGATATAGAGTTAAACGCCTTATTTCAATAACACGCACAACAGCTCAACTCGATATCCTTTCATTTCACCTCTCACACCTCTCTCTCTGCGATCCCTCTCTCTCTCTGGGGGAGATTATCTAAGAATCTCCGCCCCACTTCGCCGCCCATCGCATTTATAATTATCGCATATGTTCTAACATATGCGATAATTATAGCAAAGGACAGCTCTTGCGTTAAGAGCTGTCCTTTGCGGTGAGAGTCGCCGGGTCCCAGCAGGTCCCGGCGGCTCCCCTCTCCCTCCCACACCCGGCACTGCTGCTGCTGCGCCGGGCTCTCCTCCTCCCTGCGCCCGGAAGAGGATCAGTGCAGGGAGGAGGTCACCGGTCCGGGCAGCACAGCTCTGTGCTGCCCGGACACAGGTGAGGGGGCGATGCGGGGTGGCGGTGGTCCGTGCGGGTCAGGGCGGCGGAGGGTTGCGGTAGAAGCCCATTGGCTTTTATGGGGCATCGCCAGATTTTTCTGGCGATGCCCCCCCGCTGCGGTAACCCGGCGGGGGATGCTTACAGCATCCCAAAATGCGGTAAAACCCCTGATAACGGGGTTTTTACCGCATTTCTAGCTTAGAGAATCTCCCCCTCTCTCTGTCTCGTCCAAGGAATTAAACTCCTGACCTGACTGCTGTGAGGCAGCGATACTAAGCACTATTGCTGCCCATACATGCGTTTTCCACTACATCTCATTGCAATCTAGTCCAAAAGTAGCCACATTGCAAGGTAAAATAGCACCGTGTGTGGGCACCTTATGTCACCGTGCTGCCCCATATCTCTGTATATACACTCTGACAGCATTACTGCCTCTCAGCACTGAGGCCATGGGTACACAAACTCCACACCATGGCAATATCTGTGTGGAGTTTGTATATTCTCCCCATGCTTGTGTGGAGTTTCACCGGGTGCTCCCGTTTCCTCCACAATCCAAACATTATACTGTTAAGTTAATTGGCTCCCGCCGTCACTCGCTCGCGCGCCCCCATCAGCAAGGCGGTGGGAAGCGGGGACCCAAAGGGGTGGGAAACTCATCTCTACTTCGGGAAGCGGACGGGCAGCAGACATCCGCTGACGCCAGCTGCCCACACACGCCACGGGCGCATTCCCATGGGCACGATCCCTCGCAGCTGAACCCCCAGCTCACCCGCACTGCTAGGTGGGAACAGGACAGCCAACTGGCAGTTCGCCATGCCCGCTCGCACCAAGCATCTGCACATGCGCAGACACTCAACATTGCTCCCCCATGCACATGCGCGGGGGATCGCACAGAACAGAATAAGGGCCACTATGTAGACAGAATGATTGGACATTGACAGTAAATAGATGAATGTATTTTGCAGGTCCTCCAGGTGCAGCCACCACTGCAGACTCCCTTCTGTGCAAACGGCCTACAAGTTCCTGGACAACAGCCGGTGGTAGGTTTTGCCGTTTTGTCTTGTAGTACAGCGACTAACTGTCACATTGAAGAAGGTGGAGTCGGCCTAGAACGCACCTGTCTCTTTAATTCAAACTGACGGGTCGATCCTATTAGGTCCTATAAGGGCGCGAGGTGCCATTCGGGTTCTGTTTTGCCATGTATTTAAATGCCGGCAACGGCACCCAATTTAGCCCCATCTCGCACCCGTTGCTAGGCCGAATTCGCTTACAATTGCTCATACCCCTATGGAGGTGCAAGCACTTTTTAAGTGAATTCAGCCTGCTGTATAGTGTGCTTGGTGCCGTGATGATTCTCACTCGCGAATCAACCGCAACAAATAGGATCGACCCCTAAGTGGGGTTAAAATCTGGATTCTGAGCTGGCCAGTTCATCCGAGTTATTGCATTTTCTGTATATGAGTCTAGCGTCACCATGGAAACATGAAAGGTGGCATTGTCGTAGAACTGCCACAATGTAGGGAGCATAGAGTTATAGAGAACATCTCTATACTACTTAGATGTAATGTGACCAGGGCTTTTTTGGGCCAGAACGCCGTTCCTGAAGCTCTTTTCCAAAATTACGTCACAGTGCTCCGGGACCTCTGCGGCCTACCCTGCTGTCTGTCTCCTCCTCCACTGGGCGAAGTGACGTGGCTGCTGCTTCCCTTCTGATGGGATGGGAGGAGAGCGCTTTGTGCAGCTCTCCTACCCGTCACTGTGTCCCTGTGACTGGGCCATCAGCCAATAAGAGCTCGCTGGCCGGCAGCTAATCAGGAGCCGGCCCGGGAACTTTGATTGGCTGACGGCCCAGTCATAGGGACACAGTGATGGGAAGGAGAGAAGCACGATGTGCTCACCTTCGAAGGGAAGTGGCAGCGGAGGAGGAGACATACGGCAGGGGGTCACCGGACTCTCCCTACAGCAGCAGCAACAGCAGTGAGTTGCACTGATGCTGGGAAATTCTGACACATTGGGGGCATATGTGTTTCTGGTACTGTGGGGGCATACCTGGCACCATGGGGGTATATGTGTATCTGGCACTATTGGGGACATATGTATATCTGGCACTATTGCGGTTATATGTGTATCTAGTGCTGCACTATTGGGGGCATATGTGTATCACACCCCCATTTTCATTGGCCACACCCCATGTGACATGGGGCTACACCCATTTTTTGGTCGCACACAGTACCACTGAGTATTTTTTTTTAGACTTGCACCACTGGCTGGGGGGCATTGTTCATCTGGCACTTCATCCACGACCCCCATAGAGGGAGAATAGAATAGGTGCTACCGTGCCCGCAGCGTGGCGAGCGATTACCATGCTGTCTGAGTACGGGCAGTCGGGATCCTGACTGTCGGAGTCCCATACCACACCCATTTGCAAAGTGATTTGTCACTCCATTACACTCGTGGTCTTGTTGACGCCAGCTCCCTGCAACACAAGACTCCTTACCACTTCACCATCCTCAGTTCAAAGACTGCTTGTCTCATATCCCCACTGGCCCTCCCTATCACTAATTGCTCTTGTATGTTTTACATCACCCAATATTATAAAATAAAATATTTGATTTTTTACATCACTGTTTCAGCCACTACATGTTTACCAGTACTACCACCTAGTGTTATAGACAGTATCAAACTGATTTTAGCATCACAGTCTAACTTTATTACAACATTCATCATTCAGGTACTCCCTTAAGTGAGTGCAGGGCCAACATTTTTGGTTATAGACTCCATAACACTCGCTGCCATTGGTCCACTATCCCCCCCCCCTCACCACTTCACCCCTGCTCCATTGTGCCCGCTGGGACCAGTATTTCCTCCTGTCTGCAGTCCCGGCACTCCTCCTGCTAGAATATCACTTGCAAAATGGCCACCACCTCAAAGCAGACAGTTATTTAGGATGCAAGAGAAGGTCGCCGCCTCCTCTAGCATCCTTAACAACCGTCTGCTGTGAGGGGCGGCCATTTTTAATGTGAAATTCTAACAGGAGGCGCTGTGCAATTCCCTGCGGGCAGCAGTGGACTGGGCGGAGGAGAGAAGGAGGGAGAGTGCTCCCTGGCAGCAGCGACAGATGTAGCAGCGGCCCCATTAACCCCCGGCAATAGCTTCAACAGACCCCCAGTGCCCAAACTGACCTAGCGCCTCCAAGCCACCGCGGGGTCTGTGGAGCTATTGTTACGCCACTGGCTGCATTCTTCTATGTGAATGGAGGTTTATAAGCAGCTGCTCACCCATAATATTCAAGTACATGGCCTCCCTACAAAGTGCTCTTATCTAAACCAACACATTAGTGGCCATTTGGAAGTTGTATGCATGTGGTAACCCCTGGTTAGCTATCTCTGGTCCATGGGTTGCAGTTGCGGTTGGCTGAGGTCTTCCAGGGCGAAGTGCATTCCAGCAATGACCGCTCCTCTTACACGTATTAATCACAAAAGTCCCAGTGGATTAAGGGACCTTCATAACATCCACAATGCATCTCACACACATGCCTCCGATCAGCCATCCTACATCGATCCCCTTCAAACTCATTTAGCTCATTCCGGAAATCCATTCCGTTAGCAGTTGATCTAATCGGAGCCCAGCTACCCGTTTATAACTTTACGAAAATGTGAAGATAGCTTTCATTTTCACAATATTCTAAATAGGTCCATATAATCCACAAATGTTTAATAGACCAAACCATTTTTCTCTTTCGTCCAGTCCGGTGACACAGCTCCACCTTGGGATGTAGGAGGGTCCGCAGGAGCCAAGGCACCTATAGCTGAAACTTTTCCTCTGGCTGCTGGCTCCTCCCCTTCTGCAGCCCATCATGCTTCAGTTCGTTTTAGGTGCATACAGGAGTGGGTGCTTGGCTGATCGGCTGCTGTGGCAGCCGGCTTTTTTATTCTGGCTTTTCACTAAGATAAGTAGGTTTTTCTTATTTTATTAACAATAGTGTTAGTGCAGGTTTTTAACGCCAGTGTGTTGCTTCTAATAGATGCAAATCACACTGAGAGCGCAGCAGAGGCTGACAGAAGTGCGTCCTGTCAGCGCTGTGTGTGCAGGGGTGTCTGTCTGCACCCGCTGCACAGCGCTTAACCCCAGGGTTTGCCTGGGTCCTGTGAGCGCTCCGGATCCGGCTCCTTGCAGAAGGGGAAGGACCTCCCGCGATGTCGGACGCCATATTCGAAGGGTTTACAGCCTGAAATCCCTCCGGGGAAGTGAAGGCTGTCACAGGTGTCTGGTGGTGCCGGACGACTCCAAGTGATCCCGGCAGAGGGGAGGCACAAGGAGGTGAGGAGTCTTGATTGTGGGAGCGGCTAATGGGGGGAAAAGGGCGCCCATTCAGGCTTCCTACCCCGCTGAAGCAGGGACTTGGTCCCTTCCCACATGTATGCGGGCGCTATTTTCTCTCTCCGCAGTGTAAGCTGAAGCTGGCTGAACTTGTTGCTGCGCACAAGTTTGGAGTCTCCTGGAAGTACAGAACAGCAAGCAGACAGCTAAGTACAACAGGATATTCTGTCTTGTACATTGCCTGACATTTTGCACTGTGGGTTAATCATGACTGACACAGGTGATGATGCTGCTGCTGTAGGGGGGGGGGGGGGGGGGGGCGGAGGACATGTCTTTAAACTGCAGTTTTTGCGGGGTTAAATATTCATGTGAACAGATGAACCAAAGGGAACCTTGCCCTGCTTGTAAGTCTGTGCCTGGAAATACACATGCCCAGGGGTCTGAGCAAGAGCCAGCGTGGGCTGCATCATTGGGGAGGTCTATGAATGCCCTGGTTGAGGCACGAAATAGACAGAGGGACAATTTAATCAGGTCTCCTGGCCCCAGTTTTTCCTCCCGAAATTCTATGGGGTCCATTGCTCCCGCGCAAGGGGACCCCATAATATTGCAGGTCATTCAGGAAACTGCGCAGGGGGTGCATAAAATTAATGCACTCATGGAAAAGTTTGCAAAAAAACCCTGATAGTCCTTCCTCTAGACCAGTGGTTCCCAACCTTTTTTCTCTCCCGTACCCCTTGATTAGGCTTTTCATTGATAAGTACCCCCTCTCATTTTGAAATATGGACAGTACTTAGTGGTATGCGGATCCTTATGCATGTCCTTATATTAAGGAGGAGCGGAGGAGTAGTATACAGCAAGGAATCATGCCCTTCCGTGTCTAGACACTGGTTGTGTATTATCTCCAGGATTCCCACTAACACCAGTAGGATTAATGCCGCTGCTTCCTCCACCTTTGTCAGTGCTGAGCAGATAACTGCTGATATCTAAGGGCAGCATGGGAAGCTCCCAGTGGATTGCTGGTCAGGCATATGACACAACATGGTTTGTCTCCATGGCAATGGGTCTTCTTCAGCCATCAAAAGACCTTTTCATTGTCCGCCATTACCAATATTATTTTCAAGTACCCCCCAGCTGGTCTGCAGAGTACCCCCAGGGGTACTAGTACCCCAGGTTGGGAACCACTGGTCTAGACGGCCTTCAGTTGCACCTCCTCTGCTAGTGTGCAGATGATTTGTCTGGTGACCATAGGGAAGAGGCTGAGGCATCAGTCCCGGGAATTGAGGATCTTATCCTGGCTGTTAGATAGGCTTTGGACTTAGAGGAAGATAGGATTCAGGCTCAGTGCATTTTTAAGAGAATGCACAGAGAAGCTTTTACTTTCCCTTCAGACCCTGGTATGGTCGCATTGTTAGGGGAGGCTTGGAAAGTACCTGACAAAAAGGTTTCAGTGTCCAAGAGATATGCAAATATGTATCCCATGCCCGAAGAGCATGTAAAAATGTGGGAGAAAGTCCCGTTGGTGGATGCACCGGTGGCTAGACTGTCCAAGGCCACAGCATTACCAGTCCAAGGTAGTGCAGCCTTTAAAGATCCGGTGGATAAGAAAGTGGAAGGATGCCTAAAAGCTGTTTTTGAGTTTGATTTACACTCCGCCCCATTATTGCCTCAGATTGGGTAGCGAAGGCTATGATTAAGTGGGCTGAGGCTTTGGCTGATCAGCTGCGGCCTGTTTCTGAGGCATTTTTCCTGGCAGAGAAACTCCGGTGTGCTGCAGAGTACATCACTGAGGCTGGGGAGGAAGGTGCCAAGATGGCATCCAAGGTTTCCGCCACTTCTGTGTCAGCAAGGCGAGCCCTTTGGCTGAAGCCCTGGGATGCTGACAGTGAATCTAAGAAAGCTCTGGAAACTCTAGAGTTTAAAGGGGAATTGCTTTTTGGCACTGAACTGGAAGCCATTATTAAACAGGCCACGGGGGGTAAAAGTACCTTCTTGCCTACCACCGCTAAGGCCTCAGGTTCTAAGTTTGGAGCATTTAAACCTACTTTTCGCTCCTCCTTTTGTGGCGGTGCTTCCAACAGAGGACAGGCGGGAAGAGGTAGATTCCCGGCAGGTAAAGGTAAGGCTGCCAAATCCAGATTTGGGGCCTTCAGTAAGAAGCAAGGATCAAAAGGAGAGGATAAATCCTCCGCATGACGGGGTACAGGCTCACCGTTCTGGTCTCAGTGTGGGGGTCGCCTCCTGCAGTATCAGGACAAGTGGAACCTTCCAACAACCGACCATTGGGTTCTGTCCATTGTCTCAACAGGTTATTGGATAAATCTCAGGGGGAATCATCCAAAGAGATTTCTGCCAACCCCTTTACCACGAGACGCCAGGGCACACGGTTCTTTTGGAAGCGGCCTCGGCTCTCAGGGAGAAAGACGTTATAGTCCCGGTCCCTCAGGAGGAACACAAAAAGGGTTTTTATTCGATACTCTTCTTGGTAGCCAAACCAGATGGGTCAGTCAGACCCATTTTAAATCTGAAATCCCTAAATCAACACCTATGGGTGGTTCATTTCAGAATGGAGTCTCCATATGCTTGGCAGCATAGAGCCAGGGGAATTTTTTAGCATCCGTGGACATCCAGGATACATATCTACATATACCAATATGCAACAAACATCAGTCTCTTCTTCGCTTCGCGATAGGAGAGACTCATTTACAGTTCCAGGCCCTACCCTTTGGTCTGGCCACAGCGCCAAGGGTATTCACACAGGTGATGGCAGCAATGGCTGCATCACTGAGACTCAGGGGGATTGTGATCATCCCATACTTAGACAACCTGCTATTCAAAGCAGAGCCAGAGTACAAGTTGGTGGAAAACCTGTCCATAGCAACACAGTTCTTGCAGGACATGGGATGGATTATAAACATGTCCAAATCCCATTTAATTCCATCTCAGAGATTACTTTTTCTGGGGGTAATGCTGGACACCCATTTACACAGGGTTTTCCTACCAGAATCCAAAGCAAAGTACATCCGTCAGTTAATCCTACTGTTACTGCAGGCTCACAGGCCTACAGTTTGGCAGGGAGTGAAACTCCTGGGCAAGATGGTAGCGACTTTCGAGACCCTTCAATTTGCCAGGTAGCATTCCAGAATTTTTCAATGGAACATTCTATCTTGCTGGT
Organism: Crinia signifera; assembly: GCF_055691185.1. Classification (NCBI taxonomy): domain Eukaryota; kingdom Metazoa; phylum Chordata; class Amphibia; order Anura; family Myobatrachidae; genus Crinia; species Crinia signifera. The sequence continues at coordinate 156,733,315 of NC_139224.1, forward strand.
CAGGAAATGCAAAGACCATGAAACAGGAAAGTTTGCTTCTCTCTCAGGAAACAAAGGAGTCCTTACTTTGGTGGACGGACATAGAGACGTTGCAGCTGGGGCGGTCGCTTCGCTCTTGGGACAGGGTGGTGATAACGACCGACGCCAGTCTCAGGGGTTGGGGGGGCAGTTTCCCTTCACCATCGGTTGCAGGGTCTCTGGTCCAAGCAGGAATCCAGACTTCCAATAAATATATTTGAGCTTTGTGCAGTTTGGAAGACTCTTCAGCAGGCCGAGGATGGTTTGAAAGGCCTTCCAATCTGAGTACAGTCGCACAATGCCACGGCAGTGGCTTACCTGAATCATCAGGGCGGGACTCGCAGCAGGATGGCAATGCAGGAAGTCTCACGGATTCTTACCTGGGCAGAAAACAACACTCCGGTTCTGTCTGCTGTCTTCATTCCGGGGATCCGGAATGTAGAGGCGGATTTCTTCAGCAGGGAGGATCTGCTGGAGGGGGAATGGTGCTTGCATCCGGAGGTATTCCAGGAAATTGTGAGTCACTGGCGGCTCCCAGAGGTGGACCTAATGGCATCCAGGAACAACTGTCAGGTTCCGAAGTTCTGTTCCAGGACCAGGGACCCAACCGCCTGGCAGTTTCACCTGGTATATATCTTCCCTCCGTTCCCAATGATACCGAGGGTGTTGAAACGAGTGAGGTCTCAGCAGGTGCAAGCTATTCTGATAGCACCAAAATGGCCCAAGAGGTCGTGGTACTCGGACATTCTGAGGTTATCAGTGGAGTCTTGGCCTCTTCCTCTTCATCAGGACCTGCTGAGACAAGGATCGTTTCTTCACCAGGACCTTGCTCGGCTCAGTTTGACGGCCTGGCTTATGAGACCACCTTATTGAAAAAGAAGGGTCTCTCTGATGCGGTGATTCAGACTATGCTTAGGGCTCGTAAGCCAGTCTCAGCTGCAAATTATCACCAAGTATGGAAAATTTACATCAGGTGGTGTAAGCGTCACACCTCCAGTTTCAAGGTATCCAGATTATTGGAGTTCCTACAGTATGGTTTCTCATCGGACTGGGTTTACAGTCTCTGAAAGTACAGCTTTCTGCTTTATCCATCTTTTTCCAGAAAAGGATAGCTTTTCTGCCTGAGGTTCAGCCGTGGGACTTATCCTTGGTTCTGTCTGTACTTCAGAGTCCTCCTTTTGAACCATTAATGTCAGCTGACCTTAAATATGTGTCTTGGAAACTTACGTTTTTGTTATCCATTGCTTTCGGAGTTAGGAGCGTTGTCCTGTAAATCTCCGCATTTAATTTTTCATGAGGATAGGGCTGTGCTTCGAACAGTACCTACGTTTTTGCCGAAAGTAGTTTCCTCCTTTCATCTGAACCAGGAGATTGTGCTCCCGGTATTTTCCCCTTCTGAAGGGGCCAAAAATAGGGCCAAATTTAGAAAGTTGGACGTAGTTCGCAACTTGCGAATTTATGTGGACAGGATAAAGGATATCCGAAAAACAGATCTGTTGTTGGTTCCCTATGATGTGCATAAGAGAGGTTAGTCTGCTTCTAAGCAGACCATTGCAAGGTGGCTTAGGTCAGTGATTGCCTTTGCTTATACCAAGGTGGGTAGACCGGTTCCTTCTCGGATTAATGCACATAATACCAGGTCAGTAGCTTCCGCTTGGGCTGTGCGTCATGGGGCTACAGCGGAGCAGTTGTGCAGGGCTGCCACTTGGTCCTCTGTTCACACCTTTACCAAATTTTACAGCTTTCATGAGTACCCGTTGGAGGACGCTTCATTTGGAAGGGCAGTAATGAGAACTGGCGGTCTGAGCGTACCCTCCCATAATACCGGATCGTGAACGTCCCAAGGTGGAGCTGTGTCACCGGCCTGGACGAAAGAGAAAAGGGGATTTTTGTAAGAACTTACCGTTTAAACCCCTTTCTCTGAGTCCAGTCCGGTGACACAGCGATCCCTCCCCTACGCTCAGTAAGCATTGTACTGAGTTGTGTATCCTAGTGTGCTTTTTAAGATGAACTGAAGCATGATGGGATGCAGAAGGGGAGGAGCCTGCAGCCAGAGGAAAATGTTCAGCTATAGGTGCCTTGGCTCCTGCGGACCCTCCTACATCTCAAGGTGGAGCTGTGTCACCGGACTGGACTCTGGGCAGTATTCAATGATAATATTCTCCGTGCACGGCGAGCATTTTTTTTTGCTCGCCGTGCACTCTCCGTGTTCCGGAGGGCTCGCTGCCACTCCTGCTCCCCCTATTCAACGTGTTAAAGACTCGCCGCCACTCGCGGCGAGTCTTAACCCCTGCAGCGGACGAGCGTCCGCGGCAGGGAGCTGTCAGGGAGCCGGGGGACGTAGCAGCCAAGAGAGATTAAAGTCTCTCTTGGCTGCTGCAGGGGATATGGGGAGGGGAGCAGGGCTCCCCTGGACCCAGGCAGCACAGGCTGCCCCCCCTATAGCCAGCGGGGGACCCAGTATTCACTGTACCCGAACGTGCTTCGGGTGCAGTGAATATATGAATATCTAATGAGCGGCTCGAGCGCTCCGGCCCCCTGCTGGCTGCACTGTGTAAAAAAAAAAAATATGTAAAAAAATATTTTTTTTTAAAATTAAATATATATTCATGTGCTATAGGCACATGAATAAAAATAACATGGCCCTTCACAGAAAAAAAAACCTGATTTTTTTGACACCAAAATTAAAAAAAACACCCTTTTAGTTTAAAAGTTCACATTCCTGCTCTCCATCAAAAGATGGAGAATTTCTACACGGAGAGAGGCGGCGAGAATAACTTAGAAAGACGGAGAATATTTCACATTGAATAGGGTGGCTCGCCTTTGGAGAAAAAAAACCTCTCTCCACGGCGTGAAAAGCACAAACTCGCCATGAAACACGGCGAATTTTTGTCATTGAATACTGCCCTCTGAGAAAGGGGTTTGAATGGTAAGTTCTTACAAAAAAAACCTTTTAGTTATTAAAAATAATTATTGAAGAATCGTAACAAATGATTTTTCTGTAATTTGATTAAGTAGCTTTTGCCTTATCCCCGTTCAGTACATTCTTCTATATGTTGTCCCTTTCTGGGTTAGCTGTGCCTGTAGGTATTACCTGATATGGAAGTTTTACCCTACCCAGGTGGAGATATATCAAGCTTTGGAGAGAGGGAATGTGGAAATGTTGTCCAAATCCACCAATCCGCTTCTGTCAATTCTACTAAAGTCTATGAAATGCCTGAAGCTGATTGGTTATTTTGGGAAACTTCTCCACTTCATCCCTCTACAATGCTTGGTACATCTCCCTTCCTGAGTTGAGAATTTGGGGGGAATTCAGTCTTGCACTTTATGACTGCAAGATCTCACTCAAAAGTGTTCACGATCCCATAGGGTAGAGAGCAGTTTTGGGTGAACAGGAGGGCTAAATGGGATGGCAATTGGCTTTCCCCTATGAGACCTCTAATTTCTGAGTGTCTTAAACTCACTTTCATTTCTCTCTTCTACTACCAGCGATGGCATCATCTGATCTGAGACAGGAGCTGAACTGTTCCATCTGCCTGAACATTTATACAGATCCTGTCACCCTGAGATGTGGACACAGCTTCTGCTGGGCCTGTGTTGATCGTCTGCTGGATACACAGGAGGGGACTACAGTATTTTCCTGTCCAGAATGCAGAGCAGAGTATCTGGATCGTCCTGCACTAGAGATAAACAGAAAGCTCTGCAATATTGCAGAATGTGTACGCTCTATTCTAGAGGAGGGAACTGGGATGTTCTGCACTTATTGTGTCCACTCTCAAGTACCTGTTCTTAAAATCTGTCTGAAATGTGAAGCTTCTCTCTGTGAAATACATTGGAGGACACACAACAAGTCAGCAGAACATGTCTTGGTTGATCCCACCACTTCCTTGGAGAAGAGAACATGTTCCCTCCATAAAGAGATCTTGAAGTATTTCTGCACTGAGGACAATGTCTGTATCTGTGTGTCCTGCAGTTTGGCCGGAGAGCATCGGGGGCACGTGGTGGAGATGCTGGGTGAGGCCTCTGAGAAGAAGAAGGAGAAACTGAGAAATGTTCTGCAGAAACTGACCAGAAAAAGAGATGAGACTGAGAAAAGTATCCAGAGTCTGCAGAAACGCAGGAGACAAAATCCGAAAAAAGCAGCTGGTTTAACAGAGACAGTCACTGCCCTGTTTAGAGACCTCAAGAGACAGCTGGATGACCTAGAGAAGAGCGTGCTGAATGAGATCTCTAGGCAGGAAGAGAGTGTTTCACTCTCAGTCTCCGATCTGATTCAGCAGCTGGAAATGAAGAAGGATGAGATTGCCAGGAAGATGTCTCAGATTGAGGAGCTGGGTAACATGTCTGATCCAATGACTGTCTTACAGGAACCAGACACAGGTGACTTGTCTGATACAGAGGAGCCATGTTGTATGACTGATCCAATGACTATTAACCAAAAACAGGTGGAGGAAGAGGGGGGCACTAAGAAGGAGGAGGGAGATACTGAGAAGAATGAAGAGGCGGTCATTGAGAAGTTGAATAGAGAGGAAAGTGGAAGACCTAATGAGCATGCCAATAAAGTAGGGGACCTGGATGTGGGTCTTATATCAATGAAATTACTAATATTATCTGATATAATAACAGGAATAAATGTATGTTTCTATGTGCAGGCATCAGAAGACCTATCACTGGATGCAAACACAGCAGGTAATAATATAGTTATCTCAGAAGACATGAAAACTGTATACACGTCTTCAATAGAACAGAGTCAGCCAGAGACAGCAGAGAGATTCTGGGATTATCCTCAGGTGTTAAGCACCAGGGGGTTCTCCTCAGGGCGACATTATTGGGATGTGGACGTCGGTAACGCAGACACCTGGCGTGTGGGGATGTGTTATCCCAGTGCAGACAGGAGAGGGGAGCAGTCACAAATGGGATATAATAACAAGTCTTGGTGCTTGGATAGGACTTCTGATGAGGAGCATTCAGTGATACATGATGGTGAGACGATCCCGTTACCTGTCAGTGATTCCTATGATAGAGTGAGGATTTATTTGGATTATGAGGCAGGACAGATGTCCTTTTTTTCTATGACCTTTTATTCTGTGTGTGACATGATCAGACACTTACACACCTACACTGCCACCTTCACTGAGCCCCTTCATGCTGTATTAGGTGAATGGGAAAGGGAATCTGTACAGAAATATGAGAGGAGACTGGAGCTGGTGGGAGGGGAATCTGATTGGTCGCATTACATAATATGATGCAGTGGATACAGATGTTTATATGTATATACAGACAGTGAGTCTGGTGCAGGGAATTGGTGTATAATTGTGTAGGCACTGCAAGTTGTGTATTCAGTGTTACAGTAGTTGTGTGTCATGTCCAATGTTATCTGTTCTATTACTGACAGGGCAAATATGTATCAGTCATACAGTCATGTGTATTAAACAGCATAATATTTATATGTAACTCTATAGTTATGAGTATTCTTCAGTTATTTATTAGTGATGTAACTAATAAAGGTTCTGAAATGTTTCTGGTATCTTGCATTATTTGACTGGAGAATATAGGCTGTATTGGATGGGACTTTACCATCCTTGCTGCCATGTGCCTGCATCATCGGGGGCAGCACTGCAGGTGGGGAAGGTGTGTTGTGCAGAGCCATAAAGCTATCTAACATTTGTGGGCTGCATGCAAAACCAGCCAGTATTTACCCTGCACAGAACAAATATAAATGTTCTTGCTCCCCCTGCAGGGCAACATGGTTTCTTCCAGACACAAAGTTACTTTATGTTTTTGCTTTCTGTATACCCCTTTCACATCGCACCTCGGACCCTGGTAATTACTGGGTTGATGATGTGACGACTCGGGTCGAGGTGTGGCGCTAGAGCTTACTACCCAGGTCATCCTTTTTATAATGGGCGGACCTGGGTTTAACGTGAAAGCATCGGCCCGGGTTGGTTCTGGAATGGACCCGACATCAAGATCCCAGGTCCAACCCGGCATTGCCATGTGAAAGGGGTTTCACAAACATGAATCAGGCCCTTACTGTTATATGGTGGCTGGAGAGATGCAGGGGAAGCAGTATACACACAGGAGATATAGGGAGAGGCCCTATACTGCACTCCCTATGTAATGAGAGGTGCTGCCTTGCTGAGACTTATAGTGCCACACACTGGATTGACTAAACTAAAAATGCGGTTAAAACCCCATTATTGGGGTTTTTACCGCATTTTCATAGGCATTTAAGCCCCACCGCCGGGGCTTCGCCAGCTCTAGCCGGTACCCTGTAATTAGCTGCGATGTGAAAGGGGTATAACTCCCCGCGGGGGTGATTCTCGTTCATTCATCATCGATGTTTTGGGGACTGCACATAGTCTATTATGCGCATGTGCAGCCCCCCCCCCCCCCCCTTTGCGAATGGATTCAAATTTCTTAAAGCTTCTAAAAATGAAAAAAAGTTGATGTTGCCCATAGCAACCAATAAGATTGTGTCTATCATTTCTCTATTGCATCTTAGAAAATGATTTATTCTGATTGGTTGCTATGGGCAACATCAACTATTTGGTACTCTTTACCTAGAACGGCGCCCACGATGTCCATGGCGGTCATCGGGGGTAAAAAATCGCGGCCATCGCATGCACTAAAAAGTCGGGTGCGATGCGACCGACGCGATGCCCGCGATTTCCCATAGGGATCAATGTTAAATTTTTCAATGGACGCGATTTTTCACTTCAATGCCTCAATGGATGCGATTTTGCCATAGGAAACAATGTTAAATGGGCCACAGAGCCCAAATAGGCACCCTGAACAGTGAAATGGCCCCCAAAATTGTTAACGACACCCGCACGATCAACGCGAACCCGAAGCGTGGCGAGCGGCGGCGGTACGGGTCCTCCGACCTTTTTCATACCACCACTATCCACGTCGGCGTGGAGTTGAGAATAGAATAGCGTGGCGAGCGGACGCGGATACCTGTGAAGCCCGTGAAGGGATGCGTTTACCTGTGAAGGTACCCGCGTCCCCTCGCGGGGCTCGCCACGCTTCGGGTTCGCCTTGATCGTGGGGTGTCGTTAACAATTTTGGGGGCCATTTCACACTTCAGGGTGCCTATTTGGGCTCTGTGGCCCATTTAACATTGTTTCCTATGGCAAAATCGCGGGCATTGAGGCATTGAACAGGAAAATCGCGTCCATTGAAAAATTTAACATTGATCCCTATGGGAAATCGCGGGCATCGCGTCGGTCGCATCGCACCCGTTACTGTAGTGCATGCGATGGCCGCGATGGGCGCCGTGCTAGGTAAAGAGTACCAACTATTTATCTTTTTTGAAGCTTTAGTAAATTTACCCCCAAGGTTGACCTGCATTCGGTCGACCACTGAAGGTCGACATGGCTTAGGTCCACACATGAATTAGGTTGACATGATTGGGAGGTCGACACAAGTTTTAGGTCGACATGAGCTTTTCATTGCTTTCTGAGCTGGTAGGCGATATTTCATGCCTACCCAGTGGTGTAGCGAGGTGCCACGGCGCCTGGAGCAAGGGCATGTTTCGCCCCCCCATTTGTAGTAGGTGAGGCTCCTGCACAGTGAAAAGCGGGCACGGCCCAACATTATACCACACACCGTAATGCCCATTGCACATCTTAGCAAACTTTGTAATACCAATTACACATAACACATACCACAGCCATAATGCCAATTACACATAAGGCCACACATGATGCCCATTACATACTATATAACACACCGTAATGCCCGTCGCACACTATTTAACAAACCGTAATGCCCATTACACATTTAACACATAAGTGCCACTTACCTACATGACTTTTAAATATACCACGTCTCCTGGATGCAGCGGGGAGCCGGCGGGGGAGCCGCACTGAGTTGGGCACCTGAGCGGGCGAGATGGCGGTGCTGGCACGGCTGCGGCGCCATGATTGCTTCCTTCGCCTGGAGCTGGTGCTCCACCGGCACCGCCCTTGCTACGCCTCTGTGCCTACCCATCCACTGGGGTGTGGAAGGAGACTAGCAAGGCATGCAAGGGGACACTGTACACTTGAACGGTGTCCATGTTGACTATGTCGACATTCGGGCCAAAAATAATGTGAAAGACTCATCTTGACCTTTTGACTGTCGACTAGCCATTGTCCACCTAATGCTTGTATCAATCTTCCAACCCTGCCGACCTTAGCTGTGTCGATCTTCAGTGGTCGACCCCTTGCATGTGTCGACCCATACCCATTTGCCTCTTGGGGCCGCATTTATCAAGCAATATTTGCGGTTAAATCCCCGAAAACGGATTACCGCAAATATTTAGTATCCCCAAATCTCCGATCCCTGCTGCGATCCCCCCCTTCACCGCCGCCGGCTGCATCCCCCATAGGTTTCTATGGGGGATGCGAAGCTGCCTAATGTATCAACATCGGGCAGGCCGGCATCGCACCCCTGGGCTATCCTCATTCTGATATGGCGATAGCCCATTGTAGCCTATGGCTGGGGTCAGCACATAACCGTGCATGCGCTGACCTCCCGGCTTCCGGGTCAGGGCTTCGCAGGGACGGGCTCCTTTCGGAGCCCTGTCCCTGCGCCCTCAATTTGATAAATCCTGGCGGTATCAGATGATACCGCAATGCGATGGCCGGCGGTGTCATCACGCCGGCATCGCTTTATAATGATAAATGCGCCCCTTAGTCTGGTGAGGCCGGGTGTAGCACCCTTCCATATTTCCATTGGCTGATAGCTCTTCCACTACAGCTGTCGGGAATAATTAGTTAAAATTAACTTCACCTATAATTACTCCATTAGATCTCAGAGCTCAGTCATTAATGTAGTAAAAACAATGCTTAATCCTGTTGCTGGATATGATATAACAATTTGGATAATTAAACGTTTTATCTAATATAAGGGTCATTAACTGTTTCCTGTCCAAAACAAGTAACTTTATTAACAGTTTCATATATAGCGCAGCATATTCCGTTGCGCTTTACAAAAGGCGACAGTGATACAACAAACGGTATTTACAGACAGTCAAAAGGTAGGAGGGCCCTGCTCGCAAGCTTACAATCTATGTGGTCTAACATGATACTGCTGTATGAAAGTGACAGATTTGGATTCGGACAGATAACAGATCTGCTGAAACAAACAATTGAAGCAATGGATTTGTAATAAAACTTCTATAGATTGAATACATTGGGGTAAAAACATGAGGTGCACTAATGTATCCAGTAGATGAGTCACCGGTGTGCAAATGGCTACAGATTGCAGGGGACCGTTACTACACACCCAGGTACCCTGCAGGCAACTCTTCATTCACAATCTCTAGTTAGACAATGCTGAAGAGAACGTTGAGCTACGTCTACCTCCCTGGAAGGGGAATTTTTTCACTGTCAGTAAATAATATTTGAACGACTCAATAAAGATAGTATATAGCTGCGCAGTTTGTTTCCAGGCGATCCACAGGTTTCCTATCTCTACTAGAGGTTTAATGACCACTGTAGACATCTCTCTTTACTCTTCCATCTGGTCTGGATCCAAGTTCTCCTCAGAAGGTTCCTCAACAGTGATTAGAATAAGAGGGACCTTGGGCTGCTCCATCTTCTTCTGCTTCTCAGAGGCCTCAAGCCTTCGAGGAATCCTGGGTATGACTTGAGGGGTTGGTGGCTCACTGGCCCTACTCTCATCCTCTGTGTTCTCCTCCTCATCAATGCGTCCATCTGGGTCAAGATCGCTGTAACGGGCATTTGGATTGGGAGACGGGAACCCATCCCCTCTGAAGCGGACAAGGTGGTGGTTCCGGGCACCCCGGCCCATGAAGTTTTTCATGCTCACTGCAGGGGAAGCGGCGGAGGACAGAAAGCGGCTGAGCATAGGAGTGCGAGCTCGGGGGAGGTTGGGAGTGGCTGACACTTGCTGACTCTGCTCGGAGTCCCCAACAATGCTGAAAAGAAAGGACACACATTCAATGAAAACTTAATCTCGGTACAAATGTGACTTTTTCAATATATATATATATATATATATATATATATATATATATATACATGACTGAAAATTTGCAAAGCAGATTTTATTAGTAATATATGAAGGAGATAATGGGCTGTCACCACTCACCCTGTCAGTATTCAACGCACCCCTCCTCATACGCCAATTCCCCCTCGCTCCATTTTTTGAGCGAGGGGGAACCGGCGTATGCGGCTCCAGAAGCAGCGAGACTCGTGGCTAAATACAGCGGGTTCGCTGCATTAGCCGCGGGTCTCGCTGTTTGGGGGAATCCTCGCCGTCCTGTGACGGCGAGGATTTCCCCAGAAGGTTGAATAGGGCGAATGGCCGGCGAGGGGGTTAAACAGCGAGGATCGCTGGTTTTCTGCAATCCCCGCTGTTTAACCCCCTCGCTGGCCGCATTGAATACCTGCCAATGTAGGTACTGATACGGTGTGTGCATTGAATGAAATAGTGGCCCTTCCAGTAATTGCACATGAACCCTTTGCATTCTTAGTTTTGCCCAGTTTATTAATTCCCTGTTGCTACAGTATCAGCCTCCGACCTACAGAGGGTGCTCTCTCAGGCTGTATCCTGTATTAGAAGGTTAGGGTCGCCCCTCGCCTAGACCAGGCTGAATCTACAACTGTTTCTGTTACTGACCCTAATACTAAATGGCCAAGATATTTATCGGTAGTTCCTGAAAGACTACGATCCCTGTCATACGATATTTTATTATAATCTCCTGATATTATTGTAAGAAGAGTGGCCACAAGGAGGGGCTGATGACTAGACCTCTAGGGAAGTGGTCCCAGAAGAACCTTGTGGTGGAAATGGGCCTATGGGAGTTCTGAATTAAAGAGACTCCCCTAACTTTGGGGAAGGAGGAACTAAAAACGAAAGCCCCACTATTGGGTCACCTTTTCATTTTTGGGAAAGACCCAAAGTATCAATCACAGATGAACTAGGATTTGACTATACAGCACGCCTCAGTTTTTTATAAGAAAATTAAGTTATAAAGTAATATAAAAATGGATGCCCAAAAGTTTCTGAAAGATGCAGCAAACTCTAATTTATAACATAGCCCTATTCTGCATGTTCATCATTATATCCAATCTGTATTCAGACTTCATATTATTATGTGGATCATTAACCAGTACTCATTGCCTTTTACTAATTGGCCCTTATTCTGGTTCACTCGCAAAGGCAAATTCCTACTCAAATGGACAAAACCATATGCACTGCAGGGGGGCAGATGTAACATGTGCAGAGATAATTATTTATTTATTTACAGTTTATTATATAGCGCAGCATATTCCGTTGCGCTTTACAATTGGAATTAGATTTGGGTGGGGTTTTACTTCAAAGTGAGATCTATATTGCAGTGTAAAAATAAAGCAGTCAGTATTTTCCCTGCACAGAAACAAAATAACTCACCCAAATCTAACTCTACACATGTTACATCTGCCCCACCTGCAGTGCACATGGTTTTGTCCATTTGAAAAGGAATTTGTCTTTGCGAGTTAACCAGAATAAGGGCCATTGTCTTCTCCATTCTACCTAATACCCCTTTTACACTAAAACGCCGGGTGCGACCCGGCGTTTAGTGCAATTTACACCGGGCGGACGGCCCGCACCCGCGCCCCCGCCCCCGGTGTTTGGAGATGACAGGATGATGTCATCTCCAAGCGCCAATCACCGCCCAACGCTGCTGGGGGCATCCCAGCACTAAGGTAAGCTGCTGGGCTGCCCCCAGTCCCCGCGCGCACCCCCCCCCCGGCTGTCGCACAGGAGGTGAATGGATGCCGCACACAGGCATCCGCTCACCTCCCTCCCCCGCCGCCGCTGCTGTCTGCAGGGTATAGCAGACAGCAGCGCCGGCTGTCAGTGTCAGGCTGACAACCCGTCCAACCTGCGGACGCTGTGGTCCGCAGGTTGGACGTTCCCCATTCATGTAAATGGGAGCCGGGTCATCCGACCCGGCGTTCCCATTTACACCGCCCTCTACCCAGGTCCTAGCCGTGTTCTACCCAGGTCAGGACCTGGGTAGAAGTCCCGTGTAAAGGGACGGGATGCGGTCATTTGGTCTACTGCATTATGATCGACAGTCATTAGGTCGAATCCATTAGGTCGACATGCTAAAAGGTCGACATGACTCTAGGTCGACATGGGAAAAGGTCGACATGATTCTAGTTCGAAAGGTCATTAGTTCGACAGGTCATTAGTTCGACAAGGTCATTAGTTCGACATTGTCTATGTTGACATTCACAAGGTCCGGGTCTGACCCGCCGCTGACCCGGATTTTTCGGCGGTGTAAAAGGGGTATAATATACAGATACAGAGTGAGTCCATACCGCATGTCGAAGGTGGAGCCCATGAAGGATGGTTTCAGGGTTTCGGATGCTGTTGCCACGGTATAGGGAGGTAGTGCACTCTGCTCGTCCCAGTACTTGTCTTTTACCATTGGTGGCAGGTTTTGGTACATGTCATCCACAGATAAGAGAGAGACCTATTGGAAGAGAACAAAGGATGAAACCTGCCCTCTGAACAGTACAGGTTTTCTGGATGTTCTGACGGAAGCATGGATTAAACTAGTATTTTTACCCTTTTGGTCATTAGCCTGTGAAGCCAATTAATTAGCTGTAGATATATTTAGCACACCTTGGGGTTAATAATGGTTTGCGCACTGTACTCCATGAATGTGTGCTGCTGCATTCACATAAGACCTTATACAAATCAATGCTGATAACATCTGGTTTAGTTCCTTGCAGCATGGATGGTGTAATGGTTATTACTTTATTACACATTCTTGAAGTCTTGGGTTTGATTCCCACAAGGCCCTAATTGTGTGGAGTTTGTATGTTCTCCCTGTGTTTGTGTGGATTTCTTTCCCAAAAAATGAATGATGTATCTATTGTATTCCAATAGTACACTAACCTCCTGTTACAGTAACCATGTCCCCTCACTTTCAGGATTCATGTAATACAGACAGTCTCAATCAGGGCCGTCTTAACAGCATCTTAGACTCTGGGCAAAGATATGTACTGGGGTCTCTACAAACGTATTCATGGAAATACGTAAAACACCATAAATTACCCCTCCTGCAGTCCTGCACCTTCTCTCCTAATGCTTCCACACCGTGACTGGCTGTCAGCACCATGATAGGTCCAGCCATCCACCAATCAGCATGCTGATAGCCTCTCACTGTCTGGCAGCAGGATGAGAGGCAGGTAGAGAATGCTGCACTCTGATTGGTAGATAGTGCTAGCCATCCACCAATCAGCATGCTGACAGCCATTTACTGTCTGGCAGCAGAGTGAGAGGTTCTGAGTATGTGCAATTGTCACAATGGGTGGACAGCATTCTCTACCAGCCTCCCAAAAGAGGTTCTGGATACACAAGGTCACCCCTGCTCAAGTAAGGCCCCTAAAATCGGGGGGCCGTTGGCAGCTGCCCAGTGTGACTATACGTTATCGTTCCTGGTCTCAGCATCCCCTCTCTAATGACACATGTGCTATAGACTATCTAGATGTCCACTCATTATCATTACTTGTAATACAGACAGTCCCAGTATCCACTCATTCCAGGAACACATGTAATATGGACAATCCTACTGCCCCCACTCTCAGGACACAGGTCACATCATTAGGCCCCACCCCAGTGCTTGAAGTGGAAATTTAGAAGTGGGGGTATGCAAAAAATAAGGATGTAATTATGCGTGCGCCGAAGGTGCAGGTGCGCTCGGGGCAAGGTTGCGTGGTCACCTATAAAGGGGCGTGGCCACTCAAAAAGGGGCTTGTCCTGTAGTGTATAAGGCATAAGGGGCAGAGCCATGAGAATGTGGACATCACAGGCCGCTGTGCCGAGCTGCCACTTCTTTGGTGCTTACGGCTGCTAAAACACAGCTGAAGCTACCACCAGGGGCGTAACTAGAACATGGGCTCCATAGCAAAATACTTAAAGTGCCCCACCCAGGGACAATGTCGGGGAGCTAAAGAAGGAGAGACAGCATCAGGAAGAGAAAGAAGGAGGGATAGGGATGGGGAGAGAGGGAGGTCCAGCAATGGGGAAGGTGAGAGCGGCGGGAAGAGATAGGAGGGATAGCGATGGGGTGAGGTGACAGCAATGGGGAGAGAGAATGACGGACAATGATGGGGAGAGAGGGAGACAGCGATGGGGAGAGAGTGAAAGAGGGACAGCGATGGAGAGCGAGAGAGGAGGGACAGCGACAAGGAGAATAAGAAAAAGAGGGACAGCGCCAGGGAGAGCATACATCATGCAGCATACAGGCAGCCACTGCTGTGGACCTGGTCATGCGGGTTTCAGACTTATATACTGTCCCTGGGAGACTGGTGGTATCAGGACCTCCCCTAGTAGTACACAGGTACCTTAGTAATAGTGGGCCTTATTTTGGTTCATTCTTTCTGACAAAATCCTTCTTAGATGGACAAAACCATGTGCACTGCAGGGGGGCAGATGTAACATGTGCAGAGAGAATTAGATTTGGGTGAGTTATTTTGTTTCTGTGCAGGGTAAATACTGACTGCTTTATTTTTACACTGCAATATAGATCTCACTTTGAAGTAAAACCCCACCCAAATCTAATTCTCTCTGCACATGTTACATCAGCCCCACCTGCACTGCACATGGTTTTGTCCATCTAAGAAGGATTTTGTCAGAAAGAATGAACCAAAATAAGGCCCAGTGTCCGGTGGAAGGCCCAAAATGGCGGCTCACTGAGCTTGTTGTGGACAGCACTGTCCTGGGAGAGCAGCAGCGGGTGTTGTGTCTTGTTCAGACGCTGCAGCGGGGTCAGGAGAGCCAGATCCAGTGCGCCGTGTGGTCCGGGCCTTTGGGAGGACGGGAGCGGAGCCTGACAGGCAGACGGAGGGAGGGATGATGGCGGCTCACACACGATGCTGCAGGGCCGCTGCGGGACGCTCCTACTGCATGCCGGTCTTGGCCACACACCCCACGACGCTACATATAGTAATAGCAGTGTGCAGACACTAGTCTGCACACTCCTATTACTTAAAAAAAAAAGTCTCACAGTGGAGAAGTGCCGGTATACCATACCGTTGTATACCGGCCCACTTCGACCACTGCCCCACCCCCATAATTGGAAATGCAACTATCCATGGGTCCTGGGGCAGGAGATGGGGCTGAAATGGTGCAGTTTGTACATTTATACCCACCCGCCTTAGGTGAGTACCTACCCATCCTGCCAGCTGCAGCAGTATGGAATATGGAGTGGGCCGGCGCTGGAGAAGTTAGTACCGTCTCCATGGTAACCCACTTCCTGAATAGAACAAATTAGTAAAAAGCCCTGTGTTCAGTTACTTGTGGTTACTTACGGCTTCATGAATAGTCCCCCCACCCCCCCCCCCCCACCCACAGATACTCTGGGGCACATTTACTAAGATGAGAGATTTTAGAAGTGAGAGATGTTGCAACCAATAGATACTTACCATGTATCCAGCGCCTTTTGGATAATATCTAGAATCTGATTGGTTGCTAGGGGCAACATCTCACTTCTAAAAACTCTCACCTTAGTAAATTTACCCCTCCTGATTTCCTGTCACATTTTTGCGATTCATTAATGTTCTTACTTGCAGATTCCTATCAATCAGTCTGTTGGTTTCAAAGTCATCATCGTCTTCTCCAAAGGGATTAATGAGCTGTTCTGCCACCTGCGACAGAGGGTCATGTGTCACGTGCAGTTGTATTTATTTATTATTATTATTATTATTGCATTACATTTAAAAAAAAGGCATTCATTTTTTAAATTTATTATTATTAATACATTTTTGGAAATTAAAAAACAGGCGTCCCCATGAAAACAAAAGGTGTTCCCCTGGGGATGCAGGCGGACCATTGCCTGCTGGGGGCAGGCGGCTGATATCACATGACGTGAGCGCCCGCCCCCTCTTCATCGGACTCCGTCGGAAATAAAAGTCAGTTTAGACTGACCTATTTCTGATGGAGAGAGAAATCATTCGATGATCGGTGACCATCGAATGATTTTTCTCCCCTTTGGCTGCATGAGAGGGGATGTGGTCGCATACTGTACATCCCCAGGTATGTTACCGCGGGGATTCAGTGGCAGGGGGGGGGGGGCAGTTTGGGCATTCGGATGTGCGACGGGTTGGGTTAAGCTGCTTGCTAAGCGGTACTGAATCAGGCCCACAATACTATAAAGATACAGCATTTACAAAAACAATAGACGCCTGGTACAGAGAACATAAGTAATAAAAACTTTTTTAAAGACAAACAGACAAAATCCCAGCTAAAGGTCCCTTGGTGACACAAAAACCACAGGGCCGCCTGGTCTCATATATTGAAAAATAATAAAAATAAAAAAGTAAAAAAATAAGGAAATACTAACAGGCCGGGGGGAGGGGTGGGGGATTGAGAACCATATGTTGTGAGAAGTGTTCACGGCGTTATTTTGCAGTCAGGAGATGTAATCATGTAATCCATGGAGGCCACACACGATACGAGCATGCAGGACATTCAGTGAAGGAGCCACCAAACATTTCCAATTTTTGTCAATCAAAGATTTGTCTGCATTGCATACATGGACTATAAACTGACTAACAGATATACAGTAACCGGGGCACAAAGTATCGCCACAGAATTATCACTGGACAGAGGCAGGCCTACCTAGTATACTAGACAACATTGCACTGACCTAGCTCCAAAACACTTTTATAGTTGGACAAGGCCATAGAGTGTGTAGGAATGAACCTTCCCCATCACAATTACTTCAACAGTAGCTGGAGATGTTGGGAATATGGGACCTTATTCTGGTTGACTTGCAAAGCTGCAAATTTCTCAGCTTTGCAAGACATTTAAATGCCGTCTGCATCTGCTGACATCAGCTGCCCGCCCCCCGGCACCCCCATAATTTCCATGGCAATGCAACGCCACCAAGTACCATCTTGAATATACCTCGTAGTAGGATGTCTCTCTTTTGACCATGCTTGTAGAAGTTTCAACAAATCTTGACCTAATGATGGACCTTCCCTCTTCATCAATAGGTGTTGAAAGATCTGTGAGATTAGCATTAACTTGTGTATTACCATGAGGTATTTGTCTTGTAGTAGCTCTCCTGTGGGGCTACCCGGATGCTGGGTCAACTATCATCAGTTGTCCTTTCATGGACAACGTTTGGTAGGCACTAACCACTGCATACCAGGAGCATGTGAGTGTAGCCAATTTACATCTACCATACAGAATTCTCTTGACGGCACCACACTGGCTGTCATCTCAGTTGTTTTCGGAGTATTATTTATTTATTACCAGTGTTTTATATAGTGCACACATATTCTGCAGTGCTTGTTGGGAACCAATTGGCCTACCAGTATATTTTTGGATTGTGGGAGGTAACCCCCTCACAAAAATACTGTGTTTGCCCCTACTTTCTGTTGGGAGGATTGCACCTAACCTACAGTGCTGATGCTAGGTGGCAAGCCTCCCAACAAACAAATATATTTTAGCATGTTGTTCCTTTATGGATTAGCTGTGTCCATAATACTGTCTTGTACCTATGAGTATTAGCTGAAATTAGGGATGGCCATTGAGCATCGATGATTCAAAATCAAAACCCGATGTCGAATACTTTTGCCATCGATGGGGGAGAACCAGATGGTTTCCCTCCATCGATGGAACAGCAAAACGATGTTTTGCTTTTTTTTTTCAAAGTGCCGGGACACAGAGCATAGCTTCGCCCCCGACACCCCCCGAAGCCCCGCCCCTGTGTTTTGATTGGCCCACTGGGCAAGCAATCAAACACAATGGCTGACCATCAATATGTAAAAATATCGATGGTCAGCCATTGCATAGTTTAGCACTATAGATGGCCAGTTGCAGAATTGCCATCGATGGCATCCATCGATGGCAATTGCAACGATGGCCATCCCTAGCTGAAATATAAGCTCAGCCCCACCCTGTGTGG
The DNA here is from genome assembly GCF_055691185.1 of Crinia signifera. Lineage (NCBI taxonomy): Eukaryota > Metazoa > Chordata > Amphibia > Anura > Myobatrachidae > Crinia > Crinia signifera. The sequence goes on from NC_139224.1 coordinate 156,751,259, forward strand.
AGAATATGAGTCCAGTCCACTGATATCTGAGAGTCAGAAACTTTCACTTTCATTTCTCTCTTCTTCTACCAGCGATGGCGTCTGCTGATCTGAGACGGGAGCTGGACTGTTTCATCTGCCTGAACATTTATACAGATCCTGGAACCCTGAGATGTGGACACAACTTCTGCCGGGCCTGTATTGATCGTGTGCTGGATACACAGGAGGGGACTACAGTATTTACCTGTCCAGAATGCAGAGCAGAGTATCTGGATCGTCCTGCACTAGAGATAAACAGAAAGCTCTGCAATATAGCAGAACGTGTACGCTCTATTCCAGAGGAGGGAACTGGGATATTCTGCACTTATTGTGTCCACTCTCAAGTACCTGTTCTTAAAACCTGTCTGAAGTGTGAAGCTTCTCTCTGTGATATACATTGGAGGACACACAACAAGTCAGCAGAACATGTCTTGGTTGATCCCACCACTTCCTTGGAGAAAAGAACATGTTCCCTCCATAAAGAGATCTTGAAGTATTTCTGCACTGAGGACAATGTCTGTATCTGTGTGTCCTGCAGTTTGGCCGGAGAGCATCGGGGGCACATGGTGGAGATGCTGGGTGAGGCCTCTGAGAAGAAGAAGGAGAAACTGAGAAATGTTCTGCAGAAACTGACCACAAATAGAGACGAGACTGAGAAAAGTATCCAGAGTCTGCAGAAACGCAGGTGTGAAGCTCAGAAAAAAGCAGCTGGTTCAACAGAGACAATCACTGCCCTGTTTAGAGATATCAGGAGACAGCCAGAGGACCTAGAAAAGAGAGTGCTGAATGAGATCTCTAGGCAGGAAGAGAGTGTTTCACTCTCAGTCTCAAATCTGATTCAACAGCTGGAAATGAAGAAGGATGAGATTGCCGGGAAGATGTGTCAGATTGAGGAGCTGGGTAACATGTCTGATCCAATGACTGTCTTACAGGAACCAGACACAGGTGACTTGTATGATACAGAGGAGCCATGTTCCATGACTGATCCAATGACTATTGTCCAAAAACAGGCTAGTGAAGAGACCGAGGAGGAGATGGTGGTGGAGGGAGACATAGAGGAGAACAGCGAGAAGGAGGGCATTGAGAAGGGGGATATAGAGGAGGCTGAGCATGGCCAAGTAGGAGACCTGGATGTAGGCCTTATCTCAGTGAAATTACAAACATTATCTGATCTAATAACAGGAATAAATGTATGCTTCTATGTGCAGACACCAGAAGACATATCACTGGATATAAACACAGCGGGTAAAAATATAATTATATCAGGTGACATGAAAACTGCAGCCAGGTCTTCAATAAAACAGAAAACGCCAGAGATACCAGAGAGATTCCAGGATGAGCCTCAGGTGTTAAGCACCAGGGGATTCTCCTCGGGGCGACATTACTGGGATGTGGATGTCAGTAACGCAGACACCTGGTGTGTGGGGGGGTGTTATTCTAGTATAGACAGGAGAGGGGATGAGTCACTAATTGGATATAATAACACATCTTGGTGCGTGGATAGGACTTATCATGAGTATTCAGTGGTATATGACAGTGAGATGATCCCATTACCTGGCAGTATTCCCTATGATAGAGTGAGGGTGTATCTGGATTATGAGGCAGGACAGCTGTCCTTTTATTCTGTGTGTGACCTGATCAGACACTTACACACCTACACTGCCACCTTCACTGAGCCCCTTCATGCTGCATTAGGTGTATGGGAAGGGGATTCTGTACAGATATGTGTGGATAGTCTGGAGCAGTCAGGGAGAGGAATCTGATTGGTGGGACATTAGTGCACAGAATGATGCAGCGGATACAGAGTATATATGTATATTTATACAGACAATGATGGTGCATGGAATTGGTGTATACTGTAATTGTGTGGGCACTGCAAGTTGTGTATTCAGTGTTTCAGCATCTGTGTGTCATGTCTAACGTTATCTGTTGTTCTATTCCTGACAGGGCAAATATATATCTTTCATAAAGTAATTTGTACCAATCAGCGTAATATTTCTATGTAACTTTTATGAGTATTCTTCAGTTAATAAATGAGTGTTCTTCAGTTATTTATTAGTGATGTAACTAATAAAGGTTCCGGAATGTTTCTGGTATCTTGCATTATTGTCTCAGTAGCTGTTGTGGTGCGACAGTCCTGGTTTTTCTGTATGAAGACATAAAACATCTCTATGGTAAAGCGGTCACCTAGAGAAGACCTACCCCGCTTCTGTCAGGGATCGGCATGTGTTGTGGGCACAGGACCGGGGAACCAATGACATGCTGGTAACGGGTGTGGCTCAAAGGGTCAACAGTATCTAGAACAACAGTCAAATTACTGTGGAAATATTGACTGTTGACCTATCATCCGTATCCCCTGGTAACAGACTGAAATAAAGTGAGACTGGAGTATATAGGAGTAAATAGGCTGCATTGGAATGGGACGTTACCATCCTTGCTGCCGTGTGCCTGCATCACATGTTACATCTGCCCCACCTGCAGTGCACATGGTTTTGTCAATTTTCAGAAAAAATTGTATATCAGATCTGAATAGTGTGTATGAGACTTATGGGCCTGATTCATGTTTGTTAGCAAGCAACTGGGCAAACCCATGATGCACTGCAGGTGGGGAAGGTGTGTTGTGCAGAGAGATAAAGCTGTCTAACATTTCTGTGCTGCATGCAAAACTAGCCAGTATTTACCCTGCACAGAACAAATATAAATGTACTTGCTCCCCCTGCAGGGCAGCATGGTTTCTTCCAGATACAGAGTTACTTTATGTTTTTGCTTTCTGTACACCCCTTTCACATCGCACCTTGGACCCGGGTAATTACTGGTTTAACGAAGTGATGACCCAGACTGAGGTGTGGTGTGAGAGCACCAAAGTTTACAACCAGGGTCGTCCATTTTATAATGGGTGAACCTGGCTTTAATGTGAAAGCATTGGACCCGGGTTGGTTCTGGGTTGGACCAGAGATCAAGATCCCAGGTCCGACCCGGCACTGTGATCTGAAAGGGGTATCACAAACATGAATCAGGCCCTTACTGTTATATGGTGGCTGGAGAGATGCAGGGGAAGCAGAATACACACAGGAGATATAGGGAGAGGCCCTATACTGCACTCCCTATGTAATGTGTGGTGCTGCCTTGCTGAGACTTGTAGTACCACACACTGGATGTACTAAACTGGAAATGCAGTGAAAACCCTGTTATTTTGATATGCAATAAAGACCCCCTGCGAGGGCTTCACCACGGGGAGTTATGTCAGCTCTAGCCGCAATAACCGCATAGAAGCCTTTTGGTTTCTTAACGCGTCCCACGCACCCTGCGGGCATTTGGAACGGCCAGAAAATGCTTATGTACCCTGGCCGTCGAGAGGGAGGGCAGCTAATGTCATCAGTGGATTCCTTCTTCCCTCGGCCTTTGCAGTCCTGGCTCACTCAGTGCTACGAACAGGCGAAAATAATTTGATGGTGAATGATGTCCCCCCTGTGTGCTCGGCTGCATATGCATTTACACCCGTGCACAGTGGCGGGGAAGTGCAGGGAGCGTGTGTTTGTCAGGGAGGGCGGCTACCTGCTCGCTGGGCTGCGAGTGTTTGGAGCAGGTCTGAATCAGGCCCATTATTCAGATTTTGAGGATATCCATGCTTGAGCACAGGTGACATAATTAGTACCTTGGTCAATTTGATTTAATCATCTGGACTCATGCATCGATATCCTTAAAACCTGGACTGTAATTTAGGAAACTGCTGTAACTGCATTCACTGTCAGGGCTGAACAAAGCGGGAGCTAGGACCCAGGGAGAGTCAGCTCTTCCAAGTTCCCAGTGATCAGGAACACATGAGATGATTGGATAAATCAGATACAACCACTGCACACTGATTGGTGCTGCCAGATAGAGCACTGCAGAGTACTGAGCAGCTGTCCAGGTAAGAGCATACTGGTGTAATGTCAGACTAATGGTGGAAGCAGGAATGGAGAAGCTGGTGGGAGAATTGGCTCATGGAAGTCAGGGAGACTGGTGCTGGCTTACAGAAATAAGTGGGGTGACTTGGGGAACATGTGTCACCTGAGAGCGTAGATTTGATAGGAGGGGTTCCCTGTAATCTGATGGTGCCATATAAATAATATGTAACAAAAGTAAAGATAGGTGTCTTTATTTATGGAGGTCACTTGCACCAAGGGTTAAAGAAAACAGGGACAGGAGTAACCTGGGGGTGGGTTTGGTGTGTACTCTGCAATGTGGGAGCCTCCACACTGCTGCTGTGCTGTACAGTTACCTCAGGGTTTCCTACCTGACCCTCTCCATGGGGAGAAAATGCTCTGTTCCTGGTCTTCCCTGGTAATCTATGATTGCCAGCACCTGTGGGGAGCTAGGTAACTGATAAGAAAGGTATTTCACCACAGGTGCTGGTAATCCTACATTACCAGGGAAGACCAGGAACAGAGTATTTTTTACCTCATGGAGAGGGTCAGGGAGGCAACCCTGAGGTAACTGTAGTGCCCAATGGAAACCGACACAAACACAGGAATAACATACAAACTTGTCACCGATAGACCAAGGACTTAAACTCCTGACCTCACTGCTAATACTAAGCACTATTGCTGCCCATACGTGCATTTTGGACTAGATCTCAAAAGCATACCCCCAACATGACCCTCTCCAGGAGGGACACAATGCTCTGCTCCTGCACTTTCTTCTTAATGTATGATTACCATCACCTGCGTGGGGATACGGTCGTATTGTCGACAGCACTTGGGTCGACAGGTGTCTAGGTCGACACACATACCTCCCAACATGACCCTCTCCTGGAGGGACACAATGCTCTGCTCCTGCACTTTCTTCTTAATGTAGGATTACCGCCATCTGTGTTGAACAGGTTAATTGATAAGAAAGGTGCTTTAACACAGGTGATGGCAATCATACATTAGGAGGGAAGTGCAGGAGCAGAGCAATGTGTCCCTACTGGAGAAGGAAATGTTGGGGGGTATGTACACATAGTTAGGTCGGAAGGTCAACATGGTTATTTGTACTGTTTTTGAGCCGACATGTGCCGACAGGCCGTTTTTCATGCCCTACCATCCACTACTAGGGCGTGGTTGGAGAATAAAATAGTGTGCCCAAAGCATCGCTAGCGTAGTGAGCGGCTGCAGTTGACTTCCAACTGTGTCCATGTCGACATTCAGGTAAAAAAAAATCAGTAAAAAAAAAAACCATGTCGACCTAGACACATGTCAACCTAATGACTGTTGCCCTAAGTGCTGTCGACAGTACGATCCGCATCCACCTGGTGATGTCAATCAAACATTCCGAGGGAAGCCCAGGAGCAGAGCATTGTGTCCCTCCTGGCATGGATCATGTTGGTATGATAACAGTACCTGCTGCACATACTTTTTGTACCTTGCGATATGATGTACATGGGAGCCACATCACAAGGTAAAATAGCACCGTGTGTGGGCACCTTATGTCCCCGTATCTCTGTATATACACACGTACAGCATTACTGCCTCTCAGCACTGAGGCCATGGGTATACAAACTCCACACCATGGCAATAACTCTGTGGAGTTTGTATATTCTCCCCGTGCTTGTGTGGAGTTTCCTCCCACAATCCAAAAAATTAAATCTTGTTAAGCTAATTGGCTCCCAATAACAAAAGATTCCTGGGCAAAAACGCTGGGCATTCCCATGGGCACGAACCCTCACTGCCGAACCCCGCCCGCACTGCTAGGTGCGAACAGGACAGCCAACTGGCAGTTCACCATGCCCGCTCGCACCAAGTGTCTGCACATGCGCAGATGCTCAACATTGCTCAACCGTGCGAACACACGGGGGATCGCACAGACCAGAATGAGGGCCACTGTGTAGACAAAATTATTGGACATTGACGGTAAATAGATGAATGTATTTTGCAGGTCCTCCAGGTGCAGCCACCACTGCAGACTCCCTTCTTTGCACACGGCCTACAAGTTCCTGGACAACAGCCGGTGGTAGGTTTTGCCGTTTTGTCTTTTAGTACAGCTGCTAACTGTGACATTGAAGAAGGTCGAGTCGGCCTAGAACGCACCTGTCTCTTTAATTCAAACTCATGGGTCGATCCTATTAGGTCCGAAGGGTGCGAGGTGCCATTCAGGTGCCATTTTCATGTGTGTAAATGTCGGCAACGGCACCTGATATAGCCCGATCTCGCACCCTTCGCTGGGCCGAATTCGCTTACAATTGCTTATAACCCGATGGAGATACGAGCACTTTTAAGCGAATTCAGCCCGCTGTATAGTACGCCCAGTGCCGTGATGATTCGCACTTGCGAATCATCCGCACCAAATAGGATCGACCCCACAGTGGGGTTAAAATCTGGATTCTGAGCTGGCCAGTTCTTTGCGGGTTATCGCATTTTCTGTTTATGAGTCCAGCGTCACCATGGAAACATGAAAGGTGGCATTGTCTTAGAACTACCGCAATGTAGGGAGCACAGAGTTATAGAGAACATCTCTATACTACTTAGAGGTAATGTGACCAGGGATATTTGTGGACCAGAAAGCCCCGGAACACCATTACTGAAGCTCTTTTCAAAATGACATCATCAGTAACGGCTTCTGGGACCTCTGCAACCTGCCCTGCTGTCTGTCTCCTCTGCCGGGCGAAGTGACGGCTGCCGATTCCCTTTTGAGGGAATGGGAGGAGAGCACACTGTGTCCTTGTGACTGGGCCATCAGTCAATCAGAGCTCACGGGCTGGCAGCCAAGCAGGAGCCGGCCCGCAAACTTTGATTGGCTGACGGTCCAGTCACAGGGACACAGTGAGGGGAAGGACAGACGCGTGATGCGGCGGAGGAGACAGACAGCAGGGGGTCCACTCCCCAACAGCAGCAGCAGTGAGTTGCACTGCTGCTGGGAAATTCTTACACATTGGGGGCATATGTGTTTCTGGCACTGTGGGGGCATACATGGCACCGTGGGAGCATATGTGTATCTGGCACTATTGGGGGCATATGTGTATAATACCCCCATTTTCATTGTCCGCACCCCATGTGGCTACACCCATTTTTTGGTCGCACACAGTACCGCTGAGGTTTTTTTTTTTTAGACTTGCACCAGTGGCTTGGGGGGAAATTGTTCATCTGGTACTGCTGGGGGCATTAAGTTTCTGGCATTACTGCGGGTATTGGGGCATTGTGTAACTGGCACTACAGGTGTCATGTGTATATATGGCATTACTTGTGGCATAATGTGTATATATGGCACTGCTGAGGGCATTATGTTTAAAAAATAAATAAAGTAGTTTATGCAACAGTTGATGCCCTGCCTTGGTAGCTCTGCCCACTTCTGCCCCACCCACAGTTCCTGAACCTACTTTCTTACAAAAATAGCACTGAATGTGACCATGCAGTATAACTAGTGGACCTATGCCCCACATTGTAACCCCACCACCTCCATTCTATACTGTACACTCTTCTGGTAATCGTCAAACACCTCCTCCTGATCTTCAAAGTGATTTGTCACTCCATAACCCTCGCTGCCATTGGTCCACTATCCAGCGTTTGCACTCTTTACACCATCTTAAGTGCTGCGTTGAATTCTTCTTTGTGAATAGAGCAGCTGCTCACCCATAATATCCAAGTACATGGGCCTCCCTACAAAATGTTCTTGTCGAAACCAACACATTAGTGGCCATTTGGAACTTGTATGCATGTGGTAACCCCTGCTTTGCACTCTATGGTCCATGGGTTGCGGTTGGCTGAGGTCTTCCAGGGCGAAGTGCATTCCGGCAATGACCGCTCCTCTTACACATATTAATCACAAAAGCCCCAGTGGATTAAGGGACCTTCATAACATCCACAATACATCTCTCACACATGCCTCCGATCAGCCATCCTACATTGATCCCCTTTCAAACTCATTTAGCTTCTTCCAGAAATCCATTCCGTTAGCAGTTGATCTAATCGGAGCCCAGCTACCCGTTTATAACTTTACGAAAATGTGACGATAGCAGTCATTTTCACAATATTTTTAAACTCCTAAATAGGTCCATATAATCCATAAATGTTTAATTATTAAAAATAATTATTGAAGAATGATTTTACTGTAATTTGGTTAAGAAGCTTTTGCATAATCCCCCTAAAGTACATTTTTCTATATGTTGTCCCTTTATGGATTAGCTGTGCCTAGTGTTACCACCTTTGTGTTGAGAGATTCCCGGACACTGCCCCGCCCCTTCACCCACCTTATGTGTTGTTGTTTTTTTTTTTTACCTTTTGTGAAATCATTCTTGTTTGTGCACACCATAATGCCAGTTACATGTTACATCACACACAGTAATGCCCATTACACGTTCTGCCACACACCGTGATGCCCATTACATGTTACGCCATACACTGCAGTGACTATTACACATTAAGTTTTTTGTAAATGAAGGACCCAGGTGGAGATATATTAAGCATTGGAGAGAGGGAATGTGGAAATGTTGTCCAAATCCACCAATCCGCTTCTGTCAATTCTAGTACAGTCTATGAAATGCCTGAAGGTTATTTTAGGAAACTTCTACACTTTATCTCTCTACAATGCTTGGTACATCTCCCTCCCTGTGTTGAGAATATGGGGGGAATTCAATCTTTCACTTTATGATGGCAGGATCTCGCTCAAAGGTGTTCACTTCCCCATAGGGTAGAGAGCACTTTTGGGTGAACAGGGAGGCAAAATGGAATGGCAATTGGCTTTCGCCTATGAGACTTCTGATTTCTGAGTGTCTTGGGGCGGGATCTCTTATATATTTGGCTACATCTGTCACTCAAAGTGGGTGTCTGTGTCTATAACGCTCTGTTCCTGGACTTTCCTCTTAATGTGTGATTGCCTTCATCTGTGCTGAACACCTTTCTGAGAAATTAACCTGTTTAAAACAGGTGATGGCAATCATACATTAAGGGGAAGTCTAGAAACAGAGCATTGTGTACCTCCTGGAGAGGGTCATGTTGGGAGGTATGTGACAGAGAACCAGCCCAGTGAGCCCACAGACAGTGCCAGACACCCACTGCCTTCCCATGTTGCCCAGCACTGCTACTCCACAGCCACCAGGTGAGCGCCCCCCTCCCGCGATTTGCGGCAAAACCTCCCCCCCCCGCGCGCCCCCCCCTCCCGCGAGTCGCGGCAAAAACACCCGCTCCCCCGCGACCCCCCCTACCGCGGTTCGCAGCAAAAACACCCCCCGCGACCCCCCCCTCCCGCGATTTGCTGCAAAAAGAACCCCCCCACGACCCCTCCCGCAATTCGGGGCGGCACCCCCCCTGCGACCCCCCTCCCGCGATTCGCGGCACCCCCCCCCCCCGCAATTCGCAGCAGCCCCAGGATTAAATGGCACATGCAAAACACTGACATGGCTATGGTCGACAATGAAAAAGGTTGACATGAGTTTTTGAATATTTATTTTTAATTTTTTTATTTTTTTCATATTCATTGTCATGTGTCGACATGGACACCAATGAAGTGGCACACTTATGTCAACATTTACATGTGTTGACCTTTCTGTGTTGATTTTTTTCTTGTGGCGATTCGCGTCACACCCCCCCCGCAACCCCCCCTCCCGCGATTCGCGGCAACCCCCCACCGGAACACCAGTGAACCCCGCCCTCCCGCGATTCGCGGCACCCACCCCCGCGACCCCCCCTCCCGCAATTCGCGGCACCCCTCCGTGATTCGCGGCAGCTCCAGTATTAAATTGCACATGGAAAACACTGACATGGCTATGGTCGACAATGAAAAAGGTTGACATGAGTTTTTGAAGTTTTTTTTTTCATTTTTTGAATATTTTCATATTCATTCTCATGTGTCGACATGGATACCAATGAAGTGCCACACTTATGTCAACATTTACATGTGTTGACCTTTCTGTGTTGATTTTTTCTTGTGGCGATTTGCGTCACCCACCCCCCCCCCCCCACAACCACCACTCCCGCGATTCACGGCACACACACACACACACCTCCCCCGCGATTCTCGGCACCCCACCCCGTGACCCCCCCTCCCGTGATTCACGGCACACCCCCGCGACCCCCCCTCCCATGATTCGCTGCAACCCCCGCCCCGTAACCCCCCCTCCCGCGATTCGCGGCACCCACCCCCGCGACCCCCCCTCCCGCAATTCGCGGCACCCCCCCCCCCCCCGCGATTCGCGGCAGCTCCAGAATTAAATTGCACATGGAAAACACTGACATGGCTATGGTCGACAATGAAAAAGGTTGACATGAGTTTTTGAAGTTTTTTTTTTCATTTTTTTAATGTTTTCATATTCATTCTCATTTGTCGACATGGACACCAATGAAGTGCCACACTTTGTCAACCTTTACATGTGTTGACCTTTCTGTGTTGATTTTTTTCTTGTGGCGATTCGCGTCACACCCCCCTGAACCCCCACTCCCGCGATTCACGGCACACACACCCCCCCGCGATTCTCGGCACCCCACCCCGTGACCCCCCCTCCCGTGATTCACGGCACACCCCCCGCGACCCCCCCTACCATGATTCGCCGCAACCCCCCTCCCGCGATTCTCTGCAATCCCTCCCCTCCCGCGATTCGCAGCATCCACCCCCCCACAACCCCCCCTCCTGCAATTCGCGACACCCCTCGTGACCCCCCCTCCTGCAATTCGCTGCACCCTCCGCGACCCCCCCCTCCCGCGATTCGCGGACACCTAAGTTGCAATACAGGGCATCTTTCATACAATTCTAACCATATTTCTCATATACAAACGTTCACAAATTAAGGGGGCGCAGCCCCTTACGACGGTGTGAAGAGCGCCCGTAGGGCGCGATGAATCACCTAGTGTATTAATATACATCTCCGCCCAACCACTGCAATGCTACCGCATATGTACTAACATATGTGGCTAGCATCGGAGTGTGGTGACTGAGACCCCCGCGATACCTGTAATGTGGTTTGCGGGGGTCTCCGTCACATCCCGGTGGCTGTCAGTGTCCCCGGCTTCTCCTCCTCCCCCTGCAGTCGGCTGTGACACCTGCCGGGGGAGGAGATCGATGGAGGACGGGAGGGGGGCTCGCGCCGATGGCGGGCGGTCACAGAAGCCCATAGGCTTCTATAGGGTATCGCCACCCAAAGGTGGCGATACCCTGCCCGGCGGAGACGGGGCGGACGGGTAATGGTACATAGGAAAATGCAATAAAACTCCAGTTTTACCGCATTTTCCCTTTAGTACATCCCACCCTTAGACTTTAATTTTCATTTCTCTCATCTGCTACCAGCGATGGCGTCTGCTGATCTGAGACGGGAGCTGGACTGTTCCATCTGCCTGAACATTTATACAGATCCTGTCACCCTGAGATGTGGACACAACTTCTGCCGGGCCTGTATTGATCGTGTGCTGGATACACAGGAAGGGACTATAGTATTTACCTGTCCAGAATGCAGAGCAGAGTATCTGGATCGTCCTGCACTAGAGATAAACAGAAAGCTCTGCAATATAGCAGAACGTGTACGCTCTATTCCACAGGAAGGAACTGGGATGTTCTGCTCTTATTGTGTCCACTCTCAAGTACCTGTTCTTAAAGTCTGTCTGAAGTGTGAAGCTTCTCTCTGTGATATACATTGGAGGACACACAGCAAGTCAGCAGAACATGTCTTGGTCGATCCCACCACTTCCTTGGAGAAAAGAACATGTTCCCTCCATAAAGAGATCTTGAAGTATTTCTGCACTGAGGACAATGTCTGTATCTGTGTGTCCTGCAGTTTGGCCGGAGAGCATCGGGGGCACGTGGTGGAGATGCTAGGTGAGGCCTCTGAGAAGAAGAAGGAGAAACTGAGAAATTTTCTGCAGAAACTGACTAGAAAAAGAAAAGGGACTGATCTGAGTATCCAGAGTCTGCAGAAACGCAGGAGAGAATATCCCAAAAAAGCAGCTGGTTCAAAAAAGACAGTCACTGCTCTGTTTAGAGACATCAGGAGACAACTGGTGGACCTAGAGAAGAGAGTGCTGAATGAGATCTCTAGGCAGGAAGAGAGTGTTTCACTCTCAGTCTCCGATCTGATTCAGCAGCTGGAAATGAAGAAGGATGAGATTGCCGGGAAGATGTGTCAGATTGAGGAGCTGGGTAACGTGTCTGATCCAATGACTGTCTTACAGGAACCAGACACAGGTGACTTGTCTGATACAGAGGAGCCGTGTTGTATGACTGATCCAATGACTATTAACCAAAAACAGGATAGTGAAGAGAGCGAGGAGGAGAAGGTGGTGGAGGAAAGCACTGAGGAGAACAACGAGAAGGAGGGCATTGAGAAGGGGGATATAGAGGAGGCTGAAAGATATGATGAGCATGACCATAAAGTGGGAGATCTGAATATGGGTCTTATCTCAGGGAAATTAGCAATATTATCTGATATACTAACAGGAATAAATGTATGCTTCTATGTGCAGGCACCAGCAGACATATCACTGGATGTAAACACAGCGTATGATTGTATACTTAGATCAGGTGACCTGAAAACTGTATTCACATCTTCAATGCAAGATCAGCCAGAGACACCAGAGAGATTTGAGGATTATCCTCAGGTACTAAGCACCAGGGGATTCTCCTCAGGGCGACATTACTGGGATGTGGATGTCAGTAATGCAGACATGTGGTATGTGGGGATGTGTTATCCCAGTATAGACAGGGAAGGGGAGGAGTCACGAATTGTATTTAATGACGTGTCTTGGTGCTTGGAGAAAATCGAAGATCACTATTCAGTGACACATGATGATGACGAGATCAAGTTACCTGGCAGTATTCCCTATGATAGAGTGAGGGTGTATCTGGATTATGAGGCAGGACAGCTGTCCTTTTATTCTGTGAGTGACATGATCAGACACTTACACACCTACACTGCCACCTTCACTGAGCCCCTTCATGCTATATTAGGTGTATGGGAAGGGGGTTCTGTACAGATGTGTGGATAGCCTGGAGCAGTCAGGGAGAGGAATCTGATTGGTGGGACATTAGTGCAAAGAATGATGCAGTGGATACAGATGTATATACAGACAGTGAGTCTGGTGCGGGGAATTGGTGTATAATTGTGTGGGCACTGCAAGTTGTGTATTCAGTGTTACAGTAGTTGTGTCATGTCCAACATTATCTGTTGTTCTATTCCTGACAGGGCAAATATGTATCCTCCATAGTCATTTGTACCAATCAGCATAATATTTCTATGTAACTCTATAGTTATGAGTATTCTTCAGTTATTTATTAGTGATGTAACTAATAAAGGTTCCGGAATGTTTCTGGTATCTTGCATTATTGTCTCAGTAGCTGTTGTGGTGCGACAGTCCTGGTTTTTCTGTATGAAGATATCAAACATCTCTATGGTAAAGCGGTCACCTAGAGAAGACCTACCCCGCTTCTGTCAGGGATCAGCATGTGTTGTGGGCACAGGACCGGGAAACCAATGACCTGCTGTAATGGGTGTGGTTGAAAGGGTCAACCGTATCTAGAGCGACAGTCAATAGACAGTCAAATTACAGTTGACCCGGATTTAACGTGGAAGCGTCGGATCCGGGATCAAGATCCCAGGCCCGAGCCGGCATAGCGATCTGAAAGGGGTATCACAAACCTGAATCAGGCTCTTAATATGATATGGTGGCTGGAGAGATACAGCTGATATAATTTGCAGGGGGTGCAGTATACACACAGGAGTTAGGGAGGGGCCCTATACTGCACACCCTATGTAATGAGTGGTGCTGCCTTGCTGAGACTAATAGTGCCACACACTAAGAGGGGAAAAAGAGGCATATGCACTATTCAAAGGATGGGGCAGATGTATTATAGCGCACAGCGTGGGAAGGGACATCAACAAGATGTATTAACATATTTTTTCTACCAAAGCGGGGGAGCACAAACTCCCACCTCCGGTGATGCCCGCCCTCCTGGAGACAGCACATCAGTTTACATGCGGGCAGACAGACAGCCCCTCGGCCAGCTGGACGGGCATGCTCGCGGTCTTGCTACTCACGCGAGATCTCCATCGCAGCCCAGAGCCAACAGCAGGGACAGCCCTGTCCCTACTGTTGAGATAGGACTTCCCCACCCTGTAGATAGCAGCAAGGTCAGTGCTGCTGAACTTTCATACATTCACCCTGCATATCGGCCTGCAATCCATATATATATAATATTTTATTTTTTTTATACAGTAGTTTTTTATTGAATTTTCAACAGATCCCGATACCCAAACAGACAGATCAATGTACATATGGTATACAGCAAGTGAGTGGCATAGGGGGAAAATAATTAGTATGCCAAGCGTAGCAAGGCACCCGGCCTGCTGCGTGGTGAGTGCAGCAAGCCCGCAAGGGTGATGATCCCCCCCCCCCCCCCTCTCGTTGGAATTCCGGCGGTCATGATTCTGGCGTTGGGATTTCAAACCAATCCCAAATATCTAGTATAATGAAACAGGCGTATATGGTAGAAATGTATCTAAGTATAATGCACAAAGTCACCCATTGCACATTGTAGAGAGAATATCTACGTACCAAATCAGGGGGAATAACAAAAGAATACATTGGCATTGAAGTGTCAAACAATAAAAAAAAAAAAAAACTTACCACAAAAACCCCCCCACCCTGTACAACCCACCCCCAATGTAGGCGTACTTGGATCCCATAAACTAAACCTACCCCTACCCCAATATCTATCTATTGTGGACTAGAGAAAGGAAGTAAATTAGTGGCCCTTAACTAAAACCGAGTCAAAGCTACATCAGCAATAGAACATTCCTATGTTAGCTAAATTATGCCAAAAAAATAAAAATAATAATCTACCCCTCTCCCCCTACCCACCCACTAACTACACTAACTAATTCCAAGTCCTACCCAAACTCTTTCATATATAAACTAGAATATCAGCGGAGAATTGCAGGGGAAACAGCCACCACTCCTAGGCAAGATGGCGCCGACATCCCACGTTCGAAGAGCTATATGTGAGGCTGCAGCAGGGATGGTGGCCTCTCAGCGGGTGTATCCATGCCACTCCACAACCTCACAGCCCCACTCACCACCAGGAGTCGGGAGCAGAGCACCGCAGGAGGAAGGTGGCGGCGCCTCTGGAGAGTATCCCCCCGGCGCAGCAGCACGGCAGGACCAGGCCGGAGCTGCAGAGCAGGGAGAAGCCGATCCAAGATGGCACCCATGTCCGGAGGAGAGGGAGCACGGAGCGCAGCGGGCCCAGGCAGCCGCCGAAGCCTCCACAGGCTGTCTATGAGAGCCGCGGGCGGCACAGGAGGTGCAGGAGAGACTCCGGAGGGCAAAGAGGTAAGGATGGTGCGCCCACGGTCCCTGGGGCAGGATTTTAGCAGAGCTCTCAAACCCAGCATCCACTCACATGCCCGTTCAAGCCATGGCCCCTGGCCTGCTATCATTTAGATAGCAGTGCCGATATGGACAGGAGCGCATACCACCCCTGTCATTTAGCGCTCACCGGCTGCTTCATACATGGGGGAGAAGCGGTATCCATGCACATAACATCTGCTGATACCCCTTCTCCCCCATAACGACACTTCCTACATCTGCCCTAATACTAGTTATACATTTTGTAATAAGTTTTGCAATAAATATTTTGCTTTTCACAATCTTGGTCAGGATTATGGGTTTACACCTCCTCCCTTTCCAGGTAACATCATCGGATAAGTCCCTAACATTCTAAAGGCACCATACACTTGTCTGATAATATTTTCTGTAGGCACTCCTCCCTTCTACTATATCACCTTCTCACTGCTCATTTTAGGCTACACCAGGGGTAGCCAACTCCAGTCCTCCAGAGCTACCAACAGTTCACATTTTTCAGCTCACCTCACAGGTGCACTCATTACTGACCAACACATTTTAAAAGATCCAAAGGTGGTGCCAAATACTTCACTTGTGATTCTCTTAGTAGACATGGAAAACGTTAACTGTTGGTAGCTCTCGAGGACTGGAGTTGACTACCCTTGGGCTACACCAGTGGTAGCCAACCCTAGCACTCGAGAGCTACCAACAGTTCACATTTTCCAGACAGCCTAGCTGCTGCACTCATTAATCACTGACACATTTTAAAAGATACACATATGGAGCTAACTAGCTCACTTGTGATTCTGTGAGGAGACCTGCAAAACATGCACTGTTGGTAGCTCTCGAGGACTAGGGTTGGCTACACCAACTCCATTCTATATTGCCCCTCTGAACAACTTCTGTATTGAAATATGGCTCCTCGTTCCTGTCCCATACCAGTCCTCGCTCTCAGGGCTCGCCCCCTCAATTTTCACACCACTAACATGCACCCACAAACCACACAACCTAATTGCTATCTCCCCTGTCCCTTCCTTTCTCCTGTGCTCTCTGGGATGCTAGATCAATCTGCAACAAGCTTCCAAATATCCATGACCTCTTCATCTCCCACTTTTTTAACCTTCTCGCCATCACTGAAACCTGGCTGTCCTCCTCTGACACTACCTCCCCTGCTGCCCTCTCCTATGAAGGCCTCTCCTTCGCCCACTTGGTCAGACCTGATGGCCGCCAGGGTGGAGAAGTGGGCATCCTGTCCCCCAGCTGCACCTTCCACGTCATCCCACCTGAGCCCGCCCCAACACATTCTCCACCTTCTGAGGTACACACTATCCGCCTCTTCTACCCCATTCACCTCCTTGTGGCTGTGATCTACCACCCCTGTGGCCCCTGCTCCTCTTTCCTTGATAACTTTGCTGCATGGCTACCATACTTTCTTGCCTATGCCCTCCCCTCTATCATCCTCGGTGACTTTAACATTCCTGTTGACGGGTTGGGATCATTTGGTCTGCATCATTATGGCCGACACCATAAGGTCGACATGGTTCTAGGTCGACAGGTCTTTAGTTCGACAGGTCATTAGTACGACATTGTCTAGGTCGACAACCGTTTTTTGACCTGAATGTCAACACAGTCAACATGGACACAGTTTAAAGTGCACTACACTTGCTGCGCTTGCAATGCGTCGGGCACGGTGCCTCGCTACACTCGGCACACTATTTTATTCTCCCACCATGCCCTAGTGCAGGGGTGGGGAACCTTTTTTGTGCCAAGGGCCGTTTGTAAAGGGAAAAAAATCCTTCGGGGGCCATAAGTAAAAATTTCTCTTACAAATTGTCCTGCTGCAGCCATCCCATGCTCCAGCGGCTGCCGCTGAATAGGACTGACAGTCTCTGGCTGCTGTTGATTAAGAGGAATCTCGCGAGAAATACCGACCTCAAGTGAGAATTCCCTTGTACTTGACTCTCGGCAAAGCCGCTGGGCAGGTGGGAGGGCCACTCAAACCGGCTATGGGGGCCGCATACGGCTCACCGGGCCTGAGGTTCCCCACCCCTGCCCTATTGGATAGTAGGCCATGAAATACCGTGTGTGGGCACATGTTGGCTCAAAAAACAGTGAAAAACTCAATGTCGACCTTTTGACTGTCGACCTAGACAATGTCGAATTAATGACCTTTCGACCTAGACCCATGTCGACCTAATGACTGTCGACCATAATGCTGTAGACCAAATGACACATCCCCTGCAATATAGCAGAACGTGTAACCCTGAGATGTGGACACAACTTCTGCTGGGCCTGTATTGATTGTGTGCTGGATACACAGGAGGGGACTACAGTATTTACCTGTCCAGAATGCAGAGCAGAGTATCTGGATCGTCCTGCACTAGAGATAAACAGAAAGCTCTGCAATATAGCAGAACGTGTACGCTCTATTCCAGAGGAGGGAACTGGGATGTTCTGCACTTATTGTGTCCACTCTCAAGTACCTGTTCTTAAAATCTGTCTGAAGTGTGAAGCTGCTCTCTGTGATATACATTGGAGGACACACAACAAGTCAGCTGAACATGTCTTGGTTGATCCCACCACTTCCTTGGAGAAGAGAACATGTTCCCTCCATAAAGAGATCTTGAAGTATTTCTGCACTGAGGACAATGTCTGTATCTGTGTGTCCTGCAGTTTGGCCGGAGAGCATCGGGGGCACGTGGTGGAGATGCTGGGTGAGGCCTCTGAGAAGAAGAAGGAGAAACTGAGAAATGTTCTGCAGAAACTGACCGCCAAGAGAAAAGGGGACTGAGAAAAGTATCCAGAGTCTGCAGAAACGCAGGAGAAAAAATCCCAAAAAAACAGCTGGTTTAACAGAGACAGAGACAGTCACTGCCCTGTTTAGAGACCTCAAGAGACAGCTGGATGACCTAGAGAAGAGAGTGCTGAAGAAGATCTCTAGGCAGGAAGAGAGTGTTTCATTCGCAGTCTCCAATCTGATTCAGCAGCTGGAAACGAAGAAGGGTGAGATTGCCAGGAAGATGTGTCAGATTGAGGAGCTTGGTAACATGTCTGATCCAATGACTGTCTTACAGGAACCAGACACAGGTGACTTGTCTGATACAGAGGAGCCATGTTGTATGACTGATCCAATGACTATTGTCCTCAAAAAGGCAGTGGAGGAAGAGGGGGGCACTAAGAAGGAGGAGGGAGATACTGAGAAGAATGAAGAGGCGGTCATTGAGAAGTTGAATAGAGAGGAAAGTGGAAGACCTAATGAGCATGCCAATAATGTAGGGGACCTGGATGTGGGTCTTATATCAATGAAATTACTAATATTATCTGATATAACAGGAATAAATGTATGTTTCTATGTGCAGGCATCAGAAGACCTATCACTGGATGCAAACACAGCGGGTAATAATATACTTATCTCAGCAGACATGAAAACTGTATTCACGTCTTCAATAGAACAGAATCAGCCAGAGACACCAGAGAGATTCTGGGATTATCCTCAGGTGTTAAGCACCAGGGGATTCTCCTCAGGGCGACATTACTGGGATGTGGACGTCGGTAACGCAGACACCTGGCGTGTGGGGATGTGTTATCCCAGTGCAGACAGGAGAGGGGAGCAGTCACAAATGGGATATAATAACAATTCTTGGTGCTTGGATAGGACTTCTGATGAGGAGCATTCAGTGATACATGACTTTGAGACGATCCCGTTACCTGCCAGTGTTCCCTATGATAGAGTGAGGATTTATTTGGATTATGAGGCAGGACAGATGTCCTTTTTTTCTATGACCTTTTATTCTGTGAGTGACATGATCAGACACTTACACACCTACACTGCCACCTTCACTGAGCCCCTTCATGCTGTATTAGGTGTATGGGAAAGGGATTCTGTACAGAAATATGAGAGGAGACTGGAGCTGGTGGGAGGGGAATCTGATTGGTCGCATTACATAATATGATGCAGTGGATACAGATGTATATACAGACAGTGAGTCTGGTGCAGGGAATTGGTGTATAATTGTGTGGGCACTGCAAGTTGTGTATTCAGTGTTACAGTAATTGTGTGTCATGTCCAATGTTATCTGTTCTATTACTGACAGGGCAAATATGTATCAGTCATACAGTCATGTGTATCAAACAGCGTATTTATATGTAACTAAAGTTATGAGTATTCTTCAGTTATTTGTTAGTGATGTAACTAATAAAGGTTCTGAAATGTTTCTGGTATCTCGTAATACTGGGCTGGGGACTATAGGCTGCATTTGGATGGGACTTTACCATCCTTGCTGCCATGTGCCTGCATCATCGGGGGCGGCACTGCAGGTGGGGAAGGTGTGTTGTGCAGAGCGATAAAGCTGTCTAACATTTCTGGGCTGCATGCAAAACCAGCCAGTATTTACCCTGCACAGAACAAATATAAATGTTCTTGCTCCCCCTGCAGGGCAACATGGTTTCTTCCAGACACAAAGTTACTTTATGTTTTTGCTTTCTGTACACCCCTTTCACATCGCACCTCGGACCCTGGTAATTACTGGGTTGATGACGTGACGACTCGGGTCGAGGTGTGGCGCTAGAGCTTACTACCCAGGTCATCCTTTTTATAATGGGCGGACCTGGGTTTAACGTGAAAGCATCGGCCCGGGTTGGTTCTGGGATGGACCCGACATCAAGATCCCAGGTCCGACCCGGCATTGCCATGTGAAAGGGGTATCACAAACATGAATCAGGCCCTTACTGTTATATGGTGGCTGGAGAGTTGCAGGGGAAGCAGTATACACACAGGAGATATAGGGAGAGGCCCTATACTGCACTCCCTATGTAATGAGAGGTGCTGCCTTGCCGAGACTTATAGTACCACACACTGGATGTACTAAACTAAAAATGCGGTTAAAACCGCATTTTTTCATAGGCATTAAAGCCCCACCGCCGGGGCTTCGCCAGCTCTAGCCGGTACCTTGTACCCGGTAATTATCTGCGATGTGAAAGGGGTATAACTCCCCGCGGGGGTGATTCTCGTTCATTCATCATCGATGTTTTGGGGACTGCACATGGTCTATTATGCACATGCGCAGCCAGCCCCCCCCCCCCCTTGCGAATGGCTTAAAATTTCTTAAAGCTTCTAAAAATGAAAAAAAGGTGATGTTGCCCATAGCAACCAATAAGATTGTGTCTATCACCTCTATTGCATCTTAGAAAATGATTTAATCTGATTGGTTGCTATGGGCAACATCAACTATTTATCTTTTTTGAAGCTTTTGTAAATTTACCCCCAAGGTTGACCTGCATTGGGTCGACCACTAAAGGTCGACATGGCTTAGGTCAACACATGAAATAGGTTGACATGATTGGGAGGTCGACACAAGTATTAGTTCGACATGAGCTTTTCATTGCTTTCTGAGCTGGTAGGCGATATTTCATGCCTACCCAGCGGTGTAGCTCGGTGCCACGGCGCCTGGAGCAAGGGCATGTTTGCCCCCCCCCCCCATTTGTAGTAGGTGAGGCTCCTGCTCCGTGAAAAGTGGGCACGGACCAACATTATACCACACACCGTAATGCCCATTGCACATCTTAGCAAACTTTGTAATACCCATTACACATAAAGCCACAGCCATAATGCCAATTACACATAAGGCCACACATGATGCCCATTACATACTATATAACACACCGTAATGCCCGTCGCATACTAACACACCGCAATGCCCATCACATACTAACACACCGCAATGCCCAGCTCACACTATTTAACAAACCGTAATGCCCATTACACATTTAACACATAAGTGCCACTTACCTACATGCTCAATGCCAGGGGCTTCATGCTCGATGCCAAGGGGGACTGAAATTTGCTCACAGGGAAGGTGTGAGTAAATGATAGTGCAGAGGAGGGAGGGAAGGTGGGAGTGATAGTGCACAGCAGGGTGGGTGGGTGAGGATAGTGCACAGCAGGGTGGGTGGGTGAGGATAGTGCACAGCAGGGTGGGTGGGTGAGGATAGTGCACAGCAGGGTGGGTGGGTGAGGATAGTGCACAGGTGGGTGGGTGAGGATAGTGCACAGCAGGGTGGGTGGGTGAGGATAGTGCACAGGTGGGTGGGTAAGGATAGTGCACAGCAGGGTGGGAGGGTGAGGATAGTGCACAGCAGGGTGGGTGGGTGAGGATAGTGCACAGCAGGGTGGGTGGGTGAGGATAGTGCACGGGTGGGTGGGTGAGGATAGTGCACAGCAGGGTGGGTGGGTGAGGATAGTGCACAGGTGGGCGGGTGAGGATAGTGCACAGTAGGGTGGGTGGGTGAGGATAGTGCACAGCAGGGTGGGCGGGTGAGGATAGTGCACAGCAGGGTGGGTGGGTGAGGATAGTGCACAGCAGGGTGGGTGGGTGAGGATAGTGCACAGCAGGGTGGGCGGGTGAGGATAGTGCACAGCAGGGTGGGCGGGTGAGGATAGTGCACAGCAGGGTGGGCGAGTGAGGATAGTGCACAGGTGGGTGGGAGGGTGAGGATAGTGCACAGCAGGGTGGGTGTTAGAGCATAGTGCACAGCAGGCTGGGTGGGTGGGAGAGGATAGTGCAGAGATTAGTGCACCCACCCACAGCCGGCAAAGCAGCAGCGGTGCTTTCCGCGCTCCCCCTCCCCCTGTTGCCGGGCTTGCCCGCTCCCGGCTCCCCGCTGTGCACGGTGCTGCTATTTAAAAGTCACTCACATCTCCCGCTGGACCGCGCTAGCCAATAGGCGCTCGCGGTCCAGCAGCCAATCAACTGGTGGCTGCTGGACCGCGAGCGCGGTCCAGCGGGAGATGTGAGTGACTTTTAAATATACCACGTCTCCTGGATGCAGCGGGCAGCGGTGAGACGGCGGGGGAGCCGCACTGAGTTGGGCACCTGAGCGGGCGAGATGGCGGTGCCGGCACGGCTCCGGCGCCAAGATTGCTTCCTGCGCCTGGAGCTGGTGCTCCACCGGCACCGCCCTCGCTACGCCTCTGTGCCTACCCATCCATTGGGGTGTGGAAGGAGACTAGCGAGGCATCCAAGGGGACACTGTACACTTTAACGGTGTCCATGTCGACTATGTCGACATTCGGACCAAAAATAATGTGAAAGACTCATCTTGACCTTTTGACTGTCGACTAGCCATTGTCCACCTAATGCTTGTATCAATCTTCCAACCCTGCCGACCTTAGCTGTGTCGATCTTCAGTGGTCGACCCCTTGCATGTGTCGACCCATACCCATTTGCCTCTTGGGGCTGCATTTATCAAGCAATATTTGCGGTTAAATCCCCGAAAACGGATTACCGCAAATATTTAGTATCCCCAAATCTCCGATCCCTGCTGCGATCCCCCCCTTCACCGCCGCCGGCCGCATCCCCCATAGGTTTCTATGGGGGATGCGAAGCTGCCCGATTGTATCAACATCGGGCAGCCTGGCATCGCACCCCTGGGCTATAGCCATTCTGATATGGCGATAGCCCATTGTAGCCTATGGCTGGGGTCAGCGCATAACCGCGCATGCGCTGACCTCCCGGCTTCCGCGTCAGGGCTTCACAGGGACGGGCTCCTTTCGAAGCCCTGTCCCTGCGCCCTCAATTTGATAAATCCTGGCGGTATCAGATGATACCGCAATGCGATGGCCGGCGGTGTCATCACGCCGGCATCGCTTTATAATGATAAATGCGCCCCTTAGTCTGGTGAGGCCGGGTGTAGCACCCTTCCATATTTCCATTGGCTGATAGCTCTTCCACTACAGCTGTCGGGAATAATTAGTTAAAATTAACTTCACCTATAATTACTCCATTAGATCTCAGAGCTCAGTCATTAATGTAGTAAAAACAATGCTTAATCCTGTTGCTTGATATGATATAACAATTTGGGTAATTAAACGTTTTATCTAATATAAGGGTCATTAACTGTTTCCTGTCCAAGACAAGTAACTTTATTAACAGTTTCATAAATAGCGCAGCATATTCTGTTGCGCTTTACAAAAGGCGACAGTGATACAACAAACAGGGTATTTACAGACAGTCAAAAGGTAGGAGGGCCCTGCTCGCAAGCTTACAATCTATGTGGTCTAACATGATCCTGCTGTATGAAAGTGACAGATTTGGATTAGGACAGATAACGGGTCTGCTGAAACAAACAATTGAAGCAATGGATTTGTAATAAAACTTCTATAGATTGAATACATTGGGGTAAAGACACGAGGTGCACTAATGTATCCAGTAGATGAGTCACCGGTGTGCAAATGGCTACAGATTGCAGGGGACCGTTACTACACACCCAGGTACCCCGCAGGCAACTCTACATTCACAATCTCTAGTTAGACAATGCTGAAGAGAACGTTGAGCTACGTCTACCTCCCTGGAAGGGGAATTTTTTCACTGTCAGTAAATAATATTTGAACGACTCAATAAAGATAGTATATAGCTGCGCAGTTTGTTTCCAGGCGATCCACAGGTTTCCTATCTCTACTAGAGGTTTAATGACCACTGTAGACATCTCTCTTTACTCTTCCGTCTGGTCTGGATCCAAGTTCTCCTCAGAAGGTTCCTCAACAGTGATTAGAATAAGAGGGACCTTGGGCTGCTCCATCTTCTTCTGCTTCTCAGAGGCCTCAAGCCTTCGAGGAATCCTGGGTATAACTTGAGGGGTTGGTGGCTCACTGGCCCTACTCTCATCCTCTGTGTTCTCCTCCTCATCAATGCGTCCATCTGGGTCAAGATCGCTGTAACGGGCATTTGGATTGGGAGACGGGAACCCATCCCCTCTGAAGCGGACAAGGTGGTGGTTCCGCGCACCCCGGCCCATGAAGTTTTTCATGCTCACTGCAGGGGAAGCGGCGGAGGACAGAAAGCGGCTGAGCATAGGAGTGCGAGCTCGGGGGAGGTTGGGAGTGGCTGACACTTGCTGACTCTGCTCGGAGTCCCCAACAATGCTGAAAAGAAAGGACACACATTCAATGAAAACTTAATCTCGGTACAAATGTGACTTTTTCAATATATATATATATATATATATTTATATATATATATGCATGACTGAAAATTTGCAAAGCAGATTTTATTAGTAATATATGAAGGAGATAATGGGCTGTCACCACTCACCCTGTCAGTATTCAACGCACCCCTCCTCATACGCCAATTCCCCCTCGCTCCATTTTTTGAGCGAGGGGGAACCGGCGTATGCGGCTCCAGAAGCAGCGAGACTCGTGGCTAAATACAGCGGGTTCGCTGCATTAGCCGCGGGTCTCGCTGTTTGGGGGAATCCTCGCCGTCCTGTGACGGCGAGGATTTCCCCAGAAGGTTGAATAGGGCGAATGGCCGGCGAGGGGGTTAAACAGCGAGGATCGCTGGTTTTCTGCAATCCCCGCTGTTTAACCCCCTCGCTGGCCGCATTGAATACCTGCCAATGTAGGTACTGATATGGTGTGTGCATTGAATGAAATAGTGGCCCTTCCAGTAATTGCACATGAACCCTTTGCATTCTTAGTTTTGCCCAGTTTATTAATTCCCTGTTGCTACAGTATCAGCCTCCGACCTACAGAGGGTGCTCTCTCAGGCTGTATCCTGTATTAGAAGGTTAGGGTCGCCCCTCGCCTAGACCAGGCTGAATCTACAACTGTTTCTGTTACTGACCCTAATTAAAGAGACTCCCCTAACTTTGGGGACGGAGGAACTAAAAACCCAAGCCCCACTATTGGGTCACCTTTTCATTTTTGGGAAAGACCCAAAGTATCAATCACAGATGAGCTAGGATGTGACTATACAGCACGCCTCAGTTTTTTATAAGAAAATTAAGTTATAAAGTAAAATAAAAATGAATGCCCAAAAGTTTCTGATAGATGCAGCAAACTCTAATTTATAACATAGCCCTATTCTGCATGTTCATCATTATATCCAATCACTATTCAGACTTCATATTATTATGTGGATCATTAACCAGTACTCATTGCCTTTTACTAATTGGCCCTTATTCTGGTTCACTCGCAACGGCAAATTCCTACTCAAATGGACAAAACCATATGCACTGCATGAGGGGCAGATGTAACTTGTGCAGAGATATTTATTTATTTATTTACAGTTTCTTATATAGCGCAGCATATTCCGTTGCGCTTTACATTTGGAATTAGATTTGGGTGGGGTTTTACTTCAAAGTGAGATCTATATTGCAGTGTAATAATAAAGCAGTCAGTATTTTCCCTGCACAGAAACAAAATAACTCACCCAAATCTAACTCTACATATGTTACATCTGCCCCACCTGCAGTGCACATGGTTTTGTCCATTTGAAAAGGAATTTGTCTTTGCGAGTTAACCAGAATAAGGGCCATTGCCTTCTCCATTCTACCTAATACACAGATACAGAGTGAGTCCATACCGCATGTCGAAGGTGGAGCCCATGAAGGATGGTTTCAGGGTTTCGGATGCTGTTGCCACGGTATAGGGAGGTAGCGCACTCTGCTCGTCCCAGTACTTGTCTTTTACCATTGGTGGCAGGTTTTGGTACATGTCATCCACAGATAAGAGAGAGACCTATTGGAAGAGAGCAGAGGATAAAACCTGCCCTCTGAACAGTACAGGTTTTCTGGATGTTCTGAGGGAAGCATGGATTAAACTAGTATGTTTACCCTTTTAGTCCAATTAATTAGCTGTAGATATATTTAGCACACCTTGGGGTTAATAATGGTTTGCGTACTGTACCCCATGAATGTGTGCTGCTGCATTCACATAAGACCTTATACAAAACAATGCTGATAACATCTGGTTTAGTTCCTTGCAGCATGGATGGTGTAATGGTTATTGTTACTTTATTACACATTCTTGAGGTCTTGGGTTTGATTCCCACAAGGCCCTAATTGTGTGGAGTTTGTATGTTCTCCCTGTGTTTGTGTGGATTTCTTTCCCAAAAAATTAATGATGTATCTATTGTATTCCAATAGTACACTAACCTCCTGTTACAGTAACCATGTCCCCTCACTTTCAGGATTCATGTAATACAGACAGTCTCAATCAGGGCCACCTTATCAGCATTGTAGACTCTGGGCAAAGATATGTACTGGGGTCCCTACAAACGTTATCATGGGAATACGTAAAACACCATAAATTACCCCTCCTGCAGTCCTGCACCTTCTCTCCTAATGCTTCCATACAGTGACTGGCTGTCAGCACCGTGATAGGTCCAGCCATCCACCAATCAGCATGCTGGCAGCAGGATGAGAGGCAGGTAGAGAATGCTGCACTCTGATTGGTAGATAGTGCTAGCCATACACCAATCAGCATGCTGATAGCCATTTACTGTCTAGCAGTAGAGTGAGAGGTTCTGAGTATGTGCAATACACACCAACAATGGTTGGACTGACAGCATTCTCTACCACCCTCCCAAAAGAGGTTCTGGATACACAAGCTCACCCCTGCTCAAGTAAGGCCCCTAAAATTGGGGGGCCGTTGGCAGCTGCCCAGTGTGACTATACGTTATCGTTCCTGGTCTCAGCATCCCCTCTCTAATGACACATGTGTTACAGACTATCTAGATGTCCACTCATTATCATTACTTGTAATACAGACAGTCCCAGTGTCCACTCATTCCAGGAACACATGTAATATGGACAGTCCTACTGCCCCCACTCTCTGGACACAGGTCACATCATTAGGCCCCACCCCAGTGCTTGAAGTGGACATTTAGAAGTGGGGGTATGCAAAAAATAAGGATGTAATTATGCGTGCGCCGAAGGTGCGTGCGCGCTTGGGGCAAGGGGCGTGGCTATTTTAAAAGGGGCGTGGTCACATATAAAGGGGCGTGGTCACTTTAAAAGGGGCTTGTCCTTTAGTGTATAAGGCATAAGGGGCAGAGCCATGAGAATGTGGCCATCACAGGCCGCTGTGCCGAGCTGCCACTTCTATGGTGCTTACGGCTGCTAAAACACAGCTGAAGCTACCACCAGGGGCGTAACTAGAACATGGGCTCCATAGCAAAATACTTAAAGGGCCCCACCCAGGGACAATGTCGGGGAGCTAAAGAAGGAGAGACAGCATCAGGAAGAGAAAGAAGGAGGGATAGGGATGGGAAGAGATAGGAGGGACAGCGATGGAGTGAGGTGACAGCGATGGGGAGAGAGAATGACGGACAATGATGGGGAGAGAGGGAGACAGCAATGGGGAGAGAGTCAAAGAGGGACAGCGATGGAGAGCGAGAGAGGAGGGACAGCGACAAGGAGAATGAGAAAAGGAGGGACAGCGCCAGGGAGAGCATACATCATGCAGCATACAGCCACTGCTGTGGTCATGCGGGTATCAGACTTATATATACTGTCCCTGGGAGACTGGTGGCATCAGGACCTCCCCTAGTATTACACAGGTACCTAAGTAATAGGGTCCGGTGGAAGGCCCAAAATGGCGGCTCACTGAGCTTGTTGTGGACAGCACTTTCCTGGGAGAGCAGCAGTGGGTGTTGTGTCTTGTTTAGATGCTGCAGCGGGGTCAGGAGAGCCAGATCCGGTGCGCTGTGTGGTCCGGGCCTTTGGGAGGACGGGAGCGAAGCCTGACAGGCAGACGGAAGGTGCGATGATGGCTCCTACTGCATGCCGGTCTTGGCCACACCCCCCACAACGCTACATATAGTAATAGCAGTGTGCAGACACTAGTCTGCACACTCCTATTACTTTAAAAAAAAAGACTCACAGTGGAGAAGTGCCGGTATACCATACCGTTGTATACCGGCCCACTTTGACCACTGCCTCACCCCCATAATTGGAAATACAACTATCCATGGGTCCAGGGGCAGGAGATGGGGCTGACATGGTGCAGTTTGTACATTTATACCCACCCGCCTTTGGTGACTACCTACCCATCCTGCCAGCTGCAGCAGTATTGAATATGGAGTGGGCCGGCGCTGGAGAAGTCAGTACCGTCTCCATGGTAACCCACTTCCTGAATAGAACAAATTAGTAAAAAGCCCTGTGTTCAGTTACTTGTGGTTACTTACGGCTTCATGAATAGTCCCCCCCCCCCACCCACAGATACTCTGGGGCACATTTACTAAAATGAGAGATTATAGAAGTGAGAGATATTGCAACCAATCAGATACTTACCATGTATCCAGCGCCTTTTGGATAATATCTAGAATCTGATTGGTTGCTAGGGGCAACATCTCACTTCTAAAAACTCTCACCTTAGTAAATTTACCCCTCCTGATTTCCTGTCACATTTTTGCGATTCATTAATGTTCTTACTTGCAGATTCCTATCAATCAGTCTGTTGGTTTCAAAGTCATCATCGTCTTCTCCAAAGGGATTAATGAGCTGTTCTGCCACCTGCGACGGAGGGTCATGTGTCACGTGCAGTTTTATTTATTTATTATTATTATTATTGTTATATTATTGCATTACATTTAAAAAAAAGGCATTCATTTTTTAATTTATTATTATTAATAAATTTTTGGAAATTAAAAAACAGGTGTCCCCATGAAAATGCTAGTTGTTCCCCTGGGGATGCAGCCGGACCATTGCCTGCTGGGGGCAGGTGGTTGACATCACATTATGTCAGCGCCCGACCCCTCTTCATCGGACTCCGTCGGAAATAAAAGTCAGTTTAGAGTGACTTATTTCTGATGGAGAGAGAAATCATTCGATGATCGGTGACCATCGAATGATTTCTCTCGCCTTTGGCTGCAGGAGAGGGGATGTGGTCGCATACATCCCCAGGCATGTTACCGCGGAGATTCAGTGGCGGGGGGGGGTCAGTTTGGGCATTCGGACGTGCGACGGGTTGGGTTAAGCTGCTTGCTAAGCGGTACTGAATCAGGCCCACAGTGCTACAAAGATACAGCATTTACAAAAACAATAGACGCCTGGTACAGAGAACATAAGTAATAAAAACTTTTTTTAGAGACAAACAGACAAAAACCCAGCTAAAGGTCCCTTGGTGACACAAAAACCACAGGGCCGCCTGGTCTCATATATTGAAAAATAATAAAAATAAAAAAGTAAAAAAATAAGGAAACACTAACAGGCCGGGGGGAGGGGAGGGGGGAAGATTGAGAACCATATGTTGTGAGAAGTATTCACGGCGTTATTTTGCAGTCAGGAGATGTAATCATGTAATCCATGGAGGCCACACACGATACGAGCATGCAGGACATTCAGTGAAGGAGCCACCAAACATTTCCAATTTTTGGCAATCAAAGATTTGTCTGCATTGTATACATGGACTATAAACTGACTAACAGATATACAGTAACCGGGGCACAAAGTATCGCCACAGAAGTATCACTGGACAGAGGTAGGCCTAGTATACTAGACAACATTGCACTGACCTAGCTCCAAAACTCTTTTATAGTTGGACAAGGCCATAGAGTGTGTAGGAATGAACCTTCCCCATCACAATTACTTCAACAGTAGCTGGAGATGTTGGAAATATGGGACCTTATTCTGGTTGACTTGCAAAGCTGCACATTTCTCAGCTTTGCAAGACATTTAAATGCCGTCTGCATCTGCTGACATCAGCTGCCCGCCCCCCGGCACCCCCATAATTTCCATGGCAATGCAACGCCACCAAGTACCATCTTGAATATACCTCGTAGTAGGATGTCTCTCTTTTGACCATGCTTGTAGAAGTTTCAACAAATCTTGACCTAATGATGGACCTTCCCTCTTCATCAATAGGTGTTGAAAGATCTGTGAGATTAGCATTAACTTGTGTATTACCATGAGGTATTTGTCTTGTAGTAGCTCTCCTGTGGGGCTACCCGGATGCTGGGTCAACTATCATCAGTTGTCCTTTCATGGACAACGTTTGGTAGGCACTAACCACTGCATACCAGGAACACCCCATCATTTGGAGCATGTGAGAGTCGCCAAGTTACATCTACTATACAGAATTCTTGTGTCGGCACCACACTGGCTGTCATCTCAGTTGTTTTCGGAGTATTATTTATTTATTACCAGTGTTTTATATAGTGCACACATATTCTGCAATGCTTGTTGGGAACCAAATGGCCTACCAGTATATTTTTGGATTGTGGGAGGTAACCCCCTCACAAAAATCCTGTGTTTGCCCCTACTTTCTGTTGGGAGGCTTGCACCTAACCTACAGTGCTGATGCTAGGTGGCAAGCCTCCCAACAAACAAATATATTTTAGCATGTTGTTCCTTTATGGATTAGCTGTGTCCATAATACTGTCTTGTACCTATGAGTATTAGCTGAAATTAGGGATGGCCATCGAGCATCGATGATTCAAAATCATTGATGGTTCATGCCCGATGTCGAATACTTTTGCCATCGATGGGGGAGAACCAGATGGTTTCCCTCCATCGATGGAACAGCAACCATCCAAAGCCCCGCCCCTGTGTTTTGATTGGCCCACTGGGCAAGCAATCAAACACAATGGCTGACCATCAATATGTAAAAATATCGATGGTCAGCCATTGCATAGTTTAGCACTATAGATGGCCAGTTGCAAAATTGCCATCGATGGCATCCATCGATGGCAATTGCAACGATGGCCATCCCTAGCTGAAATATAAGCTCAGCCCCACCCTGTGTGGAGAATATGAGTCAAGTCCACTGATATCTGAGAGTCAGAAACTTTCACTTTCATTTCTCTCTTCTGCTACCAGCTATGGCGTCTGCTGATCTGAGACAGGAGCTGGACTGTTCTATCTGCCTGAACATTTATACAGATCCTGTCACCCTGAGATGTGGACACAACTTCTGCCGGGCCTGTATTGATCG
The DNA here is from genome assembly GCF_055691185.1 of Crinia signifera. Classification (NCBI taxonomy): domain Eukaryota; kingdom Metazoa; phylum Chordata; class Amphibia; order Anura; family Myobatrachidae; genus Crinia; species Crinia signifera. The sequence continues at coordinate 156,782,267 of NC_139224.1, forward strand.
TGTGCTGGATACCCAGGAGGGGACTACAGTATTTACCTGTCCAGAATGCAGAGCAGAGTATCTGGATCGTCCTGCACTAGAGATAAACAGAAAGCTCTGCAATATAGCAGAACGTGTACGCTCTATTCCAGAGGAGGGAACTGGGATATTCTGCACTTATTGTGTCCACTCTCAAGTACCTGTTCTTAACACCTGTCTGAAGTGTGAAGCTTCTCTCTGTGATATACATTGGAGGACACACAACAAGTCAGCAGAACATGTCTTGGTTGATCCCACCACTTCCTTGGAAAAAAGAACATGTTCCCTCCATAAAGAGATCTTGAAGTATTTCTGCACTGAGGACAATGTCTGTATCTGTGTGTCCTGCAGTTTGGCCGGAGAGCATCAGGGGCACGTGGTGGAGATGCTGGGTGAGGCCTCTGAGAAGAAGAAGGAGAAACTGAGAAATGTTCTGCAGAAACTGACCACAAATAGAGACGAGACTGAGAAAAGTATCCAGAGTCTGCAGAAACGCAGGTGTGAAGCTCAGAAAAATGCAGCTGGTTCAACTGAGACAGTCACTGCTCTGTTTAGAGACATCAGGAGACAGCTGGAGGACCTAGAGAAGAGAGTGCTGAATGAGATCTGATTCAGCAGCTGGAAATGAAGAAGGATGAGATTGCCAGGAAGATGTGTCAGATTGAGGAGCTGTGTAACATGTCTGATCCGATGACTGTTTTACAGGAACCAGACACAGGTGACTTGTATGATACAGAGGAGCCGTGTTGTATGACTGATCCAATGACTATTGTCCAAAAACAGGATAGTGAAGAGAGAGAGGAGGAGATGGTGGTGGAGGGAGACACAGAGGAGAACAGCGAGAAGGAGGGCGTTGAGAAGGGGGATATAGAGGAGGCTGAGCATGGCCAAGTAGGAGACCTGGATGTAGGCCTTATCTCAGGGAAATTACAAACATTATCTGATATAATAACAGGAATAAATGTATGCTTCTATGTGCAGGCACCAGCAGACCTATCACTGGATGCAAACACAGCGGGTAAAAATATAATTATATCAGGTGACATGAAAACTGCATCCAGGTCTTCAATAAAACAGAGTCAGCCAGAGACACCAGAGAGATTCCAGGATGAGCCTCAGGTGTTAAGCACCAGGGGATTCTCCTCAGGGCGACATTACTGGGATGTGGATGTCAGTAACGCAGACACCTGGTGTGTGGGGATGTGTTATTCTAGTATAGACAGGAGAGGGGATGAGTCACTAATTGGATATAATAACACATCTTGGTGCGTGGATAGGACTTATGATGAGTATTCAGTGGTATATGACAGTGAGATGATCCCATTACCTGGCAGTATTCCCTATGATAGAGTGAGGGTGTATGTGGATTATGAGGCAGGACAGCTGTCCTTTTATTCTGTGTGTGACATGATCAGACACTTACACACCTACACTGCCACCTTCACTGAGCCCCTTCATGCTGTATTAGGTGTATGGGAAGGGGGTTCTGTACAGATATGTGTGGATAGTCTGGAGCAGTCAGGGAGAGGAATCTGATTGGTGGGACATTAGTGCACAGAATGATGTAGTGGATACAGAAGTTTTTATGTGTATATACAGACAATGATGGTGCAGGGAATTGGTGTATACTGTAATTGTGTGGGCACTACAAGTTGTGTATTCAGTGTTTCAGCATCTGTGTGTCATGTCTAACGTTATCTGTTGTTCTATTCCTGACAGGGCAAATATATATCTTTCATAAAGTAATTTGTACCAATCAGCGTAATATTTCGATGCAACTTTTATGAGTATTCTTCAGTTAATAAATGAGTGTTCTTCAGTTATTTATCAGTGATGTAACTAATAAAGGTTCCGGAATGTTTCTGGTATATTGCATTATTGTCTCAGTAGCTGTTGTGGTGCGACAGTCCTGGTTTTTCTGTATGAAGACATAAAACATCTCTATGGTAAAGCGGTCACCTAGAGAAGACCTACCCCACTTCTGTCAGGGATCGGCATGTGTTGTGGGCACAGGACCGGGGAACCAATGACATGCTGGTAACGGGTGTGGCTCAAAGGGTCTACAGTATCTAGGAGAACAGTCAAATTACTGTGGAAATATTGACTGTTGACCTATCATCCGTATCCCCTGGTAACAGACTGAAATAAAGTGAGACTGGAGTATATAGGAGTAAATAGGCTGCATTGGAATGGGATGTTACCATCCTTGCTGCCGTGTGCCTGCATCACATGTTACATCTGCCCCACCTGCAGTGCACATGGTTTTGTCAATTTTCAGAAAAATTTGTATATCAGATCTGAATAGTGTGTATGAGACTTATGGGCCTGATTCATGTTTGTTAGCAAGCAACTGGGCAAACCCATGATGCACTGCAGGTGGGGAAGGTGTGTTGTGCAGAGAGATAAAGCTGTCTAACATTTCTGTGCTGCATGCAAAACTAGCCAGTATTTACCCTGCACAGAACAAATATAAATGTACTTGCTCCCCCTGCAGGGCAGCATGGTTTCTTCCAGACACAGAGTTACTTTATGTTTTTGCTTTCTGTACACCCCTTTCACATCGCACCTTGGACCCGGGTAATTACTGGTTTAACGAAGTGATGACCCAGACTGAGGTGTGGTGTGAGAGCACCAAAGTTTACAACCAGGGTCGTCCATTTTATAATGGGTGAACCTGGCTTTAATGTGAAAGCATTGGACCCGGGTTGGTTCTGGGTTGGACCAGAGATCAAGATCCCAGGTCCGACCCGGCACTGTGATCTGAAAGGGGTATCACAAACATGAATCAGGCCCTTACTGTTATATGGTGGCTGGAGAGATGCAGGGGAAGCAGGATACACACAGGAGATATAGGGAGAGGCCCTATACTGCACTCCCTATGTAATGTGTGGTGCTGCCTTGCTGAGACTTATAGTACCACACACTGGATGTACTAAACTGGAAATGCAGTGAAAACCCTGTTATTTTGATATGCAATAAAGACCCCCTGCGAGGGCTTCACCACGGGGAGTTATGCCAGCTCTAGCCGCAATAACCGCATAGAAGCCTTTTGGTTTCTTAACGCGTCCCACGCACCCTGCGGGCATTTGGAACGGCCAGAAAATGCTTGTGTACCCTGGCCGTCGAGAGGGAGGGCAGCTAATGTCATCAGTGGACTCCTTCTTCCCACGGCCTTTGCAGTCCTGGCTCACTCAGTGCTACGAACAGGCGAAAATAATTTGATGGTGAATGATGTCCCCCCTGTGTGCTCGGCTGCATATACATTTACACCCGTGCACAGTGGCGGGGAAGTGCAGGGAGCGTGTGTTTGTCAGGGAGGGCGGCTACCTGCTCGCTGGGCTGCGAGTGTTTGGAGCAGGTCTGAATCAGGCCCATTATTCAGATTTTGAGGATATCCATGCTTGAGCACAGGTGACATAATTAGTACCTTGGTCAATTTGATTTAATCATCTGGACTCATGCATCGATATCCTTAAAACCTGGACTGTAATTTAGGAAACTGCTGTAACTGCATTCACTGTCAGGGCTGAACAAAGCGGGAGCTAGGACCCAGGGAGAGTCAGCTCTTCCCAGTGATCAGGAACACATGAGATGATTGGATAAATCAGATACAACCACTGCACACTGATTGGTGCTGCCAGATAGAGCACTGCAGAGTACTGAGCAGCTGTCCAGGTAAGAGCATACTGGTGCAATGTCAGACTAATGGTGGAAGCAGGAATGGGGAAGCTGGTGGGAGAATTGGCTCATGGAGGTCAGGGTGACTGGTGCTGGCTTACAGAAATAAGTGGGGTGACTTGGGGAACAGGGGTCACATGAGAGTGGTGATTAGGGGGAGGAGTTCCCTGTAATCTGAGGGTGCCATATAAATAATATGTAACAAAAGTGCAGATAGGTGTCTTTATTTATGGAGGTCACTTGCACCAAAGGTTAAAGAAAACAGGGACAGGAGTAATCTGGGGGTGGGTTTGGTGTGTACTCTGCAATGTGGGAGCCTCCACACTGCTGCTGTGCTGTACTGTTACCTCAGGGTTTCCTACCTGACCCTCTCCATGAGGGAGAACATGCTCTGTTCCTGGTCTTCCCTGGTAATGTATGATTGCCATCCCCTGTGGGGAGCTAGGTAACTGATAAGAAAGGTGTTTCACCACAGGTGCTGGTAATCATACATTACCAGGGAAGACCAGGAACAGAGTATTTTTTACCTCATGGAGAGGGTCAGGGAGGCAACCCTGAGGTAACTGTAGTGCCCAATGGAAACCGACACAAACACAGGAATAACATACAAACTTGTCACCGATAGACCAAGGACTTAAACTCCTGACCTCACTGCTAATACTAAGCACTATTGCTGCCCATACGTGCATTTTGGACTAGATCTCAAAAGCATACCCCCAACATGACCCTCTCCAGGAGGGACACAATGCTCTGTTTCTGGACTTCCATCTAAATGTATGATTACCATCACCTGCGTGGGGATACGGTCGTATTGTCGACAGCACTTGGGTCGACAGGTGTCTAGGTCGACACACATACCTCCCAACATGACCCTCTCCTGGAGGGACACAATGCTCTGCTCCTGCACTTTCTTCTTAATGTAGGATTACCGCCATCTGTGTTGAACAGGTTAATTATAACAAAGGTGCTTTAACACAGGTGATGGCAATCATACATTAGGAGGGAAGTGCAGGAGCAGAGCATTGTGTCCCTACTGGAGAAGGAAATGTTGGGGGGTATGTACACATAGTTAGGTCGGAAGGTCAACATGGTTATTTGTACTGTTTTTGAGCCGACATGTGCCGACAGGCCGTTTTTCATGCCCTACCATCCACTACTAGGGCGTGGTTGGAGAATAAAATAGTGTGCCCAAAGCATCGCTAGCGTAGTGAGCGGCTGCAGTTGACTTCCAACTGTGTCCATGTCGACATTCAGGTAAAAAAAAATCAGTAAAAAAAAAAACCATGTCGACCTAGACACATGTCAACCTAATGACTGTTGCCCTAAGTGCTGTCGACAGTACGATCCGCATCCACCTGGTGATGTCAATCAAACATTCCGAGGGAAGCCCAGGAGCAGAGCATTGTGTCCCTCCTGGCATGGATCACGTTGGTATGATAACAGTACCTGCTGCACATACTTTTTGTACCTTGCGATATGATGTACATGGGAGCCACATCACAAGGTAAAATAGCACCGTGTGTGGGCACCTTATGTCCCCGTATCTCTGTATATACACACGTACAGCATTACTGCCTCTCGGCACTGAGGCCATGGGTATACAAACTCCACACCATGGCAATAACTCTGTGGAGTTTGTATATTCTCCCCGTGCTTGTGTGGAGTTTCCTCCCACAATCCAAAAAATTATCTTGTTAAGCTAATTGGCTCCCAATAACAAAAGATTCCTGGGCAAAAACGCTGGGCATTCCCATGGGCACGAACCCTCACTGCCGAACCCCGCCCGCACTGCTAGGTGCGAACAGGACAGCCAACTGGCAGTTCACCATGCCCGCTCGCACCAAGTGTCTGCACATGCGCAGATGCTCAACATTGCTCAACCGTGCGAACACACGGGGGATCGCACAGACCAGAATGAGGGCCACTGTGTAGACAAAATTATTGGACATTGACGTTAAATAGATGAATGTATTTTGCAGGTCCTCCAGGTGCAGCCACCACTGCAGACTCCCTTCTTTGCACACGGCCTACAAGTTCCTGGACAACAGCCGGTGGTAGGTTTTGCCGTTTTGTCTTTTAGTACAGCTACTAACTGTGACATTGAAGAAGGTCGAGTCGGCCTAGAACGCACCTGTCTCTTTAATTCAAACTCATGGGTCGATCCTATTAGGTCCGAAGGGTGCGAGGTGCCATTCTGGTGCCATTTTCATGTGTGTAAATGTCGGCAACGGCACCCGATTCAGCCCGATCTCACACTCTTCGCTGGGCCGAATTCGCTTACAATTGCTTATAACCCGATGGAGGTACGAGCACTTTTAAGCGAATTCAGCCCGCTGTATAGTACGCCCAGTGTCGTGTTGATTCGCACTCACGAATCATCCGCACCAAATAGGATCGACCCCACAGTGGGGTTAAAATCTGGATTCTGAGCTGGCCAGTTCTTTGCGGGTTATTGTATTTTCTGTATATGAGTCCAGCGTCACCATGGAAACATTAAAGGTGGCATTGTCGTAGAACTACCGCAATGTAGGGAGCACAGAGTTATAGAGAACATCTCTATACTACTTAGAGGTAATGTGACCAGGGATATTTGTGGGCCAGAAAGCCCCGGAACACCAATACTGAAGCTCTTTTCAAAATGACATCATCAGTAACGGCTTCTGGGACCTCTGCAACCTGCCCTGCTGTCTGTCTCCTCTGCCGGGCGAAGTGACGGCTGCCGCTTCCCTTTTGAGGGAATGGGAGGAGAGCACACTGTGTCCTTGTGACTGGGCCATCAGTCAATCAGAGCTCACGGGCTGGCAGCCAAGCAGGAGCCAGCCCGCGAACTTTGATTGGCTGACGGTCCAGTCACAGGGACACAGTGAGGGGAAGGACAGACGTGTGATGCGGCGGAGGAGACAGACAGCAGGGGGTCCACTCCCCAACAGCAGCGGTGAGTTGCACTGCTGCTGGGAAATTCTTACACATTGGGGGCATATGTGTTTCTGGCACTGTGGGGGCATACATGGCACCGTGGGAGCATATGTGTATCTGGCACTATTGGGGGCATATGTGTATAACACCCCCATTTTCATTGGCCGCACCCCATGTGGCTACACCCATTTTTTGGTCGCACACAGTACCGCTGAGGTTTTTTTTTTTTTTAGACTTGCACCAGTGGCTTGGGGGGGGGGGGGGGCGGCATTGTTCATCTGGTACTACAGGTGTCATGTGTATATATGGCATTACTTGTGGCATAATGTGTATATATGTCACTGCTGGGGGCATTATGTTTAAAAAATAAATAAATAAAGTAGTTTATGCAACAGTTGATGCCCTGCCTTGGTAGCTCTGCCCACTTCTGCCCCACCCACAGTACAAAAATAGCACTGAATGTGACCATGCAGTATAACTAGTGGACCTATGCCCCACAGCATAACCCCACCACCTCCATTCTATACTGTAGGCACTGTACACTCTTCTGGTAATCGTCAAACACCTCCTCCTGATCTTCAAAGTGATTTGTCACTCCTTAACACTCGCTGCCATTGGTCCACTCTCCAGTGTTTGCACTCTTTACACCATCTTAAGTGCTGCGTTGCATTCTTCTTTGTGAATAGAGCAGCTGCTCACCCATAATATCCAAGTACATGGCCTCCCTACAAAATGTTCTTGTCGAAACCAACACATTAGTGGCCATTTGGAAGTTGTATGCATGTGGTAACCCCTGCTTTGCACTCTATGGTCCATGGGTTGCGGTTGGCTGAGGTCTTCCAGGGCGAAGTGCATTCCGGCAATGACCGCTCCTCTTACACGTATTAATCACAAAAGTCCCAGTGGATTAAGGGACCTTCATAACATCCACAATACATCTCTCACACATGCCTCCGATCAGCCATCCTACATTGATCCCCTTTCAAACTCATTTAGCTTCTTCCAGAAATCCATTCCGTTAGCAGTTGATCTAATCGGAGCCCAGCTACCCGTTTATAGCTTTACGAAAATGTGACGATAGCTGTCATTTTCACAATATTTTTAAACTTCTAAATAGGTCCATATAATCCATAAATGTTTAATTATTAAAAATAATTATTGAAGAATGATTTTACTGTAATTTGGTTAAGAAGCTTTTGCATAATCCCCCTAAAGTACATTTTTCTATATGTTGTCCCTTTATGGATTAGCTGTGCCTAGGGTTACCACCTTTGTGTTGAGAGATTCCCGGACACTGCCCCGTCCCTTCACCCACCTTTTATGTGTTTTTTTTTTTTTTTTTTTACCTTTTGTGAAATCATTCTTGTTTGTGCACACCATAATGCCAGTTACATGTTACATCACACACAGTAATGCCCATTACACGTTATGCCACACACCGTGATGCCCATTACATGTTACGCCATACACCGCAGTGGCTATTACACATTAAGTTTTTTGTAAAGGAAGGACCCAGGTGGAGATATATTAAGCTTTGGAGAGAGGGAATGTGGAAATGTTGTCCAAATCCACCAATCCGCTTCTGTCAATTCTAGTACACTGTATGAAATGCCTTAAGCCGATTGGTTATTTTGGGAAACTTCTACACTTCATCTCTCTACAATGCTTGGTACATCTCCCTTCCTGTTTTGAGAATATGGGGGGAATCCAATCTTGCACTTTATGGTGGCAGGATCTCGCTCAAAGGTGTTCACTACCCCATAGGGTAGAGAGCACTTTTGGGTGAACAGGGAGGCAAAATGGAATGGCAATTGGCTTTCGCCTATGAGACTTCTGATTTCTGAGTGTCTTGGGGCGGGATGTATTAATATACATCTCCGCCCAGCCGCTGCAATGCTACCGCATATGTACTAACATATGTGGCTAGCATCGGAGTGTGGTGACTGAGACCCCCGCGATACCTGTAATGTGGTTTGCGGGGGTCTCCGTCACATCCCGGTGGCTGTCAGTGTCCCCGGCGTCTCCTCCTCCCCCTGCAGTCGGATGTCCTCCCGGCTGTGACACCTGCCGGGGGAGGAGATCGATGGAGGACGGGAGGGGGGCTCGCGCGGATGGCGGGCTGCGGGCGGTGACAGAAGCCCATAGGCTTCTATAGGGTATCACCACCCAAAGGTGGCGATACCCTGCCCGGCGGAGATGGGGCGGACGGGTAATGGTGCATAGGAAAATGCAATAAAACTCCAGTTTTACCGCATTTTCCCTTTAGTACATCCCACCCGTAGACTTTAATTTTCATTTCTCTCTTCTGCTACCAGCGATGGCGTCTGCTGATCTGAGACGGGAGCTGGACTGTTCCATCTGCCTGAACATTTATACAGATCCTGTCACCCTTAGATGTGGACACAACTTCTGCCGGGCCTGTATTGATCGTGTGCTGGATACACAGGAAGGGACTATAGTTTTTACCTGTCCAGAATGCAGAGCAGAGTATCTGGATCGTCCTGCACTAGAGATAAACAGAAAGCTCTGCAATATAGCAGAACGTGTACGCTCTATTCCACAGGAAGGAACTGGGATGTTCTGCTCTTATTGTGTCCACTCTCAAGTACCTGTTCTTAAAGTCTGTCTGAAGTGTGAAGCTTCTCTCTGTGATATACATTGGAGGACACACAACAAGTCAGCAGAACATGTCTTGGTTGATCCCACCACTTCCTTGGAGAAGAGAACATGTTCCCTCCATAAAGAGATCTTGAAGTATTTCTGCACTGAGGACAATGTCTGTATCTGTGTGTCCTGCAGTTTGGCTGGAGAGCATCGGGGGCACGTGGTGGAGATGCTGGGTGAGGCCTCTGAGAAGAAGAAGGAGAAACTGAGAAATTTTCTGCAGAAACTGACCAGAAAAAGAAAAGGGACTGATCTAAATATCCAGAGTCTGCAGAAACGCAGGAGAGAATATCCAAAAAAAGCAGCTGGTTCAAAAAAGACAGTCACTGCTCTGTTTAGAGACATCAGGAGACAACTGGTGGACCTAGAGAAGAGAGTGCTGAATGAGATCTCTAGGCAGGAAGAGAGTGTTTCACTCTCAGTCTCCGATCTGATTCAGCAGCTGGAAATGAAGAAGGATGAGATTGACAGGAAGATGTGTCAGATTGAGGAGCTGGGTAACATGTCTGATCCAATGACTGTCTTACAGGAACCAGACACAGATGACTTGTCTGATACAGAGGAGCCATGTTGTATGACTGATCCAATGACTATTAACCAAAAACAGGATAGTGAAGAGAGCGAGGAGGAGAAGGTGGTGGAGGGAGGCACAGAGGAGAACAGCAAGGAGGGCATTGAGAAGGGGGATATAGAGGAGGCTGAAAGATATGATGAGCATGACCATAAAGTGGGAGATCTGGATGTGGGTCTCCTCTCAGGGAAATTACAAACATTATCTGATATGATAACAGGAATAAATGTATGCTTCTATGTGCAGGCACCAGCGGACATATCACTGGATGCAAACACAGCGTATGAATATATACTTATATCAGGTGACCTGAAAACTGTATTCACATCTTCAATGCAAGATCAGCCAGAGACACCAGAGAGATTTGAGGATTATCCTCAGGTACTAAGCACCAGGGGATTCTCCTCAGGGCGACATTACTGGGATGTGGATGTCAGTAATGCAGACATGTGGTATGTGGGGATGTGTTATCCCAGTATAGACAGGGAAGGGGAGGAGTCACGAATTGGCTCTAATGACGTGTCTTGGTGCTTGGAGAAAATCGAAGATCAGTATTCAGTGATACATGATGATGACGAGATCAAGTTACCTGGCAGTATTCCCTATGATAGAGTGAGGGTGTATGTGGATTATGAGGCAGGACAGATGTCCTTTTATTCTGTGAGTGACATGATCAGACACTTACACACCTACACTGCCACCTTCACTGAGCCCCTTCATGCTATATTAGGTGTATGGGAAGGGGATTCTGTACAGATATGTGTGGATAGCCTGGAGCAGTCAGGGAGAGGAATCTGATTGGTGGGACATTAGTGCAAAGAATGATGCAGTGGATACAGATGTTTATATGTATATACAGACAGTGAGTCTGGTGCAGGGAATTGGTGTATAATTGTGTGGGCACTGCAAGTTGTGTATTCAGTGTTACAGTAGTTGTGTGTCATGTCCAACATTATCTGTTCTATTCCTGACAGGGCAAATATGTATCCTTCATAGTCATTTGTACCAATCAGCGTAATATTTCTATGTAACTCTAACGTTATGAGTGTTCTTCAGTTATTTGTTAGTGATGTAACTAATAAAGGTTTTGGAATGTTTCTGGTATCTTGCATTATTGTCTCAGTAGCTGTTGTGGTGGGACAGTCCTGGTTTTTCTGTATGAAGATATAAAACATCTCTATGGTAAAGTGGTCACCTAGAGAAGACCTACCCCGCTTCTGTCAGGGATCAGCATGTGTTGTGGGCACAGGACCGGGAAACCAATGACCTGCTGTAACGGGTGTGGTTGAAAGGGTCAACCGTATCTAGAGCGACCGTCAATAGACAGTCAAATTGCAGTTGACCCGGATTTAACGTGGAAGTGTCGGATCCGGGATCAAGATCCCAGGCCCGAGCTGGCATTGCGATCTGAAAGGGGTATCACAAACATGAATCAGGCTCTTAATGTGATATGGTGGCTGGAGAGATACGGCTGATATAATTGGCAGGGGGTGCAGTATACACACAGGAGTTAGGGAGGGGCCCTATACTGCACACCCTATGTAATGAGTGGTGCTGCCTTGCTGAGACTAATAGTGCCACACACTAAGAGGGGAAAAAGAGGCAGATGCACTATTCAAAGGATGGGGCAGATGTATTATAGCGCACAGCGCGGGAAGGGACATCAAAAAGATGTATTAACATTTTTTCTACCAAAGCGGGGGAGCACAAACTCCCCCCTCCGGCGATGCCCGCCCTCCTGGAGACAGCACATCAGTTTACATGCGGGCAGACAGACAGCCTCTCGGCCAGCTGGACGGGCATGCTCGCGGTCTTGCTACTCACGTGAGATCTCCATCGCAGCCCAGAGCCAACAGCAGGGACAGCCCTGTCCCTACTGTTGAGATAGGACTTCCCCCACCCTGCAGATAGCAGCAGGGTCAGTGCTGCTGAACTTTCATACATTCACCCTGCATATCGGCCTGCAATTTTATATATATATATATATATATATATATATATATATATATATATATATATATATATATGTGTGTTTCTGAATGGAATAGAGAAGCGCTTCATAGTGTAAAACTGTATTTATTAAAAACACATACAGTGCTGCGGCACATAAAATCAATGTGGACTCGTACCGTTAGGGTAACCGCTGTGGGCTGGTTACCACAAGATTTTACAATGAAAGCCTCAGGCAAAACTCCAACCTCCGTCAGGACTCAGCCGGGTAACAGGACACGCTCACCGCACGGAGAGTGAGGGAAGCGCGCCGGGAACTCCAAACAGGAACGGACACGGTGGGGAAGCCGGGGCACAGGTACAGCAGACGTCACCAAACCCCGCCCTAACGCGTTTCGTATCAAACTTCGTCAGAGGGCGTGGTTGGTGACCGTCTGCCGGCGGCTTAAAAAGGAGCAGTGACCAATCAGGCTGTAGGTTTGCCGGAGGTGTGTATTTCCAGACAAAAACTAATCAGGCTGTGGGTTTGCCGGAGGCAAATACTTCCAAAACAAAACGGTACATTTGTACAGACAACAAAATATCAACAATTACATTAAAAAATATATATAACAAAGTGCAACATAATTGCAATAAATGTCAATAATATACAATAAAAGGACAATATTTATATAGTATATGAATGGACAATGTATACATCCAATTCAAAACAGTTTCTGCGGAAGAAAAGAAACTGACAATGAGAAGCAAAAATACATACAGATGGCAAAAAACGGAGGAAAGGCTGATAATAAAGAATAATTACAATATATTGATAAAAAACATACAGAGATAGTTGTTCATCAAAATCTGCACAGATATCACAAAACAGTATATATATATACATGAAAAAAGAGTATTCTCAAAAGAGGGAATTTAGCGGTTAATGAACGGCGTGATTTCATACCCTTCATTAAGACCTTGGGGTGCCAAGCTACCAAGGGTAAGGATCCAGAAGGTCTCGCGTCTAAGTAGCGCGCGATCTCTGTCGCCTCCCCTTTTCCCAATCGGAACCAACTCAAGGCCCATAACCTTAGTGCCCTCTGGATTACTATTATGACAAGACTTATAATGTCGGGGAAGACTATGGTTGACCACGCCATGTTTTATGTTCCTCAAATGTTCCAAAATGCGAACCTTCAAGGGGCGTTTGGTCTTGCCTATATAAATGGACCCACAAGGACAAATTAATTTGTACACGACATAGGTTGAGTTACAATTAATGAATTGATTTATTCTAAAAGTGGTACCATTATGCGACAAAAAAGATGAGCTCTTTTTAACCAAAGAGCAAATCTTGCACCTGCCGCAAGAAAAACAACCCTTCAAGGTGAGGAAAGAAGATGGGTTAACATAAGACAACACAGATGGAACAGGCTCTAGTTGACTCTTAGATGTCCAGGCACTGATAGTTTTGGCCCTTGTAAAAACAATTTTAGGAGCATCTTCCAAATGTTTACCCAATACAGGATCACACTTAACAATATGCCAGTGTTTCTTTAAAATAGTGGAAATCTGTTTTTCCCCATCATTGTACTTTGTAATGAAGAGACAGTCACTATTTTTATTCTCAGGATCTTTAACTTTATACTGAAGCACCTCTAAACGTACTGAGTCCCTGGCTTTAATAAATGCCGACTCCACTATTTTCGTGGGGAACCCTCTTTCCCTAAACCTTTGAGTGTAAATTTGAGCCTGTTCCTCAAAGGTTTGTATATTGGTGCAGTTCCTGCGCAAACGCAGGAATTGGGAAAAGGGAATGTTGTTTTTCCAGGGTTTTGAATGGCAACTCTCGTACTCCAAGTAACTGTTGCTGTCAACACTTTTAAAAAATGTGCATGTCTCAACCTCTGGGATTTGTGGAAAATTTTCTATACTCAAAAGGAGGTCCAGGAACTCAATTTTTACACTCTGGAAATTGGACGTGAATTTCAGATTGAAGGAATTATTATTTATCTCACCCATAAACTGGTTAAATTCACTCTCATTCCCCCTCCAAACAAGGATAATATCATCGATATAACGATGAAAAAAATGGATTTTCGATGCCCACACACCTTTAAGCAAGTCACATTCCCATTCCCCCATGTATAAATTGGCCAGACTGGGGGCACAAATCGTCCCCATCGCTGTGCCCCACAGCTGCAAATACCAATTTCCCAGGAATTCGAAATAATTGTGTGTGAGCACAAATCTAAGACACTCACACACAAAATCTCTTTATTAAAGCCAGGGACTCAGTACGTGAAGAGGTGCTTCAGTATAAAGTTAAAGATCCTGAGAATAAAAATAGTGACTGTCTCTTCATTACAAAGTACAATGATGGGGAAAAACAGATTTCCACTATTTTAAAGAAACACTGGCATATTGTTAAGTGTGATCCTGTATTGGGTAAACATTTGGAAGATGCTCCTAAAATTGTTTTTACAAGGGCCAAAACTATCAGTGCCTGGACATCTAAGAGTCAACTAGAGCCTGTTCCATCTGTGTTGTCTAATGTTAACCCATCTTCTTTCCTCACCTTGAAGGGTTGTTTTTCTTGCGGCAGGTGCAAGATTTGCTCTTTGGTTAAAAAGAGCTCATCTTTTTTGTCGCATGATGGTACCACTTTTAGAATAAATCAATTCATTAATTGTAACTCAACCTATGTCGTGTACAAATTAATTTGTCCTTGTGGGTCCATTTATATAGGCAAGACCAAACGCCCCTTGAAGGTTCGCATTTTGGAACATTTGAGGAACATAAAACATGGCGTGGTCAACCATAGTGTTCCCCGACATTATAAGTCTTGTCATAATAGTAATCCAGAGGGCACTAAGGTTATGGGCCTTGAGTTGGTTCCGATTGGGAAAAGGGGAGGCGACAGAGATCGCGCGCTACTTAGACGCGAGACCTTCTGGATCCTTACCCTTGGCACCCCAAGGTCTTAATGAAGGGTATGAAATCACGCCGTTCATTAACCGCTAAATTCCCTCTTTTGAGAATACTCTTTTTTCATGTATATATATATATACTGTTTTGTGATATCTGTGCAGATTTTGATGAACAACTATCTCTGTATGTTTTTTATCAATATATTGTAATTATTCTTTATTATCAGCCTTTCCTCCGTTTTTTGCCATCTGTATGTATTTTTGCTTCTCATTGTCAGTTTCTTTTCTTCCGCAGAAACTGTTTTGAATTGGATGTATACATTGTCCATTCATATACTATATATATATTGTCCTTTTATTGTATATTATTGACATTTATTGCAATTATGTTGCACTTTGTTATATATATTTTTTAATGTAATTGTTGATATTTTGTTGTCTGTACAAATGTACCGTTTTGTTTTGGAAGTATTTGCCTCCGGCAAACCCACAGCCTGATTGGTTTTTGTCTGGAAATACACACCTCCGGCAAACCTACAGCCTGATTGGTCACTGCTCCTTTTTAAGCCGCCGGCAGACGGTCACCAACCACGCCCTCTGACGAAGTTTGATACGAAACGCGTTAGGGCGGGGTTTGGTGACGTCTGCTGTACCTGTGCCCCGGCTTCCCCACCGTGTCCGTTCCTGTTTGGAGTTCCCGGCGCGCTTCCCTCACTCTCCGTGCGGTGAGCGTGTCCTGTTACCCGGCTGAGTCCTGACGGAGGTTGGAGTTTTGCCTGAGGCTTTCATTGTAAAATCTTGTGGTAACCAGCCCACAGCGGTTACCCTAACGGTACGAGTCCACATTGATTTTATGTGCCGCAGCACTGTATGTGTTTTTAATAAATACAGTTTTACACTATGAAGCGCTTCTCTATTCCATTCTGAAACAGATTTTCCTTAACCCTACGAGTCCTGGGTTCCTTGCTGGAGAAAGCTGCAGTCCGCTATATTTTTGGACTTAGTGTCTCACAGGAATACGCTTATCCTGTCTTTCGTCTGGTTGGTGACCACATACAAGCGCAGATTCATCTCTCCTGTTGTTCAACATATATATATATATATATATATATATATATATATAATTTTTTTTTTTATACAGTCGTTTTTTATTGAATTTTCAACAGATCCCGATACCCAAACAGACAGATCAATGTACATATGATATACAGCAAGTGAGTGGCATAGGGGGAGAATAAATTAGTGTGCCAAGCGTAGCAAGGCACCGGGCGTGGTGAGTGCAGCAAGCCCGCAAGTGTGATGATCCTTCCCCCCCCCCCTCTCGTCGGAATTCCGGCGGTCATGATTCTGGCGTTGGGATTTCAAACCAATCCCAAATATCTAGTATAATGAAACAGGAGTATATGGTAGAAATGTATCTAAGTATAATGCACAAAGTCACCCATTGCACATTGTAGAGAGAATATCTACGTACCAAATCAGGGGGAATAACAAAAGAATACATTGGCATTGAAGTGTCAAACAATAAAAAAAAAAAAAAAACTTACCACAAAAACCCCCCACCCTGTACAACCCACCCCCAATGTAAGCGTACTTGGATCCCATAAACTAAACTTACCCCTACCCCACTATCTATCTATTGTGGACTAGAGAAAGGAAGTAAATTAGTGGCCCTTAACTAAAACCGAGTCAAAGCTACATCAGCAATGGAACATTCCTATGTTAGCTAAATTATGCCAAAAAAATAATAATTATAATCTACCCCTCTCCCCCTACCCACCAACTAACTACACTAACTAATTCCAAGTCCTACCCAAACTCTTTCATATATGAACTAGAATATCAGCGGAGAATTGCAGGGGAAACAGCCACCACTCCTAGGCAAGATGGCGCCGACATCCCACGTTCGAAGAGCTATATGTGAGGCTGCAGCAGGGATGGTGGCCTCTCAGCGGGTGTATCCATGCCACTCCACAACCTCACAGCCCCACTCACCACCAGGAGTCGGGAGCAGAGCACCGCAGGAGGAAGGTGGCGGCGCCTCTGGAGAGTATCCCCCCGGCGCAGCAGCAGGGCAGGACCAGGCCGGAGCTGCAGAGCAGGGAGAAGCCGATCCAAGATGGCACCCATGTCCGGAGGAGAGGGAGCACGGAGCGCAGCGGGCCCAGGCAGCCGCCGAAGCCTCCACAGGCCGTCTATGAGAGCCGCGGGCGGCACAGGAGGTGCAGGAGAGACTCCGGAGGGCAAAGAGGTAAGGATGGTGCGCCCACGGTCCCTGGGGCAGGATTTTAGCAGAGCTCTCAAACCCAGCGTCCACTCACATGCCCGTTCAAGCCATGGCCCCTGGCCTGCTATCGTTTAGATAGCAGTGCCGATATGGACAGGAGCGCATACCACCCCTGTCATTTAGCACTCACCGGCTGCTTCATACATGGGGGAGAAGCGGTATCCATGCACATAACATCTGCTGATACCCCTTCTCCCCCATAACGACACTTCCTACATCTGCCC
Source organism: Crinia signifera (assembly GCF_055691185.1). Taxonomy (NCBI): domain Eukaryota; kingdom Metazoa; phylum Chordata; class Amphibia; order Anura; family Myobatrachidae; genus Crinia; species Crinia signifera. The sequence goes on from NC_139224.1 coordinate 156,799,487, forward strand.
TAATACTAGTTATACATTTTGTAATAAGTTTTGCACTAAATATTTTGCTTTTCACAATCTTGGTCAGGATTATGGGTTTACACCTCCTCCCTTTCCAGGTAACATCATCGGATAAGTCCCTAACATTCTAAAGGCACCATACACTTGTCTGATAATATTTTCTGTAGGCACTCCTCCCTTCTACTATATCAACTTCTCACTGCTCATTTTAGGCTACACCAGGGGTAGCCAACTCCAGTCCTCAAGAGCTACCAACAGTTCACATTTTTTCAGCTCCCCTCACAGGTGCACTCATTACTGACCAACACATTTTAAAAGATCCACAGGTGGTGCCAAATACTTCACTTGTGATTCTCTGAGGAGACATGGAAACGTTAACTGTTGGTAGCTCTCGAGGACTGGAGTTGACTACCCTTGGGCTACACCAGTGGTAGCCAACCCTAGCACTCGAGAGCTACCAACAGTTCACATTTTCCAGACAGCCTAGCTGCTGCACTCATTAATCACTGACACATTTTAAAAGATACACATATGGAGCTAACTAGCTCACTTGTGATTCTGTGAGGAGACCTGCAAAAAAAGCACTGTTGGTAGCTCTCGAGGACTAGGGTTGGCTACACCAACTCCATTCTATATTGCCCCTCTGAACAACTTCTGTATTGAAATATGGCTCCTCGTTCCTGTCCCATACCAGTCCTCACTCTTAGGGCTCGCCCCCTCTCAATTTCCACACCGCTAACATGCACCCACAACCCACACAACCTAATTCCTATCTCACCTGTCCCTTCCTTTCTCCTGTGCTCTCTGGGATGCTAGATCAATCTGCAACAAGCTTCCAAATATCCACGACCTCTTCATCTCCCACTTTTTTAACCTTCTTGCCATCACTGAATGGCTGTCCTTCTCTGACATTACCTCACCTGCTGCCCTCTTCTATGGAGGCCTCTCCTTGGCACACTTGGTCAGACCTGATGGCCGCCAGGGTGGAGGAGTGGGCATCCTCTACCGCAGCTGCACCTTCCGCATCATCCCACCTGAGCCCGCCCCAACACATTCTCCACCTTTTGAGGTACACACTATCCGCCTCTTCTACCCCATTCACCTCCTTGTGGCTATGATCTACCACCCCTGTGGCCCCTGCTCCTCTTTCCTTGATAACTTTGCTGCATGGCTACCATACTTTCTTGCCTATGACCTCCCCTCTATCATCCTCTGTGACTTTAACATTCCTGTTGACGGGTTGGGATCATTTGGTCTGCATCATTATGGCCGACACCATAAGGTCGACATGGTTCTAGGTCGACAGGTCTTTAGTTCGACAGGTCATTAGTATGACATTGTCTAGGTCGACAGTCAAAAGGTCGACATCCGGTTTTTGACCTGAATGTCAACACAGTCAACATGGACACAGTTTAAAGTGCACTACACTTGCTGCGCTTGCAATGCGTCGGGCACGGTGCCTCGCTACACTCGGCACACTATTTTATTCTCCCACCATGCCCTAGAACCTTTTTTGTGCCAAGGGCCGTTTGTAAAGGGAAAAAAATCCTTCGGGGGCCATATGTAAAAATTTCTCTTACAAATTGTCCTGCTGCAGCCATCCCACGCTCCAGCGGCTGCCGCTGAATAGGACTGACAGTCTCCGGCTGCTGTTGATTAAGAGGAATCTCGCGAGAAATACCGACCTCAAGTGAGAATTCCCTTGTACTTGACTCTCGGCAAAGCCGCTGGGCAGGTGGGAGGGCCACTCAAACCGGCTATGGGGGCCGCATACGGCTCACCGGGCCTGAGGTTCCCCACCCCTGCCCTAGTGGATAGTAGGGCATGAAATACCGCGTGTGGGCACATGTTGGCTCAAAAAAACAGTGAAAAACTCAATGTCGACCTTTTGACTGTCGACCTAGACAATGTCGAATTAATGACCTTTCGACCTAGACCCATGTCTACCTAATGACTGTCGACCATAATGCTGTAGACCAAATGACACATCCCCTGCAATATAGCAGAACGTGTAACCCTGAGATGTGGACACAACTTCTGCTGGGCCTGTATTGATCGTGTGCTGGATACACAGGAGGGGACTACAGTATTTACCTGTCCAGAATGCAGAGCAGAGTATCTGGATCGTCCTGCACTAGAGATAAACAGAAAGCTCTGCAATATAGCAGAACGTGTACGCTCTATTCCAGAGGAGGGAACTGGGATGTTCTGCACTTATTGTGTCCACTCTCAAGTACCTGTTCTTAAAACCTGTGTGAAGCTTCTCTCTGTGATATACATTGGAGGACACACAACAAGTCAGCAGAACATGTCTTGGTTGATCCCACCACTTCCTTGGAGAAAATAACATGTTCCCTCCATAAAGAGATCTTGAAGTATTTCTGCACTAAGGACAATGTCTGTATCTGTGTGTCCTGCCGTTTGGCCGGAGAGCATCGGGGCACGTGGTGGAGATGCTGGGTGAGGCCTCCGAGAAGAAGAAGGAGAAACTGAGAAATGTTCTGCAGAAACTGACCACCAAGAGAAAAGGGACTGAGAAAAGTATCCAGAGTCTGCAGAAACGCAGGAGAAAAAATCCGAAAAAAGCAGCTGGTTTACCAGAGACAGTTACTGCTCTCGTTGGAGACCTCAGGAGACAGTTGGATGACCTAGAGAAGAGAGTGCTGAATGAGATCTCTAGGCAGGAAGAGAGTGTTTCACTCTCAGTCTCCGATCTGATTCAGCAGCTGGAAATGAAGAAGGATGAGATTGCCAGGAAGATGTCTCAGATTGAGGAGCTGTGTAACATGTCTGATCCAATGACTGTCTTACAGGAACCAGACACAGGTGACTTGTCTGATACAGAGGAGCCATGTTGCATGACTGATCCATTGAATTCTTAACCACTGACTGAAGAATAAAAGATTGCACTTGTAAACTAACTGTATAAATTTCTTCTGTTACATATCAAAGTAACAGTCTTGTCTCAAATAAATGTATTGAGCCTAATACATGTACAAACCCTGGGCAGAATGCCAACCAGTTGGATAACATTATATCTGAGTATCTAAAGCAGAGGTGTCCAAAGAGACAAAGAGGTCAAAAATGTGTTTAGGGATGCCAAAGACCCAACATCATTCACATACATACATTTATACACCACCACCCTCATTCATACATATATTTATACATTGCCACCCTCATACATACACATCATTGATACAACACCACCCTCATACATACATATATACATTCATACATTTATACACCGCCATACTCATACCTACATACATACATACATACATACATACATACACACCATTTATACACCGCCACCCTCATACATACATATATTTATACATTGCCACCCTCATACATACACATCATTGATACAACACCACCCTCATACATAAATACATACATACATTTATACACCGCCATACTCATACCTACATACATACATACATACACACCATTTATACACCGCCACCCTCATACATACATACATACATACATACATTTATACACCGCCACCCTCATACATCCATACATTTATACACCGCCATCCTCATACATACACACCATTTATACACCGCCACCCTCATACATACAAACATACATACATACATACATACATACATTTATACACCGCCACCCTCATACATCCATACATTTATACACCGCCATCCTCATACATCCATACATTTATACACCGCCATCCTCATACATCCATACATTTATACACCGCCACCCTCATACATCCATACATTTATACACCGCCACCCTCATACATCCATACATTTATACACCGCCACCCTCATACATCCATACATTTATACACCGCCATCCTCATACATACACACCATTTATACACCGCCACCCTCATACATCCATACATTTATACACCGCCATCCTCATACATACACACCATTTATACACCGCCACCCTCATACATACATACATACATACATACATACATACATACATACATTTATACACCGCCACCCTCATACATCCATACATTTATACACCACCACCCTCATTCATACATATATTTATACATTGCCACCCTCATACATACACATCATTGATACAACACCACCCTCATACATATATACATACATACATTTATACACCGCCATACTCATACATACACACCATTTATACACCGCCACCCTCATACATCCATACATTTATACACCGCCATACTCATACATACACACCATTTATACACCGCCACCCTCATACATACATACATTTATACACCACCACCCTCATACATACGTATATTTATACAACGCCACCCTCATACATACATACATACATACATACATACATACACCACCACCCTCATACATACATACATACATACATACATACATACATACATACATACATACATACATTTATACACCACCACCCTCATACATCCATACATTTATACACCGCCATCCTCATACATACACACCATTTATACACCGCCACCCTCATACATACAAACATACATACATACATTTATACACCGCCACCCTCATACATCCATACATTTATACACCACCACCCTCATTCATACATATATTTATACATTGCCACCCTCATACATACACATCATTGATACAACACCACCCTCATACATATATACATACATACATTTATACACCGCCATACTCATACATACACACCATTTATACACCGCCACCCTCATACATACATACATTTATACACCACCACCCTCATACATATGTATATTTATACAATGCCACCCTCATACATACATACATACATACATACATACATACATTTATACACCACCACCCTCATACATACATACATACATACATTTATACACCACCACCCTCATACATACATGCATACATTTATGCACCACCACTCTCATACATACAAACATACATACATACATACATACATACATTTATACACCACCACCCTCATACAAACATGCATACATTTATGCACCACCACTCTCATAATATATGCATACATTTATACAGCGCCACCCTCATACATACACACCATTTATACAACGCCACCCTCATACATACATGCATACATTTATACACCGCCACCCTCATACATACATACATACATACATACATACATACATACATGCATAAATTTATACACCACCACTCTCATAATATATGCATACATTTATACACCGCCACCCTCATACACTGCCTCCTACATACATATATCCATGCACTGTCTCTCTCATATACATCCCGTATACCCCCCCCCCCCCCCACTCCATACATGTATTCAAGTTCTCTCCTCTCTCTAACACAAACCCCTGGCTGCCGCACAACGCCACCCTTCCTGGGTAACTTACTGATAGAAGATTGCTGCCCCCACATATATCCCTGTTTATGGCAGCCACTGCTCTTCAACTCCGCTCTGTTGCCGATGGTCCTGAGTCTTGCACAGGAAAAGTAAAAAGCAGGGCGGGGCGGAGGGTGCAATTAACCGCACGCAGTGCAGGGTTGGGGGTGGCACACTCCATACTGCCGCACACTGTGTGGGGAGGCGTGGGCTGCCCCATCTCTGCTACTCTCAGTGGTCGGGGAAAAGCACTACACTGCAACGGAGGGTGACTGAAGAGCCGCAGCTCATTAAAGAAAGAGCCGCATGAGGCTCAAGAGCCACGGGTTGGCCACCCCTGATCTAAAGGAATAACAGGAATAAATCAAAGAACATATAGTAATCCCTTGATACAAAAAAATACCTATTATCCAAATAAAATCCCAGAAACCTATTGTCAGTACCTGAGGGTTCTGTGGGCCCGGTCGAAGGTCAGGATCGGTGGTAGCCCGGAAGGTTGATGGACGTATGTAAAGGTGCCCACAGACGCATCGATCCCGGCGTGCGTTCTGTGCTTAACTAGCACACATAGCATCGCATCGTATGCCTTGTGCATGCGATGCTATGCGATAAAAAGCTAGTACAAAAAGTATGTGTAGCACATACTTTTTGTACTGTGCGATGAGGTGCCGCGGGAGCGCGCACCCCATCGCATAGCATCGCACCGCCGGGATCGGTGCGTGTGTGGGCATCTTAAGTCTTCCTCATGCGAGGGTCAAGGGGTTTACTGAGCGAGTGAACACCAGGCCAGTAGGTTAAAAGTCTGTGGCCAACAGCGGCGTTACACCCGAGCAAGACGCTGAGGGTATACTGGAGTCTGTGGCCGGTTATGCCCCTGCAAGACGCTAGGGGCGCTCAGGGGTAGCAGTCTGCACCAGAGCAAGACGCAAGTGGTGCACAGGTGTCCAGAAGCCCGGAGCAGGTATAACTGGAGTACAGGTACTTGAAAGCACGGAGCGGGTATAACTGGAGTACAGGTGCTCGGAAGCACGGAGCGGGTATAACTGAGGTACAGGTGCTCTGAAGCACGGAGCGGGTATAACTGAGGTACAGGTGCTTGGAAGCACGGAGCGTGTATAACTGGAGTACAGGTGCACGAAGCAGGTATCACTGGAGTACAGGTGCATGCAACAGGTAGCACTGGAGTGCAGGTGCACGGAGCAGGTAGCACTGGAGTACAGGTGCACAAAGCAGGTATCACTGGAGTACAGGTGCACAAAGCAGGTATCACTGGAGTACAGGTGCACAAAGCAAGTATCACTGGAGTACAGGTGCACGCAGCAAGTATAACTGGAGTACAGGTGCACGCAGCAGGTAACACAGGAGCACAGGTGCACAAAGCAGGTATCACTGGAGCATGACACCTATTATACCCTCCAATATATAATATAAATACCCATTTAGACTGCAGGATACAAGACATCTGACAGTTAACCTGTCCATTTTAAATCTATACACTCTCCTTTACATTCTTCTTGTTAGTATTGCACTATATGTATGTGTGTAATGTATGTCATTGATTTTAACCCTTAAAAATTTTACCGTGGCAAAGAGGACCATCACATGAGATCCTATATATTAAAAGATTGCTGGGATCCCTTCCTTTTTCCTTCAAGGAATAAATAAAGTTCACGTTTTTAAATTAATTCTGGTGTGCATCCATAGTGTAAATTATTTTCTTTACCTCTTCCATATTGTACTCCTTTTGCCCCGGATTGCACCCCGCCAACCAATAACTATAATAGGTGGCCCAAACACGTCCCAGAAATTAAAAAGGGACCAAAATTGCTTTCGTGCGAATCTCAACACACACACCCCCCCCCCCCTCATTTCACCTCCATTTCTCCTTCTTTTGGAACTCCATATGTAACCCTGCAATGGTGAGGTTATTCCATGTTTCTGAGATTTATAGGGTGGATGGTTGGTCGCACAAGACCAGATGGTTCACAGGTTCGTTATTCATGAAATACGTAGGCCCCCTTGTTGCCCTTACTTTGGTTAATCACAATACTAGGGGCTATTGGGGTGTGCTTCCACTGGACAAGATTTATCAATGACCAAGAGAAAGAAGAAGATTTGTCACTGTGTGGCGCACCAAATTAGATGGGAGGAAGTCTTAAAATGTCACTTTTATTAGTTAATATTAAATGCGAAAATATAAAAACACACGTACGTACGTACGTACGTACATACATGGAACAAATACAATACATAGATTAGTAAAATGCTAGTATGGGTGTCTCAATGCACTGATTTTTATTGTATTAAATATCTCAGTTATTTGCTTCTCATTGTATATGTATCAATAATGATCATTCTGTGCTTTCCAGCCTGGTCACAGATACATATAATAAAGTGTGGAAAAATCCTTTGTACTTGTGTCAAGCTGCCTACTTATTGATATCTTCAAACTCAGCCTTATGTTCGTATCGGCTTCAGCAAGTGAATTGTATCTCTATAATACCGTCTCAGCAGCCGCCCTGGGAGCATTGAGTATGTACAGGCTGCTGTAAACAGTACCCCCTCCATACCTCCCCCCTCCAGATAATAATAATAATAATGATGTAACGTGAAAGGTACAGGCAGGGCCGGAGCCACCAATAGGCAGCTCTAGGCATTTTCCTAGGGCGCCGGCCACTGGAGGGCGGTAGTGAGCTGCCTACAGCCACCTGTCACGTGAGCAGCAGCAGCAGCAGCGCCGCTCCCGGAAGAAAAGTAACAGGATTTTCAATCCTGGGATTCAGGATTGAAAAATGACTAATCCCGGGATTCCCGAGATAACCGGATTGAGTTTGTCAATATTATCACTAACTTTAATCATCCTCTGTCGTCTCCCCCTCCCCAAAACCAGTGTCACTTATGGCAGCGGTAGTCAGGTGCCAGGCAGTGGTATGGCGGGTGGGCGCAGAGCGGCAGGCAATGATTGGATAAATCAGATGCAACCACTGCATACTGACTGGTGCTGCCAGATAGAGCACTGCAGAGTACTGAGCAGCTGTCCAGGTAAGAGCAGGAATAAAGAAGCAAGTAATATGGCTCATGGACAGTCTTTTGACCTCTGCATCCTGACCGCGGGGATAACATTATATATATATATATATATATATATATATATATATATATATACCCTTATTTATTCTGTGATTTGGCCACATTTGGCAACTGGGGCACTATTCCACTGTCTAAACATACATCATGGCAGCTTCCTCTACTATTTATACATACAGAGCTTAGTGACTTATATCTATGCATTTTGCAAGTTCTAAACAACATAATTTAGAGATACATTCGGCATCCCTGTAATACGTGATTCTCTGGGTAATGCTGAACTAAGACTCCTACCATAAGAACAATTAGACCCCAGATATAGAAATTGCGACCAACCTTCAGCCAGCCGGAATAGAAGAAGAACTGCAGCAAAGTGAATATTGGCACATACATATCCAGGTCCTTATCCTTGTCCTCCTTCTTCCCCTGGTCATCCACAAACTGGCGCCCAATGATACAGGAGGCAAAGAATGAATACACTGCGATTGTCACGACCTGCGGGAGCACAACACTCGTCTGAGTTCTGCAATATACAGCTGTTAATAAACAGGCTCCAATTAGCTCCAAAACTACAACTCCCATCCTGGGTATCTTCTGGCTGGCTGAGCATGATGGAAGCTGTAGGTCAATGTTCCCCTTGTGTTCTTGTGGGTTTCCTCCAAATCAGTTTATTTATTAACTGTTTTTTTAATCTGATATTGTTATTTCTTGGTGTAAAGCAGCCTTCAGTTCATTAATGGTTCTCAGCTATCAGATGGTCCCATTGGGTGGGTAGAGCACAGGTTCTCAAAGTCGGTCCTCGGGACCCCACACAGTGCATGTTTTGCAGATCTCAACTCAGAATCACATGTGAAATAATTAGCTCCACCTGTGGATCTTTAAATGTATCAGTCAGTAATTAGTGCCCCTGTCTGATGACCTGGAAAACGTGAACTGTGTAAGGTCCTGAGCAAGGGTGTAACTACCATAGGTGCAAGGGGTGCAGCTGCTATGGGGCCCAAAGCTGAAGGGGGCCCATCTTTGCTGTGTAAGTAATATGTTTTCCATACATTTATCACCATCAGTTGCTAAGTAGGGGGCCCTTACAAACTTTTGCTATGAGGCCTACGAATATCTTTGTACGCCTCTGGTCCTGAGGACCGAGGTTGAGAACCACAGGTGTAGAGGCCAGTTGGGATTCCGATGGTTGTTTCTTCGACATCGGAATCCCGACTGTCAGGAGCCCAACAGGGGAGCAAGTGATTGAAGCCCCTTGTAAGTTGGGATTCCGACAGTCGGGATTTTAATGTTGGAGAAATGATCGTCGGAACCCTGTAGGCGGATAGATGACATATCAAGAACTTGCAGTAATAACACCAGTAATGACCGGACAAGTGGTGCAACACTTCAGAAATCACGTATCGTGTATGTAGGCTAGCATCTGGGCGATATATTCAAAACCAGTTGGAAATAAACTGTATTTCATGCACATTTAGATTACAGGCTAAAATTTTGAATAGCATTTAATTTCCATGCCTTTGTAAAAAGATGGCGGCTGATATCCTCCCTGTGTGTGATATTACAGTTTACTAACATGTACGTATATAGCGTCAGCATATTACGTTGCGCTGCACATTTAGTATACAAGGACCTACCTGTGTGTACACCAGGGGGACACTGATCCAGTCATAGTGGAAGAGCATGCTGCACTTCGCACGGTAATTGTTCAGCTCCTATAGAAATACAGATTTATCAGGAACCTTTAGTAATTGGGAGGCCGTGAGCTATAAGGTATTTCATTTTAGCTGTATTAGGAGCCCATTTATCATTCAATATTTGCGTCTAAATCCCTGAAAACTCCCGTTTTAGGGGGTTAGCCGCAAATATTAAGTACCATCCGAATGTATCAGGAGGCACCGCAGCAGGAATCTCCGATCTCTGCTGGGATCCCTCCAGCACCGCCGCCGGCCACTTGCCCCATAGTTTCTATGGGGGATGTGAAGCTGCCAGACGTATCAACATTGGGCAGCAGCACTTTGCATCCCTGGGCTACCGATATTCTGAGATGGCGGTAGCGCATTGTAGCCTATGGGCTATGTTTCGCACTGCTGCTGGGGCAGTGCGGTCAGCGGGGGGTCAGCGCTAACTGTGCACGCGCAGACCCCCCGGCGCCTAGCTGAGCACTTCGCAGGCACAGGCTACTTTCTGAGCCCTGTCCCTGCGAGTGGAGGATGATACATTTTACAATGCGATCCTGGACGGTAATATTCTGCAATCATTGATAAATGGGCCCCGTAGTGAACAGAATCCTGAATCTATCGTTTTGTATTTAACATTAATAAAGTCACATTATGATAATATACTCATGGACGTGTTATCAGTCATTCTCACACAAATCTGATTTATTTAATTCCCTATATAACTAGAACCAAGTATTCTCATAACCAGGACACATATATACATGTATACAGGCCTGGAAATGTGTTCCCACCACACTTGGCAATGATTAGTAATACAGCACCAAACGCCTTTATATAATACATTAGCTTGTTCAGGTCCAAAGTCAGCCCCACCTCCGATGGTGGCGGTCTGCGCATAGGTGCTAATGCACATGTGTAATCTCCCGCAGCGGATGCCTCAGGCAATATTTTCACATTGACTGGCAGCCAGAGGACATTCTAAGGTGGACACCCGGTGTTTAATGGATGTGTCCATAGAAACAGATGGGCGGCCCCAGGGAGAATGCAAGCGTACACATCTACTTGCAGCATAGCGCCAGTCGGCGAGGAAGAGAGAGATTGATGGAGATGGGTAGATCATAGGGGCAGGTTGGAGAGAGAGAGATAGGTGGAGATGAGTAGATCATAGGGGCAGGTTGGAGAGAGAGAGAGAGAGGTGTAGATGAGAAGATCATAGGGGCAGGTTGGAGGGAGAGATAGGTGGAGATGAGTAGATCATAGGGGCAGGTGGGAGAGAGAGAGGATAGGTGCAGATGAGTAGATCATAGGGGCAGGTTGGAGAGAGATAGGTGGAGATGAGAAGTTCATAGGGGCAGGTTGGAGAGAGAGAGAGATAGGTGGAGATGCGTAGATCATAGGGGCAGGTTGGAGAGAGAGATAGGTGGAAATGAGTAGATCGAAGAGGCAGGTTGGAGAGAGAGATAGGTGGAGATGGGTAGATCATAGGGGCAGGTTGGAGTGAGATAGGTGGAGATGAGTAGATCATAGAGGTAGGTTGGAGAGAGAGAGAGATAGGTGGAGATGGGTAGATCATAGGGGCAGGTTGGAGAGAGAGATAGGTGGAGATGGGTAGATCATAGGGGCAGGTTGGAGTGAGATAGGTGGAGATGAGTAGATCATAGAGGTAGGTTGGAGAGAGAGAGAGAGATAGGTGGAGATGGGTAGATCATAGGGGCAGGTGGGAGAGAGAGAGAGGATAGGTGCAGATGAGTAGATCATAGGGGCAGGTTGGAGAGAGAGAGATCGATGGAGATGAGTAGATCATAGGGGCAGGTTGGAGAGAGAGAGGTGGAGATGAGTAGATCATAGGGGCAGGTTGGAGGGAGAGAGATCGATGGAGATGAGTAGATCATAGGGGCAGGTTGGAGAGAGAGAGGTGGAGATGAGTAGATCATAGAGGTAGGTTGGAGAGAGAGAGAGAGATAGGTGGAGATGGGTAGATCATAGGGGCAGGTGGGAGAGAGAGAGGATAGATGCAGATGAGTAGATCATAGGGGCAGGTTGGAGAGAGATAGGTGGAGGTGGGTAGATCATAGGGGCAGGTTGGAGAGAGAGAGATAGGTGGAGATGCGTAGATCATAGGAGCAGGTTGGAGAGAGATAGGTGGAGATGGGTAGATCATAGGGGCAGGTTGGAGAGAGAGATAGGTGGAGATGAGTAGATCATAGGGGCAGGTTGGAGGGAGAGAGAGATAGATGGAGATGAGTAGATCATAGGGGCAGGTTGGAGAGAGAGAGGTGGAGATGAGTAGATCATAGGGGCAGGTTGGAGGGAGAGAGAGATCGATGGAGATGAGTAGATCATAGGGGCAGGTTGGAGAGAGAGAGGTGGAGATGAGTAGATCATAGGGGCAGGTTGGAGGGAGAGAGATCGATGGAGATGAGTAGATCATAGGGGTAGGTTGGAGAGAGAGAGGTGGAGATGAGTAGATCATAGAGATAGGTTGGAGAGAGAGAGAGATAGGTGGAGATGGGTAGATCATAGGGGCAGGTGGGAGAGAGAGAGGATAGGTGCAGATGAGTAGATCATAGGGGCAGGTTGGAGAGAGAGATAGGTGGAGATGAGTAGATCATAGGGGCAGGTTGGAGGGAGAGAGAGATAGATGGAGATGAGTAGATCATAGGGGCAGGTTGGAGAGAGAGAGAGAGGTGGAGATGAGTAGATCATAGGGGCAGGTTGGAGGGAGAGAGAGATCGATGGAGATGAGTAGATCATAGGGGCAGGTTGGAGAGAGAGAGGTGGAGATGAGTAGATCATAGGGGCAGGTTGGAGGGAGAGAGATCGATGGAGATGAGTAGATCATAGGGGTAGGTTGGAGAGACAGAGGTGGAGATGAGTAGATCATAGAGATAGGTTGGAGAGAGAGAGAGAGATAGGTGGAGATGAGTAGATCATAGGAGCAGGTTGGAGAGAGATAGGTGGAGATGAGTAGATCATAGGGGCAGGTTGGAGAGAGAGGATAGGTGCAGATGAGTAGATCATAGGGGCAGGTTGGAGAGAGAGATAGGTGGAGATGAGTAGATCATAGGGGCAGGTTGGAGGGAGAGAGAGATCGATGGAGATGAGTAGATCATAGGGGTAGGTTGGAGAGAGAGAGATAGGTGGAGGTGGGTAGATCATAGGGACAGGTTGGAGAGAGAGAGAGATAGGTGGAGATGGGTAGATCATAGGCGCAGGTTGGAGAGAGAGAGAGATAGGTGGAGATGGGTAGATCATAGGGGCAGGTTGGAGAGAGAGAGATAGGGGGAGATGAGTACATCATAGGGGCAGGTTGGAGAGAGAGAGACATAGGTGGAGATGAGTAGATCATAGGGCAGGTTGGAGAGAGAGAGAGAGAGAGATAGACAGAGATTGGTAGATCATGGGGGCAGGTTGGAGAGAGAGATGGGTGGAGATAAGTAGATCATAGGGCAGGTTGGAGAGAGAGAGAGATAGACGGAGATGGGTAGATCATAGGGGCAGGTTGGAGAGAAAGAGAGAGATAGGTGGAGATGAGTAGATCATAGGGGCAGGTTGAAGTGAGAGAGAGATAGATGGAGATGAGTAGATCACAGGGGTAGGTTGGAGAGAGATAGATAGATAGATAGGTGGAGATGAGTAGATCATAGGGGCAGGTTGGAGGCTATGATGGTTAGGTGGAGACATATAGGTGTAGATGGGTACAACACAGTGACACAGGCAGTTATTAGCTATGTGAATAATTCGTATAGAGTTGCTCACATTTATGAGGAGTTTTGTGGCAATGTCATCCCTCACTCGCCCATCTCTCCTGGCCTGAGCCACCAGGTTAGTGAACCACACGCAGGGGATCCAGTACTTGTTGAAGTCAGATGCCAAACTATCATATTTCTTCAGTTCCTCACGGGTCATGAAACCTGGAAGATACAGTAAGCAGTAGAGTAAGTTACAGTATGTGTAACTCTTCTCCTCCATTACTCCTCAGACCTTCCAGGCTCTGTGACCATCACACGATAGCACTGTGCCATCATTTGTTGGGTATCTTAATAATGTGCCATAAATTCTATGTCTATAACAGTTGCTATTGTCACAATCGGAAGTCTTACTGCACCAGTCACACCCTGCTGAGAATATATTATAGCATAGCACAGTATATTATATAGTGGCACTTCACAGAACAGTATATCACATACTTAAAAGAATAGATGCACTGTACAGTATATTATTTAGTGGCACTGTACAGCAAATCATATAGTGACACTGCACAGAGTAGATCACACATAGGGACACTGGGCAATATACAGTATATTATATAGTCACACTGCCCGGTAATACCATATAGAGGATATATACAAGTGAGTTCTCCCTTGTGTGGGGGAGCAGCAGTAAAACCCACAGTTGGTATCAGGCAGAGTTATAAGGACTGAGGGACCAAGCAGGGAGGGGAAGGGGGAATTAGGACAGGAGGACGGGTTATAGCGACTGAGGGAAGGGAGGATGATGGAGTGCAGCCCCGAGTCCAGCTGCTGTCTGCAAGTGATGCCACCAACACAATCCTGGAATCACATGGGATTGGCCTCATTAATACCTAGTGGCACTGCACAATGTATCACTTGGATGCCCTACACAGTATATTACATAAAGGTAATGCACAGTATATCACCTGGAGGCCCAATACATTGTATAACATAGTGTACACAGTATATTACATAGTGGGACTGCACAGTATATCACCTGGAGGCCCAATACATTGTACTACATAGTGTACACAGTATTTTACATAGTGGCACTACACAGTATATCACCTGGAGGCCCAATACATTGTATTACATAGTGGCACTGCACAGTATATCTTCTGGAGTATCAACACATTATACTGTATTACATAGTGGCAATGCAATGTATATCACCTGAAGGCCATATACAGTACATTACATAGTGGCACTGCATAGTATATCTCCTGGAGGCCATATAGAGCATATTGCCTAGTAGCACTACACAGTATATTACCTAGAAGCCCAATACAGTATATTACCTAGTGGCACTGCACAGTATATCACATGGAGGCCCAATACAGTATATTACATAGTGGTACTGTACAATATATAACCTGGAGGTCCAATACAGTATATTACATAGTGTACACAGTACATCACATGGAGGCTTAATACAGTATATTACATAGTGGTACTGCACAGTATACCACCTGGAGGCCCAATACAGTATATTACATAGTGGCACTGCACAGTATATCACCTGATGGCCTTATACAGTATATTACATAGTGGTACTGCACAGTATATCACCTGGTGGCCTTATACAGTATATTACATAGTGGTACTGCACAGTATATCCCCTGGTGGCCTTATACAGTATATTACATAGAGGTACTGCACAGTATATCACCTGGAGTCCCAATACAATATATTACATATTGGTACTGCACAGTATACCACCTGGAGGCCCAATACAGTATATTACATAGTGGCACTGCACAGTATATCACCTGGTGGCCTTATACAGGATATTACATAGTGGTACTGCACAGTATATCACCTTGTGGCCTTATACAGTATATTACATAGTGGTACTGGACAGTATGTCCCCTGAAGGCCATATACAGTATATTACATAGAGGTACTGCACAGTATATCACCTGGAGGCCCAATACAATATATTACATAGTGGCACTGGTTAGTATATCACATGGAGGCCCAATAGAGTATATTACATAGTGGCACTGCACAGTATATAACCTGGTGGCCTTATACAGTATATTACATAGTGGTACTGCACAGTATATCACCTGGTGGCCTTATACAGTATATTACATAGTGGTACTGCACAGTATATCCCCTGGTGGCCTTATACAGTATATTACATAGAGGTACTGCACAGTATATCACCTGGAGTCCCAATACAATATATTACATATTGGTACTGCACAGTATACCACCTGGAGGCCCAATACAGTATATTACATAGTGGCACTGCACAGTATATCACCTGGTGGCCTTATACAGGATATTACATAGTGGTACTGCACAGTATATCACCTTGTGGCCTTATACAGTATATAACATAGTGGTACTGCACAGTATATCACCTGATGGCCTTATACAGGATATTACATAGTGGTACTGCACAGTATATCACCTTGTGGCCTTATACAGTATATTACATAGTGGTACTGGACAGTATGTCCCCTGAAGGCCATATACAGTATATTACATAGAGGTACTGCACAGTATATCACCCTGAGGCCCAATACAATATATTACATAGTGGCACTGGTCAGTATATCACATGGAGGCCCAATAGAGTATATTACATAGTGGCACTGCACAGTATATAACCTGGTGGCCTTATACAGTATATTACATAGTGGCACTGCACAGTATATCACCTGGTGGCCTTATACAGTATATTACATAGTGGCACTGCACAGTATATCACCTGGTGGCCCTATACAGTATATTACATAGTGGTACTGCACAGTATATCACCTGGTGGCCTTATACAGTATATTACATAGTGGTACTGCACAGTATATCACCTGGTGGCCTTATACAGTATAGTACATAGTGGTACTGCACAGTATATCCCCTGGTGGCCTTATACAGTTTATTACATAGTGGTACTGCACAGTATATCCCCTGGTGCCCTTATACAGTATATTACATAGTGGTACTGCACAGTATATCCCCTGGTGGCCTTATACAGTATATTACATAGTGGTACTGCACAGTATATCCCCTGGTGGCCTTATACAGTATATTACATAGTGGTACTGCACAGTATATCCCCTGGTGGCCTTATACAGTATATTACATAGTGGTACTGCACAGTATATCCCCTGGTGGCCTTATACAGTATATTACATAGTGGTATTGCACAGTATATCCCCTGGTGGCCTTATACAGTATATTTTATAGTGGTACTGCACAGTATTTCCCCTGAAGGCCTTATACAGTATATTACATAGTGGTACTGCACAGTATATCCCCTGGTGGCCTTATACAGTATATTACATAGTGGTACTGCACAGTATACCCCCTGGTGGCCTTATACAGTATATTACATAGTGGTACTGCACAGTATATCACCTGGTGGCCTTATACAGTATATTACATAGTGGTACTGCACAGTATATCACCTGAAGGCCTTATACAGTATATTACATAGTGGTACTGCACAGTATATCACCTGAAGGCCTTATACAGTATATTACATAGTGGTACTGCACAGTATATCACCTGGTGGCCCAATACAATATATTACATAGTGGCACTGGTCAGTATATCACATGGAGGCCCAATAGAGTATATTACATAGTGGCACTGCACAGTATATAACCTGGTGGCCTTATACAGTATATTACATAGTGGCACTGCACAGTATATCACCTGGTGGCCTTATACAGTATATTACATAGTGGCACTGCACAGTATATCACCTGATGGCCCTATACAGTATATTACATAGTGGTACTGCACAGTATATCACCTGGTGGCCTTATACAGTATATTACATAGTGATACTGCACAGTATATCACCTGGTGGCCTTATACAGTATATTACATAGTGGTACTGCACAGTATATCCCCTGGTGGCCTTATACAGTTTATTACATAGTGGTACTGCACAGTATATCCCCTGGTGGCCTTATACAGTATATTACATAGTGGTACTGCACAGTATATCCCCTGGTGGCCTTATACAGTATATTACATAGTGGTACTGCACAGTATATCCCCTGGTGGCCTTATACAGTATATTACATAGTGGTACTGCACAGTATATCCCCTGGTGGCCTTATACAGTATATTACATAGTGGTACTGCACAGTATATCCCCTGGTGGCCTTATACAGTATATTACATAGTGGTATTGCACAGTATATCCCCTGGTGGCCTTATACAGTATATTTTATAGTGGTACTGCACAGTATTTCCCCTGAAGGCCTTATACAGTATATTACATAGTGGTACTGCACAGTATATCCCCTGGTGGCCTTATACAGTATATTACATAGTGGTACTGCACAGTATACCCCCTGGTGGCCTTATACAGTATATTACATAGTGGTACTGCACAGTATATCACCTGGTGGCCTTATACAGTATATTACATAGTGGTACTGCACAGTATATCACCTGAAGGCCTTATACAGTATATTACATAGTGGTACTGCACAGTATATCACCTGAAGGCCTTATACAGTATATTACATAGTGGTACTGCACAGTATATCACCTGGTGGCCTTATACAGTATATTACATAGTGGTACTGCACAGTATATCCCCTGGTGGCCTTATACAGTATATTACATAGTGGTACTGCACATTATGTCCCCTGAAGGCCATATACAGTATATTACATAGTGGTACTGCACAGTATATCCCCTGGTGGCCTTATACAGTATATTACATAGTGGTACTGCACATTATGTCCCCTGAAGGCCATATACAGTATATTACATAGTGGTACTGCACATTATGTCCCCTGAAGGCCTTATACAGTATATTACATAGTGGTACTGCACATTATGTCCCCTGAAGGCCATATACAGTATATTACATAGTGGCACTGCACATTATGTCCCCTGAAGGCCATATACAGTATATTACATAGTGGTACTGCACATTATGTCCCCTGAAGGCCTTATACAGTATATTACATAGTGGTACTGCACATTATGTCCCCTGAAGGCCATATACAGTATATTACATAGTGGTACTGCACATTATGTCCCCTGAAGGCCTTATACAGTATATTACATAGTGGTACTGCACAGTATGTCCCCTAAAGGCCTTATACAGTATATTACATAGTGGTACTGCACAGTATATTCCCTGGTGGCCTTATACAGTATATTACATAGTGGTACTGCACATTATGTCCCCTGAAGGCCATATACAGTATATTACATAGTGGTACTGCACATTATGTCCCCTGAAGGCCTTATACAGTATATTACATAGTGGTACTGCACAGTATGTCCCCTAAAGGCCTTATACAGTATATTACATAGTGGTACTGCACAGTATATCCCCTGGTGGCCTTATACAGTATATTACATAGTGGTACTGCACATTATGTCCCCTGAAGGCCATATACAGTATATTACATAGTGGTACTGCACAGTATATCCCCTGGTGGCCTTATACAGTATATTACATAGTGGTACTGCACAGTATATCCCCTGGTGGCCTTATACAGTATATTACATAGTGGTAATGCACAGTATATCCCCTGGTGGCCTTATACAGTATATTTTATAGTGGTACTGCACAGTATTTCCCCTGAAGGCCTTATACAGTATATTACATAGTGGTACTGCACAGTATATCCCCTGGTGGCCTTATACAGTATATTACATAGTGGTACTGCACAGTATACCCCCTGGTGGCCTTATACAGTATATTACATAGTGGTACTGCACAGTATATCACCTGGTGGCCTTATACAGTATATTACATAGTGGTACTGCACAGTATATCACCTGAAGGCCTTATACAGTATATTACATAGTGGTACTGCACAGTATATCACCTGAAGGCCTTATACAGTATATTACATAGTGGTACTGCACAGTATATCACCTGGTGGCCTTATACAGTATATTACATAGTGGTACTGCACAGTATATCCCCTGGTGGCCTTATACAGTATATTACATAGTGGTACTGCACATTATGTCCCCTGAAGGCCATATACAGTATATTACATAGTGGTACTGCACAGTATATCCCCTGGTGGCCTTATACAGTATATTACATAGTGGTACTGCACATTATGTCCCCTGAAGGCCATATACAGTATATTACATAGTGGTACTGCACATTATGTCCCCTGAAGGCCTTATACAGTATATTACATAGTGGTACTGCACATTATGTCCCCTGAAGGCCATATACAGTATATTACATAGTGGCACTGCACATTATGTCCCCTGAAGGCCATATACAGTATATTACATAGTGGTACTGCACATTATGTCCCCTGAAGGCCTTATACAGTATATTACATAGTGGTACTGCACATTATGTCCCCTGAAGGCCATATACAGTATATTACATAGTGGTACTGCACATTATGTCCCCTGAAGGCCTTATACAGTATATTACATAGTGGTACTGCACAGTATGTCCCCTAAAGGCCTTATACAGTATATTACATAGTGGTACTGCACAGTATATTCCCTGGTGGCCTTATACAGTATATTACATAGTGGTACTGCACATTATGTCCCCTGAAGGCCATATACAGTATATTACATAGTGGTACTGCACATTATGTCCCCTGAAGGCCTTATACAGTATATTACATAGTGGTACTGCACAGTATGTCCCCTAAAGGCCTTATACAGTATATTACATAGTGGTACTGCACAGTATATCCCCTGGTGGCCTTATACAGTATATTACATAGTGGTACTGCACATTATGTCCCCTGAAGGCCATATACAGTATATTACATAGTGGTACTGCACATTATGTCCCCTGAAGGCCATATACAGTATATTACATAGTGGTACTGCACATTATGTCCCCTGAAGGCCTTATACAGTATATTACATAGTGGTACTGCACAGTATGTCCCCTAAAGGCCTTATACAGTATATTACATAGTGGTACTGCACAGTATATCCCCTGGTGGCCTTATACAGTATATTACATAGTGGTACTGCACATTATGTCCCCTGAAGGCCATATACAGTATATTACATAGTGGTACTGCACATTATGTCCCCTGAAGGCCTTATACAGTATATTACATAGTGGTACTGCACAGTATGTCCCCTAAAGGCCTTATACAGTATATTACATAGTGGTACTGCACAGTATATCCCCTGGTGGCCTTATACAGTATATTACATAGTGGTACTGCACATTATGTCCCCTGAAGGCCATATACAGTATATTACATAGTGGTACTGCACATTATGTCCCCTGAAGGCCTTATACAGTATATTACATAGTGGTACTGCACATTATGTCCCCTGAAGGCCATATACAGTATATTACATAGTGGCACTGCACATTATGTCCCCTGAAGGCCTTATACAGTATATTACATAGTGGTACTGCACAGTATGTCCCCTAAAGGCCTTATACAGTATATTACATAGTGGTACTGCACAGTATATCCCCTGGTGGCCTTATACAGTATATTACATAGTGGTACTGCACACTATGTCCCCTGAAGGCCATATACAGTATATTACATAGTGGTACTGCACAGTATATCCCCTGGTGGCCTTATACAGTATATTACATAGTGGTACTGCACAGTATATCCCCTGGTGGCCTCATACAGTATATTACATAGTGGTACTGCACAGTATATCCCCTGGTGGCCTTATACAGTATATTACATAGTGGTACTGCACAGTATGTCCCCTAAAGGCCTTATACAGTATATTACATAGTGGTACTGCACACTATGTCCCCTGAAGGCCATATACAGTATATTACATAGTGGTACTGCACAGTATATCCCCTGGTGGCCTTATACAGTATATTACATAGTGGTACTGCACAGTATATCCCCTGGTGGCCTTATACAGTATATTACATAGTGGTACTGCACATTATATCCCCTGAAGGCCATATACAGTAGTCGTAGACTGACTTTAATTACCGAAGGGGGGGGGGGGGGGGGGGATTAGATGGTGAGCGACTATCAAATGATTTCTCTCCCGTCCAGTCGCATGTGGACGGATGGTTATGCAAACGCATCCACTCGCATCCCAGGGAACGGATGTGGTCAGTGGGGGGGGTGCGGGCATTCGGCGGGCGGAGTTTACCAGTTCACTAGGCTGGGAGTATATGCAGCCTAGCGGAAAGGTCTGAATGAGGCCCAAAGGGACATCCCGTGACTATGTGACAGTACACAAGGCCTTGTTAGAGTATTTTAGTTGTCATTGCATACGACTGTAGCCGGATAGGCTGTGGCCATAGTTTAGCTGTGGCCCTGTATTGAAGTGGGCCGTTTTAAAGTGTGAAAATGGAGTCAGAACTACGAGCGTTATACCTGCGTTACACCGAAGGACAACTGAAGGCAAACTACTACAAATCAACAAAAACACACATGGACTGCATTGATACCTCAAGAGTATGTAATTCATCTCCAATATGCTCTCTTCATTTCTGTGTTATGCAAACTCTTGTATGATTTCAAAAGTTCTGATGTAATGAATTGATTGTAATTGTTATTACTTGTTTAGGGACGTTGTTCAGTGAAGCATAGTTTAGTGTTGCATTCTGCCTGATGTCTACTCAAACACAGTGCAAATTATCTCATTTGACCATTTGGCCATTAGAGACCTGCAGCTTTTCTGAACAGTAAAAAGGAAACACAGACATTGAACAACAGGTAATTTAAACTTTAGACTTCGATTTTGTACTGTCTGAACATGACTAGGAATAACAGATGCACAGGCAAAATTTTTAAAACTATGTGTGCAAATGCTAGAAGCCTAGGAGACAAAATTCCTGATCTAATTGCAATAATGACAAGGGATGACTTATACATTGTGGCTATCACAGAGACATGGTGTAATGAGAACCATGGCTGGGACATAACTATACCAGGATACAATTTATTTAGGAAGGACAGAATGGGAAGAATCGGAGGAGGGGTAGCAATGTATGTAAAGAAAAGCATAAATGCTACTTTAATACAGAACATTGAAGAAAAAACTGAGGCCCTTTGGGTTACCATAGAAATGGGGGAGAAGGACATTATTCGTACTGGGGTCATTTATAGGCCACCAGGCCAGGGGCAGGATTTGGGCAGGAGCCTATTGCTTGATGTCACTAAAATGGATTTAAAGGGAGAAGTCATAATCATGGGAGACTTTAATCTACCTGATGTGAATTGGGAGGAGTCTTTTGCAAGATCATCTACAAGTGGCACATTTTTAAATTCCCTACAGCAGGCATGTCCAAAGTCAGGCCAGGGGGCCAAATGTGGCCCGTGCTGTCATTTCAAGCGTCCCGCAGCCTCCAGCTGGAAGCGGGCAGAGCATCAGATGTGGGAAGCACAGCACAGGACACTAAAGGTGGGGCCCTAGCGAGCGCGCCTTTACCTTGCTGTCTGCTGCAGTGAGGAGGTGCCGGCCGCCACAGTCAGATGTGTTTGACGTCTTACCCCTGCTGCTGCAATCGTATATATATCACCCTACACCACAATCAGTGACAGCAGTGTTTGGGGAAGGGGGCAGCAAGGGGGAAGCTTGCTCCCATAACATGCAGAGTGGAGGAGGGTGGCAGCAGGAGCCCAAGCATCTCCTGTCCTTGCAGTGCCTGCTTTGCCTCTCCTTCCTCTGGCTCACACAAGGGGCTGGGAAACATACAGAGAAGGGAGGGGGCAGAGTGGGGGACATACAGTGAAGGAGGGTCAGGCTGGGGGACATACAGTGAATGGAGGCAGTGATGGCCATTCAGAGAAGGGGGAGCAGGGGCAGGCTGGGGGACATACAGTGAATGGGGGCAGAGTGGGGTACATAGTGAATGGGAGTCATACAGTGAAGGAGGGTCAGCCTTGGGGACATACAATGAATGGAGGCACTGATTGACATTAAGGGAAGGGGGGCAGGCTGGGGGACAGAGTGAATGGGTGCAGAGTGGGGAACATACAGTGAATGGGGGACATACAGTGAAGGAGCGGCAGGCTGGGGGACATACAGTGAATGGGGGCAGAGTGGGGGACCATTCTGATGTGATTAATAATTCAAAAAATGTCAGGCTGAATGGTCGGCCCCCACACATTTACACTTCACCAAATCTGGCCCTCGTCGCAAAAAGTTTGGACACCCCTGCCCTACAGGGAGCATCTCTCGAGCAATTGGTGAGGGAGCCTACTCGCAAAGACTCAATATTATATTTAATACTCACAAATGGTGACAGGATATCAGTATGGTTTAGTATCAAGGCAGGGTCCAACTCCAGTCACACAAAAACTAAGGTGTTGGATTTTAGAAAGGCTGACTTTGCAAAAACGGGGAGATGTTTAAGCGACTCATTAGCGGAAGAGGTATCAACTAGTGTAAAAGCAAAAAAGATGGCCTTTAGGACATACAAGCAGACTCAAAATAATAATGACAAAGAAGTGTATCTTGCCAGACGCAAAGAGGCTAAGAAAGTGATCAGGCGTGCCAAGGCACAAGCTGAGGAGAAAATGGCTCAGTCGGTAGATAAAGGAAACAATACTTTTTTTAAGTATATACAGATGGGGCAGGCCTTATGCTTGCTGGCGAATCGCCAGCAGCATGCCGCTGGCGATCCGCCAGCAGCACGGCGCGCCATCTGACTGAGACGCGCGTGCGTCCCCCACGCACGTGCGTCTCAGTATCCGGGCGGCCGGCGGGCGAGGCGGACGCAATACTGTCCGCCTCCCGCTCGAGGGGGGCTGGGGGGACCCGAAGCGGCTGTGGGGGGGTGCGGGCGCCCGGTGTGGGCACCGGGCGCCCGTCGGACGAGGACGGCAGCACCGTCGGAAGGGGACGCGCGCACACCTCGTGCGCGCGCGTCCCCTTCCGACACACAGATGGCGCCGGAGCAGGGAATGGCGAATGGCGTCGCCATCGCCATCCCCTGGAAAGATGAGCCCGGCGCCATCTGTAAGTGAAAGGAGAAAATCAAATGGAGGAATAATAAGACTGCGGACAGACACTGAGAATTTGGTGGAGGGAGACAAGGCAATTGCAGATCATCTAAATAATTACTTTTGCTCCGTATTCACTATAGAAGGAGAAGGGAAGGGACCACAGTTAAGTTTCAAGGCCAGTCATAAAAATAAAGTAGATGGAACTACATTTACTAGGGAGAAAGTCCTAACAGAACTTTCAATACTGAAAGTCGATAAATCAATGGGGCCAGACGGAGTGCATCCAAGGATACTAAAAGAACTAAAAGATGTGTTGGTAGCACCATTAACAGATGTATTCAACCAGTCACTAGATACAGGTGCAGTTCCAGAGGACTGGAAAAGAGCAAATGTAGTTCCACTGCACAAAAGCGGAAGCAAAGAAGAAGCAAGTAACTACAGACCAGTGAGCCTTACATCAGTAGTAGGGAAATTAATGGAAACACTATTAAAAGAAAGAATAGTGGAATATCTTAAATTAAACAATTTACAGGATCCAAAACAGCATGGTTTTACTGCAGGGAGATCATGCCAAACAAGTCTCATTGACTTTTTTGACTCCATGACCAAAATTCTAGATGAAGGGGGGGCTGTAGATGTGGCATATCTAGACTTTAGTAAGGCATTTGACACTGTCCCACATCGCAGGCTGCTAAATAAACTTGAAAGTGTGGTATTGGATTATAAAACAATTAAATGGATAAGAATCTTGTTGCAGGATAGGAAACAGACAGTTGTAGTAAATGGAGTGCATTCTATGGAGGGACATGTTGCCAGTGGAGTACCCCAGGGATCTGTACTTGGACCAGTGCTTTTTAATATCTTTGTTAGTGACATTGCAAATGGTATTGAAGGGAAAGTGTGCCTTTTTGCAGATGACACAAAGATATGCAACAGAGTAGACACACCAGGAGGGGTAAATCAAATGACTGATGATCTAAGTAAACTTGAGAATTGGTCAAGAGAATGGCAACTACAGTTTAATGCTAAAAAATGCAAAATTATGCACTTGGGACTCAAAAACCCAAAGGCTCAATATAGTATCAAGGGTACTATAATGGAAACTACTGAGGAGGAAAGGGATCTAGGAGTCACTATTTCAAGTGACTTAAAGGCAGGAAAGCAATGTAACAAAGCAATGAGGAAGGCTAGTGAGATGCTTAGGTTGCATAGGGAGAGGAAACAGTAGCAGAAAAAAAGACGTAATAATGCCACTTTATAGGTCATTGGTACGACCTCATCTGGAATACTGTGTCCGGTTCTGGAGGCCATATCTTCAGAAGGATATAAATACATTGGAGACTGTACAAAGAAGGGCAACTAAAATGGTGCATGGCCTACATCACAAAACTTACCTGGATAGACTAAAAGATCTTAACATGTATAGTTTGGAGCAGAGAAGGGAAAGGGGGGACATGATAGAAATATTCAAATATATCAAGGGTTTTAACATAGTACAGGAGGGAAATTTTCTTCAAAGGAAAGGAAGTAATAAAACACGAGGACATGCACTGAAACTGGAGGGAGGTAGGTTCAGGGGAAATGTTAGAAAGAATTACTTCACAGAAAGGGTAGTGGATAAGTGGAATAGCCTCCCATCAGAGGTGGTAGAGGCTAAGACAGGAGAACAATTTAAACATGCTTGGGATTACAAAGTGTTAGGATGGGACAAAGTTATATTTCCACACAAGTTGAAGATTTCAAGTTAATAAACAATATTTATATTCAGTATATGTATCCAAGGACTTATCCATGAGACATATCGTAATTGCAAGCTACTATCACCTGTTCCTGTCAATCAAAGACCAATCAACAAGCTATTATGAGGATCACCAGTTGTTCCTGTCAATAGAAGATATCGTGAAGTGAATGTATAGCTTAAATGAATGTATAATTACAACATGTTTACGTCAGAGAACCGACTAGAACTGCTGACCAATACTAAATATGTTCTTCCATATATGTAATGATTTAAATAGTTAGCATTATCACCATATATGAAATCACCCCCATACTATTGTGGCCAAAGATAGATAGGAAGTTTAAAAAGTATAAATTGGATGATGTGACAACAGCAGGGTGGGAAGTGCTGGGGCCCTGCCCCTTCACACTTCTCCTTCACACTATCCTTCACACTATTCTACACACTCCACATGTTTTTGGAGGCTGTGCTGTTCTGTTCTGTCTGTCTAGGAATTAAGCAATATTGTATAATATATTATTTTGGATAAATATGTAATTACGTGTCATTTATTTATCCTCAAACTTAACAGTGGATTTATTCCCAACTTATCAATGGTGACTCCGACGTTCCTGCCTAATCACATCAGGCTACCTGCTGCATTCTACGCAACTTCTACAGACACAAGGTGAGAAAAAGCCTTTTTTTACTATAATATGATTGCAAAGTTGCGTTATGAATGGCAGGTGGACTGATGTGGACGGTAGGTGACACGATATATCTTATGTGATATTGCTTATTCTTATTCTAAATTGGAAAACTTATTATTAAAACTGTAGCTATTTTCTAAATAATAAATTATAGGCTGTTAATAAGGAATAGATTAATTTAATCACAGTGTGTGACAAAAGGTCAATTGTCACTGTGGTTCACGTTAAATATTAGGGCTCTTGTGTCTTACAATATTTTAACGGTTCTATGGGTTTTTTTTGGAACACTAAAATTAAGTTTAAATAGATGTAATTTAATCGCAGTGAGTGACGGGAAGTCAGCTCTAGTATGTGATAGGTACAATGACTATTGTGTCATAAAATATAAGCCTTTCATTTGTACGGGTTTTTAAAACCTACAAAACTTCGATGAGATATGTCTGGGACTATCAGCTTGAAGTTTTATTCTGGTTCATATAGGTCTTAGCAAGAGACGTCTTGCTCGGATATTGAACTGGATTGTTCTGAATATGGTAATTCAGTAATCATCTATTAACTAGATCAAAATCATAGCCTATTCTAAATTGAAGTAACATGTGGTATACAGTTTTTTTAATAAAGCAAATTAAACTTCAGTAACTTAAGAAGAAGTGTTAAGATAATCATAACAGGTTAGAGATTAACTTAGCTTAAACTTAATAAAATAATGTACACTGAGAGCAATTAAGAATAAAATGAAGTATCTTAAAGACAGACAGTATAAAAATTCATATAAAACATGCCAACTAAAGTAACTAGTTACAATGAAATTAAAGTTTTTAAAATCCTAGGAATACATAAATGTGTGCCCAGATCAAACAACATGATCTGAGAAAGTAAAAATGTCTAATACGACTTATGTTTGAAGTCTGCAATTTGGTAAAATGGGAAAATGTATCCTGGCCAGGAAAATACATTTATATCTTTATTCAGTTTTTTTTTCCCCTTTACCAATAAACAGAGTCAAATGTATTGCGTTACACTCATGAGCTCAAAAGTAACGAACTAAAATTATCTTAGAAATCTTGACATAAGTTTATGTCATGTGTCTAAAGTAATTTGTAATGTTTCATGTGAATGCCTAATTCTTATGTATGCCTTTGTGTGCTCTGCATTTGGTGAATTTTACTACTTAACTGTATTTGAACATTCAGTAAATACAGTATTTACCATTTGTGCATGTTAAGGATTGAGGATTTAACCAACTGCATGTGAGAACTCAGGTCAAACAGGTCACGGTGCTGCACTATTTTAGTACCAGTGTGTGAATCAAGTGATGTCTCTCTGTGTCAAAGCATGTGACGTCTGTAGCAGCTGCTCGTGCACGGAAGTCGAAGCTAGCTGAATACCATTCTTTCAGATCAAAGCGCTAACTTTAAAATTGTCTTTTTCTTTTTTCTTTTAGAAATCTGATCAGTATTTCAAATTGTATGTTTCATTTGTTTTTGAAACCATTATGTGACAGTAACATTTGTTTTTTCTGTCTCCTCAGTCAAGTAGAAATACGATCTGACTGCTATTTCTGTTCTCTTTTTAAATTCACAAGCAAAGTACAGTTACATTATGTTTGCAGATAAGATATTTCTTATATTTCATTGATTATTTCTACTAGAATTTTTGCCTTAAAGCAAGAAATATGTGATATGTACACTAACACACATTATGTGTGCATTTAATTAGAACTGACAGTACTTAAAAAAGTTCAGTGGTATAATTTTAGACCATCACTAGTGTAATGACTTAGTATACAGATTGCTTAGAATGTAAAAACAAAACACGGATTACTATTGTTTTTCATATGTTATCCTTCATAGCCTAATATGAACACTGATACATTGTTACAAGCCACAGAGTGGCTCATTCCTGTTTTAGGATTTTGTTGAATTTTTATGTTCTGTGTTTAGTTTGTATGTTCTCTCCAGATAAGTTTTCTGGGTTTTGCCTTATTCATTTGTCATTGTTCTTGTATCTGTGAGCACAGCTGCTCAGGTGTAGCTTGTGAACTTTATAGTCTGTTTTGTATCATTTGTGGGTTAAGTCAATTTTCCAATTATGACCTCATAGCCTCCACTGCGGTTTTGTTTATAACAATAAGTCCATGTTGCAACGGAGTTTGGGCGAACCTAATTTGCCCTTCCAGCCGGGGCGACTGCAGGCGAAGACTAGCATTGCAAGCTTCAGTGGACCACTGTGGGGGGATAATATTATTATTATTATTATTTTATTTATAAGGTGCCACAAGTGTTTTATAGCACCTCAAAGGGCCCAGTTTAGGGCTTCAGACTAAGTAGAGCTGTTGAAACATCACTACCAATCACAGCTTGACCGTTAGTTGTAATACCGCCTCCTAACAAAACATTGATACTTGAAATTATGTCATAGCCTATATTGACAACTGTGGTATGCAATCTCTTGATTAATTGGTTTATAACTATGCTAGTGGATTAATCTTTTTCCATAGTATGAATAATGCCCAAGTTTCATAATTATTTTCTCCTTTATAATTATATGGTTAATTAATTATAATTAATAATGGCTAATTGTTTTTAAAAAAAAATATGTTTCTTAAGTGTTTTGTTTGCTCCATGGGCGAACCATTGTGCAAACAAACAGGGGATATATGTAATAAATATATTTTTAGTTTTATAATGACATAACTGCTGCTGTGCAGTTTTCAATGTTTTATTTTGTTATACAATAACCATGCACATTCAAATAATGGTTATTTACAGAACACAAATGGGAAAAATAAGGTCTAAGTGTTATTTAATAAGTATATATGCCTTGATAAGACTCCTTGTATGGTCTGCGACCGCAACATACAGTATTTTAGTTTCGGATAATGTGCAAAGTTAATTTATTTTTTGTGTTTCTAGTTAGGTGATCTAACTCTTACCAGAATTCTGATTCAGCTGTGTCACTACAAAAAACCAGGGTGGAGCTAGTCTGCCCCAGAAAGGTGGCTATTAATGGCGAAGTCAAAGACCTGCGCAAGTGCCTGCTGACACAGGATATGGTAACAGAGTCAGAATTAAAGGATACTGTGGTTTTACTACCTCAGTTGCAGAAGCACAATTCAGGTTGAAGTCAACTTCTTACAGACCTGCGAGCCAGAGCAAGGGGGGTTAATTCCGTGCTCATCCCAGATTAGCATAACATCTGCACCACTGACATCCACATTTTAGGGCTTATCATGTGTGAGACATTATTGATTATATGTTATTAAATGTTTTATAGATAAAATCCAAAATATGTAAATTATGAAGTTAAATCTACAAAATAGTCAGACAGAAAAGATTTGCCTTATGCTACCTCTTAGAAACATCCAGACTGCTATTGGGTATAAAATAGTAAGTATTGTATTTGCACTGTACAGAGACAATTATTAAAAGTTATTCAGTAACAATAGTATCCATTATGAAATGGAAGATGGATTCTCTGCTGATATAAGGATTGCAGAAGTATTGTACATAAAATCTATTGTGTGAAACATTATCCTATGGTCAAAAGGTAGTTGTATATGTACTAAAGAAATATTGTCTTATTTCAGAGCGACTATTGGTAAGTGTGGGGAATTGTGACCTGTTCACAGACTACACCTCAGGACAATAGTGTGTGCCGTGAAGATCACGTGTGCTCACATATAGGGCAAGCCAGAACCCAAATTTGGGTTATCCGTCATAACAGATGGAAGGTAGAATGGAGAACCGCACACAGTAAGTGGAATACCTATCTAGGGTCTTGAAGGAGATCTGAGGTAGGAAAGCCAGTACTAAAGCATTTTGGAACTCCATGCTCTAAATAAAAATAAAAAATACATGTAGAAAAGGCTGTCCAATCCTGGACGTGGTTGTGAGCGATGGATATTTGGTTCAAGTTTCCTGGTATTACCAATAGCTTCTCTAGTCTGTGTTCATTGCACATAGCTAGGGTTACTGACGTAGATAATGTTACACAAAATTAGATTTACTATAGATATAGATTAAATTGCTATAGTTTGAGAATTTACATTGTCTCAATCACACTAAGTGATTACAATGGCCTTATTGTCTCTGGAGTGCAACATACTACTGACATTAAATTAAATGAAAAACATCTTTGATTAAGAAAAGCACAATAACTATTCGATATTATAAGTGAATTCACGATTTAAGGTTCAACGAAGAGAAAAGTAATTTAAAGCTAATGACACTGGTTTAATGTGTATAATAGTCTAAGATATTAGTCGACAGTCTATTTATCATATTCGTATTGTTCCTACATACTGACAATATTACTAATATCCATTGATTGACTATATAATTGATACAATGATGAAAAGATAGGGGGATAAATAACAATTTTCTTTTCACTTACACTTAGCTGAACATATGGTATCCATAAGAAAGAATAATGCAATGGGTTTATTCTTAGTAAGATTCTAATAAAATGGTTTATGAATCAAGACAATAGGTTACACGATTATTAATGCACTAGGTGATTCATCGCGCCCTACGGGCGCTCTTCACACCGTCGTAAGGGGCTGCGCCCCCTTAATTTGTGAACGTTTGTATATGAGAAATATGGTTAGAATTGTATGAAAGATGCCTGTATTGCAACTTAGGTGTCCGCGAATCGCGGGAGGGGGGGTCGCGGAGGGTGCCGCGAATTGCAGGAGGGGGGGTCGCGGGGGGTGCCGCGAATTGCAGGAGGGGGGGTTGTGGGGGGGTGGATGCTGCGAATCGCGGGAGGGGAGGGATTGCAGAGAATCGCGGGAGGGGGGTCGCGGGGTGGGTTGCAGCAAATCGCGGGAGAGGGGTTACGGGGGCGGGGGGTTGCGGCGAATCATGGTAGGGGGGGTCGCGGGGGGTGTGCCGTGAATCACGGGAGGGGGGGTCACGGGGTGGGGTGCCGAGAATCGCGGGGGTGTGTGTGTGTGTGCCGTGAATCGCGGGAGTGGGGGTTGCGGGGGGGGGGGGGGGGTGGGGGTGGGGGGGTGTGACGCGAATCGCCACAAGAAAAAATCAACACAGAAAGGTCAACACATGTAAATGTTGACATAAGTGTGGCACTTCATTGGTGTTCATGTCGACACATGAGAATGAATATGAAAACATTCAAAAAATGAAAAAAAAAACTTCAAAAACTCATGTCAACCTTTTTCATTGTCGACCATAGCCATGTCAGTGTTTTCCATGTGCAATTTAATTCTGGAGCTGCCGCGAATCGCGGGGGGGTGTCGCGAATTGCGGGAGGGGGGGTCGCGGGGGTGGGTGCCGCGAATCGCTGGAGGGGGGGTTACGGGACGGGGGTTGCGGCGAATCATGGGAGGAGGGGTCGCGGGGGTGTGCCGTGAATCACGGGAGGGGGGGTCACGGGGTGGGGTGCCGAGAATCGCGGGGGAGGTGTGTGTGTGTGTGCCGTGAATCGCGGGAGTGGGGGTTGTGGGGGGGGGGGGGGGGTGGGGGGGTGTGACGCAAATCGCCACAAGAAAAAATCAACACAGAAAGGTCAACACATGTAAATGTTGACATAAGTGTGGCACTTCATTGGTGTCCATGTCGACACATGAGAATGAATATGAAAATATTCAAAAAATGAAAAAAAAAACTTCAAAAACTCATGTCAACCTTTTTCATTGTCGACCATAGCCATGTCAGTGTTTTCCATGTGCAATTTAATTCTGGAGCTGCCGCGAATCACGGGGGGTGCCGCGAATTGCGGGAGGTGGTGGGTCGCGGGGTTGGGTGCCGCGAATCGCGGGAGGGCGGGGTTCACAGGGGTTCCGGTGGGGGGTTGCCGCGAATTGCGGGAGGTGGGGGGTCACGGGGGGTGCCGCGAATCGCAGGAGGGGGGGTTGCGGGGGGGTGTGACGCGAATCGCCACAAGAAAAAATCAACACAGAAAGGTCAACACATGTAAATGTTGACATAAGTGTGCCACTTCATCGGTGTCCATGTTGACACATGACAATGAATATGAAAACATTCAAAAAATGAAATAAATCTTCAAAAACTCATGTCAACCTTTTTCATTGTCGACCATAGCCGTGCCAGTGTTTTGCATGTGCCATTTTATCCTGGGGCTGCCGCGAATCACGGGGGGTGCCGCGAATTGCGGGAGGGGGGGTCGCGGGGGTGGGTGCCGCGAATCGCGGGAGGGCGGGGTTCCGGTGGGGGGTTGCCGCGAATTGCGGGAGGTGGGGGGTCACGGGGGGTGCCGCGAATCGTGGGAGGGGGGGTTGCGGGGGGGTGTGACGCGAATCGCCACAAGAAAAAATCAACACAGAAAGGTCAACACATGTAAATGTTGACATAAGTGTGCCACTTCATTGGTGGCCATGTCGACACATGACAATGAATATGAAAAAATTAAAAAAATTAAAAATAAATCTTCAAAAACTCATGTCAACCTTTTTCATTGTCGACCATAGCCATGTCAGTGTTTTGCATGTGCCATTTAATCCTGGGGCTGCTGCGAATTGCGGGGAGGGGGGGGTGCCGCGAATCGCGGGAGGGGGGTCGCAGGGGGGGTGCCGCCAATCGTGCAAGGGGGGGTCGCGGGGGGGTTCTTTTTGTCGCGAATCGCGGGAGGGTGGTCGCGGGGGGTGTTTTTTCCGCGAATCGGGGGGGGGGGTCACGGGGGAGGGTTTGCCGCGATTCGCGGGAGGGGGGGGTCGCGGGGTGGTGGTTATGCCGCGAATTGCAGGAGGGGTCGTGGGGGGGTTCTTTTTGCAGCGAATCGCGGGAGGGGGGGTCGCGGGGGTGTTTTTGCTGCGAATCGCGGTAGGGGGGGGGGTCGCGGGGGAGCGGGTGTTTTTGCCGCGAATCGCGGGAGGGGGGGGGGGCGCGCGGGGGGGGGAGGTTTTGCCACAAATCGCGGGAGGGGGGCGCTCACCTGGTGGCTGTGGAGTAGCAGTGCTGGGCAACATGGGAAGTCAGTGGGTGTCTGGCACTGTCTGTGGGCTCACTGGGCTGGTTCTCTGTCACATACCTCCCAACATGACACTCTCCAAGAGGGACACAATGCTCTGTTTCTAGACTTCCCCTTAATGTATGATTGCCATCACCTGTTTTAAACAGGTTAATTTCTCAGAAAGGTGTTCAGCACAGATGAAGGCAATCACACATTAAGAGGAAAGTCCAGGAACAGAGCGTTATAGACACAGACACCCACTTTGAGTGACAGATGTAGCCAAATATATAGGAGATTGTGCTCCAAGATTACAGAAGTTTCTCTGAGTACTTCAAACTGATCATCCGGATCCAGAGATGTCACCTGTATCTAAAGAAGTCCTGTCAACTATAAATCTTCATTTGTGGGAAAAACAGGAGGAACTGTTAGGATGGGACAAAGTTATATTTCCACACAAGTTGAAGATTTCAAGTTAATAAACAATATTTATATTCAGTATATGTATCCAAGGACTTATCCATGAGACATATCGTAATTGCAAGCTACTATCACCTGTTCCTGTCAATCAAAGACCAATCAACAAGCTATTATGAGGATCACCAGTTGTTCCTGTCAATAGAAGATATCGTGAAGTGAATGTATAGCTTAAATGAATGTATAATTACAACATGTTTACGTCAGAGAACCGACTAGAACTGCTGACCAATACTAAATATGTTCTTCCATATATGTAATGATTTAAATAGTTAGCATTATCACCATATATGAAATCACCCCCATACTATTGTGGCCAAAGATAGATAGGAAGTTTAAAAAGTATAAATTGGATGATGTGACAACAGCAGGGTGGGAAGTGCTGGGGCCCTGCCCCTTCACACTTCTCCTTCACACTATCCTTCACACTATTCTACACACTCCACATGTTTTTGGAGGCTGTGCTGTTCTGTTCTGTCTGTCTAGGAATTAAGCAATATTGTATAATATATTATTTTGGATAAATATGTAATTACGTGTCATTTATTTATCCTCAAACTTAACAGTGGATTTATTCCCAACTTATCAAAAGAAATAAGGATTAAAAAGGGATGAGATTACCTGAAGGGTAAAAAAAGGGCCAAATGGTTCTTATCTGCCGTCAAATTCTATGTTTCTATGTTACACAATGGGTATAATAGGGCAGTCTGCATGTATGGAATGTCCCCATGCTCACATGACACAACCATCCTATAGCAGGGACTGAGCTGATCGGTCTGTTACCACCCAGTTTGTTTAATCTCTGTTTCTAATTCTAAAGCGCAACGGAATCTGCTGCACTACATAATAACCTGTAACGGAATCTGCTGCACTACATAATAACCTGTAACGGAATCTGCTGCACTACATAATAACCTGTAACGGAATCTGCTGTGCTACATAATAACCTGTAACGGAATCTGCTGCGCTACATAATAACCTGTAACGGAATCTGCTGCGCTACATAATAACCTGTAACGGAATCTGCTGCGCTACATAATAACCTGTAACGGAATCTGCTGCGCTACATAATAACCTGTAACGGAATCTGCTGCGCTACATAATAACCTGTAACGGAATCTGCTGCGCTACATAATAACCTGTAACGGAATCTGCTGCGCTACATAATAACCTGTAACGGAATTTGCTGCGCTACATAATAACCTGTAACGGAATCTGCTGCGCTACATAATAACCTGTAACGGAATCTGCTGCGCTACATAATAACCTGTAACGGAATCTGCTGCGCTACATAATAACCTGTAACGGAATGTGCTGCGCTACATAATAACCTGTAACGGAATCTGCTGCGCTACATAATAACCTGTAACGGAATCTGCTGCGCTACATAATAACCTGTAACGGAATCTGCTGCGCTACATAATAACCTGTAACTGAATCTGCTGCGCTACATAATAACCTGTAACAGAATGTGCTGCGCTACATAATAACCTGTAACGGAATCTGCTGCGCTACATAATAACCTGTAACGGAATCTGCTGCGCTATATAATAACCTGTAACGGAATGTGCTGCTCTACATAATAACCTGTAACGGAATCTGCTGCGCTACATAATAACCTGTAACGGAATCTGCTGCGCTACATAATAACCTGTAATGGAATCTGCTGCGCTACATAATAACCTGTAACGGAATCTGCTGCGCTACATAACAACCTGTAACGGAATCTGCTGTGCTACATAATAACCGGTAACGGAATCTGCTGCGCTACATAATAACCTGTAACAGAATGTGCTGCGCTACATAATAACCTGTAACGGAATCTGCTGCGCTACATAATAACCTGTAACGGAATCTGCTGCGCTACATAATAACCTGTAACGGAATCTGCTGCGCTACATAATAACCTGTAAAGGAATGTGCTGCGCTACATAATAACCTGTAACGTAATCTGCTGCGCTACATAATAACCTGTAACGGAATCTGCTGCGCTATATAATAACCTGTAACGGAATCTGCTGCGCTACATAATAACCTGTAACGGAATCTGCTGCGCTACATAATAACCTGTAACGGAATGTGCTGCGCTACATAATAACCTGTAAAGGAATGTGCTGCGCTACATAATAACCTGTAAAGGAATGTGCTGCGCTACATAATAACCTGTAACCAGGGCTATTTTTCAGTAGGCTCCAGCAGGAACTGAGGCCCTTATTCTAGTTCACTCTTTCTGACAAAATATTTCTTAAATGGACAAAACCATGTGCACTGCAGGTAAGGCAGGTGTAAAGCCCCACCCAAATCTAATTATCTCTGCACAAGTAACACCTGCCTCACCTGCAGTGCACATGGTTTTTTTTGGTATTTCGTCAGAAAGAGCTAACTAGAATAAGGGCCTCAGTTCCTGCTGGAGCCTACTGAAAAATAGCCCTGCCTGTAACGGAATGTGCTGCGCTACATAATAACCTGTAATGGAATCTGCTGCGCTACATAATAACCTGTAACGAAATGTGCTGCGCTACATAATAACCTGTGAAATAAATAGCAGGGATTGCAGCAACTTCTATTCCTTCTGCAGGATAATTTCGTTTCTGGCAATAAAGCAAGATATATAACTGTGATGACAAATATACAGCATGGAATAAATTACACAGGCATGTCACCTTACAGGAGAGGACAGTGACTTTCCCACGGGCTCCTCTATTATACTGACTTACAGTAACGTGCACCGGGTACACTGGGGAAGCTGGAGGAAGTGGGAGTACCTCCTCCATAGGGGACTGGAAAGCAGGAGGGGACCTGCAAGGGTGGGGTGGGGGCATCTTTGGAGCAGGAGGAAAGTATCTTCAAGGAAATCTGGTTGAATGGTAAATAGTGATTGGGTAGTCAGTGTCTAGGTCAGGCATGTCCAAACTATGGCCCTCCAGCTGCTGGGAAACTACAATTCCCATCATCCCATGCCACAGGTTAGGGAATGCTAAAACTATGGCAAGGCATGCTGGGATGTGTAGTTTCACAACAGCTGGAGGGCCACAGTTTGGACTTGCCTGATCTAAGTTGACCTCTATTGGTTGGCAGTGAAAAGGTTGACCCAGGAAAAAAGTTGACATGGTTAGGTCGACATTGAGAAAATATCGACTCTCGCAAAAGGTCAACGGGAAAATGGTCGCAAAGAAAACATTTTGACTTCCTACAAAATATATAAAAAATCCCTTTTTCATATTTACGGTAAACATTTTTTTTTTTTTACTGTTTTTATATATAGATTTTCTTTGTATTTGTGTTATTCACAAATACAAAGAAAATCTATATATAAAAACAGTAAAAAAAAATGGTCCCAGGTTGCTGGTTTTATTTCCTGCCGGTTCCCTCTCTTTCATTTTATAGAAGAAAATGCTCCAACGTTACATAAAGTGTGAAACCATTTTAGTGTCATTTTTATAGTGATGTTTTTGAAGTTACTAATCTTATCTCCTCTGACCCTCTCATTATATCTATAGTAGGATGACTGTCAGTTACTGTAGTTGTAAAACAATCATTTTGGTTCACAGGTTACAGGACGAGGTGGGGATTGGAGCAGGTATAGAGTGAGGAGCACAGGAGAGGACTGGACCTATGAGGGATTACAGCAGGAGAGTGTGACAGAAAGGGAACAAAAGCATATAAGACAGGCATGTCCAAAGTTAGGCCAGGGGGCCAAATGTGGCCCGTGCTGTCATTTCAAGCATCCCGCAGCCTCCAGCTGGAAGCGGGCAGAGCATCAGATGTGGGAAGCACAGGACACTAAAGGTGGGGCCCGGGCGAGCGCGCCTTTACCTTGCTGTCTGCTGCAGTGAGGAGGTGCCGGACGCCACAGTCAGATGTGTTTGGCGTCCTACCCCTGCTGCTGCAATCGTATATATATCACCCTACTCCACAATCAGTGACAGCAGTGTTTGGGGAAGGGGCAGCAAGGGGGAAGCTTGCTCCCGTAACATGCAGAGTGGAGGAGGGTGGCAGCAGGAGCCCAAGCATCTCCTTTCCTTGCAGTGCCTGCTTTGCCTCTCCTTCCTCTGGCTCACACAAGGGGCTGGGAAACATACAGAGAAGGGAGGGGGCAGAGTGGGGGACATACAGTGAAGGAGGGTCAGGCTGGGGCACATACAGTGAATAATGGCAGTGATGGCCATTCAGAGAAGGGGGAGCAGGGGCAGGCTGGGGGACATACAGTGAATGGGGGCAGAGTGGGGTACATAGTGAATGGGAGTCATACAGTGAAGGAGGCTTGGGGACATACAATGAATGGAGGCACTGATTGACATTAAGGGAGCAGGCTGGGGGACAGGGTGAATGGGTGCAGAGTGGGGAACATACAGTGAATGGGGGACATACAGTGAAGGAGCGGCAGGCTGGGGGACATACAGTGAATGGGGGCAGAGTGGGGGACCATTCTGATGTGATTAATAATTCAAAAAATGTCAGGCTGAATGGTCGGCCCCCACACATTTACACTTCACCAAATCTGGCCCTCGTCACAAAAAGTTTGGACACCCCTGATATAAGACTTGTTTTATCAAGAGGATACAAGAGCAGGTGGAGGTTCGGGTCTTGAGGAGTGTATTTCAGTACATAGGCCCTTATTCTGGTTGGTGCGTTCGTGCCGCCGATGTTTTGTGTCTGCGCATGTGCAGAGGCGTCTCTGCGCATGTGCGAGCGGGGCGTACGGGCAAATTCCGCATGAAATGTGAACACTCCGAACAGGGGGTGGAGAGGGGCGTGAAGGGCTATTTGGGCTCATTACCATATGCATAAGCCCCGCGTTTCATGGGCGTTCCCATGCAAACGCTGGGCGTACTTATGGTAATGCGGCCGTGACGCACGTGTAGGGGGCGGACATATGACATCGCCGGATGTCAGCTGCCCGCCCAGATCCCTGCTTTTGCATGGAAAAATGCCCATGTGCTCTGAGGTTGCGGGAGCTGGTGGATCACTCGGTCCTGCATTCGATGGTCTGCGACCATCGAATGATGGGGGAGGTTCCCTGAGATGGAGGAGGCGTATTCCATGAAAAATACACGTGCGGTCCGTTCGGCCAGCTTCTTACCGCGTACGGACGGAGTTGGCGATCCGTATGGAAGGCGGGGTTTCGGACGCACGGTCCTGGCCGCATATTCGGATCCGGCCGCACCGATCAGAATAAGGCCCATAGAGAGTATGGTCCGGAGTATGGCACTTATTGTAGTTGATTCGGGCGGATGCGTATTTTCGGACAGGAACCGAGTGTTCTTAGCCCCACCTACCCTACGGATCGCTCACACCGTCCGATTGCGGTAAGACGCCGACCGAACGGACCGCGATTGGATTTTTCATGTGAACACCTCCTCCATCTGTGGGAACCTCCCCCATCCTCCGATGGTCGCTGACCATCGAATGCTTGACCGAGTGGTCAGGCAGCACCGAGTGCTCCCGACCACTTGGGCATTTCTCCGTGCAAACGCAGGGATATGGGTGGCCAGCAGGCATCCGGCTATGTCATATGTCCGCCCCCCATATGTGCATCACGCCAATGAAACGCGGGGCGTACGCATATGGTAATGAGCCCAAACAGCCCTTCACGCCCCTCTCCACCCCCTGTTCGGATTGAACAGAATTCACGCCGTATTCGGACGTGCGCGGCGTTCGCACATGCGCAGATCAGATACGCCTCTGCACATGCGCAAACACAACCATCGGCGCCATCCGACTCAATCAGAATAAGGGCCTATGTGTGGTTCTGAGGGAGGTTGCATAGAGCGGAGGGTAGTCCTTTGAGGGAACTGGTTCAGTGGGAGAGTGTCATCTTGGGGGGAGGGGGGGGGGGTTTGGGCAGGTGGAGAGAGTGATACTGTGAGGAGACTGGGACTAGTGGAATTTGGGGTCTAGACAATGTGGCTGTGTGAAGACATTCTAGCAGTCTCTCCCTCTCTCTATTATGACCATTTTTTTGTGCACAACTCAGTCCCACTCAGTTGCAAGCAAAGGAGGGGTGACTGAGTGGCACTCACATGTAGGCAAAGCGGTGTGCCTCAAAGGGTGTGCCTCAGGTGTTTTGGCACACTATGGATAATGCTGAGTTCAATGTATCCAGAGAAGGGCTTAAAGTGGTCCTTGAGAGGTGGTGGAACTAATTTCTCACAGAGGCATGTGACTATCTACATTTATTTATGTGCATGTGACAGCCACTCTACATGTACCACTCACCTGCCTCCACTATATGTTCCATAGTTGGAAATCTCTTGAGTACTCGAGTGCTGACAGACCTCAGGATGAACACTGATGACAGATTAGCGTATCTGATCAGGGTGCGTCGCAGTAACCGTCCTTTCTCATCTCCACCATGGACGTTGCTGGACACCACGCACATCAGCTGGTCAGGCAGGGGAATGCTGGTGTACTGCGCCCACCAACGGTTGACAATAAGTGTTACGTAGAATCCCAGGACAAAGGAAATGGGGATCAGTTCAGTGTATTTGTTGCAGTGTCTAGCCACCCTCTCAAACAGCAGCCTCTGACCTCCTTTCAGGACACATCTGTAATAAGGATCATTATCACCCCATTATTATATACAGTATAAGTCAATTTTCATACAGAACACGTTCAGGGAACGTAAATACTGTACCCCAAACTTCAACATCCTAGTTTGGGGTATTTACATCTCTGTAGTTCTAGAACCCTGAATGCTACCTGTACTGCTATGACTACTATAACTGAGCCCATTACAGGGAATTCTGGGATATGTCGTTTCACAACAGCTGTAGAGTCTCAGGTTGCTACAGTTGCTACTGTAGATGATAAGGATAGCAGTCTATGGCTGATGCCCAGTTACTGCCATGTGTGCCACATATGTTGTGTGTGTGTATAGTAGTGTTGGGATGCGGTTAACAACCCAGCGGACAGGATACCGACAGTCAGAATTAGGTATATGCACCGGCCACTTTTCACGTTTTGAGTTCTAATGGGTTTTGACAAAACACCCCCTCAGCGTTTTGGGTTTTGGGTTCTGATTTTTTTTCTAAAGCATAGAGGGGGAGATTCTCTTACAATCACGGCCCAGCTCCGCCCCCCCTTCGCCGCCCATCGCATACAAAATTATCGCATATGTTCTAACATATGCAATAATTGTGGCAAAGGACAGCTCTTGCGTTAAGAGCTGTCCTTTGCGGTGAGAGTCGCCAGGTCCCAGCAGGTCCCAGTGGCTCCTCCCTCCCTCCTTTACCCGGTGCTGCTGCGCCAAGCTCTCATCCTCCCTGCACCTGGAAGAGGATCATAGTGCAGGGAGGAGGAGGTCACAGGTCCAGGCAGCACAGCTCTGTAACCTGGCGGGGGATGCTTAGAGCATCCCAAAATGCGGTAAAAACCCTGATAACGGGTTTTTACCGCATTTTTAGTTTAGAGAATCTCTCCCAGAAACTGCTAAAATTTTAGATTTTTTTTTTATTGCTCCTATGCTATTATTAACCTCCATCACCAGTGGCGTAACTACAGAGGGTGCAGGGGGTGCAACAGCTATGGGGCCTGTGGTCCCATCATCTTGGGGGGGTCCAGCAGGTCATCCCCTGCACCCTCTTAAATGTTTGTTCCAATTATTTAAAAAAACAAACACATTTTTTAAATGCCGCAGCGCGGGGACCTCTGACCCGGATGGAAGCAGAAGTGGGGCGGGGCATATTGACACTTCCCGCCAGCTCCACACTTCCAACAGCAGCAGCAGAGCATGGGGACCCGGCCGCGATATTCACCCCCCCCCCCCCCTCTGCTGTAGTGACAGCTCTACTGCTGAAAGCCAACCGGAGCTGCACAAGGGGCCAGATGTATCAAGCTTCGATAAAGTGGAGAGTGATAAACAACCAGCCAATCAGCTCCTGCCTCTTATTTTTCAAACTCAGCCTGTCACATGAATCGGGAATCGGGATTGAAAAATGCTCAATCTCGGGATTCCCGGGATTGACATCTCCATGCGGTACACACACGCTGAGCCCCCCCCCCCTTCCCCACTCCGCCCACCCTGCTCATTTACTTACATGAGCGGGCAGGCAGACAGCAGCGGTGCCTCAGCAGCGGGCGGATAGCAGAGCCGGTGGGTGCAGGTGTAGAGGCAGAGGGTGGGCGGCCAAAGCTGCAGGACTCGGTGTGCGGTCATTGACTCTGGAGAGGATATGGGACGGTGCGGCCTGCGCAGCGTAATGGTCAGAGGTCACGCTGCGCAGGCAGCACTGCCCATTCCCGCTCCAGGCTGCAGTCCTGGGATCGGAAACACCGGTGCAGTGTCTGAGCGGGTGCTCAGACGGTGCCCGGCATTAGATTTACGCACGCACAGCTAATCCCGGAATCCTGGGATTGGAAGGTCCAATCCCGGGATTCAAATCTCAGCGCTTTTTGGGCCCAATCCCGGGATTGGCCACCCTAGAATGGATGGGGAGAGCTTCAGCAGTAGTTGTCTGACACCTGGACCCACAGTGACTGCTTTGTGTGTGTGTGTTTGTGACAGTGGAGG
Organism: Crinia signifera; assembly: GCF_055691185.1. NCBI lineage: Eukaryota > Metazoa > Chordata > Amphibia > Anura > Myobatrachidae > Crinia > Crinia signifera. The sequence continues at coordinate 156,842,535 of NC_139224.1, forward strand.
CATTTTCTATGTGTAACAGTGTGTGTGTGACTGATAATGGGGGCATGCTGTGTGTGTGACACTGGGGGCCAGATGCACTAAGCTTCAAAAGTGATAAAATGGAGAGTGATAAACCACCAGCCAATCAGCTCCTACCTGCCATGTCACAGACTGTGTTTGAAAAATGTCAGGTAGGAGCTTATTGGTTGGTTGTTTATTACTCTCCAATTTATTATGGTTAGGTTGCGGTGTGGGAAAATTAAGGTTAGGGAGTGGGGTAGGAAGGTTAGGGTTAGGCATTAGTGGGGAGAGTTTGGGTTAGACTGTGGGGATAGGGGTTAGGGTCAAGCTGTTGGAAGGGAAGGTTAGGGAGGGCAGGGGTAGGTAAGTATACTTACCGGACCCCAGTCGGTATTCCCTCTATCGGGATACCGGCGTCGGTATTATGACCGCCTGCATCCCATCCACTAGTCACCTGTATGTATCCTGGGGTGTTGATATAATTTATCATTTCCGGTCTGGTAAATACCATACCCTCCAACTGTACCGATTTAGCCGGTACAGTACCGTTTTTTAACGGTCTGTACCGACTAAATCAAAGTGTACCGATTGTACCGGTTTTTGAAGGCTTTGGCCGGCTCCTCGCTCCCTTCCCCCTTGACTGGCGATGGGAATCTATTGGGACCGGCACAGATGAAAAGAAGAATGTATTCTGCCTATTCTGGGTCTTCTGCACCCGTTCCCAGGGGTGCATTGCGGTGGGTCCCAGGGTGCATTGCGGCACGTCAAGCCATCAGGCGGCCAGCGGACTCCCGGGCTGAGAGACAGGCGGAGGAGCATATTCCATTCTGGATGTAGCTGTGGCAGGACCGCGGGAGAGGAGGGCGCTCAGCAGCCAAATGTATGTATGTGTGCTGAGGGTGCTGGTCTGCGGCGGCTCTAGTCTGCTGCTCTTTTGGGTATGCCTGTATCACACAGGCATACCCAAAAGAGCAGCGCACTAGAGCCGTCGCAGACCAGCACCCTCAGGTCAGGCTGTATCTGTGCCCACTGCCCAGGGGAATATATCCTATACCTGCCGCAGTGACCCGGTGAAGTATCCCTCCAGCCGTTTTGTGCCTGTGGCCTGGCGCTCTCTCCGCTGGGGCCCGCCGGCATGGTGCTCCGAGCTGCGCTGTCTCACTAGCGGGCAATGCAATCAGCAACTGTGTCTTCTCGCAGACCAGCACCCTCAGGTCAGGCTGTATCTGTGCCCACTACCCAGGCTGTATGTGCCCAGTAAAATGTACTGTGCTGGGCACATAATACATAACAATAAAAGTATTTGAAATGCAGTTATAGTTCACTGTCCTGTACATATTCAGTCCCCTTTCCTTAAGCAACGCCCTCTCTTTTTGTTGGCCACGCCCCCTTCCCGAATGTGTACCGATTTCTAACCTGCAGATGTTGGAGGGTATGAAATACGAGGAAAATATGTGTACTATATGTAATGCTAGGAGTGAGGGTTGGATGGTAGGCCTGATCCAGGTCCTAGATGCACAATTATGCAGACACGCGGAACCTCACCTGTATATGACACTCAGCAAAGTATAAAGTATGATGAAGACCAGGAACTCCTTGTACAGCAGTTTGTAGATACTTCCCTTCCAGCGGAACAGCAGCTTGGAGAACCCCCCAAATCTGGCATTGGCCACTTTCAGGGTATAAGATATAGTCATTGTGTCACCTGCCAGGAACCAACAAAGAGTACAATCAACCCATGGAAACCCAACACACACACACACACACACACACACACACACACACACACACACACACACACACACACACACACACACACACACACACACACACACACACACACACACACCTACAGTTGTTGCAGCCATCTTTCTTTTAAAATGCTATATTATTGGAAATGTCTCCTCTACCTTACTGCATATATAGGCATCAGCAATAGGGCGGGGCTTCTAACAAAGTATAGGGTATAATTACCGAATGGAAGATTCTGACTGGGTACATTGAATGGCGACATCGGGTGTGTACACCCGATACGTCTGTGAATGACGTGTTTCCCATAGCAACCAATTAGATTCCATGCACTCTAGAAAATGATAGGTCTGATTGGTTGCTATGGGTAACACCACCATTGTTTGAGAAGTTTTAACCCCTTCCTGACAGAGCCAGTTTTTGCGTTCCTGACAGAGCCCTTTTTTTCAAATCTGACATGTATCACTTAAGTGGGGATAACTTTTTTTTGCTTTTACTTATCCCAGTGATTTTGAGATTGTTTTTTCGTGACACATTGTACTTCAAGTTAGTGGTAAATTTTCGTCGATACAGTCTGTGTTTTTTTGTGAAAAATACCAAAATGTCGGAAAAAAATGTTAAATTTTGCGATTTGCAAAATGTTAAATTTTCTGCTTGTGAGACAAATAATCTTACCACTCAAAATAGTTAATAACTAACATAGACCATATGTATACTTTATGTTGCCATCATTATTTCAACCTCATTTTCATTTTTTTGGACACTAGGAGGCTTAAAATATGAATAGCAAATTCTCAAATTTTCAAGAAAATTTCAAACACTGATTTTTTTAGGGACCAGTTCAGTTCTGATGTGACTTTGAGGGACTTGTATGTGAGACACCCCCATAAATGATGCCATTTCAAAAACTGCACCCATCACAGTATTAAAAACAGCATTTTGGAAGTTTGTTAACCCTTTAGGTGTTTCACAGGAATTAAAACAAAGTGTAGGTGAAATTTCAAAATTTCATTTTTTTTGCAGATTTTCAATTTTAATACATTTTTCTAAGGAACACAGCAGATTTTACTAGAGAAATGTGACTAAAAATTGATTCCCCCAATTCTTTGGTTTTCATAAATATCCTATATGTGGCCCTAGTGTGCACGGTGACCAAACCACAGGATTCATAATAGAAGGAGCACCTACTTGATTTTGGAGCCTCCTTTTTATGAGATTATTTTTTAGGCACCATGTAGGTTTCTAGGCACCATAAAATGCTAAAAGTTAGGAACCCCCCCACAAGTGACCCCATTTTGCAAACTACACCCTTCAGGGAATTCATCTAGGGGTATAGTGTACATTTCAAACCCCCAGGGGTTTCACCAATTGTGGTACAACTGGGCAGTGAAAATGAAAAAAATTAATTTTTCATTTTCACAGCTCAGTTGTATCAAAATTGGTGAAACCCCTGGGGGTTTGAAATGTACACTATACCCCTAGATGAATTCCCTGAAGGGTGTAGTTTGCAAAATGGGGTCACTTGTGGGGGGGTTCCACTGTATGGGTGTTTCGGGGGTCATTCAACCAGAATCTGTGCTGCAAAATCCAAATATCACTCCTTCCCTTCTGAGTCCTGCCATGCACCCAACTGGTATTTTTTGGTCACATGTGAGGCATTGCCGTACTCGGGAGAAATTGGGGCACAGATTTTGGGGTGCTTTGTCTCCTTCATTCCTTGTGAAAATGAAAAATTTTGAGCCAGATCTGCATTTTTGTGTAAAAAAATGTAATTTTTTACAGAAAAATGCAGTTCTGGCTCAAAATTTTTCATTTTCACAAGGAATGAAGGAGACAAAGCACCCCAAAATCTGTGCCCCAATTTCTCCCGAGTACGGCAATGCCTCACATGTGACCAAAAAATACCATTTGGGTGCATGGCAGGACTCAGAAGGGAAGGAGTGATTTTTGTATTTTGCAGCTCAGATTCTGGTGGAATTTTGGTGGGTGCTATGTCGCATTAGCAAGACCCCCAAAGCACCAATACAGTGGAAGCCCCCCACAAGTGACCCCATTTTGCAAACTACACCCTTCAGGGAATTCATCAAGGGGTATAGTGTACATTTCAAACCCCCAGGGGTTTCACCAATTGTGGTACAACTGGGCAGTGAAAATGAAAAATTAATTTTTCATTTTCACAGCTCAGTTGTATCAAAATTGGTGAAACCCCTGGGGGTTTGAAATGTACACTATACCCCTTGATGAATTCCCTGAAGGGTGTAGTTTGCAAAATGGGGTCACTTGTGGGGGGGTTCCACTGTATGGGTGTTTCGGGGGTCATTCAACCAGAATCTGTGCTGCAAAATCCAAATATCACTCCTTCCCTTCTGAGTCCTGCCATGCACCCAACTGGTATTTTTTGGTCACATGTGAGGCATTGCCGTACTCGGGAGAAATTGGGGCACAGATTTTGGGGTGCTTTGTCTCCTTCATTCCTTGTGAAAATGAAAAATTTTGAGCCAGAACTGCATTTTTCTGTAAAAAATTACATTTTTTTACACAAAAATGCAGATCTGGCTCAAAATTTTTCATTTTCACAAGGAATGAAGGAGACAAAGCACCCCAAAATCTGTGCCCCAATTTCTCCCGAGTACGGCAATGCCTCACATGTGACCAAAAAATACCAGTTGGGTGCATGGCAGGACTCAGAAGGGAAGGAGTGATATTTGGTGGTGGAATGAATGGTGGGTGCTATGTCGCATTAGCAAGACCCCCGAAGCACCAATACAGTGGAACCCCCCACAAGTGACCCCATTTTGGTCACCAGCTTTGGGAGGGGGCTGGCGCTGCGGCTGGCGGGGGGGTGGGAGGGGTGCTGGCGCTGCGGCAGCCGGGTGGGTGGGAGGGAGGGGGGCTGCCGGGTGGGAGGGGGGGGCTGGCGATCGGTGGTGATCGGTGCTGTACTTAACTGCACCGATCACCACCGATCACTGTGTTACCGAGCGGCTTAGCCGCCGGTAACACAGAAAACGCTGCAATTGGCTGTTCACATTTGAACAGCCAATCGCAGCGATCGCCGCGAGGGGGGATGTCTGCTGTCAGGGACAGCAGACATCTCCAAACTGTCACCGCCCGACCATGACGTATACCTCCCGACCATGACGTATATATACGTCATATGTCGGGAATATCTTTTTATATATATATATATATATATATATATATATGTGTATGTATGTGTGTGTGTATATATATATATATATATATATATATATATATATATATATGTGTGTATGTATATATATATATATATATATACACACATATATATATATATACATATATATATATATGTGTATATATATATACACACATATATATATATATACACACACATATATATATATATATTTCAGTTCATTATCATGTTTTTTTTTACTTTTTATGCAGCTCATGCTGCTGCTGCGGCTGGCAGGGGGGGGGGAGGGGTGTGTGCGCTGCGTGCGCTCCTGCCGCTGCCGCCGCCGGGTGAGCCTGCTGCCGGGCCGGGTGAGTGCCGGGTGGGTGGGAGGGGGGTGCTGCTCATCGGTGGTGATCGGTGCTGTACTTAACAGCACCGATCACCACCGATCCCTGTGTTACCGAGCGGCTTAGCCGCCGGTAACACAGGAAACGCTGTGAATGGCTGTTCAGATTTGAACAGCCAATCACAGCGATCGCCGACCGGGGGGGGGCACCCCTGCCCCCCCTGGGCGGCGAGGGGGGATGTCTGCTGTCAGGGACAGCAGACATCTCCTAACTGTCACCGCGTCTATAGACGCAGTGACAGTTTAAAGCCATGACGTACATGTACGTCAAATGTCGGGAAGTACTTCCCGACCATGACGTACATGTACGTCAAATGTCGGGAAGGGGTTAATAAATCTACCCCCTAAAGCGTCGGCTTTAGAAACTGCCGACAGACCTTCCCAAATAAATGTCTCCAAGAACTGCTGTTCTCTGGCCAATCAGAAGGAGAGGAATACCCTTGCACTCGGTTATTTTATAAAGGGCAATGAGTCAGATGTATCAAGCTTCAAAAAATGATAAAATGGAGAGTGATAAACAGCCAGCCAATCCGCTCCTACCTGCCATGTTACAGGCTGGGTTTGAAAAATGACAGGTAGCAGCTCATTGGCTTGTTGTTTATTACTCTCCAATTTATCACTTTTTGAAGTTTGATACATCTTGCCCAATATTATTTATTACTTATATTCAAGTGTCAAATTAAGTAATGATGAATTGTTTTTTTTTACAAATGCTTTTAATGACGGATTAAACACTATATAGATATTTTGATGTTTGATGATTGGACCATTTATATAGCCATAAATGTTTCTGCCAGTATAAAAAATATATTTTCAAATAACAATAAATAATGACTAAATATTGCCCCTTTAAGTTACAAATAGTATTGCTCTCTTAATAGAAAGAAACAATCACTAATATATTCTAGAGATGTGCGGGCTCGGATTTCAGAGATCCGAGCCCCCACGGACGTCATCATTCCGAGCCCGATTCCGAGCAGTGCTCGGAGATTTCCGCCTGACTCGGGTCCGTCCGCGTGATTAGAACGTCATCTCCCGGCGCCGGATTTCGCGAGGCTTTATAAGCGGCTGCCGCACCCGCCATCTTCACTCCAGTCAAGTAGTGGGTTGGGAGAGGGTGTGTTGGTGCTGCTGCTGGGGCTTAAACTTGAGGTTGACCTTGAGCTTGAGCGCAATATTTTGCAATCACTGGTGCTGTCTCTCAGTGCTGCTGTGTAGTCTAACTGTGTACTTGTAGTACTACTGTCTCCTCTGTGCGGTCTACCTCTGGTGTGCTGTGCTGTAATTAATTATTTTATTCGCTGGGGCTGTCTCCCTCAGTGCTGCTGTGTACTCTGTTCTCCTCTGCTTAGGAGAACAGTCTAACTGTGTACCTGACTGTAGTAGTACTACTGTCTCCTCTGTGCTGGGGCCTACCTCTGGTGCTGTGCTGTGCCATTTATTGTATATTGATAATTAATTAATTATATTAAATAAATATATATAGTCCACTGGTGCTGTCTGCACTGAATCTGCCAGTATTATTTAGTTACTCAGTCCACTGTTGCCACTGACAGTGCTACTGCCAAGGGCGTAACTACAATAGGTGCAGGGGGTACAGTTGCTATGGGGCCCAGAGCTGAGAGGGGCCCACTTAGTCTGTCAAAGTATCATGTGCTGTATACATTTTCAGCATTAGGTGATAAATAGGGGCCCTTAATATCTTTTGCTATGGGGCCCACAAGTATCTAGTTACGCCACTGGCTACTGCCTACCTAGTGTAACTACCTAGTACATACTAGGCTGCTACAGGTATATCTAATTTAATTCAAAAATAATACTTGTGCTGTGTGGGACTGTAAAAAAATAATTACATGCTGCTGGTGCACTGACAAGTGCCACTGCCAAGCAGTACTTAATAATTAATTATTATAAATTCTGCTGGTGCACAATAGTAGTATTGCTGACGTATCTATCTACCTGTCTTGTGCCTAGTAGTACTGTCTTATCTACCTGTCTGGTGCCTAGTAGTACTGTCTTATCTACCTGTCTGGTGCCTAGTAGTACTGTCTTATCTACCTGTCTGGTGCCTAGAACTGCCATATCTCCTGTCTGGTCTGGGGCTCACTGCCTAATACTGGCGTACCTGTGTGGTCTGGGGCTCACTGCCTAATAAATACTGCCGTATATCTACCTGTGTGGTCTGGGGCTCACTGCCTAATAAATACTGCCGTATATCTACCTTTGTGGTCTGGGGCTCTCTGCCTAATACTGCTGTACCTGTCTGGTCTGGGGCTCACTGCCTAATACTGCCGTACCTGTCTGGTCTATGGCTCACTGCCTAATACTGCCGTATCTACCGTCTGGTCTGGGGCTCACTGCCTAATAAATAAAATGCTGCGGTATATCTACCTGTGTGGTCTGGGGCTCACTGCCTAATAAATAAAATACTGCCGTATATCTACCTGTGTGGTCTGGGGCTCACTGCCTAATACTGCCGTATCTACTGTCTGGTCTGGGGCGCACTGCCTAATAAATAAAATACTGCTGTATGGTCTGGGGCTCACTGCCTAATACTGCTGTATCTACCGTCTGGTCTGCGGCTCACTGCCTAATAAATAAAATACTGCTGTATATCTACCTTTGTGGTCTGGGGCTCTCTGCCTAATACTGCCGTATCTACCGTCTGGTCTGGGGCTCACTGCCTAATAAATAAAATACTGCCGTATAACTACATGTGTGGTCTGGGGCTCACTGCCTAATACTGCTGTATCTACTGTCTGGTCTGGGGCTCACTGCCTAATAAATACTGCCGTATATCTACCTTTGTGGTCTGGGGCTCACTGCCTAATACTGCCGTACCTGTGTGGTCTGGGGCTCACTGCCTAATAAATACTGCCGTATATCTACCTTTGTGGTCTGGGGCTCTCTGCCTAATACTGCCGTACCTGTGTGGTCTGTGGCTCACTGCCTAATACTGCTGTATCTACCGACTGGTCTGGGGCTCACTGCCGGATAGTAGGGCATGAAAAGGTCGGAGGACGCGTACCGCCGCCCCTCGCGGGCTCGCTGCGCTCGCCACGCTTCGGGTTGACGTTGATCGTGGGGTGGCGGTAACAATTGTGGGGGCCATTTCAGAGTTCACGGTGACTATTAGGGCTCTGTGGCCCATTTAACATTGATTCCTATGGCCAAATCGCGGGCATTGAGGCATTTAACATTAAAATCGCGGTCAATCACCGTTTTTAACATTGATCCCTATGGGAAAATCGCGGTCATCGCGGGTACCCGATTTTAATGTACCCGCGATTTACCCGCGATGCCCGCGATTTTTTCCCCACGATGCCCGCGATTTCAATCGCTGGCGCCCTTCTAGGTAAAGAGTACCTAAAATACTGCTGTATATCTACCTGTGTGGTCTGGGGCTCACTGCCTAATACTGCCGTATCTACCGTCTGGTCTGGGGCTCACTGCCTAATAAATAAAATACTGCCATATATCTACCTTTGTGGTCTGGGGCTCACTGCCTAATAAATACTGCCGTATATCTACATTTGTGGTCTGGGGCTCTCTGCCTAATACTGCCGTACCTGTCTGGTCTTGGGCTCACTGCCTAATACTGCCGTATCTACCGTCTGGACTGAGGCTCGCTGCCTAATAAATAAAATACTGCCGTATATCTACCTGTGTGGTCTGGGGCTCACTGCCTAATAAATAAAATACTGCCGTATATCTACCTGTGTGGTCTGGGGCTCACTGCCTAATACTGCCGTACCTGTGTGGTCTGTGGCTCACTGCCTAATACTGCCATATCTACCGTCTGGTCTGGGGCTCACTGCCTAATAAATAAAATACTGCCGTATATCTACCTGTGTGGTCTGGGGCTCACTGCCTAATACTGCCGTATCTACCGTCTGGTCTGGGGCTCACTGCCTAATAAATAATATACTGCCGTATATCTACCTTTGTGGTCTGGGGCTCTCTGCCTAATACTGCCGTACCTGTGTGGTCTGTGGCTCACTGCCTAATACTGGCGTATCTACCGTCTGGTCTGGGGCTCACTGCCTAATAAATAAAATACTGCCGTATATCTACCTGTGTGGTCTGGGGCTCACTGCCTAATACTGCTGTATCTACTGTCTGGTCTGGGGCTCACTGCCTAATAAATACTGCCGTATATCTACCTTTGTGGTCTGGGGCTCACTGCCTAATACTGCCGTACCTTTGTGGTCTGGGGTTCACTGCCTAATAAATACTGACGTATATCTACCTTTGTGGTCTGGGGCTCTCTGCCTAATACTGCCATACCTGTCTGGTCTGTGGCTCACTGCCTAATACTGCCGTATCTACCGTCTGGTCTGGGGCTCACTGCCCAATAAATAAAATACTGCCGTATATCAACCTGTGTGGTCTGGGGCTCACTGCCTAATAAATAAAATACTGCCGTATATCTGCCTGTGTGGTCTGTGGCTCACTGCCTAATACTGCCGTATCTACCGTCAGGTCTGGGGCTCACTGCCTAATAAATAAAATACTGCCGTATATCTACCTGTGTGGTCTGGGGCTCACTGCCTAATAAATAAAATACTGCCGTATATCTACCTGTGTGGTCTGGGGCTCACTGCCTATTACTTTCGCATCTACCATCTGGTCTGGGGCTCACTGCCTAATAAATAAAATACTGCCATATATCTACCTGTGTGGTCTGGGGCTCTCTGCCTAATACTGCCGTACCTGTGTGGTCTGGGGCTCACTGCCTAATAAATACTGCAGTATATCTACCTTTATGGTCTGGGGCTCACTGCCTAATACTGCTGTATCTACTGTCTGGTCTGGGGCTCACTGCCTAATAAATACTGCCATATATCTACCTTTGTGGTCTGGGGCTCACTGCCTAATACTGCCGTACCTGTGTGGTCCGGGGCTCACTGCCTAATAAATACTGCCGTATATCTACCGTTTTGATCTGGGGGTCACTGCCTAATACTGCCGTACCTGTGTGGTCTGGGGCTCACTGCCTAATAAATACTGCCGTATATCTACCTTTGTGGTCTGGGGCTCACTGCCTAATACTGCTGTATCTACTGTCTGGTCTGGGGCTCACTGCCTAATAAATACTGCCGTATATCTACCTTTATGGTCTGGGGCTCACTGCCTAATACTGCCGTACCTGTGTGGTCTGGGGCTCACTGCCTAATAAATACTGCCGTATATCTACCTTTTTGGTCTGGGGGTCACTGCCTAATACTGCCGTATCTGTGTGGTCTGGGGCTCACTGCCTAATAAATACTGCAGTATATCTACCTTTTTGGTCTGGGCTCTCTGCCTAATACTGCTGTATCTACTGTCTGGTCTGGGGCTCACTGCCTAATAAATACTGCCGTATATCTACCTTTGTGGTCTGGGGCTCACTGCCTAATACTGCCGTACCTGTGTGGTCTGGGGCTCACTGCCTAATAAATACTGCCGTATATCTACCTTTTTGGTCTGGGGGTCACTGCCTAATACTGCCGTACCTGTGTGGTCTGGGGCTCACTGCCTAATAAATACTGCAGTATATCTACCTTTTTGGTCTGGGCTCTCTGCCTAATACTGCCGTACCTGTGTGGTCTGTGGCTCACTGCCTAATACTGCTGTATCTGTATAACTGCCTGCTGGTGCATACTCACTGACATATATTAATTGCACTCCAGTGGTGCTGTTCTGTGACATAACTGCACAATAATAATGGAGATCCAAAATATGGAGGTTAACAAACAAAGGAAAGATGAAGATCCACTTCCTCATAGTTCTGAAGCTGCTGCCACTAGTCATGACATAGACGATGAAATGCCAACAACGTTGTCTGCCACGGCCGATGCCCAGTGTGAAAGCAGAGGGCATGTACAATCGAAACCAAACTTCCGTAAATTAGGACACGGAGTGGCAAGGAACGGCTAAGGCCATGGCCAGCGCCTGTTCCGGGTCCCAGCTCTCCCGGCTACTGCTGCAGCCGCAGTGCTGCTAATACAAAAAGAGACACTCGTAAAATGGCTGCCCCCATTTTTCGTCTGCTGTATGGGGGCAGCCATTTTCCAAGTGTCACTTCTCAGTACTAGCAGCAGCCGCCGGGAGAACCAGGACCAGGCGCACACGGTCGTATGCGGCAGGAGGTAAACCCCCCCCCTGCCGCCGCACAACAGCCCCCGCACCCCGGCTCCCCTCCACGCTCCCCGGCTCCCCTACACACTGATGGGCAGCTAAGGCAGCTAAGGTAACGGCTGAGGTAACGGCCGACAGGGGTGGCGGGGGGGGATTTGTTTACCCTAGGGAGGGCGCCCCCCTGCATTTTCGGCGGGGGGGCGCAGAATTATTAGTTACGCCACTGCATCCAACAGTCGTTTTCCATGAGGATGAAATACGACAGCAGTCATCCTATGGCAAAGCGGATAACTGCGGCCTTGACAGCTATGTTGGTGTTAGACGTGCGTCCGGTGTCCGCCATCAATGGAGTGGGATTTAAACGGTTGATGCAGGTATTGTGTCCCCGGTACCAAATCCCGTCTAGATTCCACTTCACTAGGCAGGCGATACCCGCGATGTACAGGGAGGTCAGAAAAAGTGTCCTCAGTGCCCTGAAAAATGCGGCTGTACCCACTGTACACTAAACTACAGACATGTGGACAAGTGGATCAGGGCAAACTATGGACTATATGACTGTGACAGCCCACTGGGTAGATGCATCGCCTTCCGCAGCAGCAGCATCTCCTGCATGCCAGCTCCTTCTTAGGCAGGCTACGCTGTGTATCACCGGTTTCAAGAAGAGGCACAACGCCAACGACCTCTTAGAGAAACTGAGGGAAATCATCTCCCTGCTTACCCCCCTTAGACTCTCCTGGGGATTTGTGGTGTCGGACAACGCCAGTAACATTGTGGTGTCGGACAATTCCATCTTGCATCACCATTTATTATTCCTACTGCTGAGAGTCATTTATATGTGGGACTTGTCTTTTCAATACATACACCTGTTTGCATTCCACTTGATTGCTGCACCTTCATGGGTGAGAATGTGATCTCCCTGACCTGGGGGAGTCAGGGCTGGGGCAGGAAGGCTGCAATTACACTTCTTTTTGGGCGGCTAAACTTTTTGGTGGGCAGCTGCAATTACACTTCTTTTTGGGCGGCTAAACTTTTTGGTGGGCGGCTGCAAATACACTTCTTTTTGGGCGGCTAAACTGTTTTGTGGGCGGCTGCAATTACACTTCTTTTTGGGCGGCTAAACTTTTTTGTGGGCGGTTGCAATTACACTTCTTTTTGGGCGGCTGCAATTACACTTCTTTTTGGGCGGCTAAACTGTTTTGTGGACGGCTGCAATTACACTTCTTTTTGGGCGGCTAAACTTTTTGGTGGGCGGCTGCCATTACACTTCTTTTTGGGCGGCTAAACTTTTTTGTGGGTGGCTGCAATTAAACTTCTTTGTGGGCGGCTGCAATTACACTTCTTTTTGGGCGGCTAAACTTTTTTGTGGGCGGCTGCAATGAAACTTCTTTGTGGGCGGCTGCAATTACACTTCTTTTTGGGCGGCTAAACTTTTTTGTGGGAGGCTGCAAAGAAATTCTTTGGGGGCGGCTGCAATTACACTTCTTTTTGGGCGGCTAAACTGTTTTTTACCTGTCTGGTCTGGTGCCCACTGCTGAGAGTCATTCGTATGAGGGACTTGTCTTTTAAATGCATAAAACTGTTTGCATTCCACTTATTGCTACACCAATCGCCCACTGCTGGTTGCAGCTCTCACCCTGCATTAATTTGGGAGTCTGCCACTGCAGCCTTTTTTTTGGAGCCTTGAAACTTTTATGCCTGGTACACACCAGGACGACTAGGGCCCGATCCCCTCAATCTAGATCCAATTCCGACCAATTGGATGTAGATTGTAGGTAGATTGGGACCTTTTTTTCCCTGTTATGGTCCGATCCCGATCCGATGCGCGGCCCCGCGGGTCGGTCTGTCGTTATTCAGATCCTACCTGCTGCAGGTAGGATCTGAAGAACGACCATACAGCCGGGTGCGGGTCGCCATCGGATCGGACCCTCTCACGGTGCACATCGTGAGCGGGTCGTGCTCCCCAGCGTCACCGTGAGCGGGTCGGACGAGACATTGACGACCCGCTCACGATGTGCATCGTGAGCGGGTCGTCGTGGTGTGTACCCTACTTTAGGGATGCTGTACTAGCCGACACCTTTAGGTGGACTCTGGTCTGTCTTGTATCAAGCACAGTGGTCTCGTGTGCAAGAGATTGTTCTCTGTCCTCTTTTGAATTGTGTCACCATCACCATCTTCATGGGTGAGAATGTGATCTCCCTGACCTGGGGGAGTCAGGGCTGGGGCAGGAAGGCTGCAATTACACTTCTTTTTGGGCGGCTAAACTTTTTTGTGGGCGGTTGCAATTACGCTTCTTTTTGGGCGGCTGCAATTACACTTCTTTTTGGGCGGCTAAACTGTTTTGTGGGCGGCTGCAATTACACTTCTTTTTGGGCGGCTAAACTGTTTTGTGGACGGCTGCAATTACACTTCTTTTTGGGCGGCTAAACTTTTTGGTGGGCGGCTGCAATTACACTTCTTTTTGGGCGGCTAAACTTTTTTGTGGGTGGCTGCAATTAAACTTCTTTGTGGGCGGCTGCAATTACACTTCTTTTTGGGCGGCTAAACTTTTTGGTGGGCGGCTGCAATTAAACTTTTTTGTGGGCGGATGCAATTAAACTTCTTTGTGGGCAGCTGCAATTACACTTCTTTTTGGGCGGCTAAACTTTTTTGTGGGCGGCTGCAATTAAACTTCTTTGTGGGCAGCTGCAATTAAACTTCTTTGTGGGTGGCTGCAATTACACTTCTTTTTGGGCGGCTAAACTTTTTGGTGGGCGGCTGCAATTAAACTTCTTTGTGGGCGGCTGCAATTACACTTCTTTTTGGGCGGCTAAACTGTTTTGTGGGCGGCTGCAATTAAACTTCTTTGTGGGCGGCTGCAATTACACTTCTTTTTGGGCGGCTGCAATTAAACTTCTTTGTGAGCGGCTGCAATTAAACTTCTTTGTGGGCGGCTGCAATTACGCTTATTTTTGGGCGGCTAAACTTTTTTGTGGGCGGCTGCTATGAAACTTCTTTGGGGGCGGCTGCAATTACACTTCTTTTTGGGCGGCTAAACTTTTTTGTGGGCGGCTGCAATTAAACTTCTTTGGGGGCGGCTGCAATTACACTTCTTTGGGGGCACAGGGGCACTCCAGGGGCACAGGGGGTATCCTGTAGTGGGCTGCCACACATTTTTTTTAAATATGGCTATCCACAGGTTGTTCAGTCTGCCATTTGAGATTGGGATCTTTCAGCACAGAGACAAACTACACATCAGGGTCAGGATCAGGCAGGTTGTTAAATGGGGTTTCGACCATGAATCAATCACATCATAAAATTAATTAATAATCAATCAATCAGAATCAGAATCAAGCCAGATAGGGGTCTTGTTAAATATTAAACTGACCAAAACAGATACACACACAACTAGTACTGCCTCATCTACCTGTCTGGTGCCCACTGCTGAGAGGCAATTAAACTTCTTTGGGGGCGGCTGCAATGAAACTTCTTTGTGGGCGGCTGCAATTACACTTCTTTTTGGGCACCTAAACTTTTTTGGGGGCGGCTGCAATTACACTTCTTTTTGGGCGGCTAAACTTTTTTTTACCTGTCTGGTCTGGTGCCCACTGCTGAGAGTCATTTGTATGAGGGACTTGTCTTTTAAATGCATACAACTGTTTGCATTCCACTTGATTGCTGCACCAATTGCCCACTGCTGGTTGCAGCTCTCACCCTGCATTAATTTGGGAGTCTGCCACTGCAGCCTTTTTTTTGGAGCCTTGAAACTTTTATGCCTGGTACACACCAGGACGACTAGGGCCCGATCCCCTCAATCTAGATCCAATTCCGACCAATTGGATGTAGATTGTAGGTAGATTGGGACCTTTTTTTCCCTGTTATGGTCCGATCCCGATCCGATGCGCGGCCCCGCGGGTCGGTCGGTCGTTATTCAGATCCTACCTGCTGCAGGTAGGATCTGAAGAACGACCATACAGCCGGGTGCGGGTCGCCATCGGATCGGACCCTCTCACGGTGCACATCGTGAGCGGGTCGTGCCCCCCAGCGTCACCGTGAGCGGGTCGGACGAGACACTGACGACCCGCTCACGATGTGCATCGTGAGCGGGTCGTCGTGGTGTGTACCCTACATTAGGGATGCTGTACTAGCCGACACCTTTAGGTGGACTTTGGTCTGTCTTGTATCAAGCACAGTGGTCTTGTGTGCAAGAGATTGTTCTCTGTCCTCTTTTTGAATTGTGTCACCATCACCATCTTCATGGGTGAGAATGTGATCTCCCTGACCTGGGGGAGTCAGGGCTGGGGCAGGAAGGCTGCAATTACACTTCTTTTTGGGCGGCTAAACTTTTTTGTGGGCGGTTGCAATTACACTTCTTTTTGGGCGGCTGCAATTACACTTCTTTTTGGGCGGCTAAACTGTTTTGTGGACGGCTGCAATTACACTTCTTTTTGGGCGGCTAAACTGTTTTGTGGACGGCTGCAATTACACTTCTTTTTGGGCGGCTAAACTTTTTGGTGGGCGGCTGCAATTACACTTCTTTTTGGGCGCCTAAACTTTTTTGTGGGCGGCTGCAATTAAACTTCTTTGTGGGAAGCTGCAATTACACTTCTTTTTGGGCGGCTGCAATTAATCTTCTTTGGGGGCGGCTGAAATTACACTTCTTTTTGGGTGGCTGCAATTACACTTCTTTGGGGGCGGCTGCAATTACACTTCTTTTTGGGCGGCTAAACTTTTTTTTACCTGTCTGGTCTGGTGCCCACTGCTGAGAGTCATTCGTATGAGGGACTTGTCTTTGAAATGCATATAACTGTTTGCATTCCACTGATTGCTGCACCAATCGCCCACTGCTCCTCGGCTGCACTGTGTAAACAGTGCACAATCAAGCCAGATAGGGGTCTTTTTTGGGCCTATTTTTTTAAACTGCCATCCTGTCTGCCACTACAGTGCCAATCTTACATGAGCCACGTGTTTGTGCCGCACACTTGTGTGGCTTAGCATAGTTATCCAGCTACCTCGGTGCAACCTTTTGCCCTAAAAACAATATTGTGAGGTGTTCAGAATAGACTGGAAATGAGTGGAAATGAATGTTATTGAGGTTAATATAGCGTAGGAGCAAAAAAAAAAAAAAAACACAAAAATTCTGCGATTTTAGCAGTTTTTATGCTTTTTTAACAAAAAAATCAGAACCCAAAACCCCAAAAAATCCAAACACAAAACACTTAGGAGGTGTTTTGCCAAAACCCATTAGAACCCAAAACCTCAAGGTAATCAGAACCCAAAACCCAAAACCCGAAAAGTGGCCGGTGCACATCTGTAATATATTAATTAAACAGTATTTACCTCATAAGAGAATTACCAGTGTAACAGTTTCCCACTTCCTTTACAGTGTACAATAATTGCCTTCATTAGGGGTGCATGGTTATTCCTCGACTTCTGATTGGCCAAAAGATGTGTCAGCTTTGTGTCGGTAAAGTAAAAATCTCATTATAAAAATCCCAACAAAACTGCCATAAAACATTGATGCACATCAGCACTGATTCACTTACTGTATAACCCTTTGGGGTACTGGGGGAAGATGCATTATCTCAGTGCTTATCGTGCCCCTATAACACTGCCTGCTTCGCAACCTCATTATCCAGGCAAAACAGGAAAGGACAATGACAAGATATATTAACCTCTGGTGATGCCCCCTGTGCACCATTGTCATTTATGGAAGTCTGTGGGGTTTCTGTGTTCTACAAAACTGGAGCTGAACCCCTCCCCTGGCACAGCAGCCTCAGCCATACAGAGTCTATGACTTACCTGTGTGTGAGGAGCGATATACCAATGCAGAACCAGCCCAGAGTATGCCTCAAACCTGATATACTCTGTGGCCGTCAGTGCTGTGATTTATAGCCACATAACACAGGCGTCCTGCCATATCTCATTCCCTCAGTCACACAGGAGTCACCTGCTGGTGCCAGACGCTGCTGAGTCCATTTACCTAGCAGACATGGATGATCCCATATATATTGTCTCTTATCCCCAAACCTCCCGGCTCTGGTACCCTGTCTGGATTTCTGAGGCCTTATTTATATTATTTTCTGGACTATGGGCCTAATTCGGACTCACGTGCTGTGCTGTGAGTGTTGGAGCTCAGCAACAGGTAATGCCGCCCCTGCCAAACACACTCCCCGCACTCCCCCGCCCTGTGCAAGGCTGCCAACGTATACGCAGCCGTGAAAACAGGGAGAAATCCTTCACCATCTAATGGTTTTACTCCGCTCGCAGCGCTGCGTAAGCAAGGCCTCCCTTGGCGCTGAGAAGGCCGTGGTGAGAAGGAGGACACTGCTGGTGTCAAATGCCTGCCCTCCGAAACAGCCGGGGAACGCCAGTGTTTCCGCTGAGAACACTGGCCCTGACAGATCGCATACAGCGCTGTCAACATGTATTGGGTCAACAACTGAAGGTCGACATAGCTTATGTCGACACATGAAATAGGTCAACATGGCTAAGGTCGACAGGGTTGGAAGGTTGACACAAGCATTAGGTCAACAGGTCAGATCGACATGACTTTTTCACGGTTACTTTTTTTTTATTTTTTTGGAGCCGACATGTGCCGACTGGCGTATTCATGCCCTACCATCCACTCGGGTGTGGAGGGAGAATAGAATAGTGTCCGAAGCATGGAGAGTGCAGCGGTACACTTTAACGGTGTCCATGTCGACTATGTCGACATTTGGGCCAAAAAAACACTTAGACTCTTCTGGGGATTTGTGGTATCAGACAACGGCAGTAACATTGTGCGGGCATTACATATGGTCGATTCCCAACATGTGCCATGTTTTGCCCATGCAGTAAATTTGGTGGAACAGCATTTCTCAAAGTGACAGGAGCGTGCAGGAGATGCTTGCGGTGGCCCGCAAAATTGAGGGACACTTTCACCATTCTGACACTGCCTGCCGAAGGCTGGAGCGACATCAAAAACTCCTGAACCTGCCCTGCTATCACCTCAAACAAGAGGTTGTGATGCGCTGGAACAGGGCCGGTGCTAGGGTGCCCAGCGCCCTCCTGCAAACCATACATTTGGCGCCCTTTCACATTGCCATTGCAACAAGCTGCAGCCCAATTGTGGTAGCGTATGGAACATGCGATCCTATGGAGGATCTCGGGTGCATGTACATGTATGCATACACCATCTCAGTGCTGTGTCCGCAAAATGTTGCAGGCACTAAAGGTGCCCATACACACTGCGAGAATCGCATACATTATGGGCTAGATCACATTGCACGGCATGCATGCATGTGTGTGTGATGCGATCCAAAAGCAGTACAAAAAGTATGTGCAGCACTCGTGACTGAGGGGGAAACGAGGGAAGAGAAGGAGGAGATGGAAGAGGAGGGGAGGAGATAGAGGGCGGAGTGTTGAGGACTGGCAGCGGCACTGGCACAGCACACTGAGAAGAGGGAAGAAAGGGAGGCGGCAGCTGCTGCCTGTTCGTCATTTGGTAGACAGCTGACAGGCGCAGGGAGCAATGGGTAGGGGGCGGATCCGGACATGACATGTCATCCAGGCATTCACAGACAGCGTTACATGCCTCAGTGCAAGTTTCTGTGATGAAGAGGGGGCAGGTCCCAGGAGGAGGACAGTGTGTGCGCGGTGCAGGGAGCTGCTCAGCCTCTCCATACTGCCGCCCCCGCTGTCAGACCAGGTGCTGCAGGCAGCATGCAGGAGGCGGTGACAGTGAGGGCTGAGGCAGCTTTATCAGAGCAGGGAGGGAGACAGCGCCTTTTCAGCATGGCGCCTCCCTGCTTTGCAGGATCTGCTGAGTGGGTACCACCGGCCCTGGGCTGGAACTCCACCCTCTATATGCTGCAGAGGATGTAGGAGCAGCAGAAGGCCATTAAAGCCGTCACGCCACCTACGACATAGGCAGAGGAGCGGGGCTGCACCTGACTCAAGCGCAGTGGAGGCTGATTCCCATGTTGTGCAAAGTTCTCCAGCTGTTTGAACTTGCCACATGTGAAGTCAGTTCCAACACTGCCAGCTTGAATCAGGTCATGCCCTTATCAGGCTGTTGCAGAGGCAGCTGGAGAAAGTGAAGGAGGAGCTAAGATGTTGCGATTCCGCAAAGCATTTAGCTCTTGTGGATGAAGCCCTACATACACTTTGCCAGGATACGGGAGTGGTCAGTCAATTAAAGTCAAAGGAATACATTCTTTCCTCCGTGCTCGATCCTCGGTTTAAAGCGTATGTTGTGTCTCTGTTTCTGGCGGACACAAGTCTACCTGCTGGTCGGCAGATTGTCAACTGAAGCGGATCGTGACACGGCCACAGCTCCTCCATTATTTTCTCCTTCACCTGTGGCTGCGAGGAAACAGCTCCAATTTCCTACCCGACCCACTGGCGGTGATGCAGGGCAGGCATGAGCGAGTTTGGCCATCTGGTCCGGACTGAAGGACCTGCCAATGATTGCTGACATGTCTACTGTCACTGCATACGATGCTGTCACTATTGAAAAAATGGTGGAGGATTACTTAGTGACAGCATCCAAGTAGACATGTCAGACAGTCCATACCTCTACTGGCAGGAAAAAAAGGCAGTTTGGAGGCCTCTGTACAAGCTCGCTCTACTTTACCTGAGTTTTCACCCTCCAGTGTGTGCTCCGAAAGAGTTTTTAGTGCAGCGGGGAACCTGGTAAGTGAGCAGCATAGGAGGTTGCTTCCGCAAAATGTGGAAAAGACCAGCAATTGCCTCTAGAGACTAAAGAGGGACTGTAATGGTGGATTCCAGAGGGGATAAATTGATAATCTGTGAGGATGAGGATGTACGTACTGAAGGAGGTGAGGAATCGAAGTATGAGGTTCAGGACGACATATTGCCTCTATACAGCCAGTTTGTACAGGGAGAGATAATTTGCTTGTTTTTTGCGGTGGCCGAAACAATCAAAAGTGGGCGGAGTTTCTGTAAAGCAAGAATGCAGTAAAAACCCCCTTATCTGGGTTTTTACCACACTTTGATATGCAGCAAGCATATGGGCTTCCTAATGCGACCCATGCTGCCCCGGGGCGGGGGGGAGGCCGGCGGGGGGGGGGGGGGGTTTACCTTAAGTGGTGAGTTTTCAGGGAATGCTTGTAGATTTGGAGAGTGAGGAGAGTCTTATTGTACATGGGAGAGTGGGTGCGGCCTGATGATAGTCCAGTGGCGTAGCTTGGTTTGGGCGCCTCCCCCCCCTTCCCCGCCGGCCTCCCCCCGGCTGCCGGTGCCCCCCCCCATTGCCGCAGGCTTACCTGTCTGCGCGTCCCGGCTCCCCTCCTGGCTTCAATTAATAATTCTATGCAGACGGACCACGATAAAATGGCCGCCCCCATACCGCAGACAGTTTCAGAGAACTGTCTGCTTTATGGGGCGGCCATTTTAGCGTGTCCGTCTCTAAAGAATTGATTGAAGCCAGGAGGGGAGCCGGGACGTGCAGACAGTAAGCCTGCGGGGGATGGGGGCATTACTATAGCACCGCAGCCCCCCAGCGCTCCCACATGCACCCCCCCCCCGATGTGGTGCCGGCACTGGACTTCAGGGTCTGTGACCCGGGAGTCCATCTGCACATGTGCAGAGCATGGCACCGGCCGCAGGGCATGCTGGGAGGGATCGTGACTTCTGCAGGAGGGGGTTTAGGGCATACAGAAATGCGTTTCTGTCTTAGAGAATCGCCCCCCTTGTCCGTTGAGGGGGGGGGGGTCACCCTTGAGCACACAGTGCATCAGCTTAGTGCTGATGCGCTGTGTCTCCTCGCCTAGGCCAGCTGCACTGGACATGTATGAGATCCCGCTATTCACATAAGATCTCTGTGCAGCCTCAGAGCTGGCACCCACCACAGCAATGAACAGCACGTCCCTTCTGTGGAGCATAGGGCAATGATACCTACAATTGTCGAATCTATAGCTGGAGCTGTAGGAACGGCCAGTGCTGCTGACCAATCATACATTGCCCTGCACGTTGGTGTGCTATCCTTTAGTTCTGCAGCAGAGCGATGAGCCCCAACAAAGTGGACAGTAATGACAGTTATTTCTGTGCGGCTCTATCACTGCCAGGTAGGGAAGTGATAGAGCAATCTCATCTCCTTTAATAGGGTCATTTTTGTCAACGGTCAATAAACTGACTAATAGTTCTTTGGCTGTGGGGGGGGGGGGGGGGGGACTGGAGCACCCTATGGAAGACCCAAGCTAATGTGGAGAGAACATGCAAACTACACACAGTAGGGGTCCGACCAAAATAAAATCTCTTGTAATTGAAATCGCAATGACTTGTATTATGTTCACCGATTCTGAAACAGAGCAAACACCAGATAATGACCCCGGGTTACAGAGAGAGAACATAGATGTTTCCTTTCTGTTCCCAGCAGTAACCGTCCTATATTGAGGTATGGTAAATAACGGTATTTACAGCACAGGCTGGATTGTGGGGCCATAAATCTCCCGTGTGTGGATACTTCCTCATTTGGAAGAGTATGTTAGTACATTCCCACACACTGACATTGGGGCGTATTCAGAGTCAGTCTGAACCACGATTTACATTTCTTCTCAGTTGTAACTTTTTTGCATTGTACAATCCCCATCTTTTTTCAGTATCACGGGGGGCTGAGGCTGTGCACAACTAGGGTGTCAAGTCAGAAGCAGAAATAGGCATGCAGCTGTGAGAAGTGGACTATTTATTTATTAACAGTTCTTATATAGCGCACACATATTCCGCAGCGCTTTACAGAGAAATATTTGAACATTCACATCAGTCCTGCCCCAGTGGAGCTTACCAATCTATATTCCCTACCACATGTACACGCACACACATTCATGACATCATCAAGCCCTGCCCCCATGATGGAAGTAACCTGATTTGCAGATCTCCATGGAGTGGGGAGGGGCTAAAATGATGCAATTATGACATTTTAGCCCTGCCCCCTCCTCAGAGACCGCGGATTGTGGTATTTAAACGCTGGGGTCAGACCCCCGCTATCGGGGGCAGAGCGGAGGTCCCCCAGAATCCAAGAGGGTTGCCCACATTTCCAGGTTCGTGGGTTGACACAACGGAGATGGTCAACACAAGATTTACATGAATTTTATTTTTAATCCCGACTTGCTCTTACTTAACGATTCAAGTCTGCATATGGTTAGATTATAATGGTGTGCTGAGCACAGCCAGGCACCGTGCCCGAAGCAGGAGATGCGGTACACTTATATATGTCGACATAGACACCAGAAAACCTTGAAAACTTGTGCCGTCATTTCCTGTGTAGACAGTTGCCGATCGACCTGTTGCATGTGTTGACCTTATGTCAATGTCAACCTAGTCGAGCATTTATTTGTGTCGACCTAATTATTGTGAACCAATGGCGATCAACCTAGTAACTGTCAACTAAACACTAGTCGACCATTTATACCACAACCATAGATGTTAACTCACAAGAAGCGCATAGCTCAATGCTATAATCTGTGTAAGAAGCAATAGAGGTAGAAGGGGGCGTGGCCAGCAGATGTGCCATGAATAGGGCGGGGCCGGAGGCGGGTCTCAAACACTGTGCCGCACGTGGTGGCATGGCCACTGTGATCGCATCATCATGGCCACACCATCTGCAATGCAATGCTGGTATTTCAGGCATTGCACAGCGGGGGGGGGGGGGGGGGGGGGCACAATAAGGTGATTTGTGTCATTAAGTCCCCACGGACTCCCCACCAAGGGGGATTGCGGGAGGCATTTGAAGGGGGACTTGCCCACCTTTCCGGGGGGCCGGGAGGCAGTTGCGTAACTACTGTAAGGCAGCCCCAGCTGCCGCTTTGGGGAGCAAGCCACAGTGGGGTCTGTGTGGGCGCCGGCACCCGCTCGAAATACACTGATATGCTGCTGTCTGCCGCTGCCCACTGGCTGAGCACCAGAGGCTAGTCAGCCGCAGCGCGGGTGCGGCCATGGCAGAGGTGACAAATCCCTCCACCGATTCAAGTGACTGTACACAGAGCCGGCTATTGGCTACTGTGTACAGTATGGAGGGGCGATGGGCGTGCTGGGGCGGCCTGGGATGTGTCAGAGCCAAGGGAAGCAGCAGTGTATGCTGGTCTCTCCTGCTTCAGCTTCTCCGTTCTGCGCGTGACGTCATCACATCACATGCTGGGGAAACACGCTGGAGAGGAGTCAGGGGGTGCCACACATTTTTTGGCAGGGAGGAGCAAAATTTATAGTTACGCCACTGCCAGGAGGCGGACCTGATCTACGGGAGCCTCCCGGCCATTCCGGGAGGATAGGGAACCCTGACTGCTAGTATGTTCTATGAGTATCCATATAAATGAGAAGCAAAGATGCCGGTTAGTGTAATATTCTAATAAAAGAGTTGTAAAACCAAGTGAATTCTGTATGCATGACAGATACTCTTGGTATGGGAAGGTATGTTGCTTATCGCTCATTTTGGCCCATCTGAGCGATATTGTCTAAAAAATCATTTAGTGTGTATGATCAATATGGTTAACAATATTGCTCCCGCGCATCATTAACGACTCATCGTCCACCGTTGTCTATGTTGCAAACTCAATGGTGACTATATCGTCAACAAGGCATGCAGTCGCCAGGGAGCGGGTGATGTCACTGACGATATTGTTTACCGATATTGTTCAGTGTCTATGCACAATATCGCTTACCCAGGCTTACCGTCTATATCATTAATGATATTGGAGTTAGAGCCCATTGGCTAGTGTGTAAGGCTGGGTACACACTATAATATAATGTATACAATATTGTTAACAATATCATTTAGTCACATCACTGGAACCCCAGCCAAACATGCAGTTGCTGAGGATATTGTCAGATTGGACTGCATGTTCAGATACTGTAGCAAGGAATCATTAAAGACCCATGGGAGCATGCATTGTTATTGACATAGTGGGTGCACACTAATATCTTTAGGGTGCATATCGTTGGCTAAAATCACATAATAACTCTGATTCTCTAATCAATTCCCCCCCCCCCCCCCCCGCACATTAGGGACCGATGTTTGATACCTGCGCAAGCATTCTGTGCGAGCGCCCTCATCAACATGCAATGTTGGCGTGTTTGGACAGGGGATGCCCCCCACTTGTGGCACACCCCCCTTTGTCACACATTCCCTCGTATGGTAGTGAGGGGAAATGGTGGGGGGGGGGGGAGGTGGGCAGTGATTCGGTGGACAGTGTGGCAAGCCTTCTGGGAGTCGGTAAGCTGAAAGCTTCACAGCTTACTGTCAACCAGAATCAGAGCCAATGTGTACCTAACTTTAGATGAGCCTGGTAAACCTGCATTTTGTATTTTGTCCATTAGATGGCAGTATTACACAGTCATATACACAGTATCTAGATTTAAAAGAAAATTCCATATATACCACTAAAACAAGGATTCACATATTACTCATTTGTAGTAAAACTGTCAGAACTTCTATTTTAGGTTGGCAGAGCATGCTGGGAGTTCTAGTTCTTCTTCCAATGCTGGAGAGTAAATATTTAACCCATTAAATGCCCAGTGAATTTGCTAAAATAGCTGTTAAAATTTTCAAATAATTTTTTTTATTCATCATAATGACCTGTAATATTACTTTATATAGGAAATATACGTTAACCTTTTGTTTACACAACATTTTTTATTTGAATTTATATAACAAATGTGAGTGCACATCGCTCACGGAGATGTTGACACTCAAGGGTTAACTAAGGCTGCTTCATATTAAAGATGGAATTGACTGCAAGAGTATAAAATAGTCACCAAACCCCCTGTGTAGCAGGACTGTGGGGACTCATGTAGGGATCACCAGCACACCTGGGAGAATAGGATCAACTAACCCATTACACTTCTATATAGCCCAGGGTTGCCAACGTTAATATATATAGATAATCCAACGTTAACTACCTTTAATAATTATAAAACAAATAGGCAGATAATGGAATCCTATCTTTTGAGTCAGGCTAGGTATTCATTGGATCATTCTAGAAATAAATTTTATAGATGGGGTAATCGCTCGGGAAGACTCTTGGCGGCCTTAACTAAGGTGAGAAAAGGGCGTAATAATATCTCAGCGTTAAAATCAAATACAGATAGCCGGGTAGTAACGGCACAAGAAGAAATCATTAAAATAATGCAGGAGTATTATGCTAAAATATATACAGATGTGCCATGGGAGGCGGACCAGGTAGAGACCCTGTTGAAACAAATAGATCTCCCTAAAATCAATGAAGCCCATGTAGAATATCTGGATTCAGATATCACTAAAGAAGAACTAGACACAGTACTTCGCTCTTTAAAAGTCAGGAAAGCCCCTGGCCCTGATGGGCTACCTACGGAGTACTATAAAATCTTGCAAAATGAATTAATTGCCCCGGTAACTAGTCTGCTCCAGCACCTACAAAATGAGACTCCCCGATATCCCCAATTCAATGCAGCCCTCACCACCTTGATCTTGAAAGCCAATAAAGATCCACAAAATGAATCCTCTTATCGCCCTATTACACTCTTAAATACTGATTGTAAAATTATGGCAAAAATAATCGCAAATAGAATTCAGCGAATAGCGGGGGATATTTTTACAGAGCATCAGTTGGGTTTTATAACGGGACGGCATTCTGTAAAAGGGGTCAGGATGGCAGTAGCGGCAATTAATATACTTCAGAGAAATGGGGACAATCCTGGTATTTTATTGAGTCTGGATGCCAATAAGGCGTTTGACTCAATATCATGGGTATAGATGAATAAAGTGCTGGAGGCAAGACATTTTGGGGAGAAATGTATCAATTTTATTCACTTTCTATATCAGGATCCACATACGGCGCTTTTAATTAATGGAGAGAAAAGTAAGGAGATAGTGATGAAGAGAGGCACCAGACAGGGGTTTCCTCTTTCCCCACTTCTCTTTAACATCGTGTTAGATCCAATGCTTCGCTTTCTTCAGAATTGGGAAACCCTGAAAGGGGTAAAAGCGGGTAAACATGAATTTAAAATCTGCGCCTTTGCGGACGATTTAATACTATATGTGGCAGATCCCAAATCCTCGATTAGACTCCTGTTAAAAAAATTGGAGGAATTTGGTAGGGCATCGGGGTTCACTATAAACCTTGATAAGTCAGTAGCACTATACCTGAAAACAGGAGTTAAAAAACCATCGTGGGCCAATGGGGTACCATTGAAATGGGCAGAAAACTATATTACCTACTTAGGGGTGAAGATTCCAAAAGACCTGAGCCAGCTATATGAACTGAATGTGGGCTTTGTTATTAAAAAATGTGTAAAAGAGCTGGAAGGATGGGCAAAGTTACCAGTATCCCTTATGGGGAGAATAAATTTAATTAAAATGATAACATTTCCCAGACT
The DNA here is from genome assembly GCF_055691185.1 of Crinia signifera. NCBI lineage: Eukaryota > Metazoa > Chordata > Amphibia > Anura > Myobatrachidae > Crinia > Crinia signifera. Next base: position 156,869,297 of record NC_139224.1, read on the forward strand.
CTTGTACCCTCTCCAGATGCTACCTGTACTTTTGTCTAGCAAGGACATTCGGGAGATTGATAGAATATTTAGGAAGTTTATTTGGGAGAGTAAGAAAGCCAGAATAAGTCTCCAAAAATTACAGCAATCTAAAGAAAAAGGAGGAATTAACTTTCCAAATATGGAAAGATATAGTTTGGCCTCTCACTTCCGCTATATAAAGGACTGGGTCTGGGAGAGAGGGGAATACACTAACATCCATTTGGAGGGTGCAACCCTTATGACAGGAGGTTTGGTGTCTTTTCTCCACTCTACGGATTCGGAGGTTGAGTTGGGGACTACATCAAACCCCCTTTTAACATCTACTAGAAGGGCTTGGTATATTGTCCGTCACAGATGGGATATTAATTCCAAGTTTCTATGTTATTGAACTTCTTGAATAACCCCAGCTTCCAAGAAGGCAAAGCCGAGCACCCATTTGATCGTTGGAAAGATATGGGTGTGTTCAGAGTTGGTCAATTAATAGATGCTGCGAGAAGAAAGCCCATGACCTATAGGCAGGTAGCGGAGAAATTTGAGAATATACCATTAGATTTGGCGTTTATACAAGCCCAACATTATGTGCAAAAAATTACTCGATCTCTCAATGAGAAGGATTGGGACAATGAGCTGGATAAGCAGCTACTTAGCCCACACTTTGGGAGAAAAGCCCTTTCCTTTTATTACAATTTTTTCAGAACCTTGACTAAAGATAAGGTGGTGAAAACAGGTATAAGCAGATGGTCCGAGGTGTTTATAGACCTAACGGAGGAGGATCTTTATGCCCATTTGGGTTCCATCTGCAAGATATTACCTATGCCAACATATATAGAGTTATTTTTAAAGATCTATCATAGGGCCTATTTATCTCCAAATAGGAGAAAAAAGATCGGATTGTCTAATGACAGTAAATGCCTGAAGTGTGGGCTGGGTGGAGCAAATCTGGCTCACTGCCTCTGGAGCTGTCCAAAGGTTCTCTACTTCTGGAAGAATGTAGAACGGTTTATTACAACATACATACAGAGTGATTTTCAAATAACGGCACAATGGGCCATTTTAAGCATAAAACCCTGTGATAGACCAATTAGGAATAGAAGGGTCAATGATAAAGTCATGTTGGCCATATCTGCTGCAGCAAAGAAAACCATTCTGCAGATGTGGATCCAGCCCCAGCCTCCATCTATGAAATTGTTTTTGGAAAAAATATATAATATATTCCTAATGGATTGGGTAGAAGCTTCCATTCAAAAAAAGAAAGATCAGGATATATTCCTTGAGAACTGGGGAGATTTTATACTAACCCTCTCCCCGCAAGTACAGGAAAAAATTAGGATCTGCTTTTCCCCTATTGAATGGAAGTAAAGCAGAGTGTTTTCTAATATATAGGGAAAAGATCTCGCCATGTCCAGTCCTCAGGTGTATTATAATGTTTATTCTGAATATGTAATCTAAGAGCAAGGTCCTCTCTATAGAGTCAGAGGGACACACTACGAGTGTGTATTGGCAACTATGATCATGATCATATACTACGACTGTGCTCTGATGGTACTTTTTCTTCTTTTTTAAACGGGAAAGCTAATTATGAATGTGTAATGTTTATGTGTTAATGTATTGTCTTTTATAATATTGTGTTAATGCATAATAAAAATATATAAAAAAAAAAAAAAATGTGAGTGCACATCGCTCACGGAGATGTTAACACTCAAGGGTTAACTAAGGCTGCTTCATATTAAAGATGGAATTGACTGCAAGAGTATAAAATAGTCACCAAACCCCCTGTGTAGCAGGACTGTGGGGACTCATGTAGGGATCACCAGCACACCTGGGAGAATAGGATCAACTAACCCATTACACTTCTATATAGCCCAGGGTTGCCAACGCTAATATTCTCCTCTCCGGAAGAAGCCCGGAGAGGAGAGTTTCAGTAGCTGCTCTGGGGGGCGGGGCTTGATTATGATGCCACTAAGCCCCACCCCCATGATGTTAAACAGGTGAATTTGCCGATCTCCGTGGAGGGGGCGGGGCTAAAATGATGCGATTTTGCCATTTTAGCTCCGCCCCTCCTCTGAGATCCGCGAATTGCGGCATTTAAATGATGCGATCGGGGGCGCAGCGGGGGTCCCCCTGAATCCGGAGGGTTGCCCACCTTTCCGGGGGGGCCGGGAGGGGGACCCGATTTTCGGGAGACTCCCGGCCATTCCGGGAGGGTATACAACCCTGATATAGCCCCATACACGCGTAACAATAGACCCACAGACCCCACGGTGGTGGGGAGGTGCTGTATAGGTGTGGGCGCCGGGCTCTGCGGGTCTATTGTAAAGCCGCTGCCACTGCCGGGAGCTCACCTGTGGTCGGAGCCCAGGACCCGCAGAAGATTTTTCTGTGGTCCCCACTCCTCTGTCCACCCCCATACAGCATAAAATGTCCACCCCCATACAGCATAAACTGTCTGCTGTATGGGGGCGGACATTTTGTGATGGTCCGTTTTCTTTAAACTCTGGAGCGAGGACAAAGTGGACAGGGGAGCTGGGACCACAGAGAAATCTTCCCGACCACAGGTGAGCTCCCGGCACCTGTGTGGGGGTTAACTGCGCGGGGGTGTGTGTGATTAACTGTGGGTTAACTGCGGGGGTTAACTGCAGGGGATGCAGTTAAAATCCCGGCGGTCGGGATCCCAGCGGTCGGGATCCCGGCGTTCAGAATCCTGACGCCGGAATCCCGACCGCCGAAATCCCGACACATTCTCCCTCCGTGGGTGACAACGACACCCCTGGAGGGAGAATAAACCGACTTTGCCGACTTTGGCATACTTGCCGACTTTGGCATACTCCTTTCTGGGAGAAGCCCGGAGAGGAGTGAAAGGGGGCGGGTAGAGGCTTCGTTTTGGGGGCGGGCACAGGTGATGTCATCAAGCCCCGCCCCCACGACGGGCTGAAGCCTCAATTTGCGGGTCCGTGAGTGGGGGGAGGGGTTAAAAATTACGTGAAATGCCGGGAATTGCGTCATTTAGCCCCGCCCCCTCCCCGCGGACCCGCGAAAGTCATAGTTTTTAGACCGCGGGGAGAGGGGGAGCCGGGGCTGTAGGGAAATGTGGGAGACTTGGGAGGGGGACCCGATTTGCGGGACCCTCCCGGCCATTCCGGGAGGGTAGGCAAGTATGTTCTGCAGGTAATCACCAGCTTTTGCTGGTGATTCCCTCTGCAGCACTGACACTGCGGAGGGGCAATACATCATACAGAAATGCGGTAATAACCCAGATAACAGGGTTTCTATTGCATTTCTGTTTTACACCATCCCGCCCTCTGTGAGATAACGGCCCATTTATGCGATAACATTATTTTAATGACAGTTCTTTTTTAAAACACATTTACTAAAATTTGAGTTCTATTTCAGATGGGATGTTGCTATGGGCAACCAATCAGTTACTATCTATTATCTTCTAGAAGGTGCTAAATAAATAAGTAGATTCTGATTGGTTGCCCATAGCAACATCCCATGTGAAAAGAAAATCCCATCTTAGTAAGTTTCCCCCATAATATCACATAATAGAATATACCTTCACAGATTGCCCCTTAGAAGGCCCCAGCCACTTCCTGTCATTATGACATCACAGGATGCATTAGAATGCAGCTGAGTTCCGTGTGATGTCACTGACTGCTACAGTTTCAGCCTTTTTATAGGCAGTTTTCAGAGGAGAAAGACACAAAAATGAAGTGTTCCTGTTTATGGTCCTAGGATTATTTATTACACCTGGCAAAGGAACAACAACTGCGATGGCTGAAGCCACAAATCTAGGATTCTCTGCAGGCCATGCCCCGACAAATGAATATGCCAACATTTTTGAAACCTTTGGCTTGAGGATCGCCATTGCCTGTGTCTTTGCGGCAATTCTAGTAGTTATGATCGCCCTCTACAAATGCATCTTCAAAGGAAAGAAATCAGAACCTGACATTGAGATTGGAGATGATAGCAGCTGGAGCATAATAGAAATAGATGAAATTTTTCCAGTCAAAGGAAAGAAATCAGAACCTGACATTGAGATTGGAGATGATTGCATAATAGAAATAGATGAACTTTTTCCAGTCAGACAGGTAACACCAGAGAAACAAAAAAAAAGAGTTTCATTTATGAAAAAGAAGGGAATACTTAAGAAGGCAAAAAAAGATGCGAAAGCAATCAAATTACCACATACAAGAGGTAACACCAAGAGGAAGAGAAAAATCCTCCGTAACCTCGAGAAGCATAGAGAAGTGTGCGGGCCTACGTGCAAGCATCTTTGTGGATATTAGAGCCAACAGCTCTGGCTTGGGAACCAAAAAGAGACCCAAATACAGGCTTGGGATCCTCAGACAAAGAAACCCACCCATGGCTTTTATTGCATGGCTATCGGGCATGGCTGCTTGACGATGGAGTTACCAGTTTCAGATCTGGCTTGGGAACCAAAAAGAGACCCACAAACAGGCTTAGGAACCTCAGACAAAGAGACCCACAAACAGGCTTGGGAACCTCAGACAAAGAGACCCACAATCAGGCTTGGGAACCTCAGACAAAGAGACCCACAAACAGGCTTGGGAACCTCAGACAAAGAGACCCACAATCAGGCTTGGGAACCTCAGACAAAGAGACCCACATACAGGCTTAGGAACCTGAGACAAAGAGACCCACAAACAGGCTTAGGAACCTGAGACAAAGAGACCCACAAACAGGCTTGGGAACCTCAGACAAAGAGACCCACATACAGGCTTAGGAACCTGAGACAAAGAGACCCACAAACAGGCTTAGGAACCTGAGACAAAGAGACCCACAAACAGGCTTAGGAACCTGAGACAAAGAGACCCACAAACAGGCTTAGGAACCTGAGACAAAGAGACCCACAAACAGGCTTGGGAACCTGAGACAAAGAAACCCAAACCACCCGTGGCTGTTATTGCATGGCTATCGGGCGTGGCCCCTTGGCGATGGGGTTACCAGTTCTTTAAGAATTGGTAGTGGCACAGTCACCATGGACCAACGCAATATTCATTTGGCTGTTAAGTTAGAACCGTCTAAATGTGCTGTCAGACTTGCTGTGATAGAATGCACTGACCAACTTTCAGCTTAATAAGCAAAACATCTATTATTCCATATAAATAATTCAGAAATCACCACCAAACGTTGTGCAAAGACTAGGGCCATTTCTAGGCCACTTGGATCCTAGAGAAAAATATAACATTTTCTGCACAAACACATGTATATAATACTAGGTGATTCATCGCACCCTACGGGCGCTCTTCACAACGTCGTAAGGGGCTGCGCCCCCTTAATTTGTGAACATTTGTATATGAGAAAGATGGTTAGAATTGTATGACTGATGCCTGTATTGCAACTTGAGTTATAGGTGAGATGTGTTAAATAGAGAGCATATGATGTGGAAGGGGGTGTGTATTGTTTTGTTTAATTAAAAAGCGGTTACAGAGTAAGATATACATTGATAGTGTGGATGGTATAGTGACATTTGTGGGTGTGGGGGCTGTGTGTGCATGTTGTTTAGGTGTGTGTGTGTGTGTGCAATAGTATAGTAGGGTGCTTTTGAGTCAGCGGCTCCCCACTGGCGGAGGTCACGACACAGGAAAACAGGAGGCTGGGTAGTGATAGGGGTGTGTGGGCACTAAAGAGGAGGGTGGGAGAATCTGTCAGACTTCCGGTTCCGGTCTGATGGAGTGAGGAGCTCCGTCCTGAAGCTCCGTCTCCCGCCCCGATTAACGTTACCATTACTCGGCTCCTGGAGCCTCTATACATCCCTCACCCCTCCTCACCATCCCTCTTACCCGCAGCAAGCGATGGATCGGTCTCCAAGCCAAACGGGGACGCTGGCGCACTATGGGTCACAGCAAGCCCAGCAGCCGCGTGCTGAACGCCGCAGGACGGCGGAAGACATGTCACCAGCAGAAAGTGGAGACAGAGAGCTCCCAGCTCACAAGAAAGCCGCAGGAGGGGATAATCAACCCAGGAGAAGCGTGAGTCAGGGCCAAGACGCCCCAGTGACATATACCGATGTGGTGGAAGCCATTAATGCAGCTATGGCGCCATTACTTAACAAGGCAGTTTATGACATAACCCAGCAACTGCAACAGCTATCTCATAGAGTATCCACTAACGAGCAGCAGCTTAGCACTATCACACACGAGGTCACAGACATCCAAAGAGACATCAAAAGGCTGAATACAGAGAACTACCAATTATGGAACCGGGTGGAGGACCTGGAGAACAGGTCACGCAGGCATAACATAAGACTGGTGGGCCTGCCCGAATCTATCAAGGGCCCGGCTTTGGCACAATTTGTACGCAACACACTGCCCTCTCTGCTAAAAATTGAAGAAACATGCCGCGACATGGTCGTGGAGAGAGTACACAGAGTAGGCCCACCACCCACCCCCTCCAGACCAAGACCCAGGGTCACCTTATTCAAATGTATGAATTACCTCCACAAGGTTGAAATTTGGACGGCTTCGCGGAAAATCAGGGACCTGACCTGGGAAGGGCATAAGCTACATGTCTTCCAAGATTACTCCGCAGAGTTATCAAAAATGAGAAAAGCTTTTTCACCCGTATGTACAAAACTGGCCAACGAAGGACGCAGATTTGGACTCATGTACCCGGCTAAACTACGCATTTATGACGGATCCACCTACAAGGATTTTTCTACCCCCAAAGATGCCGAGGCATACCTCCGGGAACTGGCTCACGCTGCCTCCCACGCAGATATCACGGATGCAGCTCCCTGAACCCTCTTCATCAATTACAGAAAATAAATCCTGGGACTTCTCAGCATAAATACCACATCCCCCCCCCCCCCCCCCAAATTCGATTCTGGACTTTGACTGGTGATCTAAGCATTTCAGCAATATTCCCCCCCCCCCCCCCCTCCCAATACCCCTTTCCCCCCCCCCCCCCCCCCTCCTTCTTGATATTACCTCTGCGACAACTCTGCTGCCTTAGAACTGTTGAACCCAGCTCCGGCACACATGAGACTTACCGGTTAGAAAAATTCAACTGACACCACAGATTTGGGACATATATCTATCCAACTATGACTGTCAGCCATAGCAAAGAGAAGCTACTAACATTCATTGTTGAAATAACAAAATCCTGATGCTTCACTTTGCTACTTCAGAGAAGATGGTGAACCCTTTTCCCTCCCCCTATCCCCCCTCCCCCCCCACCCCATCATATCCATTCCCCCCCCCCCCCTCCACCCCCCCCTCCACCCCCCCCCCCCTCTCCCCCCCCCCCCTCTATTAGCAAGAGGAACGGGGCGGCTAGATGGAGCTAGCTGCCGGTCACAGGCTCCATTTAATGTTAGCTGGTTATAGAATATACGGAAGTACTGTCCTGAGACAATTGCCCCAGGACATGATTAGTTTGCTTTTAGCACTGTTACTGAGTTACATGATAAGTTTTCCACTGTATCTCTTTGTCTCTATTCTGATCTCTATCTCTAACTTTCCACTCTCTCTCTCTCCTCCCCCCCTCTTTCCTACCCCCTCCAAATATGATATGTATAATCAAAGAATAAATGGGTATACATGTAAAAATCAAATTGAACACTACAGCTGGGACGGTGGAGGCCTAAAAATTCTGTATCTTGCACACTGTGATGAGCCATGCCTGACTTAACCATATGTTCGTGGAATGTGGGGGGCATAAATTCCCCAATTAAGCGCAGGAAATTGTTACTTTATCTTAACAAAAATAATATAGATATAGCTCTTTTACAGGAAACGCACCTAACGGCCCCTGAGACCATGAAACTGCAAATGCTGGGCTGGTCAGTAGTCGCATCATCCCCTTATACCTCAAAAGCACGCGGAGTGGTAATTCTGGCCAGAAGAACCTTAGTGATGGAATTAATGGAGACCAAAACAGACGTCAAAGGAAGGTACGTGGTGGCATCTGTCTGCATAGCCGGCAAACAATACACTTTAGCAAATATCTACGCACCCACACCATACTCCAAACACTTCTTTCGTTCTATTATAGCCCTATTGACTCCATACACAGACAAAAATCTTATACTAGGAGGTGATTTTAACATCGTCATGTCCAACACTCTAGATAGGTCCTCCCAAAGACGCACCCCCTTACACACACCGAAAGTGGGCCTTGCCCTACTTCAGGACTCACTCCAGGTGGTTGATGTCTGGAGAGCCCACCATCCCCTAGACAGAGACTACACATGTCTTTCCTCGGCTCACGGCACCCTCTCTCGCCTCGACTATATTTTCCTTTCTTTAACCATTTTCCCTTTTTCGACAAGATCCCAGATAGCACCAATAGTTCTCTCGGATCATGCCATGGTGTCAACGAATATTCACATCCCTGATGAATCTGGCTCTGGTAAAATGTGGAGATTTCCCTCCAGATTTTGCAAATCACAAAAATTTCAAAAAATGCTAGAAACAGAAATTCAAAATTACTGTACAGATAACGCGGAGATGGCAGTATCCAACCCCTCCCTTTTCTGGATGGCCCTAAAACCAGTACTCCGAGGATCGGTGATATCGTTCACAGCTGCAGCTAATAAAACATATGCAAAAAAATACTTAGATTTACAGACAACACTCACCACAGCCTTTCAAGCATATACAGCATCCCCCACCCCAGGACTTAAACAGGCATACCTCGTGGCAAAAACACACTTAGATGAATATCTAGCAGAAATGGGTGACAGATACCTCTTCAATGTCCATTACAAATTCCATCGTTTTGGAAATAAGATAGGATCCCTACTTTCCAACCTCCTCAAAGGAACATACAAACCTGCAGTGGTACACCCCCTACGCAAACCAGATGGGTCAATGACCAACTCCAATGCTCAGATAGCGCAGACAATGCATAAATTTTATGAACAACTGTATTCCACCTCTATCTCAGAGAACACCCAACCTCCTCCCCCGACTGATCACTCAAATCAAACCCACCTAAACAGCGAATGGGACTCCATCCATTACCCGACCCTAACGGTAGAAATGTCTACCTCCCTCTCAAAAGACATTACAGAAGATGAAGTCACATCAGCTATAAAATCCCTCAAACCAGGAAAGGCCCCAGGCCCAGACGGATACTGTGGAGAATTCTACAAACTTCTCGCCCCCACACTTGCCCCTATAATCACAAAAGCCCTTAACGATATGATAAACAGCCAAAGCCCACCACTCCATTTCAATTCTGCTACTTTAAAAATCCTCCCCAAACCAGGTAGAGATCTGGCACTTCCAGCATCCTACCGCCCTATATCTTTGCTAAACTTAGATTACAAACTGATGGCCAAAATATTAGCAACCCGATTAAAAGACATAATGCCACACATAATCCACCAGGACCAAACAGGGTTCATAGCAGGAAGGCATTCAGTGGTAAATGTAAGGAAGGTCATAGCAGCCCTGATGACCTCGAAATCTTCCCCTCCCCATGTACACACCGCAATCTTATCCCTTGATGCCGAAAAGGCTTTCGACCTCATAGAATGGCCACATCTTTACAACACCTTAATCAAATTCGGATTCCCAGCACAATTCATTAAAAACATACAATTATTATACAAAAACCCCCAAACCCGCATAGCATGCAATGGATTTCTATCAGACCCCTTTATCATAGAAAAAGGCACAAGACAAGGGTGCCCTTTGTCACCCTTGTTATTCGACATAGCGCTAGAACCACTGGCAATGATGTTGAGGGCTTCGGGTATATACAGGGGCATAAAAGTGGGTGAAGCAGAGCTGAAGGTCGCACTGTTCGCCGACGACATGCTCCTGTTTGTCGCGGACCCCCTGACATCAATACCTGAAATTTTAAGGCTCATATCCCTGTTTGGGAACAAAGCGGGATACAAAATTAACATTACTAAATCTGAGCTGTTGCCACTCAACGTACCACATCATGACATATCGGCCCTAATTACACAAACCCAATTAAAAATCACCCAATCACACTTCAAATACCTTGGAATATTAGTCCCAAAAAATCCCTCTGATGTATACCATTTAAATTTTTTGTCAGTAATAAATAACATCATCACAAAACTAGACGGCTGGCATAATCTCCCAGTTTCCTTAATGGGACGCATAGCAATAATAAAAAATATAATCTTCCCCAAAATCCTCTATGTAATGCAACTCCTACCTTACGCAATAGCAAGAGGAGACGACCAAAAATTAAAAAAGGCCATTACAAGATTCATCTGGCAGGGGAAAAAGCCCAAAATCGCCTTCGCCAAACTTGCTATGACCAAAGAGGAGGGGGGCTCAGGCCTACCAGACTTAACCGCTTACTCCCTAGCCATACTCACGAGATATGCAGCGGATTGGTTATTGGGCCAAAACAATTACACAGACAATACACTGGATGCACAAATCCTCCACCCATACTCACCAAATGCACTCCTTCACACCAAGAAAAACTTGATCCCTCCGGAGATCCTGGGACACCCACTCTTTCACGACACATACATGAGCTGGGTAACACTTAATAAGAAACTCAAGACACGTCATGAAGCTACCCCCTATGTTCATCTTTGGGGAAACCCCTCCTTCATCCCCTCACTACATAATAGCACATACCTTCAGTGGAAGGAGAGGGGACTGTCCTCCGCAAATCAAATCTTTGACCCAGGAGGTGTGGTTCGTCCGTTTCATGATCTGAGAGAACGCTTCCTCCTATCCAACTCAAATTTCTTTATGTATTTACAGACCAGACACTACATACAAACCTTACAACTAACAAACAACACACAAACACCTTCAACAGAGATTCTGGGGGTTTTGAGAAGATGGGAAACCCGACCATATAAACTGAAGCAGATATACACACTAATAGTTAATACCCCATCCACTACACTCATGGCAAGGCTGGCAGACAGATGGCACCAAGACGTAAATGATATCAGGACACCAGCAGACCTTACTAATAATTATATATCTACCATGAAGGTTTTACACTCAGCCTATTTGCAGGAAGTTCATTTTAGAACCCTCCATAGGGCCTATATGCCACCAAGCACCCGGGCACACTTTATACCCGACGAAGAGGGAAGATGCCCCAAATGCGACATGCGGTCAGCATCCTTGATTCATTGTTTTTGGGACTGTCATAAGATTAAGAAATACTGGAATAAGGTTTTTGAATTTATAAATCTAAGGCTGCACATCAAAATTCCACCCAATCCGGCAGCCTGCATGTGCGCCAATTTCACGGGGTGGGCAGACATGGCTCAGTACAGAGAAGTGATCCCACTACTCATAATTATGTTTACAATATCAAAAAAACTGATACTAAAGCACTGGACGACCAAGGCTAGTCCTAGGATGGGGGACCTCCATAGAATGATGATTCAACAGATGTATTATGACCGAAAACACATAATAGACTCACCCCACAATAGTACCTCCCGCTTTCAAAGAAAATGGGGAAGATATATTCTCACGCTAGACCCAGACACCCAATCAAAAATTTACAAGTATGCGGAGTTTCAGTCTTGGTCTATGGACAGAAAGACCACGGTAACAAATATGGATAAGAATGTCGCAATAAACAACCCCAATGACGGGGTATGATCAATCCAGCAAATCGGCAAATGATATCCCCACCCACTATCCACGACATCGATAGATATGGCTTTTTATAAGCCTTCCCACAATCCTGAAGCACTTGAAAGGGCCCCACCAGACCCAGGTTTAAGAAATTGTTGAAGAGGACCCGTAGCCAAATAATACTTCCCTCCCCACCTTCCCTTCCCCCCTCTCTCTTTCTTACTTACTTCAACTCTTTTTTTCTGATTTTCTTATATAATGTAGATGTAGAAGTTGTTGATAATGTATGTAAACTCTGAGCACAAGTGGGACAACTCACCTATATATTAGGAGGAAACATTTTTCGTTGCCAAGGCTCATTGACCTACCCGGGTCAAATATCGGGACTGTAAGCTTGAGGAAAAAGCTCTTTATGCCAACAAACGGAACAAGATGACACCTGTGACCCGCGGTGGAGAATGTCCGTAACACTGGTCCGCTCATACGGCCTCCAGGTTTTGCTTCATATATAAAATTCAAATTGTCCCTCTTGAAACGTAAGAATCATCAGACATTGTATATTGTTCAATTCTTATTGTTTATTGATATGATCATTACTATTGCACATTTGTGAATGTGTACTTTTTGAAATAACAATAAAATGTTTATTCAAAAAAAAAAAAAGAGGAGGGTGGGAGATACTGTTCAGCTTCTGCCAGTGGGTGAGGGTCCAGTGTGGCAGTACAGGAGTACAGGATGGTGGCCCTGAGTCAGTGTCTCCTCCTACTAGGTGGGAGTTAGGGTGCATGAGAGCAGGAGGCTGGGCTATGAGGCATGATAGGGGCATGTGGGCAAAACAGCGTCAGCGACTCCCCAGTGGTGGAAGTTACGGTTCAGGAGAGCAGGAAGCTGGGTAGTGATAGTGGTGTGTGAGTATATGGGGGACTAAAGAGGGGCTTAGTGGTGCCGTGAATTGCGGGAGGGGCGCGGGGGGTGCCGTGAATCAAGGGAGGGAGGGGGCGCAGGTGTCCGCGAATCTCGGGAGAGGGCGGAGGGGACGTGAATCGCGCGAGGGGGGGTTGCGAATTGCGGGAGGGGGAGTGACATGAATCGTGGGGGTGAATTGCGGGAGGGGGGGCACGGGGCGCAATGAATCACCTAGTTGGTTATATATTCTTGTAGAAGGATGGTAGGATGTTGCTGTCATTCAGAATGCATTTACATAAACAGTAATAGTAGCAGTAAAAGATCTGACTTAAAACACCTACAGTAAAACAGAACAGGAGTTATATATTATACAAAGAACTAGGTGATTCATCGCGCCCTACCGGCGCTCTTCACACCGTCGTAAGGGGCTGCGCCCCCTTAAACTGTGAATATTTTTATTGCGTTAAATATAATTTATTTATCATTATGAAGGATGTGTTTTTTATTGCAACTTTAGTAAGATGCTGTGGGTGTGGGATGGGCAGGTGTAGGTGAGCTGTAGCTGGGAGAGTATGCGATGCAGGGGATGTGGAGGTGTGGTGGGTGTTAAAGGGGGGGGGTGATGTAGGTAGGGGTGTGGTGGGTGGTGGAGAGTTGGGTGCAAGGGTGCTAGGGGTGTTGAAAAGTGTTAGCGGTTGGTGTGTGTTGTGAAGTGGTGGGTGTGGGGATACTGTGTGTGGTGAAGTGTATGTTGGGAGGTGGGCCATGTGGGTTGGTCAGGTGCGGGGGGTGCGCCGTGTTTGTAAGGTGCATATGCGATGGAACTGCGAATGTAGCAGCAAGGGTAGTGCTTTTGGGAGAGGGATGGGTGCGCGGGTAGGTGATGGGCGGGTGTTGGCATGGGTGGGTGCATGGATACTGCGGGTTGAGGGGGTTTTGGTGTGCTGTGGTAAAGTCCGCTGTACCATTGGTGGTGGAGTGGCGGGGGGGGGGGGGTAGTGCTGTGGGTGGGTGAGGGTGGTGTGCGAGTGTACCATGTGGTGGGCAAGTGTCAGGTGGGGGGATTCTGTGGGTGTTAGAGTTCCACGTAAGGTGTGGGTGGTGTATGTTGGTTAGGTGGGGGGGTGGACTGGTTGCGTGACGGGCAGTTGCATGGGTGTGTGAAGTGTGGGGGTGGTGGTGGTTTGTGTGTGTGGGGGGACGGATGGGTGCATGTGTAATGTAGGAGGGGAATGGCCAACTTGTATTGAGGCGGCTGGTTGCAGGGGTACTGCGGAACGGAAAAAAGGATGCAGGCAGTTGGATGGGGGGTGTGAGTGTAGTGCAGGCGTGTGCTGTGGGTGGGGGAGGGTGCTTATTGGTGTGGGGACGGTGGCGGCGTGGGAGGGATGGATGGGTGGGTGTGTAATGTGGTTGGGGGATGGGCAGGTGCAGTGTTGCGGCGGCTGGTTGCAGGGGTCCTGGGGGTTAGGAGGTTTGGGTGTGGTGGTGGTGTGGGTGGGTGCATTAGTAGCGAGGTTGGGGGAGTGTGGTATGCGAGGTGGCTCACTGTAAAGTGGACCTGCAGGTGTGGTAGGGTTGGGTGTGCTGCAGGTGTTTTGGGGGTGGTGTGGGTTGGTGCATTAGTAGCGCGGTTGCGGGAGTGGTATGCGAGGTGGCTCAGTGTACAGTGGTACTGTGGGTGTGGTAGGGGTGAGTGTTCACTGCACCTTTGTCACTTGGAAGGTGCAGCGTGCAAGAGTGTGTTAGCATAAACAGTGTGCAATATTTACCATCCTTTACAGAGCTGGAGTCCCGCAGAGGTTTTCCTACCTTCTGTAGGCTTGTAATGCCGCTCTGTAGAGGCAGCAGGTCCTGTGTTTGCGGCGGTGGGCAATGAAGGATGGTGTTGCCTTTTGTTTCCTGCAGGCGGTGCGGGGTGGCGCTTGGTCTGGTTGTGGCAGCAGGGAGGAGAGGCGGGCTGTGTAGCGCAGGCTCACTGCACTGGCAGGTGGGAGGATGGTGCGGCAGGGATGTGAGTGTTCGCAGCTGCTTCCAGGGGGTGAGTGTCAGCAGGCAGCAGAGGCGGACTGTGGCTGTAGCGGGCAATGCGGGACGGTGCTGTTTATGGGGCTGTGTGGCAGTATGGTGCAGAGGATGAGGTGCTAGGGACACTGGTGGGGGTGGGGCAAGCCACAGTGGGGTCTGTGTGGGCGCCGGCACCCGCTCGAAATACACTGATATGCTGCTGCCTGCCGCTGCCCACTGGCTGAGCACCGGAGGCTAGTCAGCCGCAGCGTGGGTGCGGCCATGGCAGAGGTGACAAATCCCTCCACCGATTCAAGTGACTGTACACAGAGCCGGCTATTGGCTACTGTGTACAGGATGGAGGGGCGGATGGGCGTGCTGGGGCGGCCTGGGATGTGTCGGAGCCAAGGGAAGCAGCAGTGTATGCTGGTCTCTCCTGCTTCAGCTTCTCCGTTCTGCGCGTGACGTCATCACATCACATGCTGGGGAAACACGCTGGAGAGGAGTCTGGGGGGTCGCCACACATTTTTTGGCAGGGAGGAGCAAAATTTATAGTTACGCCACTGCCAGGAGGCGGACCTGATCTACGGGAGCCTCCCGGCCATTCCGGGAGGATAGGGAACCCTGACTGCTAGTATGTTCTATGAGTATCCATATAAATGAGAAGCAAAGATGCCGGTTAGTGTAATATTCTAATAAAAGAGTTGTAAAACCAAGTGAATTCTGTATGCATGACAGATACTCTTGGTATGGGAAGGTATGTTGCTTATCGCTCATTTTGGCCCATCTGAGCGATATTGTCTAAAAAATCATTTAGTGTGTATGATCAATATGGTTAACAATATTGCTCCCGCGCATCATTAACGACTCATCGTCCACCGTTGTCTATGTTGCAAACTCAATGGTGACTATATCGTCAACAAGGCATGCAGTCGCCAGGGAGCGGGTGATGTCACTGACGATATTGTTTACCGATATTGTTCAGTGTCTATGCACAATATCGCTTGCCCAGGCTTACCGTCTATATCATTAATGATATTGGAGTTAGAGCCCATTGGCTAGTGTGTAAGGCTGGGTACACACTATAATATAATGTATACAATATTGTTAACAATATCATTTAGTCACATCACTGGAACCCCAGCCAAACATGCAGTTGCTGAGGATATTGTCAGATTGGACTGCATGTTCAGATACTGTAGCAAGGAATCATTAAAGACCCATGGGAGCATGCATTGTTATTGACATAGTGGGTGCACACTAATATCTTTATGGTGCATATCGTTGGCTAAAATCACATAATAACTCTGATTCTCCAATCAATTTCCCCCCCCCCCCCCCCCCCGCACATTAGGGACCGATGTTTGGTACCTGTGCAAGCATTCTGTGCGAGCGCCCTCATCAACATGCAATGTTGGCGTGTTGCTTGCTCGGGGGGTGGGGGGGTTTGGACAGGGGATGCCCCCCACTTGTGGCACACCCCCCTTTGTCACACATTCCCTCGTATGGTAGTGAGGGGAAATGGCGGGGGGGAGGGGGGCAGTGATTCGGTGGACAGTGGGGCAAGCCTTCTGGGAGTCGGTAAGCTGAAAGCTTCACAGCTTACTGTCAACCAGAATCAGAGCCAATGTGTACCTAACTTTAGATGAGCCTGGTAAACCTGCATTTTGTATTTTGTCCATTAGATGGCAGTATTACACAGTCATATACACAGTATCTAGATTTAAAAGAAAATTCCATATATACCACTAAAACAAGGATTCACATATTACTCATTTGTAGTAAAACTGTCAGAACTTCTATTTTAGGTTGGCAGAGCATGCTGGGAGTTCTAGCTCTTCTTCCAATGCTGGAGAGTAAATATTTAACCCATTAAATGCCCAGTGAATTTGCTAAAATAGCTGTTAAAATGTTCAAATAATTTTTTTTTATTCATCATAATGACCTGTAATATTACCTTTATATAGGAAATATACGTTAACCTTTTGTTTACACAACATTTTTTATTTGAATTTATATAACAAATGTGAGTGCACATCGCTCACGGAGATGTTGACACTCAAGGGTTAACTAAGGCTGCTTCATATTAAAGATGGAATTGACTGCAAGAGTATAAAATAGTCACCAAACCCCCTGTGTAGCAGGACTGTGGGGACTCATGTAGGGATCACCAGCACACCTGGGAGAATAGGATCAACTAACCCATTACACTTCTATATAGCCCAGGGTTGCCAACGTTAATATATATAGATAATCCAACGTTAACTACCTTTAATAATTATAAAACAAATAGGCAGATAATGGAATCCTATCTTTTGAGTCAGGCTAGGTATTCATTGGATCATTCTAGAAATAAATTTTATAGATGGGGTAATCGCTCGGGAAGACTCTTGGCGGCCTTAACTAAGGTGAGAAAAGGGCGTAATAATATCTCAGCGTTAAAATCAAATACAGATAGCCGGATAGTAACGGCACAAGAAGAAATCATTAAAATAATGCAGGAGTATTATGCTAAAATATATACAGATGTGCCATGGGAGGCGGACCAGGTAGAGACCCTGTTGAAACAAATAGATCTCCCTAAAATCAATGAAGCCCATGTAGAATATCTGGATTCAGATATCACTAAAGAAGAACTAGACACAGTACTTCGCTCTTTAAAAGTCAGGAAAGCCCCTGGCCCTGATGGGCTACCTACGGAGTACTATAAAATCTTGCAAAATGAATTAATTGCCCCGGTAACTAGTCTGCTCCAGCACCTACAAAATGAGACTCCCCGATATCCCCAATTCAATGCAGCCCTCACCACCTTGATCTTGAAAGCCAATAAAGATCCACAAAATGAATCCTCTTATCGCCCTATTACACTCTTAAATACTGATTGTAAAATTATGGCAAAAATAATCGCAAATAGAATTCAGCGAATAGCGGGGGATATTTTTACAGAGCATCAGTTGGGTTTTATAACGGGACGGCATTCTGTAAAAGGGGTCAGGATGGCAGTAGCGGCAATTAATATACTTCAGAGAAATGGGGACAATCCTGGTATTTTATTGAGTCTGGATGCCAATAAGGTGTTTGACTCAATATCATGGGTATAGATGAATAAAGTGCTGGAGGCAAGACATTTTGGGGAGAAATTTATAAATTTTATTCACTTTCTATATCAGGATCCACATACGGCGCTTTTAATTAATGGAGAGAAAAGTAAGGAGATAGTGATGAAGAGAGGCACCAGACAGGGGTTTCCTCTTTCCCCACTTCTCTTTAACATCGTGTTAGATCCAATGCTTCGCTTTCTTCAGAATTGGGAAACCCTGAAAGGGGTAAAAGCGGGTAAACATGAATTTAAAATCTGCGCCTTTGCGGACGATTTAATACTATATGTGGCAGATCCCAAATCCTCGATTAGACTCCTGTTAAAAAAATTGGAGGAATTTGGTAGGGCATCGTGGTTCACTATAAACCTTGATAAGTCAGTAGCACTATACCTGAAAACAGGAGTTAAAAAACCATCGTGGGCCAATGGGGTACCATTGAAATGGGCAGAAAACTATATTACCTACTTAGGGGTGAAGATTCCAAAAGACCTGAGCCAGCTATATGAACTGAATGTGGGCTTTGTTATTAAAAAATGTGTAAAAGAGCTGGAAGGATGGGCAAAGTTACCAGTATCCCTTATGGGGAGAATAAATTTAATTAAAATGATAACATTTCCCAGACTCCTGTACCCTCTCCAGATGCTACTGTACTTTTGTCTAGCAAGGACATTCAGGAGATTGATAGAATATTTAGGAAGTTTATTTGGGAGAGTAAGAAAGCCAGAATAAGTCTCCAACAATTACAGCAATCTAAAGAAAAAGGAGGAATTAACTTTCCAAATATGGAAAGATATAGTTTGGCCTCTCACTTCCGCTATATAAAGGACTGGGTCTGGGAGAGAGGGGAATACACTAACATCCATTTGGAGGGTGCAACCCTTATGACAGGAGGTTTGGTGTCTTTTCTCCACTCTACGGATTCGGAGGTTGAGTTGGGGACTACATCAAACCCCCTTTTAACATCTACTAGAAGGGCTTGGTATATTGTCCGTCACAGATGGGATATTAATTCCAAAGTTTCTATGTTATTGAACTTCTTGAATAACCCCAGCTTCCAAGAAGGCAAAGCCGAGCACCCATTTGATCGTTGGAAAGATATGGGTGTGTTCAGAGTTGGTCAATTAATAGATGCTGCGAGAAGAAAGCCCATGACCTATAGGCAGGTAGCGGAGAAATTTGAGAATATACCATTAGATTTGGCAGTTATACAAGCCCAACATTATGTGCAAAAAATTACTCGATCTCTCAATGAGAAGGATTGGGACAATGAGCTGGATAAGCAGCTACTTAGCCCACACTTTGGGAGAAAAGCCCTTTCCTTTTATTACAATTTTTTCAGAACCTTGACTAAAGATAAGGTGGTGAAAACAGGTATAAGCAGATGGTCCGAGGTGTTTACAGACCTAACGGAGGAGGATCTTTATGCCCATTTGGGTTCCATCTGCAAGATATTACCTATGCCAACATATATAGAGTTATTTTTAAAGATCTATCATAGGGCCTATTTATCTCCAAATAGGAGAAAAAAGATCGGATTGTCTAATGACAGTAAATGCCTGAAGTGTGGGCTGGGTGGAGCAAATCTGGCTCACTGCCTCTGGAGCTGTCCAAAGGTTCTCTACTTCTGGAAGAATGTAGAACGGTTTATTACAACATACATACAGAGTGATTTTCAAATAACGGCACAATGGGCCATTTTAAGCATAAAACCCTGTGATAGACCAATTAGGAATAGAAGGGTCAATGATAAAGTCATGTTGGCCATATCTGCTGCAGCAAAGAAAACCATTCTGCAGATGTGGATCCAGCCCCAGCCTCCATCTATGAAATTGTTTTTGGAAAAAATATATAATATATTCCTAATGGATTGGGTAGAAGCTTCCATTCAAAAAAAGAAAGATCAGGATATATTCCTTGAGAACTGGGGAGATTTTATACTAACCCTCTCCCCGCAAGTACAGGAAAAAATTAGGATCTGCTTTTCCCCTATTGAATGGAAGTAAAGCAGAGTGTTTTCTAATATATAGGGAAAAGATCTCGCCATGTCCAGTCCTCAGGTGTATTATAATGTTTATTCTGAATATGTAATCTGAGAGCAAGGTCCTCTCTATAGAGTCAGAGGGACACACTACGAGTGTGTATTGGCAACTATGATCATGATCATATACTACGACTGTGCTCTGATGGTACTTTTTCTCCTTTTTTAAACGGGAAAGCTAATTATGAATGTGTAATGTTTATGTGTTAATGTATTGTCTTTTATAATATTGTGTTAATGCATAATAAAAATATATTTAAAAAAAAAAAATGTGAGTGCACATCGCTCACGGAGATGTTGACACTCAAGGGTTAACTAAGGCTGCTTCATATTAAAGATGGAATTGACTGCAAGAGTATAAAATAGTCACCAAACCCCCTGTGTAGCAGGACTGTGGGGACTCATGTAGGGATCACCAGCACACCTGGGAGAATAGGATCAACTAACCCATTACACTTCTATATAGCCCAGGGTTGCCAATGCTAATATTCTCCTCTCCGGAAGAAGCCCGGAGAGGAGAGTTTCAGTAGCTGCTCTGGGGGCGGGGCTTGATTATGATGCCACTAAGCCCCACCCCCATGATGTTAAACAGGTGAATTTGCCGATCTCCGTGGAGGGGGCGGGGCTAAAATGATGCGATTTTGCCATTTTAGCTCCACCCCTCCTCTGAGATCCGCGAATTGCGGCATTTAAATGATGCGATCGGGGATTTTCGGGAGACTCCCGGCCATTCCGGGAGGGTATGCAACCCTGATATAGCCCCATACACGCGTAACAATAGACCCACAGACCCCGCGGTGGTGGGGAGGTGCTGTATAGGTGTGGGCGCCGGGCTCTGCGGGTCTATTGTAAAGCCGCTGCCACTGCCGGGAGCTCACCTGTGGTCGGAGCCCAGGACCCGCAGAAGATTTTTCTGTGGTCCCCACTCCTCTGTCCACCCCCATACAGCATAAAATGTCCACCCCCATACAGCATAAACTGTCTGCTGTATGGGGGCGGACATTTTGTGATGGTCCGTTTTCTTTAAACTCTGGAGCGAGGACAAAGTGGACAGGGGAGCTGGGACCACAGAGAAATCTTCCCGACCACAGGTGAGCTCCCGGCACCTGTGTGGGGGTTAACTGCGCGGGGGTGTGTGTGATTAACTGTGGGTTAACTGCGGGGGTTAACTGCAGGGGATGCAGTTAAAATCCCGGCGGTCGGGATCCCGGCGGTCGGGATCCCGGCGTTCAGAATCCTGACGCCGGAATCCCGACCGCCGAAATCCCGACACATTCTCCCTCCATGGGTGACAACGACACCCCTGGAGGGAGAATAAACCGACTTTGCCGACTTTGGCATACTTGCCGACTTTGGCATACTCCTTTCTGGGAGAAGCCCGGAGAGGAGTGAAAGGGGGCGGGTAGAGGCTTCGTTTTGGGGGCGGGGCACAGGTGATGTCATCAAGCCCCGCCCCCACGACGGGCTGAAGCCTCAATTTGCGGGTCCGTGAGTGGGGGGAGGGGTTAAAAATTACGTGAAATGCCGGGAATTGCGTCATTTAGCCCCGCCCCCTCCCCGCGGACCCGCGAAAGTCATAGTTTTTAGACCGCGGGGAGCCGGGGCTGTAGGGAAATGTGGGAGACTTGGGAGGGGGACCCGATTTGCGGGACCCTCCCGGCCATTCCGGGAGGGTAGGCAAGTATGTTCTGCAGGTAATCACCAGCTTTTGCTGGCGATTCCCTCTGCAGCACTGACACTGCGGAGGGGCAATACATCATACAGAAATGCGGTAAATACCCAGATAACAGGGTTTCTATTGCATTTCTGGTTTACACCATCCCGCCCTCTGTGAGATAACGGCCCATTTATGCCATAACATTATTTTAATGACAGTTATTTTTAAAACACATTTACTAAAATTTGAGTTCTATTTCAGATGGGATGTTGCTATGGGCAACCAATCAGTTACTATCTATTATCTTCTAGAAGGTGCTAAATAAATAAGTAGATTCTGATTGGTTGCCCATAGCAACATCCCATGTGAAAAGAAAATCCCATCTTAGTAAGTTTCCCCCATAATATCACATAATAGAATATACCTTCACAGATTGCCCCTTAGAAGACCCCAGCCACTTCCTGTCATTATGACATCACAGGATGCATTAGAATGCAGCTGAGTTCCGTGTGATGTCACTGACTGCTACAGTTTCAGCCTTTTGATAGGCAGTTTTCAGAGGAGAAAGACACAAAAATGAAGTGTTCCTGTTTATGGTCCTAGGATTATTTATTACACCTGGCAAAGGAACAACAACTGCGATGGCTGAAGCCACAAATCTAGGATTCTCTGCAGGCCATGCCCCGACAAATGAATATGCCAACAAAACCTTTGGCTTGAGGATCGCCATTGCCTGTGTCTTTGCGGCAATTCAAGCAGTTATGATCGCCCTCTGCAAATGCATCTTCAAAGGAAAGAAATCAGAACCTGACATTGAGATTGGAGATGATAGCAGCTGGAGCATAATAGAAATAGATGAAATTTTTCCAGTCAAAGGAAAGAAATCAGAACCTGACATTGAGATTGGAGATGATTGCATAATAGAAATAGATGAACTTTTTCCAGTCAGACAGGTAACACCAGAGAAACCAGAACAACCAAAGATACCAGAGAAACAAAAAAAAAGAGTTTCATTTATGAAAAAGAAGGGAATACTTAAGAAGGCAAAAAAAGATGCGAAAGCAATCAAATTACCACATACAAGAGGTAACACCAAGAGGAAGAGAAAAATCCTCCGTAACCTCGAGAAGCATAGAGAAGTGTGCGGGCCTACGTGCAAGCATCTTTGTGGATATTAGAGCCAACAGCTCTGGCTTGGGAACCAAAAAGAGACCCAAATACAGGCTTGGGATCCTCAGACAAAGAAACCCACCCATGGCTTTTATTGCATGGCTATCGGGCATGGCTGCTTGACGATGGAGTTACCAGTTTCAGATCTGGCTTGGGAACCAAAAAGAGACCCACAAACAGGCTTAGGAACCTCAGACAAAGAGACCCACAAACAGGCTTGGGAACCTCAGACAAAGAGACCCACAAACAGGCTTGGGAACCTCAGACAAAGAGACCCACAAACAGGCTTGGGAACCTCAGACAAAGAGACCCACATACAGGCTTAGGAACCTGAGACAAAGAGACCCACAAACAGGCTTAGGAACCTGAGACAAAGAGACCCACAAACAGGCTTGGGAACCTCAGACAAAGAGACCCACATACAGGCTTAGGAACCTGAGACAAAGAGACCCACAAACAGGCTTAGGAACCTGAGACAAAGAGACCCACAAACAGGCTTAGGAACCTGAGACAAAGAGACCCACAAACAGGCTTAGGAACCTGAGACAAAGAGACCCACAAACAGGCTTGGGAACCTGAGACAAAGAAACCCAAACCACCCGTGGCTGTTATTGCATGGCTATCGGGCGTGGCCCCTTGGCGATGGGGTTACCAGTTCTTTAAGAATTGGTAGTGGCACAGTCACCATGGACCAACGCAATATTCATTTGGCTGTTAAGTTAGAACCGTCTAAATGTGCTGTCAGACTTGCTGTGATAGAATGCACTGACCAACTTTCAGCTTAATAAGCAAAACATCTATTATTCCATATAAATAATTCAGAAATCACCACCAAACGTTGTGCAAAGACTAGGGCCATTTCTAGGCCACTTGGATCCTAGAGAAAAATATAACATTTTCTGCACAAACACATGTATATAATACTAGGTGATTCATCGCACCCTACGGGCGCTCTTCACAACGTCGTAAGGGGCTGCGCCCCCTTAATTTGTGAACATTTGTATATGAGAAAGATGGTTAGAATTGTATGACTGATGCCTGTATTGCAACTTGAGTTATAGGTGAGATGTGTTAAATAGAGAGCATATGATGTGGAAGGGGGTGTGTATTGTTTTGTTTAATTAAAAAGCGGTTACAGAGTAAGATATACATTGATAGTGTGGATGGTATAGTGACATTTGTGGGTGTGGGGGCTGTGTGTGCATGTTGTTTAGGTGTGTGTGTGTGTGTGCAATAGTATAGTAGGGTGCTTTTGAGTCAGCGGCTCCCCACTGGCGGAGGTCACGACACAGGAAAACAGGAGGCTGGGTAGTGATAGGGGTGTGTGGGCACTAAAGAGGAGGGTGGGAGATACTGTTCAGCTTCTGCCAGTGGGTGAGGGTCCAGTGTGGCAGTACAGGAGTACAGGATGGTGGCCCTGAGTCAGTGTCTCCTCCTACTAGGTGGGAGTTAGGGTGCATGAGAGCAGGAGGCTGGGCTATGAGGCATGATAGGGGCATGTGGGCAAAACAGCGTCAGCGACTCCCCAGTGGTGGAAGTTACGGTTCAGGAGAGCAGGAAGCTGGGTAGTGATAGTGGTGTGTGAGTATATGGGGGACTAAAGAGGGGCTTAGTGGTGCCGTGAATTGCGGGAGGGGCGCGGGGGGTGCCGTGAATCAAGGGAGGGAGGGGGCGCAGGTGTCCGCGAATCTCGGGAGAGGGCGGAGGGGACGTGAATCGCGCGAGGGGGGGTTGCGAATTGCGGGAGGGGGAGTGACATGAATCGTGGGGGTGAATTGCGGGAGGGGGGGCACGGGGCGCAATGAATCACCTAGTTGGTTATATATTCTTGTAGAAGGATGGTAGGATGTTGCTGTCATTCAGAATGCATTTACATAAACAGTAATAGTAGCAGTAAAAGATCTGACTTAAAACACCTACAGTAAAACAGAACAGGAGTTATATATTATACAAAGAACTAGGTGATTCATCGCGCCCTACCGGCGCTCTTCACACCGTCGTAAGGGTCTGCGCCCCCTTAAACTGTGAATATTTTTATTGCGTTAAATATAATTTATTTATCA
This sequence comes from Crinia signifera, assembly GCF_055691185.1. Classification (NCBI taxonomy): domain Eukaryota; kingdom Metazoa; phylum Chordata; class Amphibia; order Anura; family Myobatrachidae; genus Crinia; species Crinia signifera. The sequence continues at coordinate 156,893,827 of NC_139224.1, forward strand.
TTATGAAGGATGTGTTTTTTATTGCAACTTTAGTAAGATGCTGTGGGTGTGGGATGGGCAGGTGTAGGTGAGCTGTAGCTGGGAGAGTATGCGATGCAGGGGATGTGGAGGTGTGGTGGGTGTTAAAGGGGGGGGGGGGTGATGTAGGTAGGGGTGTGGTGGGTGGTGGAGAGTTGGGTGCAAGGGTGCTAGGGGTGTTGAAAAGTGTTAGCGGTTGGTGTGTGTTGTGAAGTGGTGGGTGTGGGGATACTGTGTGTGGTGAAGTGTATGTTGGGAGGTGGGCCATGTGGGTTGGTCAGGTGCGGGGGGTGCGCCGTGTTTGTAAGGTGCATATGCGATGGAACTGCGGATGTAGCAGCAAGGGTAGTGCTTTTGGGAGAGGGATGGGTGCGCGGGTAGGTGATGGGCGGGTGTTGGCATGGGTGGGTGCATGGATACTGCGGGTTGAGGGGGTTTTGGTGTGCTGTGGTAAAGTCCGCTGTACCATTGGTGGTGGAGTGGCGGGGGGGGGGGTAGTGCTGTGGGTGGGTGAGGGTGGTGTGCGAGTGTACCATGTGGTGGGCAAGTGTCAGGTGGGGGGATTCTGTGGGTGTTAGAGTTCCACGTAAGGTGTGGGTGGTGTATGTTGGTTAGGTGGGGGGGTGGACTGGTTGCGTGACGGGCAGTTGCATGGGTGTGTGAAGTGTGGGGGTGGTTGTGGTTTGTGTGGGTGGGGGGACGGATGGGTGCATGTGTAATGTAGGAGGGGAATGGCCAACTTGTATTGAGGCGGCTGGTTGCAGGGGTACTGCGGAACGGAAAAAAGGATGCAGGCAGTTGGATGGGGGGTGTGAGTGTAGTGCAGGCGTGTGCTGTGGGTGGGGGAGGGTGCTTATTGGTGTGGGGACGGTGGCGGCGTGGGAGGGATGGATGGGTGGGTGTGTAATGTGGTTGGGGGATGGGCAGGTGCAGTGTTGCGGCGGCTGGTTGCAGGGGTCCTGGGGGTTAGGAGGTTTGGGTGTGGTGGTGGTGTGGGTGGGTGCATTAGTAGCGAGGTTGGGGGAGTGTGGTATGCGAGGTGGCTCACTGTAAAGTGGACCTGCGGGTGTGGTAGGGTTGGGTGTGCTGCAGGTGTTTTGGGGGTGGTGTGGGTTGGTGCATTAGTAGCGTGGTTTTCGGGAGTGGTATGCGAGGTGGCTCAGTGTACAGTGGTACTGTGGGTGTGGTAGGGGTGAGTGTTCACTGCACCTTTGTCACTTGGAAGGTGCAGCGTGCAAGAGTGTGTTAGCATAAACAGTGTGCAATATTTACCATCCTTTACAGAGCTGGAGTCCCGCAGAGGTTTTCCTACCTTCTGTAGGCTTGTAATGCCGCTCTGTAGAGGCAGCAGGTCCTGTGTTTGCGGCGGTGGGCAATGAAGGATGGTGTTGCCTTTTGTTTCCTGCAGGCGGTGCGGGGTGGCGCTTGGTCTGGTTGTGGCAGCAGGGAGGAGAGGCGGGCTGTGTAGCGCAGGCTCACTGCACTGGCAGGTGGGAGGATGGTGCGGCAGGGATGTGAGTGTTCGCAGCTGCTTCCAGGGGGTGAGTGTCAGCAGGCAGCAGAGGCGGACTGTGGCTGTAGCGGGCAATGCGGGACGGTGCTGTTTATGGGGCTGTGTGGCAGTATGGTGCAGAGGATGAGGTGCTAGGGACACTGGTGGGGGTGGGGCAAGCCACAGTGGGGTCTGTGTGGGCGCCGGCACCCGCTCGAAATACACTGATATGCTGCTGCCTGCCGCTGCCCACTGGCTGAGCACCGGAGGCTAGTCAGCCGCAGCGTGGGTGCGGCCATGGCAGAGGTGACAAATCCCTCCACCGATTCAAGTGACTGTACACAGAGCCGGCTATTGGCTACTGTGTACAGGATGGAGGGGCGGATGGGCGTGCTGGGGCGGCCTGGGATGTGTCGGAGCCAAGGGAAGCAGCAGTGTATGCTGGTCTCTCCTGCTTCAGCTTCTCCGTTCTGCGCGTGACGTCATCACATCACATGCTGGGGAAACACGCTGGAGAGGAGTCTGGGGGGTCGCCACACATTTTTTGGCAGGGGGGAGCAAAATTTATAGTTACACCACTGCCAGGAGGCGGACCTGATCTACGGGAGCCTCCCGGCCATTCCGGGAGGATAGGGAACCCTGACTGCTAGTATGTTCTATGAGTATCCATATAAATGAGAAGCAAAGATGCCGGTTAGTGTAATATTCTAATAAAAGAGTTGTAAAACCAAGTGAATTCTGTATGCATGAAAGATACTCTTGGTATGGGAAGGTATGTTGCTTATCGCTCATTTTGGCCCATCTGAGCAATATTGTCTAAAAAATCATTTAGTGTGTATGATCAATATGGTTAACAATATTGCTCCCACGCATCATTAACGACTCATTGTCCACCGTTGTCTATGTTGCAAACTCAATGGTGACTATATCGTCAACAAGGCATGCAGTCGCCAGGGAGCGGGTGATGTCACTGACGATATTGTTTACCGATATTGTTCAGTGTCTATGCACAATATTGCTTGCCCAGGCTTACCGTCTATATCATTAATGATATTGGAGTTAGAGCCCATTGGCTAGTGTGTAAGGCTGGGTACACACTATAATATAATGTATACAATATTGTTAACAATATAATTTAGTCACATCACTGGAACGCCAGCCAAACATGCAGTTGCTGAGGATATTGTCAGATTGGGCTGCATGTTCAGATACTGTAGCAAGGAATCATTAAAGACCCATGGGAGCATGCATTGTTATTGACATAGTGGGTGCACACTAATATCTTTATGGTGCATATCGTTGGCTAAAATCACATAATAACTCTGATTCTCCAATCAATTCCCCCCCCCCGCACATTAGGGACCGATGTTTGGTACCTGCGCAAGCATTCTGTGCGAGCGCCCTCATCAACATGCAATGTTGGCGTGTTGCTTGCTCGGGGGGTGGGGGGGTTTGGACAGGGGATGCCCCCCACTTGTGGCACACACCCCTTTGTCACACATTCCCTCGTATGGTAGTGAGGGGAAATGGTGGGGGGGAGGGGGGCAGTGATTCGGTGGACAGTGGGGCAAGCCTTCTGGGAGTCGGTAAGCTGAAAGCTTCACAGCTTACTGTCAACCAGAATCAGAGCCAATGTGTACCTAACTTTAGATGAGCCTGGTAAACCTGCATTTTGTATTTTGTCCATTAGATGGCAGTATTACACAGTCATATACACAGTATCTAGATTTAAAAGAAAATTCCATATATACCACTAAAACAAGGATTCACATATTACTCATTTGTAGTAAAACTGTCAGAACTTCTATTTGAGGTTGGCAGAGCATGCTGGGAGTTCTAGCTCTTCTTCCAATGCTGGAGAGTAAATATTTAACCCATTAAATGCCCAGTGAATTTGCTAAAATAGCTGTTAAAATGTTCAAATAATTTTTTTTATTCATCATAATGACCTGTAATATTACCTTTATATAGGAAATATACGTTAACCTTTTGTTTACACAACATTTTTTATTTGAATTTATATAACAAATGTGAGTGCACATCGCTCACGGAGATGTTGACACTCAAGGGTTAACTAAGGCTGCTTCATATTAAAGATGGAATTGACTGCAAGAGTATAAAATAGTCACCAAACCCCCTGTGTAGCAGGACTGTAGGGACTCATGTAGGGATCACCAGCACACCTGGGAGAATAGGATCAACTAACCCATTACACTTCTATATAGCCCAGGGTTGCCAACGTTAATATATATAGATAATCCAACGTTAACTACCTTTAATAATTATAAAACAAATAGGCAGATAATGGAATCCTATCTTTTGAGTCAGGCTAGGTATTCATTGGATCATTCTAGAAATAAATTTTATAGATGGGGTAATCGCTCGGGAAGACTCTTGGCGGCCTTAACTAAGGTGAGAAAAGGGCGTAATAATATCTCAGCGTTAAAATCAAATACAGATAGCCGGGTAGTAACGGCACAAGAAGAAATCATTAAAATAATGCAGGAGTATTATGCTAAAATATATACAGATGTGCCATGGGAGGCGGACCAAGTAGAGACCCTGTTGAAACAAATAGATCTCCCTAAAATCAATGAAGCCCATGTAGAATATCTGGATTCAGATATCACTAAAGAAGAACTAGACACAGTACTTCGCTCTTTAAAAGTCAGGAAAGCCCCTGGCCCTGATGGGCTACCTACGGAGTACTATAAAATCTTGCAAAATGAATTAATTGCCCCGGTAACTAGTCTGCTCCAGCACCTACAAAATGAGACTCCCCGATATCCCCAATTCAATGCAGCCCTCACCACCTTGATCTTGAAAGCCAATAAAGATCCACAAAATGAATCCTCTTATCGCCCTATTACACTCTTAAATACTGATTGTAAAATTATGGCAAAAATAATCGCAAATAGAATTCAGCGAATAGCGGGGGATATTTTTACAGAGCATCAGTTGGGTTTTATAACGGGACGGCATTCTGTAAAAGGGGTCAGGATGGCAGTAGCGGCAATTAATATACTTCAGAGAAATGGGGACAATCCTGGTATTTTATTGAGTCTGGATGCCAATAAGGCGTTTGACTCAATATCATGGGTATAGATGAATAAAGTGCTGGAGGCAAGACATTTTGGGGAGAAATTTATAAATTTTATTCACTTTCTATATCAGGATCCACATACGGCGCTTTTAATTAATGGAGAGAAAAGTAAGAAGATAGTGATGAAGAGAGGCACCAGACAGGGGTTTCCTCTTTCCCCACTTCTCTTTAACATCGTGTTAGATCCAATGCTTCGCTTTCTTCAGAATTGGGAAACCCTGAAAGGGGTAAAAGCGGGTAAACATGAATTTAAAATCTGCGCCTTTGCGGACGATTTAATACTATATGTGGCAGATCCCAAATCCTCGATTAGACTCCTGTTAAAAAAATTGGAGGAATTTGGTAGGGCATCGGGGTTCACTATAAACCTTGATAAGTCAGTAGCACTATACCTGAAAACAGGAGTTAAAAAACCATCGTGGGCCAATGGGGTACCATTGAAATGGGCAGAAAACTATATTACCTACTTAGGGGTGAAGATTCCAAAAGACCTGAGCCAGCTATATGAACTGAATGTGGGCTTTGTTATTAAAAAATGTGTAAAAGAGCTGGAAGGATGGGCAAAGTTACCAGTATCCCTTATGGGGAGAATAAATTTAATTAAAATGATAACATTTCCCAGACTCTTGTACCCTCTCCAGATGCTACCTGTCCTTTTGTCTAGCAAGGACATTCGGGAGATTGATAGAATATTTAGGAAGTTTATTTGGGAGAGTAAGAAAGCCAGAATAAGTCTCCAACAATTACAGCAATCTAAAGAAAAAGGAGGAATTAACTTTCCAAATATGGAAAGATATAGTTTGGCCTCTCACTTCCGCTATATAAAGGACTGGGTCTGGGAGAGAGGGGAATACACTAACATCCATTTGGAGGGTGCAACCCTTATGACAGGAGGTTTGGTGTCTTTTCTCCACTCTACGGATTCGGAGGTTGAGTTGGGGACTACATCAAACCCCCTTTTAACATCTACTAGAAGGGCTTGGTATATTGTCCGTCACAGATGGGATATTAATTCCAAAGTTTCTATGTTATTGAACTTCTTGAATAACCCCAGCTTCCAAGAAGGCAAAGCCGAGCACCCATTTGATCGTTGGAAAGATATGGGTGTGTTCAGAGTTGGTCAATTAATAGATGCTGCGAGAAGAAAGCCCATGACCTATAGGCAGGTAGCGGAGAAATTTGAGAATATACCATTAGATTTGGCGTTTATACAAGCCCAACATTATGTGCAAAAAATTACTCGATCTCTCAATGAGAAGGATTGGGACAATGAGCTGGATAAGCAGCTACTTAGCCCACACTTTGGGAGAAAAGCCCTTTCCTTTTATTACAATTTGTTCAGAACCTTGACTAAAGATAAGGTGGTGAAAACAGGTATAAGCAGATGGTCCGAGGTGTTTACAGACCTAACGGAGGAGGATCTTTATGCCCATTTGGGTTCCATCTGCAAGATATTACCTATGCCAACATATATAGAGTTATTTTTAAAGATCTATCATAGGGCCTATTTATCTCCAAATAGGAGAAAAAAGATCGGATTGTCTAATGACAGTAAATGCCTGAAGTGTGGGCTGGGTGGAGCAAATCTGGCTCACTGCCTCTGGAGCTGTCCAAAGGTTCTCTACTTCTGGAAGAATGTAGAACGGTTTATTACAACATACATACAGAGTGATTTTCAAATAACGGCACAATGGGCCATTTTAAGCATAAAACCCTGTGATAGACCAATTAGGAATAGAAGGGTCAATGATAAAGTCATGTTGGCCATATCTGCTGCAGCAAAGAAAACCATTCTGCAGATGTGGATCCAGCCCCAGCCTCCATCTATGAAATTGTTTTTGGAAAAAATATATAATATATTCCTAATGGATTGGGTAGAAGCTTCCATTCAAAAAAAGAAAGATCAGGATATATTCCTTGAGAACTGGGGAGATTTTATACTAACCCTCTCCCCGCAAGTACAGGAAAAAATTAGGATCTGCTTTTCCCCTATTGAATGGAAGTAAAGCAGAGTGTTTTCTAATATATAGGGAAAAGATCTCGCCATGTCCAGTCCTCAGGTGTATTATAATGTTTATTCTGAATATGTAATCTGAGAGCAAGGTCCTCTCTATAGAGTCAGAGGGACACACTACGAGTGTGTATTGGCAACTATGATCATGATCATATACTACGACTGTGCTCTGATGGTACTTTTTCTTCTTTTTTAAACGGGAAAGCTAATTATGAATGTGTAATGTTTATGTGTTAATGTATTGTCTTTTATAATATTGTGTTAATGCATAATAAAAATATATTTAAAAAAAAAAAATGTGAGTGCACATCGCTCACGGAGATGTTGACACTCAAGGGTTAACTAAGGCTGCTTCATATTAAAGATGGAATTGACTGCAAGAGTATAAAATAGTCACCAAACCCCCTGTGTAGCAGGACTGTGGGGACTCATGTAGGGATCACCAGCACACCTGGGAGAATAGGATCAACTAACCCATTACACTTCTATATAGCCCAGGGTTGCCAATGCTAATATTCTCCTCTCCGGAAGAAGCCCGGAGAGGAGAGTTTCAGTAGCTGCTCTGGGGGCGGGGCTTGATTATGATGCCACTAAGCCCCACCCCCATGATGTTAAACAGGTGAATTTGCCGATCTCCGTGGAGGGGGCGGGGCTAAAATGATGCGATTTTGCCATTTTAGCTCCACCCCTCCTCTGAGATCCGCGAATTGCGGCATTTAAATGATGCGATCGGGGATTTTCGGGAGACTCCCGGCCATTCCGGGAGGGTATGCAACCCTGATATAGCCCCATAAACGCGTAACAATAGACCCACAGACCCCGCGGTGGTGGGGAGGTGCTGTATAGGTGTGGGCGCCGGGCTCTGCGGGTCTATTGTAAAGCCGCTGCCACTGCCGGGAGCTCACCTGTGGTCGGAGCCCAGGACCCGCAGAAGATTTTTCTGTGGTCCCCACTCCTCTGTCCACCCCCATACAGCATAAAATGTCCACCCCCATACAGCATAAACTGTCTGCTGTATGGGGGCGGACATTTTGTGATGGTCCGTTTTCTTTAAACTCTGGAGCGAGGACAAAGTGGACAGGGGAGCTGGGACCACAGAGAAATCTTCCCGACCACAGGTGAGCTCCCGGCACCTGTGTGGGGGTTAACTGCGCGGGGGTGTGTGTGATTAACTGTGGGTTAACTGCGGGGGTTAACTGCAGGGGATGCAGTTAAAATCCCGGCGGTCGGGATCCCGGCGGTCGGGATCCCGGCGTTCAGAATCCTGACGCCGGAATCCCGACCGCCGAAATCCCGACACATTCTCCCTCCAGGGGTGACAACGACACCCCTGGAGGGAGAATAAACCGACTTTGCCGACTTTGGCATACTTGCCGACTTTGGCATACTCCTTTCTGGGAGAAGCCCGGAGAGGAGTGAAAGGGGGCGGGTAGAGGCTTCGTTTTGGGGGCGGGGCACAGGTGATGTCATCAAGCCCCGCCCCCACGACGGGCTGAAGCCTCAATTTGCGGGTCCGTGAGTGGGGGGAGGGGTTAAAAATTACGTGAAATGCCGGGAATTGCGTCATTTAGCCCCGCCCCCTCCCCGCGGACCCGCGAAAGTCATAGTTTTTAGACCGCGGGGAGAGGGGGAGCCGGGGCTGTAGGGAAATGTGGGAGACTTGGGAGGGGGACCCGATTTGCGGGACCCTCCCGGCCATTCCGGGAGGGTAGGCAAGTATGTTCTGCAGGTAATCACCAGCTTTTGCTGGCGATTCCCTCTGCAGCACTGACACTGCGGAGGGGCAATACATCATACAGAAATGCGGTAAATACCCAGATAACAGGGTTTCTATTGCATTTCTGGTTTACACCATCCCGCCCTCTGTGAGATAACGGCCCATTTATGCCATAACATTATTTTAATGACAGTTCTTTTTTAAAACACATTTACTAAAATTTGAGTTCTATTTCAGATGGGATGTTGCTATGGGCAACCAATCAGTTACTATCTATTATCTTCTAGAAGGTGCTAAATAAATAAGTAGATTCTGATTGGTTGCCCATAGCAACATCCCATGTGAAAAGAAAATCCCATCTTAGTAAGTTTCCCCCATAATATCACATAATAGAATATACCTTCACAGATTGCCCCTTAGAAGGCCCCAGCCACTTCCTGTCATTATGACATCACAGGATGCATTAGAATGCAGCTGAGTTCCGTGTGATGTCACTGACTGCTACAGTTTCAGCCTTTTGATAGGCAGTTTTCAGAGGAGAAAGACACAAAAATGAAGTGTTCCTGTTTATGGTCCTAGGATTATTTATTACACCTGGCAAAGGAACAACAACTGCGATGGCTGAAGCCACAAATCTAGGATTCTCTGCAGGCCATGCCCCGACAAATGAATATGCCAACAAAACCTTTGGCTTGAGGATCGCCATTGCCTGTGTCTTTGCGGCAATTCAAGCAGTTATGATCGCCCTCTGCAAATGCATCTTCAAAGGAAAGAAATCAGAACCTGACATTGAGATTGGAGATGATAGCAGCTGGAGCATAATAGAAATAGATGAAATTTTTCCAGTCAAAGGAAAGAAATCAGAACCTGACATTGAGATTGGAGATGATTGCATAATAGAAATAGATGAACTTTTTCCAGTCAGACAGGTAACACCAGAGAAACCAGAACAACCAAAGATACCAGAGAAACAAAAAAAAAGAGTTTCATTTATGAAAAAGAAGGGAATACTTAAGAAGGCAAAAAAAGATGCGAAAGCAATCAAATTACCACATACAAGAGGTAACACCAAGAGGAAGAGAAAAATCCTCCGTAACCTCGAGAAGCATAGAGAAGTGTGCGGGCCTACGTGCAAGCATCTTTGTGGATATTAGAGCCAACAGCTCTGGCTTGGGAACCAAAAAGAGACCCAAATACAGGCTTGGGATCCTCAGACAAAGAAACCCACCCATGGCTTTTATTGCATGGCTATCGGGCATGGCTGCTTGACGATGGAGTTACCAGTTTCAGATCTGGCTTGGGAACCAAAAAGAGACCCACAAACAGGCTTAGGAACCTCAGACAAAGAGACCCACAAACAGGCTTGGGAACCTCAGACAAAGAGACCCACAAACAGGCTTGGGAACCTCAGACAAAGAGACCCACAAACAGGCTTGGGAACCTCAGACAAAGAGACCCACATACAGGCTTAGGAACCTGAGACAAAGAGACCCACAAACAGGCTTAGGAACCTGAGACAAAGAGACCCACAAACAGGCTTGGGAACCTCAGACAAAGAGACCCACATACAGGCTTAGGAACCTGAGACAAAGAGACCCACAAACAGGCTTAGGAACCTGAGACAAAGAGACCCACAAACAGGCTTAGGAACCTGAGACAAAGAGACCCACAAACAGGCTTAGGAACCTGAGACAAAGAGACCCACAAACAGGCTTGGGAACCTGAGACAAAGAAACCCAAACCACCCGTGGCTGTTATTGCATGGCTATCGGGCGTGGCCCCTTGGCGATGGGGTTACCAGTTCTTTAAGAATTGGTAGTGGCACAGTCACCATGGACCAACGCAATATTCATTTGGCTGTTAAGTTAGAACCGTCTAAATGTGCTGTCAGACTTGCTGTGATAGAATGCACTGACCAACTTTCAGCTTAATAAGCAAAACATCTATTATTCCATATAAATAATTCAGAAATCACCACCAAACGTTGTGCAAAGACTAGGGCCATTTCTAGGCCACTTGGATCCTAGAGAAAAATATAACATTTTCTGCACAAACACATGTATATAATACTAGGTGATTCATCGCACCCTACGGGCGCTCTTCACAACGTCGTAAGGGGCTGCGCCCCCTTAATTTGTGAACATTTGTATATGAGAAAGATGGTTAGAATTGTATGACTGATGCCTGTATTGCAACTTGAGTTATAGGTGAGATGTGTTAAATAGAGAGCATATGATGTGGAAGGGGGTGTGTATTGTTTTGTTTAATTAAAAAGCGGTTACAGAGTAAGATATACATTGATAGTGTGGATGGTATAGTGACATTTGTGGGTGTGGGGGCTGTGTGTGCATGTTGTTTAGGTGTGTGTGTGTGTGTGCAATAGTATAGTAGGGTGCTTTTGAGTCAGCGGCTCCCCACTGGCGGAGGTCACGACACAGGAAAACAGGAGGCTGGGTAGTGATAGGGGTGTGTGGGCACTAAAGAGGAGGGTGGGAGATACTGTTCAGCTTCTGCCAGTGGGTGAGGGTCCAGTGTGGCAGTACAGGAGTACAGGATGGTGGCCCTGAGTCAGTGTCTCCTCCTACTAGGTGGGAGTTAGGGTGCATGAGAGCAGGAGGCTGGGCTATGAGGCATGATAGGGGCATGTGGGCAAAACAGCGTCAGCGACTCCCCAGTGGTGGAAGTTACGGTTCAGGAGAGCAGGAAGCTGGGTAGTGATAGTGGTGTGTGAGTATATGGGGGACTAAAGAGGGGCTTAGTGGTGCCGTGAATTGCGGGAGGGGCGCGGGGGGTGCCGTGAATCAAGGGAGGGAGGGGGCGCAGGTGTCCGCGAATCTCGGGAGAGGGCGGAGGGGACGTGAATCGCGCGAGGGGGGGTTGCGAATTGCGGGAGGGGGAGTGACATGAATCGTGGGGGTGAATTGCGGGAGGGGGGGCACGGGGCGCAATGAATCACCTAGTTGGTTATATATTCTTGTAGAAGGATGGTAGGATGTTGCTGTCATTCAGAATGCATTTACATAAACAGTAATAGTAGCAGTAAAAGATCTGACTTAAAACACCTACAGTAAAACAGAACAGGAGTTATATATTATACAAAGAACTAGGTGATTCATCGCGCCCTACCGGCGCTCTTCACACCGTCGTAAGGGGCTGCGCCCCCTTAAACTGTGAATATTTTTATTGCGTTAAATATAATTTATTTATCATTATGAAGGATGTGTTTTTTATTGCAACTTTAGTAAGATGCTGTGGGTGTGGGATGGGCAGGTGTAGGTGAGCTGTAGCTGGGAGAGTATGCGATGCAGGGGATGTGGAGGTGTGGTGGGTGTTAAAGGGGGGGGGGGGTGATGTAGGTAGGGGTGTGGTGGGTGGTGGAGAGTTGGGTGCAAGGGTGCTAGGGGTGTTGAAAAGTGTTAGCGGTTGGTGTGTGTTGTGAAGTGGTGGGTGTGGGGATACTGTGTGTGGTGAAGTGTATGTTGGGAGGTGGGCCATGTGGGTTGGTCAGGTGCGGGGGGTGCGCCGTGTTTGTAAGGTGCATATGCGATGGAACTGCGGATGTAGCAGCAAGGGTAGTGCTTTTGGGAGAGGGATGGGTGCGCGGGTAGGTGATGGGCGGGTGTTGGCATGGGTGGGTGCATGGATACTGCGGGTTGAGGGGGTTTTGGTGTGCTGTGGTAAAGTCCGCTGTACCATTGGTGGTGGAGTGGCGGGGGGGGGGGTAGTGCTGTGGGTGGGTGAGGGTGGTGTGCGAGTGTACCATGTGGTGGGCAAGTGTCAGGTGGGGGGATTCTGTGGGTGTTAGAGTTCCACGTAAGGTGTGGGTGGTGTATGTTGGTTAGGTGGGGGGGTGGACTGGTTGCGTGACGGGCAGTTGCATGGGTGTGTGAAGTGTGGGGGTGGTGGTGGTTTGTGTGGGTGGGGGGACGGATGGGTGCATGTGTAATGTAGGAGGGGAATGGCCAACTTGTATTGAGGCGGCTGGTTGCAGGGGTACTGCGGAACGGAAAAAAGGATGCAGGCAGTTGGATGGGGGGTGTGAGTGTAGTGCAGGCGTGTGCTGTGGGTGGGGGAGGGTGCTTATTGGTGTGGGGACGGTGGCGGCGTGGGAGGGATGGATGGGTGGGTGTGTAATGTGGTTGGGGGATGGGCAGGTGCAGTGTTGCGGCGGCTGGTTGCAGGGGTCCTGGGGGTTAGGAGGTTTGGGTGTGGTGGTGGTGTGGGTGGGTGCATTAGTAGCGAGGTTGGGGGAGTGTGGTATGCGAGGTGGCTCACTGTAAAGTGGACCTGCGGGTGTGGTAGGGTTGGGTGTGCTGCAGGTGTTTTGGGGGTGGTGTGGGTTGGTGCATTAGTAGCGCGGTTGCGGGAGTGGTATGCGAGGTGGCTCAGTGTACAGTGGTACTGTGGGTGTGGTAGGGGTGAGTGTTCACTGCACCTTTGTCACTTGGAAGGTGCAGCGTGCAAGAGTGTGTTAGCATAAACAGTGTGCAATATTTACCATCCTTTACAGAGCTGGAGTCCCGCAGAGGTTTTCCTACCTTCTGTAGGCTTGTAATGCCGCTCTGTAGAGGCAGCAGGTCCTGTGTTTGCGGCGGTGGGCAATGAAGGATGGTGTTGCCTTTTGTTTCCTGCAGGCGGTGCGGGGTGGCGCTTGGTCTGGTTGTGGCAGCAGGGAGGAGAGGCGGGCTGTGTAGCGCAGGCTCACTGCACTGGCAGGTGGGAGGATGGTGCGGCAGGGATGTGAGTGTTCGCAGCTGCTTCCAGGGGGTGAGTGTCAGCAGGCAGCAGAGGCGGAGTGTGGCTGTAGCGGGCAATGCGGGACGGTGCTGTTTATGGGGCTGTGTGGCAGTATGGTGCAGAGGATGAGGTGCTAGGGACACTGGTGGGGGTGGGGCAAGCCACAGTGGGGTCTGTGTGGGCGCCGGCACCCGCTCGAAATACACTGATATGCTGCTGCCTGCCGCTGCCCACTGGCTGAGCACCGGAGGCTAGTCAGCCGCAGCGTGGGTGCGGCCATGGCAGAGGTGACAAATCCCTCCACCGATTCAAGTGACTGTACACAGAGCCGGCTATTGGCTACTGTGTACAGGATGGAGGGGCGGATGGGCGTGCTGGGGCGGCCTGGGATGTGTCGGAGCCAAGGGAAGCAGCAGTGTATGCTGGTCTCTCCTGCTTCAGCTTCTCCGTTCTGCGCGTGACGTCATCACATCACATGCTGGGGAAACACGCTGGAGAGGAGTCTGGGGGGTCGCCACACATTTTTTGGCAGGGAGGAGCAAAATTTATAGTTACGCCACTGCCAGGAGGCGGACCTGATCTACGGGAGCCTCCCGGCCATTCCGGGAGGATAGGGAACCCTGACTGCTAGTATGTTCTATGAGTATCCATATAAATGAGAAGCAAAGATGCCGGTTAGTGTAATATTCTAATAAAAGAGTTGTAAAACCAAGTGAATTCTGTATGCATGACAGATACTCTTGGTATGGGAAGGTATGTTGCTTATCGCTCATTTTGGCCCATCTGAGCAATATTGTCTAAAAAATCATTTAGTGTGTATGATCAATATGGTTAACAATATTGCTCCCGCGCATCATTAACGACTCATCGTCCACCGTTGTCTATGTTGCAAACTCAATGGTGACTATATCGTCAACAAGGCATGCAGTCGCCAGGGAGCGGGTGATGTCACTGCCGATATTGTTTACCGATATTGTTCAGTGTCTATGCACAATATCGCTTGCCCAGGCTTACCGTCTATATCATTAATGATATTGGAGTTAGAGCCCATTGGCTAGTGTGTAAGGCTGGGTACACACTATAATATAATGTATACAATATTGTTAACAATATCATTTAGTCACATCACTGGAACCCCAGCCAAACATGCAGTTGCTGAGGATATTGTCAGATTGGGCTGCATGTTCAGATACTGTAGCAAGGAATCATTAAAGACCCATGGGAGCATGCATTGGTATTGACATAGTGGGTGCACACTAATATCTTTATGGTGCATATCGTTGGCTAAAATCACATAATAACTCTGATTCTCCAATCAATTCCCCCCCCCCCCGCACATTAGGGACCGATGTTTGATACCTGCGCAGCATTCTGTGCGAGCGCCCTCATCAACATGCAATGTTGGCGTGTTGCTTGCTCGGGGGGTGGGGGGGTTTGGACAGGGGATGCCCCCCACTTGTGGCACACCCCCCTTTGTCACACATTCCCTCGTATGGTAGTGAGGGGAAATGGTGGGGGGGAGGGGGGCAGTGATTCGGTGGACAGTGGGGCAAGCCTTCTGGGAGTCGGTAAGCTGAAAGCTTCACAGCTTACTGTCAACCAGAATCAGAGCCAATGTGTACCTAACTTTAGATGAGCCTGGTAAACCTGCATTTTGTATTTTGTCCATTAGATGGCAGTATTACACAGTCATATACACAGTATCTAGATTTAAAAGAAAATTCCATATATACCACTAAAACAAGGATTCACATATTACTCATTTGTAGTAAAACTGTCAGAACTTCTATTTGAGGTTGGCAGAGCATGCTGGGAGTTCTAGTTCTTCTTCCAATGCTGGAGAGTAAATATTTAACCCATTAAATGCCCAGTGAATTTGCTAAAATAGCTGTTAAAATTTTCAAATAATTTTTTTTATTCATCATAATGACCTGTAATATTACCTTTATATAGGAAATATACGTTAACCTTTTGTTTACACAACATTTTTTATTTGAATTTATATAACAAATGTGAGTGCACATCGCTCACGGAGATGTTGACACTCAAGGGTTAACTAAGGCTGCTTCATATTAAAGATGGAATTGACTGCAAGAGTATAAAATAGTCACCAAACCCCCTGTGTAGCAGGACTGTGGGGACTCATGTAGGGATCACCAGCACACCTGGGAGAATAGGATCAACTAACCCATTACACTTCTATATAGCCCAGGGTTGCCAACGTTAATATATATAGATAATCCAACGTTAACTACCTTTAATAATTATAAAACAAATAGGCAGATAATGGAATCCTATCTTTTGAGTCAGGCTAGGTATTCATTGGATCATTCTAGAAATAAATTTTATAGATGGGGTAATCGCTCGGGAAGACTCTTGGCGGCCTTAACTAAGGTGAGAAAAGGGCGTAATAATATCTCAGCGTTAAAATCAAATACAGATAGCCGGGTAGTAACGGCACAAGAAGAAATCATTAAAATAATGCAGGAGTATTATGCTAAAATATATACAGATGTGCCATGGGAGGCGGACCAAGTAGAGACCCTGTTGAAACAAATAGATCTCCCTAAAATCAATGAAGCCCATGTAGAATATCTGGATTCAGATATCACTAAAGAAGAACTAGACACAGTACTTCGCTCTTTAAAAGTCTTTTAAAATTTTTACAGAGCATCAGTTGGGTTTTATAACGGGACGGCATTCTGTAAAAGGGGTCAGGATGGCAGTAGCGGCAATTAATATACTTCAGAGAAATGGGGACAATCCTGGTATTTTATTGAGTCTGGATGCCAATAAGGCGTTTGACTCAATATCATGGGTATAGATGAATAAAGTGCTGGAGGCAAGACATTTTGGGGAGAAATTTATAAATTTTATTCACTTTCTATATCAGGATCCACATACGGCGCTTTTAATTAATGGAGAGAAAAGTAAGGAGATAGTGATGAAGAGAGGCACCAGACAGGGGTTTCCTCTTTCCCCACTTCTCTTTAACATCGTGTTAGATCCAATGCTTCGCTTTCTTCAGAATTGGGAAACCCTGAAAGGGGTAAAAGCGGGTAAACATGAATTTAAAATCTGCGCCTTTGCGGACGATTTAATACTATATGTGGCAGATCCCAAATCCTCGATTAGACTCCTGTTAAAAAAATTGGAGGAATTTGGTAGGGCATCGGGGTTCACTATAAACCTTGATAAGTCAGTAGCACTATACCTGAAAACAGGAGTTAAAAAACCATCGTGGGCCAATGGGGTACCATTGAAATGGGCAGAAAACTATATTACCTACTTAGGGGTGAAGATTCCAAAAGACCTGAGCCAGCTATATGAACTGAATGTGGGCTTTGTTATTAAAAAATGTGTAAAAGAGCTGGAAGGATGGGCAAAGTTACCAGTATCCCTTATGGGGAGAATAAATTTAATTAAAATGATAACATTTCCCAGACTCTTGTACCCTCTCCAGATGCTACCTGTCCTTTTGTCTAGCAAGGACATTCGGGAGATTGATAGAATATTTAGGAAGTTTATTTGGGAGAGTAAGAAAGCCAGAATAAGTCTCCAACAATTACAGCAATCTAAAGAAAAAGGAGGAATTAACTTTCCAAATATGGAAAGATATAGTTTGGCCTCTCACTTCCGCTATATAAAGGACTGGGTCTGGGAGAGAGGGGAATACACTAACATCCATTTGGAGGGTGCAACCCTTATGACAGGAGGTTTGGTGTCTTTTCTCCACTCTACGGATTCGGAGGTTGAGTTGGGGACTACATCAAACCCCCTTTTAACATCTACTAGAAGGGCTTGGTATATTGTCTGTCACAGATGGGATATTAATTCCAAAGTTTCTATGTTATTGAACTTCTTGAATAACCCCAGCTTCCAAGAAGGCAAAGCCGAGCACCCATTTGATCGTTGGAAAGATATGGGTGTGTTCAGAGTTGGTCAAATAATAGATGCTGCGAGAAGAAAGCCCATGACCTATAGGCAGGTAGCGGAGAAATTTGAGAATATACCATTAGATTTGGCGTTTTTACAAGCCCAACATTATGTGCAAAAAATTACTCGATCTCTCAATGAGAAGGATTGGGACAATGAGCTGGATAAGCAGCTACTTAGCCCACACTTTGGGAGAAAAGCCCTTTCCTTTTATTACAATTTGTTCAGAACCTTGACTAAAGATAAGGTGGTGAAAACAGGTATAAGCAGATGGTCCGAGGTGTTTATAGACCTAACGGAGGAGGATCTTTATGCCCATTTGGGTTCCATCTGCAAGATATTACCTATGCCAACATATATAGAGTTATTTTTAAAGATCTATCATAGGGCCTATTTATCTCCAAATAGGAGAAAAAAGATCGGATTGTCTAATGACAGTAAATGCCTGAAGTGTGGGCTGGGTGGAGCAAATCTGGCTCACTGCCTCTGGAGCTGTCCAAAGGTTCTCTACTTCTGGAAGAATGTAGAACGGTTTATTACAACATACATACAGAGTGATTTTCAAATAACGGCACAATGGGCCATTTTAAGCATAAAACCCTGTGATAGACCAATTAGGAATAGAAGGGTCAATGATAAAGTCATGTTGGCCATATCTGCTGCAGCAAAGAAAACCATTCTGCAGATGTGGATCCAGCCCCAGCCTCCATCTATGAAATTGTTTTTGGAAAAAATATATAATATATTCCTAATGGATTGGGTAGAAGCTTCCATTCAAAAAAAGAAAGATCAGGATATATTCCTTGAGAACTGGGGAGATTTTATACTAACCCTCTCCCCGCAAGTACAGGAAAAAATTAGGATCTGCTTTTCCCCTATTGAATGGAAGTAAAGCAGAGTGTTTTCTAATATATAGGGAAAAGATCTCGCCATGTCCAGTCCTCAGGTGTATTATAATGTTTATTCTGAATATGTAATCTGAGAGCAAGGTCCTCTCTATAGAGTCAGAGGGACACACTACGAGAGTGTATTGGCAACTATGATCATGATCATATACTACGACTGTGCTCTGATGGTACTTTTTCTTCTTTTTTAAACGGGAAAGCTAATTATGAATGTGTAATGTTTATGTGTTAATGTATTGTCTTTTATAATATTGTGTTAATGCATAATAAAAATATATTTAAAAAAAAAAAATGTGAGTGCACATCGCTCACGGAGATGTTGACACTCAAGGGTTAACTAAGGCTGCTTCATATTAAAGATGGAATTGACTGCAAGAGTATAAAATAGTCACCAAACCCCCTGTGTAGCAGGACTGTGGGGACTCATGTAGGGATCACCAGCACACCTGGGAGAATAGGATCAACTAACCCATTACACTTCTATATAGCCCAGGGTTGCCAATGCTAATATTCTCCTCTCCGGAAGAAGCCCGGAGAGGAGAGTTTCAGTAGCTGCTCTGGGGGCGGGGCTTGATTATGATGCCACTAAGCCCCACCCCCATGATGTTAAACAGGTGAATTTGCCGATCTCCGTGGAGGGGGCGGGGCTAAAATGATGCGATTTTGCCATTTTAGCTCCACCCCTCCTCTGAGATCCGCGAATTGCGGCATTTAAATGATGCGATCGGGGATTTTCGGGAGACTCCCGGCCATTCCGGGAGGGTATGCAACCCTGATATAGCCCCATACACGCGTAACAATAGACCCACAGACCCCGCGGTGGTGGGGAGGTGCTGTATAGGTGTGGGCGCCGGGCTCTGCGTGTCTATTGTAAAGCCGCTGCCACTGCCGGGAGCTCACCTGTGGTCGGAGCCCAGGACCCGCAGAAGATTTTTCTGTGGTCCCCACTCCTCTGTCCACCCCCATACAGCATAAAATGTCCACCCCCATACAGCATAAACTGTCTGCTGTATGGGGGCGGACATTTTGTGATGGTCCGTTTTCTTTAAACTCTGGAGCGAGGACAAAGTGGACAGGGGAGCTGGGACCACAGAGAAATCTTCCCGACCACAGGTGAGCTCCCGGCACCTGTGTGGGGGTTAACTGCGCGGGGGTGTGTGTGATTAACTGTGGGTTAACTGCGGGGGTTAACTGCAGGGGATGCAGTTAAAATCCCGGCGGTCGGGATCCCGGCGGTCGGGATCCCGGCGTTCAGAATCCTGACGCCGGAATCCCGACCGCCGAAATCCCGACACATTCTCCCTCCATGGGTGACAACGACACCCCTGGAGGGAGAATAAACCGACTTTGCCGACTTTGGCATACTTGCCGACTTTGGCATACTCCTTTCTGGGAGAAGCTCGGAGAGGAGTGAAAGGGGGCGGGTAGAGGCTTCGTTTTGGGGGCGGGGCACAGGTGATGTCATCAAGCCCCGCCCCCACGACGGGCTGAAGCCTCAATTTGCGGGTCCGTGAGTGGGGGGAGGGGTTAAAAATTACGTGAAATGCCGGGAATTGCGTCATTTAGCCCCGCCCCCTCCCCGCGGACCCGCGAAAGTCATAGTTTTTAGACCGCGGGGAGAGGGGGAGCCGGGGCTGTAGGGAAATGTGGGAGACTTGGGAGGGGGACCCGATTTGCGGGACCCTCCCGGCCATTCCGGGAGGGTAGGCAAGTATGTTCTGCAGGTAATCACCAGCTTTTGCTGGCGATTCCCTCTGCAGCACTGACACTGCGGAGGGGCAATACATCATACAGAAATGCGGTAAATACCCAGATAACAGGGTTTCTATTGCATTTCTGGTTTACACCATCCTTCCCTCTGTGAGATAACGGCCCATTTATGCCATAACATTATTTTTTTTTTCCAAAATATGTTTTATTGAGCCTCATGTATCAACATTGTTACAAACATCAGAATTCGATATATAACAGTACTTTATGAGGATCAATTCACAATTTTCAAAATTTTCCAAAAATAGTTAACATATAATATAGGTAAAAGAGAAAAAAAATAAAATAAATGGTACAAGGAACATGGCATGGCAACTTCGGTAGTGGTAAAACAATAAGTTGAGCAATGATTTGCCAAGAGTAATTAGTAAAGCCTTAGCATTCAGATAAAAATGCAAGCCACAAAAATAGTAACAAAACTGATTCGATAGTACCTAATAGATATCAACTTCGAGATATCCAAATAACTAACTAAACAAATAACAAATAACAGCCCACCTTTAGCACCAGGCCATCCACCCATCCATGGACCGATTCAGCCATCCAGCAGGAGATATATGGGAAAGAGAGAGAAGAGTGGGAGCAGAATATGGAGTAAGAGTGCACAAGGAGAGGGGGTCTCAGGAGATATGGCGTCTAAATGGTGACAGGGGTCTTATTCTGGAGGAGTTGAAGGTTATACCATGAGGTGGACTGGAAGCATAATTGGATTGCCGATTTAGTTCTAGGTGGTAGGATTTGGATATATTTATCCCAGCATTGGAATAGGGTTGCGGTCATGGATTCCTTGTGAAGGGACGTCTCTAGCCAATCCATGGTAAATAGGAAGAGCAGCCTAGACGTCGCCATCTCTAAGGAGGGGGCCAGGGTGTGTATCCACTGCTGCAGGATGGCTTTTCTGCCAACAGCAGACAGGATCACCAAGAGTTTTTTGTCGTGCTTGGGGACAGAGGATTGGTCTGCAACGTATCCAAACCATAACATTATTTTAATGACAGTTCTTTTTTAAAACACATTTACTAAAATTTGAGTTCTATTTCAGATGGGATGTTGCTATGGGCAACCAATCAGTTACTATCTATTATCTTCTAGAAGGTGCTAAATAAATAAGTAGATTCTGATTGGTTGCCCATAGCAACATCCCATGTGAAAAGAAAATCCCATCTTAGTAAGTTTCCCCCATAATATCACATAATAGAATATACCTTCACAGATTGCCCCTTAGAAGGCCCCAGCCACTTCCTGTCATTATGACATCACAGGATGCATTAGAATGCAGCTGAGTTCCGTGTGATGTCACTGACAGCTACAGTTTCAGCCTTTTGATAGGCAGTTTTCAGAGGAGAAAGACACAAAAATGAAGTGTTCCTGTTTATGGTCCTAGGATTATTTATTACACCTGGCAAAGGAACAACAACTGCGATGGCTGAAGCCACAAATCTAGGATTCTCTGCAGGCCATGCCCCGACAAATGAATATGCCAACAAAACCTTTGGCTTGAGGATCGCCATTGCCTGTGTCTTTGCGGCAATTCAAGCAGTTATGATCGCCCTCTGCAAATGCATCTTCAAAGGAAAGAAATCAGAACCTGACATTGAGATTGGAGATGATAGCAGCTGGAGCATAATAGAAATAGATGAAATTTTTCCAGTCAAAGGAAAGAAATCAGAACCTGACATTGAGATTGGAGATGATTGCATAATAGAAATAGATGAACTTTTTCCAGTCAGACAGGTAACACCAGAGAAACCAGAACAACCAAAGATACCAGAGAAACAAAAAAAAAGAGTTTCATTTATGAAAAAGAAGGGAATACTTAAGAAGGCAAAAAAAGATGCGAAAGCAATCAAATTACCACATACAAGAGGTAACACCAAGAGGAAGAGAAAAATCCTCCGTAACCTCGAGAAGCATAGAGAAGTGTGCGGGCCTACGTGCAAGCATCTTTGTGGATATTAGAGCCAACAGCTCTGGCTTGGGAACCAAAAAGAGACCCAAATACAGGCTTGGGATCCTCAGACAAAGAAACCCACCCATGGCTTTTATTGCATGGCTATCGGGCATGGCTGCTTGACGATGGAGTTACCAGTTTCAGATCTGGCTTGGGAACCAAAAAGAGACCCACAAACAGGCTTAGGAACCTCAGACAAAGAGACCCACAAACAGGCTTGGGAACCTCAGACAAAGAGACCCACAAACAGGCTTGGGAACCTCAGACAAAGAGACCCACAAACAGGCTTGGGAACCTCAGACAAAGAGACCCACATACAGGCTTAGGAACCTGAGACAAAGAGACCCACAAACAGGCTTAGGAACCTGAGACAAAGAGACCCACAAACAGGCTTGGGAACCTCAGACAAAGAGACCCACATACAGGCTTAGGAACCTGAGACAAAGAGACCCACAAACAGGCTTAGGAACCTGAGACAAAGAGACCCACAAACAGGCTTAGGAACCTGAGACAAAGAGACCCACAAACAGGCTTAGGAACCTGAGACAAAGAGACCCACAAACAGGCTTGGGAACCTGAGACAAAGAAACCCAAACCACCCGTGGCTGTTATTGCATGGCTATCGGGCGTGGCCCCTTGGCGATGGGGTTACCAGTTCTTTAAGAATTGGTAGTGGCACAGTCACCATGGACCAACGCAATATTCATTTGGCTGTTAAGTTAGAACCGTCTAAATGTGCTGTCAGACTTGCTGTGATAGAATGCACTGACCAACTTTCAGCTTAATAAGCAAAACATCTATTATTCCATATAAATAATTCAGAAATCACCACCAAACGTTGTGCAAAGACTAGGGCCATTTCTAGGCCACTTGGATCCTAGAGAAAAATATAACATTTTCTGCACAAACACATGTATATAATACTAGGTGATTCATCGCACCCTACGGGCGCTCTTCACAACGTCGTAAGGGGCTGCGCCCCCTTAATTTGTGAACATTTGTATATGAGAAAGATGGTTAGAATTGTATGACTGATGCCTGTATTGCAACTTGAGTTATAGGTGAGATGTGTTAAATAGAGAGCATATGATGTGGAAGGGGGTGTGTATTGTTTTGTTTAATTAAAAAGCGGTTACAGAGTAAGATATACATTGATAGTGTGGATGGTATAGTGACATTTGTGGGTGTGGGGGCTGTGTGTGCATGTTGTTTAGGTATGTGTGTGTGTGTGTGCAATAGTATAGTAGGGTGCTTTTGAGTCAGCGGCTCCCCACTGGCGGAGGTCACGACACAGGAAAACAGGAGGCTGGGTAGTGATAGGGGTGTGTGGGCACTAAAGAGGAGGGTGGGAGATACTGTTCAGCTTCTGCCAGTGGGTGAGGGTCCAGTGTGGCAGTACAGGAGTACAGGATGGTGGCCCTGAGTCAGTGTCTCCTCCTACTAGGTGGGAGTTAGGGTGCATGAGAGCAGGAGGCTGGGCTATGAGGCATGATAGGGGCATGTGGGCAAAACAGCGTCAGCGACTCCCCAGTGGTGGAAGTTACGGTTCAGGAGAGCAGGAAGCTGGGTAGTGATAGTGGTGTGTGAGTATATGGGGGACTAAAGAGGGGCTTAGTGGTGCCGTGAATTGCGGGAGGGGCGCGGGGGGTGCCGTGAATCAAGGGAGGGAGGGGGCGCAGGTGTCCGCGAATCTCGGGAGAGGGCGGAGGGGACGTGAATCGCGCGAGGGGGGGTTGCGAATTGCGGGAGGGGGAGTGACATGAATCGTGGGGGTGAATTGCGGGAGGGGGGGCACGGGGCGCAATGAATCACCTAGTTGGTTATATATTCTTGTAGAAGGATGGTAGGATGTTGCTGTCATTCAGAATGCATTTACATAAACAGTAATAGTAGCAGTAAAAGATCTGACTTAAAACACCTACAGTAAAACAGAACAGGAGTTATATATTATACAAAGAACTAGGTGATTCATCGCGCCCTACCGGCGCTCTTCACACCGTCGTAAGGGGCTGCGCCCCCTTAAACTGTGAATATTTTTATTGCGTTAAATATAATTTATTTATCATTATGAAGGATGTGTTTTTTATTGCAACTTTAGTAAGATGCTGTGGGTGTGGGATGGGCAGGTGTAGGTGAGCTGTAGCTGGGAGAGTATGCGATGCAGGGGATGTGGAGGTGTGGTGGGTGTTAAAGGGGGGGGGGTGATGTAGGTAGGGGTGTGGTGGGTGGTGGAGAGTTGGGTGCAAGGGTGCTAGGGGTGTTGAAAAGTGTTAGCGGTTGGTGTGTGTTGTGAAGTGGTGGGTGTGGGGATACTGTGTGTGGTGAAGTGTATGTTGGGAGGTGGGCCATGTGGGTTGGTCAGGTGCGGGGGGTGCGCCGTGTTTGTAAGGTGCATATGCGATGGAACTGCGGATGTAGCAGCAAGGGTAGTGCTTTTGGGAGAGGGATGGGTGCGCGGGTAGGTGATGGGCGGGTGTTGGCATGGGTGGGTGCATGGATACTGCGGGTTGAGGGGGTTTTGGTGTGCTGTGGTAAAGTCCGCTGTACCATTGGTGGTGGAGTGGCGGGGGGGGGGGGTAGTGCTGTGGGTGGGTGAGGGTGGTGTGCGAGTGTACCATGTGGTGGGCAAGTGTCAGGTGGGGGGATTCTGTGGGTGTTAGAGTTCCACGTAAGGTGTGGGTGGTGTATGTTGGTTAGGTGGGGGGGTGGACTGGTTGCGTGACGGGCAGTTGCATGGGTGTGTGAAGTGTGGGGGTGGTGGTGGTTTGTGTGGGTGGGGGGACGGATGGGTGCATGTGTAATGTAGGAGGGGAATGGCCAACTTGTATTGAGGCGGCTGGTTGCAGGGGTACTGCGGAACGGAAAAAAGGATGCAGGCAGTTGGATGGGGGGTGTGAGTGTAGTGCAGGCGTGTGCTGTGGGTGGGGGAGGGTGCTTATTGGTGTGGGGACGGTGGCGGCGTGGGAGGGATGGATGGGTGGGTGTGTAATGTGGTTGGGGGATGGGCAGGTGCAGTGTTGCGGCGGCTGGTTGCAGGGGTCCTGGGGGTTAGGAGGTTTGGGTGTGGTGGTGGTGTGGGTGGGTGCATTAGTAGCGAGGTTGGGGGAGTGTGGTATGCGAGGTGGCTCACTGTAAAGTGGACCTGCAGGTGTGGTAGGGTTGGGTGTGCTGCAGGTGTTTTGGGGGTGGTGTGGGTTGGTGCATTAGTAGCGCGGTTGCGGGAGTGGTATGCGAGGTGGCTCAGTGTACAGTGGTACTGTGGGTGTGGTAGGGGTGAGTGTTCACTGCACCTTTGTCACTTGGAAGGTGCAGCGTGCAAGAGTGTGTTAGCATAAACAGTGTGCAATATTTACCATCCTTTACAGAGCTGGAGTCCCGCAGAGGTTTTCCTACCTTCTGTAGGCTTGTAATGCCGCTCTGTAGAGGCAGCAGGTCCTGTGTTTGCGGCGGTGGGCAATGAAGGATGGTGTTGCCTTTTGTTTCCTGCAGGCGGTGCGGGTGGCGCTTGGTCTGGTTGTGGCAGCAGGGAGGAGAGGCGGGCTGTGTAGCGCAGGCTCACTGCACTGGCAGGTGGGAGGATGGTGCGGCAGGGATGTGAGTGTTCGCAGCTGCTTCCAGGGGGTGAGTGTCAGCAGGCAGCAGAGGCGGACTGTGGCTGTAGCGGGCAATGCGGGACGGTGCTGTTTATGGGGCTGTGTGGCAGTATGGTGCAGAGGATGAGGTGCTAGGGACACTGGTGGGGGTGGGGCAAGCCACAGTGGGGTCTGTGTGGGCGCCGGCACCCGCTCGAAATACACTGATATGCTGCTGCCTGCCGCTGCCCACTGGCTGAGCACCGGAGGCTAGTCAGCCGCAGCGTGGGTGCGGCCATGGCAGAGGTGACAAATCCCTCCACCGATTCAAGTGACTGTACACAGAGCCGGCTATTGGCTACTGTGTACAGGATGGAGGGGCGGATGGGCGTGCTGGGGCGGCCTGGGATGTGTCGGAGCCAAGGGAAGCAGCAGTGTATGCTGGTCTCTCCTGCTTCAGCTTCTCCGTTCTGCGCTTGACGTCATCACATCACATGCTGGGGAAACACGCTGGAGAGGAGTCTGGGGGGTCGCCACACATTTTTTGGCAGGGAGGAGCAAAATTTATAGTTACGCCACTGCCAGGAGGCGGACCTGATCTACGGGAGCCTCCCGGCCATTCCGGGAGGATAGGGAACCCTGACTGCTAGTATGTTCTATGAGTATCCATATAAATGAGAAGCAAAGATGCCGGTTAGTGTAATATTCTAATAAAAGAGTTGTAAAACCAAGTGAATTCTGTATGCATGACAGATACTCTTGGTATGGGAAGGTATGTTGCTTATCGCTCATTTTGGCCCATCTGAGCGATATTGTCTAAAAAATCATTTAGTGTGTATGATCAATATGGTTAACAATATTGCTCCCGCGCATCATTAACGACTCATCGTCCACCGTTGTCTATGTTGCAAACTCAATGGTGACTATATCGTCAACAAGGCATGCAGTCGCCAGGGAGCGGATGATGTCACTGACGATATTGTTTACCGATATTGTTCAGTGTCTATGCACAATATTGCTTGCCCAGGCTTACCGTCTATATCATTAATGATATTGGAGTTAGAGCCCATTGGCTAGTGTGTAAGGCTGGGTACACACTATAACATACCTCCCAACTTTTGATCTGAAGAAGGGGGCGGGGCGTATGCAAATGAGGGTGCGGCTTATGCTAATTAGCCGCAACCTCATTTTCATACGAGAATAGACACTGTGCGCATGCGCACAGCGTCTATTCTAGTAGATTGGGGGGTCTCCCAACTGCAACCCCCCGCAGCGGGACAATGACTGCCGCGGGTGGGACAGCGGGACAGGACCCGAAAATCGGGACTGTCCCTCTAAAAATGTGACAGTTGGGAGGTATGCTATAATATAATGTATACAATATTGTTAACAATATCATTTAGTCACATCACTGGAACCCCAGCCAAACATGCAGTTGCTGAGGATATTGTCAGATTGGACTGCATGTTCAGATACTGTAGCAAGGAATCATTAAAGACCCATGGGAGCATGCATTGGTATTGACATAGTGGGTGCACACTAATATCTTTATGGTGCATATCGTTGGCTAAAATCACATAATAACTCTGATTCTCCAATCAATTCCCCCCCCCCCCCCCCCGCACATTAGGGACCGATGTTTGGTACCTGCGCAGCATTCTGTGCGAGCGCCCTCATCAACATGCAATGTTGGCGTGTTGCTTGCTCGGGGGGTGGGGGGGTTTGGACAGGGGATGCCCCCCACTTGTGGCACACCCCCCTTTGTCACACATTCCCTCGTATGGTAGTGAGGGGAAATGGTGGGGGGGGGAGGGGGGCAGTGATTCGGTGGACAGTGAGGCAAGCCTTCTGGGAGTCGGTAAGCTGAAAGCTTCACAGCTTACTGTCAACCAGAATCAGAGCCAATGTGTACCTAACTTTAGATGAGCCTGGTAAACCTGCATTTTGTATTTTGTCCATTAGATGGCAGTATTACACAGTCATATACACAGTATCTAGATTTAAAAGAAAATTCCATATATACCACTAAAACAAGGATTCACATATTACTCATTTGTAGTAAAACTGTCAGAACTTCTATTTTAGGTTGGCAGAGCATGCTGGGAGTTCTAGTTCTTCTTCCAATGCTGGAGAGTAAATATTTAACCCATTAAATGCCCAGTGAATTTGCTAAAATAGCTGTTAAAATGTTCAAATATTTTTTTTTATTCATCATAATGACCTGTAATATTACCTTTATATAGGAAATATACGTTAACCTTTTGTTTACACAACATTTTTTATTTGAATTTATATAACAAATGTGAGTGCACATCGCTCACGGAGATGTTGACACTCAAGGGTTAACTAAGGCTGCTTCATATTAAAGATGGAATTGACTGCAAGAGTATAAAATAGTCACCAAACCCCCTGTGTAGCAGGACTGTGGGGACTCATGTAGGGATCACCAGCACACCTGGGAGAATAGGATCAACTAACCCATTACACTTCTATATAGCCCAGGGTTGCCAACGTTAATATATATAGATAATCCAACGTTAACTACCTTTAATAATTATAAAACAAATAGGCAGATAATGGAATCCTATCTTTTGAGTCAGGCTAGGTATTCATTGGATCATTCTAGAAATAAATTTTATAGATGGGGTAATCGCTCGGGAAGACTCTTGGCGGCCTTAACTAAGGTGAGAAAAGGGCGTAATAATATCTCAGCGTTAAAATCAAATACAGATAGCCGGATAATAACGGCACAAGAAGAAATCATTAAAATAATGCAGGAGTATTATGCTAAAATATATACAGATGTGCCATGGGAGGCGGACCAGGTAGAGACCCTGTTGAAACAAATAGATCTCCCTAAAATCAATGAAGCCCATGTAGAATATCTGGATTCAGATATCACTAAAGAAGAACTAGACACAGTACTTCGCTCTTTAAAAGTCAGGAAAGCCCCTGGCCCTGATGGGCTACCTACGGAGTACTATAAAATCTTGCAAAATGAATTAATTGCCCCGGTAACTAGTCTGCTCCAGCACCTACAAAATGAGACTCCCCGATATCCCCAATTCAATGCAGCCCTCACCACCTTGATCTTGAAAGCCAATAAAGATCCACAAAATGAATCCTCTTATCGCCCTATTACACTCTTAAATACTGATTGTAAAATTATGGCAAAAATAATCGCAAATAGAATTCAGCGAATAGCGGGGGATATTTTTACAGAGCATCAGTTGGGTTTTATAACGGGACGGCATTCTGTAAAAGGGGTCAGGATGGCAGTAGCGGCAATTAATATACTTCAGAGAAATGGGGACAATCCTGGTATTTTATTGAGTCTGGATGCCAATAAGGCGTTTGACTCAATATCATGGGTATAGATGAATAAAGTGCTGGAGGCAAGACATTTTGGGGAGAAATTTATAAATTTTATTCACTTTCTATATCAGGATCCACATACGGCGCTTTTAATTAATGGAGAGAAAAGTAAGGAGATAGTGATGAAGAGAGGCACCAGACAGGGGTTTCCTCTTTCCCCACTTCTCTTTAACATCGTGTTAGATCCAATGCTTCGCTTTCTTCAGAATTGGGAAACCCTGAAAGGGGTAAAAGCGGGTAAACATGAATTTAAAATCTGCGCCTTTGCGGACGATTTAATACTATATGTGGCAGATCCCAAATCCTCGATTAGACTCCTGTTAAAAAAATTGGAGGAATTTGGTAGGGCATCGGGGTTCACTATAAACCTTGATAAGTCAGTAGCACTATACCTGAAAACAGGAGTTAAAAAACCATTGTGGGCCAATGGGGTACCATTGAAATGGGCAGAAAACTATATTACCTACTTAGGGGTGAAGATTCCAAAAGACCTGAGCCAGCTATATGAACTGAATGTGGGCTTTGTTATTAAAAAATGTGTAAAAGAGCTGGAAGGATGGGCAAAGTTACCAGTATCCCTTATGGGGAGAATAAATTTAATTAAAATGATAACATTTCCCAGACTCTTGTACCCTCTCCAGATGCTACCTGTCCTTTTGTCTAGCAAGGACATTCGGGAGATTGATAGAATATTTAGGAAGTTTATTTGGGAGAGTAAGAAAGCCAGAATAAGTCTCCAACAATTACAGCAATCTAAAGAAAAAGGAGGAATTAACTTTCCAAATATGGAAAGATATAGTTTGGCCTCTCACTTCCGCTATATAAAGGACTGGGTCTGGGAGAGAGGGGAATACACTAACATCCATTTGGAGGGTGCAACCCTTATGACAGGAGGTTTGGTGTCTTTTCTCCACTCTACGGATTCGGAGGTTGAGTTGGGGACTACATCAAACCCCCTTTTAACATCTACTAGAAGGGCTTGGTATATTGTCCGTCACAGATGGGATATTAATTCCAAAGTTTCTATGTTATTGAACTTCTTGAATAACCCCAGCTTCCAAGAAGGCAAAGCCGAGCACCCATTTGATCGTTGGAAAGATATGGGTGTGTTCAGAGTTGGTCAATTAATAGATGCTGCGAGAAGAAAGCCCATGACCTATAGGCAGGTAGCGGAGAAATTTGAGAATATACCATTAGATTTGGCGTTTATACAAGCCCAACATTATGTGCAAAAAATTACTCGATCTCTCAATGAGAAGGATTGGGACAATGAGCTGGATAAGCAGCTACTTAGCCCACACTTTGGGAGAAAAGCCCTTTCCTTTTATTACAATTTGTTCAGAACCTTGACTAAAGATAAGGTGGTGAAAACAGGTATAAGCAGATGGTCCGAGGTGTTTACAGACCTAACGGAGGAGGATCTTTATGCCCATTTGGGTTCCATCTGCAAGATATTACCTATGCCAACATATATAGAGTTATTTTTAAAGATCTATCATAGGGCCTATTTATCTCCAAATAGGAGAAAAAAGATCGGATTGTCTAATGACAGTAAATGCCTGAAGTGTGGGCTGGGTGGAGCAAATCTGGCTCACTGCCTCTGGAGCTGTCCAAAGGTTCTCTACTTCTGGAAGAATGTAGAACGGTTTATTACAACATACATACAGAGTGATTTTCAAATAACGGCACAATGGGCCATTTTAAGCATAAAACCCTGTGATAGACCAATTAGGAATAGAAGGGTCAATGATAAAGTCATGTTGGCCATATCTGCTGCAGCAAAGAAAACCATTCTGCAGATGTGGATCCAGCCCCAGCCTCCATCTATGAAATTGTTTTTGGAAAAAATATATAATATATTCCTAATGGATTGGGTAGAAGCTTCCATTCAAAAAAAGAAAGATCAGGATATATTCCTTGAGAACTGGGGAGATTTTATACTAACCCTCTCCCCGCAAGTACAGGAAAAAATTAGGATCTGCTTTTCCCCTATTGAATGGAAGTAAAGCAGAGTGTTTTCTAATATATAGGGAAAAGATCTCGCCATGTCCAGTCCTCAGGTGTATTATAATGTTTATTCTGAATATGTAATCTGAGAGCAAGGTCCTCTCTATAGAGTCAGAGGGACACACTACGAGTGTGTATTGGCAACTATGATCATGATCATATACTACGACTGTGCTCTGATGGTACTTTTTCTTCTTTTTTAAACGGGAAAGCTAATTATGAATGTGTAATGTTTATGTGTTAATGTATTGTCTTTTATAATATTGTGTTAATGCATAATAAAAATATATTTAAAAAAAAAAAATGTGAGTGCACATCGCTCACGGAGATGTTGACACTCAAGGGTTAACTAAGGCTGCTTCATATTAAAGATGGAATTGACTGCAAGAGTATAAAATAGTCACCAAACCCCCTGTGTAGCAGGACTGTGGGGACTCATGTAGGGATCACCAGCACACCTGGGAGAATAGGATCAACTAACCCATTACACTTCTATATAGCCCAGGGTTGCCAATGCTAATATTCTCCTCTCCGGAAGAAGCCCGGAGAGGAGAGTTTCAGTAGCTGCTCTGGGGGCGGGGCTTGATTATGATGCCACTAAGCCCCACCCCCATGATGTTAAACAGGTGAATTTGCCGATCTCCGTGGAGGGGGCGGGGCTAAAATGATGCGATTTTGACATTTTAGCTCCACCCCTCCTCTGAGATCCGCGAATTGCGGCATTTAAATGATGCGATCGGGGATTTTCGGGAGACTCCCGGCCATTCCGGGAGGGTATGCAACCCTGATATAGCCCCATACACGCGTAACAATAGACCCACAGACCCCGCGGTGGTGGGGAGGTGCTGTATAGGTGTGGGCGCCGGGCTCTGCGGGTCTATTGTAAAGCCGCTGCCACTGCCGGGAGCTCACCTGTGGTCGGAGCCCAGGACCCGCAGAAGATTTTTCTGTGGTCCCCACTCCTCTGTCCACCCCCATACAGCATAAACTGTCTGCTGTATGGGGGCGGACATTTTGTGATGGTCCGTTTTCTTTAAACTCTGGAGCGAGGACAAAGTGGACAGGGGAGCTGGGACCACAGAGAAATCTTCCCGACCACAGGTGAGCTCCCGGCACCTGTGTGGGGGTTAACTGCGCGGGGGTGTGTGTGATTAACTGTGGGTTAACTGCGGGGGTTAACTGCAGGGGATGCAGTTAAAATCCCGGCGGTCGGGATCCCGGCGGTCGGGATCCCGGCGTTCAGAATCCTGACGCCGGAATCCCGACCGCCGAAATCCCGACACATTCTCCCTCCAGGGGTGACAACGACACCCCTGGAGGGAGAATAAACCGACTTTGCCGACTTTGGCATACTTGCCGACTTTGGCATACTCCTTTCTGGGAGAAGCCCGGAGAGGAGTGAAAGGGGGCGGGTAGAGGCTTCGTTTTGGGGGCGGGGCACAGGTGATGTCATCAAGCCCCGCCCCCACGACGGGCTGAAGCCTCAATTTGCGGGTCCGTGAGTGGGGGGAGGGGTTAAAAATTACGTGAAATGCCGGGAATTGCGTCATTTAGCCCCGCCCCCTCCCCGCGGACCCGCGAAAGTCATAGTTTTTAGACCGCGGGGAGAGGGGGAGCCGGGGCTGTAGGGAAATGTGGGAGACTTGGGAGGGGGACCCGATTTGCGGGACCCTCCCGGCCATTCCGGGAGGGTAGGCAAGTATGTTCTGCAGGTAATCACCAGCTTTTGCTGGCGATTCCCTCTGCAGCACTGACACTGCGGAGGGGCAATACATCATACAAAAATGCGGTAAATACCCAGATAACAGGGTTTCTATTGCATTTCTGGTTTACACCATCCCGCCCTCTGTGAGATAACGGCCCATTTATGCCATAACATTATTTTAATGACAGTTCTTTTTTAAAACACATTTACTAAAATTTGAGTTTTATTTCAGATGGGATGTTGCTATGGGCAACCAATCAGTTACTATCTATTATCTTCTAGAAGGTGCTAAATAAATAAGTAGATTCTGATTGGTTGCCCATAGCAACATCCCATGTGAAAAGAAAATCCCATCTTAGTAAGTTTCCCCCATAATATCACATAATAGAATATACCTTCACAGATTGCCCCTTAGAAGGCCCCAGCCACTTCCTGTCATTATGACATCACAGGATGCATTAGAATGCAGCTGAGTTCCGTGTGATGTCACTGACTGCTACAGTTTCAGCCTTTTGATAGGCAGTTTTCAGAGGAGAAAGACACAAAAATGAAGTGTTCCTGTTTATGGTCCTAGGATTATTTATTACACCTGGCAAAGGAACAACAACTGCGATTGCTGAAGCCACAAATCTAGGATTCTCTGCAGGCCATGCCCCGACAAATGAATATGCCAACAAAACCTTTGGCTTGAGGATCGCCATTGCCTGTGTCTTTGCGGCAATTCAAGCAGTTATGATCGCCCTCTGCAAATGCATCTTCAAAGGAAAGAAATCAGAACCTGACATTGAGATTGGAGATGATAGCAGCTGGAGCATAATAGAAATAGATGAAATTTTTCCAGTCAAAGGAAAGAAATCAGAACCTGACATTGAGATTGGAGATGATTGCATAATAGAAATAGATGAACTTTTTCCAGTCAGACAGGTAACACCAGAGAAACCAGAACAACCAGAGATACCAGAGAAACAAAAAAAAAGAGTTTCATTTATGAAAAAGAAGGGAATACTTAAGAAGGCAAAAAAAGATGCGAAAGCAATCAAATTACCACATACAAGAGGTAACACCAAGAGGAAGAGAAAAATCCTCCGTAACCTCGAGAAGCATAGAGAAGTGTGCGGGCCTACGTGCAAGCATCTTTGTGGATATTAGAGCCAACAGCTCTGGCTTGGGAACCAAAAAGAGACCCAAATACAGGCTTGGGATCCTCAGACAAAGAAACCCACCCATGGCTTTTATTGCATGGCTATCGGGCATGGCTGCTTGACGATGGAGTTACCAGTTTCAGATCTGGCTTGGGAACCAAAAAGAGACCCACAAACAGGCTTAGGAACCTCAGACAAAGAGACCCACAAACAGGCTTGGGAACCTCAGACAAAGAGACCCACAAACAGGCTTGGGAACCTCAGACAAAGAGACCCACAAACAGGCTTGGGAACCTCAGACAAAGAGACCCACATACAGGCTTAGGAACCTGAGACAAAGAGACCCACAAACAGGCTTAGGAACCTGAGACAAAGAGACCCACAAACAGGCTTGGGAACCTCAGACAAAGAGACCCACATACAGGCTTAGGAACCTGAGACAAAGAGACCCACAAACAGGCTTAGGAACCTGAGACAAAGAGACCCACAAACAGGCTTAGGAACCTGAGACAAAGAGACCCACAAACAGGCTTAGGAACCTGAGACAAAGAGACCCACAAACAGGCTTGGGAACCTGAGACAAAGAAACC
The DNA here is from genome assembly GCF_055691185.1 of Crinia signifera. Taxonomy (NCBI): domain Eukaryota; kingdom Metazoa; phylum Chordata; class Amphibia; order Anura; family Myobatrachidae; genus Crinia; species Crinia signifera. Next base: position 156,927,861 of record NC_139224.1, read on the forward strand.
CAAACCACCCGTGGCTGTTATTGCATGGCTATCGGGCGTGGCCCCTTGGCGATGGGGTTACCAGTTCTTTAAGAATTGGTAGTGGCACAGTCACCATGGACCAACGCAATATTCATTTGGCTGTTAAGTTAGAACCGTCTAAATGTGCTGTCAGACTTGCTGTGATAGAATGCACTGACCAACTTTCAGCTTAATAAGCAAAACATCTATTATTCCATATAAATAATTCAGAAATCACCACCAAACGTTGTGCAAAGACTAGGGCCATTTCTAGGCCACTTGGATCCTAGAGAAAAATATAACATTTTCTGCACAAACACATGTATATAATACTAGGTGATTCATCGCACCCTACGGGCGCTCTTCACAACGTCGTAAGGGGCTGCGCCCCCTTAATTTGTGAACATTTGTATATGAGAAAGATGGTTAGAATTGTATGACAGATGCCTGTATTGCAACTTGAGTTATAGGTGAGATGTGTTAAATAGAGAGCATATGATGTGGAAGGGGGTGTGTATTGTTTTGTTTAATTAAAAAGCGGTTACAGAGTAAGATATACATTGATAGTGTGGATGGTATAGTGACATTTGTGGGTGTGGGGGCTGTGTGTGCATGTTGTTTAGGTGTGTGTGTGTGTGCAATAGTATAGTAGGGTGCTTTTGAGTCAGCGGCTCCCCACTGGCGGAGGTCACGACACAGGAAAACAGGAGGCTGGGTAGTGATAGGGGTGTGTGGGCACTAAAGAGGAGGGTGGGAGATACTGTTCAGCTTCTGCCAGTGGGTGAGGGTCCAGTGTGGCAGTACAGGAGTACAGGATGGTGGCCCTGAGTCAGTGTCTCCTCCTACTAGGTGGGAGTTAGGGTGCATGAGAGCAGGAGGCTGGGCTATGAGGCATGATAGGGGCATGTGGGCAAAACAGCGTCAGCGACTCCCCAGTGGTGGAAGTTACGGTTCAGGAGAGCAGGAAGCTGGGTAGTGATAGTGGTGTGTGAGTATATGGGGGACTAAAGAGGGGCTTAGTGGTGCCGTGAATTGCGGGAGGGGCGCGGGGGGTGCCGTGAATCAAGGGAGGGAGGGGGCGCAGGTGTCCGCGAATCTCGGGAGAGGGCGGAGGGGACGTGAATCGCGCGAGGGGGGTTGCGAATTGCGGGAGGGGGAGTGACATGAATCGTGGGGGTGAATTGCGGGAGGGGGGGCACGGGGCGCAATGAATCACCTAGTTGGTTATATATTCTTGTAGAAGGATGGTAGGATGTTGCTGTCATTCAGAATGCATTTACATAAACAGTAATAGTAGCAGTAAAAGATCTGACTTAAAACACCTACAGTAAAACAGAACAGGAGTTATATATTATACAAAGAACTAGGTGATTCATCGCGCCCTACCGGCGCTCTTCACACCGTCGTAAGGGGCTGCGCCCCCTTAAACTGTGAATATTTTTATTGCGTTAAATATAATTTATTTATCATTATGAAGGATGTGTTTTTTATTGCAACTTTAGTAAGATGCTGTGGGTGTGGGATGGGCAGGTGTAGGTGAGCTGTAGCTGGGAGAGTATGCGATGCAGGGGATGTGGAGGTGTGGTGGGTGTTAAAGGGGGGGGGGTGATGTAGGTAGGGGTGTGGTGGGTGGTGGAGAGTTGGGTGCAAGGGTGCTAGGGGTGTTGAAAAGTGTTAGCGGTTGGTGTGTGTTGTGAAGTGGTGGGTGTGGGGATACTGTGTGTGGTGAAGTGTATGTTGGGAGGTGGGCCATGTGGGTTGGTCAGGTGCGGGGGGTGCGCCGTGTTTGTAAGGTGCATATGCGATGGAACTGCGGATGTAGCAGCAAGGGTAGTGCTTTTGGGAGAGGGATGGGTGCGCGGGTAGGTGATGGGCGGGTGTTGGCATGGGTGGGTGCATGGATACTGCGGGTTGAGGGGGTTTTGGTGTGCTGTGGTAAAGTCCGCTGTACCATTGGTGGTGGAGTGGCGGGGGGGGGGGGGGGTAGTGCTGTGGGTGGGTGAGGGTGGTGTGCGAGTGTACCATGTGGTGGGCAAGTGTCAGGTGGGGGGATTCTGTGGGTGTTAGAGTTCCACGTAAGGTGTGGGTGGTGTATGTTGGTTAGGTGGGGGGGTGGACTGGTTGCGTGACGGGCAGTTGCATGGGTGTGTGAAGTGTGGGGGTGGTGGTGGTTTGTGTGGGTGGGGGGACGGATGGGTGCATGTGTAATGTAGGAGGGGAATGGCCAACTTGTATTGAGGCGGCTGGTTGCAGGGGTACTGCGGAACGGAAAAAAGGATGCAGGCAGTTGGATGGGGGGTGTGAGTGTAGTGCAGGCGTGTGCTGTGGGTGGGGGAGGGTGCTTATTGGTGTGGGGACGGTGGCGGCGTGGGAGGGATGGATGGGTGGGTGTGTAATGTGGTTGGGGGATGGGCAGGTGCAGTGTTGCGGCGGCTGGTTGCAGGGGTCCTGGGGGTTAGGAGGTTTGGGTGTGGTGGTGGTGTGGGTGGGTGCATTAGTAGCGAGGTTGGGGGAGTGTGGTATGCGAGGTGGCTCACTGTAAAGTGGACCTGCGGGTGTGGTAGGGTTGGGTGTGCTGCAGGTGTTTTGGGGGTGGTGTGGGTTGGTGCATTAGTAGCGCGGTTGCGGGAGTGGTATGCGAGGTGGCTCAGTGTACAGTGGTACTGTGGGTGTGGTAGGGGTGAGTGTTCACTGCACCTTTGTCACTTGGAAGGTGCAGCGTGCAAGAGTGTGTTAGCATAAACAGTGTGCAATATTTACCATCCTTTACAGAGCTGGAGTCCCGCAGAGGTTTTCCTACCTTCTGTAGGCTTGTAATGCCGCTCTGTAGAGGCAGCAGGTCCTGTGTTTGCGGCGGTGGGCAATGAAGGATGGTGTTGCCTTTTGTTTCCTGCAGGCGGTGCGGGGTGGCGCTTGGTCTGGTTGTGGCAGCAGGGAGGAGAGGCGGGCTGTGTAGCGCAGGCTCACTGCACTGGCAGGTGGGAGGATGGTGCGGCAGGGATGTGAGTGTTCGCAGCTGCTTCCAGGGGGTGAGTGTCAGCAGGCAGCAGAGGCGGACTGTGGCTGTAGCGGGCAATGCGGGACGGTGCTGTTTATGGGGCTGTGTGGCAGTATGGTGCAGAGGATGAGGTGCTAGGGACACTGGTGGGGGTGGGGCAAGCCACAGTGGGGTCTGTGTGGGCGCCGGCACCCGCTCGAAATACACTGATATGCTGCTGCCTGCCGCTGCCCACTGGCTGAGCACCGGAGGCTAGTCAGCCGCAGCGTGGGTGCGGCCATGGCAGAGGTGACAAATCCCTCCACCGATTCAAGTGACTGTACACAGAGCCGGCTATTGGCTACTGTGTACAGGATGGAGGGGCGGATGGGCGTGCTGGGGCGGCCTGGGATGTGTCGGAGCCAAGGGAAGCAGCAGTGTATGCTGGTCTCTCCTGCTTCAGCTTCTCCGTTCTGCGCGTGACGTCATCACATCACATGCTGGGGAAACACGCTGGAGAGGAGTCTGGGGGGTCGCCACACATTTTTTGGCAGGGGGGAGCAAAATTTATAGTTACACCACTGCCAGGAGGCGGACCTGATCTACGGGAGCCTCCCGGCCATTCTGGGAGGATAGGGAACCCTGACTGCTAGTATGTTCTATGAGTATCCATATAAATGAGAAGCAAAGATGCCGGTTAGTGTAATATTCTAATAAAAGAGTTGTAAAACCAAGTGAATTCTGTATGCATGACAGATACTCTTGGTATGGGAAGGTATGTTGCTTATCGCTCATTTTGGCCCATCTGAGCGATATTGTCTAAAAAATCATTTAGTGTGTATGATCAATATGGTTAACAATATTGCTCCCGCGCATCATTAACGACTCATCGTCCACCGTTGTCTATGTTGCAAACTCAATGGTGACTATATCGTCATCAAGGCATGCAGTCGCCAGGGAGCGGGTGATGTCACTGCCGATATTGTTTACCGATATTGTTCAGTGTCTATGCACAATATCGCTTGCCCAGGCTTACCGTCTATATCATTAATGATATTGGAGTTAGAGCCCATTGGCTAGTGTGTAAGGCTGGGTACACACTATAATATAATGTATACAATATTGTTAACAATATCATTTAGTCACATCACTGGAACCCCAGCCAAACATGCAGTTGCTGAGGATATTGTCAGATTGGACTGCATGTTCAGATACTGTAGCAAGGAATCATTAAAGACCCATGGGAGCATGCATTGTTATTGACATAGTGGGTGCACACTAATATCTTTAGGGTGCATATCGTTGGCTAAAATCACATAATAACTTTGATTCTCCAATCAATTCCCCCCCCCCCCCCGCACATTAGGGACCGATGTTTGATACCTGCGCAAGCATTCTGTGCGAGCGCCCTCATCAACATGCAATGTTGGCGTGTTTGGACAGGGGATGCCCCCCACTTGTGGCACACCCCCCTTTGTCACACATTCCCTCGTATGGTAGTGAGGGGAAATGGTGGGGGGGGAGGGGGGCAGTGATTCGGTGGACAGTGAGGCAAGCCTTCTGGGAGTCGGTAAGCTGAAAGCTTCACAGCTTACTGTCAACCAGAATCAGAGCCAATGTGTACCTAACTTTAGATGAGCCTGGTAAACCTGCATTTTGTATTTTGTCCATTAGATGGCAGTATTACACAGTCATATACACAGTATCTAGATTTAAAAGAAAATTCCATATATACCACTAAAACAAGGATTCACTTATTACTCATTTGTAGTAAAACTGTCAGAACTTTTAGGTTGGCAGAGCATGCTGGGAGTTCTAGCTCTTCTTCCAATGCTGGAGAGTAAATATTTAACCCATTAAATGCCCAGTGAATTTGCTAAAATAGCTGTTAAAATGTTCAAATATTTTTTTTTATTCATCATAATGACCTGTAATATTACCTTTATATAGGAAATATACGTTAACCTTTTGTTTACACAACATTTTTTATTTGAATTTATATAACAAATGTGAGTGCACATCGCTCACGGAGATGTTGACACTCAAGGGTTAACTAAGGCTGCTTCATATTAAAGATGGAATTGACTGCAAGAGTATAAAATAGTCACCAAACCCCCTGTGTAGCAGGACTGTGGGGACTCATGTAGGGATCACCAGCACACCTGGGAGAATAGGATCAACTAACCCATTACACTTCTATATAGCCCAGGGTTGCCAACGTTAATATATATAGATAATCCAACGTTAACTACCTTTAATAATTATAAAACAAATAGGCAGATAATGGAATCCTATCTTTTGAGTCAGGCTAGGTATTCATTGGATCATTCTAGAAATACATTTTATAGATGGGGTAATCGCTCGGGAAGACTCTTGGCGGCCTTAACTAAGGTGAGAAAAGGGCGTAATAATATCTCAGCGTTAAAATCAAATACAGATAGCCGGGTAGTAACGGCACAAGAAGAAATCATTAAAATAATGCAGGAGTATTATGCTAAAATATATACAGATGTGCCATGGGAGGCGGACCAAGTAGAGACCCTGTTGAAACAAATAGATCTCCCTAAAATCAATGAAGCCCATGTAGAATATCTGGATTCAGATATCACTAAAGAAGAACTAGACACAGTACTTCGCTCTTTAAAAGTCAGGAAAGCCCCTGGCCCTGATGGGCTACCTACGGAGTACTATAAAATCTTGCAAAATGAATTAATTGCCCCGGTAACTAGTCTGCTCCAGCACCTACAAAATGAGACTCCCCGATATCCCCAATTCAATGCAGCCCTCACCACCTTGATCTTGAAAGCCAATAAAGATCCACAAAATGAATCCTCTTATCGCCCTATTACACTCTTAAATACTGATTGTAAAATTATGGCAAAAATAATCGCAAATAGAATTCAGCGAATAGCGGGGGATATTTTTACAGAGCATCAGTTGGGTTTTATAACGGGACGGCATTCTGTAAAAGGGGTCAGGATGGCAGTAGCGGCAATTAATATACTTCAGAGAAATGGGGACAATCCTGGTATTTTATTGAGTCTGGATGCCAATAAGGCGTTTGACTCAATATCATGGGTATAGATGAATAAAGTGCTGGAGGCAAGACATTTTGGGGAGAAATTTATAAATTTTATTCACTTTCTATATCAGGATCCACATACGGCGCTTTTAATTAATGGAGAGAAAAGTAAGGAGATAGTGATGAAGAGAGGCACCAGACAGGGGTTTCCTCTTTCCCCACTTCTCTTTAACATCGTGTTAGATCCAATGCTTCGCTTTCTTCAGAATTGGGAAACCCTGAAAGGGGTAAAAGCGGGTAAACATGAATTTAAAATCTGCGCCTTTGCGGACGATTTAATACTATATGTGGCAGATCCCAAATCCTCGATTAGACTCCTGTTAAAAAAATTGGAGGAATTTGGTAGGGCATCGGGGTTCACTATAAACCTTGATAAGTCAGTAGCACTATACCTGAAAACAGGAGTTAAAAAACCATCGTGGGCCAATGGGGTACCATTGAAATGGGCAGAAAACTATATTACCTACTTAGGGGTGAAGATTCCAAAAGACCTGAGCCAGCTATATGAACTGAATGTGGGCTTTGTTATTAAAAAATGTGTAAAAGAGCTGGAAGGATGGGCAAAGTTACCAGTATCCCTTATGGGGAGAATAAATTTAATTAAAATGATAAAATTTCCCAGACTCTTGTACCCTCTCCAGATGCTACCTGTCCTTTTGTCTAGCAAGGACATTCGGGAGATTGATAGAATATTTAGAAAGTTTATTTGGGAGAGTAAGAAAGCCAGAATAAGTCTCCAAAAATTACAGCAATCTAAAGAAAAAGGAGGAATTAACTTTCCAAATATGGAAAGATATAGTTTGGCCTCTCACTTCCGCTATATAAAGGACTGGGTCTGGGAGAGAGGGGAATACACTAACATCCATTTGGAGGGTGCAACCCTTATGACAGGAGGTTTGGTGTCTTTTCTCCACTCTACGGATTCGGAGGTTGAGTTGGGGACTACATCAAACCCCCTTTTAACATCTACTAGAAGGGCTTGGTATATTGTCCGTCACAGATGGGATATTAATTCCAAAGTTTCTATGTTATTGAACTTCTTGAATAACCCCAGCTTCCAAGAAGGCAAAGCCGAGCACCCATTTGATCGTTGGAAAGATATGGGTGTGTTCAGAGTTGGTCAATTAATAGATGCTGCGAGAAGAAAGCCCATGACCTATAGGCAGGTAGCGGAGAAATTTGAGAATATACCATTAGATTTGGCGTTTATACAAGCCCAACATTATGTGCAAAAAATTACTCGATCTCTCAATGAGAAGGATTGGGACAATGAGCTGGATAAGCAGCTACTTAGCCCACACTTTGGGAGAAAAGCCCTTTCCTTTTATTACAATTTGTTCAGAACCTTGACTAAAGATAAGGTGGTGAAAACAGGTATAAGCAGATGGTCCGAGGTGTTTACAGACCTAACGGAGGAGGATCTTTATGCCCATTTGGGTTCCATCTGCAAGATATTACCTATGCCAACATATATAGAGTTATTTTTAAAGATCTATCATAGGGCCTATTTATCTCCAAATAGGAGAAAAAAGATCGGATTGTCTAATGACAGTAAATGCCTGAAGTGTGGGCTGGGTGGAGCAAATCTGGCTCACTGCCTCTGGAGCTGTCCAAAGGTTCTCTACTTCTGGAAGAATGTAGAACGGTTTATTACAACATACATACAGAGTGATTTTCAAATAACGGCACAATGGGCCATTTTAAGCATAAAACCCTGTGATAGACCAATTAGGAATAGAAGGGTCAATGATAAAGTCATGTTGGCCATATCTGCTGCAGCAAAGAAAACCATTCTGCAGATGTGGATCCAGCCCCAGCCTCCATCTATGAAATTGTTTTTGGAAAAAATATATAATATATTCCTAATGGATTGGGTAGAAGCTTCTATTCAAAAAAAGAAAGATCAGGATATATTCCTTGAGAACTGGGGAGATTTTATACTAACCCTCTCCCCGCAAGTACAGGAAAAAATTAGGATCTGCTTTTCCCCTATTGAATGGAAGTAAAGCAGAGTGTTTTCTAATATATAGGGAAAAGATCTCGCCATGTCCAGTCCTCAGGTGTATTATAATGTTTATTCTGAATATGTAATCTGAGAGCAAGGTCCTCTCTATAGAGTCAGAGGGACACACTACGAGTGTGTATTGGCAACTATGATCATGATCATATACTACGACTGTGCTCTGATGGTACTTTTTCTTCTTTTTTAAACGGGAAAGCTAATTATGAATGTGTAATGTTTATGTGTTAATGTATTGTCTTTTATAATATTGTGTTAATGCATAATAAAAATATATTTAAAAAAAAAAAATGTGAGTGCACATCGCTCACGGAGATGTTGACACTCAAGGGTTAACTAAGGCTGCTTCATATTAAAGATGGAATTGACTGCAAGAGTATAAAATAGTCACCAAACCCCCTGTGTAGCAGGACTGTGGGGACTCATGTAGGGATCACCAGCACACCTGGGAGAATAGGATCAACTAACCCATTACACTTCTATATAGCCCAGGGTTGCCAATGCTAATATTCTCCTCTCCGGAAGAAGCCCGGAGAGGAGAGTTTCAGTAGCTGCTCTGGGGGCGGGGCTTGATTATGATGCCACTAAGCCCCACCCCCATGATGTTAAACAGGTGAATTTGCCGATCTCCGTGGAGGGGGCGGGGCTAAAATGATGCGATTTTGCCATTTTAGCTCCACCCCTCCTCTGAGATCCGCGAATTGCGGCATTTAAATGATGCGATCGGGGATTTTCGGGAGACTCCCGGCCATTCCGGGAGGGTATGCAACCCTGATATAGCCCCATACACGCGTAACAATAGACCCACAGACCCCGCGGTGGTGGGGAGGTGCTGTATAGGTGTGGGCGCCGGGCTCTGCGGGTCTATTGTAAAGCCGCTGCCACTGCCGGGAGCTCACCTGTGGTCGGAGCCCAGGACCCGCAGAAGATTTTTCTGTGGTCCCCACTCCTCTGTCCACCCCCATACAGCATAAAATGTCCACCCCCATACAGCATAAACTGTCTGCTGTATGGGGGCGGACATTTTGTGATGGTCCGTTTTCTTTAAACTCTGGAGCGAGGACAAAGTGGACAGGGGAGCTGGGACCACAGAGAAATCTTCCCGACCACAGGTGAGCTCCCGGCACCTGTGTGGGGGTTAACTGCGCGGGGGTGTGTGTGATTAACTGTGGGTTAACTGCGGGGGTTAACTGCAGGGGATGCAGTTAAAATCCCGGCGGTCGGGATCCCGGCGGTCGGGATCCCGGCGTTCAGAATCCTGACGCCGGAATCCCGACCGCCGAAATCCCGACACATTCTCCCTCCAGGGGTGACAACGACACCCCTGGAGGGAGAATAAACCGACTTTGCCGACTTTGGCATACTTGCCGACTTTGGCATACTCCTTTCTGGGAGAAGCCCGGAGAGGAGTGAAAGGGGGCGGGTAGAGGCTTCGTTTTGGGGGCGGGGCACAGGTGATGTCATCAAGCCCCGCCCCCACGACGGGCTGAAGCCTCAATTTGCGGGTCTGTGAGTGGGGGGAGGGGTTAAAAATTACGTGAAATGCCGGGAATTGCGTCATTTAGCCCCGCCCCCTCCCCGCGGACCCGCGAAAGTCATAGTTTTTAGACCGCGGGGAGAGGGGGAGCCGGGGCTGTAGGGAAATGTGGGAGACTTGGGAGGGGGACCCGATTTGCGGGACCCTCCCGGCCATTCCGGGAGGGTAGGCAAGTATGTTCTGCAGGTAATCACCAGCTTTTGCTGGCGATTCCCTCTGCAGCACTGACACTGCGGAGGGGCAATACATCATACAGAAATGCGGTAAATACCCAGATAACAGGGTTTCTATTGCATTTCTGGTTTACACCATCCCGCCCTCTGTGAGATAACGGCCCATTTATGCCATAACATTATTTTAATGACAGTTCTTTTTTAAAACACATTTACTAAAATTTGAGTTCTATTTCAGATGGGATGTTGCTATGGGCAACCAATCAGTTACTATCTATTATCTTCTAGAAGGTGCTAAATAAATAAGTAGATTCTGATTGGTTGCCCATAGCAACATCCCATGTGAAAAGAAAATCCCATCTTAGTAAGTTTCCCCCATAATATCACATAATAGAATATACCTTCACAGATTGCCCCTTAGAAGGCCCCAGCCACTTCCTGTCATTATGACATCACAGGATGCATTAGAATGCAGCTGAGTTCCGTGTGATGTCACTGACTGCTACAGTTTCAGCCTTTTGATAGGCAGTTTTCAGAGGAGAAAGACACAAAAATGAAGTGTTCCTGTTTATGGTCCTAGGATTATTTATTACACCTGGCAAAGGAACAACAACTGCGATGGCTGAAGCCACAAATCTAGGATTCTCTGCAGGCCATGCCCCGACAAATGAATATGCCAACAAAACCTTTGGCTTGAGGATCGCCATTGCCTGTGTCTTTGCGGCAATTCAAGCAGTTATGATCGCCCTCTGCAAATGCATCTTCAAAGGAAAGAAATCAGAACCTGACATTGAGATTGGAGATGATAGCAGCTGGAGCATAATAGAAATAGATGAAATTTTTCCAGTCAAAGGAAAGAAATCAGAACCTGACATTGAGATTGGAGATGATTGCATAATAGAAATAGATGAACTTTTTCCAGTCAGACAGGTAACACCAGAGAAACAAAAAAAAAGAGTTTCATTTATGAAAAAGAAGGGAATACTTAAGAAGGCAAAAAAAGATGCGAAAGCAATCAAATTACCACATACAAGAGGTAACACCAAGAGGAAGAGAAAAATCCTCCGTAACCTCGAGAAGCATAGAGAAGTGTGCGGGCCTACGTGCAAGCATCTTTGTGGATATTAGAGCCAACAGCTCTGGCTTGGGAACCAAAAAGAGACCCAAATACAGGCTTGGGATCCTCAGACAAAGAAACCCACCCATGGCTTTTATTGCATGGCTATCGGGCATGGCTGCTTGACGATGGAGTTACCAGTTTCAGATCTGGCTTGGGAACCAAAAAGAGACCCACAAACAGGCTTAGGAACCTCAGACAAAGAGACCCACAAACAGGCTTGGGAACCTCAGACAAAGAGACCCACAAACAGGCTTGGGAACCTCAGACAAAGAGACCCACAAACAGGCTTGGGAACCTGAGACAAAGAGACCCACATACAGGCTTAGGAACCTGAGACAAAGAGACCCACAAACAGGCTTAGGAACCTGAGACAAAGAGACCCACAAACAGGCTTAGGAACCTGAGACAAAGAGACCCACAAACAGGCTTGGGAACCTCAGACAAAGAGACCCACATACAGGCTTAGGAACCTGAGACAAAGAGACCCACATACAGGCTTAGGAACCTGAGACAAAGAGACCCACAAACAGGCTTAGGAACCTGAGACAAAGAGACCCACATACAGGCTTAGGAACCTGAGACAAAGAGACCCACAAACAGGCTTAGGAACCTGAGACAAAGAGACCCACAAACAGGCTTGGGAACCTCAGACAAAGAGACCCACATACAGGCTTAGGAACCTGAGACAAAGAGACCCACAAACAGGCTTAGGAACCTGAGACAAAGAGACCCACAAACAGGCTTAGGAACCTGAGACAAAGAGACCCACAAACAGGCTTAGGAACCTGAGACAAAGAGACCCACAAACAGGCTTGGGAACCTGAGACAAAGAAACCCAAACCACCCGTGTCTGTTATTGCATGGCTATCGGGCGTGGCCCCTTGGCGATGGGGTTACCAGTTCTTTAAGAATTGGTAGTGGCACAGTCACCATGGACCAACGCAATATTCATTTGGCTGTTAAGTTAGAACCGTCTAAAGGCCCCCATACACTATGCGATTTTCGGCCGATTTCATCCGATTTCGGCCCTTTGGGCCGATAAATCGGATGAAATCGGCCGAAAATCGCATGTGTTTGACATCTGATCTGATCTGATGTGCGTTCCCGTGCGCATCAGATCGGATCAGGGCGTCGGACCTGCTGAACGTCAGATATATCGGAATCTGACCCATCATGGGCACATCGTGGGTGCTTTTTAGCACCCACGATGTTTCAGATCCGATATATCTGTGTACCTAGTTCTGGTGCTCCCGGACCCCCAGTAGAACACACGTCACCGGAAGGGGCAGGCGGGCAGTGGACGGGAAGAGGAAACAATTGTCTGCCCGGGCACTGCAGTCTAGCGCAGCCCGACCCCCCCTCTCCCCTGCTGCCGGAGTTCACTGACAGCCCGTGCAGCGCAGCCCTCTCCCCTGCTGCCGGAGTTTACTGTCAGCTCGGTTTGCACAGCCCGACAGCCCCCCTCCTCCCCTCCCCTGCTGCTGGAGTTTACTAACAGCCCGGGCAGCGCAGCCCTCTCCCCTTCTGCCGGAGTTTACTGTCAGCTCGGGTTGCACAGCCCGACAGCCCCATCCTCCCATCCCCTGCTGCTGGAGTTTACTGTCAGCTCAGGCAGTGCAGCCCGACCCCCCTTTCCCCTGCTCCTGGAGTTCCACTGTGGTGCATACAGTGTACTGGGGTAGGGGAGTCTTCTGTGTACTCCCTATGCTGTGTGCTTTGTAATCGCAGTATAGTATAGGAAACGGAGTCCCTACTGCCATAGCCTTGAAAAGTTGCATTCATCAATATATGTATGTGTATATATATATATATATATATATATATATATATATATATATATATATATAAGTCAGCGGCACTCCAAGGATTATAAAATGTGCTTTCACGCAACCCCGAAACGTCGGAGCACCATTAAAGCATATTTTTAAATCCTTGGAGTGCCGCTGCTTGTACCGCCGCTGACTACTATATATATATATATATATATATATATATATATAAACACACACACTGCAGGAGGGAAGCGTGGCACTCTCAGTATAAATAATATCCTCAGACCGCTGAATGTAGGAAACAATTCAATTATTTGGCATTTTTTCGTAATGCTCAAATATATAGAAATGACATACCTTTTATACACTATTATGCAGACAGGGACGCAGAGACCGGGGGTCCATCTCCCTGAGCAGACGCCGTGTGATGTCATCACGCAGTGCCCTCCCGCGCTCGTGCATAGTGTCACTATCACCATGACAACTAACAACAACAATAAACAAAGACAACATGCATTTTAAAATTGACTATCAGGTGGGCATCAAATATTCCTTACTAGGCAAATTTTGCCTAGTAAGGAATATTATTGTAAACCTCTGCGTAATTGTAGGTTCTTCACCTCTCACCGTCGATAGGCTCGGACTCCCAGTAGGTAAGTATGGTTTCTTGTTTTTATTTTCCACAGAAGATTGCAGACGGTTTACAACGTTTCTTTATTATTTAGGAGAGTTAGCTTCTTGTACAGTCAAAAGCACAACATCACAGAACCATCAATACATAACAAAACAATATATGGCAGTTGGTAAGGAATACAATGTACAAAACCGATTTTTTTATTGCACTGGAACCTGCTTTCGACTCCCACGGTCCTCCTTCCGCTAGGATTCCTCTTAACACATTACTAAAGCACCTTACCGTATTCACTGCAATTAACAAATGTGGTTAACACAAACTCTGAAGTGGCAATAAACAAGATTGCCACCCTATTATTGCGCAATAATATATATTACACTCACTTCTTAACTCTAACTGTCTAAACTAAGCGCTTTTATTCCCTTACAGAGTTCTACCCCGTGGCCACAGTCCAGCGAGAGCTCAGACAACTCCGGAATGTCAACAGTATATGCAAAGGTAAGTGTACTATAGTTAATCAGCCCCACTTTCTAGTTTCTTTCCTTACAGCTTCCAATAGTTTACCTCTCTATCGCCTTATGTAGGCTAGGGTGAAAGTATCCTCCTCGGTGTGAAGTGGTGGCCGTAGGGATTTCCTTGATAGCAAGGGGATGCGTTAGAAACAGTAAAGTAACCTGGCAGGGTAACAAGCTGTGTTGCACTGTATGCAGGCTGAGAGTAAAGTAGCTCCTGCTTTTCAGGCGTTTGGACTGATTACTGTCCCGATAGCCGTCCTGTCTGCAGTACCACCTCTTCCTGTACTCCTGGTTGTGTCTATTTATATTCTCCTTTCTTTTCTGGGCGTCCCCTGGCCCCTTCTTAAGCCGGGTTTAGCCCGTTCCCTCAACTGTAGGTAGTAACTGGTATAAGGCTTTTAGGCGTCCCCTGGCCCCTTCTTAAGCCGGGTTTAGCCCGTTCCCTCAACTGTAGGTAGTAACTGGTATAAGGCTTTTAGGCGTCCCCTGGCCCCTTCTTAAGCCGGGTTTAGCCCTCTCCCTAGCCTGCGGGTGGTATCTGGTACTAGTCTTTTAGGCGTCCCCTGGCCCCTGCTTAAGCCGGGTGTAGCCTTTTCTCCAGTTGGAGTATAAGTCTATCTCTCTCTATCCGATACAATGTGACTGGATTCCCTTCTCCTGCTACGGAGTTCAGTGTATCCCTTGTTCACTAGGCAGGGTATAATTCCTCACAGTGTATGGGGATTAATAGGCTGATACTGTCTCTAATGTAGCAACTGGAGGCTGATATGTAGCTATGCAGCTGGCATGAGTCGTCCCTGCGTTATACAAATACCCAGAGGCGGGTCTGTGGGCGTGATGGGAGTGTGTAATGGGCAGGGTTATTACTCACCACTCCCTGGTTTTCTATTACAGAGCCGGGCACCGCCTCTCCACTGACGCCTCTCTCCGGCCTTCGGCTCCTGACAGACGCCACCTCACCGATGACGTCGCAAGCCGCTCCCCTCCACTCGTCACCGGACTCCGTCGGAATGGTCACCCGGCCGGTTCACCCGAATGGAACAACGTGACACTGTCCCAGCAGCTCTCCAACTATTCCGGTAATCTTAATTCTCTTCCCTCAACACGGGATTGTACCTCCCGTAGCAGCGCAGCTTCCACTCTCTATCACCGCTCCGGAACAACTGCGCCACCCGCTTTAACGGCTCTTTCTTCTATATCTCTTTCACTGGCTCCTCGCGCTGGCTGTTGCCCGCTCTCAGCGCGAGCCCCAAAACTTTATTCACCCTGCTTTCACAGAATCCCCGTTAACCCCTTGGACGGGGCATTTGAAGCCGTCCACTAGCAGGTTGATCCGAGTGGCTCAGTCCATTTTCCCCTCCACGAGGGGTTTCCTTGTACTTTTCTGACAAAGTCCCAATCACCTTCTGTGAAGGTACTGGATAATACACGTTCCAATGGCTAACATCTCTAATTTTTTTCTATGGGATTTTACAAGGCATTGAATCTGCAGTAGTCCCTAAGGGGCCTTAAACACATGACCTCATAGGTCTATCGCTCCTATATACATGACATTACGGGTATTACACATTCCCCCGCTGAATTTTGCTGGTCCTCCAGCACATTTGTGTCCACCCCAAGAATTACAATATTACTTATAGACGTCACATATAACATCTGTCAACGTACACATATATACACAGTATGATCAATCACAGTACCGACGGGGCAAAACCCCCTTGGTGGTCCGAATGGACCTTCTTAATTCAACTGGCCCGTCGACTGTTTCGTCATCCATTCCCCTCATTTGATCCGCGTCGGGTCCGGAAGACAAGACAGCAGACTCATCCAGGGGAGCCACAGCTTTTTCACATGTATTTACATCAAACATTTCAACCACAGCCTTGGAACTAGCCTCTGGATAGGTTACGAGCAAGTTCCCATGGATAGGCCAGAACATTTTCAGCATTTCATTGAAGAATTGTTGGCTTTCATTTGCTTTGGGGGGCGTCGACCTCTCGCTGACTCCTGGCGAGATGCTTGGTGTATCGACATCTGCCTGATAGCACTTCTTGAGTTGGTTTCGATGCACATGGCTAGCCGCGGTGTCGCCCACTCGGAGTACTCGATAGACGTCCACATCGGCTTTGGAACTGTCTATGATTTGGTATGGAGTTTTCTCCCAGAAGGAATCCAGTTTGCTGTTGCGCCGATTATTCTTTCTCCATACGAAGTCACCTGTCTTCAGCGGTTCGGCTTTTGCGGTCTCGTTATAGTACTTGGTCTGCTGGTGTTGAGACTGTCTAGTCGACTGTTCCACAATTTTGTAGGCAGCTTGTAACCGCTTCCGATGTTCCAGCACCCAATCACTCCTTGGCAGTTTTTCGGAATCAGATTCGCAAGGGACATCCAACTGAAGATCGACAGGCAATTTTCCCTCTCGACCGAAAAGTAGGTAGTATGGGGTGAACCCAGTGGTGCTATGTTCGGTGTTGTTATAAATAAAAGTTATTTCCGGCAGCAGGGTGGGCCAATTCTTCCTTTCCACATCGGGTAGAGCCCGCAGGAGGCTAACTAAGGATCGGTTCATCCTCTCGCAGGCTCCATTCCCCTGCGGATGATAGGCCGTAGTGCGTACTTTTTTGCATCCGTACAGCCGGCATAGCTCCTGGAAGAGTCTGGACTCAAAGGCGGGTCCTTGGTCCGTCAGGATCCGTTGTGGGTAACCATAGGGTCGGACAAAGGCTCTCCAAACAATCTCTGCTGTAGTTTCAGCGGACAAGTTCTTTACGGGCAAGGCTACCGCATACTTAGTGAAGTGGTCGATAATTGTCACGGCATATTGATAACCGCTTGGGCTAGGCTCCAGTTTGACGTGGTCAATTGAAACCAGTTCCAGTGGCTGACCACTGTGAATCGAATGAAGGGGGGCCTTCTGCATCCCCGAGGGCTGCTTCTTTATGGCACAGGTAGGGCATTGCAGACACCATTCCCCTATGTCTTGTCTCATGCCGACCCAATAGAACCGTTGACGGATCATGGCTTCCAGTTTGTCAGTACCGAAATGCCCGGAACAATCGTGGTACGCCCGAAGCAGATCACCCCTTTCCTGACGAGGTATGACAATTTGTAATACGGGTAGATGGGTTTTTGCGTTTATGGTGGCACGGACGAGCAGTCCCCTTTGGTACCGGAGTTTATCGCGTTGTCGCCACAACTTGGTTAGTTCAGGCTCGGCCCTCTGGCGTTCCTCTTTGCCCCAGCCCTGTGGAGAGGATAGCAGTGTCTGTAGTTCTCTTAGCACGGGACTACCCTGCTGAATTTGTTCCCACTTAGTCTCTGAACCGGGCGCATCACCAGGGGTTTGGTCTTTAGAGCAAGTCAACTGTCGGCAAGGCCGTGGATCGCGACGACAGGTGAGTAAGGTGTAGAAGGCTGGCATTTCCAGATCCTCCCAGAGATCTTCCTCTCTTTCCGCTGGGCCCTGCCTCTCAGGGAGTCGGGACAAGGCATCGGCATTGCTGTTACTCCTCCCACTGCGGTATTTAATGGCAAAGTCATAATTAGCTAGCCGGGAGCACCAGCGCTGCTCTAATGCCCCAAGCTGTGCGGTGGACAAGTGGGCTACAGGATTATTGTCAGTGTAGGCCACAAATGGCGTTGAGGCGAGATAATGTTTGAATTTCTCGGTGACGGCCCACACTAGCGCCAACAGTTCTAATTTAAAAGCGCTATAATTAGCGTCGTTTCTTTCGGTCTTTTTCAAGCTCCTACTCGCACAGGCAATGATTCGTTCTTGTCCATGCTGTCGTTGTGACAACACAGCCCCTAATCCCAAATAGCTGGCGTCGGTGTATAATTGAAAGGGCTGACTGAAGTCAGGATAGGCTAGCACCGGGGTTTCAGTCATGAGCCTCTTTAATGTTTCAAAGGCCTTCTGTTGACGCTCGGTCCACTGTATCGAGGAGTTCTTGCCGCTAACTTTCTTGCTGACTCCACGCAGCAGCTCGTGAATGGGGTTCACTACCTGGGCAAAGTTCTGTACGAATCTCCGATAGTAGCCCACAAACCCCAGGAAACTACGGACTTCCTTCACGTTTGTGGGCACCGGCCAATTTTGAATGGCCTCAATTTTCTCTGGATCTGGGACAACTCCGGTAGCACTCACGACATGCCCTAAGTATTTTACGCTCTCCTTCAATAAATGGCACTTGGAGGGTTTAACTTTCAATCCATAGGTGGCGAGACGTTTAAAGACTTCGTCTAGATGGGCCAAGTGTTCGTGATAAGTCCCTGAAAAAACGATGATGTCGTCCAAATAAAGTAAGACCATATCGAAATTTCGGTACCCCAGGCAATGTTCCATTGCTCTCTGAAATGTCCCAGGGGCATTACATAAGCCAAAGGGCATCCTATCAAATTCGTATAGCCCCATGGGCGTAGTGAAAGCTGTCTTCTCTCTGTCGCCCTCCGCCATTTGTATTTGCCAGTAGCCCGACGTAAGGTCCAATGTTGAGAAATAGGTGGCTGCCTTCAGAGCTGTAAGGGCCTCCTCAATACGGGGTAACGGATATGCGTCCTTATGTGTTATTTGATTTAATTTGCGGTAGTCCACGCAGAATCTCAAATTTCCGTCCTTTTTTTTTACTATCACAATTGGCGCGGCCCAGGGACTATGACTCTCACGCACCACACCCGCAGCCTTCATTTCTTCCAGCAGTTTCCGAACAGGCTGATACATAGTGGGCGCTATGGGACGATACCGCTCTTTGATGGGGGGAGCATCTCCGGTAGGTATGTGATGACGCACCGTCTCGACCTTCCCAAAGTCAGTCGCGTGTTGGCTGAACGTACTGGCATTCTCTTTCACAACCTTTAGGATGCCTTCCTTGAGTTCTACCGGAGTTCTTTCATCCCCAATGTGAATTTCGTCCCACCATTGTTGCTCTGTGGACTCGCCAGCCGAGGTCTGTTCAGCTTGAATTATCCTCAGGGTCAAGGAGTCGTAAATGTCTTGAAATGTGACCCATGACAGCTTAGCCAGGACATAGTTTCGGTGTAGTCGCACCACATAATCGTGCGGGTTTAGGATTCTGACGGGAACTCTGCCATCATGTACAGTCACTAAGGCCCGGGCCACAATCACATCGGTTCGGCTGGAGGCAGGACAGGGTTCTACAACGGCCTCATAAGGTTTTCCGGCGGGTCCACATCTGGTCTTTCCCCAGACTATCGTTTCGGAGTTAGGCTGTAAAAGGATAGCCTTTCGATCGGTTGTCCTGATTCTCCCAACTCCTCCATCCAGATTTTGAAAGCACTGTTGAGCTTGCAGGACGCGGATGACCTTTTGTAGCGGTTGTTTTAGCCTTGGGGCCGCTTGCCGGACCTCAAAGGTCAAGGCTGCAATCAGGGCTTCAGGACAATGGGCTAGAATGTTCATGCCAATGATAATGGCGGGGACTGACACATCACTGACCTCTGTAATAATGAAACCCTGCTTGGCGAAGGTAGCCGGTCCCACTTGAAAGTCAAATTCACAATACCCTGTGCACTGGATATCGAGACCGTTGCCGGCTAGTAGTCTCATCCACGTCGGGGGAGGCGGAGAGGGTTGACTCGTACCCCAGTACTGTTGATAGACGTTGCGTTGAATAGTTGACACCTGGGAGCCAGTGTCCAACGTAGCAAAGAATTCGATTTCCCCGATCTTAACTGGTATGATGGGGCAAGGTCCAACATATTTTCCACACCAGCCGTCGGGTTCATGACCTATTGGGGTGATGGCCCCCGAGGGTCGGTCTCGGTCCTCGGGGTTCTCGGGTTTAAAGGCTGCTCTTCACGACAGAATCGCTCGATATGCCCAGCCCGTCCACATCCTCGGCAGATAGGCCGGCCCTGAGAGTCAAACTGGTCGGAGGCTCTTCGCCCCTGTCCTTGGGCCCGATTTTGCCATTCGTTTCTGGGCCGGCGAGGTCCAGAGCGCCATCCCCCTTCTGGTCTTCCCGACTGCCCCTGATTCACCAGCCTTTGCAGATCCCTCCTCATGTTGGCCATTTCGGACGATAGCTCCTCCATCTGCCCCTTCCATGAGGATGGGAGGTCTGGGGCGGGTGCTTGAACATGTTGAATCACAGTAGGCAAATTCCTGGAGACTCCCACGGCCCCCGCATACTCTCCTTCCCCCGCTGAGTCCTGTTCTTGGTATCCAGGTAGTTCTGGGAACGACACCTCTGCCTCTGTCTTTTGTAACGATCCGAACAACTTAATTGCCGCCTCTTTGAAGTCCAAAAAGGAGACTCTAGTCTTTTGCAGTCTCAGTAATTTCAGTTGGGACTTGATGTTACCGCAGTGGACCCCCTCGATGAGTCGGCTGATCAAGGTGTTCTCGACATCTACAATTTCTGTACTGCTAATCGCTTTAATATCTTGGTAGGACTCCAATATACTTAGAGCAAAGTCTCTCAAGGTCTCGTGAGGCCGCTGCTTCCGGGCATAGAATCTGGACTTTAATTCTGACAATGTCGTAACGTCAAAGGTAGTGCCTAACCTTTTGAAGATGTGTTCTACGGTTTCTTTTTCTGCATCAGGCCATGATAGTACTTCTCGTAATGCCGATCCTTTTAGCTGACCAATCAGAATCTCTATTTGCTGCTCCACTGTCAGAGGATAGATTTTGAATGTCGACCGCATCTTCTTCTGGAAATCTGTAAACGTGGTAGTTTCCTTTCTTGGGTACTCTCCCGAAAACGTCGGTAACCAAGGGGTGCCAAAGTAGTATGGCATGGTAATCACACTCCCACCCGTTACACCACTTTGACCGGGTAAAGGACCAGGTGAGGAGCTGACCACGACTGACTGCTCCGGTTGTGCCTGACTTCCTGATGGCTTTTCATTATCTATCACTTCGTCCGCCATTTTCTTGATCGTATCCTGTTCAATGACGCCAAATGTAAACCTCTGCGTAATTGTAGGTTCTTCACCTCTCACCGTCGATAGGCTCGGACTCCCAGTAGGTAAGTATGGTTTCTTGTTTTTATTTTCCACAGAAGATTGCAGACGGTTTACAACGTTTCTTTATTATTTAGGAGAGTTAGCTTCTTGTACAGTCAAAAGCACAACATCACAGAACCATCAATACATAACAAAACAATATATGGCAGTTGGTAAGGAATACAATGTACAAAACCGATTTTTTTATTGCACTGGAACCTGCTTTCGACTCCCACGGTCCTCCTTCCGCTAGGATTCCTCTTAACACATTACTAAAGCACCTTACCGTATTCACTGCAATTAACAAATGTGGTTAACACAAACTCTGAAGTGGCAATAAACAAGATTGCCACCCTATTATTGCGCAATAATATATATTACACTCACTTCTTAACTCTAACTGTCTAAACTAAGCGCTTTTATTCCCTTACAGAGTTCTACCCCGTGGCCACAGTCCAGCGAGAGCTCAGACAACTCCGGAATGTCAACAGTATATGCAAAGGTAAGTGTACTATAGTTAATCAGCCCCACTTTCTAGTTTCTTTCCTTACAGCTTCCAATAGTTTACCTCTCTATCGCCTTATGTAGGCTAGGGTGAAAGTATCCTCCTCGGTGTGAAGTGGTGGCCGTAGGGATTTCCTTGATAGCAAGGGGATGCGTTAGAAACAGTAAAGTAACCTGGCAGGGTAACAAGCTGTGTTGCACTGTATGCAGGCTGAGAGTAAAGTAGCTCCTGCTTTTCAGGCGTTTGGACTGATTACTGTCCCGATAGCCGTCCTGTCTGCAGTACCACCTCTTCCTGTACTCCTGGTTGTGTCTATTTATATTCTCCTTTCTTTTCTGGGCGTCCCCTGGCCCCTTCTTAAGCCGGGTTTAGCCCGTTCCCTCAACTGTAGGTAGTAACTGGTATAAGGCTTTTAGGCGTCCCCTGGCCCCTTCTTAAGCCGGGTTTAGCCCGTTCCCTCAACTGTAGGTAGTAACTGGTATAAGGCTTTTAGGCGTCCCCTGGCCCCTTCTTAAGCCGGGTTTAGCCCTCTCCCTAGCCTGCGGGTGGTATCTGGTACTAGTCTTTTAGGCGTCCCCTGGCCCCTGCTTAAGCCGGGTGTAGCCTTTTCTCCAGTTGGAGTATAAGTCTATCTCTCTCTATCCGATACAATGTGACTGGATTCCCTTCTCCTGCTACGGAGTTCAGTGTATCCCTTGTTCACTAGGCAGGGTATAATTCCTCACAGTGTATGGGGATTAATAGGCTGATACTGTCTCTAATGTAGCGACTGGAGGCTGATATGTAGCTATGCAGCTGGCATGAGTCGTCCCTGCGTTATACAAATACCCAGAGGCGGGTCTGTGGGCGTGATGGGAGTGTGTAATGGGCAGGGTTATTACTCACCACTCCCTGGTTTTCTATTACAGAGCCGGGCACCGCCTCTCCACTGACGCCTCTCTCCGGCCTTCGGCTCCTGACAGACGCCACCTCACCGATGACGTCGCAAGCCGCTCCCCTCCACTCGTCACCGGACTCCGTCGGAATGGTCACCCGGCCGGTTCACCCGAATGGAACAACGTGACACTGTCCCAGCAGCTCTCCAACTATTCCGGTAATCTTAATTCTCTTCCCTCAACACGGGATTGTACCTCCCGTAGCAGCGCAGCTTCCACTCTCTATCACCGCTCCGGAACAACTGCGCCACCCGCTTTAACGGCTCTTTCTTCTATATCTCTTTCACTGGCTCCTCGCGCTGGCTGTTGCCCGCTCTCAGCGCGAGCCCCAAAACTTTATTCACCCTGCTTTCACAGAATCCCCGTTAACCCCTTGGACGGGGCATTTGAAGCCGTCCACTAGCAGGTTGATCCGAGTGGCTCAGTCCATTTTCCCCTCCACGAGGGGTTTCCTTGTACTTTTCTGACAAAGTCCCAATCACCTTCTGTGAAGGTACTGGATAATACACGTTCCAATGGCTAACATCTCTAATTTTTTTCTATGGGATTTTACAAGGCATTGAATCTGCAGTAGTCCCTAAGGGGCCTTAAACACATGACCTCATAGGTCTATCGCTCCTATATACATGACATTACGGGTATTACATTATATGCCCACTTGATAGTGATGGTGACACTATGTGCGTGAGCGAAAGAGGGCACTGTGTGATGGTGCCTGCTCGGGGAGATGGACTGCCGGTCTCTGCATCCATGCAGGGCATTGAAACGCTGCCTACATTCAGCTGTGTCTGAGGATATTATTTATGCTGAGAGTGTGTGTGTGTGTATGTGTGTGTGTATATATATATATATATATATGTATATATATATATATATATATTAACACAGCCACTAACTACAATATTTTAGAGGGTGCCCGTCATACTACAAATACAGCACACCGGACAACACATTTATGCACCCATTTCTTATATGCTAATACACAAGTACCCACAATACTATCAGACCAGTGCCCACCTCTCAGGGGCATCGGGACATACCTGGTCCATGGGTGTGCTGGGGGGGACCCAAGTCCTCAAGGAACCCACGGCCAGGGGTTACCAGTCACAGTGAGAATGCTTTGGCATGGGGACCTTGTATAAAAAGTGTGCCCCGACTGTGGCATTTCATTGTTGACTGTTGGAGCCCGATGCTGGTTGCAAATATAATGGGGAGCCGTACTCTTTTTGTGCCCTATATTTTTGCACCCAGAACCAGTTTAATAACCCGCTGCTGGTTTTAGAAATACAGGAAACTCCTACATAATTTTTTAACCATATTTCCAGAACCAGGACTTGCTCAATGAGCCCTGGGCTGGTTATGCTTGGGAATGGGAGGATGGGGATAATTTTTTATGAGTTTTTACCTTTTAGACAATATTACATTTATATAGCACTGTTCAGGCCACTCCCTAGGGCCATCCCATTAGATAAATCTCATGGCACATCCAATTTGGGTCAGATAAATCACATGTGATTTATCTGATGCAAATTGGATGTAAAAAATGGCACATCAAGTGTCAAATTGTATGTAGGCCTCCTGGGAAGCTGCTGGGGAAGTTCAAGGGAAATCAGATGCAATTTTACAGGTCAGATAAATCTTATAGTGTATGGGGGCCTTAAATGTGCTGTCAGACTTGCTGTGATAGAATGCACTGACCAACTTTCAGCTTAATAAGCAAAACATCTATTATTCCATATAAATAATTCAGAAATCACCACCAAACGTTGTGCAAAGACTAGGGCCATTTCTAGGCCACTTGGATCCTAGAGAAAAATATAACATTTTCTGCACAAACACATGTATATAATACTAGGTGATTCATCGCACCCTACGGGCGCTCTTCACAACGTCGTAAGGGGCTGCGCCCCCTTAATTTGTGAACATTTGTATATGAGAAAGATGGTTAGAATTGTATGACTGATGCCTGTATTGCAACTTGAGTTATAGGTGAGATGTGTTAAATAGAGAGCAATCCCAATATCAACAGCCAAACAACGTGTCCCTACTTGGTGACCTGACCACCATAGTCGTAGCTAGAAATTAAATGCTTGTAATGTCTTTATGTAATATATGTAATGTCTCCCTCCCCCCCTTTTCATCCCTGCTTGATGCTGCACTGTAATCCACAAAAAATTCCTAGTGTGCGCAAGCACACATGGCCAATAAAGTTGATTCTATTCTATTCTATTCGATTCTATGATGTGGAAGGGGGTGTGTATTGTTTTGTTTAATTAAAAAGCGGTTACAGAGTAAGATATACATTGATAGTGTGGATGGTATAGTGACATTTGTGGGTGTGGGGGCTGTGTGTGCATGTTGTTTAGGTGTGTGTGTGTGTGTGCAATAGTATAGTAGGGTGCTTTTTAGTCAGCGGCTCCCCACTGGCGGAGGTCACGACACAGGAAAACAGGAGGCTGGGTAGTGATAGGGGTGTGTGGGCACTAAAGAGGAGGGTGGGAGATACTGTTCAGCTTCTGCCAGTGGGTGAGGGTCCAGTGTGGCAGTACAGGAGTACAGGATGGTGGCCCTGAGTCAGTGTCTCCTCCTACTAGGTGGGAGTTAGGGTGCATGAGAGCAGGAGGCTGGGCTATGAGGCATGATAGGGGCATGTGGGCAAAACAGCGTCAGCGACTCCCCAGTGGTGGAAGTTACGGTTCAGGAGAGCAGGAAGCTGGGTAGTGATAGTGGTGTGTGAGTATATGGGGGACTAAAGAGGGGCTTAGTGGTGCCGTGAATTGCGGGAGGGGCGCGGGGGGTGCCGTGAATCAAGGGAGGGAGGGGGCGCAGGTGTCCGCGAATCTCGGGAGAGGGCGGAGGGGACGTGAATCGCGCGAGGGGGGGTTGCGAATTGCGGGAGGGGGAGTGACATGAATCGTGGGGGTGAATTGCGGGAGGGGGGGCACGGGGCGCAATGAATCACCTAGTTGGTTATATATTCTTGTAGAAGGATGGTAGGATGTTGCTGTCATTCAGAATGCATTTACATAAACAGTAATAGTAGCAGTAAAAGATCTGACTTAAAACACCTACAGTAAAACAGAACAGGAGTTATATATTATACAAAGAACTAGGTGATTCATCGCGCCCTACCGGCGCTCTTCACACCGTCGTAAGGGGCTGCGCCCCCTTAAACTGTGAATATTTTTATTGCGTTAAATATAATTTATTTATCATTATGAAGGATGTGTTTTTTATTGCAACTTTAGTAAGATGCTGTGGGTGTGGGATGGGCAGGTGTAGGTGAGCTGTAGCTGGGAGAGTATGCGATGCAGGGGATGTGGAGGTGTGGTGGGTGTTAAAGGGGGGGGTGATGTAGGTAGGGGTGTGGTGGGTGGTGGAGAGTTGGGTGCAAGGGTGCTAGGGGTGTTGAAAAGTGTTAGCGGTTGGTGTGTGTTGTGAAGTGGTGGGTGTGGGGATACTGTGTGTGGTGAAGTGTATGTTGGGAGGTGGGCCATGTGGGTTGGTCAGGTGCGGGGGGTGCGCCGTGTTTGTAAGGTGCATATGCGATGGAACTGCGGATGTAGCAGCAAGGGTAGTGCTTTTGGGAGAGGGATGGGTGCGCGGGTAGGTGATGGGCGGGTGTTGGCATGGGTGGGTGCATGGATACTGCGGGTTGAGGGGGTTTTGGTGTGCTGTGGTAAAGTCCGCTGTACCATTGGTGGTGGAGTGGCGGGGGGGGGGGGGGGGGGTAGTGCTGTGGGTGGGTGAGGGTGGTGTGCGAGTGTACCATGTGGTGGGCAAGTGTCAGGTGGGGGGATTCTGTGGGTGTTAGAGTTCCACGTAAGGTGTGGGTGGTGTATGTTGGTTAGGTGGGGGGGTGGACTGGTTGCGTGACGGGCAGTTGCATGGGTGTGTGAAGTGTGGGGGTGGTGGTGGTTTGTGTGGGTGGGGGGACGGATGGGTGCATGTGTAATGTAGGAGGGGAATGGCCAACTTGTATTGAGGCGGCTGGTTGCAGGGGTACTGCGGAACGGAAAAAAGGATGCAGGCAGTTGGATGGGGGGTGTGAGTGTAGTGCAGGCGTGTGCTGTGGGTGGGGGAGGGTGCTTATTGGTGTGGGGACGGTGGCGGCGTGGGAGGGATGGATGGGTGGGTGTGTAATGTGGTTGGGGGATGGGCAGGTGCAGTGTTGCGGCGGCTGGTTGCAGGGGTCCTGGGGGTTAGGAGGTTTGGGTGTGGTGGTGGTGTGGGTGGGTGCATTAGTAGCGAGGTTGGGGGAGTGTGGTATGCGAGGTGGCTCACTGTAAAGTGGACCTGCGGGTGTGGTAGGGTTGGGTGTGCTGCAGGTGTTTTGGGGGTGGTGTGGGTTGGTGCATTAGTAGCGCGGTTGCGGGAGTGGTATGCGAGGTGGCTCAGTGTACAGTGGTACTGTGGGTGTGGTAGGGGTGAGTGTTCACTGCACCTTTGTCACTTGGAAGGTGCAGCGTGCAAGAGTGTGTTAGCATAAACAGTGTGCAATATTTACCATCCTTTACAGAGCTGGAGTCCCGCAGAGGTTTTCCTACCTTCTGTAGGCTTGTAATGCCGCTCTGTAGAGGCAGCAGGTCCTGTGTTTGCGGCGGTGGGCAATGAAGGATGGTGTTGCCTTTTGTTTCCTGCAGGCGGTGCGGGGTGGCGCTTGGTCTGGTTGTGGCAGCAGGGAGGAGAGGCGGGCTGTGTAGCGCAGGCTCACTGCACTGGCAGGTGGGAGGATGGTGCGGCAGGGATGTGAGTGTTCGCAGCTGCTTCCAGGGGGTGAGTGTCAGCAGGCAGCAGAGGCGGACTGTGGCTGTAGCGGGCAATGCGGGACGGTGCTGTTTATGGGGCTGTGTGGCAGTATGGTGCAGAGGATGAGGTGCTAGGGACACTGGTGGGGGTGGGGCAAGCCACAGTGGGGTCTGTGTGGGCGCCGGCACCCGCTCGAAATACACTGATATGCTGCTGCCTGCCGCTGCCCACTGGCTGAGCACCGGAGGCTAGTCAGCCGCAGCGTGGGTGCGGCCATGGCAGAGGTGACAAATCCCTCCACCGATTCAAGTGACTGTACACAGAGCCGGCTATTGGCTACTGTGTACAGGATGGAGGTGCGGATGGGCGTGCTGGGGCGGCCTGGGATGTGTCGGAGCCAAGGGAAGCAGCAGTGTATGCTGGTCTCTCCTGCTTCAGCTTCTCCGTTCTGCGCGTGACGTCATCACATCACATGCTGGGGAAACACGCTGGAGAGGAGTCTGGGGGGTCGCCACACATTTTTTGGCAGGGGGAGCAAAATTTATAGTTACACCACTGCCAGGAGGCGGACCTGATCTACGGGAGCCTCCCGGCCATTCTGGGAGGATAGGGAACCCTGACTGCTAGTATGTTCTATGAGTATCCATATAAATGAGAAGCAAAGATGCCGGTTAGTGTAATATTCTAATAAAAGAGTTGTAAAACCAAGTGAATTCTGTATGCATGAAAGATACTCTTGGTATGGGAAGGTATGTTGCTTATCGCTCATTTTGGCCCATCTGAGCAATATTGTCTAAAAAATCATTTAGTGTGTATGATCAATATGGTTAACAATATTGCTCCCGCGCATCATTAACGACTCATCGTCCACCGTTGTCTATGTTGCAAACTCAATGGTGACTATATCGTCAACAAGGCATGCAGTCGCCAGGGAGCGGGTGATGTCACTGCCGATATTGTTTACCGATATTGTTCAGTGTCTATGCACAATATTGCTTGCCCAGGCTTACCGTCTATATCATTAATGATATTGGAGTTAGAGCCCATTGGCTAGTGTGTAAGGCTGGGTACACACTATAATATAATGTATACAATATTGTTAACAATATCATTTAGTCACATCACTGGAACCCCAGCCAAACATGCAGTTGCTGAGGATATTGTCAGATTGGACTGCATGTTCAGATACTGTAGCAAGGAATCATTAAAGACCCATGGGAGCATGCATTGTTATTGACATAGTGGGTGCACACTAATATCTTTAGGGTGCATATCGTTGGCTAAAATCACATAATAACTCTGATTCTCCAATCAATTCCCCCCCCCCCCCCCCCCCGCACATTAGGGACCGATGTTTGATACCTGCGCAAGCATTCTGTGCGAGCGCCCTCATCAACATGCAATGTTGGCGTGTTTGGACAGGGGATGCCCCCCACTTGTGGCACACCCCCCTTTGTCACACATTCCCTCGTATGGTAGTGAGGGGAAATGGTGGGGGGGGAGGGGGGCAGTGATTCGGTGGACAGTGTGGCAAGCCTTCTGGGAGTCGGTAAGCTGAAAGCTTCACAGCTTACTGTCAACCAGAATCAGAGCCAATGTGTACCTAACTTTAGATGAGCCTGGTAAACCTGCATTTTGTATTTTGTCCATTAGATGGCAGTATTACACAGTCATATACACAGTATCTAGATTTAAAAGAAAATTCCATATATACCACTAAAACAAGGATTCACATATTACTCATTTGTAGTAAAACTGTCAGAACTTCTATTTTAGGTTGGCAGAGCATGCTGGGAGTTCTAGTTCTTCTTCCAATGCTGGAGAGTAAATATTTAACCCATTAAATGCCCAGTGAATTTGCTAAAATAGCTGTTAAAATGTTCAAATAATTTTTTTTATTCATCATAATGACCTGTAATATTACCTTTATATAGGAAATATACGTTAACCTTTTGTTTACACAACATTTTTTATTTGAATTTATATAACAAATGTGAGTGCACATCGCTCACGGAGATGTTGACACTCAAGGGTTAACTAAGGCTGCTTCATATTAAAGATGGAATTGACTGCAAGAGTATAAAATAGTCACCAAACCCCCTGTGTAGCAGGACTGTGGGGACTCATGTAGGGATCACCAGCACACCTGGGAGAATAGGATCAACTAACCCATTACACTTCTATATAGCCCAGGGTTGCCAACGTTAATATATATATAGATAATCCAACGTTAACTACCTTTAATAATTATAAAACAAATAGGCAGATAATGGAATCCTATCTTTTGAGTCAGGCTAGGTATTCATTGGATCATTCTAGAAATAAATTTTATAGATGGGGTAATCGCTCGGGAAGACTCTTGGCGGCCTTAACTAAGGTGAGAAAAGGGCGTAATAATATCTCAGCGTTAAAATCAAATACAGATAGCCGGATAGTAACGGCACAAGAAGAAATCATTAAAATAATGCAGGAGTATTATGCTAAAATATATACAGATGTGCCATGGGAGGCGGACCAGGTAGAGACCCTGTTGAAACAAATAGATCTCCCTAAAATCAATGAAGCCCATGTAGAATATCTGGATTCAGATATCACTAAAGAAGAACTAGACACAGTACTTCGCTCTTTAAAAGTCAGGAAAGCCCCTGGCCCTGATGGGCTACCTACGGAGTACTATAAAATCTTGCAAAATGAATTAATTGCCCCGGTAACTAGTCTGCTCCAGCACCTACAAAATGAGACTCCCCGATATCCCCAATTCAATGCAGCCCTCACCACCTTGATCTTGAAAGCCAATAAAGATCCACAAAATGAATCCTCTTATCGCCCTATTACACTCTTAAATACTGATTGTAAAATTATGGCAAAAATAATCGCAAATAGAATTCAGCGAATAGCGGGGGATATTTTTACAGAGCATCAGTTGGGTTTTATAACGGGACGGCATTCTGTAAAAGGGGTCAGGATGGCAGTAGCGGCAATTAATATACTTCAGAGAAATGGGGACAATCCTGGTATTTTATTGAGTCTGGATGCCAATAAGGCGTTTGACTCAATATCATGGGTATAGATGAATAAAGTGCTGGAGGCAAGACATTTTGGGGAGAAATTTATAAATTGTATTCACTTTCTATATCAGGATCCACATACGGCGCTTTTAATTAATGGAGAGAAAAGTAAGGAGATAGTGATGAAGAGAGGCACCAGACAGGGGTTTCCTCTTTCCCCACTTCTCTTTAACATCGTGTTAGATCCAATGCTTCGCTTTCTTCAGAATTGGGAAACCCTGAAAGGGGTAAAAGCAGGTAAACATGAATTTAAAATCTGCGCCTTTGCGGACGATTTAATACTATATGTGGCAGATCCCAAATCCTCGATTAGACTCCTGTTAAAAAAATTGGAGGAATTTGGTAGGGCATCGGGGTTCACTATAAACCTTGATAAGTCAGTAGCACTATACCTGAAAACAGGAGTTAAAAAACCATCGTGGGCCAATGGGGTACCATTGAAATGGGCAGAAAACTATATTACCTACTTAGGGGTGAAGATTCCAAAAGACCTGAGCCAGCTATATGAACTGAATGTGGGCTTTGTTATTAAAAAATGTGTAAAAGAGCTGGAAGGATGGGCAAAGTTACCAGTATCCCTTATGGGGAGAATAAATTTAATTAAAATGATAACATTTCCCAGACTCTTGTACCCTCTCCAGATGCTACCTGTCCTTTTGTCTAGCAAGGACATTCGGGAGATTGATAGAATATTTAGGAAGTTTATTTGGGAGAGTAAGAAAGCCAGAATAAGTCTCCAACAATTACAGCAATCTAAAGAAAAAGGAGGAATTAACTTTCCAAATATGGAAAGATATAGTTTGGCCTCTCACTTCCGCTATATAAAGGACTGGGTCTGGGAGAGAGGGGAATACACTAACATCCATTTGGAGGGTGCAACCCTTATGACAGGAGGTTTGGTGTCTTTTCTCCACTCTACGGATTCGGAGGTTGAGTTGGGGACTACATCAAACCCCCTTTTAACATCTACTAGAAGGGCTTGGTATATTGTCCGTCACAGATGGGATATTAATTCCAAAGTTTCTATGTTATTGAACTTCTTGAATAACCCCAGCTTCCAAGAAGGCAAAGCCGAGCACCCATTTGATCGTTGGAAAGATATGGGTGTGTTCAGAGTTGGTCAATTAATAGATGCTGCGAGAAGAAAGCCCATGACCTATAGGCAGGTAGCGGAGAAATTTGAGAATATACCATTAGATTTGGCGTTTATACAAGCCCAACATTATGTGCAAAAAATTACTCGATCTCTCAATGAGAAGGATTGGGACAATGAGCTGGATAAGCAGCTACTTAGCCCACACTTTGGGAGAAAAGCCCTTTCCTTTTATTACAATTTGTTCAGAACCTTGACTAAAGATAAGGTGGTGAAAACAGGTATAAGCAGATGGTCCGAGGTGTTTACAGACCTAACGGAGGAGGATCTTTATGCCCATTTGGGTTCCATCTGCAAGATATTACCTATGCCAACATATATAGAGTTATTTTTAAAGATCTATCATAGGGCCTATTTATCTCCAAATAGGAGAAAAAAGATCGGATTGTCTAATGACAGTAAATGCCTGAAGTGTGGGCTGGGTGGAGCAAATCTGGCTCACTGCCTCTGGAGCTGTCCAAAGGTTCTCTACTTCTGGAAGAATGTAGAACGGTTTATTACAACATACATACAGAGTGATTTTCAAATAACGGCACAATGGGCCATTTTAAGCATAAAACCCTGTGATAGACCAATTAGGAATAGAAGGGTCAATGATAAAGTCATGTTGGCCATATCTGCTGCAGCAAAGAAAACCATTCTGCAGATGTGGATCCAGCCCCAGCCTCCATCTATGAAATTGTTTTTGGAAAAAATATATAATATATTCCTAATGGATTGGGTAGAAGCTTCCATTCAAAAAAAGAAAGATCAGGATATATTCCTTGAGAACTGGGGAGATTTTATACTAACCCTCTCCCCGCAAGTACAGGAAAAAATTAGGATCTGCTTTCCCCCTATTGAATGGATGTAAAGCAGAGTGTTTTCTAATATATAGGGAAAAGATCTCGCCATGTCCAGTCCTCAGGTGTATTATAATGTTTATTCTGAATATGTAATCTGAGAGCAAGGTCCTCTCTATAGAGTCAGAGGGACACACTACGAGTGTGTATTGGCAACTATGATCATGATCATATACTACGACTGTGCTCTGATGGTACTTTTTCTTCTTTTTTAAACGGGAAAGCTAATTATGAATGTGTAATGTTTATGTGTTAATGTATTGTCTTTTATAATATTGTGTTAATGCATAATAAAAATATATTTAAAAAAAAAAAATGTGAGTGCACATCGCTCACGGAGATGTTGACACTCAAGGGTTAACTAAGGCTGCTTCATATTAAAGATGGAATTGACTGCAAGAGTATAAAATAGTCACCAAACCCCCTGTGTAGCAGGACTGTGGGGACTCATGTAGGGATCACCAGCACACCTGGGAGAATAGGATCAACTAACCCATTACACTTCTATATAGCCCAGGGTTGCCAATGCTAATATTCTCCTCTCCGGAAGAAGCCCGGAGAGGAGAGTTTCAGTAGCTGCTCTGGGGGCGGGGCTTGATTATGATGCCACTAAGCCCCACCCCCATGATGTTAAACAGGTGAATTTGCCGATCTCCGTGGAGGGGGCGGGGCTAAAATGATGCGATTTTGCCATTTTAGCTCCACCCCTCCTCTGAGATCCGCGAATTGCGGCATTTAAATGATGCGATCGGGGATTTTCGGGAGACTCCCGGCCATTCCGGGAGGGTATGCAACCCTGATATAGCCCCATACACGCGTAACAATAGACCCACAGACCCCGCGGTGGTGGGGAGGTGCTGTATAGGTGTGGGCGCCGGGCTCTGCGGGTCTATTGTAAAGCCGCTGCCACTGCCGGGAGCTCACCTGTGGTCGGAGCCCAGGACCCGCAGAAGATTTTTCTGTGGTCCCCACTCCTCTGTCCACCCCCATACAGCATAAAATGTCCACCCCCATACAGCATAAACTGTCTGCTGTATGGGGGCGGACATTTTGTGATGGTCCGTTTTCTTTAAACTCTGGAGCGAGGACAAAGTGGACAGGGGAGCTGGGACCACAGAGAAATCTTCCCGACCACAGGTGAGCTCCCGGCACCTGTGTGGGGGTTAACTGCGCGGGGGTGTGTGTGATTAACTGTGGGTTAACTGCGGGGGTTAACTGCAGGGGATGCAGTTAAAATCCCGGCGGTCGGGATCCCGGCGGTCGGGATCCCGGCGTTCAGAATCCTGACGCCGGAATCCCGACCGCCGAAATCCCGACACATTCTCCCTCCAGGGGTGACAACGACACCCCTGGAGGGAGAATAAACCGACTTTGCCGACTTTGGCATACTTGCCGACTTTGGCATACTCCTTTCTGGGAGAAGCCCGGAGAGGAGTGAAAGGGGGCGGGTAGAGGCTTCGTTTTGGGGGCGGGGCACAGGTGATGTCATCAAGCCCCGCCCCCACGACGGGCTGAAGCCTCAATTTGCGGGTCCGTGAGTGGGGGGAGGGGTTAAAAATTACGTGAAATGCCGGGAATTGCGTCATTTAGCCCCGCCCCCTCCCCGCGGACCCGCGAAAGTCATAGTTTTTAGACCGCGGGGAGAGGGGGAGCCGGGGCTGTAGGGAAATGTGGGAGACTTGGGAGGGGGACCCGATTTGCGGGACCCTCCCGGCCATTCCGGGAGGGTAGGCAAGTATGTTCTGCAGGTAATCACCAGCTTTTGCTGGTGATTCCCTCTGCAGCACTGACACTGCGGAGGGGCAATACATCATACAGAAATGCGGTAAATACCCAGATAACAGGGTTTCTATTGCATTTCTGGTTTACACCATCCCGCCCTCTGTGAGATAACGGCCCATTTATGCCATAACATTATTTTAATGACAGTTCTTTTTTAAAACACATTTACTAAAATTTGAGTTCTATTTCAGATGGGATGTTGCTATGGGCAACCAATCAGTTACTATCTATTATCTTCTAGAAGGTGCTAAATAAATAAGTAGATTCTGATTGGTTGCCCATAGCAACATCCCATGTGAAAAGAAAATCCCATCTTAGTAAGTTTCCCCCATAATATCACATAATAGAATATACCTTCACAGATTGCCCCTTAGAAGGCCCCAGCCACTTCCTGTCATTATGAC
The DNA here is from genome assembly GCF_055691185.1 of Crinia signifera. Classification (NCBI taxonomy): domain Eukaryota; kingdom Metazoa; phylum Chordata; class Amphibia; order Anura; family Myobatrachidae; genus Crinia; species Crinia signifera. Next base: position 156,962,098 of record NC_139224.1, read on the forward strand.
ATCACAGGATGCATTAGAATGCAGCTGAGTTCCGTGTGATGTCACTGACTGCTACAGTTTCAGCCTTTTGATAGGCAGTTTTCAGAGGAGAAAGACACAAAAATGAAGTGTTCCTGTTTATGGTCCTAGGATTATTTATTACACCTGGCAAAGGAACAACAACTGCGATGGCTGAAGCCACAAATCTAGGATTCTCTGCAGGCCATGCCCCGACAAATGAATATGCCAACAAAACCTTTGGCTTGAGGATCGCCATTGCCTGTGTCTTTGCGGCAATTCAAGCAGTTATGATCGCCCTCTGCAAATGCATCTTCAAAGGAAAGAAATCAGAACCTGACATTGAGATTGGAGATGATAGCAGCTGGAGCATAATAGAAATAGATGAAATTTTTCCAGTCAAAGGAAAGAAATCAGAACCTGACATTGAGATTGGAGATGATTGCATAATAGAAATAGATGAACTTTTTCCAGTCAGACAGGTAACACCAGAGAAACCAGAACAACCAAAGATACCAGAGAAACAAAAAAAAAGAGTTTCATTTATGAAAAAGAAGGGAATACTTAAGAAGGCAAAAAAAGATGCGAAAGCAATCAAATTACCACATACAAGAGGTAACACCAAGAGGAAGAGAAAAATCCTCCGTAACCTCGAGAAGCATAGAGAAGTGTGCGGTCCTGAGTGCAAGCATCTTTGTGGATATTAGAGCCAACAGCTCTGGCTTGGGAACCAAAAAGAGACCCAAATACAGGCTTGGGATCCTCAGACAAAGAAACCCACCCATGGCTTTTATTGCATGGCTATCGGGCATGGCTGCTTGACGATGGAGTTACCAGTTTCAGATCTGGCTTGGGAACCAAAAAGAGACCCACAAACAGGCTTAGGAACCTCAGACAAAGAGACCCACAAACAGGCTTGGGAACCTCAGACAAAGAGACCCACAAACAGGCTTGGGAACCTCAGACAAAGAGACCCACAAACAGGCTTGGGAACCTGAGACAAAGAGACCCACATACAGGCTTAGGAACCTGAGACAAAGAGACCCACAAACAGGCTTAGGAACCTGAGACAAAGAGACCCACAAACAGGCTTGGGAACCTCAGACAAAGAGACCCACATACAGGCTTAGGAACCTGAGACAAAGAGACCCACAAACAGGCTTAGGAACCTGAGACAAAGAGACCCACAAACAGGCTTAGGAACCTGAGACAAAGAGACCCACAAACAGGCTTAGGAACCTGAGACAAAGAGACCCACAAACAGGCTTGGGAACCTGAGACAAAGAAACCCAAACCACCCGTGGCTGTTATTGCATGGCTATCGGGCGTGGCCCCTTGGCGATGGGGTTACCAGTTCTTTAAGAATTGGTAGTGGCACAGTCACCATGGACCAACGCAATATTCATTTGGCTGTTAAGTTAGAACCGTCTAAATGTGCTGTCAGACTTGCTGTGATAGAATGCACTGACCAACTTTCAGCTTAATAAGCAAAACATCTATTATTCCATATAAATAATTCAGAAATCACCACCAAACGTTGTGCAAAGACTAGGGCCATTTCTAGGCCACTTGGATCCTAGAGAAAAATATAACATTTTCTGCACAAACACATGTATATAATACTAGGTGATTCATCGCACCCTACGGGCGCTCTTCACAACGTCGTAAGGGGCTGCGCCCCCTTAATTTGTGAACATTTGTATATGAGAAAGATGGTTAGAATTGTATGACTGATGCCTGTATTGCAACTTGAGTTATAGGTGAGATGTGTTAAATAGAGAGCATATGATGTGGAAGGGGGTGTGTATTGTTTTGTTTAATTAAAAAGCGGTTACAGAGTAAGATATACATTGATAGTGTGGATGGTATAGTGACATTTGTGGGTGTGGGGGCTGTGTGTGCATGTTGTTTAGGTGTGTGTGTGTGTGTGCAATAGTATAGTAGGGTGCTTTTGAGTCAGCGGCTCCCCACTGGCGGAGGTCACGACACAGGAAAACAGGAGGCTGGGTAGTGATAGGGGTGTGTGGGCACTAAAGAGGAGGGTGGGAGATACTGTTCAGCTTCTGCCAGTGGGTGAGGGTCCAGTGTGGCAGTACAGGAGTACAGGATGGTGGCCCTGAGTCAGTGTCTCCTCCTACTAGGTGGGAGTTAGGGTGCATGAGAGCAGGAGGCTGGGCTATGAGGCATGATAGGGGCATGTGGGCAAAACAGCGTCAGCGACTCCCCAGTGGTGGAAGTTACGGTTCAGGAGAGCAGGAAGCTGGGTAGTGATAGTGGTGTGTGAGTATATGGGGGACTAAAGAGGGGCTTAGTGGTGCCGTGAATTGCGGGAGGGGCGCGGGGGGTGCCGTGAATCAAGGGAGGGAGGGGGCGCAGGTGTCCGCGAATCTCGGGAGAGGGCGGAGGGGACGTGAATCGCGCGAGGGGGGGTTGCGAATTGCGGGAGGGGGAGTGACATGAATCGTGGGGGTGAATTGCGGGAGGGGGGGCACGGGGCGCAATGAATCACCTAGTTGGTTATATATTCTTGTAGAAGGATGGTAGGATGTTGCTGTCATTCAGAATGCATTTACATAAACAGTAATAGTAGCAGTAAAAGATCTGACTTAAAACACCTACAGTAAAACAGAACAGGAGTTATATATTATACAAAGAACTAGGTGATTCATCGCGCCCTACCGGCGCTCTTCACACCGTCGTAAGGGGCTGCGCCCCCTTAAACTGTGAATATTTTTATTGCGTTAAATATAATTTATTTATCATTATGAAGGATGTGTTTTTTATTGCAACTTTAGTAAGATGCTGTGGGTGTGGGATGGGCAGGTGTAGGTGAGCTGTAGCTGGGAGAGTATGCGATGCAGGGGATGTGGAGGTGTGGTGGGTGTTAAAGGGGGGGGGGGGTGATGTAGGTAGGGGTGTGGTGGGTGGTGGAGAGTTGGGTGCAAGGGTGCTAGGGGTGTTGAAAAGTGTTAGCGGTTGGTGTGTGTTGTGAAGTGGTGGGTGTGGGGATACTGTGTGTGGTGAAGTGTATGTTGGGAGGTGGGCCATGTGGGTTGGTCAGGTGCGGGGGGTGCGCCGTGTTTGTAAGGTGCATATGCGATGGAACTGCGGATGTAGCAGCAAGGGTAGTGCTTTTGGGAGAGGGATGGGTGCGCGGGTAGGTGATGGGCGGGTGTTGGCATGGGTGGGTGCATGGATACTGCGGGTTGAGGGGGTTTTGGTGTGCTGTGGTAAAGTCCGCTGTACCATTGGTGGTGGAGTGGCGGGGGGGGGGGTAGTGCTGTGGGTGGGTGAGGGTGGTGTGCGAGTGTACCATGTGGTGGGCAAGTGTCAGGTGGGGGGATTCTGTGGGTGTTAGAGTTCCACGTAAGGTGTGGGTGGTGTATGTTGGTTAGGTGGGGGGGTGGACTGGTTGCGTGACGGGCAGTTGCATGGGTGTGTGAAGTGTGGGGGTGGTGGTGGTTTGTGTGGGTGGGGGGACGGATGGGTGCATGTGTAATGTAGGAGGGGAATGGCCAACTTGTATTGAGGCGGCTGGTTGCAGGGGTACTGCGGAACGGAAAAAAGGATGCAGGCAGTTGGATGGGGGGTGTGAGTGTAGTGCAGGCGTGTGCTGTGGGTGGGGGAGGGTGCTTATTGGTGTGGGGACGGTGGCGGCGTGGGAGGGATGGATGGGTGGGTGTGTAATGTGGTTGGGGGATGGGCAGGTGCAGTGTTGCGGCGGCTGGTTGCAGGGGTCCTGGGGGTTAGGAGGTTTGGGTGTGGTGGTGGTGTGGGTGGGTGCATTAGTAGCGAGGTTGGGGGAGTGTGGTATGCGAGGTGGCTCACTGTAAAGTGGACCTGCGGGTGTGGTAGGGTTGGGTGTGCTGCAGGTGTTTTGGGGGTGGTGTGGGTTGGTGCATTAGTAGCGCGGTTGCGGGAGTGGTATGCGAGGTGGCTCAGTGTACAGTGGTACTGTGGGTGTGGTAGGGGTGAGTGTTCACTGCACCTTTGTCACTTGGAAGGTGCAGCGTGCAAGAGTGTGTTAGCATAAACAGTGTGCAATATTTACCATCCTTTACAGAGCTGGAGTCCCGCAGAGGTTTTCCTACCTTCTGTAGGCTTGTAATGCCGCTCTGTAGAGGCAGCAGGTCCTGTGTTTGCGGCGGTGGGCAATGAAGGATGGTGTTGCCTTTTGTTTCCTGCAGGCGGTGCGGGGTGGCGCTTGGTCTGGTTGTGGCAGCAGGGAGGAGAGGCGGGCTGTGTAGCGCAGGCTCACTGCACTGGCAGGTGGGAGGATGGTGCGGCAGGGATGTGAGTGTTCGCAGCTGCTTCCAGGGGGTGAGTGTCAGCAGGCAGCAGAGGCAGACTGTGGCTGTAGCGGGCAATGCGGGACGGTGCTGTTTATGGGGCTGTGTGGCAGTATGGTGCAGAGGATGAGGTGCTAGGGACACTGGTGGGGGTGGGGCAAGCCACAGTGGGGTCTGTGTGGGCGCCGGTACCCGCTCGAAATACACTGATATGCTGCTGCCTGCCGCTGCCCACTGGCTGAGCACCGGAGGCTAGTCAGCCGCAGCGTGGGTGCGGCCATGGCAGAGGTGACAAATCCCTCCACCGATTCAAGTGACTGTACACAGAGCCGGCTATTGGCTACTGTGTACAGGATGGAGGGGCGGATGGGCGTGCTGGGGCGGCCTGGGATGTGTCGGAGCCAAGGGAAGCAGCAGTGTATGCTGGTCTCTCCTGCTTCAGCTTCTCCGTTCTGCGCGTGACGTCATCACATCACATGCTGGGGAAACACGCTGGAGAGGAGTCTGGGGGGTCGCCACACATTTTTTGGCAGGGGGGAGCAAAATTTATAGTTACACCACTGCCAGGAGGCGGACCTGATCTACGGGAGCCTCCCGGCCATTCTGGGAGGATAGGGAACCCTGACTGCTAGTATGTTCTATGAGTATCCATATAAATGAGAAGCAAAGATGCCGGTTAGTGTAATATTCTAATAAAAGAGTTGTAAAACCAAGTGAATTCTGTATGCATGAAAGATACTCTTGGTATGGGAAGGTATGTTGCTTATCGCTCATTTTGGCCCATCTGAGCAATATTGTCTAAAAAATCATTTAGTGTGTATGATCAATATGGTTAACAATATTGCTCCCGCGCATCATTAACGACTCATCGTCCACCGTTGTCTATGTTGCAAACTCAATGGTGACTATATCGTCAACAAGGCATGCAGTCGCCAGGGAGCGGGTGATGTCACTGACGATATTGTTTACCGATATTGTTCAGTGTCTATGCACAATATTGGTTGCCCAGGCTTACCGTCTATATCATTAATGATATTGGAGTTAGAGCCCATTGGCTAGTGTGTAAGGCTGGGTACACACTATTATATAATGTATACAATATTGTTAACAATATCATTTAGTCACATCACTGGAACCCCAGCCAAACATGCAGTTGCTGAGGATATTGTCAGATTGGACTGCATGTTCAGATACTGTAGCAAGGAATCATTAAAGACCCATGGGAGCATGCATTGTTATTGACATAGTGGGTGCACACTAATATCTTTAGGGTGCATATCGTTGGCTAAAATCACATAATAACTCTGATTCTCCAATCAATTCCCCCCCCCCCCCCCCCCGCACATTAGGGACCGATGTTTGATACCTGCGCAAGCATTCTGTGTGAGCGCCCTCATCAACATGCAATGTTGGCGTGTTTGGACAGGGGATGCCCCCCACTTGTGGCACACCCCCCTTTGTCACACATTCCCTCGTATGGTAGTGAGGGGAAATGGTGGGGGGGGAGGGGGGCAGTGATTCGGTGGACAGTGTGGCAAGCCTTCTGGGAGTCGGTAAGCTGAAAGCTTCACAGCTTACTGTCAACCAGAATCAGAGCCAATGTGTACCTAACTTTAGATGAGCCTGGTAAACCTGCATTTTGTATTTTGTCCATTAGATGGCAGTATTACACAGTCATATACACAGTATCTAGATTTAAAAGAAAATTCCATATATACCACTAAAACAAGGATTCACATATTACTCATTTGTAGTAAAACTGTCAGAACTTCTATTTTAGGTTGGCAGAGCATGCTGGGAGTTCTAGCTCTTCTTCCAATGCTGGAGAGTAAATATTTAACCCATTAAATGCCCAGTGAATTTGCTAAAATAGCTGTTAAAATTTTCAAATAATTTTTTTTATTCATCATAATGACCTGTAATATTACCTTTATATAGGAAATATACGTTAACCTTTTGTTTACACAACATTTTTTATTTGAATTTATATAACAAATGTGAGTGCACATCGCTCACGGAGATGTTGACACTCAAGGGTTAACTAAGGCTGCTTCATATTAAAGATGGAATTGACTGCAAGAGTATAAAATAGTTACCAAACCCCCTGTGTAGCAGGACTGTGGGGACTCATGTAGGGATCACCAGCACACCTGAGAGAATAGGATCAACTAACCCATTACACTTCTATATAGCCCAGGGTTGCCAACGTTAATATATATAGATAATCCAACGTTAACTACCTTTAATAATTATAAAACAAATAGGCAGATAATGGAATCCTATCTTTTGAGTCAGGCTAGGTATTCATTGGATCATTCTAGAAATAAATTTTATAGATGGGGTAATCGCTCGGGAAGACTCTTGGCGGCCTTAACTAAGGTGAGAAAAGGGCGTAATAATATCTCAGCGTTAAAATCAAATACAGATAGCCGGGTAGTAACGGCACAAGAAGAAATCATTAAAATAATGCAGGAGTATTATGCTAAAATATATACAGATGTGCCATGGGAGGCGGACCAAGTAGAGACCCTGTTGAAACAAATAGATCTCCCTAAAATCAATGAAGCCCATGTAGAATATCTGGATTCAGATATCACTAAAGAAGAACTAGACACAGTACTTCGCTCTTTAAAAGTCAGGAAAGCCCCTGGCCCTGATGGGCTACCTACGGAGTACTATAAAATCTTGCAAAATGAATTAATTGCCCCGGTAACTAGTCTGCTCCAGCACCTACAAAATGAGACTCCCCGATATCCCCAATTCAATGCAGCCCTCACCACCTTGATCTTGAAAGCCAATAAAGATCCACAAAATGAATCCTCTTATCGCCCTATTACACTCTTAAATACTGATTGTAAAATTATGGCAAAAATAATCGCAAATAGAATTCAGCGAATAGCGGGGGATATTTTTACAGAGCATCAGTTGGGTTTTATAACGGGACGGCATTCTGTAAAAGGGGTCAGGATGGCAGTAGCGGCAATTAATATACTTCAGAGAAATGGGGACAATCCTGGTATTTTATTGAGTCTGGATGCCAATAAGGCGTTTGACTCAATATCATGGGTATAGATGAATAAAGTGCTGGAGGCAAGACATTTTGGGGAGAAATTTATAAATTTTATTCACTTTCTATATCAGGATCCACATACGGCGCTTTTAATTAATGGAGAGAAAAGTAAGGAGATAGTGATGAAGAGAGGCACCAGACAGGGGTTTCCTCTTTCCCCACTTCTCTTTAACATCGTGTTAGATCCAATGCTTCGCTTTCTTCAGAATTGGGAAACCCTGAAAGGGGTAAAAGCGGGTAAACATGAATTTAAAATCTGCGCCTTTGCGGACGATTTAATACTATATGTGGCAGATCCCAAATCCTCGATTAGACTCCTGTTAAAAAAATTGGAGGAATTTGGTAGGGCATCGGGGTTCACTATAAACCTTGATAAGTCAGTAGCACTATACCTGAAAACAGGAGTTAAAAAACCATTGTGGGCCAATGGGGTACCATTGAAATGGGCAGAAAACTATATTACCTACTTAGGGGTGAAGATTCCAAAAGACCTGAGCCAGCTATATGAACTGAATGTGGGCTTTGTTATTAAAAAATGTGTAAAAGAGCTGGAAGGATGGGCAAAGTTACCAGTATCCCTTATGGGGAGAATAAATTTAATTAAAATGATAACATTTCCCAGACTCTTGTACCCTCTCCAGATGCTACCTGTCCTTTTGTCTAGCAAGGACATTCGGGAGATTGATAGAATATTTAGGAAGTTTATTTGGGAGAGTAAGAAAGCCAGAATAAGTCTCCAACAATTACAGCAATCTAAAGAAAAAGGAGGAATTAACTTTCCAAATATGGAAAGATATAGTTTGGCCTCTCACTTCCGCTATATAAAGGACTGGGTCTGGGAGAGAGGGGAATACACTAACATCCATTTGGAGGGTGCAACCCTTATGACAGGAGGTTTGGTGTCTTTTCTCCACTCTACGGATTCGGAGGTTGAGTTGGGGACTACATCAAACCCCCTTTTAACATCTACTAGAAGGGCTTGGTATATTGTCCGTCACAGATGGGATATTAATTCCAAAGTTTCTATGTTATTGAACTTCTTGAATAACCCCAGCTTCCAAGAAGGCAAAGCCGAGCACCCATTTGATCGTTGGAAAGATATGGGTGTGTTCAGAGTTGGTCAATTAATAGATGCTGCGAGAAGAAAGCCCATGACCTATAGGCAGGTAGCGGAGAAATTTGAGAATATACCATTAGATTTGGCGTTTATACAAGCCCAACATTATGTGCAAAAAATTACTCGATCTCTCAATGAGAAGGATTGGGACAATGAGCTGGATAAGCAGCTACTTAGCCCACACTTTGGGAGAAAAGCCCTTTCCTTTTATTACAATTTGTTCAGAACCTTGACTAAAGATAAGGTGGTGAAAACAGGTATAAGCAGATGGTCCGAGGTGTTTACAGACCTAACGGAGGAGGATCTTTATGCCCATTTGGGTTCCATCTGCAAGATATTACCTATGCCAACATATATAGAGTTATTTTTAAAGATCTATCATAGGGCCTATTTATCTCCAAATAGGAGAAAAAAGATCGGATTGTCTAATGACAGTAAATGCCTGAAGTGTGGGCTGGGTGGAGCAAATCTGGCTCACTGCCTCTGGAGCTGTCCAAAGGTTTTCTACTTCTGGAAGAATGTAGAACGGTTTATTACAACATACATACAGAGTGATTTTCAAATAACGGCACAATGGGCCATTTTAAGCATAAAACCCTGTGATAGACCAATTAGGAATAGAAGGGTCAATGATAAAGTCATGTTGGCCATATCTGCTGCAGCAAAGAAAACCATTCTGCAGATGTGGATCCAGCCCCAGCCTCCATCTATGAAATTGTTTTTGGAAAAAATATATAATATATTCCTAATGGATTGGGTAGAAGCTTCCATTCAAAAAAAGAAAGATCAGGATATATTCCTTGAGAACTGGGGAGATTTTATACTAACCCTCTCCCCGCAAGTACAGGAAAAAATTAGGATCTGCTTTTCCCCTATTGAATGGAAGTAAAGCAGAGTGTTTTCTAATATATAGGGAAAAGATCTCGCCATGTCCAGTCCTCAGGTGTATTATAATGTTTATTCTGAATATGTAATCTGAGAGCAAGGTCCTCTCTATAGAGTCAGAGGGACACACTACGAGTGTGTATTGGCAACTATGATCATGATCATATACTACGACTGTGCTCTGATGGTACTTTTTCTTCTTTTTTAAACGGGAAAGCTAATTATGAATGTGTAATGTTTATGTGTTAATGTATTGTCTTTTATAATATTGTGTTAATGCATAATAAAAATATATTTAAAAAAAAAAAATGTGAGTGCACATCGCTCACGGAGATGTTGACACTCAAGGGTTAACTAAGGCTGCTTCATATTAAAGATGGAATTGACTGCAAGAGTATAAAATAGTCACCAAACCCCCTGTGTAGCAGGACTGTGGGGACTCATGTAGGGATCACCAGCACACCTGGGAGAATAGGATCAACTAACCCATTACACTTCTATATAGCCCAGGGTTGCCAATGCTAATATTCTCCTCTCCGGAAGAAGCCCGGAGAGGAGAGTTTCAGTAGCTGCTCTGGGGGCGGGGCTTGATTATGATGCCACTAAGCCCCACCCCCATGATGTTAAACAGGTGAATTTGCCGATCTCCGTGGAGGGGGCGGGGCTAAAATGATGCGATTTTGCCATTTTAGCTCCACCCCTCCTCTGAGATCCGCGAATTGCGGCATTTAAATGATGCGATCGGGGATTTTCGGGAGACTCCCGGCCATTCCGGGAGGGTATGCAACCCTGATATAGCCCCATACACGCGTAACAATAGACCCACAGACCCCGCGGTGGTGGGGAGGTGCTGTATAGGTGTGGGCGCCGGGCTCTGCGGGTCTATTGTAAAGCCGCTGCCACTGCCGGGAGCTCACCTGTGGTCGGAGCCCAGGACCCGCAGAAGATTTTTCTGTGGTCCCCACTCCTCTGTCCACCCCCATACAGCATAAAATGTCCACCCCCATACAGCATAAACTGTCTGCTGTATGGGGGCGGACATTTTGTGATGGTCCGTTTTCTTTAAACTCTGGAGCGAGGACAAAGTGGACAGGGGAGCTGGGACCACAGAGAAATCTTCCCGACCACAGGTGAGCTCCCGGCACCTGTGTGGGGGTTAACTGCGCGGGGGTGTGTGTGATTAACTGTGGGTTAACTGCGGGGGTTAACTGCAGGGGATGCAGTTAAAATCCCGGCGGTCGGGATCCCGGCGGTCGGGATCCCGGCGTTCAGAATCCTGACGCCGGAATCCCGACCGCCGAAATCCCGACACATTCTCCCTCCAGGGGTGACAACGACACCCCTGGAGGGAGAATAAACCGACTTTGCCGACTTTGGCATACTTGCCGACTTTGGCATACTCCTTTCTGGGAGAAGCCCGGAGAGGAGTGAAAGGGGGCGGGTAGAGGCTTCGTTTTGGGGGCGGGGCACAGGTGATGTCATCAAGCCCCGCCCCCACGACGGGCTGAAGCCTCAATTTGCGGGTCCGTGAGTGGGGGGAGGGGTTAAAAATTACGTGAAATGCCGGGAATTGCGTCATTTAGCCCCGCCCCCTCCCCGCGGACCCGCGAAAGTCATAGTTTTTAGACCGCGGGGAGAGGGGGAGCCGGGGCTGTAGGGAAATGTGGGAGACTTGGGAGGGGGACCCGATTTGCGGGACCCTCCCGGCCATTCCGGGAGGGTAGGCAAGTATGTTCTGCAGGTAATCACCAGCTTTTGCTGGCGATTCCCTCTGCAGCACTGACACTGCGGAGGGGCAATACATCATACAGAAATGCGGTAAATACCCAGATAACAGGGTTTCTATTGCATTTCTGGTTTACACCATCCCGCCCTCTGTGAGATAACGGCCCATTTATGCCATAACATTATTTTAATGACAGTTCTTTTTTAAAACACATTTACTAAAATTTGAGTTCTATTTCAGATGGGATGTTGCTATGGGCAACCAATCAGTTACTATCTATTATCTTCTAGAAGGTGCTAAATAAATAAGTAGATTCTGATTGGTTGCCCATAGCAACATCCCATGTGAAAAGAAAATCCCATCTTAGTAAGTTTCCCCCATAATATCACATAATAGAATATACCTTCACAGATTGCCCCTTAGAAGGCCCCAGCCACTTCCTGTCATTATGACATCACAGGATGCATTAGAATGCAGCTGAGTTCCGTGTGATGTCACTGACTGCTACAGTTTCAGCCTTTTGATAGGCAGTTTTCAGAGGAGAAAGACACAAAAATGAAGTGTTCCTGTTTATGGTCCTAGGATTATTTATTACACCTGGCAAAGGAACAACAACTGCGATGGCTGAAGCCACAAATCTAGGATTCTCTGCAGGCCATGCCCCGACAAATGAATATGCCAACAAAACCTTTGGCTTGAGGATCGCCATTGCCTGTGTCTTTGCGGCAATTCAAGCAGTTATGATCGCCCTCTGCAAATGCATCTTCAAAGGAAAGAAATCAGAACCTGACATTGAGATTGGAGATGATAGCAGCTGGAGCATAATAGAAATAGATGAAATTTTTCCAGTCAAAGGAAAGAAATCAGAACCTGACATTGAGATTGGAGATGATTGCATAATAGAAATAGATGAACTTTTTCCAGTCAGACAGGTAACACCAGAGAAACCAGAACAACCAGAGATACCAGAGAAACAAAAAAAAAGAGTTTCATTTATGAAAAAGAAGGGAATACTTAAGAAGGCAAAAAAAGATGCGAAAGCAATCAAATTACCACATACAAGAGGTAACACCAAGAGGAAGAGAAAAATCCTCCGTAACCTCGAGAAGCATAGAGAAGTGTGCGGGCCTACGTGCAAGCATCTTTGTGGATATTAGAGCCAACAGCTCTGGCTTGGGAACCAAAAAGAGACCCAAATACAGGCTTGGGATCCTCAGACAAAGAAACCCACCCATGGCTTTTATTGCATGGCTATCGGGCATGGCTGCTTGACGATGGAGTTACCAGTTTCAGATCTGGCTTGGGAACCAAAAAGAGACCCACAAACAGGCTTAGGAACCTCAGACAAAGAGACCCACAAACAGGCTTGGGAACCTCAGACAAAGAGACCCACAAACAGGCTTGGGAACCTCAGACAAAGAGACCCACAAACAGGCTTGGGAACCTCAGACAAAGAGACCCACATACAGGCTTAGGAACCTGAGACAAAGAGACCCACAAACAGGCTTGGGAACCTCAGACAAAGAGACCCACATACAGGCTTAGGAACCTGAGACAAAGAGACCCACAAACAGGCTTAGGAACCTGAGACAAAGAGACCCACAAACAGGCTTAGGAACCTGAGACAAAGAGACCCACAAACAGGCTTAGGAACCTGAGACAAAGAGACCCACAAACAGGCTTAGGAACCTGAGACAAAGAGACCCACAAACAGGCTTAGGAACCTGAGACAAAGAGACCCACAAACAGGCTTGGGAACCTGAGACAAAGAAACCCAAACCACCCGTGGCTGTTATTGCATGGCTATCGGGCGTGGCCCCTTGGCGATGGGGTTACCAGTTCTTTAAGAATTGGTAGTGGCACAGTCACCATGGACCAACGCAATATTCATTTGGCTGTTAAGTTAGAACCGTCTAAATGTGCTGTCAGACTTGCTGTGATAGAATGCACTGACCAACTTTCAGCTTAATAAGCAAAACATCTATTATTCCATATAAATAATTCAGAAATCACCACCAAACGTTGTGCAAAGACTAGGGCCATTTCTAGGCCACTTGGATCCTAGAGAAAAATATAACATTTTCTGCACAAACACATGTATATAATACTAGGTGATTCATCGCACCCTACGGGCGCTCTTCACAACGTCGTAAGGGGCTGCGCCCCCTTAATTTGTGAACATTTGTATATGAGAAAGATGGTTAGAATTGTATGACTGATGCCTGTATTGCAACTTGAGTTATAGGTGAGATGTGTTAAATAGAGAGCATATGATGTGGAAGGGGGTGTGTATTGTTTTGTTTAATTAAAAAGCGGTTACAGAGTAAGATATACATTGATAGTGTGGATGGTATAGTGACATTTGTGGGTGTGGGGGCTGTGTGTGCATGTTGTTTAGGTGTGTGTGTGTGTGTGCAATAGTATAGTAGGGTGCTTTTGAGTCAGCGGCTCCCCACTGGCGGAGGTCACGACACAGGAAAACAGGAGGCTGGGTAGTGATAGGGGTGTGTGGGCACTAAAGAGGAGGGTGGGAGATACTGTTCAGCTTCTGCCAGTGGGTGAGGGTCCAGTGTGGCAGTACAGGAGTACAGGATGGTGGCCCTGAGTCAGTGTCTCCTCCTACTAGGTGGGAGTTAGGGTGCATGAGAGCAGGAGGCTGGGCTATGAGGCATGATAGGGGCATGTGGGCAAAACAGCGTCAGCGACTCCCCAGTGGTGGAAGTTACGGTTCAGGAGAGCAGGAAGCTGGGTAGTGATAGTGGTGTGTGAGTATATGGGGGACTAAAGAGGGGCTTAGTGGTGCCGTGAATTGCGGGAGGGGCGCGGGGGGTGCCGTGAATCAAGGGAGGGAGGGGGCGCAGGTGTCCACGAATCTCGGGAGAGGGCGGAGGGGACGTGAATCGCGCGAGGGGGGGTTGCGAATTGCGGGAGGGGGAGTGACATGAATTGTGGGGGTGAATTGCGGGAGGGGGGGCACGGGGCGCAATGAATCACCTAGTTGGTTATATATTCTTGTAGAAGGATGGTAGAATGTTGCTGTCATTCAGAATGCATTTACATAAACAGTAATAGTAGCAGTAAAAGATCTGACTTAAAACACCTACAGTAAAACAGAACAGGAGTTATATATTATACAAAGAACTAGGTGATTCATCGCGCCCTACCGGCGCTCTTCACACCGTCGTAAGGGGCTGCGCCCCCTTAAACTGTGAATATTTTTATTGCGTTAAATATAATTTATTTATCATTATGAAGGATGTGTTTTTTATTGCAACTTTAGTAAGATGCTGTGGGTGTGGGATGGGCAGGTGTAGGTGAGCTGTAGCTGGGAGAGTATGCGATGCAGGGGATGTGGAGGTGTGGTGGGTGTTAAAGGGGGGGGGGGGGTGATGTAGGTAGGGGTGTGGTGGGTGGTGGAGAGTTGGGTGCAAGGGTGCTAGGGGTGTTGAAAAGTGTTAGCGGTTGGTGTGTGTTGTGAAGTGGTGGGTGTGGGGATACTGTGTGTGGTGAAGTGTATGTTGGGAGGTGGGCCATGTGGGTTGGTCAGGTGCGGGGGGTGCGCCGTGTTTGTAAGGTGCATATGCGATGGAACTGCGGATGTAGCAGCAAGGGTAGTGCTTTTGGGAGAGGGATGGGTGCGCGGGTAGGTGATGGGCGGGTGTTGGCATGGGTGGGTGCATGGATACTGCGGGTTGAGGGGGTTTTGGTGTGCTGTGGTAAAGTCCGCTGTACCATTGGTGGTGGAGTGGCGGGGGGGGGGGGGGTAGTGCTGTGGGTGGGTGAGGGTGGTGTGCGAGTGTACCATGTGGTGGGCAAGTGTCAGGTGGGGGGATTCTGTGGGTGTTAGAGTTCCACGTAAGGTGTGGGTGGTGTATGTTGGTTAGGTGGGGGGGTGGACTGGTTGCGTGACGGGCAGTTGCATGGGTGTGTGAAGTGTGGGGGTGGTGGTGGTTTGTGTGGGTGGGGGGACGGATGGGTGCATGTGTAATGTAGGAGGGGAATGGCCAACTTGTATTGAGGCGGCTGGTTGCAGGGGTACTGCGGAACGGAAAAAAGGATGCAGGCAGTTGGATGGGGGGTGTGAGTGTAGTGCAGGCGTGTGCTGTGGGTGGGGGAGGGTGCTTATTGGTGTGGGGACGGTGGCGGCGTGGGAGGGATGGATGGGTGGGTGTGTAATGTGGTTGGGGGATGGGCAGGTGCAGTGTTGCGGCGGCTGGTTGCAGGGGTCCTGGGGGTTAGGAGGTTTGGGTGTGGTGGTGGTGTGGGTGGGTGCATTAGTAGCGAGGTTGGGGGAGTGTGGTATGCGAGGTGGCTCACTGTAAAGTGGACCTGCGGGTGTGGTAGGGTTGGGTGTGCTGCAGGTGTTTTGGGGGTGGTGTGGGTTGGTGCATTAGTAGCGCGGTTGCGGGAGTGGTATGCGAGGTGGCTCAGTGTACAGTGGTACTGTGGGTGTGGTAGGGGTGAGTGTTCACTGCACCTTTGTCACTTGGAAGGTGCAGCGTGCAAGAGTTTGTTAGCATAAACAGTGTGCAATATTTACCATCCTTTACAGAGCTGGAGTCCCGCAGAGGTTTTCCTACCTTCTGTAGGCTTGTAATGCCGCTCTGTAGAGGCAGCAGGTCCTGTGTTTGCGGCGGTGGGCAATGAAGGATGGTGTTGCCTTTTGTTTCCTGCAGGCGGTGCGGGGTGGCGCTTGGTCTGGTTGTGGCAGCAGGGAGGAGAGGCGGGCTGTGTAGCGCAGGCTCACTGCACTGGCAGGTGGGAGGATGGTGCGGCAGGGATGTGAGTGTTCGCAGCTGCTTCCAGGGGGTGAGTGTAAGCAGGCAGCAGAGGCGGACTGTGGCTGTAGCAGGCAATGCGGGACGGTGCTGTTTATGGGGCTGTGTGGCAGTATGATGCAGAGGATGAGGTGCTAGGGACACTGGTGGGGGTGGGGCAAGCCACAGTGGGGTCTGTGTGGGCGCCGGCACCCGCTCGAAATACACTGATATGCTGCTGCCTGCCGCTGCCCACTGGCTGAGCACCGGAGGCTAGTCAGCCGCAGCGTGGGTGCGGCCATGGCAGAGGTGACAAATCCCTCCACCGATTCAAGTGACTGTACACAGAGCCGGCTATTGGCTACTGTGTACAGGATGGAGGGGCGGATGGGCGTGCTGGGGCGGCCTGGGATGTGTCGGAGCCAAGGGAAGCAGCAGTGTATGCTGGTCTCTCCTGCTTCAGCTTCTCCGTTCTGCGCGTGACGTCATCACATCACATGCTGGGGAAACACGCTGGAGAGGAGTCTGGGGGGTCGCCACACATTTTTTGGCAGGGGGGAGCAAAATTTATAGTTACACCACTGCCAGGAGGCGGACCTGATCTACGGGAGCCTCCCGGCCATTCTGGGAGGATAGGGAACCCTGACTGCTAGTATGTTCTATGAGTATCCATATAAATGAGAAGCAAAGATGCCGGTTAGTGTAATATTCTAATAAAAGAGTTGTAAAACCAAGTGAATTCTGTATGCATGAAAGATACTCTTGGTATGGGAAGGTATGTTGCTTATCGCTCATTTTGGCCCATCTGAGCAATATTGTCTAAAAAATCATTTAGTGTGTATGATCAATATGGTTAACAATATTGCTCCCGCGCATCATTAACGACTCATCGTCCACCGTTGTCTATGTTGCAAACTCAATGGTGACTATATCGTCAACAAGGCATGCAGTCGCCAGGGAGCGGGTGATGTCACTGACGATATTGTTTACCGATATTGTTCAGTGTCTATGCACAATATTGCTTGCCCAGGCTTACCGTCTATATCATTAATGATATTGGAGTTAGAGCCCATTGGCTAGTGTGTAAGGCTGGGTACACACTATAATATAATGTATACAATATTGTTAACAATATCATTTAGTCACATCACTGGAACCCCAGCCAAACATGCAGTTGCTGAGGATATTGTCAGATTGGACTGCATGTTCAGATACTGTAGCAAGGAATCATTAAAGACCCATGGGAGCATGCATTGTTATTGACATAGTGGGTGCACACTAATATCTTTAGGGTGCATATCGTTGGCTAAAATCACATAATAACTCTGATTCTCCAATCAATTCCCCCCCCCCCCCCCCGCACATTAGGGACCGATGTTTGATACCTGTGCAAGCATTCTGTGCGAGCGCCCTCATCAACATGCAATGTTGGCGTGTTTGGACAGGGGATGCCCCCCACTTGTGGCACACCCCCCTTTGTCACACATTCCCTCGTATGGTAGTGAGGGGAAATGGTGGGGGGGGAGGGGGGCAGTGATTCGGTGGACAGTGAGGCAAGCCTTCTGGGAGTCGGTAAGCTGAAAGCTTCACAGCTTACTGTCAACCAGAATCAGAGCCAATGTGTACCTAACTTTAGATGAGCCTGGTAAACCTGCATTTTGTATTTTGTCCATTAGATGGCAGTATTACACAGTCATATACACAGTATCTAGATTTAAAAGAAAATTCCATATATACCACTAAAACAAGGATTCACATATTACTCATTTGTAGTAAAACTGTCAGAACTTCTATTTTAGGTTGGCAGAGCATGCTGGGAGTTCTAGTTCTTCTTCCAATGCTGGAGAGTAAATATTTAACCCATTAAATGCCCAGTGAATTTGCTAAAATAGCTGTTAAAATTTTCAAATAATTTTTTTTATTCATCATAATGACCTGTAATATTACCTTTATATAGGAAATATACGTTAACCTTTTGTTTACACAACATTTTTTATTTGAATTTATATAACAAATGATTTATATAACAAATGTGAGTGCACATCGCTCACGGAGATGTTGACACTCAAGGGTTAACTAAGGCTGCTTCATATTAAAGATGGAATTGACTGCAAGAGTATAAAATAGTCACCAAACCCCCTGTGTAGCAGGACTGTGGGGACTCATGTAGGGATCACCAGCACACCTGGGAGAATAGGATCAACTAACCCATTACACTTCTATATAGCCCAGGGTTGCCAACGTTAATATATATAGATAATCCAACGTTAACTACCTTTAATAATTATAAAACAAATAGGCAGATAATGGAATCCTATCTTTTGAGTCAGGCTAGGTATTCATTGGATCATTCTAGAAATAAATTTTATAGATGGGGTAATCGCTCGGGAAGACTCTTGGCGGCCTTAACTAAGGTGAGAAAAGGGCGTAATAATATCTCAGCGTTAAAATCAAATACAGATAGCCGGATAGTAACGGCACAAGAAGAAATCATTAAAATAATGCAGGAGTATTATGCTAAAATATATACAGATGTGCCATGGGAGGCGGACCAGGTAGAGACCCTGTTGAAACAAATAGATCTCCCTAAAATCAATGAAGCCCATGTAGAATATCTGGATTCAGATATCACTAAAGAAGAACTAGACACAGTACTTCGCTCTTTAAAAGTCAGGAAAGCCCCTGGCCCTGATGGGCTACCTACGGAGTACTATAAAATCTTGCAAAATGAATTAATTGCCCCGGTAACTAGTCTGCTCCAGCACCTACAAAATGAGACTCCCCGATATCCCCAATTCAATGCAGCCCTCACCACCTTGATCTTGAAAGCCAATAAAGATCCACAAAATGAATCCTCTTATCGCCCTATTACACTCTTAAATACTGATTGTAAAATTATGGCAAAAATAATCGCAAATAGAATTCAGCGAATAGCGGGGGATATTTTTACAGAGCATTAGTTGGGTTTTATAACGGGACGGCATTCTGTAAAAGGGGTCAGGATGGCAGTAGCGGCAATTAATATACTTCAGAGAAATGGGGACAATCCTGGTATTTTATTGAGTCTGGATGCCAATAAGGCGTTTGACTCAATATCATGGGTATAGATGAATAAAGTGCTGGAGGCAAGACATTTTGGGGAGAAATGTATAAATTTTATTCACTTTCTATATCAGGATCCACATACGGCGCTTTTAATTAATGGAGAGAAAAGTAAGGAGATAGTGATGAAGAGAGGCACCAGACAGGGGTTTCCTCTTTCCCCACTTCTCTTTAACATCGTGTTAGATCCAATGCTTCGCTTTCTTCAGAATTGGGAAACCCTGAAAGGGGTAAAAGCGGGTAAACATGAATTTAAAATCTGCGCCTTTGCGGACGATTTAATACTATATGTGGCAGATCCCAAATCCTCGATTAGACTCCTGTTAAAAAAATTGGAGGAATTTGGTAGGGCATCGGGGTTCACTATAAACCTTGATAAGTCAGTAGCACTATACCTGAAAACAGGAGTTAAAAAAACATCGTGGGCCAATGGGGTACCATTGAAATGGGCAGAAAACTATATTACCTACTAAGGGGTGAAGATTCCAAAAGACCTGAGCCAGCTATATGAACTGAATGTGGGCTTTGTTATTAAAAAATGTGTAAAAGAGCTGGAAGGATGGGCAAAGTTACCAGTATCCCTTATGGGGAGAATAAATTTAATTAAAATGATAACATTTCCCAGACTCTTGTACCCTCTCCAGATGCTACCTGTCCTTTTGTCTAGCAAGGACATTCGGGAGATTGATAGAATATTTAGGAAGTTTATTTGGGAGAGTAAGAAAGCCAGAATAAGTCTCCAAAAATTACAGCAATCTAAAGAAAAAGGAGGAATTAACTTTCCAAATATGGAAAGATATAGTTTGGCCTCTCACTTCCGCTATATAAAGGACTGGGTCTGGGAGAGAGGGGAATACACTAACATCCATTTGGAGGGTGCAACCCTTATGACAGGAGGTTTGGTGTCTTTTCTCGGAGGTTGAGTTGGGGACTACATCAAACCCCCTTTTAACATCTACTAGAAGGGCTTGGTATATTGTCCGTCACAGATGGGATATTAATTCCAAAGTTTCTATGTTATTGAACTTCTTGAATAACCCCAGCTTCCAAGAAGGCAAAGCCGAGCACCCATTTGATCGTTGGAAAGATATGGGTGTGTTCAGAGTTGGTCAATTAATAGATGCTGCGAGAAGAAAGCCCATGACCTATAGGCAGGTAGCGGAGAAATTTGAGAATATACCATTAGATTTGGCGTTTTTACAAGCCCAACATTATGTGCAAAAAATTACTCGATCTCTCAATGAGAAGGATTGGGACAATGAGCTGGATAAGCAGCTACTTAGCCCACACTTTGGGAGAAAAGCCCTTTCCTTTTATTACAATTTTTTCAGAACCTTGACTAAAGATAAGGTGGTGAAAACAGGTATAAGCAGATGGTCCGAGGTGTTTATAGACCTAACGGAGGAGGATCTTTATGCCCATTTGGGTTCCATCTGCAAGATATTACCTATGCCAACATATATAGAGTTATTTTTAAAGATCTATCATAGGGCCTATTTATCTCCAAATAGGAGAAAAAAGATCGGATTGTCTAATGACAGTAAATGCCTGAAGTGTGGGCTGGGTGGAGCAAATCTGGCTCACTGCCTCTGGAGCTGTCCAAAGGTTCTCTACTTCTGGAAGAATGTAGAACGGTTTATTACAACATACATACAGAGTGATTTTCAAATAACGGCACAATGGGCCATTTTAAGCATAAAACCCTGTGATAGACCAATTAGGAATAGAAGGGTCAATGATAAAGTCATGTTGGCCATATCTGCTGCAGCAAAGAAAACCATTCTGCAGATGTGGATCCAGCCCCAGCCTCCATCTATGAAATTGTTTTTGGAAAAAATATATAATATATTCCTAATGGATTGGGTAGAAGCTTCCATTCAAAAAAAGAAAGATCAGGATATATTCCTTGAGAACTGGGGAGATTTTATACTAACCCTCTCCCCGCAAGTACAGGAAAAAATTAGGATCTGCTTTTCCCCTATTGAATGGAAGTAAAGCAGAGTGTTTTCTAATATATAGGGAAAAGATCTCGCCATGTCCAGTCCTCAGGTGTATTATAATGTTTATTCTGAATATGTAATCTGAGAGCAAGGTCCTCTCTATAGAGTCAGAGGGACACACTACGAGTGTGTATTGGCAACTATGATCATGATCATATACTACGACTGTGCTCTGATGGTACTTTTTCTTCTTTTTTAAACGGGAAAGCTAATTATGAATGTGTAATGTTTATGTGTTAATGTATTGTCTTTTATAATATTGTGTTAATGCATAATAAAAATATATTTAAAAAAAAAAAATGTGAGTGCACATCGCTCACGGAGATGTTGACACTCAAGGGTTAACTAAGGCTGCTTCATATTAAAGATGGAATTGACTGCAAGAGTATAAAATAGTCACCAAACCCCCTGTGTAGCAGGACTGTGGGGACTCATGTAGGGATCACCAGCACACCTGGGAGAATAGGATCAACTAACCCATTACACTTCTATATAGCCCAGGGTTGCCAATGCTAATATTCTCCTCTCCGGAAGAAGCCCGGAGAGGAGAGTTTCAGTAGCTGCTCTGGGGGCGGGGCTTGATTATGATGCCACTAAGCCCCACCCCCATGATGTTAAACAGGTGAATTTGCCGATCTCCGTGGAGGGGGCGGGGCTAAAATGATGCGATTTTGCCATTTTAGCTCCACCCCTCCTCTGAGATCCGCGAATTGCGGCATTTAAATGATGCAATCGGGGATTTTCGGGAGACTCCCGGCCATTCCGGGAGGGTATGCAACCCTGATATAGCCCCATACACGCGTAACAATAGACCCACAGACCCCGCGGTGGTGGGGAGGTGCTGTATAGGTGTGGGCGCCGGGCTCTGCGGGTCTATTGTAAAGCCGCTGCCACTGCCGGGAGCTCACCTGTGGTCGGAGCCCAGGACCCGCAGAAGATTTTTCTGTGGTCCCCACTCCTCTGTCCACCCCCATACAGCATAAAATGTCCACCCCCATACAGCATAAACTGTCTGCTGTATGGGGGCGGACATTTTGTGATGGTCCGTTTTCTTTAAACTCTGGAGCGAGGACAAAGTGGACAGGGGAGCTGGGACCACAGAGAAATCTTCCCGACCACAGGTGAGCTCCCGGCACCTGTGTGGGGGTTAACTGCGCGGGGGTGTGTGTGATTAACTGTGGGTTAACTGCGGGGGTTAACTGCAGGGGATGCAGTTAAAATCCCGGCGGTCGGGATCCCGGCGGTCGGGATCCCGGCGTTCAGAATCCTGACGCCGGAATCCCGACCGCCGAAATCCCGACACATTCTCCCTCCATGGGTGACAACGACACCCCTGGAGGGAGAATAAACCGACTTTGCCGACTTTGGCATACTTGCCGACTTTGGCATACTCCTTTCTGGGAGAAGCCCGGAGAGGAGTGAAAGGGGGCGGGTAGAGGCTTCGTTTTGGGGGCGGGGCACAGGTGATGTCATCAAGCCCCGCCCCCACGACGGGCTGAAGCCTCAATTTGCGGGTCCGTGAGTGGGGGGAGGGGTTAAAAATTACGTGAAATGCCGGGAATTGCGTCATTTAGCCCCGCCCCCTCCCCGCGGACCCGCGAAAGTCATAGTTTTTAGACCGCGGGGAGAGGGGGAGCCGGGGCTGTAGGGAAATGTGGGAGACTTGGGAGGGGGACCCGATTTGCGGGACCCTCCCGGCCATTCCGGGAGGGTAGGCAAGTATGTTCTGCAGGTAATCACCAGCTTTTGCTGGCGATTCCCTCTGCAGCACTGACACTGCGGAGGGGCAATACATCATACAGAAATGCGGTAAATACCCAGATAACAGGGTTTCTATTGCATTTCTGGTTTACACCATCCCGCCCTCTGTGAGATAACGGCCCATTTATGCCATAACATTATTTTAATGACAGTTCTTTTTTAAAACACATTTACTAAAATTTGAGTTCTATTTCAGATGGGATGTTGCTATGGGCAACCAATCAGTTACTATCTATTATCTTCTAGAAGGTGCTAAATAAATAAGTAGATTCTGATTGGTTGCCCATAGCAACATCCCATGTGAAAAGAAAATCCCATCTTAGTAAGTTTCCCCCATAATATCACATAATAGAATATACCTTCACAGATTGCCCCTTAGAAGGCCCCAGCCACTTCCTGTCATTATGACATCACAGGATGCATTAGAATGCAGCTGAGTTCCGTGTGATGTCACTGACTGCTACAGTTTCAGCCTTTTGATAGGCAGTTTTCAGAGGAGAAAGACACAAAAATGAAGTGTTCCTGTTTATGGTCCTAGGATTATTTATTACACCTGGCAAAGGAACAACAACTGCGATGGCTGAAGCCACAAATCTAGGATTCTCTGCAGGCCATGCCCCGACAAATGAATATGCCAACAAAACCTTTGGCTTGAGGATCGCCATTGCCTGTGTCTTTGCGGCAATTCAAGCAGTTATGATCGCCCTCTGCAAATGCATCTTCAAAGGAAAGAAATCAGAACCTGACATTGAGATTGGAGATGATAGCAGCTGGAGCATAATAGAAATAGATGAAATTTTTCCAGTCAAAGGAAAGAAATCAGAACCTGACATTGAGATTGGAGATGATTGCATAATAGAAATAGATGAACTTTTTCCAGTCAGACAGGTAACACCAGAGAAACCAGAACAACCAGAGATACCAGAGAAACAAAAAAAAAGAGTTTCATTTATGAAAAAGAAGGGAATACTTAAGAAGGCAAAAAAAGATGCGAAAGCAATCAAATTACCACATACAAGAGGTAACACCAAGAGGAAGAGAAAAATCCTCCGTAACCTCGAGAAGCATAGAGAAGTGTGCGGTCCTGAGTGCAAGCATCTTTGTGGATATTAGAGCCAACAGCTCTGGCTTGGGAACCAAAAAGAGACCCAAATACAGGCTTGGGATCCTCAGACAAAGAAACCCACCCATGGCTTTTATTGCATGGCTATCGGGCATGGCTGCTTGACGATGGAGTTACCAGTTTCAGATCTGGCTTGGGAACCAAAAAGAGACCCACAAACAGGCTTAGGAACCTCAGACAAAGAGACCCACAAACAGGCTTGGGAACCTCAGACAAAGAGACCCACAAACAGGCTTGGGAACCTCAGACAAAGAGACCCACAAACAGGCTTGGGAACCTCAGACAAAGAGACCCACATACAGGCTTAGGAACCTGAGACAAAGAGACCCACAAACAGGCTTAGGAACCTGAGACAAAGAGACCCACAAACAGGCTTGGGAACCTCAGACAAAGAGACCCACATACAGGCTTAGGAACCTGAGACAAAGAGACCCACAAACAGGCTTAGGAACCTGAGACAAAGAGACCCACAAACAGGCTTAGGAACCTGAGACAAAGAGACCCACAAACAGGCTTAGGAACCTGAGACAAAGAGACCCACAAACAGGCTTGGGAACCTGAGACAAAGAAACCCAAACCACCCGTGGCTGTTATTGCATGGCTATCGGGCGTGGCCCCTTGGCGATGGGGTTACCAGTTCTTTAAGAATTGGTAGTGGCACAGTCACCATGGACCAACGCAATATTCATTTGGCTGTTAAGTTAGAACCGTCTAAATGTGCTGTCAGACTTGCTGTGATAGAATGCACTGACCAACTTTCAGCTTAATAAGCAAAACATCTATTATTCCATATAAATAATTCAGAAATCACCACCAAACGTTGTGCAAAGACTAGGGCCATTTCTAGGCCACTTGGATCCTAGAGAAAAATATAACATTTTCTGCACAAACACATGTATATAATACTAGGTGATTCATCGCACCCTACGGGCGCTCTTCACAACGTCGTAAGGGGCTGCGCCCCCTTAATTTGTGAACATTTGTATATGAGAAAGATGGTTAGAATTGTATGACTGATGCCTGTATTGCAACTTGAGTTATAGGTGAGATGTGTTAAATAGAGAGCATATGATGTGGAAGGGGGTGTGTATTGTTTTGTTTAATTAAAAAGCGGTTACAGAGTAAGATATACATTGATAGTGTGGATGGTATAGTGACATTTGTGGGTGTGGGGGCTGTGTGTGCATGTTGTTTAGGTGTGTGTGTGTGTGTGCAATAGTATAGTAGGGTGCTTTTGAGTCAGCGGCTCCCCACTGGCGGAGGTCACGACACAGGAAAACAGGAGGCTGGGTAGTGATAGGGGTGTGTGGGCACTAAAGAGGAGGGTGGGAGATACTGTTCAGCTTCTGCCAGTGGGTGAGGGTCCAGTGTGGCAGTACAGGAGTACAGGATGGTGGCCCTGAGTCAGTGTCTCCTCCTACTAGGTGGGAGTTAGGGTGCATGAGAGCAGGAGGCTGGGCTATGAGGCATGATAGGGGCATGTGGGCAAAACAGCGTCAGCGACTCCCCAGTGGTGGAAGTTACGGTTCAGGAGAGCAGGAAGCTGGGTAGTGATAGTGGTGTGTGAGTATATGGGGGACTAAAGAGGGGCTTAGTGGTGCCGTGAATTGCGGGAGGGGCGCGGGGGGTGCCGTGAATCAAGGGAGGGAGGGGGCGCAGGTGTCCGCGAATCTCGGGAGAGGGCGGAGGGGACGTGAATCGCGCGAGGGGGGGTTGCGAATTGCGGGAGGGGGAGTGACATGAATCGTGGGGGTGAATTGCGGGAGGGGGGGCACGGGGCGCAATGAATCACCTAGTTGGTTATATATTCTTGTAGAAGGATGGTAGGATGTTGCTGTCATTCAGAATGCATTTACATAAACAGTAATAGTAGCAGTAAAAGATCTGACTTAAAACACCTACAGTAAAACAGAACAGGAGTTATATATTATACAAAGAACTAGGTGATTCATCGCGCCCTACCGGCGCTCTTCACACCGTCGTAAGGGGCTGCGCCCCCTTAAACTGTGAATATTTTTATTGCGTTAAATATAATTTATTTATCATTATGAAGGATGTGTTTTTTATTGCAACTTTAGTAAGATGCTGTGGGTGTGGGATGGGCAGGTGTAGGTGAGCTGTAGCTGGGAGAGTATGCGATGCAGGGGATGTGGAGGTGTGGTGGGTGTTAAAGGGGGGGGGGTGATGTAGGTAGGGGTGTGGTGGGTGGTGGAGAGTTGGGTGCAAGGGTGCTAGGGGTGTTGAAAAGTGTTAGCGGTTGGTGTGTGTTGTGAAGTGGTGGGTGTGGGGATACTGTGTGTGGTGAAGTGTATGTTGGGAGGTGGGCCATGTGGGTTGGTCAGGTGCGGGGGGTGCGCCGTGTTTGTAAGGTGCATATGCGATGGAACTGCGGATGTAGCAGCAAGGGTAGTGCTTTTGGGAGAGGGATGGGTGCGCGGGTAGGTGATGGGCGGGTGTTGGCATGGGTGGGTGCATGGATACTGCGGGTTGAGGGGGTTTTGGTGTGCTGTGGTAAAGTCCGCTGTACCATTGGTGGTGGAGTGGCGGGGGGGGGGGGTAGTGCTGTGGGTGGGTGAGGGTGGTGTGCGAGTGTACCATGTGGTGGGCAAGTGTCAGGTGGGGGGATTCTGTGGGTGTTAGAGTTCCACGTAAGGTGTGGGTGGTGTATGTTGGTTAGGTGGGGGGGTGGACTGGTTGCGTGACGGGCAGTTGCATGGGTGTGTGAAGTGTGGGGGTGGTGGTGGTTTGTGTGGGTGGGGGGACGGATGGGTGCATGTGTAATGTAGGAGGGGAATGGCCAACTTGTATTGAGGCGGCTGGTTGCAGGGGTACTGCGGAACGGAAAAAAGGATGCAGGCAGTTGGATGGGGGGTGTGAGTGTAGTGCAGGCGTGTGCTGTGGGTGGGGGAGGGTGCTTATTGGTGTGGGGACGGTGGCGGCGTGGGAGGGATGGATGGGTGGGTGTGTAATGTGGTTGGGGGATGGGCAGGTGCAGTGTTGCGGCGGCTGGTTGCAGGGGTCCTGGGGGTTAGGAGGTTTGGGTGTGGTGGTGGTGTGGGTGGGTGCATTAGTAGCGAGGTTGGGGGAGTGTGGTATGCGAGGTGGCTCACTGTAAAGTGGACCTGCGGGTGTGGTAGGGTTGGGTGTGCTGCAGGTGTTTTGGGGGTGGTGTGGGTTGGTGCATTAGTAGCGCGGTTGCGGGAGTGGTATGCGAGGTGGCTCAGTGTACAGTGGTACTGTGGGTGTGGTAGGGGTGAGTGTTCACTGCACCTTTGTCACTTGGAAGGTGCAGCGTGCAAGAGTGTGTTAGCATAAACAGTGTGCAATATTTACCATCCTTTACAGAGCTGGAGTCCCGCAGAGGTTTTCCTACCTTCTGTAGGCTTGTAATGCCGCTCTGTAGAGGCAGCAGGTCCTGTGTTTGCGGCGGTGGGCAATGAAGGATGGTGTTGCCTTTTGTTTCCTGCAGGCGGTGCGGGGTGGCGCTTGGTCTGGTTGTGGCAACAGGGAGGAGAGGCGGGCTGTGTAGCGCAGGCTCACTGCACTGGCAGGTGGGAGGATGGTGCGGCAGGGATGTGAGTGTTCGCAGCTGCTTCCAGGGGGTGAGTGTCAGCAGGCAGCAGAGGCGGACTGTGGCTGTAGCGGGCAATGCGGGACGGTGCTGTTTAGATAAAGCGAGGGCTGCCTAAGCCAGAGCGTACTTAAGAGGCTTACATTTTTTGGGTTGGCAGGAAAGAGTTAATGACTGCTAGTGGGCTAAAGTTAGTTTCAGTTTTGTGGTCAGACTATGGGAGAGCTTAGGGGCGTGAGCTTAGGAGAGGGGTATATAGGCAGGTCCTTACAGGAAATACTTCCTCTTGCAAAAGTTTCTTCAGCCAGCAACATGCAGTCACAGCCCAGCAGCATGCAGTCACAGCCCAGCAGCATGCAGACACAGCCCAGCAGCCTGCAGTCTCAGCCCAGCAGCCTGCAGTCTCAGCCCAGCAGCCTGCAGACACAGCCCAGCAGCCTGCAGTCTCAGCCCAGCAGCATGCAGACACAGCCCAGCAGCCTGCAGTCTCAGCCCAGCAGCATGCAGACACAGCCCAGCAGCTTCTCCTCAAAGCTAAGTGCCTGCCTGTGCATTTTATATGCTATCCCCTTGGCCAGTTGGTACAGTTAGCCAACATGTCCTGTCTCCCCCTCCCCACTGTTGGCTTTATGACAACCTTCCCCTCTAGTTAGACAGTGCACCTCCTTCCAGGGCCCCCCCACCCCTCACAGCATTATCCCCCCCCCCCCAAATCCCTACCTCCACCCGCCCCGGGACCCACAGTACCCTGTCCCACTCCCCCATTGCAGGTTTCTCTCCCTGCACGGTACCACCAGGGTACGCGCCATTATCCGGCCCGCCCACCTCTGCGTCGGCGCCGGCTCCCCCTCCCTTTTCTCCCCCGGGCTCTCTACCTTATCGCCCGTCGCCGTCCTTACAGGTTCCCCGTCTGGCATGCGGCTGCGGCGTGGGTCCGGCGCTCCTGTACAGCGGGCAGCGCGGGCCATGACGCATCGGGCGGCACTTCCGCCCACACGTTAAGCCCGATCCAGCGTATCCGGGACGATCTCTGCCCCCCCCCCCCGTAACCCCATACCCCCCGCAGTCTGCCCTTCTCCCACCCTGTTCCAGGGCAGGAGGGCGCCGGGTCCAGGGCCGCCATGCAAGATGGCGCCCCCCAGCGCTGGGTGCATGGTCACCCACGGGCCCCCCGCAACAGGCCCCGCCCTCACCCCTATCACCCCGCCCATCAAATAAGGGTCCTTATTCCACCCTCTACTGGGACTGGAACTGGTTTCCAGGCCAGCCACCCAGCACCCCCTCCCCCCCATGTGGGACTTCCTGCTGTACAGGCCCCTCCCGGGCCTGGGGTCGGGTACCCCTACCCGTTCTTCCCACAAGGGGACCACTTACGTCACCTGCCCTCCCCCTGTACGGCAGGGTTATGGGCGCAAGTGACTGTTGCCACCACCGCCCAAGGAGGGGGGCCGGACTTTGTGACCCCGCACCCTGGCCCCCTGCCGGTCGACCGTGGTGCCTGCCCCCGCTCCACACCAGTTCCCAGCGGTCTCGGGCGGGATACCCCTGGATTGTTCCGGCCGGCGTCCACCCAGTCTCAGTGCCCGCCAAATTTGACACATCCTCGGGCCTTCCCTGGCCCAGGGATACGGTCAAGGGTACTGGTCCCACCCCAGCGTGTCCACCTAGCAGCCTTACCCCTCCCAGCAGCATACTGTGGCCAGGACACCTCTTTCGCCCGTCCCATTTCCCGCGCTTACCCACTCCCCACTACGATTGTCCCCATCCCACCTGGTCATTCAATTCCCATCTGTGTACCACGCTATAAAAAGGGCAGGGTTGGCCACCGTTGCCCTTGCCACCATGGGCGACTGTCAACCGACCACCGATGGTGCATAACCATGCAAGGGATGACAGTCGATGGGTTACATATCGATGGTCGTCCATTGCCTACGTGGACAGAATACAGAGCGGGGCTTCTCGGGTGCTGGGACGGAGCTTCGCTCAGCAGCCAAGGCAAAGGGAGGTACAAAAACTATTATTTTATGCTTGACATCGATGGGGGGGAAGCCATCTGGCTCTTACACATCGGTGTCAACACTAGTTGACATCGGCCATAAACCATCCATGTTTTCCAAACTTCAATGACCATCCATGTTTAGGCCCCACCAGGCCTTGGCAACATCCAATATATTGGGGACAGCCCTTTCGGCCGGCCTATACCGCTGTCCTGGAAGTAGCTCAGATGGAGAGTGCATTAGCTTAGCAGGCCAGGTAGCGGGGCCGTTGCTTGCATTTTCGATATGGTTCTTGCTTGGGCCTCAGGGCAGGTGGGTTCCTCCCCTTGTTGTAAGTGTATGGTGTTGTTGGCCAGCTGCGCCACGCATACATTACCCTGGCAACACCCCCCCCCCTCATTAACCGCGCGCAACCCCGGTTTGTGCGGGCCTTGTTCGTTACTTTAGCAGATGGTCAGGGTTAACATTTTTCTTTTGTTTTCTCCGAGGTGTTCCCCTGGATCCAGTGGAGTCTTCTGGATCCCTGCCGTCAGCCGGGTTGGATGCAGTCCTGACGCCCCCCCACCACGTGATGTCAAGAGATAAACTGGTTTCCGTACAGGCTTCCCTCACGCATCGGCCGGCGGGAAGCGGAATTCCTCCCCTAGGTATTCAGACAGTACCAGCTTTTCGAAAAGGCCCTGGATATTATCCTGGGTTTTTTGGTGCTGATCCACTTTTGGCGTCGCCGCCGCAGGCCTTGCGGCGGCTGCAATATTTAGTGCTGAAATTGCCTGTGCGGGCAGCTACCTGCGCAGCGGCCAGCAGGCTTCCTGACTCTTCCGTTCAGGCAATGGGGACGATGGAAATCCGCTGCAATTAGGATTTATATAAGGTAGATAAGATTTGGATGTAGTGCGCCTGTGGCGCTGACCCAAAAACGCTGTTTACTCGCTGGTTTTGGAACAGCTAGTGTTCCGGAATCAGGGGTGTGAAGGACTTTCTTGCATTTTTTTACCTCCGTGGGTCCTTATTAATTTCAATTCGGCCCACCTCCCCCTTCCGGGACACACGAGAGGTTTTTATCAAGTTTTCGACTTCACTTGGGTCCATTGTACTAACTTACCTTGCCGTACTAATCAATGCAATGTATAATTTCTAACGGTTAGGAACATTTTCTTTCAGGAACTTTTTCTTTCAGCCTCCCCTTCAATTAGGTTAGGGGGTTTTGTTGAGGTATAGTTCAGATTTAGTTTAGGATAGCGGACACTTAGGTAGGTCTTCGTGGGTGGCATGCGGCGGCTCTTAGAGCTCATCTAGTTAATCTCTTAAAAGCCTGGCGGTGGCGGGAGGGCGTCACGGTCCAGCGGTCACTTGTGGCATGAGAGGGCGCTGGGAGGCACTACCCCCGGGAAAGACGGCGGGGTGTCCTGCCTTTGCGGGGGGGCGCTGTGGGCACTTCGTCAGCGGAGTGTCCACACCAGCCAGAGAAGGGGTGGTGAGACTTCCCAGCGTTAGGTTGTGCCTTAGTCGGATGGGGCCGTCTCAGTCGTCCCCATGTTAATATCAGTCAGTTGGGGCGTTTAAGTCGCCGCCATTTTTGATGTGACTAGAGCTGGGCAGCCGTGACGCCTTATTGCCAGCCCTTTACGAAGAAGGGTCATACCACTTAATAAATATCCTATGACCTTTAAATCTAATTGCTTTGGTGTCCGTGTCTTTATTGTGTCAGCGTGAGTTTATTCTTTAGTTAAGCTAGCTTAAAGTGAATGTTAAGGTTCAAGCCAAATAAATGTATAGACGCCTTAGATAAAGCGAGGGCTGCCTAAGCCAGAGCGTACTTAAGAGGCTTACATTTTTTGGGTTGGCAGGAAAGAGTTAATGACTGCTAGTGGGCTAAAGTTAGTTTCAGTTTTGTGGTCAGACTATGGGAGAGCTTAGGGGCGTGAGCTTAGGAGAGGGGTATATAGGCAGGTCCTTACAGGAAATACTTCCTCTTGCAAAAGTTTCTTCAGCCCCACCCACCCTCCCTTGCCTTTGGCATTTCAATTTTATAGTCAATTCATTGGTACATTTACCATTAGCAGAACTGGGGCGGTAGGGCGTCACGGTCCAGCGGTCACTTGTGGCATGAGAGGGCGCTGGGAGGCACTACCCCCGGGAAAGACGGCGGGGTGTCCTGCCTTTGCGGGGGGGCGCTGTGGGCACTTCGTCAGCGGAGTGTCCACACCAGCCAGAGAAGGGGTGGTGAGACTTCCCAGCGTTAGGTTGTGCCTTAGTCGGATGGGGCCGTCTCAGTCGTCCCCATGTTAATATCAGTCAGTTGGGGCGTTTAAGTCGCCACCATTTTTGATGTGACTAGAGCTGGGCAGCCGTGACGCCTTATTGCCAGCCCTTTACGAAGAAGGGTCATACCACTTAATAAATATCCTATGACCTTTAAATCTAATTGCTTTGGTGTCCGTGTCTTTATTGTGTCAGCGTGAGTTTATTCTTTAGTTAAGCTAGCTTAAAGTGAATGTTAAGGTTCAAGCCAAATAAATGTATAGACGCCTTATGGGGCTGTGTGGCAGTATGGTGCAGAGGATGAGGTGCTAGGGACACTGGTGGGGGTGGGGCAAGCCACAGTGGGGTCTGTGTGGGCGCCGGCACCCGCTCGAAATACACTGATATGCTGCTGCCTGCCGCTGCCCACTGGCTGAGCACCGGAGGCTAGTCAGCCGCAGCGTGGGTGCGGCCATGGCAGAGGTGACAAATCCCTCCACCGATTCAAGTGACTGTACACAGAGCCGGCTATTGGCTACTGTGTACAGGATGGAGGGGCGGATGGGCGTGCTGGGGCGGCCTGGGATGTGTCGGAGCCAAGGGAAGCAGCAGTGTATGCTGGTCTCTCCTGCTTCAGCTTCTCCGTTCTGCGCGTGACGTCATCACATCACATGCTGGGGAAACACGCTGGAGAGGAGTCTGGGGGGTCGCCACACATTTTTTGGCAGGGGGGAGCAAAATTTATAGTTACACCACTGCCAGGAGGCGGACCTGATCTACGGGAGCCTCCCGGCCATTCCGGGAGGATAGGGAACCCTGACTGCTAGTATGTTCTATGAGTATCCATATAAATGAGAAGCAAAGATGCCGGTTAGTGTAATATTCTAATAAAAGAGTTGTAAAACCAAGTGAATTCTGTATGCATGACAGATACTCTTGGTATGGGAAGGTATGTTGCTTATCGCTCATTTTGGCCCATCTGAGCGATATTGTCTAAAAAATCATTTAGTGTGTATGATCAATATGGTTAACAATATTGCTCCCGCGCATCATTAACGACTCATCGTCCACCGTTGTCTATGTTGCAAACTCAATGGTGACTATATCGTCAACAAGGCATGCAGTCGCCAGGGAGCGGATGATGTCACTGACGATATTGTTTACCGATATTGTTCAGTGTCTATGCACAATATTGCTTGCCCAGGCTTACCGTCTATATCATTAATGATATTGGAGTTAGAGCCCATTGGCTAGTGTGTAAGGCTGGGTACACACTATAACATACCTCCCAACTTTTGATCTGAAGAAGGGGGCGGGGCGTATGCAAATGAGGGCGCGGCTTATGCTAATTAGCCGCAACCTCATTTTCATACGAGAATAGACACTGTGCGCATGCGCACAGCGTCTATTCTACTAGATTGGGGGGTCTCCCAACTGCAACCCCCCGCAGCGGGACAATGACTGCCGCGGGTGGGACAGCGGGACAGGACCCGAAAATCGGGACTGTCCCTCAAAAAATGTGACAGTTGGGAGGTATGCTATAATATAATGTATACAATATTGTTAACAATATCATTTAGTCACATCACTGGAACCCCAGCCAAACATGCAGTTGCTGAGGATATAGAGCTAGTAGAGAGAAGGTTTTGTCCTTAGTGGGGTGCACCAAATGTACTATAAACATTCACTTTTAATAAGATGAAGAAAAAAATGGCTAAATATTTAAAACACACGCACACAACATATTATTTATTTATTTGCAGTTTCTTATATAGTGCAGCAGATTCCATTGCGCTTTACAATAGTTGACAGTAATAAAACAAACTGGGTAACAGACAGACTTGGAGGTTAGAGGGCCCTGCTGCAAGCTTACAATCTATACTAGTAGTTTAGAAAAAGACAATACAGGTGTTTATAAAACAAGGTGGCAAGCGAGCAGTACACCAGGGTTGCCGACCCTCCCGGAATTTCCGGGAGTCTCCCGAAAATCGGGTACCCCCTCCCGGCCCCCCGGAAGGGTGGGCAACCCTCCCGGATTCAGGGGGGACCCCCGCCGACCCCCGGATCGCGGCATTAAAATGCCGCAATCCTCGGGTCTCAGAGGAGGGGCGGAGCTAAAACGGCACAATCGCGTCATTTTAGCCCCGCCCCCCCCACGGAGATATGTGAATTTGATGTTTTAACAGCATGGGGGCGGGGCTTAGTGATGTCACTCGTAAGCCCCGCCCCCTGAGCGGCTTCTGAAACTCTCCTCTCCGGGCTTCTCCCGGAGAGGAGAATCTTAAAGTCGGCAACCCTGCAGTACACTGTATATTACTTTATGCTATGTGAGTTTTAAATATGTCTCAGTTTTTATCTTTATCCGATTAAAAGTGAATATTTATACTACATTTGGTGCACCCACTAAGGACAAAACTTTCTCTCTACTTATTTCTGACTATCTCCTTGTCCATTGTTCATACACCCCCACCATAATACTATCCTAGCACACACCGATATTTGGGGGTCCTTATAAACGTTATATAGTCCTGTGTGACTGGCACCAGGGCCGGATTATAATGGGGGCACAAGGGGTAAGTGCCCCTGGGCCCCCCTCTAGCTAGGGGCCCCCTGTGGTTGGCACTAAGTCCCATTACACTTTCTATCTATATATATCCCCTGAAGTTACCCATTGACCAAGTTTATACTGCCTTTACTCTGTGTTTTGACAGTGTAATATTCCCCCATGTAGTTTGCGGCCAGTAATGACAAGTGCAAGGAGGCCCCCCTGTCTAAAGTGCCCCGGGCCCCTTGAAGGCTTAATCTGGCACTGACTGGCACTACTCCCTCTCTTGCTCCTGGATATAAGAGCTATGTACATGAACTGATTAAGGACCAAATGGGCCAGGAACTGAAAATGTTCACGGACCTATTATGAGAAGTGGATGAGGGGCGTCCAATGCCATGTAGGCATGTAGACCCCATACACTGTACACACCAGCGGCTCCCTACATATATAAAGGACAAGAATTGCTGTAATATGTACAGTAGAATAATACTCAGGGCCGGATAAACAATGGGCCTGATGGAGCTGCACACACAATATCTTCCTCGGCACTCCGGTGTCCCAAATCTGGGTTATCTCCTTAGGGGTGAGTCCATTCTATACGGTCGCAGGAAAATAGGCGGCACACATAAGGCTCCAAACTTATTAAGAAAAGTGCTGGTGCAGTTTACTGCATCTATCTACCTACCTATCTATCTACCTACCTATCTACCTACCTACCTATCTATCTATCGCCGATGTCCTAAGATACTTGCGGGCATAGGCGAATCTAGGGGGCGGTCCGGGGATGCACCGGACCACCCATTAGACCACCAGCCGCATATAATTTAAAGAAATGACAGCCGGGCAGAGAGAGCAATGCGCTGCCTGGCTGTATAGTAAGAGAATGGATGTTGCCAAGGGGGAGTGACTGTGAGCATAGGCGTCAAGGTCGCCGAGAGGGAGGGCGGGTACATTTTACCAGACACACACAAATATATATATTTATTGGGGCTGCGGGTGCGTCGGGAGGACTAGGACCTGTCCGGCCGCCCACCCTGCCCGTCAGCTGCGGCTGCCCCTGCCTTCCCCTGCGCACAGAGAGACAGACGCTAGAAGTCATAGTTCACCTCTAGCGTCTGACAGGAAGCACAACTCTGCACTTCCTGGTAACGCTGCTGGGCTGTGCTCCCTGTCAGAGACGCTGGACGTGAAAAAATGACTTCTAGCATCTGTCTCTCTGTGCGCAGGGGAAGGCAGGGGCAGCAGCTGACGGGCAGGTGGCCGGACACACAAGCACATATTAACCCCTTGGCAACGAGCTAGAACCCCTGGCAATGGAAATTAACCCCCCCTTGGCACCGAGCATTAACCCCTGGCAAAAAATATTAACCCCTTGGCAACATCCAATAACCCCTGGCAACACATATTAACCCCTTGGCAATGAGCAAGAACCCCTGGTAATGGACATTAACCCCCCTTGGCAATGAGCAAGAACCCCTGGCAACGGACATTAACCCCCCCATGGCAATGAGCATTAACCCCTGGCAACAAATATAAACTCCTTGGCAACAACCAATAACCCCTGGCAATGCATATTAACCCCTTTGCAATGAGCAAGAACCCCTGGCAACGAGCAAGAACCCCTGGCAACGGACATTAACTCCCCTTGACAACAAGCAATAACCCCTGGCAATGCATATTAACCCCTTGGTAATGGACATTAACCCCCTTGGTAACAAGCAGGCAATTTATAATTTATTAGAAGCCTTACTGTGGGGGGCAACGTGGTGTGGCATAGTCAGTGTATATCGATTTTTGTGTGACATCCCATTTTTTTGGGACGGTCCTGCGGGAATTAGACACTGTGCATGCGTCTAATCAGGCAGGCAGGGGGGCTAAGGGCATGTGCAGCAGTTCACACAGCACTGGCCATGCCCTCACAGCGACAAAACGGCACCCAACAACTTTTGCCGCATGCCTGCGGCATGCACAGATTTTCCTTTATTCACTGCCAAAGTTGGGAGGTATGCATTAGCATACCCTACAACATCTGGAGGGCAAGATTCGGCACACATGCAGAAAGGGGGCATGGTCACAAGTAAAGGGGACGTGGTCACCCACTTTCCGGTCATTTAAAAAAAAAAGTGAGCGCTTATAATATATTAAATATATAATAATATTTATCTAGTGAGCCGCGGTCTAATCCGCTGCTACGATGCCACGTGACGTGGTTAGGACTAGAGTGAGATTGTAGCAGCGCTGCGGTGGTTCCCTGGGCTGGAGAGGCGATGTGCGGGCGGTGAGGGTAGTGAGTGAGAGGAGACAGCACAGAACCCATGTGTGAGGTGCTGTCACTGCTGTGTCTGTCACCTGCATGCTGTCACTGCTGTGTCTGTCACCTGCATGCTGTCACTGCTGTGTCTGTCACCTGCATGCTGTCACTGCTGTGTCTGTTACCTGCATGCTGTCACTGCTGTGTCTGTTACCTGCATGCTGTCACTGCTGTGTCTGTTACCTGCATGCTGTCACTGCTGTGTCTGTTACCTGCATGCTGTCACTGCTGTGTCTGTTACCTGCATGCTGTCACTGCTGTGTCTGTTACCTTCATGCTGTCACTGCTGTGTCTGTCACCTGCATGCTGTCACTGCTGTGTCTGTTACCTGCATGCTGTCACTGCTGTCTGTCACCTGCATGCTGTCACTGCTGTGTCTGTTACCTGCATGCTGTCACTGCTGTGTCTGTTACCTGCATGCTGTCACTGCTGTCTGTCACCTGCATGCTGTCACTGCTGTGTCTGTTACCTGCATGCTATCACTGCTGTGTCTGTTACCTGCATGCTGTCACTGCTGTGTCTGTCGCCTGCATGCTGTCACTGCTGTGTCTGTTACCTGCATGCTGTCACTGCTGTCTGTCGCCTGCATGCTGTCACTGCTGTGTCTGTTACCTGCATGCTGTCACTGCTGTGTCTGTTACCTGCATGCTGTCACTGCTGTGTCTGTTACCTGCATGCTGTCACTGCTGTGTCTGTTACCTGCATGCTGTCACTGCTGTGTCTGTTACCTGCATGCTGTCACTGCTGTGTCTGTTACCTGCATGCTGTCACTGCTGTGTCTGTTACCTGCATGCTGTCACTGCTGTGTCTGTCACCTGCATGCTGTCACTGCTGTGTCTGTCACCTGCATGCTGTCACTGCTGTGTCTGTTACCTGCATGCTGTCACTGCTGTCTGTTACCTGCATGCTGTCACTGCTGTGTCTGTTACCTGCATGCTGTCACTGCTGTCTGTCACCTGCATGCTGTCACTGCTGTGTCTGTCACCTGCATGCTGTCACTGCTGTCTGTCACCTGCATGCTGTCACTGCTGTGTCTGTCACCTGCATGCTGTCACTGCTGTGTCTGTTACCTGCATGCTGACACTGCTGTGTCTGTCACCTGCATGCTGTCACTGCTGTGTCTGTTACCTGCATGCTGTCACTGCTGTGTCTGTTACCTGCATGCTGTCACTGCTGTGTCTGTTACCTGCATGCTGTCACTGCTGTGTCTGTTACCTGCATGCTGTCACTGCTGTGTCTGTCACCTGCATGCTGTCACTGCTGTGTCTGTTACCTGCATGCTGTCACTGCTGTGTCTGTCACCTGCATGCTGTCACTGCTGTGTCTGTTACCTGCATGCTGTCACTGCTGTCTGTTACCTGCATGCTGTCACTGCTGTGTCTGTTACCTGCATGCTGTCACTGCTGTGTCTGTTACCTGCATGCTGTCACTGCTGTGTCTGTCACCTGCATGCTGTCACTGCTGTGTCTGTCACCTGCATGCTGTCACTGCTGTTTCTGTCACCTGCATGCTGTCACTGCTGTGTCTGTCACCTGCATGCTGTCACTGCTGTGTCTGTCACCTGCATGCTGTCACTGCTGTGTCTGTTACCTGCATGCTGTCACTGCTGTGTCTGTCACCTGCATGCTGTCACTGCTGTGTCTGTCACCTGCATGCTGTCACTGCTGTGTCTGTTACCTGCATGCTGTCACTGCTGTGTCTGTTACCTGCATGCTGTCACTGCTGTGTCTGTTACCTGCATGCTGTCACTGCTGTGTCTGTTACCTGCATGCTGTCACTGCTGTGTCTGTTACCTGCATGCTGTCACTGCTGTGTCTGTTACCTTCATGCTGTCACTGCTGTGTCTGTCACCTGCATGCTGTCACTGCTGTGTCTGTTACCTTCATGCTGTCACTGCTGTGTCTGTCACCTGCATGCTGTCACTGCTGTGTCTGTTACCTGCATGCTGTCACTGCTGTCTGTCACCTGCATGCTGTCACTGCTGTGTCTGTTACCTGCATGCTGTCACTGCTGTGTCTGTTACCTGCATGCTGTCACTGCTGTCTGTCACCTGCATGCTGTCACTGCTGTGTCTGTTACCTGCATGCTGTCACTGCTGTGTCTGTTACCTGCATGCTGTCACTGCTGTGTCTGTCACCTGCATGCTGTCACTGCTGTGTCTGTTACCTGCATGCTGTCACTGCTGTCTGTTGCCTGCATGCTGTCACTGCTGTGTCTGTTACCTGCATGCTGTCACTGCTGTGTCTGTTACCTGCATGCTGTCACTGCTGTGTCTGTTACCTGCATGCTGTCACTGCTGTGTCTGTTACCTGCATGCTGTCACTGCTGTGTCTGTTACCTGCATGCTGTCACTGCTGTGTCTGTTACCTGCATGCTGTCACTGCTGTGTCTGTTACCTGCATGCTGTCACTGCTGTGTCTGTTACCTGCATGCTGTCACTGCTGTGTCTGTCACCTGCATGCTGTCACTGCTGTGTCTGTCACCTGCATGCTGTCACTGCTGTGTCTGTTACCTGCATGCTGTCACTGCTGTCTGTTACCTGCATGCTGTCACTGCTGTGTCTGTTACCTGCATGCTGTCACTGCTGTCTGTCACCTGCATGCTGTCACTGCTGTGTCTGTCACCTGCATGCTGTCACTGCTGTCTGTCACCTGCATGCTGTCACTGCTGTGTCTGTTACCTGCATGCTGTCACTGCTGTGTCTGTTACCTGCATGCTGACACTGCTGTGTCTGTCACCTGCATGCTGTCACTGCTGTGTCTGTTACCTGCATGCTGTCACTGCTGTGTCTGTTACCTGCATGCTGTC
This sequence comes from Crinia signifera, assembly GCF_055691185.1. Lineage (NCBI taxonomy): Eukaryota > Metazoa > Chordata > Amphibia > Anura > Myobatrachidae > Crinia > Crinia signifera. The sequence continues at coordinate 157,001,404 of NC_139224.1, forward strand.
ACTGCTGTGTCTGTTACCTGCATGCTGTCACTGCTGTGTCTGTTACCTGCATGCTGTCACTGCTGTGTCTGTCACCTGCATGCTGTCACTGCTGTGTCTGTTACCTGCATGCTGTCACTGCTGTGTCTGTTACCTGCATGCTGTCACTGCTGTGTCTGTTACCTGCATGCTGTCACTGCTGTGTCTGTTACCTGCATGCTGTCACTGCTGTGTCTGTTACCTGCATGCTGTCACTGCTGTGTCTGTTACCTGCATGCTGTCACTGCTGTGTCTGTTACCTGCATGCTGTCACTGCTGTGTCTGTCACCTGCATGCTGTCACTGCTGTGTCTGTCACCTGCATGCTGTCACTGCTGTTTCTGTCACCTGCATGCTGTCACTGCTGTGTCTGTCACCTGCATGCTGTCACTGCTGTGTCTGTCACCTGCATGCTGTCACTGCTGTGTCTGTTACCTGCATGCTGTCACTGCTGTGTCTGTTACCTGCATGCTGTCACTGCTGTGTCTGTTACCTGCATGCTGTCACTGCTGTGTCTGTCACCTGCATGCTGTCACTGCTGTGTCTGTTACCTGCATGCTGTCACTGCTGTGTCTGTTACCTGCATGCTGTCACTGCTGTGTCTGTCACCTGCATGCTGTCACTGCTGTGTCTGTTACCTGCATGCTGTCACTGCTGTCTGTTACCTGCATGCTGTCACTGCTGTGTCTGTTACCTGCATGCTGTCACTGCTGTGTCTGTCACCTGCATGCTGTCACTGCTGTGTCTGTCACCTGCATGCTGTCACTGCTGTGTCTGTTACCTGCATGCTGTCACTGCTGTCTGTTACCTGCATGCTGTCACTGCTGTGTCTGTTACCTGCATGCTGTCACTGCTGTGTCTGTTACCTGCATGCTGTCACTGCTGTGTCTGTTACCTGCATGCTGTCACTGCTGTGTCTGTTACCTGCATGCTGTCACTGCTGTGTCTGTTACCTGCATGCTGTCACTGCTGTGTCTGTCACCTGCATGCTGTCACTGCTGTGTCTGTTACCTGCATGCTGTCACTGCTGTCTGTTACCTGCATGCTGTCACTGCTGTGTCTGTTACCTGCATGCTGTCACTGCTGTGTCTGTTACCTGCATGCTGTCACTGCTGTGTCTGTTACCTGCATGCTGTCACTGCTGTGTCTGTTACCTGCATGCTGTCACTGCTGTGTCTGTTACCTGCATGCTGTCACTGCTGTGTCTGTCACCTGCATGCTGTCACTGCTGTGTCTGTCACCTGCATGCTGTCACTGCTGTTTCTGTCACCTGCATGCTGACACTGCTGTGTCTGTCACCTGCATGCTGTCACTGCTGTGTCTGTCACCTGCATGCTGTCACTGCTGTGTCTGTTACCTGCATGCTGTCACTGCTGTGTCTGTTACCTGCATGCTGTCACTGCTGTGTCTGTTACCTGCATGCTGTCACTGCTGTGTCTGTCACCTGCATGCTGTCACTGCTGTGTCTGTTACCTGCATGCTGTCACTGCTGTGTCTGTTACCTGCATGCTGTCACTGCTGTGTCTGTCACCTGCATGCTGTCACTGCTGTGTCTGTTACCTGCATGCTGTCACTGCTGTCTGTTACCTGCATGCTGTCACTGCTGTGTCTGTTACCTGCATGCTGTCACTGCTGTGTCTGTCACCTGCATGCTGTCACTGCTGTGTCTGTCACCTGCATGCTGTCACTGCTGTGTCTGTTACCTGCATGCTGTCACTGCTGTCTGTTACCTGCATGCTGTCACTGCTGTGTCTGTTACCTGCATGCTGTCACTGCTGTGTCTGTTACCTGCATGCTGTCACTGCTGTGTCTGTCACCTGCATGCTGTCACTGCTGTGTCTGTTACCTGCATGCTGTCACTGCTGTGTCTGTCAGACTGCATGCTGATGAAGCCGGGCAAACTATGACACCGGATACCAGCTTAGGCCTTCGTGCAAGGAATCTTGGGATTTGTAGTATGAAACCGAGTGTACTGCCCCCACCGCACCATAACACACACTGCACGCTGGCCGAAGACCTGGAAATCGGTACATCGGTACACTTTGTGTTTTGCCGGTACAGACCGTAAAAAAACGGTACTGTTCCGGCAAAATCGGTACAGTTGGAGGGTATGCATTTGGTGTGAGGGGCATTGTAATGTGTGGCATAATGTGTCAGGGGCATTACAGTGTGCAGCATAGTATCATAGGCATTGTGTGTCATTCCATGTGGCATAATGTGAATTTTAAGACATTCCATGTGAATTTTGGCTCATTCCTGTGTAGCATAATGGGACAAGTATAAGGCGTCTACTATTGTGTTGCATAAAGGGTATATGGTGTGGTACACACCCCTATATCCTTTAAGGGCCACACTTCTTTTCTGTAGCTCGCCACTCCAGGGGGGCCCCATGAAGCTGTTGTACCGGGGCCCAGGATTTCTCTTGGCAGCTCTGATAGGCATACACACCCCTTTACGCTCGCACGGCGTTACATTCATCTGCACTGGTCGGGGGCGGTCAAGTCTAAATACTTCCCTGCTGCCGCCGGCCTCCAGCCCGCAGCAGATAAAAGCCGTCACATGATACCGCTTCGGCCGGGTGCAGGGTGCTGCAGCACTTGGAGGCATTGGTGCCCTTTCAGCCCCCGCCTCTATTGTGACATCCCTGCGCACCACACGGTGTGACATGGTGACGTTACACCACGCTCCACCCGCTCTGCTCAGAGTGACCTGACTGCTGTTACTGACTTCCTGCATGCTGACTGTCTGTGCACGGGCTGCAGCTTTAACCAACTGAGTGGGCGCCAGGTGTTCCTCCTCCTAGAAAGTGATGGGGCAAGAAAAACAAATCTTAATAATAATAGTAAGTAAATATGTCTGTCACTTAACTTTACTGTGGTGGTCGGTGGGCAGGAGCTACTGCAGCAGTAACTGAGTGCTGCAGGCAGCATGTTAGGGGAGAGATGGCCAGGGGGGTCGCCTGGAGGCAAAATGAATGTTGGTGCCCCCTGATATATATATCAATTAAGGTAGATGTGTGGGTGTGGCACTCGTCTTGTAATAGCAGTTTACTAAAATGTGTAATGGGCCTTACGGTGTGTGGTTAAAGTGTAATACCATGCCCCTTTTTGATACCACGCCTCCTTACATGACGCCATGCCCCATTTTTTCCGCCCTGCTTCTATATTTGGTTCTGGGACCACCAATTACCCTAATTCTAGATTGACCTACGCTTGCGGGGTGAGGCGGCACTCCAGTCATAAAGAAATAATGAAAGCCAAAACTTAGACAACATTTCAGCACCTTTTGTGTGGTCACCTAAGTTTACCACACCATATACCCCTTACACAAATCATGCAACACAATACTAACCCCCTTATACTGTACTTCACATTATGCCACATGGATTGAGCCAAAATACACGACATGCCACATAATTGCGCGCCGCAGGTGCGCATTCAAAATCGACATCATAATGCCCATTGCATCCTGAGCCGCACAGCATAATATCCATTACATATTATGCCAAACTCCATAATGCCTATTACAAATTATGCTACATAAGTGCTGCTTACCTACTTGCTCATTGCCGGGGGTTTCATGCTCGTTGCCATGGAGGAATACATGCTCGCGGTAAATGGGTGCAGCTGCCACCGGGCAGAAGTGACAGCCGGACAGAGAGCAGGGGGCACTGCAGGTCCCGGCTATTTGAAATAATACCCCTTTCACACCAGAAAATGCAGGGACTTACCAGGGAATATGGTCCCAGGATCATGCCCCTTTTACAAATAGTCCCTGCATTCTCTGGTGTGAGGGAGAGAGAAAACAAGCCCCCCCCCCTTTAACCAACTCGCTATATCTTCAGAACCAACTAACCCATTTACATGAGACCAGAATCATATTGAAGAACTTTTGAGTGGGCTTTGAATGATTTTGGTCCTGTGAAACTGGGCTGTTTGGTTCCAGAGAAATCTGCCCTCAAACAACATGAACAGCCATGAAATTACAATTCAGAAAAATTGGTTTACCCGCAATATCTCTGAAACCAAGTAACCGATATGGACCAGCCTGGTATCATATTGAAGGCCCAGCAATTTGAGTTCGAATGAGATCAACCAGAGAGAGAACTGGCAGCCATTGGAACCAGGTGGTGGTCAGAATTAGCGGGTCCCATGTTATCCTATGGGGAAAACGTTCCAGGTTTGCCTGGCGATATTTCCGGTTCCCGGGGAGTGGGCCTGGAGCTACAGCTCCATCAGACCCATTGTTAATACGGCCCTGACTGCAGGGGGGGGGGGGCGCCAAATTTTTAGTTACGCCACTGCCATACACACACTAACCAATGCTGGCTTCAGCTGATATAATTAACAATATCGTCCGCGGGTCGCTGGTATTGAGTGTACAATATCGGTGAACATCACCGGGACCCTTTCTGACCAATATCTATTAATATATCCTCTAGTGTCGGCCTTTCCAAACTATGGCCCTCCAGCTGTTGTGAAACTACAAGTCCCATCATGCCTTGCCACACTTTTGCTATTAGGGAATGCTAAAACTATGTTGTTCCACAACAGCTGGAGGGCCAGTTTGGACATGCCTGCTTTAGTGTGTATGGAGTTTGCAGAAGTGCAGATGTTGCCCATAGCAACCAGGGGGTACATTTACTAAGATAGCAGTTTTATTGAAGATGGAATATTGCCCATAGGAACCAATCAGGTTCTGTTTATTATCTTCTAGAAGGTGCTAAATAAATAAGTAGAATTTTATTGGTTACTAAGGGCAACAGCTCCACTTTAATACTCAGACTTTAGTAACTATACCCTTAAAACTTAGCAGCGACAGTAAGATGCTAAGAGCCCTTCTGTACAGGCTGCTAGCACTCACTGGGGTACATTCACTAAGATGGGAGTTGTACTGAAGATGGGATGTTGCCGTAGCAACAATCAGATTAGTAGAATCTGATTAGTTGCTATGGACAACATGCCATCTTCAACAGAACTCCTATCTGAGTAAATGTACCCCACTGTCGGGCTGCCAGCATTTCTGCACATTCCACACAGTTGTTGTTTTCTGTTCCATCTGTTCCATTCAGCAAACAAATAATAATTGTACATTAAGATCTTATTACCATATACTATCACATCGTCGAACCAAATGAGTCTCGGGTAGGAGTGGGCAATAAGCGGCACTCCAGCTGTTGTAAAACTACACATCCCAGCATGCCTTGCTACAGTATTTATATTGTTGCCCATGCTAAGAGTGTTGCAGGGCATGCTGGGATGTGTAGTTTCGCAACAGCTGGATGCTGCATTTTTATCCTTTCTGATTTTAAGGACTTGTATTATTAATTGCAGAATGTGATTACATGGGAGGTATGTATTATAGATTAAGCCGCAAATATGCAATGATACATGGGCCCCATAGAACCTTTGTGCAGTTGGTTCTTTGGGATGTTTGTAACGTATTTATTTAATGTGGTGATATATGATTTATATTAGTATTCTGCTGACGTTGCATTGCACGATTCTCCCAATACTCGGGTATTCTCTATGGGGGTTATTCTGGTTCACTCCTTCTGACAAATTCCTTCTTAGATGGACAAAACCATGTGCACTGCACGTGGGGTAGATGTTACTTGTGCAGAGAGAATTAGATTTGGGTGGGGTTTTGTTTCAAAATTAGATCTATATTGCAGTGTAAAAATAAAGCAGCCACATACCTCCCAACTTTTGAAGTCCTGCAGGCGGGACGATGCTCCTGCGCGCCGAAATTTTCGGGGTGTGGCCTAATTTGGGGGCGTGGCCTATACTCGCGTCTCTTCCGTGAAGCCACGCCCCCATTTTGCCGCTGTGGGGGCATGACCCAGAGGCTCTGTGAGCCTCTAGCCATGCCCCAGCCCCCTGCTTAGCAGCTGACAGGGGGGACTCCCAACAGCCCCCCCACACCGCGGGACACTGCCGCCCGCGGGTGAGACATCGGGACAGGCCCTGACAATCGGGACTGTCCCGATAAAATCGGGACTGTTGGGAGGTATGCAGCCAGTATGTATCCTGCACAGAAACAAAATAACTCACCCAAATCTAATTCTCTCTGCACATTTTACATCTGCCCCACCTGCAGTGCACATGTTTTTGTCCATCTAAGAAGGAATTTGCCAGGAGTGAACCAGAATAACCCCCTATATCCTTGTCCAGTGGCAGAGACCTGTCCCTCGCTCTCCATCTACTCCTGTAAGTGGATCCGGGCAGGGTGCGATATTCTGCGGATCTCTCTGTGAACCAGGCGCCTGTAAAACGATCCTCCCCTCCGAGGCACCTATACTGTATCTATCTGGAACCGTCTTTATTCAGCAGCCGTCATTTGGCACCTTTTGTCTGGATTAATGTCACAGGGAACAAGGGAGACTTGTTTGGGATATGGAGAGGGAAGTGTTCCTGCAGCCCCAGAACCCCCCCTCCGCCTGCCGCTATGAATGTCAGGCATTGAATGGAGCTGGGGTGAGACATGAACTAATTCTCTGCTCCACCACCAGATGCAAAAACACCTGCAGCTCCTCACGCAGCAGCGACCCACTCATCATCCCACTCTTGTATATGGACCCCCCACTCCCAGCTCTGGGGCTTTCTGAGAAGTCACAGGTTCCGTGGGCTGGGTCTGTGCACTAGCTATGGTGGGTAATCAGGAGAAGCACCGGACACCATGCTGGTATGTGTGAGGGGAAAGGTTTGGCACCATACAATCGGCCAGACGTACTAAGCTTCCAAAGTAAGAGTGATAAAATACCAGCCAATCAGCTCCTAGCTACCATGTTACAGGCTGTGTTTACACAATCAGGTGGTTGGCTGCATACCATACCTCCCAACTGTCACGATTACAGCGGGACAGTCCCGATTTTCGGGTCCTGTCCCGCTGTCCCACCCGCGGCAGGCATTGTCCCGCTGCGGGGGGTGGCAGTTGGGAGACCCCTCAATCTAATAGAATAGACGCTGTGCGCATGCGCACAGCGTCTATTCTCGTATGAAAATGAGGTCACGGCTAATTAGCATAAGCCGCGCCCTCATTTGCATACGCCTGCCCCCTTTTCGGACGCTTCACCACGCGAGTGTCCCTATTTCCCCAACACAGAAGTTGGGAGGTATGGCATACCCTCCAACATGGACTTCCCTATCAGCAGGGCCGAAACTAGGGTTTTCGGCGCCCGGGGCAAGGCAGTCTTTTGGTGCCCCCCCCCATCGATGCTGCTGCGCGCCGGAGGCGCGCCGAAATTTTTTCGGGGGGCGTGGCCTATAATCGCCCCCATTTTGCCGCTATGGGGGCATGACCCAGAGGCTCTGTGAGCCTCTAGCCATGCCCCCAGCCCCCTGGCTGCGGGAATAGACGCTGTGCGCATGCGCACAGTGTTTATTCCCTGCTGCTTAGTTAGCAGCTGACAGGGGGACCGACCAAACGACGCCTTGTCCCTGGCGCCGGAGACCCCCCCCCTCCCCGCACAGCCGGAGACCCCCCCCTCCCCGCACGGCTCTCACCGTCCATCTCCTTCTAGCGCGGCTGCAGGAAGCGCTGATGACTTCAAAAAGACTTGCCGGACGCTGATTGGCTGAATTCAGCCAATCAGCGTCCGGCAAGTCTTTTCGAAGTCATCAGAGCTTCCTGCAGCCGCCGCTACACTATGCCCGCAGCGTCCAGTCCACACATACACCGGACCTCACAGCGCCCCTCACCTCCAGCGCCCGGTGCGCGTGACCCCCCAGCCCCCCCCTAGTTACGGCCCTGCTATCAGTGACAGTTACAAATGTGGGGCTCCAGCACAGTCCAAAATTCAAAGAGGGGGTCACATCAACTGTCAGTGAGTCCAGGACAGTGATGTTTTTGAATATTGGACTGTGCTGCAGCCTCACCTCTGTAACTGACACTGGCAGGGAAGTCCAGCAACAGAGCATTTTGTACCTAATGGAATGGGTCATGTTGTAGGGTATGTGGCTGGTTGCTTATCTCTCTCCACTGTATCACATTTTGGAGCTTAGCACATCTGGCCCAATATATGTTATTTTCTCTAATAAAACTGACAGTATTTATCAGGGCCAGGATGAGAAATCAGCAGAACACAAACTGTGGCCCTAAAGTTCAGCCCTAGCAAGATGCAAATAGTACCCCCCCCCCCCTTCCCCTGCCCCCCTCCCCGAAGAGCTGTAAATCACACCTTATGGGGCGGGGCTTAAATATGTTAAGCTCCACCCCCCAGGAGTGCTGCAGAGAGTCTCCTCTCCGGCATGTATGTGATAACTATAGCATACCAGGTGTAAATCACATGCAATGTATCACATGTTAAGCTCTGGGAGCTGCGGATGGGGGCGGCAGAATTAAAAAAGCATTTTCAAAAGACTGAATGGGGGAGAAATAGTAGCGCTAATGACAATATAAATTTATAATTGTTAGTAGATCTGTCAAATCCAGCTGCTGACTTATTAGGATTACCAATCCTACCAGAAGGAGCAAAAGAACAAAGTTGTAAGAGAGCGCTTGGATTTGAGAGATATATTATTTATACATATACCAGTTTTTAATATATAGATACAGACAAAAGCATTTTTTCAAAAATTAAAAAATAATTTAATTATCAGTCACAAAGGTACCGGCCGATACCAAACAATTAACACATATAATTAGAAGATATCACGATAATAAAAAAAATATATATAAGAATAAAAAATAAAAAAAGGGTGTATATATGTATATACACACACACACACTTTGATCCACTTATGGCAACCTGATGTTGAAGCAGTCCAGATATTAAACAGATAAAGCAGTCCAGTATTAGTTGTTTTAGTGATTAGTGTTTTTACCACCTCCTCTGTATGGGCAGTCTGGAGGGTATCAGGTAAAAAGGTGTTTTAGTCTGATATTAAAGCAGTCCGCATGTTAGGCAGATGTTAGCAATCCAGCGTTAGTGGTATTAGTTGTAATGACAGTAATTATTAGTATATTTACCAACTCTTCTGTTTGTGCAGGCTGGAGAGCATCAGGTAAAAAGTCTGATCTTCAGACCACAAAAGGGTATTCAAGGGAATAATCTGGAAATACAGCGCATTAGCGGTGTGTAGTTCTCAGTAAGCCGGCCGGCAGTACCTTTTGGTGTAGATGCAATAAATTACGATCTGACGCGTTTCCCCGCTTCCTTGTATACGCGGCTTTCTCAAAGATCAGGTGTAGAATCAGATCTGGCTCTCTCAGCCAATCAGTGGCTGCCCAGTCTTTTGAATAGGATTTTTAAAATTCTCCCCACCACCTGCTCACCCCCCACCGCACACCGGGGTGGGGGCGAGCCATAGAAACATCCCATGTGAAATAGAACTCCCATCAGTAAATTTCCCACAATGGGTCTGATTCAGAGGTGGATGCAGTTCTGTCTTTCTTCTAATGCTGCAGCCGGTGCTCTTATTGGGACGCCCACTAGCTGCAGTGGTCATTTGTCACTGTCACTTTCCCTATGGAGGCGCAGAATCTCCGTCTGAACATGGCGTCCTAGCCACCCCCTTGTTACCACCCAGAAACCCACGGTTCTTGCATCCAAATTCTTTCTGCGTCTGCCCGCAGTAATTGAGATTCATCCAACATCGGTCAGCTGCGTGAACATCGGCAGTGCGTGCACGGAATATGCCCAATGATCTATCAGGGTATGAAGGTGATGTGCCTACTTGGGGTAACAGTAATGCCAAGCTATGGGCTGCCCACTCTCTGGTGCTTATCATAGGCGTGCGCAGCACATTTTATTAGGGGGTGCACAGTCAAAGCGTTGTGCCTAGCACCACCTATTGGGCAGTCTAACACCGCCATTGGGTCTGTCTAACGCCGCCAATCAGACGTGCACTCACTGCAATATAAAACGTCTCTCAGCCACACCATTATATCCTGCCTATTTCAGTTTTAATCTTCTAATTACTCTGTGTAACAGTACATGAAAATAAAGTCAAAATCATATATGGATGACACAGGTATGTAGCGATATGACAACGGTGTAATACAATTAATAATGCAAAACACACATAATTGATTGATTGGCGCTTATTTTAATGGAATACAGGTCTAAAGAGCAAAAGTCTTTGGTAAAAGGTATTGCTGGTATTACTAGCAGCAATAAGTGTGGGGGTGGGGGCACAGCATTAGGGGGTGCCTGTGCACCCTTAACTCTCAATGTGCGCCCGCCTATGGTGCTTATATGAATATTCCTCCTCCCTGGAGAAGAGCCTGTGTGTACGAGATGCAGGAAAAGGAAGGGAAACTCCCATTATTATAGTTCCCGGGATTTGTCATCATAGAGTCCACCCAGCAGAACTATTTCCCTTTGGTACGAGTCCAAAGATGAGAAGAAACACTTCAGCCTAGAACAAACGCGGAGGGAGGTTTTCTCCTGTGATCATCTAGATAGGGGGTCATCGGTTACTGCAGGCATGTCCAAAGTGTGGTCCTCTAGCTGTTGTGAAACTACACATCCCAGCATGCCTTGCAATAGCTTTAGCACTCCCTAATGTGGCGAGGCATGATGGGACTTGTAGCTTCACAACAGCTGGAGGGCCATAGTTTGGACATGCCTGTGTTACTGTCACTGGATATCTGTACAAGGGTGTTTGGTGCCATGCACAGATCTGATTTTGGCCATTTTTCGCCCTATTGTGATGGATAGGCCAAAATATCAGGTAAACCTGTATAGGGGTGCCCACCTGTAACTAGTACCCTGCATAGGGGTGCCCACCTGTAACTAGTACCCTGCATAGGGGTGCCCACCTGTAATTAATTACCTGTTTAGGGGTGCCCACCTGTAACTAGTACCCTGCATAGGGGTGCCCACCTGTAATTAATTACCTGTTTAGGGGTGCCCACCTGTAACTAGTTACCTGTTTAGGAGTGCCCACCTGTAACTAGTACCCTGTATAGGGGTGCCCACCTGTAACTAGTACCCTGTATAGGGGTGCCCACCTGTAATTAATTACCTGTTTAGGGGTGCCCACCTGTAACTAGTTCCCTGTATAGGGGTGCCCACCTGTAACTAGTACCCTGTATAGGGGTGCCCACCTGTGATTAATTACCTGTATAGGGGTGCCCACCTGTAACTAGTACCCTGCATAGGGGTGCCCACCTGTAACTAGTTCCCTGTATAGGGGTGCCCACCTGTAACTAGTACCCTGCATAGGGGTGCCCACCTGTAATTAATTACCTGTATAGGGGTGCCCACCTGTAACTAGTACCCTGCATAGGGGTGCCCACCTGTAACTAGTTCCCTGTATAGGGGTGCCCACCTGTAACTAGTTCCCTGTATAGGGGTGCCCATCTGTAACTAGTCCCTGTATAGGGGTGCCCATATGTAACTAGTTACCTGTTATGGGGTGCCCATCTGTAACTAGTTACCTGTTATGGGGTGCCCACCTGTAACTAGTTCCCTGTATAGGAGTGCCCACCTGTAACTAGTTACCTGTTTAGGGGTGCCCATCTCTACCTAGTTACCTTTTTAGGGGTGCCCACCTGTAACTAGTTACCGGTTTAGCGGTGCCCACCTGTAACTAGTTACCTGTTTAGGGGTGCCCACCTGTAACTAGTTACCTGTTTAGGGGTGCCCACCTGTAACTAGTTACCTGTTTAGGGGTGTCCACCTGTAACTAGTTACCAGTTTAGGGGTGTCCACCTGTAACTAGTTACCAGTTTAGGGGTGTCCATCTGTAACTAGTTACCTGTATAGAGGTGCCCATCTGTAACTAGTTACCTGTTTAGGGGTGCCCACCTGTAACTAGTTACCTGTTTAGGGGTGCCCACCTGTAACTAGTTACCTGTTTAGGGGTGCCCACCTGTAACTAGTTACCTGTTTAGGGGTGCCCACCTGTAACTAGTTACCTGTTTAGGGGTGCCCACCTGTAACTAGTTACCTGTTAAGGGGTGCCCATATGTAACTAGTTACCTATATAGGGGTGCCCATCTGTAACTAGTTACCTGTTTAGGGGTGCCCACCTGTACCTAGTTACCTGTATAGGAGGGCCCACCTCTACCTAGTTACCTGTATAGGGGTGCCCACCTCTACCTAGTTACCTGTTTAGGGGTGCCCACCTGTAACTAGTTCCCCATTTAGGGGTGCCCATCTCTACCTAGTTACCTGTTATGGGGTGCCCATCTGTAACTAGTTCCCCGTTTAGGGGTGCCCACCTGTAACTAGTTACCTGTATAGGAGTGCCCACCTGTAACTAGTTACCTGTATAGGAGTGCCCACCTGTAACTAGTTACCTGTATAGGAGTGCCCACCTGTAACTAGTTACCAGTTTAGGGGTGCCCATCTCTACCTAGTTACCTGTTATGGGGTGCCCACCTGTAACTAGTTCCCCGTTTAGGGGTGCTTATCTCTACCTAGTTACCTGTATAGTAGTGCCCACCTGTAACTAGTTACCTGTATAGGAGTGCCCACCTGTAACTAGTTACCTGTATAGGAGTGCCCACCTGTAACTAGTTACCTGTATAGGGGTGCCCACCTGTAACTAGTTACCTGTATAGGAGGGCCCACCTGTAACTAGTTACCTGTTTAGGGGTGCCCGTCTGTAACTAGTTACCTGTTTAGGGGTGCCCACCTGTAACTAGTTACCTGTTTAGGGGTGCCTCTTTGTTACTGTCACTTGCTATATATAATGGTGCCTATGACTTGCTACCTGTATATACAGTAGGTACCTGTAATTACCAGCTATAATGGCGCCCATCTGTTACTGGTTCCAGTGCTTATCTATAATTTAGTAATCTGTATAGGGGTGCCTATCTGTGGCTGATTTCCTGGGTGCCTGCCTGTTACTATCAGCGATTACCTGTATAATGGTGCTGATACTGTGGGTGAAATTGAATAGGACGAGAGATTCAGAAAGAGAGATTTGGTGAGAAATCTCCAATTTTTTTAAAGCGGCAATCATTTACACTGCAAAATCAAACTGGTTTTGCAGTGTAAATGATTGCTGCTTTAAAAAAAACTGGAGATTTCTCACCAAATCTCTCAGTTTCTGAATCTCTCATCCTATTAACATACATTTATTTTTTTTCCTGATTACTGAGGTGAAAATATGTTTATCCATAAATAAACTCTGATTATCGTCAGTGCATCTAATACAGCTGTATTTACACACAATAGTGAGTGTAGTGTGAGACACTGGTGGTGTTGTGAGTACACACTGAACCATCACCACACCTTGTGACCTTATTTCTGCAGTTACACGTGTTACGTCCTTGCTTAATAAACTGCGAAAATATTTGTGCATAAAAGTTTTCTCACAGAATTTCCACTGACAGGAATTTTGGACATCAACCAATATGAAGGCAAGATAAAAATATCATATTTATTATATGGGTGTAGCTCAAACATGGGGCTAAAAATATTCACTATATCCCAATGCTGAAAACACTTGTTTTATCCTTAGTAGCTTTATGTGGCTTATTTTTATTTTTAGGCGTACACTATTTTATCTTCCCAGCAACACCCAGTGCCTGATTAACCAATAGGCTGCAGCCTAGGGCGCCAGGACTGAAGGGACAGCTGAACAAAATGAAGGCCTAATTTATTCTATGGGTGTTAGCTATCAATCGTCCTGATGTACTGTGGGGGGGTAAAGTTCTTAAGGTGAATGCCAGGTGGCTGTGCCAATGTAACTTACTGATAGAACCATTACTACATGTACATTGTGCTACAGGGCCTTATTCTAGTTCACTCTTTCTGACACTCTTTTGTCCATCCTTCTTAGATGGACAAAACCATGTGCACTGCAGGTGGGGCAGATGTTACTTGTGCAGAGAGAATTAGATTTGGGTGGGGTTTTACTTCAAAGTGAGATCTATATTGCAGTGTAAAAATAAAGCAGCCAGTATTTACCCTGCACAGAAACAAAATAACTCATCCAAATCTAATTCTCTCTGCCCATTTTACATCTGCCCCCCTGCAGTGCACATGGTTTTGTCCATCTAAGAAGGATTTTGTCAGAAAGAGTGAACTAGAATAAGGCCCACAGTGCCAGCTGGGCAGGCTAAAGCCAAAGTCTCCTTTCCACGCCACAAGGATTAGATCCTACATGCCAGTTGTATGACCTTCATTACACGCACATGGGCAGTATGACAGTATCCCTGAGCCCCCAAACACGTGTGTTCAGCAGTATTACAAGGGGAGCTACATGTGTATTAGACTAGGGCTCCTGGAATCTTTGATCAGGCCCTGGCGAACACCAGTTACGGTCTGATTAGCTGGAAATGTTGTTCAGTGACCACTGCAATATTTTTGTCAGTATCTGCCCCACTGCAAGACAAATACGTTTTTAGAAGATTGGTTCAGATTTGTCACTTGAGTGAATGGGTGGAGAATAATAAATTACCAGTCAACTTCTAACTGCCATGTTACAGGCTGTATTTGAAAAAATGACAGTTAGGAGCAAATTTTTATGTAGTTTATTTCTCTCACGTTATCACTATCCAAAACTTAGTACATCTCCAATTGTATACCGAAATAACACTTTTTATAAAACTGTGCAGTTTTTCCTGTTATAATGTCATTGCAGAAAGTTTCTACTCCCCAACATGTTCCGAAGTAGTACAGCCAATCTGACATATATACACCCTGGGTCCAGATTTGGATTTGTGCGCAAACCTGATGGGGCGGCCGGGGTGAGAGAGGTGACAGGCAGGTGCCGCAGCGCAGCATCTCTCCCCAGCTCAGCACACGCTGCTCAGTGCCATATGCTGGGCTGGGGAGAGAGATAGCTGCAGCGGCAGCCTGTCCCCTCTCTCCCTCTCATTTATTTTTTCACTGTAGCATGACCCTGCCCCCTTCCAGAGGCCCTGCACACCCCCTCCATTTTATCGGGGGCTGGCCGACCTGTCGGCGCCATACACAGAGTCTGCGTCATTGGGAGTCTATGGTCAGTCTAAAGTCCCATACACACTAAGCGATAGTGTGAAAAATATCATTTAGAAAAGGGCTTCTGAGCGATGTTGTTCACAATATCGTCTAGTGTGTACAATCTTAAGTAAGATTGTATTATGCAGATGGACTGAATGCTACGACCATCGCAACCATCGGTTGCTATGTTCACGATTGTGATCCAAGGCTGCATCTTTTGACCCAGCACTCATATCACAAATGCATGCAGTAGGTGTTTACTTCTTGCTGCCGCCTCCTGCTGAATTTGAATCGCATTTCTACGGCATTGTACAGCCGCTTTCCTGCGCTACCACAAGATTTTTCTGTGGCTTCCCTACAGCTGTGGTCTTCCGCCATACTTTACACTGATATTGTTTGTTTTACTCACATAATTAATTTCAATAGGCACGGAGATGAGGTGTGTGTCAGGAAGTTGCGGTACATTCCGGAAAGGCCACTTCCTTCTTCCCATGAGAGGAAGAGATGATGTCTTTGTACAATAATTGGCACCATTATGATTCTGTGTTCATCTCAGCAGTGAAAGTCAGATGCTCCAGGCTTCATATACTAAACAGCCAACGTACTTGGCAGATTCGCCCTGATGGTCATAGGTCAAAATGGTGGCATGGTCACACCACGCTGGGAGAGGTCCTCTCACATTGGTTGTTGCTGCGTCGTATTGCAGTGTTACACATACCCCAATATTAAGCCACGTACTTCTGGAGTTCTAGGTCACACCAGTACACGCAATCCCAACCGGATGTCAAGTGATAACAGGGAACCTACAATCATAGCAATTGCACAAAGGTACTGAATGTCTTGTTGGTGGAGCTGTCCCCACAAATCAGGCCTGTTGGGAGATATGTCATAAGTGTGTCCCGAGCACATACTAACTCCAAAAGTGACCAATCTCATTGCCAGCAGCCCACCTCACCACTAGCAACCAATGTCACCACCAACACCCAATCTCACCAGCAACCAAACTCATCACCAGGAACCAGTCTCACCTCACCACTAGCAACCAATGTCACCACCAACACCCAATCTCACCAGCAACCAAACTCATCACCAGGAACCAGTTTCACCTCACCACTAGCAACCAATGTCACCACCAACACCCAATCTCACCAGCAACCAAACTCATTACCAGGAACCAGTCTCACTCACCTCACCACTAGCAACCGATGTCACCACCAACAACCAGTCTCACCAGCAGCCAATTTTATCTCTAGCCGCCAATCTCATCACCATCAACCCATCTCATCATCAAAAGCCAATATCATCAGGAAGACCAATCTTATCTACTGCCACCAATCTTATCGCTAGCAGCCCACCTCATCACTAGCAACCAATGTCACCACCAACACTCAGTCTCACCAGCAGCAGATCTTATGTCTAGCCACCAATCTCATTGCCATCAAACCATATCATCACTAGCAACCAATGTCACCACCAACACCCAGTCTCACCAGAAGCCAATCTTATTTACAGCCCCCAATCTCATCGCAAGCAGCCCAAGTTATCCATTGCAACCAATGTTACCACCGACCAATCTTATTCCCTGCCTCCAATCTCATCGCCAGCAGCCAATATCATCACCGAATACCAATCTTATCTCCAGCTCCCAATAACATCGCCAGCAGCCCACCTCATCACTAGCAACCAATATCACCACCAATATTCAGTCTCACCGGCAGCAGATCTTATCTCAAGCCGCCAATCTCACCGACATCAACCCATCTCATCACTAGCAACCAATGTCACTACCTTATCACCGGCAACTCATCCCACCATCAGCATCCCATCTCATTGCCATTCCAATCTGATGGATGTTTAATATCCATGTTGGGATATGTGGGAGGCCAGTGACTGGACGCACTAATGGAGATACCTGTGATCTAACTATTCAATCTGATCACAGTACAACCAGATCTGCATCATTTAGATCTTCGTATATGCAGGAAGGCTGCATCAGGATACAATCCAGATCCAGTCTGTACAAAATAAATCCTTCATTTACTGGCAAACACTGGAACGGCTTCTCTTGAATACGTTGTTTTCGTGCATATTTTCCTATGAGTTCACGAATAAGCCGGAGACCTCTTCATTTGCTGGATTGAAAAACATGTATTTTTAGGCACATCTGGATTAATCAGTGATTCAGCTTCATAAAAAAAAAAAAGGTAAAATCATTTAGGAAAATGTTCCCTGGACCCTGCAGAACAGTATGTCTACATTACCAGGGCCCTTATTCTGGTTGGTGCGGTAATATCCGCATGCGTTCGTGCCGCCGATGTTTTGTGTCTGCGCATGTGCAGAGGCGTCTCTGGGCGTACGTATGGTAATGCTGTCGTGACGCACGTGTAGGGGGCGGACATGTGACATCACCGGATGTCAGCTGCCCGCCCAGATCCCTGCTTTTGCACGGAAAAATGTTCGTGTGGTCTGAGGTCCTGCATTCGATGGTCTGCGACCATCGAATGATGGGGGAGGTTCCCTGAGATGGAGGAGGCGTATTCCATAAAAAATACACGTGCGGTCCGTTCGGCCAGCTTCTTACCGCGTACGGACGGAGTTGGCGATCCGTATAGAAGGCGGGGTTTCGCACGCACGGTCCTGGCCGCATATTCGGATCTGGCCGCACCGATCAGAATAAGGCCCCAGGTTCTGAACATAGGGGATTGTCCGGACCTAATAGCGGTTGTGCGAATTTGCGCTCCTATAGATTACGGAATGACTGCGTGTATGGCTCGTAGCGCACATGTGCGAGACCAAATAGTGAAAAAAATAGTGTATGGATCTAATCGCAATCCCCTTGCAATTTGACTGACAGGAAGCCGGCATTTGGGGTGGCACCCATCCGTTTTCTGGGAGTGTTATAAAAACCGCAGACGTTCCCAAATGTTTTTAGTAAGAGTGTGTGACGTCAGTTCGGGCCTGGATTATCCTGTCTCTGTCACAGAGTTGTGGATGGGTCAGACTTACGCACATTAGCACAGATGGGAAATCATTAGACGGTGAGTGAATTGCGTATGGATTTGCAGAGAATAGCGAATAGCGATCCATTTGCAATTCACTCGCAGACTTGCATGGGACTGGGTTTTCACTCTGGGTATCTACTTGCAGTCATCTGCAGCTTTGCAGATGAGAGATCAGTTCTGAATTAGGCCTTTACTTCTGTATTAGAATCTTCAGTCAACCATAATGGAGGAGCTTAAAAGAGACCATGTTTTTTATTGATGATAGAAGGTACATCTCAAACGTCATAACCAGCCCAGTGTCCAGCAGTCCGAACTGTCTCACTGGAGCAAATCTCCTATATACAATAAGGACAGGCGTTGAAGGACTGACAGTGCATAATCAGTATGACAGCTTAAAGATCATATTCTCGGTAAAGAATATGAGGGCACACACATATATATATAAAACAAATATAGGTGCGCTGACACTATTAAGTCCGTTCAGTCCAAGGAAACAAGTTCTTTGGATGTATAATCCACACCAGTCCAAATGAATTTTACTAGGTGCAGCTCCCCTCTGAATGTCCCGATTCCCACGGGACTCCAAACGTAAACTCCACCTAAAACAAACAGAGGGGGCGCTTCATGGTGTAATAACGTTTTAATAAAACGTGGAAATCACTTTAAAAACTTTTCTCCCACGGAGAAGATAAAGCCCGTACCGAAGTAATCATCCGGTGTGGGCTGAATACCACAAGATATGTAAAACAATCCACTGGTTCAATACTGCTTCCGAACAGCGTCCATTGACGAAACGCGTAGGGGCGTGGTCTGTGTGACGCATCTGTGAGTCCGCTGTGTTCACGCTGTTTGGAAGCCCCGCTGCTGAGACGCTGAGGCGCCGACGTCTTGCCGAGTGGTACCGTGAGTGACACGTTTACAATTCTGGGCATGCAGTATTGAACCAGTGGATTGTTTTACATATCTTGTGGTATTCAGCCCACACCGGATGATTACTTCGGTACGGGCTTTATCTTCTCCGTGGGAGAAAAGTTTTTAAAGTGATTTCCACGTTTTATTAAAACGTTATTACACCATGAAGCGCCCCCTCTGTTTGTTTTAGGTGGAGTTTATATATATATATATATATATATATATATATATATAGCAGACTGATTGCTGAAGGCAGCAGGGTAACATTGTACAGCAGTGACCTATCTCTGAGGTCTGGCCGCATCCTACAGTGAATGGACTTCATATAGACATTTAATATACTACACACAAGTCATACCATGATACAAATCAGTAGTAAACCAGTTATAACTCCTGGAAGTTCTTACAAATGTAATAAAAAATAAATATTTTTTATAAAGCATGAATATTTGCAGTATTAAAAGGTAGTCTGTTTTGTGTCAGCAAATAGTAACGTCTCAACATGTCGTGACAGGCAGGAATTCTGGAAGTTTTGTAGGACACATCCATGAGTCTTATGGTCTTCCTGCGTCACCATGACATGTTGTCTACTCAAGTTTTAAACCATCAGGACCCAACGGTATCTCAAGAGAGGTCCACACTTTCATACTCACAATGGTCTGAGTCTTCCAACTCAATGCCAGGGACCAAGCTATAGTAGTCTGTTGCTTGGTTCAGGTAATGCTTTTCTCTGTCTGTTGAGTCCTTCATGACCTCTGTTACACTCACTGTTTCCACTTCATCTGATTTCAACTCCATCTCTTCTTCTTCCTCCTCCTCCTCCTCCTCCTCTACAGCCAACATCAGCCCCGGCCCCTCTCGACTCAGTTGGCCATCACCCTCCACCAATGAGTCTACAGATGTTCCCAGTTTGATCTCCACCTCTTCATAGAGGTCTCGACTGCTCCCCAGAAGGGCAGCAGATGGTCTCAGCAAAATTGGGTCTTTGAATTGATTAACATCTGGTTCCCTGCGATCCTTTTTGAAGTTCTGCCTTGGTTCATAGTGATGATAGTGCCCTAAACTCCCAGCTCCATTGCGATCCACAGTAGCCAGATTGCACTCTCGCCTTGTGTTAGAATAACCACCCTTCTGTCTGCGGCAGCAGATGTACCAACACAATAGGATGACCAGAACCACCAATGGGATGCAAATTAATGCCACAGTCAAACTGTGCGACCTACATATACTACCTCTCTCAACCTCCATGAGTTTCAGTCCATTGACCTTTTTGGGAGAAGTACAAATGACTTCATCCAATAACATCTTAGAGTCATTGGCATGGAACATGGGCTCAAGATGGTCATAGAGGGCACATGTGCATTCCAAGCTATTGTTCTGGAAGCCAAATATAGACAGGGAAGGTTTAAGGATATTAACAGGAAAAGAATTCAAGCTGTTATAGTCCAAGTGTATCTCCTGGATCTGGTCTGAGTCCCGTAAGAAATTAGCAGGTAGGTGGTGAAGCTGGTTGAACTCAAGATGCAGAACCATCAAATTGGGCGCATTGCTTAAGAAGCCATCGGGCAGCTCCTTCAGGTGATTGTGATCCATATAAAGGTGCTCAATTTGGGTTTGTTTTTTTCCCCTTTCACCGTCAGTTATTTCTAATATCCCAGCGTTGGAGAGGTCCAACACCTTCAGACTGGACAATGCGGTGAAGATATTCCAATCCAACCTGTCTACAGAGAGACTGACATTCACGCAGCAGTGATCAGACATTAGAAGCGACCAGTCGGACTCCTGTTCCAGAATGGTGCAGTTACAGAGGTCCTGGTCAATGCTCTCCGTCAGCACCCCAAATACAAGCAGCCACAGTAACACATGTTCCCGTTGGTGAGGATCTGCAATAAAACATGATATATGTAATATGTGTATAGTATTCAACAGGATTTGTTATATAAACCACATACAGTATTACTATAGAAGGCATGTAGACACCATTCCGTCTCCTTGCCACCACAATACCGGGTGCCGGATGTCATCCCGACGGTCATTACACCAATGTTGGAATCCCAACTGTTACATGCCCGACAGTCGGGATCCCGACTTACACGCGATCCCCATAAAGGGAGAATAAAATAGGTGGTGAGCCAGCGAGCAAGGAGAATCGTTGTGCTCGAGCACCTGTCGGAGTCCGGGCAGTCGGGGTTCCGACGTCGGTGTAATGACATAAGTGTTTCAATTTTTTTTTTTAAAGCGACTCGTTCCTACTTTCCCATCCCAGTGGGAGAATAAAATATTGTGCCAGAAGCATGGCGGGAGAAACGAGCCATGCGAGGGGATGTGGTACACTTATATATAAGTCCATGTTGACTTAAATAGACATAAAAAAAGTGGAATGTCAAGAAATAGTGGTCAACCAAATGAGTGTTGATCTAAATCAGCGGTTCTCAACCTTTTTTCTCTCCCGTACTTCGTGGTTACTACGCTTCAGGGTTACTATGTACAACCGTAGTCCACATCGATGGTAACTTAAAAATGTACTAGAAATGTATTGATTACTTTCAATCAATTTCATGGTGTGTATCGTTACATTGTGCTGTAATGTGTACTCTGCTGCTGCAATGTGTAAAAAGGGGAACTCTGCTGTCGTCATTTGAATATTGGAGACAACTGTGCTGCGTAATATAAATTGGTATTATTTTGTGGCCACGCCCCTTCCCCATGAAGCCACTCCCCTATAGTTTTGGCTTGAGCACCCACCAGCAAAATGATAAATCTGCACCTATGTATCCTTATATTAAGGAGTAGCGGAGGAGTAGTATACGGCCAGGAATCGTGCCCTTCTGTGTCTGCCGGCTGGTTGTGTATTGTCTCCAGGGTTCCCACTGACACCTGTAGGATTAATGCCGCTGCTTCCTCCACCTGTGTCAGCGCAGGGCAGATGATTGCTAATGTCTGAGGGCAGCACGGGTAGCTCCCATTGGATTGCTGGTCAGGCAAAAGCACAAGGAGACGCTGATGACGCTTAAGACATAACCATAGGTGATACAACGTGGTTCGTCTCCATGGCAATGGGTCTTCTGCCATCAAAATGCTTTTTCATCTTCCGCCATTACCAATATTATTTTCAAGTACCCCCAACTGGTCTGCAGAGTACCCCAGGTTGGGAACCACTGATCTAAATCCTGTCGACCCAATGACCAACACCCAGCATGCCACACACACACACACACATATAAACACACACACACACACAATGGACCAAAACACTTTTTCAGTCACGGAGACAGCTTCGTCTTCTTCCTCTGCACCGGCTCAGAGCTACCCAGCCACTTCCTGCCTCTTGTGTTCTAAGTGCTTGCGCATCAGGTCACTGTGGCATTATTACCACCTGAGGAAGTGCTGACTGATGATCTGGCTCTTTGCCAGCCAATGCACAAGCATCACAGGGAACTCTCTCAGAAGGAAGGAAGATCTGTACCGCCCGGCAGCCCGGACACCAAGGGTGATGGCTAAAGCTGCACTCATCAATGGACAGGCTGCAGGCTGCAATGTGTGTGTGTTAGGGATTAATGCTATAGCCATCGATGGTGATAGTGCCATCAATGGGAGCATACTATGTGTTGTATGAACATTGATGGTTTTTTAACTATCGATGGCCATCCATTTTATTTGACTGAATGGCCTGTTGGCCAATCAGAACCTGAGGGTAGGGCTTTTTACGGGTGTCAGGGGTGGAGCTATGCTCTGTGTCCCATCTGTGAGTCCGGACGTGCTGTTGGTATAGCATATAGCCGCACTTATCTGACTAAAGAAACCCCAGACCAGAGCCATCTTATCATATAGGCGCACTGGCCAGCCACAATACTAATGGCCTTTGAGCAAGAGCGGGTAGTGGTCACACAGTCAGACAGTAAATGTCTGTCAGCATGCTGATTGGTGGATAGCTGGAGCTATCCACCAATCTGAGTGCTGACAGCTATTAAATGCAAGCACGTGGAGACATGGTGCAGAACTGCAGAAGGGGCATGTTATAACCTTTTTATTTAATTGGTCCCCATGAATGGGTGTGTAGGGGCTCTGGTTCATTACTTTGCCCTGGGCTGGGCCTACGGATTCAGTATTAAATCCCGACGCTGGAATCCCGATCGCCGAAATCCCGACAAGGGGGGGACGTGGATCGCCCCCCTTGCGGGCTCGCTGCACTCGCCACGCAGCGGGCCCGGTGCCTCGCTACGCTCGGCACACTAATTTATTCTCCCTCCGGGGGTGTCGTGGACACCCCCGGAGGGAGAAAGTGTCGGGATTTCGGCGATCGGGATTCTAGCGTCGGGATTCTGAACGCCGGGATCCCGACCGCCGGGATTTACACTGCATCCGGGCCTACAATGCTGTTAAGACATTGATCGGGATTCTAGCGTCGGGATTCTGAACGCCGGGATCCCGACCGCCGGGATTTACACTGCATCCCGGGCCTACAATGCTGTTAAGACATTGAACGCAAGTCTGCCATGAACGGGTCTTATGTGAGTATCCTCCCCCATTCTGAGTTCTATAACTACAGACAGGAAGTAATAGTTATTTATATCTCATTGTTACATTGTATCTGTGATATATATACATCAGACATTTATCATTATATCTCACATGGTATGTGATTTGTGCACTCACCAGACCAGGGCCGGATTAAGAGGGAGCTCAGGGGGGTCAGTACCGCTGGGCCCAGCTCTAGCTAGTGCCCCCAGTGGTTGGCTAAAGGTTTTGTGCATGGGAGTGGGGTAGTGCTGCAGCTTCACCTATCTGCCAATGTGACAATAATTAATGGTGCTGAGCATCGGGAGCCAAGGTACACTGACTGCATTACTGGGAGTTATTGCATCACTGTCACATTGCGTGTGATATGTGCACTCACCAGACATGACATCACTATATCTCACTGTTACATTGCGTGTGATATGTGCACTCACCAGACATGACATCACTATATCTCACTGTTACATTGCATGTGATATGTACACTCACCAGACATGACATCCCTATATCTCACTGTTACATTACGTGTAATATGTGCACTCACCAGACATGACATCACTATATCTCACTGTTACATTACGTATGATATGTGCACTCACCAGACATGACATCCCTATATCTCACTGTTACATTACGTATGATATGTGCACTCACCAGACATGACATCACTATATCTCACTGTTACATTACGTATGATATGTGCACTCACCAGACATGACATCACTATATCTCACTGTTACATTGCGTGTGATATGTGCACTCACCAGACATGACATCACTATATCTCACTGTTACATTGCGTGTGATATGTGCACTCACCAGACATGACATCCCTATATCTCACTGTTACATTACGTGTAATATGTGCACTCACCAGACATGACATCACTATATCTCACTGTTACATTACGTATGATATGTGCACTCACCAGACATGACATCACTATATCTCACTGTTAGATTACGTATGATATGTGCACTCACCAGACATGACATCCCTATATCTCACTGTTACATTACCTGTGATATGTGCACTCACCAGACATGACATCACTATATCTCACTGTTACATTACGTATGATATGTGCACTCACCAGACATGACATCACTATATCTCACTGTTACATTGCGTGTGATATGTGCACTCACCAGACATGACATCACTATATCTCACTGTTACATTACGTATGATATGTGCACTCACCAGACATGACATCACTATATCTCACTGTTACATTACGTATGATATGTGCACTCACCAGACATGACATCACTATATCTCACTGTTACATTACGTATGATATGTGCACTCACCAGACATGACATCACTATATCTCACTGTTACATTGCGTGTGATATGTGCACTCACCAGACATGACATCACTATATCTCACTGTTACATTACGTATGATATGTGCACTCACCAGACATGACATCACTATATCTCACTGTTACATTACGTATGATATGTGCACTCACCAGACATGACATCACTATATCTCACTGTTACATTACGTATGATATGTGCACTCACCAGACATGACATCCCTATATCTCACTGTTACATTACCTGTGATATGTGCACTCACCAGACATGACATCACTATATCTCACTGTTACATTACGTATGATATGTGCACTCACCAGACATGACATCACTATATCTCACTGTTACATTACGTATGATATGTGCACTCACCAGACATGACATCACTATATCTCACTGTTACATTACGTATGATATGTGCACTCACCAGACATGACATCACTATATCTCACTGTTACATTACGTGTGATATGTGCACTCACCAGACATGACATCACTATATCTCACTGTTACATTACGTATGATATGTGCACTCACCAGATATGACATTACTATATCTCACTGTTACATTGCGTGTGATATGTGCACTCACCAGACATGACATCCCTATATCTCACTGTTACATTACGTGTGATATGTGCACTCAACAGACATGACATCACTATATCTCACTGTTACATTACGTATGATATGTGCACTCACCAGACATGACATCCCTATATCTCACTGTTACATTACCTGTGATATGTGCACTCACCAGACATGACATCACTATATCTCACTGTTACATTACGTATGATATGTGCACTCACCAGATATGACATTACTATATCTCACTGTTACATTGCGTGTGATATGTGCACTCACCAGACATGACATCCCTATATCTCACTGTTACATTACGTGTGATATGTGCACTCACCAGACATGACATCACTATATCTCACTGTTACATTGCGTGTGATATGTGCACTCACCAGAAATGACATCACTATATCTCACTGTTACATTACGTATGATATGTGCACTCACCAGAAATGACATCACTATATCTCACTGTTACATTACGTATGATATGTGCACTCACCAGACATGACATCCCTATATCTCACTGTTACATTACCTGTGATATGTGCACTCACCAGACATGACATCACTATATCTCACTGTTACATTACGTGTGATATGTGCACTCACCAGACATGACATCACTATATCTCACTGTTACATTACGTATGATATGTGCACTCACCAGATATGACATCACTATATCTCACTGTTACATTGCGTGTGATATGTGCACTCACCAGACATGACATCCCTATATCTCACTGTTACATTACGTGTGATATGTGCACTCAACAGACATGACATCACTATATCTCACTGTTACATTGCGTGTGATATGTGCACTCACCAGACATGACATCCCTATATCTCACTGTTACATTACGTGTGATATGTGCACTCACCAGACATGACATCACTATATCTCACTGTTACATTGCATGTGATATGTACACTCACCAGACATGACATCCCTATATCTCACTGTTACATTACGTGTGATATGTGCACTCACCAGACATGACATCACTATATCTCACTGTTACATTACGTATGATATGTGCACTCACCAGACATGACATCACTATATCTCACTGTTACATTACGTATGATATGTGCACTCACCAGAAATGACATCACTATATCTCACTGTTACATTACGTATGATATGTGCACTCACCAGACATGACATCTCTATATCTCACTGTTACATTGCGTGTGATATGTGCACTCACCAGACATGACATCCCTATATCTCACTGTTACATTACCTGTGATATGTGCACTCACCAGACATGACATCTCTATATCTCACTGTTAGATTGCGTGTGATATGTGCACTCACCAGACATGACATCACTATATCTCACTGTTAGATTACGTATGATATGTGCACTCACCACACATGACATCTCTATATCTCACTGTTACATTGCGTGTGATATGTGCACTCACCAGACATGACTTATCACTATATCTCACTGTCACATTGCGTGTGATATGTGCACTCACCAGACATGACTTATCACTATATCTCACTGTCACATTGCGTGTGATATGTGCACTCACCAGACATGACTTATCACTATATCTCACTGTCACATTGCGTGTGATATGTGCACTCACCAGACATGACTTATCACTATATCTCACTGTCACATTGCGTGTGATATGTGCACTCACCAGACATGACTTATCACTATATCTCACTGTCACATTGCGTGTGATATGTGCACTCACCAGACATGACTTATCACTATACAGTATCTCACTCTTACATTGCGTGTGATATGTGCACTCACCAGACATGATTAGACCACTGCAGAGGAAGGAGAGATCTATAAATGCCGGAGACAGGTCAGAATCACTTGTAGCTTCCTCACTGTGGAAACCATTTTGACTGTTAAAGAAAGGAAAGATCAGCTTTATTGTTCCACTCACATTATCTGTACCCTATATACCGGCAAATATCCAAGACCATTTTACAATGACTAATATGTTATTTCATGGTTTAACCATGTTTTACATTAGCTGTACTCTCTTTACGTGTTGTTGCTTTACTGATAAAAGAATTCCATGTTCACGTGTATGTAATAGGGGAACCCCATTTGTGCTATCCTGCGTTCCCATTTACAACTTGTATTGGTTTCCCAGCATCTTCCCAGTCCAGCAGCCCCCAGCTACGGAACAGCGTCCCCCTTCCAGTACACAGGACGCACTATAGGGCTGAGCCTCCCCAGCTGGGTTTACACTATAGATAAATAAAAGTGTTGCTAAGAGAGGAGCGGTGGCATCATCTGTGTTATTAACCCTCTGCTGCTGGGCCGTTTCCTCTCCCCATATAAGTCATTCAGGAGTGGTGTAATATTCTGTATAAGCACACGTTGGGATTACAGGGATTGCTGTCCTGCCTGATTGGGTAGAATAATATGCTGCTCACTAGTAAACACAAAGCAATCTCCATAGAGACGCGATACACAACTCTTGTCTCCTGGGCCATTCCTGATAATGTGGCACCACAGAGGTTATATTACCTGTATATATACGGAAGCTGTCATCATATTGATCATCTCACAACAGACTTCGTATTTATTACACAACTATATTATTCATGTGAAATAACTTTGTTAAAACATATTCAACAAATAATGCTTTGATCATATAGTGATTAGGCTATAGGGGATCAGAGGTAGGTATATAGCTCTCGGTCTCAGTCAACAAGTTTACACCATATGGTCGACAATGTCCAAAAAGTTGACAGGTTCAGATGGTCGACATAACAGTGGTCAACACAACATATGGCTGACATGTGGTTACGTCGTTTTTTATGGTTGTTGATCTCTTGATGTGACGACTTTCCATGTCAACATTTTGCTTGTGTCAACCTTTTCCCCATGTCGACATTGTGCATGCCGACCATTTGGGAATCAAGTTGACCTAGACACTGTCGAACTTTTCAATGTCAACCTATTATACCACACCCCAGATTTTTTCTCTGGGTGGGGTCTGGAAGGGAGTGGGATAATGTCGGATAGGAGGTATGACCTTGCACTATATGGGTGTGTGCTAGGCAGATATGGGAGGGGCCTGGTTTGGACAGGGGTGTGGCCTATATTGTCTTAATGTATAACTTTGAAATGATTGTAAATCTAACCAGGTGCAGAGCAGAGAGCAAAATGGGTGTAAATGACTAAGGGACATAATAATCACAATCAGCATTTTTATGGCTACTATAGGGTAACAAAATCTGGAGATGGCATTATCTGATTGGCACCCAAGGTCTGTAATGCGGCTTGGTAAATATGCCAGCTTCTCAGTCTCCATGGAAACCTATGGGGGCTATGGGTGTAGTCAGAGATGGAGGGGCCACAGCAGATATTGGAGGTATTTGGGGTAGATGTATGAAGCAGTGATAAGGGAGGAGAAGTGGCCCATGGCAACCAATCAGCACTGAAGTAACATCTATATTTCATATATAATTATACAGAGCAGCTGATTGGCTGCCATGGGCCACTTCTCCTCTGACTCACTTCTCCCATATCACTGCTTCATACATCTATCCCATTCTATCACTGAGCACAGGACTGTACCTGGCCCTGTGTGTTCAATATATTAGGCCTAATTCAGCCTCGATCGCTATTGCGAATTGCGAATGAATTGTGAATGGATTGCTAATTGCAATCTATTTGCAAATCTATTCGCAATTCTCGGAACATGGAAGAGACTTTGCCGTCTGTGCAAATGTGCGTAGTTCTGAGGCTGCCACTAATCTGCAGTGAGACTGGGTGAAAGTGGTCAGTGCTGACATCTTAGACCTTCTTTAAAAATGCTGGGGCACGCCTGTGTTTTTTTCAAACACACTCCCACCCACAAATGCCGGCTTACTGTCAATCAAACTGCGGCTACATTATGATGCATACCGATTTCAGTCACTAATTCCCCTCACGCAAGCGCAGTCCTTCGTTAATCACTCGATTCGCCATTTCTCTGATTATTATCCATGCTGAATTCCGTTTATTCCTTTTTCTCTGGGCTTACACCGCAGAATGTATCTAGTGGCGCATTAAGAAACTGACTCAGATAATTTATCGATGGTTTCTTTTCCCACTGATAAACTTGTGTTATTAGCAGACATTCCATGTGATACAGAGACGGATGTCAGATTCCATAAATGCCTTTACTATTATTAAGAAGAGTCCGCAGAGTCATTTAGAGGTGAGGGAGCCAGAATTCAATGCCCTACAGTGTAACCGACTGTACAGGCCCCATCCGCTAGTGCGATATGGCCGCTTTTTATGTGATTTGGACGCATTGCTGCGACGGATCTCATGGAAAGTTCCCGTGCGCCTTGCATTACAGATCCTATGGGCTGCCATGAATATTTGTCGCAACCCGTAGCCCGTGCTGGGATTGCATACGATACATCGTATGTAAAAGGTCCGCATGCGATGTCTCACCCTAGTGGATGGCGGCCTTAACCGATGTCCTGTAGTAAGAGGCTGCTCTACTAACTAGATCCAATACAGACAACAGACACATTTTATATAATGTACACTTAATAATAAATGTGTGTCTGTGTGTATATATATATATATATATATATCTATATATGGGACAGAGGTACATATATAATTACTAACAAGGTGCAGTCTCAGTAGCAACAGACGTTTGTTTGCAAGGTGTATCTCCCAGATAGTGACACAGATAACCCTGGCTGGTTGCTAGGGGTTACTATGCACTTTCACCAGGACTGATAGTGACAGCATAGTGAATCCCCTCACTATAATCTCCGACTCCCACCCTTGTCAGTTATCAGGGAAAGTCCTGTGATGACAGAACAAGTTTCCTGATCCGCTTTGTATGTACATATCCCTGCTTGAAAGCATGCACCCATCTGTGTATAAGCAGGATTTCCTCTGTGACACTTGTTACTGATGCCCGGCAGTTACTATGCAGAAGGGGCTCAGCCCAGCAATAGTTATTTCCATTGTGACAGTAACTATGACACAAGACATGTCACAAGTGTCTTCTGCTTTGTGATTGCGACATGAAGGCTGTAAGGTTACAATGATAGAGATCAAAGAGAGTAACTACCCTGCTGCCCTCCTGTATATGTCCCAGGAGGTGAAGTGCTGGGCGCAGCACTGGATCAGTGGGTAAGTGCCCCAGTGCAGCCTGTGTACATGCTAATGATAATGTCACTTTCTCCTACCTTGTCCTACAGGTGCAGGGATTATGTCCAGCTATGGGTTTAGCACAGATCCCGTCCTGCCCCAGTTCCTCCACTCTCCCTGGTATCTGCAGCAGCAGCCTCCTCCCTCCCTCCTCCTGTCCTGGGCTTGGTCTCTTCCTCTCTCTCCCATCCACACACCTCCCTCAGCCAAACCCTCTCATTCCTCCCTGTCCCTGGTGATGGTGACTGAAAGCTTCGCTCGGAGGCGCCCCCTGTCTGCAGGTTAAACAGGAACCTAGAATTCTGTCCCTTCTCTGTGGGGAGGGAAGAGTTAAAGCTAAAGGAAGGGGTGACATGGAGGGGGGCAGATTGCTAAATCGCTGCATCTGTTTACTCAGCAAGGAGATAATCATTAACCTTTTGAGGCCATGGCCCATGTCTGCTAAGCAACACTCAATAGGGATTTATAGTTAGATACATTTACTGGGCAGGATGTTCTAACATCCACTGCCCTGTATCGCCCCCCTTTGCCGGCCACCGTATTCTTAATGATCTGATATGCTCTAACATATGCGATCATTAAAACAAGGGACAGCTCTTGCGATGCGGCTCCAGCACTGGATCCCTCCGGACATGCTGGGAGGGATCCGTGACGGATCCCTCACACAGCGCTGCGGTAAGAAGCCCATAGGCTTCTGCAGGTAATCGCCAGCTTCTACTGGCAATTCCCTCCGCATCGCTGCCACTGCGGAGGGGGGGGACAGAGCATATAGAAATGCGGTAAAAACCCAGATAACAGGGTTTTTACCGCATTTCTGCTTTAGAGAATCCCGCCAAATCTTTAACTTGACAGTTAGGGGCTGATTGTCTGCTGCATTATCACCAGCCACTTTTGTCACTTCAACCAGGCTAGGTGCAGGAGATAGGTCTGACATTTGTACAGCAGGTAGGGATAAATGAATGGAGTGAGCCGACATAATTATAAAAATATAATTGTATTCATTTTTCATAACATTTAAAGGATATTTAAAAAAAATACACAGGACACATTTAACCACTGATCCACTGAAATAGGAGAAATGGCTGATCTCCATGGAGGGGGCGGGGCTAAAATGACACGATTGTGCCATTTTAGCTCCGCCCCCTCCTCTGATACCCGCAGATTGCGGCATTTACATGCCACGATTCGGGGGGCTCAGGGTGGTCCCCCAGATTCCGGGAGGGTTGCCCACCCTTCTGTGGGGCTGGGAGGGGGACACGATTTTCGGGAGACTCCCGGGAATTACGGGAGGGTCGGCAACCCTGAATTACATGCCACAAGAGATATAAGGACCTGATGCCTGCACAATTTTGGTGGCATGTGCATCAGTGCCTGCTGACCATGCTTTGCCTACGACGCCTTCCTTTGGCTTTGGTCTTCTCATACCATGTCATACCTCCCAACTGTCCCGTTTATCGCAGGAATGTCCCGGTATTTGGAAGTCCCCCCCTGTCACCCGTGAATAGATACTGTGCGCATGCATCGAATATGGGGCTTGGCATCGTGGGAGCATCGCGAGTATAGGCTACGCCCCCTTTTAGCTAGGCCACGCCCCCCATTTTTGCCACTCGTGCCAGCGTCCCTCTTCCAGCCCCTCAAATTTGAGAGGTATGCCAGGTAACTGTATTTGATGACATTTAAGCAGGGATTTGCATACACATAGTCGTATTTACAAAAAGGGGAAATTATCCAAATAAGAATCACCTGTTTATTGGCGCCTGTAATGCTGCATAATAATAATATATGATAAAGGTAAAGTCGGTGCACAGCCTAGAAACATGATCTTACTAATCGGGATCTTATCGGGTAGGGTGGATCATTTTATAAGTTCCCTCTAAAGCAGTGGTTCTCAAACTCGGTCCTCATGACCCCACACAGTACAAGTTTTCCAGGTCACCCAGCAGGTACAGTTTTAAAAGACCCACATGTGGATCTAATTATTTCACTTGTGATTCTGTGAGGAGACCTGCAAAACATGCACTCACTGGCGTAACTAAGCTACCGCAGCCCCCGCCATGGCGGGGAGGCGCAGAGTAACTATGGGCGCCTGGGGGGCTGCGGTGCTATAGTTACCCGCTACGCTGCTGCCCGGCCGCATCTGCGGTCACTGCCCGTCACTCGCTCCCGGCGCCGGCTCCTGCTGATAATGAAAAGTGACACTTAGAAAATGGCTGCCCCCGTATTGCAGACAGTTTTGGCAGCCATTTTCTAAGAGTCACTTTTCATTATCAGCAGGAGCCGGTGCCGGGAGTGAGTGACGGGACAGTGACGCAGATGCGGCCGGGCAGCAGCGCGACAGGTATGGGTATGAAGGGGGGGGTTTCGCAGTCGCGCCGGGGGGGGGTGGCGCGCCGGGGGGGGGGGGGGGGGCGCCGAAAAAATTTGGCGGGGGGGCGCAGAATATATAGTTACGCCACTGCATGCACTGTGTGGGGTTCTAAGGGCCGAGTTTGAGAACCTGTGCTATAAAGTGAGTGATCTTGAGATGAAAGAGTTAATATAATCTAACCAGGAATACGCCCTGAGCGGCTGCAAGTGGAGGATTATTACTAACAAGTTTAATGTTATCGCTCATTACCAGCACCGGTTTTGTGACCTCACATGATGAAGTTCTGGATGAAGTGCTGGAGATCGCTGCAAATATGGCAGTGCGCGGCCGGCATTAAATGTATTGTTTTATTTATTCATTCAGGAAATGGTAATACATTGGAGAGCGAAGGAGATAAGGAGAGACTGGTATAATGTACAACTGCAGTGTAACCTTTCCCTCTAGTAACCAGTGTACATTTCATCACTCTCTTCCCACTCCCTGCGCTGGGTGTGGGTGATATCACCAGTGGTTGCTGGAGGAATGTTGACCTGCGAGTTTTGTGTGTCAGT
Organism: Crinia signifera; assembly: GCF_055691185.1. Taxonomy (NCBI): domain Eukaryota; kingdom Metazoa; phylum Chordata; class Amphibia; order Anura; family Myobatrachidae; genus Crinia; species Crinia signifera. The sequence continues at coordinate 157,034,724 of NC_139224.1, forward strand.
AACCTGACCAGAGTAATCCGCCCTCCCTGTACATGCTGAGGCTACATCCATACCCAGAGCTGCTGTGATGATCTAGCACCCACTGTAACACAATGCACCTTTCTTTCTATCTATCTATCTACATACATAAAAAGGTAGGTGTACCTGCACTCGCACACAATTATAGCAACTGCCCCAAGGTCACACCAAGGTGCGCCAAACATATCCTTCAAATCCCTGAGAAAATCTCCAACGTTGAGAGATTTTTTTCTGGGCTTATGGCATCACTTGGTATGTGCTTTTTTTGTACTTTTTTTCACTTAAATAAAACCAAAATTAGTTTTTTTACATATTGGTGAGTGCTCTTTATGTCCCTTCTCAGGGATTTGGAGGATATCTACATACATTCATAGTGTAACAGGTTCGCCGTTCAGATAGGACACAGCAGGCAGTTTACAGTATTTGTGCGGCATGTATTTAATGACATACAAGACACAAACCTACTAAGGCGCCCAAGGGATTATGTTGGTTGCCTTGCGTTGTTACCTTTACATTACTGCCTAGAAATAATTCACACGGACACCTTATCTTAAAATAAGACTCAGACAACCATGGCGTAAGTTTAAAATGGTCAAGTTATTTATTTAGGTGGTATGACCCTTGTTTGTCTATCAAAGGGATGGCCAAGAAAGCACTTGAGACCAGCACCAGTCAGAGGTGTATGTCAATGGCAGCGACTGCATCGCTCCAATCTAACAAACACACCCCTTACGTAAGGTACAGCCTGCACCGTGACGGCTCCCCGCCCCCTCTAAGGTATGGCGCGGACACCTCAAGGAAGTGCCCACCGTCCCCGCTCAGTTCGGGACTCGCCCACCGTCCTGGCAAGGGGGGGTAATACCGCACGGTGACCACCTGAAACCTCACCCGACTGCTGGTCGAGAGCGCCTTCTCGCCGATTTTTAGACTAAAAATTTAATTTACCGAATTGTTTGGACAGCCCGAAGGCAATGAGCACCAGAGAGAAGAAGAAAAAGAAGGGAAGGGAGGGTGGGGATCCGGATTCCAAGAGGAAGTTCCTGCCCCAGAGCTGGACCCTAAATACCCCGCTTAAGCTGCCTCCCCTTTTGGTGCTGATTGGCCCAGCTACACCACATGCTAACCTGCCTGTGAATCATCACACTGCTCTGTGCTGCATTGCATATGAAGTTAACCCCCAAATCCCCGGGCTCTTAACTGCACTCTGGCCTATGCTGCCCTCGTTTTGCCTAAGGCGCCCAAAGGATTATGTTGGTTGCCTTGCGTTGTTACCTTTACATTACTGCCAAGAAATAATTCACACGGACACCTTATCTAAAAATAAGACTCAGACAACCATGGCGTAAGTTTAAAATGGTCAAGTTATTTATTTAGGTGGTATGACCCTTGTTTGTCTATCAAAGGGATGGCCAAGAAAGCACTTGAGACCAGCACCAGTCAGAGGTGTATGCCAATGGCAGCGACTGCATCGCTCCAATCTAACAAACACACCCCTTACGTAAGGTACAGCCTGCACCGTGACGGCTCCCCGCCCCCTCTAAGGTAGGGCGCGGACACCTCAAGGAAGTGCCCACCGTCCCCGCTCAGTTCGGGACTCGCCCACCGTCCTGGCAAGGGGGGGGTAATACCGCACGGTGACCACCTGACACCTCACCCGACTGCTGGTCGAGAGCGCCTTCTCGCCACTACCGAGGTTCCCAAGACATAACACAAGGTCGCCCGGGACCGAGGCCCGCCACCCCTCAAACTAGACCTACTTCCTGCCTAATGCTGAGTTATACGAGAAAAGATGTCCCCCAGGAAAACCTCAATGCCCGCGTCAGACAGGTGAACCCCGTCTGACCTGAACAGATGGGCCGACTCCCTGACTATCGTGGGGTGCCGTACTGCTCTACCCCCCATGGCGTGTACCCTACGGGAAACAGCATGGTTAACCTTCCGCCTTGCCCTATCCATGGCAACTGCATTCCTGCATCCCCGCCAGTGAAAACGGGGGACAATGTCGGACCACACTATCAGCAAACCTGGCCAAAGGGCCGCAATGCGCTCTAAGTCCGCAGTTATGCTGCAAATGAGGGAGAGCCCCGTATTCTTAACCAGGTCGTTGCCCCCTAGGTGAATGATCAGTGTGTCGGGGCGCCCCGAGCCGCGGGCCTTGGTGACCAGGAGGTTGTAAAGCCCGCCCCACTGGAGTCCCCTAACCCCAAACCACTGCACTGAGTCGGCTCGCAGGAGGCCTGCAGCCTTGGCGGCCATGGGATGCCTGGCCGCCCAAAAAATATAGGAGTGCCCCACGAACCAAACTATCCCCCGAGGTGGTGAGGAAAGGGAGGGGGCTGAAAAAGAAGAAACCTAACGTTAACATCAATATAAACTATACTGTAACACAACCAGAATGCAAAATACAGCCCAAGTGAAGGTGAAAAATTTAAAAAACCTCCGGTGAACTTTGGTGACAGCCGAATTGAATTAGTTCCACCTCGAAGGAAAAAGTAAAAAATTCACTTCACACCGTCGATTCCAGAACGCTACCCGTTCCAGAACCGATTGTAAACTGACGTTTTTGGGCTGGCGCAACAGGCGCATACTACAACTTATCTACCTTATCTAATCTTACATATTTTTTATAAGCCGAGGACTTCCACCTCCCTACTCTCTGTATGGCAGAAGGTGGAAGCCCCGCCGCCACTGCGCTTGTTGCAGCCCCTATGCGAAAAGAGTGTGTCCCGTAGTCTTGCGCCCGCAGGCCCAATTCGGTTAAACACCGCCGAAATACAGCCCCGAACTGAAATCGGGTGAGGGGCACGCCATCTGCGTGAACCAAAAACTGCATGGCTGAAACCGGCCTGCGGGACACATAGTCCCTGCCTAAAGCTACGGGACATATGGCTTGGTCCACACTGGCTCGCAGCGTGGCCCAACTGCCCCTCCCCAATTGGTCGGTTTTGGACCTTTGAATTCTACACATAACATGGTCTTCGTGGAGAACCACGTCCTCAGACCGCAGACCCGACTGGGCAGTTTTACTAGCCGCTACCAATTCGCCAATCCTGAATGCCCCAAAGAAAGCAAATGAAAAAGCAACCTTTAACAGCGCGGCCTCGAAGGCGCTATCGGCTACCTTTCCTAAACAGGCCACTAAATTCCCCAGCATGCGCTCATCTATCGTTTTGCCGCTGGAAATGGCTTCCTGCCTGAGGTGTCTGAGCTATGCTGACCCTTACCGATAACTTCGAGCCAGATCTCCACGTGCTTACAGCCCATCGGCATGACGCTGGACCCTGCGTGGGCGAGGCGGAATTTCTCATCGTAATTCCGCCATGCATGACCCTTATAGTCCATGAACGTCTCGTTCACCAGAAACAGGTAACGCAAGACGTTCACGTGCTCACCTGGCCGTGTGTTTAAGTAACAGGAGGAGAAAACCAGAAAACCTTTAAGCCAATTGTGGAAGCCCTTGAAAGCCGCCTCACTACTGCTCCCCGCCTTCTTGGCAGCCTCAAACTCCTTTTTCATGTCGACCGTCAGCGTGAAAAAGTCGACAAACTTCCCCTTCCTGATCTTGTCTTTCACCCCTTTACGCAGGCCCCGCGACACGGCGGTATTGGTGCAATGGACCATATCGCCTGCCGGGGGAACTGTTTCTAGCTCCGCCTCCTTCCTAGCGCGCTTAGTGCCCCCCACCTTCTTGGCCACCGCACGCGCAACCATTTTTGCAAATTTGCGCGGGCGCTTGGGGGACCCAGACTCGTCACTGCTAGTCGACGAGTTGGAGGAGGAGGATGCACACTCAGAAGTATCATCATGCTCACCGTCTCCTGAAGCCTCGCCCTGAACCACGGGGTCCGGCCCTAGCGTGGCCACCGGCCTTGCGGAAGTTGATGCTTCTGGCCTGGACGTTGAAGCCCGGGTCTCTTTCCTCGGGGCAGCGGGTGCCGACCCCCTGCCTGGGGCTGGAGCCGCCACTGGTGTTGCCGGCCGAGATTCTGGCGCCCTCCTGGACCGGTCTGTGTCGTCCTCAACGACACTCGCCCCACCGACTGTGGATACCTCGGGAGATAAATGGGCAACGTTAGGACCATATCCTGAACCCGTCACCCTCCCCGTCCCCCCTGCTATTGTACCAGGGCTCCCCGGGCCCCCAGTCGCGTAAACCTGGTTGACCTGTTGAGCCTGAGGGTACATGCTGGGGTGTGTTTAAGCCCCCCCCTGAAACGATTGCTGCTGCCCTCCCGGGACCTGAGGAGTGGGTGCACCAGCACCCTGCCATGCCCCCCCCCCCCGAAATACCCCCCGGGAAACCCCCCAGCAGGCCCTGCTGTTTGGGGGAAGTAAGGGAAAGGGGCCGGCTGGCTCCCCACGTAGGGCCCATACTGTGGGTTAGGCATGGGATACCCCGGGTACCCTCCTGCATTTGGGGCGGGAAATGCCCACTGCTGCTGCTGCTGCAAGGGGGTGTGCATATAGGCTTGCGGGCCCGCCCCGAACCCGGCATGGCCAAACCCTTGGGGTCCCCCCTGACCCGCCGGAGCCCCGGCGAAGCCCTGAGGGGCCGCATGGAAGGGCTGCTGGCCCTGATGCCATTGCTGCTGCGGGGCCTGCCAATCTTGAAAAGGGGCGGCACCGCTATCCCCCCGGCCGCCGACGAAAGCGCCCGCACAGCCACTGTCCCAGCCTAAGGGGAGGAGCGACCCCCTTACTGGTGCCATGATGTTTGCCAGGGATGCCAGAGCCCCTTGACCCGCGCCGCGCTGACCCCCTGTGGCCACCGGCAGAGGGCTCCACGTGGGGCCCCCGGTGATGACCTGCAGCGGGCTACCCTGCCCCTGAGCCAGCGGGGTACTGGTCCTGGGAGGCACCCCCCATCCCCCCCACTGCGCGAAACCTCACTAGCACTCACCCCGCTGCCTGATGCGCGCGGGGTGACATTTACAGCATCCTCAGCCTGCACTGCCGGGAGTACTCCGGCAGATGACGCCAAAGTGCTGTACCCAGCCGCGCTGCTCGCGGCTGGGCGCACTGCTGAGCCGGGGAGCAGCTTCTGAGCGCGGGGGAAACCTGTTCCCTTGTGACTGAGCCCGCAGGAGACGGCGCGCGCACCCGCGATGACGTGGTCGCGGCCGTCCTGCTAGCTCCCCTCCCGCCGCCGCGCGCTGGCACTGTGACCAGCGGGCGGGAGGCGTCTGCCAACCACCGGGGAGGTGGTGCGGGTCTCTTGGGGTGGCCGGACATGGTGAAGCTGCGCGTGAGAATACAGGGCCTGGTAAAAAGGTACTTAGCTTCGCTTGCTGCTTCACTGTGGCGATCCAGATTCCAAGAGGAAGTTCCTGCCCCAGAGCTGGACCCTAAATACCCCGCTTAAGCTGCCTCCCCTTTTGGTGCTGATTGGCCCAGCTACACCACATGCTAACCTGCCTGTGAATCATCACACTGCTCTGTGCTGCATTGCATATGAAGTTAACCCCCAAATCCCCGGGCTCTTAACTGCACTCTGGCCTATGCTGCCCTCGTTTTGCCTTACAGCTAACAAGGCTTCATACAAACAATCAAAAAAATATGTGTGCATAGTGCCTCCATTGGTAGTCCAAGTCCCTGGCACTACAATACTTAGGCCTACTAGCTGGCCCCTATCAGGCATCAGCGCAATGAACAGCAAATTTCTGAAAGCTTAACAATTATCCAAGTTCTCCACCTGTGGCTGTGCAGGTCTGAAAACCTGACCTGGAGCCGTATGGTTGAGAGCCTCAGCCCACCTATCTCTCCCTCATCTCTCCCGCCGCTGCTGCATATCATGTGTGTCACTGATTTCAGTATAAGGGGTAGGGGCCCATGTGCAGTCTCCGTATGTACCCTTTCCCCCTCACTGGCTTCATGTGCTGATATTCCCGGGAACATGACATCCATGTGATTTTCTCAGTGACTTCTGCAGCACTGCCACTGACAGACAGGTATTTATCATCTATGGGTACAGGGTGTGTCATACTTACCGACTTTTTGAAACTCCTCTCCAGGAAAAGCCCGGAGAGGAGTGAAAGGGGGGCGGGAAGAGGCTTCATTTTGGGGGCGGGGCGCGGCTGATGTCACCAAGCCCCGCCACCATGACAGGCTGCGGCATCAATTTGTGGGTCCGTGCATGGGGGGAGGGGCTAAAATGATGCGAAATGACATGAATCGCGTCATTTTATCCATGCCCCCTCCCCGCAGACCCACAAAATTCGTAGTTTTAGACCGCAGGGAGAGGGGGAGCGGGAGCTATGGTTAAAAAGCGGGAGACTTGCCCACCTTCCCGGGGGGCCGGGAGGGGGACCCGATTTGCAGGACCCGGGAGGGTAGGCAAGTATGCGGTGTGGGTCCCTCTGAACTGAGAAGCCCATGTGCACTGCACACCCCGCACCCTTAATAGGTACATCATTATGTGTCATCATATATTGTACAGGAGCTGTCAGAAGACATGCACTACACCAGAAGAGATGCACTACACCAGAAGACATGCACTACACCAGAAGACATGCACTACACCAGAAGAGATGCACTACACCAGAAGACATGCACTACACCAGAAGACATGCACTACACCAGAAGAGATGCACTACACCAGAAGACATGCACTACACCAGAAGAGATGCACTACACCAGAAGACATGCACTACACCAGAAGAGATGCACTACACCAGAAGACATGCACTACACCAGAAGACATGCACTACACCAGAAGAGATGCACTACACCAGAAGACATTCACTACAGCGGACGATATGCACTACACAGGCCATTCCTGGAGGGTAGGCAAGTATGCAGTCATATATGGTTGACATGCATTAGGTAGACAGGGTCAAAGGGTCAACAGGTAAAAAGTCGACAGTGTAAAATGGTCGGCCGTGCCAATAGCCAGCACAAAAAAAAGTGATGTCACAATGGACGCAACAAAAGTCAACACAATTTTTAATTGTTTTTTTAAAAGTGTCATTCTGTATGCTTAACCAAATCCAATGACAATCGGTGCAAATGTGTACCCTTGTGGCTCACTTTGCTCGCCACGCTTTGGACAAGTTGGCACACTGCGCTACCAAGGAGCTTGCCACAGGTTACTATTACCATTAGTAGTGGACCTTAAGCACAGTCTACTTTTTACCTGTTGAGCTTCTAACCCTGTCCAGTTAATGCATATTGACCATATGGGGTCAGCCGGGGGTTGGGATCATTTGGTCTACAGCATGATGGTCGACAGTCATTAGGTTGACACCATTAGGTCGACATGGGAAAAGGTCGACATGGGTATAGGTCGACATGGGAAACGGTCGTCATGGTTCTAGGTCGAAAGGTCATTAGTTCGACAGGTCGTTACTTCGACAGGTCATTAGTTCGACAATGTCTATGTCGACAGTCAAAAGGTCGACATTGTTTTTTTTACTTTTTTACCTGAATGTCAACACAGTCGACATGGACACCGTTTCAAGTGCACTGCTTCCCCTTGCATCGCTCGCGCGTCGGGCACGGTGCCTCGCTGCACTCGGCACACTATTTTATTCTCCCACCATGCCCTATTGGATGGTAGGGTATGAAATACCACCTGTCGGCACATGTCGGCATAAAAAAACTGTGAAAAACCCCATGTCAACCTTATGACTGTAATCCTAGACATTGTCGAACTAATGACCTGCCGAACTAATATTATTTCGACCTAGAACCATGTAGATCTTTTCCTATGTCGACCTAGACCCATGTCGACCTTTTCCCATGTTGGTGTCAACCTAACGACTGTAGACCATCAAGCTGTAGACCAGGCATGTCCAATATTGGCCCTCCAGATGTTGTGAAACTACACATCCCAGCATGCTTTGCCACAGTTTTGCTATTAGAGAATGCTAAAACTATTGCAAAGCATGCTGGGATGTGTAGTTTCAAAACATCTGGAGGGCCAACGTTGGACATGCCTGCTGTAGACCAAATGGCCGCATCCCATCAGCCAGAGGATGTTGCCCTTTACATTGGAACACTAGCGGGTGTGTCAGTGCAGGTGGAAGCCAGAGGAAATTATTTGGTGCAGCAGGTAAGGGTTCAATAAATAAATTCAGAGCAGACACTCACACTCACATGCATACACATACAGACACCTTTACTCTCCTTATACTGCGCAGGGTTAATGTACATCAGTCACATGACTGCTCACATACTGTATAACTGTACAAAGATTGATTGCATTTTATTGCTTATTTACTTATCGCATTTTAAAGGGACAACCTTGGCTTTGTGGCGTTCATGAGGACATACGAGCGAATCGGCCCCTGTGTACAGCGGAGCCCTTTGGTTCTCGATAATATTATCTGGCGATAAGCTACTTTTCTGTTGCTGCTTATCTTGGTGATAAACATGTTTTACTCACAAAATATTTTTCTTACTGTACACTGTGTTAGCACTGTGTCAGCAATGTGTGCTGAGCGATCAGTCAGGGCCAGTGTTCTATGGTGAGAATACTGGCCTGACTGGCAATCTGATGAGATTTATCCTGCAGCAGGCGAATTGCATATTCACAGCACTGCAGGTAGGGGGCGTAAGGCGGTGGGCCGTGGTCACGCCTATGGGAGCACCCTCTTCGCGTGCAGGCACCCACAGATCAAAGACACCAAATAATTTTGCCCCAGCTAAACGTCCATTCGCTTGTGTGCAGGGAAATCAGCGTGCAAGGTGGTGGGGCGTTCCTGTGTGCATAATTTAGAGGACCCGCAAAGCTGCAAATTTCGCCGTTTTGTGGGTCAACCAGAATCACCCACCGTGTGTATGTGTTATTGTGGTGAGTGTTACTTATTACACGTGGGAGTAGAACCTTAGCTTCATCCTGTAGATAATAAATTCCGAGCAGAGGAATGACACTACCTGGTACAGATCCTCTATCTACCCAGCTGTCACTCAGAAAGTAACCTGACTGCAGACATGGCGGGACCAGACATTCCATCCTCTACATTGCTGGTAATTGTCAGTTATTCTTTATGCAGTGAGCATTTACAAGAGGGAAGAACAAAGCAATCGCTGACGCTACACAAATGATTTACTTATGGAATGCAGGATGGGTTAATCAATGTAGGCCAGTGGTGTCATACTCATGGCCCTCCAGCTGTTGTGGAACTACACGTCCCAGCATGCCCTGCCGCAGTTTTAGCAGTCCATTATATAAAATCTGTGGCAGGGCATGCTGGGACGTGTAGTTCTACAACAGCTGAAGGGCCATGAGTTTGACACCACTGATGTAAACCAACATGACACTTGGTACAAAATGTTTTGTGCCCCAACTTCCTACGTCAAGTTCTGGACTGAAGTGAGTAATTCATTAGAAACATATCTTTAGGTCTCCCTCTCTCACTGGCCCAATTGTAGAGTAGACTCTGGCGCTGTGTATGAGTCTACTGTGTATTACCCAGTGGTTTCTGCAGCGCTGGTATTGGACTTCAGAGGTAAGTATACTTTGTGGGTGTAGGATTTTATGGGGGGGACCATGTGCAACCACATACCCTGCAACCATTATATATACATCCATGTTCCTTTAGTGTGTGAGAGAACAGCGTTCCTGCAGTGTGAGAGAACAGCGTTCCTGCAGTGTGAGAGAACAGCGTTCCTGCAGTGTGTGAGAGAAGAGCGTTCGTGCAGAGTGTGAGAGAACAGGGTTCCTGCAGTGTGTGAGAGAACAGCGTTCCTGCAGTGTGTGAGAACAGCGTTCCTGCAGTGTGTGAGAGAACAGCGTTCCTGCAGTGTGTGTGAGAGAACAGCGTTCCTGCAGCGTGTGAGAGAAGAGCATTCCTGCAGTGTGTGAGAGAACAGCGTTCTTGCAGAGTGTGAGAGAACAGCGTTCCTGCAGCGTGTGAGAGAACAGCGTTCCTGCAGTGTATGAGAGAACAGCGTTCCTGCAGTGTGTGAGAACAGCGTTCCTGCAGTGTGTGAGAGAACAGCGTTCCTGCAGTGTGTGAGAGAACAGCGTTCCTGCAGTGTGTGAGAGAAGAGCATTCCTGCAGTGTGTGAGAGAACAGCGTTACTGCAGTGTGAGAGAACAGTGTTCCTGCAGTGTGCGAGAGAAGAGCGTTCTTGCATAGTGTGAGAGAACAGCGTTCCTGCAGCGTGTGAGAGAACAGCGTTCCTGCAGTGTATGAGAGAGGAGCTTTCCTGCAGTGTGTGAGAGATTAGCATTCCTGCAGTGTGTGAGAGAACAGCGTTCCTGCAGCGTGTGAGAACAGCGTTCCTACAGTGTGTGAGAGAACAGCGTTCCTGCAGCGTGTGAGAGAACAGCGTTCCTGCAGCGTGTGAGAGAACAGCGTTCCTGCTGCGTGTGAGAGAACAGCGTTCCTGCAGCGTGTGAGAGAAAAGCGTTCCTGCAGCGTGTGAGAGAACAGCATTCCTGCAGCGTGTGAGAGAACAGCATTCCAGCAGCGTGTGAGAGAACAGCATTCCTGCAGTGTGTGAGAGAACAGCGTTCCTGCAGTGTGAGAGAACAGCGATCCTGCAGTGTGTGAGAGAACAGCGTTCCTGCAGTGTGTGAGAGAAGATCGTTCCTGCAGCGCGTGAGAGAAGAGCGTTCCTGCAGTGTGAGAGAACAGCGTTCTTGCAGAGTGTGAGAGAACAGCGTTCTTGCAGCGTGTGAGAGAACAGCATTCCTGCAGTGTGTGAGAGAACAGCGTTCCTGCAGTGTGTGAGGGAAGAGCGTTCCTGCAGTGTGTGAGAGAACAGCATTCCTGCAGTGTGTGAGAGAACAGTGTTCCTGCAGTGTGTGAGAGAACAGCGTTCCTGCAGTGTGAGAGAACAGCGTTTCTGCAGTTTGTGAGAGAACAGTGTTCCTGCAGTGTGTGTGAGAGAACAGTGTTCCTGCAGTGTGTGAGAGAAGAGCGTTCCTGCAGTGTGTGAGAGAACAGCATTCCTGCAGTGTCTTGAGAGAACAGTGTTCCTGCAGTGTGTGAGAGAACAGCGTTCCTGCGGTGTGAGAGAACAGCATTCCTGCAGTGTGTGGGAGAACAGCGTTCCTGCAGTGTGTGAGAGAACAGCGTTCCTGCAGTGTGTGAGAGAACAGTGTTCCACTCTCTCTTTTCATCTGCAACATTCTGCATTATATTTTGCAATATACTAAAGATATGTTGGAAATGCCACCTAGTTGTTCAATATCCACTGGCTGATAATAAGAATATCTGCATGCCATTTACACTTATCTGCATTTTCAAAGCTGGAATTTAATCAGACCATTAACCAAGTTTATTGGCAAATAACCGAGCCAAGTATACAGCCCCCTACCCCCCCTTCCTGCTCAACTGTAACTACAGTGACCCATTACTTGCAGCCTTATCTGAGATGATCCCTTAGGGCTATTTTACAAGCTCCAGCTCCTGCCGGGCAACGAATCCCCACACAGGCAGGAAGCCGTGCCGCACACATCACTTTACAATGGTGGGGATGGCCACAGCCTGGCAGCCGCCCCTTCCAGTGGTGGGATCCGGCTGCAGCTGGGCGGCCGGGCCGTGGCCATCCCATGTGAATGGACACACTTGTGTCCATTAACAAATACTGTGTGCGGCACGGCTTTTGGCCGTGCGGGATTTCCGCCGCACAGCAGGAGCCGGAGCGTGTCAAATAGCCCTTACTGTAATTATAGTGAATCATTAGTTGCAGCCTTATCCCTCAGAAATATCCAATTACTACATGCTGTGTAATAGAGGTAACACTGGGTGCCACAGATCTCAAATGGTTGAAACAGCTTTCGTAAGTGCTGTATTTCAGAAAGTACCTAATTCAGTACCAGTTGTAGTTTGTGACAATTCATGAAACTACACCTGCTGTCAGTAGAATGCCCTACAGCACAGGGCAAGGCCACCCGCATGCCGAGTCCTTCCCCACAATGCAATTGCAATATGGTAATATGCGAACATTTCCTTATACAGCAACATGTTCTACTAATAAGGGTAGCCCCTGCCAGCGCACCCTAGCGGTGAAAGCAGTCAGTGGTACGGCATGGTTTGGGTCACAGCCACTGCATATGACCCAGGCAACCGCTGTGGCCCACCCCCCTAAGCCTTCTATGCTATCCAGACCACGCCCCCGCAATTCTGTGTTGATGATCATGCAATCTCGCATTGTTGCTTTCCCCCCCCCTCCCCCGGCCCTTAGACTGTGGTTACATTTTTCTGAATGCAACCACAGTTTCTGGGCTCACGCAGATACCAATTTTTTGCTAATCAGCGTGTTAAGCTGAATTAGCCCCAAAATCCAATTTAAGAAATCAGAAAAACAAAATCAGGGAAGAGTCACAGAATGGGGGTACCGGTGTGCGGTTATTGGTTATGGTATAGCCGGTGTGTGTGGTTATTGTTTATGGTATAGCCACGGCTGGATTAACAATGGGCCTGATGGAGCTGTAGCTCCAGGCCCACTCTCCAAATAGGCTCATTTTGTAGCGGAGGGCCAGGGCTTTCCAACAAGCCCGGCCTCACTTCGGTAGCCCCCCGGAACCAGAGATACCGCCAGGCAAACCTGGAACGTTTTCCCCATAGGATAACATGGGTCCCGCTAATTCCGACCCCCACCCGGTTCCAACGGCTGCCAGTTCCCCCTCTGGCATCACAGATGCTCGAGGATCTCATTCGAATTCAATCGCTGGGCCTTCAATCTGATACCAGGCTGGTCCATATAGCTTAATTGGTTCCAGAGATATTGCGGGTAAACCAATTTTTCTGAATTGTAATTTCATGGCTGTTCATGTTGTTTGAGGGGAGATTTCTCTGGAAACAAACAACCCAGTTTCACACGACTAAAATCATTCAAAGGCCACTCAGAAGTTCTTCAATTTGATACTGGTCTCATGTAAATGGGTCAGTTGGTTCTGAAGCTATAGCCAGTTGGTTAAAGGGGGGGAGGTTGTTTTCTCTCCCCCTCACACCAGAAAATGCAGGGACTATTTGTAAAAGGGGCATGATCCTGGGACCATATTCTCGGGTAAGTCCCTGCATTTTCTGGTGTGAAAGGGGTATTATTTCAAATAGCCGGGACCTGCAGTGCCCCCTGCTCTCTGCCCGGCTGTCAATGGCTGTCACTTCTGCCCGGTGGCAGCTGTCCCCCAGTTACCGCGAGCATGTATTCCCCCATGGCAATGAGCATGTAATCCCACATGGCAACGAGCATGGAACCCCTGGCAATGAGCATGTAGGTAAGCAGCACTTATGTAGCATAATATTTAATAGGCATTATGGAGTTTGGCATAATACGTAATGTACATTATGGTGTATGGCTTAGCATGTAATGGGCATTATAATGTAGATTTTGAATGCGCACCTTCGGCTTGCCTGTTTATGTGGCATGTTGTGAGTTTTTGCTCAATCCATTTGGTATAGTGTGTATTTTGGCTCAATCCATGTGGCATAATGTGTAAGAGGCAAGTACAGTATAAGGGGGTTACTATTGTGTTGCATGATTTGTGTAAGGGGTATATGGTGTGGTAAACCTAGATGACCACATAAAAGCTACTGAAATGTCTAAGATTTGGCTTTCAGTATTTTTTTTTTATGACTGTAGTGCCGCCTTACCCCGCAAGTATCTTAGGACAACGGCATCCTGCGATAGACAGATAGATAGATAGATAGATAGATAGATAGATAGATAGATGCAGTAAACTGCAGAAGCAGTATAAAAATTCACTTTTAATAGGATAATGATAAAAATTGTGAAATATTTAAAACACATATAACATATAGTAATATACAGTGTACTGCTCGCTTGCCACCTTGTTTTATAAACACCTCTATTGTCTTTTTCTAAACTACTACTATATGTTGTGTGTGTGTTTTATCCTATTAAAAGTGAATGTTTATAGTACATTTGGTGCACCCCACTAAGGACAAAACCTTCTCTCTACTAGCTCTAATATCACCAAGGATGGAAGCTCTCAGGACCACACACTGTGCGATGCTTATTGACATCACACGCCTTTCCCTAAAACTCCTGGACACGCCTGTGTTTTCCCTGACACTCCCAGAAAACGTCCGGGTACCACCCCCCAAACACCGGCTTCCTGTCAATCACCTTGCGCACAGCCAGTGATTAAAAAAAGTAGCAGGATTTTATCGCAGGATGGCCTCGCGCATGCGTACCATGGCCGGTATACATGCGCAGTCTATTGATAATCGCTCGGCCTACTAATTCACAGCCGAATTAGGCCCTATGTATTCAGATAGAAAAAATCATTTGGCACGTCCACATTTTTATAATTCTTGGTAGCTATTTGCTGATAACTAACATATGGAATTAACATCACACCGGTGTGCGCAGTTCATCGCTCTAATATCAGCATATTGGCCTGTCTACAGTTTATGTATCTACTTTTATACATTATGGCTATCAGCCCGTAGCCCACCGCCCAGGGGAACTGGGGACAGCCCCGGGCTTCAGCTCAGGCAGGGGGTGCCCGAGAGGGAAGGGACCCTTTTATTGGGGGGGGGGGGGGTCCCAACTCCCCCAGGTTCCCTGCCCAGGCTGACCAGCTACAGGTAATGCCTTGGCCAGGGCTGTGTTTGTGCCCGGCGCTGGTTGCCAAAATACTTATTAATTTTGTCCCCCGTATAAGGCGCGGGTCAAAAATAGTTGAGTCACAATCGCTCACCATCTGTGATGTCCGGCAGTGCCTCACTATGCTGCAGCGTCTCCAGGTAACAGCCTACTTTTATTTATTAACCCCCAGCTGTTGAAGAAAGGCAGCAGCACTCAGAGACTTGGTAACAGTGGTCACATAAACGTATCTAGATATAAAATACATTTCGTATGTATATAAATAATTCTAGTTTTATCTGGAGATGAACAACCCGGCAGTCGGTATGCCAGCATTCACATGCCACCATCCTGACTACTGCCAGGAGAACAGCCCCGAAATAGCAACATCAATGAGGATGCCGGCGCTGGAATACCAACTGGCGTGATGCTGAATGTAAGTAGGCCAGAGAAGGGGAGACTGAAGGGGCCCACACACATGGAGATATTTTTTAGGGTTCTGAGTGATGCTAGATTGCTCAGCACACAGTGATGTGTCAGCGCTGTGCGCTGAGCGATCTGTCAGGGCCAGGGCATACCTCCCAACATGACCCTCTCCAGGAGGGACACATTGCTCTGTTTCTGGACTTTCTTCTTAATTTATGGATTACCATCACCTGTGCTTAAACACCTTTCTTATCAATTACCCTGTTTAAAACAGGTGATGACAATCATAAATTAAGATGGAAGTCCACAACCCAGCGTTACAGCTCCAGACACACTTTGAGTGACAGATGTAGCCAAATATATAAGAGATTCCTGCTGTGCCAGATCTACAGCAGACAGCAAGGGGTTAAGGTTCTCAGAGACCAGACACCCTGTATGGTTTGCATGTTGCCTACTTTTGAAAAAGCATCTCAGGGATATTGTGAAGGGGGCACCTGGAATCGCAGACATGTACCGCGACATCTGAGAGCGCATCATATACTTACTTTAGCTGGGTACACATATATACAATCGTCGGGCCGTTCTTCCGTTCAGGGTAGATGAGCCCCAAAGCAGTAACGGCTCTTTTCCTGTGATTGATTGCTGCAAAGAACCCATATTGCAGGTGACTGACAGCGGGTCTGATACAATGTGGGGTTACGGGACCCTCCGAGTCGCCCCTGTTTGAGAAGCTTTCTCTAGGATTGCTTCTGAGCCAGGCCCGCTCTGCTAGGATTTACAGTGAAAAAATAAATAAATTAAAAAACAGCATGAGGGTCCCCCTCCTGGCTATAATCAGCCCCACGGTGTAGGGGCCAAAGCTATACGATGCGCAGCCACATGCATCGCTATCGCCTGGTGAATAATATCCAGAGGGCTGGATATAAATCGGTCAGAACCAGTGTTCTCAGCGGAGAACCCTGGCATACCTCCCAACATTACCCTCTCCAGGAGGGACACATTGCTCTGTTTCTGGACTTCCATAACAATGTATGATAGCCATCACCTGTTTCACACAGAGGGCGGTATTCAATGTGAATACCCTGCGAGGTGCAGCGAATCCTTTTTAGGATTCGCTGCACATTCGCCACGTTCCGGAGCCAGCGGGCTCCGGTATTCAACGTGTCAGGGGCTCGCTGCCCCTGACAGGCGAATATGAGCTCCTGCGGCGATTGCCGCAGGGAGCCTCAGGACGGTGCCAGGCAGAGAGATGGTAGTCTCTCTGCCTAGCCCAGACCTTTGTGGGGGGTTAGGTGTGCTCCCCGGGTGCCAGGCAGCACAGGCTGCCCCCCCGGGGGTCCCAGCAGGCAAGCGTATATTCACTACACAGGATCGTAATGATCGTGCAGTGAATATATGAATATGTAATGAGCGGCTCCGCTCTGGCGCCACCTGCTGGCTGCTGTGTAAAAAAAAAAAAAAAAAAAAAATATTATTTTTAAAATTAAATATATATTCATGTGCTTACAGCACATGAATAAAAATAGCATGCCCCTCCTCAGAAGAAAATTCCTGATTTTTTGACACCAAATGTAAAAAACAGAACACTTTATTTTAAAAGTTCACATTCCACTTCACCATAAAAAGATAGCGATTGCTGCTCGGTGAATCATGGTGACCAAAACCTTCAAATGTATTCGCCAACTGGTCATTGAATAGGGTGATTCACCGTTTTAGTCAGAAATTCGCCAAACAGCACAAATTCACCATAAAAACCTGGCGAATCAGGCTCATTGAATACCGCCCATGGTATTAATTGATTAGAAAGGTGCTTCAACACAGGTAACAGGAAACAGAGCAATGTGTCCCTCCTGGAAAGGGTCATGTTGGGTGGTATGCAGACACACCAGGTGAGCGCCCCCCGCCGCCCCCCCCCCCCGCAATTCACAGCACCCCCCCCTCCCGCGATTCGCGGCACACACCCCCCCTCCCGCGATTCGCGGCACACCCCGCCCCCGCGCCCCCCCCCCCACTGCCGCGATTCGCGTCACCCCCCCCGCGCGATTCGCGGCAACACCACCCCCTCCCATGCGCGATTCGCGGCACCCATCCCCCCCGCGCGCGACCCCCCCTACCGCAATTTGCGTTCCCCCCCCCGATTTGCGACAACCCGAGCCCCCACGACCCCCCCTCCAGAGATTTGGGCACCCCGCCCCCCCGCGACCCCCCTCCTCCCGCGATTCACGGCAGCCCGCCCCCGCGTCCCCCTCCTTCCGCGATTCACTGTAACCCCCCGCGCCCATCCCCCATCCTCCCCTGCACCCCCTGCGACCCTCCCGCGATTCCTGGCACCCCCCCTGACCCGTGATTCGCGGCAAACCCCCCAGCACCACCGCGCCCCCCCTCCCGGGATTCACTGCAACCCCCGCGACCCCCCCTCCCGCAATTCGCAGCACCCACCCACGCGACCCCCCCTCCCGCAATTCATGGCACACCCCCCCCCCTGCGACCCCCCCCTCACGCGGACACCCCACACCCCCCCAGCCACCGCGATTCACAGCAACCCCAGAATCAAAAGGCACATGCAAAACACTGACACGGCTATGGTCGACGATGGAAAAGGTTGACATGAGTTTTTTAAGATTTATTTTTAATTTTAAGAATGTTTTCATATTCATTCTCATGTGTCGACATGGTCACCAATGAAGTGCCACACTTATGTCAACATTTAATGTGTTGACCTTTCTGTGTTGATTTTTTTCTAGTGGCGATTTGCGGCACCCCAGCAACCCCCTCCCACGATTCGCGTCACCCACCCCCCACGACCCCCCCTCCCGCAATTCGCGACCCCCCCAATTCGCAGACACCCCCCACCTCCCCCCCCCCCATTCACGGCAACCCCACGATTAAATGGTACATGCAAAACACTGACATGGCTATGGTCGACAATAAAAAAGGTTGACATGAGTTTTTGAAGATTTATTTTTCACTTTTTGAATGTTTTCATAATTATTCTCATGTGTCGACATGGACACCAATGAAGTGCCACACTTATGTTAACATTTACATGTGTTGACCTTTCTGTGTTGATTTTTTCTTGTGGCGATTCGCGGCACCCCCCCCCGCGACCCCCCTCCCGCGATTTGCAGCACACCCCCCGCAACTCCCGTGATTCGCAGCCCAACCCCGTGAAACACCCCCCCTCCTGCGATTCGCGGCACCCCGCAACCCCCCCGGGCCCCCCCTCTCACGGTTCGCGGTACCCCCCACCCCCCGCGACCCCCCCTACCGCAATTCACCCCCCCTCCTGTCATTGCGGCAACCCCCCGCCCCCGTGACCCACCCTCCCACGATTCACTGCAACCCCCCGCGCCCCCCCAATCCCACGATTCGCGGCACCAACACCCCCCCACGACCCCCCCTCCCGCAATTCACGGCATCCACCCACGACCCCTCCTCCTGTGATTCGCGGACACCACTCACACCCCCCCCCCACATGCAAAACACTGACACAGCTATGGTCGACAATGAAAAAGGTTGACATGAGTTTTTGAAGATTTATTTTTCTTTTTTTAATGTTTTCATAATAATTCTCATGTGTCGACATGGACACCAATGAAGTGCCACACTGTTGTCAACATTTACATGTGTTGACCTTTCTGTTTTGATTTTTTCTTGTGGCAATTTTTTTCCAGTGACAACTATGTGCACGTCAACCTAGACATCATCAACCAATTCTTTGTATAATATATAACACCTGTTCTGTTTTACTGTAGGTGTTTTAAGTCAGACCTTTTACTGCTACTATTACTGTTTATGTAAATGCATTCTGAATGACAGAAACATCCTACCATCCTTCTACAAGAATATATAACCAACTAGGTGATTCATCGCGCCCCATGCCCCCCCTTCCACAATTCACCCCCCACGATTCACGTCACTCCCCCTCCCGCAATTCGCAACCCCCCCCCCCCCTCACGCGATTCACGTCCCCTCCGCCCTCTCCCGCGATTCGCGGACACCTGCGCCCCCTCCCTCCCTTGATTCACGGCACCCCCCGCGCCCCTCCCGCAATTCACGGCACCCCTAAGCCCCTCTTTAGTCCCCCGTATACTCACACACCCCTATCACTACCCAGCTTCCTGCTCTCCTGAACCGTAACTTCCACCACTGGGGAGTTTGCTGACGCTGTTTTGCCCACATGCCCCTATCATGCCTCATAGCCCAGCCTCCTGCTCTCATGCACCCTAACTCCCACCTAGTAGGAGGAGACACTGACTCAGGGCCACCATCCTGTACTCCTGTACTGCCACACTGGACCCTCACCCACTGGCAGAAGCTGAACAGTATCTCCCACCCTCCTCTTTAGTCCCCCTTATGCCCACACACCCCTATCACTACCCAGCCTCCTGTTTTCCTGTGTCGTGACCTCCGCCAGTGGGGAGCCGCTGACTCAAATACACAATACTACATACCTCCCAACTTCTTTGCTTCATAAATAGGGACACTCGCGTGAAAAGGGGGCGGGGCGTATGCAAATGAGGTCGCGGCTTATGCTAATTAGCCGCAACCTCATTTTCATACGAGAATAGTGCACAGCGTCTATTCTATTAGATTGGGGGGTCTCCCAACTGCCACCCCCCACAGCGGGACAATGCCTGCCGCGGGTGGGACAGCGGGACAGGACCCGAAAATCGGGACTGTCCCTCTGTAATCGTGACAGTTGGGAGGTATGATACTATACTATTGCACACACACACACACCTAAACAACATGCACACACAGCCCCCCCCCCCCACACCCACAAATGTCACTATACCATCCACACTATCAATGTATATCTTAATACACACCCCCTTCCAAATCATATGCTCTCTATTTAACACATTTCACCTATAACTCACTAACTACTACTAACTTACATACAATTCTAACCATCTTTCTCATATACAAATGTTCACAAATTAAGGGGGCGCAGCCCCTTACGACGGTGTGAAGAGCGCCCGTAGGGCGCGATGAATCACCTAGTATTATATACATGTGTTTGTGCAGAAAATGTTATATTTTTCTCTAGGATCCAAATGGCCTAGAAATGGCCCTAGTCTTTGCACAACGTTTGGTGGTGATTTCTGAATTATTTATATGGAATAATAGATGTTTTGCAAATTAAGCTGAAAGTTGGTCAGTGCAGTCTATCACAGCAAGTCTGACAGCACATTTAGACGGTTCTAACTTAACAGCAAAATAAATATTGCGTTGGTCCATGGTGGCTGTGCCACTACCAATTCTTAAAGAACTGGTAACCCCATCGCCAAGGGGCCACGCCCGATAGCCATGCAATAACAGCCACGGGTGGGGAGGGGGTGGGGAGGGGGGTGGGTGTGGGGGGATTGGGTTTCTTTGTCTCAGGTTCCCAAGCCTGTTTGTGGGTCTCTTTGTCTGAGGTTCCCAAGCCTGTTTGTGGGTCTCTTTGTCTGAGGTTCCCAAGCCTGTTTGTGGGTTTCTTTGTCTCAGGTTCCCAAGCCTGTTTGTGGGTCTCTTTGTCTCAGGTTCCCAAGCCTGTATGTGGGTCTCTTTGTCTCAGGTTCCCAAGCCTGTATGTGGGTCTCTTTGTCTCAGGTTCCTAAGCCTGTTTGTGGGTCTCTTTGTCTGAGGTTCCCAAGCCTGTATGTGGGTCTCTTTGTCTCAGGTTCCCAAGCCTGTTTGTGGGTCTCTTTGTCTAAGGTTCCCAAGCCTGTATGTGGGTCTCTTTGTCTCAGGTTCCCAAGCCTGTATGTGGGTCTCTTTGTCTCAGGTTCCCAAGCCTGTATGTGGGTCTCTTTGTCTAAGGTTCCCAAGCCTGTTTGTGGGTCTCTTTGTCTCAGGTTCCCAAGCCTGTATGTGGGTCTCTTTGTCTCAGGTTCCTAAGCCTGTCTTTGGGTCTCTTTTTGGTTCCCAAGCCAGATCTGAAACTGGTAACTCCATCATCAAGGGGCCATGTCCGATAGCCATGCAATAAAAGCCATGGGTGGGTTTCTTTGTCTGAGGTTCCCAAGCCTGTATTTGGGTCTCTTTTTGGTTCCCAAGCCAGAGCTGTTGGCTCTAATATCCACAAAGATGCTTGCACGTAGGCCCGCACACTTCTCTATGCTTCTCGAGGTTACGGAGGATTTTTCTCTTCCTCTGGTGTTACCTCTTGTATGTGGTAATTTGATTGCTTTCGCATCTTTTTTTGCCTTCTAAGTATTCCCTTCTTTTTCATAAATGAAACTCTTTTTTTTTGTTTCTCTGGTATCTCTGGTTGTTCTGGTTTCTCTGGTGTTACCTGTCTGACTGGAAAAAGTTCATCTTTGTCTATTATGCTCCAGCTGCTATCATCTCCAATCTCAATGTCAGGTTCCGATTTCTTTCCTTTGAAGATGCATTTGTAGAGGGCGATCATAACTACTAGAATTGCCACAAAGGCACAGATAATGGCGATCATGGCGATCATCAAGCCAAAGTTTTCAAAAATGTTGGCATATTCATTTGTCGGGGCATGGCCTGCAGAGAATCCTAGATTTGTGGCTTCAGCCATCGCAGTTGTTGTTCCTTTGCCAGGTGTAATAAATAATCCTAGGACCATAAACAGGAACACTTCATTTTTGTGTCTTTCTCCTCTGAAAACTGCCTATCAAAAGGCTGAAACTGTAGCAGTCAGTGACATCACACGGAACTCAGCTGCATTCTAATGCATCCTGTGATGTCATAATGACAGGAAGTGGCTGGGGCCTTCTAAGGGGCAATCTGTGAAGGTATATTCTATTATGTGATATTATGGGGGAAATTTACTAAGATGAGAGTTCTATTTCACATTGGATGTTGTTATGGGCAACCAATCAGAATCTACTTATTTAATTAGCACCTTCTAGAAGATAATAGATAGTATCTGATTGGTTGCCCATAGCAACATCCCATCTGAAATAGAACTCAAATTTTAATAAATGTCATTAAAATAATGTTATGGCATAAATGGGCCGTTATCTCACAGAGGGCGGGATGGTGTAAACCAGAAATGCGATAGAAACCCTGTTATCTGGGTTATTACCGCATTTCTGTATGATGTATTGCCCCTCCGCAGTGTCAGTGCTGCAGAGGGAATCGCCAGCAAAAGCTGGTGATTACCTGCAGAAGCCTATGGGCTTCTTACCGCAGCGCTGTACGGATCCTTCCCAGCATGCCCTGTGGCCGGTGCCAGTCTCTGCACATGCGTAGATGGCTCCCGGGTCTCAGACCCGGAAGTCTAGCGCAGGAGCCGTATAGCAAGGACAGATCTTATCACAAGAGCTGTCCCTTGTGTTAATAATCGCATATTTTAGAGCATATAAGATTATTAAGAATGCGGTGGCCGGCGAAGGGGCGGGGGCGATATATATGTTAGACCACCCCGCCCAGAGTCACACATATATTCTGCAGCACTTTACAGATAATATTTTAACATTCACATCAGTCCCTGCCCCAGTGGAGCTTACAATCTATATTCCCAACCACATGTACACCATACTTACCTATCTGCCGGGAATGGCCTGGAGGGTCTTAAAAATCGGTTCTCCCTCCCGGCCCCCCAGATGGGTGGGCTAGCCTCCCATGTTTAGCAGGTAAATTGCGTCATTTAGTTACACCCTCCGCCCCCCCGAATCAAGGCATTTACAGGACAGTATTATTCTACTGTACACATTACAGCAATTCTTGTCCTTTGTATATGTAGGGAGCCACTGGTGTGTACAGTGTATGAGGTATACATGCCTACATGGCATTGGATGCCCCTCATCCACTTCTCATAATAGGTCCTAAGCTAGGTAACAGACGTTAAACCTGACCAGTATGCCTCCCCGCGCCCTGCCCCCACCTACTAAACCTGACCAGTATGCCTCCCCGCGCCCTGCCCCCACCTACTAAACCTGACCAGTATGCCTCCCCGCGCCCTGTCCCCACCTACTAAACCTGACCAGTATGCCTCCCCCATGCCCTGCCCCCACCTACTAAACCTGACCAGTATGCCTCCCCGCGCCCTGCCCCCACCTACTAAACCTGACCAGTATGCCTCCCCGCGCCCTGCCCCCACCTACTAAACCTGACCAGTATGCCTCCCCGCGCCCTGCCCCACCTACTAAACCTGACCAGTATGCCTCCCCCATGCCCTGCCCCCACCTACTATCATAAAATGTTACTGTATTTTGACTTGTGTATTATTTCTGCTACTCTGCTGCACTGAACTACACAGCAGATTCCTAGTATACGCAAGTATTCCTTCCCATTAAAGATGATTCTGATTTTCAGCTCCAGGCTCATTTGACCCTTAATCGATCCCTGGGTATAGCCTGTGTGTGCGGTTATCGGTTATGGTATAGCCTGTGTGTGCAGTTATCGGTTATGGTATACCCGGTGTGTGCAGTTATCGGTTATGGTATAGCCTGTGTGTGCGGTTATTGGTTATGGTGTAGTGCGTGTGTGTGCGGTTATTGGTTATGGTATAGTGTGGCACCCCAACCTGGGCCACTTATTCCAGTGGGGGCCATGTTATAGGGTTGCTAAGCAACCACCTTTAGAACACCGCCGAGACAGCGGATTTCAAGGGGTTAATACCCCACGTACTGGAGGGCGCAAAGAAGTTGTCTGCAGGCTGATTGACAGCCTGGGGGACGCATGGGGGAAGGAGGAAGTGAAGAGAGGCGGGGAAGGTTAGAGGTCACAGCACGAGGGAGCAGAGGAGCGTGATCCAGGGAGAGAGAGACGCAACGACCCGGAGAGAAGAGAGCAGCGCGGCCTGACATCAGGAGATGAAGGAGAGGACCGAGCGGCAAGTCGAGGAACACTCCGGAGCACTGCCGACAGGTCAGCTGACGCCGCAGAGAGAGAGAGAAGATGGCGGGGAGCGGAGCCAGCCGGTGACCGGAGAGGACAGCGCGGAGTGCAGCGGGACAGGAGGGGCGCGACTGAGTGTGGCAACGCTGCAGTAGCAGCGCCCACACTAGTGTGCCCTCCTGCAACAGAAGGGCCCCAGCAGCAGCCGTCCAGATGCAAGGCGGTCCCATCGCGACGGGCAGGAGCCCGCAACTTGCTCCTGACACCAGGTACCCACGGTGCTCACTACCCCAGGCCTATCTACCGCAGCCAACTCCCTACCTCACGCCACCCGCAGATTCTCCAAGGACACCCCAGGCCAACCTACCGCACCAGACTCCCTACCTCACGCCACCGCAGGCTCCACGCAGGACACCCCATCCATTGCCCCCTATTAAGGAGTCCACGCCAGCTCCAGTAAAAGCCCGGCAATTAGCCTCCAGTCAGCATACTTTGCTGGGAGTTTGTTGTGAAGTATAAGGATTGCTGCTATTACTAGTTCTACCAAGGAGGAGGACACTGCCATCTTGTGGCAAAAGTTATTATTAACGCGAACCAGTCTTTTTCTAGATATAAAGTTAGTGTGCAACTTCCCACCCAGGAACATCTTTCTAGGGTGCACACCAGGAAGGGAATTCATCCAGGATTGTGTTCACGGCATACATTCTGAAGTTATATCCACATGTTGCTATTCACACTTAGTATGTGTAATCTGTCGGGTAACCAGTAACTACATGTTTATAGGTGGCTAGTGTTTGCGTAGCCGAGTGGGAATACTGTTACCCGTAGGACCCAGTTGGAGGCCGGCGGGATTAGTCTCCCACTCCCAGTATACTGGAAAACCAAGCTGTATTTATTCTTGAATTTATTGACTCTACCTGGGTACTAGTCCGCTAGGCGGATATAAATTGTTACTACATAAGTATATGGTTTAAAGCAATTACTGTCATTTGGATGTATGTCCATTATTTATCTTTTATCTACACTAAATAAAACGTAAGAAGTTGCACCCACTGAACGCCTCGTCTTGGTCCCTGCGGAGTGTTGTCTCGACCCCCTCAGCGAAGAATCCGTGTGGAATCGAGAGCGTCCGGCAACGCAAGGTAATCTCCTTACCCTCCACCCCGGCCTATCACAATAGCCTGTGTGTGAGGTTATCAGTTATGGTATAGCCTGTGTGTGCGGTTATCAGTTATGGTATAGCCTGTGTGTGCGGTTATTGGTTATGGTGTAGTGCGTGTGTGTGCGGTTATTGGTTATGGTATAGCCTGTGTGTGAGGTTATCAGTTATGGTATAGCCTGTGTGTGCGGTTATTGGTTATGGTTGTAGTGCGTGTGCGTGCGGTTATTGGTTATGGTATAGCCTGTGTGTGAGGTTATTGGTTATGGTATAGCCTGTGTGTGCGGTTATCGGTTATGGTATAGCCTGTGTGTGCGGTTATCGGTTATGGTATAGCCTGTGTGTGCAGTTATCGGTTATGGTATACCCGGTGTGTGCAGTTATCGGTTATGGTATACCCGGTGTGTGCAGTTATCGGTTATGGTATAGCCTGTGTGTGCGGTTATTGGTTATGGTGTAGTGCGTGTGTGTGCGGTTATTGGTTATGGTATAGTGTGGCACCCCAACCTGGGCCACTTATTCCAGTGGGGGCCATGTTAATAGGGTTGCTAAGCAACCACCTTTAGAACACCGCCGAGACAGCGGATTTCAAGGGGTTAATACCCCACGTAATGGAGGGCGCAAAGAAGTTGTCTGCAGGCTGATTGACAGCCTGGGGACGCATGGGGGAAGGAGAAGTGAAGAGAGGCGGGGAAGGTTAGAGGTCACAGCACGAGGAGCAGAGGAGCGTGATCCAGGGAGAGAGAGACGCAACGACCCGGAGAGAAGAGAGCAGCGCAGCCTGACATCAGGAGGTGAAGGAGAGGACCGAGCGGCAAGTTGAGGAACACTCCGGAGCACTGCCGACAGGTCAGCTGACGCCGCAGGAGAGAGAGAGAAGATGGCGGGGAGCGGAGCCAGCCGGTGACCGGAGAGGACAGCGCGGAGTGCAGCGGGACAGGAGGGGCGCGACTGAGTGTGGCAACGCTGCAGTAGCAGCGCCCACACTAGTGTGCCCTCCTGCAACAGAAGGGGCCCAGCAGCAGCCGTCCAGATGCAAGGCGGTCCCATCGCGACGGGCAGGAGCCCGCAACTTGCTCCTGACACCAGGTACCCACGGTGCTCACTACCCCAGGCCTATCTACCGCAGCCAACTCCCTACCTCACGCCACCCGCAGATTCTCCAAGGACACCCCAGGCCAACCTACCGCACCAGACTCCCTACCTCACGCCACCCGCAGGCTCCACGCAGGACACCCCATCCATTGCCCCCTATTAAGGAGTCCCACGCCAGCTCCAGTAAAAGCCCGGGAATTAGCCTCCAGTCAGCATACTTTGCTGGGAGTTTGTTGTGAAGTATAAGGATTGCTGCTATTACTAGTTCTACCAAGGAGGAGGACACTGCCATCTTGTGCAAAAGTTATTATTAACGCGAACCAGTCTTTTTCTAGATATAAAGTTAGTGTGCAACTTCCCACCCAGGAACATCTTTCTAGGGTGCACACCAGGAAGGGAATTCATCCAGGATTGTGTTCACGGCATACATTCTGAAGTTATATCACATGTTGCTATTCACACTTAGTATGTGTAATCTGTCGGGTAACCAGTAACTACATGTTCATAGGTGGCTAGTGTTTGCGTAGCCGAGTGGGAATACTGTTACCCGTAGGACCCAGTTGGAGGCCGGCGGGATTAGTCTCCCCACTCCCCAGTATACTGGAAAACCAAGCTGTATTTATTCTTGAATTTATTGACTCTACCTGGGTACTAGTCCGCTAGGCGGATATAAATTGTTACTACATAAGTATATGGTTTAAAGCACTTACTGTCATTTGGATGTATGTCCATTATTTATCTTTTATCTACACTAAATAAAACGTAAGAAGTTGCACCCACTGAACGCCTCGTCTTGGTCCCTGCGGAGTGTTGTCTCGACCCCCTCAGCGAAGAATCCGTGTGGAATCGAGAGCGTCCGGCAACGCAAGGTAATCTCCTTACCCTCCACCCCGGCCTATCACAATAGCCTGTGTGTGAGGTTATCAGTTATGGTATAGCCGTGTGTGCGGTTATCAGTTATGGTATAGCCTGTGTGTGCGGTTATTGGTTATGGTGTAGTGCGTGTGTGTGCGGTTATTGGTTATGGTATAGCCTGTGTGTGAGGTTATCAGTTATGGTATAGCCTGTGTGTGCGGTTATTGGTTATGGTGTAGTGCGTGTGTGTGCGGTTATTGGTTATGGTATAGCCTGTGTGTGAGGTTATTGGTTACTAGGTGATTCATCGCGCCCTACGGGCGCTCTTCACACCGTCGTAGGGGGCTGCGCCCCATTAAAATGACAACAAAATATTCGTAGGAATGAGTGGGCAAGGGTTAGTGGGGTGAGGGTGTTTTGGGGAAGGGGTGTGGCTCAGCGCGTAACGGCGCATACATAGAGGGCCATGCTCCGTGCATCGCAAGGAGAGGCTCCTTTAGGAGGCCTGTCCCTGCGTCCATCAGGTTACACATTGGTGCTGAAAGTCTTGGTTTTACCAAGCAATTATGGGCGTTAATGGGGGCGTTGGTGGTGTGGTGTTGTGGGGTTTTTGAAAGTCTTGCTTTTACAAAGCAATTTTGGGCATTAATGGGGGCGTTGGTGGTGTGGTGTTGTGGGGTGGTGTTATGTAGTGTTATGGATGTTATTGCTGTGCTGTAAGTGTAGGTAGGTGTGCATGGGGTGGTATAGAAAGTGTGTGTGTGTTACAATGGTGTGTGAAAAGTACCTTTTATCCGTTGGTGGTATAGATGAGTGGCCTGTTGGTGTCCAAGGCGGGCAATGGTGGCAGGCATCAGCCACAGTAGTTGTGAGCCAGGAGGGGGTGGCAGGCAGCTGGCTCAGGCGGCCGGTGGTGGCATGCATCGGCCAGAGTAAGTTTGCGTCAGGAGGGGGTGCCAGGCAGCGGGTGCAGGCAGCCGGTGTTGCCAGGCATCAGCCACAGTAGTTGTGAAGGTGGGTGGTGTGCCAGGCGGCATCTACAGGCTAGCGGGGTGGCAGGCTGCAGGAGGAAGTGTGAGGCAGCGGGCGCAGGTTAAAGTCTGCTTGCGGGGCTGAGCGCAGGGTTGGCAGCAGGAGGCAGCGGGCGCAGTGTAAAGGCATCTTGCGGGGCTGCGGGCCTCAGCGCAGGGTTTGCAGCAGGAGTCAGCGGGCGCACGGCTTTCTCGGCACAGTGTGTGTGCGAAGCATGTTCCCGCGAGAGTTGTGACGCGACACTGACTGCCCTGAGCGCAGAAGCCGGGGCACAGGGACCGTGCTGGTGGATTTTGGTGCATTGCTTGTTTCAAGGTGTGCGTTATTGCGGGGGTTAGTTGGGCATAGGCTGTGGTGTAGCTAGGTTCCACGGTGCCCGGAGCTAGGGCATGTTTTGCGCCCCCCCCCCCCCCATTTGTAATAGGTGGGACCCTTGCGCGGCGGAGGGGACTAACATTATGCCACGCACCGTAATGCCCCCTACACATTAAGCCACACACCGTAATGCACACTACACACTATGCCACAAACTGTACTGCCCAGTACACAATATGCTGCACACTGTGATGCTCATTACACATTATGCCACACATTGTTGAATGTAATGCCCCCAGTGCTTATAAATAATGGCAACAGTAGTGCAGCTTTCACAATGCCCCTCAAAAGTGCCACTTACATTTTGTTCCCAGTCCAGCCAGGCCGCCCAACATTTGCTGACTTCTCTGCTGCTGTGGTGATGGGAGGAGACCAGAGCAGCTACACAGAGTAGAGATGTGCTGCAGCTGTCTCTTGTGCTCGGTGTGGGGTGGGAGTGGGGGAGAAAAGAGGCAGCTTCCCTGCTGCGTGCTGCTGCCAGCAGGGGGGAAGGCATCGTCAGAGGGACGGTGAAGGACGGCAGGAAGCGATACTGCTCCCTGGTGGGATGGGAGGCAGCTTCTGTCTTTTTGGCTGCAGCAGGGGGCAGCGGTGTAGCTAGGTGCCACGGTGCCCGGAGCAAGGTCATATCCCCCCCCCCCCCCCGGTAATGAATTGGGGGCGTGGCTAACATGTGTTGGCATGTTACATTTGAAATATATGACGCTGTGGCACAATCTGCTGCGCTATATAAGACACTGTAACGGAATCTGCTGCGCTATGTAAGACGCTGTAACGGAATCTGCTGCGCTATGTAAGACGCTGTAACGGAATCTGCTGCGCTATGTAAGAAACTGTAACGGAATCTGCTGCGCTATATAAGACCCTGTATCATAATCTGCTGCGGTATATAAGACACTGTAACGGAATCTGCTGCGCTATATAACACACTGTAACGGAATCTGCTGCGCTGTATAAGACACTGTAACGGAATCTGCTGCGCTGTATAAGACACTGTAACGGAGTCTGCTGCGCTATATAAGACGCTGTAACGGAATCTGCTGCGCTATATAAGACACTGTAACGGAATCTGCTGCGCTATATAAGACCCTGTATCATAATCTGCTGCGGTATATAAGACACTGTAACGGAATCTGCTGCGCTATATAACACACTGTAACGGAATCTGCTGCGCTGTATAAGACACTGTAATGGAATCTGCTGCGCTGTATAAGACACTGTAACGGAATCTGCTGCGCTATATAAGACACTGTAACGGAATCTGCTGCGCTATATAAGACACTGTAACGGAATCTGCTGCGCTATATAAGACGCTGTAACGGAATCTGCTGCGCTATATAAGACCCTGTATCATAATCTGCTGCGGTATATAAGACACTGTAACGGAATCTGCTGCGCTATATAACACACTGTAACGGAATCTGCTGCGCTGTATAAGACACTGTAACGGAATCTGCTGCGCTGTATAAGACACTGTAACGGAATCTGCTGCGCTATATAAGACGCTGTAACGGAATCTGCTGCGCTATATAAGACACTGTAACGGAATCTGCTGCGCTATATAAGACCCTGTATCATAATCTGCTGCGGTATATAAGACACTGTAACGGAATCTGCTGCGCTATATAACACACTGTAACGGAATCTGCTGCGCTGTATAAGACACTGTAACGGAATCTGCTGCGCTGTATAAGACACTGTAACGGAATCTGCTGCGCTGTATAAGACACTGTAACGGAATCTGCTGCGCTATATAAGACGCTGTAACGGAATCTGCTGCGCTATATAAGACACTGTAACGGAATCTGCTGCGCTATATAAGACCCTGTATCATAATCTGCTGCGGTATATAAGACACTGTAACGGAATCTGCTGCGCTATATAACACACTGTAACGGAATCTGCTGCGCTGTATAAGACACTGTAACGGAATCTGCTGCGCTGTATAAGACACTGTAACGGAATCTGCTGCGCTGTATAAGACACTGTAACGGAATCTGCTGCGCTATATAAGACACTGTAACGGAATCTGCTGCGCTGTATAAGACACTGTAACGGAATCTGCTGCGCTATATAAGACACTGTAACGGAATCTGCTGCGCTATATAAGACACTGTAACGGAATCTGCTGCGCTATATAAGACACTGTAACGGAATCTGCTGCGCTATATAAGACACTGTAACAGAATCTGCTGTGCTATATAAGACACTGTAACGGAATCTGCTGCACTATATAAGACGCTGTAACGGAATCTGCTGCGCTTTATAAGACACTGTAACGGAATCTGCTGCGCTATATAAGACACTGTAACGGAATCTGCTGCGCTATATAAGACCCTGTATCATAATCTGCTGCGGTATATAAGACACTGTAACGGAATGTGCTGCGCTATATAAGAGACTGTAACAGAATCTGCTGCGCTATATAAGACACATATAAGAGAGATTAACCCCACCCCCACAAATCCCCCAAACCCCATGATTATTGGCATAATTATTTATCTTTAGTAAAAAACTAAAATCCACCTTGAGAAGAGCAGGGTGGCAGCATAAACCAGAGAGACCCAACCCCCCCCCCCCACCCCCCACCAAACCCCCAGACCCCATGATTATTCCCTTAATTCTTTATTTTAAAAAAAAAAAAAAAACGAAAAAATCTACCTTGAGGAGCACAGACAGTTCCTTTTAGTACATCTCCTTATTCCTGCTGCTCAGCGCTGCCCGGGAGCCGGCCCGAGCAGCAGCAGCAGCAGCTTGGTTAGGGACTGGAGTGAGACACGTGGCGTGACCCCATCACGTCGCGGCCGGGACCAGGTGAGCTGCCGGGCAGACGGGGCAGGTGCTGGTCAGGGCAGCCACTGGCGCAGGCTGCCCTGCGTGTGTAGGGCAGCAGGACTCTCATTTGCGGAGGGGAGGCGGCGCCCTGCGCCCCAACTCCGCCCTCCCTACGCCTCTGGCAGGGGGCACAGTGCGGGACACGGGAGTCAAAGCTCCGGAGGTGGACTCCCGGCCGACGCATGTCCCAGGGGAGGCAGGGCAGCGCGCACAATTTTGTGTACATCAAGTGTGCGCCGGGCCCGTCCGCCGCTGTCACTGTTGGGGGCGTGCCCCAACTGCGGAGAACCTGGGCTTCCTTCCGTCCCCCGAAGTCTCCCTTGCATTCGCGGCGCACACTGGCTGTATTAGCAGGGCGGGGGAGCCGGCGGCAGAGCTTCGACGCCAGGAGGTACGCCTCTGGGCATAGGTGTGTGGCGTGCAGGGTTCTGTTCTCTAACTTCTCTTATATATTTGGCTACGATTTTGCTGGCTGGCTGGGTGGTGTGTGACCCCGCCCAGCGTTACAGCCGCAGATGATTGACAGATGTAGCCAAATATATAAGAGATGGTATAGCCTGTGTGTGCGGTTATCGGTTATGGTATAGCCTGTGTGTGCGGTTATCGGTTATGGTATAGCCAGTGTGTGCGGTTATTGGTTATGGTATAGTGCGTGTGTGTGCAGTTATCGGTTATGGTATAGTGCATGTGTGTGCGGTTATCGGTTATGGTATAGTGCGTGTGTGTGCGGTTATTGGTTATGGTATAGTGCGTGTGTGTGCAGTTATCGGTTATGGTATAGTGCATGTGTGTGCGGTTATTGGTTATGGTATAGTGCGTGTGTGTGCGGTTATTGGTTATGGTATAGTGCGTGTGTGTGCGGTTATTGGTTATGGTATAGTGCGTGTGTGTGCGGTTATTGGTTATGGTATAGTGCGTGTGTGTGCAGTTATCGGTTATGGTATAGCCTGTGTGTGCGGTTATTGGTTATGGTGTAGTGCGTGTGTGTGCGGTTATTGGTTATGGTATAGCCTGTGTGTGCGGTTATTGGTTATGGTATAGCCTGTGTGTGAGGTTATCAGTTATGGTATAGCCTGTGTGTGCAGTTATCGGTTATGGTTTACCCTGTGTGTGCGGAAACTGGTTATGGTATAGCGCGTGTGTGTGCAGTTATCGGATATGGTCTAGCCTTTGTGTGCGGTTACTGGTTATGGTAAAGCCTGTGTGTGCGGTTATTGGTTATGGTATAGTGCGTGTGTGTGCGGTTATTGGTTATGGTATAGTGCGTGTGTGCGGTTATTAGTTATGGTATAGTGCGTGTGTGTGCAGTTATCGGTTATGGTATAGCCTGTGTGTGCGGTTATTGGTTATGGTATAGTGCGTGTGTGTGCGGTTATTGGTTATGGTATAGCACGTGTGTGTGTGCGGTTATTGATTATGGTATAGTGCGTGTGTGTGCGGTTATTGGTTATGGTATAGTGCGTGTGTGTGCGGTTATTGGTTATGGTATAGCACGTGTGTGTGCGGTTATTGGTTATGGTATAGTGCGTGTGTGTGCGGTTATTGGTTATGGTATAGTGCGTGTGTGTGCGGTTATCGGCTATGGTATAGTGCGTGTGTGTGCGGTTACTGGTTATGGTATAGCGTGTGTGTGCAGTTATTAATTATGGTATAGCGCGTGTGTGTGCAGTTATTGGTTATGGTATAGCACAGGGGTCTTCAACCTTTAAGACAGCGTGGGCCACCTAAAAAAATCCAGTGAAGCCCGAGGGCCACTAAACTCTACTGCTGTATTTCGGACAGCCCCATAGAATCACAGCTCCCCTATAACGTCAGCACAGTCCTTCATAGATAGTTGGCACAGCCGCCCATACTCAGCACATAACCCCCCACACACACACATACACCAATAGTCATCGTTCCAGTGCAAACAGTAAAATATGTGGGCCCCCCCCCCCCCATATATAATTTGATATTGAATAAATTGCACGCGCCGTAGGCATGCTCCAAAAAGGGGTGTGGCCTAATTATAAGGGGCGTGGTCTAATTATAAAGAGTGTGAACTAGCAGGAAAACAATTACCTGACACCTCTTTTGCAACCTGCATGACCAGACATTGGTTACCGCAGGAATGGTCTTTGTCCTCACACGCTTAAGTTGACTGAAGGCTGCACAGTGACATATAAACATGAAGGCCCACACAGTGAAATAGTATGCCACACAGATCAAACCCAAACAATGAAAGGCTACTTAGATCAATATACACTGTTACACTGTTTATCCGTAATGCCAATTACACATTGTGCATCACACCATAGTGTCCATTAGACATTATGCCACACACTGTAATACCTGTTGTACATTATGTCATACACCGTAATGCCCATTACACATTATGCCGCACAAAATGATGCCCATTGCACATTATGCCCCACACTGATGCCCATTATGCCACAGACCAGAATGCCAGCAGTACTCCTGCTTATACATATGATGCCCCAGCAGTGCCCCTCACCCAATGCCCCAGAAGTGCCCCTCACACAATGCCCCAGAAGTGCCCCTCACACAATGCCCCAGCAGTGCCCCTCACACACAATGCCCCAGCAGTGCCCCTCACACACAATGCCCCCAGTAATGCCCCACACACAATGCCCCCAGTAATGCCCACAGCTTTGCCAGGTCCCCTGCTTCCACCATCCATGCCTCCTCCTGCAGTTTCGCCGGGTCCCCTCTGCCAGCTGTGCCTCCTCCTCCTGCAGTTCCGGCGCCGGGTCCCCTGCTCCCGCCAGCTGCGTCTCCTCCTCCAGCAGCTTTGCCGGGTCCCAACTCCCCAGCTCCCATCAGACGTGCCTCCTCCTCCCTCAGCTGCGCTGGATCCACTCCTCTGCCCTGCCTGCAGCCAATGAAAATCGGGTAGGCGGCACCCGGGGGGACTCCATTACGCTGCCTCCCTCGGCAGCATTTTCTTTTGCTTTAATCCTGTGCATGGCGGGCCGGCGGGCAAGGGGCCACTGAGATCAGCTCCGGGCCAAGGGTTGAAGACCCCTGGTATAGCGCATGTGTGTGCAGTTATTGGTTATGGTATAGCGCGTGTGTGTGCAGTTATTGGTTATGGTATAGCGCGTGTCTGTGCAGTTATTGGTTATGGTATAGCGCGGGTCTGTGCAGTTATTGGTTATGGCAGTGGTTCCCAAACTGTGTGCTGTAGCTCCCTGGGGTGCCTCGGGACACTTGCAGGGGTGCCTCGGGTTGGTCGTCCAGGACAAATTCTAATTATTTATGATCAATTATTTCTGGACAAAACCAGTGCTGGTGGCTGCCAATCATAAAATGTGTACAAACAGAAGCAAATCCTGCCCTTTACCACATAACTGAACATAAGAAGCACATATAAACACAATCTACTTAATTTGATATGTATTTTTTGGGGCCTAGGGGTGCCGTGGAAAAATTCTGATACTCTAGGGTGCCATGATTAGAAAATGATTGGGAACCCCTGGGTTATGGTATAGTGTGTGTGTGTGTGTGTGGTTATCGGCTATGGTATAGTGCGTGTGTGTGCGGTTATTGGTTATGGTATAGTGCGTGTGTGTGCGGTTATTGGTTATGGTATAGCGTGTGTGTGTGCGGTTATCGGCTATGGTATAGCACGTGTGTGTGTGCGGTTATCGGCTATGGTATAGTGCGTGCGTGCGGTTATTGGTTATGGTATAGTGCGTGTGTGTGCGGTT
Organism: Crinia signifera; assembly: GCF_055691185.1. Taxonomy (NCBI): domain Eukaryota; kingdom Metazoa; phylum Chordata; class Amphibia; order Anura; family Myobatrachidae; genus Crinia; species Crinia signifera. The sequence goes on from NC_139224.1 coordinate 157,069,539, forward strand.
ATTGGTAATGGTATAGCCTGTGTGTTCGGTTATTGGTTATGGTATAGAGCGTGTGTGTGCGGTTATTGGTTATGGTATAGTGCGTGTGTGTGCGGTTATTGGTTATGGTATAGCGTGTGTGTGTGCGGTTATCGGCTATGGTATAGCACGTGTGTGTGTGCGGTTATCGGCTATGGTATAGTGCGTGCGTGCGGTTATTGGTTATGGTATAGTGCGTGTGTGTGCGGTTATTGGTTATGGTATAGCCTGTGTGTTCGGTTATTGGTTATGGTATAGAGCGTGTGTGTGCGGTTATTGGTTATGGTATAGCCTGTGTGTTCGGTTATTGGTTATGGTATAGTGCATGTGTGTGCTGTTATCGGCTATGGTATAGTGCGTGTGTGTACGGTTATTGGTTATGGTATAGTGCGTGTGCGCGCAGTTATTGGTTATGGTATAGTGCGTGTGTGTGCGGTTACTGGCAGAGGCAGAACTCTGGGAGGCAATGGAGTCATCTGCCGCCGGGCTCCTGCTCCCTAGAGGGCATCTCTTCTCCCCATGCAAGTATAAATCAGTTATTTAAAAGCCAACAATATTGCTTCCGTGGCTGAGTTCTGAGAAATATATCTGTTATCTATCTATATTTCTTAACAGAAATATATATTTTATATAAGGTTTTATATATATATGTGTGTGTGTGTGTACGTGTGTGTGTGTGTGTGTGTGGGGCACCAATATATATCTTGCCTCCGGGCATCTGGAACGAACTTACACCAAGTCATTCACTGCACCCTGACCGCCGATTGCATCGCACCGCAAGCAAAATCGCATGTGATGCGATTTAGCAAAACACCACCAGTGTACATTTCTATGTGATGCAATGGGATTTAACTATCAACATCACCCCGAAGTGTGGCGAGGGGGCGCGGTCCTCCCGACCTTTTCATACACCACCCCCCACACACACACACACACACACACTATCCACGTCGGCGTGGAGTTGATTTCATAAAGTGAAGAGGGGACGTGGATAACTTTACATGTATTCTGCGTCCCCTCACGGAGCTCGCTGCACTCACCACGCTGACATGGCTAGTGGGGGTATGAAAAGGTCGGGAGAACGCGTAATCGCATCGGGGGGTGACGTGGATAGTGGGGGTGTGCATGGGTGCTTTTAAAATGAAGTACCATTACATCTCCTCGCATGGGTGCTTATACAATGAAAAATCGCATCGCAACGCAAATGGCATGTGATGCGATCCGCGGACAGGGGTGCACTACAAATTTACTAAGGAAAATCGCATTGCACAGCAAAATTGCGATTTTCCTACGGTGCCTTATGTATGTAAATTGGGCGCCCTGCAAATACACAAGTACCAAAATCTATGTCTATGTCATCCTATATGTTATCCGCGTCCCCTTGGGGCTATTTTATTTTCCCTCTATGTCCCCTGGGATGGTAAAGTATGAACACGTCAGTTAAAACTAAAAAATCTTTAAAAACTCGTGTCCACCTTGCCACTGTTGTTGACCATGTTCCCGTCAAAGTTTTTATTGTGTTGATCTGTTAATGTCGATCTAGAATGATGCTGCCGACAATTTGTAGGCATCTAACTAGACGCGTTCAGCTATAACTGCTCGACCCTGTGATTGTATGGTGGTTATCATACAGAGGGACCAATATATTAGTGCACATTTTATTAGGAGAGTCAATGCTTTCTCTAATATACTGTTGGAGATGGATAACAGGATGCAGTAGCATACCTCCCCAACAGTCCCGATTTTAGCAGGACAGAGCCTCTGGGTTATGCCCCCATAGCATCAAAATGCGCGGGAGAGCTGCGGTATAGACCACGCCCTGGAATTAGGCCACGCCCCCCGAAGAATTCCGACTCGCCTGCGGCGCGCATCGGCTGTGTCCCGCCTCCGGGATCTTCAAAGTTGGGAAGTATGCAGTAATTCTGAGATTCTTGGGGGAGCATACCTCCCAACAGTCCCGATTTTATCGGGACAGTCCCGATTGTCAGGGCCTGTCCCGATGTCCCACCCGCGGGCGGCAGTGTCCCGCGGTGTGGGGGGGCTGTTGGGAGTCCCCCCTGTCAGCTGATAAGCAGCGGGGAATAAACGCTGTGCGCATGCGCACAGCGTCTATTCCCGCAGCCAGGGGACTGGGGGCATGGCTAGAGGCTCACAGAGCCTCTGGGTCATGCCCCCATAGCGGCAAATGGGGGCGTGGCCTCGCGGGGGAGCCGCGAGTATAGGCCACGCCCCTGAAATAAGGCCACGCCCCCAAAAATTCACCGCACCTCCGGCGCGAAGGAGCAGCGTCCTGCATCGACGAGGACAAAAGTTGGGAGGTATGGGGGAGGGGAATAAGATCCACAGAGCAATTATGTAACTACTACATATAGGACCTTATTTTGATTGCTTCGGTGGAGGACCGATGGTTTGTGTCTGCGCATTTCTGTGCATGTGCAGACACAGGGCTACGAATTTTGCGGCCTTGCGAGTCAATCAGAATAAGGGCCACAGAGAGAATAATCATGTATTATCCTCCTAGGGATCTGGGAATTGACGTCGCAGATGCGTTGAACAAGCCACGAATTGTTGAATTCTGTCTAACAATATAGAATTTGAACTCTGACCTCTGGCTGGGGGAAGCAGAACAAGCAAACTTCCTGCAAAATGCAGCAGCAAAACTAGTTCCAGCTGAGCTTCGAAATATTTTTTTTTTACTTTATTTAAAGGAAATAAATGAAATTTTACTATTTATCTTTCATTCCAGCTACAGTAATTACTTTCTCAGTGACCGTTATAATTATGCTAAGTATAGCTTAATTGGTATCACTATTACAGGGATTAGGGAGAAGCTAGTGTTTATAAGAAACATTCCTTGCCATTTATCTCCCCCTAGTGGATTATAAACAGAAGGCAGGAACAAGTCTAAAGGACCTTATGCCTGATTCTAGTTCACTCTCACTCAGAGGCAAATTCCTTCTCAAATGGCCAAAACCATGTGCACTGCAGGTGGGGCAGATGTAACATGTGCAGAGAGAGTTAGATTTGGGTGGGTTTTTCTTCAAAGTGAGATCTATATTGCAGTGTAGAAATAAAGCAGTCAGTATTTACCCTGCACAGAAATAAAATGGGGGAAATTTACAAAAAAAAAAAATCGTATTTTCATACGAAAAAAAATTTGGTGTATACGTATTTTTTGGCATTTATTATGCCAAAAATACATATTTTCGTATTCTTAATGATGGGACATTCGTATTTGTATTTACAAATACGAATGACTACACCATCGAAAGAATATGACAGAAATCACCCAATGGAGTAACTACCATAGGTGCCAGGGGCCCTTCTCTACCTTCTAAGTAATATGTTTTACATACATTTATCACCATCAGTTGCTAAATAGGGGGCCCTTACAAAATTTTGCTATGGGGCCTACGAATATCTAGTTACGACCCTTAAATCACCATTCAAAAGAATGGTGGTTCCTGATTTACTAAGCGGCCATATTGATAATACAGCCGCTGATTAGCGTGAAACGGCCGCGAATATACGGCAGAAAAATACACTTTATTTTCCTGTCGTATTTGGCAGAAGACTGCACAGATCTGACTGATCTGATCTGGCTTCAGTGTTAAAAAAATAGAGAAGTAAATAAATAAATAAATAAAAAACAGCGTGGGGTCCCCCCCACAGCCGTAACCAGCACCAGGCTAAAAGAGCCGGCGCCGGTAATAAAAAATCAGGAAACCCAACAAATAGGGGTTCCCCGATTTTATTAAACCAGCCCCAGGCTCCAGGTCCAGGGCTGGTTCCCAAAATACAGGGGACAAAATGAGTAGGGGTTGTCACAATCCTGCCAGAACTCAGTGTGTTTGTCCTGTCTTACCTGCCTGTCAGTCTTGTTTCTCAGCCTGCTGCAGCAAGATCTGAGTATTTGCTTGTAATGAGCACCTGGGTGATTCTGATTCAGCCATTAACTCTGTGGTTACCACTTGAAAGATACAAGTTCCCTGTTGGCCTCATCCAGAGACTGTTCCAGGTGTGGCCATTCCCAATCACCCAGATGGCCAATCAGTGCTGCTCTGAGGGGTTATCCTCCCAGCCCTGCATAGACGCTTTGCTTTTGCATTGTTGTCAATAACTTGGGAGGAAGCTCCAGCTTGTGTTCCTGCTTTAGCTCTGTGGTATTCCAGTTACCCAGCATTTATATCCTGCTTCCAAGACCCTGCACCAGCATTTCTACACCTGTGTGTCTCCAAGTACCTGCTCCAGCATTCCTACACCTGTGTGCTTCCAAGACCCTGCACCAGTGTTCCTGCACCTGTGTGCCTCCAACACCCTGCACCAGCGTTCCTACACCTGTGTGCCTCCAAAACCCTGCACCAGCGTTCCTACACCTGTGTGCCTTCAAGACCCTGCACCAGTGTTCACCTGTTCCTGCATTACAAGTACCTGCACCAGTGTTACCCTGTACCTGTATCCAGTACCTGCTTCCTGTCCCTGCACCTGTGTTCCCGAATCGCCTGCACCTGTGTTCCCGAGTCGCCTGCACCTGTGTTCATCTGTGCCAGTGTTCATCCGTACCTGTGCTTCCGAGTTACCTGCACCTGTGCTTCCGAGTTACCTGCACCTGTGACCACTTGCACCCGCACGCTCCAGCATCTGCACCTGTGTCCACCTGTCTCTGCGTGCCTCAGTACCTGCACCCGCAACCACCTTCACCACTGCCTACAGTGCTTCCGGCACCTGCTCTCCAGTGGTCCAACTCCGTGCTTCCGGCACCTGCTCTCCAGTGGTCCAACTCCGTGCTTCCGGCACCTGCACTCCAGTGGCCCTACTCTGTGCTTTCCAGCTCCTGTGCTCCCGTGCCTCTACTACGTGCCTCCAAGTAACTTATCAGTTCCCAGCTTTCCAAAGACTTTTACAGACTTTCAAATGTCCCCTGTACCAGTTCATTCTATGCAATAAACATTACCCATTTGTATCCACTTGCCTCCGTCCTGTTTCCATTGGGTTGTCAGCTAGCCACCAAGGTCACTCCCGGGTCCCAAATCCCCAGTCGTGACAGGGGTCCTCCGTATTTAACGAACCAGCCCCAGGCCAAACCAGCCAGCAGGGTAATTTATGTCACAGCCGGGGGACACTTATTATATAAGGTCCCGTGGCCAAAACATCACCCTACCGACCAGTCAGCCTGGCCAGGGGCCCTGGGGGAGTGAGGACCCCCCCCCCCCCAATAAAGGGGTCCCCCCCCCCCTCCAGGACTTACCTGACCGGGCTGAAGCCTGGTGCTGTCCTCGATGCCCCTGGGCGGTGGGCATCAAGCTGATTTGAGTGTAAAAAAATAGAAATAAACTATTGTGTATTACTGTGGAACTATGAGTCCCAGCAAGCCTCCCCCGCAAGCTGTGACTTGGAGAACCACAAGTCCCAGCCTGCTGGGCATTAAAGGGCCCGCTGGCACTTGTAGTTCCACAGTAAAAAAATCTAGTCAAATAAACACACTGACACACAATAAAAATAAAACTTTAATACATCCAAAGCCCATACATACTGATACTTACCTATCTTGAGCCCGTAGGTAGGTCCCTGGGTCTTGGTCCGGTGTCCTGTCCTGGTCCCGATCCATGTCGGCATTCGGCTCCATGTCGATGTCCAGGTCCATGTCGGCGGCGTCCGTGTCGACGTCCATCCGGGTCCGAAGAAATCCATGGGGGACCTGTGGAAGGAAATCCAACTCACCCAGGTCCTCCTGTGAAGATCTGTCATCTTGATCCGCCGTAGTCCTGGTCTTCTGGCATCTTCTGTGACATGCCGGTGATTCCTGCAGCTCCCCGCACCAGACTGATGAGAGGCGCAGAGATGTTTCATCTTCCCCGCCTCTCCACTGAATGATTCTATTGGCCGCTAGGTGGCCAATCAGGAGCCGAGAACAATAGGACTATTTTTGCAAATTGACCTTTAGCAGATTTCCTACCACAGGGCCCAATTCAGATTGGGCCACAGAAGTGTGGAGATTGCTATTTGGTGATTTCCGCACATGCACGAGCCCTGACACTGGGTTCACAGGAGATTGCAGTTTCACTGCTGGCCACAAGCTGCAACGGTGCAGCAATGCGGCATTGCGGGGACAGGATGCTGCGTTTTTGGGGAGTATTCCGGACAATGCAGGTGTGTCCAGACCACTCAGGGGAGGGCCACAGTGGCTCCGTGACATCACATGCGGCCGTTATGACCCAAGAACATGGCCGGCCTGTGTCTGGCTTTGCAGCTAGGCTGTCCAGCCAGGGGTCAGATGGTGATGTGCAAGAAATGTGCTGTGTAAAAATAAGATGGTGACATCCACTTACCTGCTAAGGGTGCTCAATGTCACTGCAGCAGCGTGTAAACACCGGAAAAAGCAATGTTCGCCCCCTCGTGGTCTAGTCTCACCAGGATTCGTGGATTTTATAACAAAAACCTTTGAGTCGGCATAAAAGAGCCACACTTGCACTTTAATTTACTCAGATTGACCCCCTAGTGTGTGTGTGTGTGTGTGTGTGTGTGTGTGTAATTAAATCCTTAAATAGGTGCCATAATACCATAGCCAGGGGCACAGGCAGGGCTGGCGCCACCACTAGGCAGCTTTTGGCATTTATGGTTTAGGTAGTATACTCGGGATTTGGGCGCTCTCCTCACGGGCTCAGAAGATCCCTACTTAAGTTTTCTTTTAGTATATATATGTATATTATTCTGCTTTATCTCTTATATATTTAGCCAGATCCGTCACTCAAAAGCAGTGTAGGTAATGGTGGGCGGGGTTCCATGGGTGATTGACAGGCCCATCCACCGTTATCCACACTGCAGAACCTGCATTACAAGTTCTACACATCCTATGTCCTACACAAAGCTCCTGCCCCTTACTCTCCCACCACTCCCCATGTCTGGCCAAATACCACCCAAACCCCGCCCCACGGCTGAACACCAACCCCTCCACCCCAGCACACTGACTGTGACCCAGGATGCCTTTGCTGCAGTGGCTCATCTGTACTCTCTTCTCCTGCCAGCTCCTTCCTCCCTGGCCAGACATCCACAGTGAGTACTTCTGTATTCACCGTACAGCCCCTGCTGAAGGTGGCATGGCACCCCCCACATGGGGGGGGGGGGGTGACCACGATTTTCGGGAGGGGGGGTCGCGGGTGGGGGGAGGGGTGCCCGCGATTTTCGGGAGGGGGGGTCGCGGGTGGGGGAGGGGTGCTCACGAATTTCGGGAGGGGGGGTCGCGGGTGGGGGGAGGGGTGCCCGCAATTTTCGGGAGGGGGGGTCGCGGGTGGGTGGAGGGGTGCCCGCAATTTTCGGGAGGGGGGGTCGCGGGTGGGGGGAGGGGTGCCCGTAAATTTCGGGAGGGGGGGTCGCGGGTGGAGTGCCCGCGATTTTCGGGAGGGGTGCCCGCGACTTTCGAGGGTGGGGGGAGGGGTGCCCGCGTATTTCGGTGTGAAGAGCGCCCGGAGGGCGCGATGAATCACCTAGTCTCTTATATATTTGGCTACATCTGTCACTCAAAGTGTGTGAGTGTGTGTATAACGCTGGGTGGAGCCTCTGACTCACATGACTGACTAACATGACAGAGAACCAGCCCAGTGAGCACACAGACAGTGCCAGACACCCTCTGCCTCCCCATGTTGCACAGCACTGCTACTCAACAACAACCAGGTGAGCGCCCCCCGCCGCCCCCCCCCGCGACCCTCCCTCCCGCGATTCGCGGCAAACACACCCCCCCCGCGACCCCCCTCCCGCGATTCGCGGCAAAAACACCCCTGCGTGATTCGCGGCAAAAACACACCCCACATACACAGCGACACCCCCCCGCGCGATTCGCGGCAAAAAGAACCCCCCGCGACCCCCCCTCCCGCGATTCGCGGCAAACACCCCCCCTCGCGACCCTCCCGAGACTCGCGGCAAAAACACCCCCTCCCCCGCGACCCCCCCCCTCCCGCGATTCGCGGCACAAACCCCCCCCTCCCCCGCGACCCCCCCTCCCGTGATTCGTCGACACCCAAGTTGCAATACAGGGCATCTTTCATACAATTCTAACCATATTTCTCATATACAAATGTTCACAAATTAAGGGGGCGCAGACCCTTACGACGGTGTGAAGAGCGCCCGTAGGGCGCGATGAATCACCTAGTAGAATATATGAAAGGTGTACTCCCCTTCTAGTAGATTTTTGGTTGTCCTCCTCCTTATCTTATTTCTCACAGCACCAGAAACCCAGTGCATGCAGTCAAAATCTAGTCAAATTACTTAGCACACATCTCTATGGGCCTTATTCTGGTTGGCGCGGTTCTGTCCGCGTGCGGTCGGTCCGCCGATGTTTTGTGTTTGCGCATGTGCAGAGGCATATCTGCGCATGTGCGAACGGGACGCACGTCCAAATTCCGCATGAAATGTGAACACTACGAACAGGGGGAGGAGAGGGGCGTGAAGGGCTGTTTGGGCTCATTACCATACGTGTACACCCCGCGTTTCATGGGCGTTCCCATGAAAACGCTGGGCGTACGTATGGTAATACGGCCGTGACGCACGTGTAGGGGGCGGACATATGACATGTGCCCGCCCATATCCGTGCTTTTGCAAGGTGAAATGCCAAAGTGGTCTCGGTGCTGTCTGTCCACTCGGTCCTGCATTCGATGGTCTGCGACCATCGAATGATGGGGGAGGTTCCCAGAGATGGAGGAGGTGTATACATGAGAAATCCACTCGTGCTCCGTGCGGTCAGCGGCTTACCGCATTCGGACGCAGTGAGCGATCTGTACGGAAGGCGGGGCTCAGGACGCTCGGTCCTGTCCGCATATTCGGATCCGACCGCACCAACCAGGGTTGTTTTCTCTCCCCCTCACACCAGAAAATGCATGGACTAGTTGTAAAAGGGGCATGATCCTGGGACCATATTATCGGGTAAGTCCCTGCATTTTCTGGTGTGAAAGGGGTATTATTTCAAATAGCCGGGACCTGCAGTGCCCCCTGCTCTCTGCCCGGCTGTCAATGGCTGTCACTTCTGCCCGGTGGCAGCTTTCCCCCAGTTACCGCGAGCATGTATTCCCCCATGGCAATGAGCATGTAATCCCACATGGCAACGAGCATGGAGCCCCTGGCAATGAGCATGTAGATAAGCAGCACTTATGTAGCATAATATTTAATAGGCATTATGGAGTTTGGCATAATACGTAATGGACATTATGGTGAACGGCTTACCATGTAATTGGCATTATAATGTAGATTTTGAATGCGCACCTTCGGCGTGCAATGCCCCTGTTTATGTGGCATGTTGTGAGTTTTTGCTCAATCCATTTGGTATAGTGTGTATTTTGGCTCAATCCATGTGGCATAATGTGTAAGAGGCAAGTACAGTATAAGGGGGTTACTATTGTGTTGCATGATTTGTGTAAGGGGTATATGGTGTGGTAAATTTAGGTGACCGCATAAAAGGCGCTGAAATGTTGTCTACCTTTTGGCTTTCAGTATTTTTTTTATGACTGTAGTGCCGCCTCACCCCGCAAGTATCTTAGGACATCGGCATCCTGCGATAGATAGATAGATAGATAGATAGATAGATAGATAGATAGATAGATAGAATATATGTGTATATGTTGTTAAAATTAGATCAATTGGATGACGGCAGTGACTTTAGGCCCCCATACACTATGGGCCTTATTCTGGTTCACTCGCTCAGGCGCGAATACGGTTATGTCAGCTGACCGCCCCCGCACGTGCGTCACGAATGCATTAGCATAGGAACGCCCAGCGTCTTCATGGTGATGCCCATGAAACGCTGGTTGTTCACATATGCTAATGGGCCTGCCCGGCACCCCACGACCCTCCCCCCCCCCCCCCCCCCACTCGAAAAGGCAGGGAGCGTGCACTCGGCGAACAGATTTAGCGCTGAGCTCCCAGCTTATGCACATGCGCAGAAATGCTGCTGTGCATTCGTATGGCAAAACATTGATCACGCAAGAGCGAGTCAACCAGAATAAAGCCCAAACGTCTTCTCTACGGAGAGAAGTCGCATAAGATCCCCTTCAACCGCCCGGACGGCAGAATCGCATACATACATTGTACGTGGCGCTTTTGCATAGGATGTATTGTAAGTGATCCCAGCAGGGATCCGATAAATCTATATTGCAATCTCGGAATATATATATATGCACCTTGTGGAGAAAACGTGTAGTATACATGGTAATATTGTTCATCCACAGCTCATGCACGTAACACAACTAAACATATGCATGTGCAATGTACATGGCGGATTAATACGTCTCCATTTCCCAGCTGACAGGGGCCTCAGCAGCCGCTGGTCCCCCTATTCATTAATATAAAGCTCTCCATTCAGCTGCTGTCCCCGGGGGTCAGAACGTGGCTACATACAGGATTCTCCTCGCCTCTTACAGCTATAATAAATCACAGAGCAACTCCTTGGGGGCCCCAGATAAAATAGGTTTAGTTCCATTCAGGGCCCCTGCTGTGAATCCCCCAGCAGCCCACCAGCCAGAACAAGGGAGAACACGCGGAGCTTACAGTGTCCTGTGAAATTTTTCCGGCAAATCCCAAATATCCAAATATCCTGCATAACATTTGTGTAATCTCTGGTTCATGACGGCCACAGTGACATGGGTGGTCGGGGAGCTGAGCTGGGATTGATGTATGAAAAGCACCAACAACGGGCATGATTTAATGGGGACACGTAATAATCAGACATTATGGAGCAGCACAATGTAGGAGACGGGACAACACGATGATCTACTATGTTGTGCAATATCCCGGAGCATGAAATAGTCCCTTGTCTGCAGCAATAAACCCTACTGAAAAGGACTGAAACTCGTCCACAATGGATGTAATCTGTGGAAGAAGGGGCGCTGTCACTCTTTGTTTCTTGGTCTGGATTTATCTCTATCACGAGTGGATATAGGGCAGGGTTGCCTACCCTCTCGGAATGGCCAGGAGGGTCCCGAAAATTTAGTCACACTCCCAGCCCCGGAAAGGTGGGCAACCCTCCCAAGTTCTGGGGGGCCCCCCTTCCCCCCCTGATAGCGGCTTTCTCCCCCTCACCTCGCCGTTTAAATAACCAGATCTGCCAATCTCCACGGAGGGGGCGTGGCTAAAATGGCATAATCCCGTCATTAACGATGGTACGCTTAAGCCCCGCCCCCGAACTCTTGCTGAGAGTTTCCTCTCCGGGCTTCTCCCGGAGAGGAGATTACAAAAGTCGGAAACCCTGATATAGGGGTTATTCTGGATGATTCGCTCGGATGCGAATTCACAGCCTTGAGAATCAACCAAACCCCGCCTTCTGAATGGGTGGTTGCCACCACCCATTCGCAAGGGAGAACCGCTCGCAGGGCACTGGGACCATCGAAAGATGAAGAAGGTGCACGCATACGTAAGGCTTCTCTGAGCAACCTTACGTAGGGGTACATACTGGGGAGCAAATGGGAGGGCAGCTGAAATCCCCCCCACACACACACACATGCGCCACGGCCTCATTACCAATAAACGCTGGGTGTTCCCATATGATAATGGGGCTGCCCGGCGCCCCACTCCCCTCTCCGTCCCCCACCCGCTGTGTTGGGTGCATGCACCCTGTGTATGCACATGCGCAGAAATGCGCAGCGCAACCATCGGACCCCGTGAAAAAGGTCCATAAACCCTTTACGTGTTCACTACAGTATTGCACAGCGCAATAGAGTCCATGCACTAGACTCAGCTGCACATGGGCGCCCCCCGCCGCCGCCCCGCCCCCAAGCACTACCCCCCGCCCCGCCGCCCATGTAAACTCCCCAAATCCCCCGCAGCCTTACCTATCGCACTGGTCCCGGCGGCTCCGTTCTTCTGCTAAGGACCACCACAAAATGGCCGCCCCCATACAGCAGACAGTTTCAGAGAATTGTGAGCTATATGGGGGTGGCCATTTTGTGGTGGTCCTCAGCAGAAGAACGGAGCCGCCGGGACCAGCGAGATAGGTAAGTCTGCGGGGGATTGGGGGGGGGGGTGTAACTATAGCACCGCAGCCCCCGGCGCCCCCACATGCACAGCGCCCCCCGGCGGTGGCGGGGGCTGCGGTGCTATAGTTACGCCGCTGCCTATTTCTCTTATAGATGTGAGCTTCCGAGCAGGGCCCTCCTACCTCTATGACTGTCTGTCATTACCCTCACTGTCGTTTCCAATTGTAAAGCACAATGGGATTGCTGTACTATATAAGAAACTGTTAATAATTAATAATAATAATAATACTCCCTTAAAACCCCCATTGTGTGAATATTTATTTTATAGCTCGCTCTCATTCAGGGCCAGATGTACTAAGCTTGAAAAGTGATAAAATGGAGAGTGATAAGCTGTCGGCCAATCAGCTCCTGCCTGGCATGTCACAGACTGTGTTTGGAAAATGACAGGTAGGAGCTGATTGGTTGAGGTTTATCACTCTCCATTTGATCACATTTCAAAACTTAGTACATCTCTCTCAGAGTATATGCGGCTGTCACCCAGACAGCGATGCATCCCATTCACAATGAGCTGTTTCTATCACTGATACAGGTGGAGTATCCCTTATCCGAAATACTTGGGACCACAAGCATTTCGGATAAGGGATTTTTTTTTACACACTTACCTGGTCCCACAGTGTCCCCTGGCGTCCACGGCGGCCTTCAGGATCGTCTTCAGAGGTCCTAGGGGTGCATTGCACGAGTTTGCACCGCCGTGCCCACGCACCCACTCAATGCACTCCTGGGACCGCTGAAGAACATCCTGAAGGCCACCATGGACATCTGGGGATTTGGCAAGTATGAAAAAAGGGGCGGGGTGGGGGGATCTGAAATATTCTAAAAAAAAAAGTTTTTGGGAATATTTCGGATAAGAGATCTCCGGATACGGGAGACTCTACCTGTATATGAGGCTCTCTGTGTCACTGTACTGCTAGGCTGCCATCTGGAATGAAAGATTAGAGTGCATTCTACAATAAAAGCATAAGGGGGCGCTGTTTCATTAAAGTTTATGGCTGGTGTTTCACTGTATCTCAGCATTGCAGCTGTCATTTCTTACTAGACATATAGCCAATGGCAACTTGGGAATTCCCTCATTACTTCTTTGATTTCTTTTAAACATATTTGATACAATTTACAGATACAGAACCAACTGTTGATGCCTATCGGCAAGATGCAAAAAAGGAAAGAAATGCATCCAAACCTCCAGAAATGCTGTGACATCTGCGATGACCACTACCACCCTGTCCCACTCGCAGATTAGTGGCAGCCTCCGAGTTTCTCATTATTGCACAGATGGCAAAAAATATTCAATGTTTCAGGAATTGCAAATAGATTTGTGAGTGGATTGTGATTAGAGGGCCGTATGCAATTCTCTCACAATTTAGCAGGGGTGTCTTATCTTTCTCTCTGAGCGGTGGCTTTCTCCTCCCAGGCCACTGCAAATTCTCACATTAGTGATCCATGCTGAATTAGCCCCAAAGCATAGCTACCTCCCCTCCTGCATTCTGCAGGAGACTCCCTGACATAGCAGCAATCTCCCTCTCTCCCTCATTTGTCCTGTAATCTCCTTCATGTCCCCTAGCCCACATTACACTTACATCATAGTTACCTCCCCTCCTGCATTCTGCAGGAGACTCCCTGACATAGCAGCAATCTCCCTCTCTCCCTTATTAGTCTAGCAATCTCCCTCATGTCACCTAGCCCACATTACACTGTTACATCATAGTTACCTCCCCTTCTGCATTCTGCAGGAGACTCCCTGACATAGCAGCAAGCTCCCTCTCTTCCTCATTAGTCTAGCAGTCTCCTTCATGTCACCTGGCCCACATTACACTATTACATCATAGTTACCTCCCCTCCTGCATTCTGCAGGAGACTCCCTGACATAGCAGCAATCCCCCTCTCTCCCTCATTTGTCCTGTAATCTCCTTCATGTCCCCTAGCCCACATTACACTGTTACATCATAGTTACCTCCCCTTCTGCATTCTGCAGGAGACTCCCTGACATAGCAGCAATCCCCCTCTCTCCCTCATTAGTCTTGCAATCTCCCCCATGTCACCTAGCCCACATTACAGTGTTACACCATAGTTACCTCCCCTCCTGCATTCTGCAGGAGACTCCCTGACATAGCAGCAATCCCCCTCTCTCCCTCATTAGTCTAGCAATCTCCCTCATGTCACCTAGCCCACATTACACTGTTACATCATAGTTACCTCCCCTCCTGCATTCTGCAGGAGACTCCCTGACATAGCAGCAATCCCCCTCTCTCCCTCATTAGTCTAGCAATCTCCCTCATGTCACCTAGCTCACATTACACTGTTACATCATAGTTACCTCCCCTCCTGCATTCTGCAGGAGACTCCCTGACATAGCAGCAATCTCCCTCTCTCCCTCATTTGTCCTGTAATCTCCCTCATGTCCCCTAGCCCACATTACACTGTTACATCATAGTTACCTCCCCTCCTGCATTCTGCAGGAGACTCCCTGACATAGCAGCAATCTCCCTCTCTCCCTCATTTGTCCTGTAATCTCCCTCATGTCCCCTAGCCCACATTACACTGTTACATCATAGTTACCTCCCCTCCTGCATTCTGCAGGAGACTCCCTGACATAGCAGCAATCCCCCTCTCTCCCTCATTAGTCTAGCAATCTCCCTCATGTCACCTAGCCCACATTACACTGTTACATCATAGTTACCTCCCCCCTGCATTCTGCAGGAGACTCCCTGACATAGCAGCAGCAGCAATCTCCCTCTCTCCCTCATTAGTCTAGCAATCTCCCTCATGTCACCTAGCCCACATTACACAGTTACATCATAGTTACCTCCCCTCCTGCATTCTGCAGGAGACTCCCTGACATAGCAGCAATCCCCCTCTCTCCCTCATTAGTCTAGCAATCTCCCTCATGTCACCTAGCCCACATTACACTGTTACATCATAGTTACCTCCCCCCTGCATTCTGCAGGAGACTCCCTGACATAGCAGCAGCAGCAATCTCCCTCTCTCCCTCATTAGTCTAGCAATCTCCCTCATGTCACCTAGCCCACATTACACTGTTACATTTTATGGGGGAAATGAAATGAGAGAGAGATACATTTACATTGAATCATCAGCAACATTTCCCAGCACTTTATTAACTGCTTTGGGGATCATCTACATTTGGATATAAGTCATTTTAAAAGATTCCTTTCAGATGTATCAGGACACACCCACGCTTCTAGGTGCCACGTTCACAATCTCTTTCCACAATCTCTTGATATATGGAACTAGCCACGCCTTTTGGGAGGAGCATGACACGCCCCCTCAATGGGGCGCTTTGCAAAATTCTATTACCCACTATAATCTCCCTGAAACTAGTTTTCAAAAGTAGGCAAGTAGCTGTCACTCTGCAGTGTGAAATGAAACTACTTTGCGTATGTGTGTGTGTGTGTTTGTTTGTGCGTGTGTGTGTTTGTGTGCACGGGGAGGGGGGATGCCATATGACTGGGAAACCCCAGAGGTTTCTGTATCTAGTGACTGATATGATTTATAGGGGGTTTTGTTTCCATGTAGTAAAACCTCAAAAAAACATGTGACGGCAGTTTGATTTTCTGTAATGGGATCTGTACCACCTGCTGTACCGTAAATCGAATCAATCACTCAGCTCAGATTAATACAACTGGTACAAGGAGTGTGGAAACTAAGGGGATTATTCTGATTCACTCGGAAAGGTACAATCACTCTCTAATGGGCAAAACCATATGTACTGCAGGTGGGGCTGATGTAACATGTGCAGAGAGAGTTACATTTTGGTGTTTTATTGTTTCTGTGCAGGGTAAATACTGGCTGCTTTATTTTTACACTGCAATATAGATATCAGTTTGAATTACACCCTTCACCCAAATCTAACTCTCTCTGCAGGGAGGCTCCTCCTCCCTGCACCCAGAAGGTGGAGGGAGGAGAAAGTCACTGGTCCGGGCAGCACAGCAGAAGGCTTGCTGGACATCAGATGAGGGGGGGGGGGGGGGTGCGGGTTGTGCGGGGTGTTGTGGGATGCGGTAAGAAGCCCACAAGCTTCTGTGGGGTATCTAAACCCTGATAAAGGGGTTTTTACCAATTTTTTCCTTTAGTGCCCCTAATCATTACCTATGACTCCTATTATACAATAGTTCACGCAGGTTTATGAGAGAATAAAAGGCACGTACAATCCGCACCCAATCCCATGTTCACATAGTTGTGCGATTTCAGTTTTCAGCTGCGCACGCCCAATAATTTCAAAAAATATGGTGTCAATCAGAGGGAGGTGTTAGTAGTGCAGTATTATTATTATCCTTTATTTACATGGCGCCACAAGGGATTTGCAGCGCCCAATTACAGAGCACATAAATGAATAAAGTGACCTACAGTTGAACCGCAGAATATGGTAAGAGAAGGAAATGCACATGAGGGGAGAATGCATGCAACAATGGTCTGTTCAGTGGGTGTTATGGGAGAGATGTGAGCGTGTCAGTGAGTACACACAGACGCACAGCTGCAGACTAAGGAGGCCACGTGCAGACAGAGAACCTCCACCTGCCACACGGCTGCAAGTTCCTATGGACTGACAGCTGGGGACCTCTAAAGTCGCTCCAATCTGTATAACTGATGTGACTGTGGGCGTCTCAGTACCTGCACATCCGTCCGCCCGGACCACATAGCTCCCAAATGCAAAGATTGCTGAGAAGGGACATATTCGCGAGCAGCTGAAGTTAGGGGGCAGGGCCTTAAAGCTATGGGGCGTGGCCTGACAGGAACTAAGGGCCTTATTCTGGTTCACTTCTTCTGGCAAATTTTTTCTTAGATGGAAAAAGCCATGGGCACTGCAGGTGGGGCAGATGTAACTTGTGCAGAGACAGTTAGATTTGGGTGAGTTATTTTGTTTCTGTGCTGGGAAAATACTGGCTGCTTTATTTTTACACTGCAATATAGATCTTACTTTGAAGTAAAACCCCACCCAAATCTAACTATCTCTGCACATGTTACATCTGCCCCACCTGCAGTGCACGTGGTTTTGTCCATCTAAGAAGGAATTTGCCAGAAGGAGTGAACCAAAATAAGGCCCTAAGGCCCCACCCCCATTTTAATCCCTATGGGGGCATGGCCAGTGTTCTGTGCGCAGCTGGCCTGTCCCCAGTAAAACTCTCTTCTGTTCAGTGTTAATTTTGTCAGGAATTTTCAATTTAGTTTTAGTATTTGTCACTTTCCTAAAATTTGATGAAATTAAATGTCACATTTTAGTCAAATTTTCTAATTTCGTCTTAGTCAACTTTTAGTCAGTGGATCTTGACGAACATTTTCGTCTAATTTTAGTCCTTGAATTATAGCTTTGCAGTTTATTGTGGATTTTGCTGAAGATCATTTCTCTATCATTCCCTTGAATACTTTGTATACCTTTCACTGTGTGTGTAGTAATCTAGGTATCAAACAAGTGCAACAAAAATGCTATTTCCTTCGCAGCAGGTCAATGATCAATTCAAGAATATAATTGTTTTGTTTTTATATTCAAAATTTTATTTAAATAATGTAAAAAAAAATTCAACCTGCCTGATATTATTATCATTATTATTATCATTTTATTTATAGGGCGCCACAAGTGTTTCGCAGCGCCGTACAAAGGAACAGTACAGGGAGACAAAACTTGGCATAACATAGAATAAATAACAAAAATACAGTACAAATAAAGAGCGCCACAGATCAATACACATTACAGCTTAAATATACGTAGTGAGGACTCAATCAACATACAACTAGAGGCTTGAGGCCAGTGATGGAGATGAGTATGTGGATGAAGATGGTCACTGAGTGTTTGAGTATAGGAGAGCTGTGAGTGACATGTGAAGAGAAGTGGGCTTTGACAACAGGAGGGAAGAGGGCCCTGCTCGGAGGAGCTTTACAATCTAGTGGGAAGTGGAGACTGACAGATTACAAGAGGTGAGAAAAAGGGAAGGGAAGAGGGGAGAGGCCGAGGGCACTGGGCTATAATGACGGAGGGTAAGAAGGCGTACTCCAATCAATATGATGAAGTATAATTGTATATGATATAGTTGTGGAGGTGCTCCCTGGGAGTGGGGTAATCGTAATAAAAAGGTTTGATATCCAAGAGAGGATATCGAAAAAAGACTCCCGGGTGGGGCACAGCCTTCCAGTGAAAATAGATTACTGTTAATACAAACTTTATTAGTTAAAACATGGCCCTAATAATGGGTCAAGAGAAAACAAAAGACAAAGGACAAACAGATAACACTAATGGACAATGTACATGAGAAAATAGTGAAATATTTTTTCAAAATATATCTGTCTGGGAAAGGTTCCAATCAATCACGGTATATACCTATACATATATGGAATCCTGATAGACAGTAAAAAGCCTCAAATACCAATATATATTGGAAATGAAATCAAAATTAGCTAGGTTCAGTGGGTAATCGTATTTCCTGTAAGTGACAAATCGGATAGGTCTGAGTGACTGGACAATAACAGTATAATGTTGATATAGAGACACCTGAGTATAGGTATGCTAAGGGAGTCGCTGCTGCCTGTGCATGTGACGTTGATCAGTGAATGCGCAGTTGAGCGGACTCCGAGAGCGTCACAGGTGTCGGAATATAGATGAGGGAGTTTCTGCTGTTTCCAGGGGTGACCTGTCTGGCTCTGTTATACAAAGTACAGCGCAGAGTCGGATCCAGGGTCCCCCAGAAATGAGAGAACCCTGAATAAGAATAGAGTGTAAGGCACTCCTTCTCCCTGTCCCTGGTGTTTGCTGCTATCCTCTGTGTACAGAATTATCTGTAGTGAACAGAAGTTGAGCGATACCACCCGGGTGGTGAAGTGTGGAAGGAAGTCGAATATGCACGTAGATGGGTGGTAACACGGTTGCTTGTGCAAGATACAATGAAATCAGAGACAGTTTAGTAAGGAGAAGGATGTCCAGCAAACTCAGACTAATGGTACTGATATAGATATTCAAAATATCATGACCAGACTGTCAAATTCAAACAAAGTTGTAATTGGTTACACTAGGAAGGTGTAATACAGAGCACAAGTGGACACAATGTTGCATACAACGCTGGGATTTAAACATGCAAAGAGGTAATTACCACAGCCTTTTCTAGTAGAGTGTCCTGCAATATAATATTTGGTAATAGTGCCCAGGCAGTCATAAATACTAGTACGAGTGCTAAGGACTGCTGATTAGGGCTGTGGGTAATATTTCTGGTTTTATGTCATAATAATACAGGATTAGCGGCAAGTGTGAAAAGCAGCGATTGTAAGTTCAGTATAAATTTCCACTAAATGTCACAGGTAATTAGATTGATGCACTGAAAATTAATTTAGCAGATTCAACAAAAGTGTAACATGCATGCAAAGGAGGATTAATAATCAATGTGTCCTAGTTGGGCTGTAATTGGTTACACTAAGAAGATGTAACACAGAGCACAAGTGGACACAATGTTGCATATAACGCTGGGATTTAAACATGCAAAGAAGTAATTAATGTTCCTGGTTTTATGTCATAAAAATACAGGATTAGCGGCAAGTGTGAGAAGCAGCAATTATGAGTTCAGTATAAATATTCACTAAATGTCACAGGTAATTAGATTAATGCACTGAAAATTAATTGTCAGATTCAACAAAGTTTAAACTAGAAGAATTTCCTGTAACAAGAAGCATAAATAAATACATACAATATTAGCTTCAACACTGGGATTTAGACATGCAGAAAGGTAATTGCCACTGCCCTTCCTAATAGGGCATCCTGCAGAATTGTATTGATATTATTATTTAAGCAAATACAAATAATTGAGTAAGCGTAAATTACACTGTGTGAAGAAGCTAAGATGAATATACCGAGTTAGGCAGACAGATAATATTGCGCTATACGATAGCGCTCTGTTTTTACACTATATGGAAATAATCAATTAATCTGCGCAGATAATCAATTGGTAGCCACTGGGGCTGATACACTCACGGTACTTGGACCCTCAGTAGTCGCGTTGTGGGTGATCTGTCCAGTCTGACAGATGCATGCAGGTAGGGAAAAGACTCTGTGACAGAAAAGACGCAGGTACAGCCAGGAGAGACGTGTGCCTCTAACTTTTACCGATGTCGGGATCTCACTCTGTAGTCGAGGGAACCGGCGCTGTGTGCTCTGAGAGCACTATAGTCCAGGTGTCCGACAATCAATGTGCCGACGCTGGGAGTCAGCGGGAGCCGGCAAGTGGAATGTGTGCTCTGCGAGCACTGAAGTCAGGGTGCCCGATAGTGAGTATGTCGGCGCTGGGAGTCAGCGGGAGCCGGCAGATAGAACGTGTGCTCAGCGAGCACTGAAGTCCGGGTGCCCGACACTCAGTGTGTCGGCGCTGGGAGTCAGCGGGAGCCAGCAAATGGAATATGTGCTCTGCGAGCACTGAAGTCAGGGTGCCCGATAGTCAGTGTGTCGGCGCTGAGTCAGCGGGAGCCGGCAGGTAGAGCGTGTGCTCTGCGAGCACTAAAGTCCGGGTAGCCAAAAAGTCAATATGTCGGCACAGGGTGTCAGCGAGAACCCATAGGTAGGGCTGCGTAGTGTCTGTTCTTTTAAGGCAGGTGCATAGTCAAGGCTGTTAGATTCCAAAGCCGGCAGTGTACTTGAAGGTGGGCTGTCGGCCCGGTGTCAATCCCGAGGCGGGCACAGTCTGAGTGACAAGCCGCGAAGAATCAGCGGTGCGCCAAGAGGTGAGCTGTCTGCTCTAATGGTATCTGGAGTCTGTGGATGATGTGCTCCGTATTCTGGTGCAATCTAGCAGTTACAGGAAGACTGTCTAGCGGGTAGATGAGGCAATAAGGGTCCCGCTTGTGCACAGCGGGAACCGCACGAGACGTACGTTTCACCGTTAAGGCTTTCTCAATCAGGTGTGACCTGACCTATCCGATTTGTCACTTACAGGAAATACGATTACCCACTGAACCTAGCTAATTTTGATTTCATTTCCAATATATATTGGTATTTGAGGCTTTTTACTGTCTATCAGGATTCCATATATGTATAGGTATATACCGTGATTGATTGGAACCTTTCCCAGACAGATATATTTTGAAAAAATATTTCACTATTTTCTCATGTACATTGTCCATTAGTGTTATCTGTTTGTCCTTTGTCTTTTGTTTTCTCTTGACCCATTCTTAGGGCCATGTTTTAACTAATAAAGTTTGTATTAACAGTAATCTAGATTACAAGAGGTGCAAGCAAGTCAGTGGTGGATAGATAGCAGGATGTAAACAGGCAAGGGGTCGGAGAACCAGCTGGTTTATACAGTGGAAGGGTACGCTTTGATGAATAGGTGAGTTTTCAGTGCCCGTTTAAAGCTTTGCAAGGTCGGGGAGAGTCTAATGGAGCGAGGGAGGGCGTTCCACTGAAGGGGTGCAGCAAGGGCAAAGTCCTGTACTCTAGCATGGGAAGCAGTGATCAGGCTGGAGAACCGTAGAGGGCAGGAGGGTGTATGAATGGAGATGAGGTTAGAGATATATGGAGCAATGGAATTAGAGATGGCCCTGTATGTGAGTGTGAGGTGTTTGAAGAGGATTCTGTAGGGGAATGGGAGCCAGTGCAGATTTTGTTGAAGGGGAGTGGCAGAATTAGAGCGGCGGGAGAGGAAGATAAGCCTGGCTGCCGAGTTGAGGACTGATACAATTAGTAGTACAGTACTAGTCTACTGTTAAATAAAATGCAGCTCTAAGGATGCGTATTCTAATATATAGCTATTTAGCTAAAGTTAAAACTAACTAGCAGTGGGGCAAGTAGAAACATTTTCCTGGTGGTACTGATAGCATGCCTTATGCCCGGTACACACCAGAACGATGCAGATCGTGAGCGGGTCATAAGACGATTGTGCGACCCGCTCATGATCTGTGGTGCTCACTACCCGCTCATGATCTGCAACCGATCTGGGCCCGATCTGATCACGACCCGTACCCACTAGAATGGTCATTTAGATCCTACCTGCTGCAGGTAGGATCTGAGAAACAACCTAAGGACCCGCGGGATCGGATCAAAAACATGCCCAATTTACATATATATCTGTCAGGATTGTATCTAAATTGGGTCATTTTGGGCCAAACCGTCCTGGTGTGTACCCTACAATAGGCACGCGTGACAATAATTGGCATGGTCATGTGTCATGAGGGGATCTTGTCACATGCAACTAGGTGAGTGGCTACATTATGCCACACACCGTAATGCCCCTTACACATTATGCCACACACCATTATGTCCATTACATATTATGCCGCACACCATAACGCCTTATGCCACACATCGTAATGCCCATTACATATTATGTCACACACCATAATGCCTTATGCCACACACACAGTATTGCCCATTACACAATATGCCACACACCGTAATACCCATTAAATATTATCCCACACAACTTAATGCTTTATGCCAAACATCATAATGCCCCTTATATATAATGCCCCCACCAGTGCCCTCTTATGCATATTGCCCAACCAGTACCCTTAAACATAATGTACCCACCAGCGCCCCTTAAATATAATGCCAGTGGACTCACCGCTCCGGGCACTATTCCTCAATGTCCTCCTCCATGGCCTCCCCGGAAAGTTTGGCAGGCAGGGTGTGCAGATTGGCAACGGCCTCCCCTCCCAGTCACCACTTGTTTTTATTGGGTCCCGCTCCATCCCGCTTCTGCTGAGCATCTGCACCAATCATGGAGGAGGCTGCATTATGTTGGTAGGTGTAAGCCGCGTTGAGAGCTGGGTGGGCGGGCTTTGGCTAGAACTGGGCAGGCGGGACTCAACCAGAGCTGGGCAGGCAGGCAGTTGCGGTGGTGACTGCATTAATTAGACTAAAAAATAAATAAATTACAGCAAGTCGGGGGGGGGGGTAGCGTTAGCCATTTCCCATTGAAAATGCTGCTAAAATGGCTGTTAATACATTTCCCTGATGATTTTGCAGCATTGCCGCTGCAGCACTCCAGGGTGGTAAGTATAGAATGTCCTTGGGGCCTGATTCATGTATGTAAGGAACCAACTGGGCAAACCTAACCTGTGTTGCACTGCTTGAGGGGCAGATGTAACATGTGCAGAGAGATTTATATGTGGGTGGTCTTTATTATTTTTTTCTGTACAGGGTTAATAGTGGCTGCTTTTGTATGTAGTCCACAAATATTAGCTTTATTTTTACACTACCATTTAGATTTCAGTATGAACGCACCCCACCCAAATCTAGCTCTCTCTGCACCTGTTACAACTGCCCCATCTGCAGTGCACATGGTTCTGCCCAGGTGCTTGCTCTTTTGTTTACTTACATCCGTCAGGCCCATACAGAGCAGGGGATGTACACGGCTTATACTGGGGTTCTAAGTACAACACATGGAATATAGATGCTCAGTCAGCAGGACAATAACACGTTCTATGGCATAATGTTGTTATGTAGTTCAGGGAATGATTAGGGAAATTTCCCTTGTAGATAATACAATGTACACAGAGCGGTGTGTGAGTGTGGGTGGAGTGAGTACTAGCCAGGGCTGAAATGTAGAACTGAGCTTTACTTATGGGTGGATTCCAGTGCGTAAATAGGCAATGGCAAACGCAGGATTTTTAGAGGGGAGTTTCCAAATGTAATCCAAAATCTCCCACTCTGCATTGGCGTAAGAACAGGAATCTGGAGGAATGGTAAAAGCCCTAAAAATTGGTATTTTTATACACTAGATACTGTATAGAATACAGTATTAATATTTAACAGTAAAGATGGTCCATAGTATATGTTTCAAACATTTAAATAAAATAAGTGGTCGGGAAAAGCTTAAATATATCATAATAAATAAATATAGAAACTTTATAGAACCAGTACTGCACTTTCTAAGCTCACAACCTCCCACTTCATGGTAAGGCTCCTGTCTCTTCCTCCTGACAGCTGCTCTCTGGTCCAGTGCGATGTTTGCGGGCTCAGATCCACACATACAGTAAATGTGGTAGAAGAAGCTGGTACACTGGGCATGTGCAGCAGCTCTGCTCTGTCCCTTACACTGCATGATGTGGTGGCAGCTATACTGATCATAATATATGCCAGTGCTATTGTAATAATTTAAGGCACTTGCCAGAAGGAGGGGGGTATTCGGGCAACCAAAACCTCCCCATGCGTTTGCTTATGATAGGGGGTCTTTTTGTGCCCACAAAAACTGCTCACCCGTCAACACCGTGCAAGATTAAAGTAAATATTTGCCCATGACATGTCATTTTTACTTGATAAAAACCAGGATTGGCCAGTAAAATCTGTGCACACAGGGGAGGCCTGCAGTGACAGCTAGGACCCGCCATAATGAATGTAGACTGGGGTGTTGAGACAGTACAGCAGTATCTCTAGGTCGGTCGCAATGATGCAGCGTTCCACCCATGTGATGCTGTGTGAACGTGGTCAGTGGTTACAGTCAGCTCAGACATAAACCTCGGAAGTGTTTGTCAGGATTGGCAACGGATTGACCAACCCTAGTAATGCCACCTCAGGCAGTGGAACCAATGGTGATGGGGGAGGGGGAGGTACTAAGTACCCAGGACCTGAACTGCTGGAGGAGCATGTGTCTGCTGCCACACACACTCCCGAGTATACCTATACCCAAAGGCCAGCCCCATCTTCCCAGTGATATCATTGGAAGCACTGTGCCAGAGAGTCTGCTCTCTTTTGGATATGCGCCATCTTCCAAATATCACCGGGAAGATGGCGCTGGCCAAAGAGGTTGGACTGGCTTCCCTTATGCCCTGCCCTCTCTACCATGCTCCCCTCTGGATTTTAATGGCATTCCTGTGCAGAGCTAAACTTCCCATTAGGCACGTGAGGGACATGCCTAGGGGTGGCACATGTTTTGGGGCGGCACTTGGATGCTTGTGATGGTACTGTCAGCCTGAAATGTACCAGTAACGGCAAATGTCCACTGTACCATATTCCATCCAGAATAGAGTGTACATGGATAGGACATGCAGATACTGCCCCTGTCACTGTCCCACAGTTAGTGGCTTTTTTACTAATCCATTAATTGGCTTTTATCAAATAAGGGTTTATAATTTATCAATAAAAATAATACAATTAGGCGCCAAGGGGCGCTCTCACCCTTAAATCTACCCCTGCTCCAAAAAGTGCACAGGTCCCATTTTGCAGCCCTGCAATTATTGACTTGATTATTGTCCCTTTCATTACCGTTCCCTCCGCATTGTTCACTGCTAGGGATGACCATCGGTGCCTTTGCCATCGATGGCAAAAGTGCAACTGACCATCGATAGTGTAAAACTATGCCTTCTATTATGTTTGAGTGATTGGCCTGTGGGCCAATCAAAACACATGGGCGGGGCTTCGCGGTGTCGGGGCGGAGCTATGCTCCGTGTGCCAGCACTTTGATTAAAAAAAACAAAAGAAAAACACCGGGTTTGCAGTGCCATCGATGTAGGGAAACCATCTGGTTCTCCCCCATCGATGGCAAAAGTATTCGACATCGGCCATAAACCATTGATGATTTTGACTCATCGATGGTCGATGGCCATCCCTACTCTCTAAACCCCAGACCTCACCGAGTTAGTAATTAAGGGGAGGGGGTTTGGAAATGAACAGTTCCGTGTATGAGATTGCCATTCATAACATATGGGGTTCAAGGAGGATGTACAGTAGGAGTTTATTCTGCAAGTTTCATGTCTGGTTTCTGGCAGGAGATAATATCAGAGCTGGAGAAGCAGAACAGATTTCATTGTTCTGAGATCACTGGGTTTCGTCAGTTTGTAGACTCAATCACAGGACGTTCTCCCATACGAGATTATCTCTTAAATTTGGTTTCTAAAATTAGATGCCGCTTACAATAAATTGACAAATAACAGATTGTTAGCTTTCTTTTTTTAGGTGATTTTTTCCACTTAAACCAAGGACAGAACAATTGCTTGAGAAAAAGTTGCATTGTATTGTACATGTGCGATCTGGCCGGTGGGGGATTGTCCCAAGGGGCCCATTTATTATAGGATCCCATATACAATGTAACTTGGGCAGGATCTACCACCCAGGATCTTTTGGCTGATTGTATGTCCCTGCAGACCCAGGGTATCAGTTATATTATGCGGTCACACCTCACGTGCACAGTGGAAGGTGGTGCATGCCTTGTACACTTTAGGTTTGATGTACATGTGCCAAGGTTGTATATGGGGATGGGGATGGGGGGGGGGGTGCGGATTATTAGACAGTGTCTAGACAGACAGTCAATAAGTATTTCCCAAAAGGTCAAAATGCAATAGGTCACGAGGGTCAAAAGGTCAACAGGGTCAAAAAAGGTCAACAGGGTCAAAAGGTCACCATGAAAATAGTTGACACATGAAAAGGTCGCTGTGAGTTTTTCACATTTTTGGATCCTCAATTAGTGTCACGTGGACCCCGAATTAGTGTAAAGCCGACCCTCGCTCTGTTCTCTCGCCATGCTTCAGACTCGGTGCATGGCTACACTCAGCGCACTATTATATTCTCCCTCTATGGCGACATGGGTGGTAAAGTAACAACAAGCCCAAAAAAACATTCTAAAAAAACCTCATGTCAAACTTTTCACCCTGTTGACCTGTTTCATGTCATCCTTTTGAATTGACCCTGGCGACCTATTGCAAGTCGACTTTTTGGGGTGTCTATCTCAGGGTTACCGACTCTCCCGGAATGGCAGTGAGTCTCCCGAAAATCGAGACCCCTCCCGGCCCTCCGGAAGGGTGGGCAACCCTCCCGGATTCAGGGGGGACCCCCCCTGCACCCCGGATCGTGGCATTAAAATGCCTCGGGTCTCAGAGGAGGGGGCGGAGCTAAAATGGCACAATTGTGTCATTTTAGCCCCGCCCCCTCCACAGAGATCCGTGAATTCGGCAGTTTGTCATCATGGGGGTGGGGCTTAGTGACATCACACTTAAACCCCGCCCCTGAGCGGCTGCTGGAACTCTCCTCTCCAGGCTTCTCCCGGAGAGGAGAATTATATTCGGCAACCCTGGTCTATCTAGACACTGTAGATTTATTAAACAGAACCAGAATTTGGGACCTGAGTTGGTACATTAGTATTATACATATATTTCCACCTTTACATACTTATAACACTTTCATACATACATATAGGGCCATATTCAGGTCATATTCACGGGGCCAATGTTTGCGCATTTCTGCACATGTGCAATCACGCACCCATGCTTGCGGGCAGGGGGGTGGGGTGGGGCAGCGGACTGGCCCATTAGCATATGGGAATGCCCAGCGTTTCATAGGCGTTCTAATGCTAATGCGGCCGCGACGGACATGAGGGAGGCGGACAGCTGACATCACCGGTTGTCAACTGCCTGCCAATTTCCCCCTGAGCGCACATGTATATGCAAGGTTGCTCAGAGCAACCGGACATATAGCGTGCACCATCCACATCTTTTGATGATCGGCGACCATCGAATTATGTGGGTGTTTCCCCCGCAGGCTACGAATGGATGTTTATGTGAAACATTCATTCGCAGCCAGTGCAAACGTACATGACTTGTGAATGGCGGGCCGGCGTACAACCAATCGCAAAGTGGGATCTGGTTCACTTGCAAATTCGCATCTGAGCAAATTAACCATATACTGTTTTATATAAATATATATACACACACACATATACAATACATATATACACACACACACATTTACATGATTGCAGGAAGCTGCTTTTTCTCTATGCTGAATTAGACCCAATATACCTGGTAGAAATCATTAGGGGGGAGCTGGTGTCTGGAGTAGGGTGGAAGCGCCTGGCTGGTGATAACGAGGAAATAATTAGACATTTCTATAAGGACAATGCACTAGATGTGGATGTAACATTACTGTGATGAATGGCCTCTATTGTCATACAGGAGAATGGACTCTCGCACTGTCCCTTCATTACGTGTCAGTGGAGCTACCACAGCTCCTGTGTGACTGCTCTCAGTAGGCCAGGATGTTATTACACCTGCCGGCATTACAATATGAAAGCGCCCAGTGTATTGTAATCACGCATAGACCTCCCGGCGTCACAGCCCCTCCAGTTCCACAGAAGCTCTCCTATCGTTTACTGTCTGGTGTGACTGGGAGATGCAAATCTTCCGTACACACGACCCTGTACGCTTGTATCATCCAGAACCCCTATCACTTTGAACATTTTTATACCAATTTATTTTAGACAGAGTTTCATATGGCGGGATGTATTAAAATACATCGCCTCCCTTTGCCGCCCGCCCGCCGCGATGCCAGCACATATGTACTAACATATGCGGCTGGCATTGCGGTGCGGTGACGGAGCCCCCCCGCGATACCTGTACTGTGGTCTGCGGGGGGTCTCCGTCACCTTCCTGCCGCCTCCTGCTCCCCTCACGCCGGGGACAGCTAAGCAGGCTGTCCCCGGCGCCTCCTCCTCCTCCCTGCAGCCGGAAGGATGTCCGGCTGCTTCACTAGAGGGAAGAGGGGTTTACCTTCCGGGGTCCAGGAGGACCTTTCAGGAAGGTAAGCCGGAGGGGGAGTCGGCGAGTTTGCGTCGGAGGCGGCGGGCGGCGAAAAGAAGCCCATAGGCTTCTATAGGGTATCGCCACCCAAAGGTGATACCCTTCAATGCGGTATCGGTGCGGACAGGTTTTGATACATAGGAAAATGCGGTAAAACCGGGGTTTTACCGCATTTTCCATTTAATACATCGCGCCCATAGAAACATAGAATTTGACGGCAGATAAGAACCATTTGGCCCATCTAGTCTGCCCCTTTTTTATCCTTCAGGTAATCTCAACCATTTTTGATCCTTATTTCTTTGTAAAGATATTCATATGCCTATCCTAAGCATGTTTAAATTGTTCTAATGTCTTAGCCTCTACCACCTCTGATGGGAGGCTATTCCACTTATACACTACTCATGTTTCCTAGCAGGACGCCCAGTTTCATGATAAGACCACTTTATCGGGCCTAGTTGATGAGGCTCTCTCCTCTTGGGGGAGAAACGGGAGACCCTGAGCCGTGAAGCTGAGGGAAGCTTCAAGAAAGAGCCTTCCTTCTAAGGGTCCTTTGGCTCTGGTGGTTGGGGATTCAATGGGGTCTTGTCTCTCAGTAGGCTCTGAGGGGATGAGGAGTAACTGGACCTACGTGTTCCAACCTCTCACTCATGTATAATGCTAATTACTGCCTTGGTTTCCAGTTCTAATTATCTCTCACTGACATGAGGATTGGGCTATTGTCTGACCACAACAAACAAAGCAACAAATCATGACAGTGCCCTTCCTTTTACCCACATTCGGATCACCCCAGGGCCTTCCAGTCAGGATAAAAGTGTTATTAGTAACAGTCCATCTGTCCTCCATTCCTGACTGAGGGCACACAAAGGGTGCTCAGGGATCATTGATTTATGGAGAGGCGATGGTAATACACACAGGGACAGTATAATCTTATCAAGGATGGTCACAAGAATGGGGTCTGACTTTTCCCCCTCAGTGATGCATCACCTTCTGTGATAAACAAACTGTGTTTCTCAAGGTTCTGTCATTTAAAAGTTCAGCTGTCAGCAACAGAATGGAATTATCTAACGTTCATGTGTATTAATCCTTTGTTGTAGTTATATTATCTATTGTGATTGTTTAAGATCTCTACTTGTCAGAGAACAACACTGGAGGATTACTAATTAACTGGTCCCAAAATTCAACAATTTTTCATCTTTCATTCCTATTGGATTAAAACACAATTAAATATATTTTAATATAGCACAAGCATTGCGATATTTGGAAAATGATCAGATTAAGACAAAAGAAATGTAAAAAAAATATTAAAATGTGAGATTTAAGCTGGGTACAGACTAGATGGGACGGAGCGACAAAATCTTCATATCGCCCAGTGTGTACGCACTATGGTCCTAATTCAGACCTGAGCGCAGGACAAATCTGTTCTCAAAATGGACAAAACCATGTGCACTGCAGGTGGGGCAGATGTAACATGTGCAGAGAGAGTTAAGGGGCCTACACACACACACAGGGAGATTTCAGAGCATTTTCTGCTTGATCGCTTAGAAAATGCCCCTACATCCGTGTGTATGGGCCATAGCAATAGCCCCTTTTTTCTGTCAACCTTTTCCATGTTGACCTATTGCTTGTGTCAACCTTTTGACCATGTCGATCTACTGCATGTCGACCTTTTTCATGTCTGCATGTTGACCTTTTGACTGTAAACCTAATTACTGTCATTCCTATGACCCATACCCGACTCAGCTAAGTAGAGATTCACAAATTATTTATCTATGATTTGGGGGCTTGCAATCCACTATATTAGGGTAAATGTATTTATTACAGTTTAATCAGAGATGCCTACCCTCCCGGAATGGCCTCCCGGAAAGGTGGACAACCCTCCCCGCCGGTGCCAGAGTTAAATATGCAAATTGCACCCTTTTAACTTGATCATACCTCCCAACTTCTGGGACACTCACGCGGCGCAGCTGCGCGCATGCCGGAAAGGGTGTGGACTATTCGAATGGGCGTGGCTTATGAAAATGATTGTCATCTGGCCATGCCTCCGTTTTTCACCCTCTGCGCTGCTGAATAGATGCCGTGCGCATTCCCTTCAGGCGGGGGGACTCCCAACTGAACCCATCCCCCATACTTGCCTACCCTCCCGGAATGGCCGGGAGGGTCCTGCAAATCGGGAAAGGGGGCAAGTCTCCTGCATTTTCCCCAAAGACCTGGTTCCCCCCTTCCCCGTGGTATAAACCTCAGAATTTTGCGTTTCCCCGGGGAGGAGGTGGGGCTAAAATGACGTATAATTTCGCGTAATTTTAGCCCCTCCCACCATCCACGGACCCGCAAATTGTTGCAGCTGCCAGTCTTGGGGGCGGGGCTTAGTGACGTAATCTTTGCCCCGCCCCCAACACGCTGCCCCCCTCCTTGGCTTGATGACTTTAATGTGGGGTACACACCAGGACGACCCGCTCACGATGCACATCGTGAGCGGGTCGTCAGTGTCTCGTCCGACCCGCTCACGATGATGCGGGGGGGCACGACCCGCTCACGATGTGCACCGTGAGCGGGTCCGATCCGATGCCGACCCGCACCCGGCTGTATGGTTGTCATTGAGATCCTACCTGCAGCAGGTAGGATCTCAATAACGACCGACCGACCCGCGGGACCGCGCATTGGATCGGTATCGGTCCACACCAGGACAGAAAAGGGCCCAATCAGCACACAATCTACATCCAATTGGTCGGAATTGGATCTAGATTGATGGGATCGGGCCCTAGTCATCCTGGTGTGTACCCAGCATTAAAGTAGGCAAGTATGGTTTAAATAGCCCCACAATATTGAGCAATGCAGTACAGAGTATAATGAATCAGGCAGAACCTGTGACATGGAGCTTACAGGCCTCAAGTGGCACAAACAAGGTAACAGCATTACGTATACACAAAGATACAAGTCCCTGGGATCCCTGACCGCGCGGCAGACAAATGTCAGTACGTTTCACTTCTCTTTCCTATTGTGAAATACAAATAAAAGCAGACCCGGGACCAGCTCAAAAACTCCCGTCTGAAATGAATTCTCTGTTCCCAAGGTCATCCTAGTGACACTGGAATTGTGGGTCTGATTCAGACTTGATCACACAGCTGCTAATTTACAAGGCCCAGGCGAGAGTGAAATCCTGTCCTGTGCAAGCGGATCGGAGCCAGAGCTGGCGTCAGATGCCTTCCCCTCAAACGCCTGGGCACGCCCGCGATTTCCCTAATGCTTCCAGAAAACGTCCGTTACCACCCCCAAATGCCGGCTTCCTGTCACTCACCTTGCAAACGGCCAGCAATTAAACTAATTAGCAGGATTTTATCGCCGGATGGCCTGGCGCATACGTACTACAGGCTGTAGGCATGCGCAGTCTATCAATAATAGCCAGGCCTGTGATTTTCCAGACGTGCGATCAGGTCTGAATCAGGCCCTTTATCCAAATTAATTAATTTGCAGCTTGTATAATTATCAATCAATGGATCTATCTAGCGGCGGCTCCTACCTCATCGAAGGAAGAGGGCTGCCGGTGGCCACGCTGCCGGCACCCCCGCAGCAGCTGTTCCCAGTCCCCACCGCCGATCACTTCTGCTCCCGTTCTCTGCCACCGATCACTGCGGCACCAGGTCTCCATCGCCAATCACCGCTGCTCCTAGTCCCTACCGCCATCCGTGGTCCCGGCTCCTATACAATGAAGATCACAGGCACCAGGAGCGGCTCATGCACAGTATAGGCAACAGTACTGCGCATGCGCATACCCCCAGCTTCTATGGACTGCATCAGCTGCAGCCCATAGAAGCTAAATTGGGCTGCACAGCAAGGCATGGAGTGGCTTCCTCGTGTACTGCACCTGGCTTCATTAAGGCTGAGCACAGTGGGGGATTTTAACTGTGGGAGGCTGCAGTCCTGCAACCCATAGGTAAAAACCACACTGGATCATGCTACTATCGCTGCGACTTTGTACACCGCAGCGGTGCAACAATATGAAAAGGGGTCGCATGTAAACAGACACGTCCTGCTGACTTCTACGCTGCATGACCATCGGATATTCTTATAACGCTAAGGTTCCTCGGGACAGCCGTCACAACTCTGCTGCCGAGGCCAATAATCTGCATCAGAAGACGCATCCCTGGCCTGAGCACTCCCATGCACTTTGTGAGTCCCCCTCTCCTCCTCCACGCTGAGTCTGGAACCACAGCGGCGGTATTGCTGCACATGCGTGCGGTGGCTCTGGAGAGCTGCGACTCTCTCAGCCCCCATCTATCTACCTTGGTTTATTATGAGCTCTGTCATCTCTCAAAACAACACTTGGACTCCAGCTAGTTTTCCTGTGTTTTTCTAAATGTAAAGTTTTGTAAATGTAATATTATACTAACAGAAAATCAGGACAATGGTGTCTAGCGCGATGATTTGAAAACCAGCAGGATATTTTTTTCTTCCTGTAGGAAATCTTGTAGCATAAAAATGGCCAGTGATGTTTTTCACTAACTTTAAGTGTGCCAATAGGGGGAGAACTTGTGTGCCATGGGGGGGCTAAGGAGTTGATTTTAACATCAATGTTTTACCTCCGTGGTGCCGAATCTGGGGTGCACCATACTTGCAAGTGTGTCCAGTGCTGGTACATTCCAATCATAATATATGTGCAGAAATAAGTGAATCCTGTCCCTCACCACAACATTGAACCTAAGAATGATGACAAATAAACACAATTTACTTCATTTCATTTTTTTACAATTTTGGGGGTATTTTTCAGATGCAAAACAGGAGTGAATAGCTGATGGCTTCTACATAAGCAGCATTTATGGGTCCGGACGCTGTCTAGCGCTTGAGAGTAGGGCTGCTGCGGCTATGCCACTTTTTGGGAAGTGATAATGTGAAGTGAGAGGCTCCTAATGTATTATCGCTATTCCTACCTTTGTTCCAGATCTGGGCCCGCATTTATCTATATTTGCGGCTAAATCCCCCAAAACACCAGTTTTTGGGGGTTAGCTACAACTATTAAGTATACCTGGAATGTATCAGGAGGGACCGCAGCAGGAATCACCAATCCCTGCTGCAATCCCTCCGGTACCGCCACCGGCCGCCTCCCCCATAGGTTTCTATGGGGGATGCGAAGCTGCACGATGTATCAACATCGGGCAACCCGGCTTCGCATCTCTGGGCTACCACTATCCTAAGATGGCGATAGTCCAATGTAGCCTAACGGCTACACACCGCGCTGCTGCTGTGGCACATATATACGGAGCACTCACTACAGACACAAGGAGGGAAATTTACTAAGATGGGAGCAGTGCCGGCGCTACCCACTCAGCAGCTCCTGCAAAGCAGGGAGGCGCCATGCTGAGAAGGCGCTGTCTCCCTCCCTGCTCTGCTAAAGCTGGCTCAGCCCACACTGTCACTGCCTCCTGCAAGCCGCCCACAGCGCCTGTCTGACAGCGGGCAGGCGGCAGTATAAACAGCTGCTCCCTGCACCGCGAGTGCACACAGCCTGCACGCCGCCCGCAGTGCCTGTCTGACAGCGGGCAGCAGTATGGAGAGGCTGAGCAGCTCCCTGCACCGCGCACACACTGTCCTAATCCTGCGACCTGCCCCCTCTTCCTCATAGACACTTGCGCTGAGGCATGTAGCGCTGTCTGAGAATGCCTGGATGACATGTCATGTCCAGATCCGCCCCCTACCCATTGCTCCCTGCGCCTGTCAGCTGTCAATCAAATGACGAACAGGCAGCAGCTCCGCCTCCCCTTCCTTCCCTCTTCTCAGTGTGCTGTACCAGTGCCGCTGCCAGTCCTCAACACTCCGCCCCCTCTATCTCCTCCCCTCTTCTTCCAGCTCCTCCTTCTCTCCCCTCCTTTCCCCCTCAGTCACGAGTGCTGCACATACTTTTTGTACTGGTTTCGGATCGCATCACACACATATTGAATGCATGCCATGCTATGCGATGTGATCTAGCCCATAAAGTATGCGATTCTCGCAGCGTGTATGGGCACCTTTAGTGCCTGCAACATTTTGCGGACACAGCAATGAGATGGTTTATGCATACATGTACATGCACCCGAGATCCTCCAAAGGATCGCATGTTGCATACACTCCCACAATCAGGCTGCAGCTTGTTGCAATGGCAATGTGAAAGGGCGCAAAATGTATGGTTTGCAGGAGGGCGCCGGACACCCTAGCACCGGCCCTGGATGGGAGCTCTTTTTCAGATACTATTTCTAGAAGGTGCTAAATAAATATGAATTACATTCTGATGGGTTGCCCATAGCAACATTCCATATGAAATAAAATTCCCATCTTAGTATATTCGCCCCAAGGTGTCTGACACAGCAGCTCGGTCAGTAACCGGCATTACATCCTTCAGAGGAACAATGTTAGATTTGCAATGTGGAATGTGACCCCAAGTCTCCGAATTCCCCCCACACGTATCTTATCTCAGCTGTCCTGAGTTTTGTTGGTTTTCAGGCCTGTAACACTTCTGACATTCCTGGCTGACACTGTGCCAAGCTCCAGTCAGCCTGGAATAACACTGCTGCCTGTGACCCTGATGAAGTCACCATATTATGGCGGTTTTCATGCAAAAGTTTCAATATTATTACATTTACAAAAGCTGGCAGAATTGTGAGTGGCGTTTATGATATTCGATAAAGAGAGAAACTATGACTAGTCCCGTGCGTTTCCACGTGTGCCGAGTATCAGATGCAGAAATCTCCAGTGTTATTTCAGATTAACATTTTACATTATCATCATGACAATTCTATACATGGGAGGTGGTATCTTCTAGACTCGTCACTCTTATCCTGCTATGCTCTGTGCT
The DNA here is from genome assembly GCF_055691185.1 of Crinia signifera. Classification (NCBI taxonomy): domain Eukaryota; kingdom Metazoa; phylum Chordata; class Amphibia; order Anura; family Myobatrachidae; genus Crinia; species Crinia signifera. Next base: position 157,104,888 of record NC_139224.1, read on the forward strand.
GCTTGGGGACCATGCCCCTTCAATTATATAACTCTCAGTCTCTGGCTTCATGCTGCCTTCATTCCGCTCCTCATATCATGCAGCCCTCCCCAATCCATACACTTCTCCATTATCAGAGTACACGTGCCTGCATCAGCATATACACCAACTGATAAGCATAGTTATACTTCTGTTGAACCCTGCAACGCTGATTACATGCGATCATTGAACTCCTCATTACAGTCTGTAGCCTATGATTCTACATCGCTCATATTTTTGTATGTTTGGGACCGTACCATGCATAATGCGTTATATTCTCTCTGCAAGTTAGCATACACTCCATTCTGCTGCTGCTTTTATAAGCCTACATATTAAACACACAGGGGGCGTAGACTTGAAAGATGATGGAGAAAATCTACCCTGGTAGAGGATAAGATAAAACTAATAAAGCATAATAATAATAATAATCAATCCACAATCACCCCTCAGAATTCTTGTCAAAGGAGATCACAGCAGCAAACAATAGACAAGCTCAGCTTTCCCATACAGTGGAGATACTCTGCCAGCCAGCATGCCTGCAGCCTGATGAAGCCCTCTCCCAGGCAAGGTGCAACGAGTTCGCAAACATCTTAAGGCCCCCATACACTAGGGCGAGTCGCCCCCGACTTCCCCCTGAGCTTCCCCGGCAGCTCCCCGGGGGAGCTTGATAAGATTGGCACTTGATGTGCCATTTTTTACATGTGATAAATCATCTCGATTTATCACATGTAAACCCGGGGGGGGCTGCAGAACAGGGCTGCTGGTGGGGGGCGCTGCTAAGACAGCGTGCAGGGGACGCTGTGGGGGACAGTGACAGAGCCGGGCAGGGGGAGGCGGGAGCTGTCAGTCCTGGAAAAAAGCCCATACAATGAATTGGCAGCCTGTGATTGGCTGAGCGCTCTCTCAGCCAATTGCTGACTGGCTGAGAGAGCGCTCAGCCAATCACAGGCTGCCCATTCATTGTAGGGGCTTTTTTTTCCAGCGCTGACAGCTTTTCCTGCCCAGCTCTTGTACTGCCAACTCTGTGTCCCCCGCAGCGCCCCCCTGTCTTACTAGCACCACCCACCCCCCGCGCATTGACGGCTGCCGGCTCCCTGCGGAGGTAGTGCAGGCGGGGACTGCAGGCGTCGCAGAGCAGAGACTGTTGGCGCGGCGAGAAAATAGAAAGAAATCTTATTCAAAAGACCGGGCGGCCGCTGAGCTCAGTCAATCAGCGGCCGCCCGGTCTTTTGAATAGGAATTCTTCCTATTCTCCCGCTGCACCGACGGTCTCTGCTCTGCGACGCCTGCGGTCCCCGCCTGCACTACCTCTGCCGGGAGCCGTCAATGCGGGGGGGAGGGGGGCGCTGCCAGGGGGCTGTATATAAAGATATATCGGATCTGAACATCGTGGGTGCTAAAAAGCACCCATGATGGCTGCAGGTCCGACGCCATGATCCGACGCGCGCGGGACCACGCATCAGATCAGATGTCAAACACATGCGATTTTGGTCCGATTTCACCCGATTTATCGTCCCAAAGGGCTGAAATCGGATGAAATCGGCCGAAAATCGCATAGTGTATGGGGGCCTTTAGAGTATCCACCATCCGGACTATTATCTCCACACAGAGCCAGATTTGGGGGTCAGGCCGCCCCTAGGCACCACACTTTAGTCCCCCCCTCAGCGCCTCCACTTGGCCAGTCAGCCTCTTCACCTGCTCCCGCAGCCGCTGTAGCCACCGCAGCCTGTGCTGTGTGACCGCTGTCACTCCCCCTGTCATTCCCCCGCCAGCAGCAGTAGCGGTACACACACCCAGCTGCGCCCCCTGACAGGCCGAGGCTGCCGGCCACACACAATCCTGTGCCTGCCCGAGGGGCAGCGGGGGAGGCCACTGGGATGCTGGATGAATGCCGGGGACCACCGGCGAAGCTCCTCTGCCCATCCTCCTGACATGGGGCGCCTGTTGCTGAGCAGGGCTACCGATGCCGGCGAGGAGAGAAGTTAGAAGAAGGCAGAAGCAGGGAGCAATGTATAACAGTACGCTCTGCCCTGCGATAAGCAACTCCCACAGGAGTGACAGCGCTCTGTGACGAGTGTGAGTGGGCTTCACACGTGCGGTGCCCGGCGCTGGGGTGGCACAATCCCGGGCAGGGACGGGCAGGATGTCGGTGTTGGACACATGCTATAACCCGGCGGCTGTAAGGGGAGGCAGGAGCTGGGGGACGGGTCCTGGCTGCCTGCCGCCCTTAATTTGTGCCGCCCCTTTGGGCCTAGTGGCAAATCCGGCCCTGTCTCCACAGTGCCATCAAAGGTGTGCCAGACTACCAAGTCTAATAATGTAAACCACATGCATTCAGAAGACATAGGTCGGGATGTAATGCCGTACGAGTTCAGGTGCATTGCAGGGTGCCGGACGACCTCGGGAAGGGGGTGGGGTGGGCTGCTGGGAGTAAAAAGGGGTGGGGCGGAGCCACATGAGTGGGTACTTGTTTGGGGACGTGGGCAGAGCGATTGCCTCATATTAGCCATGCCCCCGATGTGCAATGCCATTTTTAAGGCATTGCACTGCAGTGGGCGGGGCTAAAATTTGACCCACAGACCACCACCACATTGCTGCACATGCGTGCGGTGGCTCTGGAGAGCTGCGACTCTCTCAGCCCCCATCTATCTACCTTGGTTTATCATGAGCTCTGTCATCTCTCAAAGGGCGGGCTGTATCAACGCTTGCTGTCGCGCTGACATCCCGTTTTCACTTGTGCAGAGTGTTCGTGTGATGTGTCATTAAAGTTTCGTATTCTTGTTCTTGAAAAAACTCCACCGGGTTGAAATATCGCAGAGTTTCCGGCGCGCAAGATGATCCCACTGTAGTGTATTGTAGCTGAAGCACTGTGGGGTTATTCAGGTTGATTAGCAAGGCTGCGAATATGCAGCCTTGCGAGTTCACCAACCCCCCCCGCCGCCCCAGCAAAGTGCGGCTTCGCATCCATTCGCTTTGCTGGGGTGTCCGCCCACATCATTCGATGGTCGGTGACCATCGAATGATGTTTAGCGTGCACGCTTATATAAGTGACTTTTCAGTTACTTAGTTTAGCGTGCACGCTGACGTGATATGGGCGATGATGTCAGCTACCCGGCCCACACACCCGCGTCACTGCCTTATTACCATGAGAACGCCCAGCGTTCTCATGGAAACGCCCATGGAACGTTGGGCGTTCCCATATGGTAATGGGGCAGCCCAGTGCCCCCCGGCCATCTCCGCCCCCCCCTCGCTGCCACCATGAGCCTGCACATGTGCAGAAACACGCCTGCGCATGCGCAGACGCACAACATCGGTACTGCGTGCGAATGCGCGCAGTACCGATGAAATCTGAATAAGGCCCTGTGTTATGTATTAACACTCGCAGCGCTCAGCTTTTCTTGCACATAATTCGACTTGTATTGCTGTATAATGTATTTCCAATGTTGTATTTACCTTATGAAAACAGGTTGTGCTGTGGGATGTAGTTTACTTGTTGTATGGGAGGCAAGATTGGTTCTTTTTTGGAAGGTGTGAGGCACAGATCATCAGGGCTAGGCAAGAGGCAGTGTGCCTCACACCTCACTGCCTCTTGCCTAGCCCTGATGATCTGTGCCTCACACCGCCTCCCCCATAGGTTTCTATGGGGGATGCGAAGCTGCACGATGTATCAACATCGGGCAACCCGGCTTCGCATCTCTGGGCTATCACTATCCTAAGATGGTGATAGCCCATTGTAGCCTCACGGCTACACACCGCGCTGCTGCCGGTCAGCAGGGTCGGCGGGGGGGGGCAGCAGCGCTAACCACGCATGTGCAGACCCCCCCATCCTAAACATATTACACCAAATATATACGGAGAACTCACTACAGAAACAAGGAGGGAGATTTACTAAGATGGGAGCTCTTTTTCAGATACTATTTCTAGAAGGTGCTAAATAAATATAAATTACATTCTGATGGGTTGCCAATAGCAACATTCCATATGAAATAAAATTCCCATCTTAGTATATTCGCCCCAAGGTGTCTGACACAGCAGCTCGGTCAGTAACCGGCATTACATCCTTCAGAGGAACAATGTTAGATTTGCAATGTGGAATGTGACCCCAAGTCTCCGAATTCCCCCCACACGTATCTTATCTCAGCTGTCCTGAGTTTTGTTGGTTTTCAGGCCTGTAACACTTCTGACATTCCTGGCTGACACTGTGCCAAGCTCCAGTCAGCCTGGAATAACACTGCTGCCTGTGACCCTGATGAAGTCACCATATTATGGCGGTTTTCATGCAAAAGTTTCAATATTATTACATTTACAAAAGCTGGCAGAATTGTAAGTGGCGTTTATGATATTCGATAAAGAGAGAAACTATGACTAGTCCCGTGCGTTTCCACATGTGCCGAGTATCGGATGCAGAAATCTCCAGTGTTATTTCAGATTAACATTTTACATTATCATCATGACAATTCTATACATGGGAGGTGGTATCTTCTAGACTCGTCACTCTTATCCTGCTATGCTCTGTGCTGCTTGGGGACCATGCCCCTTCAATTATATAACTCTCAGTCTCTGGCTTCATGCTGCCTTCATTCCGCTCCTCATATCATGCAGCCCTCCCCAATCCATACACTTCTCCATTATCAGAGTACACGTGCCTGCATCAGCATATACACCAACTGATAAGCATAGTTATACTTCTGTTGAACCCTGCAATGCTGATTACATGCGATCATTGAACTCCTCATTACAGTCTGTAGCCTATGATTCTACATCGCTCATATTTTTGTATGTTTGGGACCGTACCATGCATAATGCGTTATATTCTCTCTGCAAGTTAGCATACACTCCATTCTGCTGCTGCTTTTATGAGCCTACATATTAAACACACAGGGGGCGTAGACTTGAAAGATGATGGAGAAAATCTACCCTGGTAGAGAATAAGATAAAACTAATAAAGCATAATAATAATAATAATAATCAATCCACAATCACCCCTCAGAATTCTTGTCAAATGAGATCACAGCAGCAAACAATAGACAAGCTCAGCTTTCCCATACAGTGGAGATACTCTGCCAGCCAGCATGCCTGCAGCCTGATGAAGCCCTCTCCCAGGCAAGGTGCAACGAGTTCGCAAACATCTTAGAGTATCCACCATCCGGACTATTATCTCCACACAGAGCCGGATTTGGGGGTCAGGCCGCCCCTAGGCAGCACACTTTAGTCCCCCCCCCCCCCCCCTCAGCACCTCCACTTGGCCGGTCAGCCTCTTCACCTGCTCCCGCAGCCGCTGTAGTTGCCGCAGCCTGTGCTGTGTGACCGCTGTCACTCCCCCTGTCATTCCCCCGCCAGCAGCAGTAGCGGTACACACACCCAGCTGCGCCCCCTGACAGGCCGAGGCTGCCGGCCACACACAATCCTGTGCCTGCCCGAGGGGCAGCGGGGGAGGCCACTGGGACGCTGGATGAATGCCAGGCAGAGCCAGATTAAGGTCTAAATGGGCCTGGAGCTGAAAATGATCAAGGGCCTATTATGCGCAATAACAGGGGTTGTGGCCAGCGCCTAATAATGTGGGGGCGTGACCAGTGTTCTGGTTGGGTGGTCTGCTCATGGGTGTGTATCTATTTGTGTAAATACTTTCAACTAATTATATATGCCTAGAAAAGGCAGGGGGCTGGCATAGGAAAAATGCAGGGAGATATATTGGCAGGTGCCCTCCAAAGGGGAACCCGCAGGATACCGATGTCCTAAGATACTTGCGGGGTGAGGCGGCACTCCAGTCATAAAAAAATACTGAAAACCGAAACTTGGTAGACAATATGTCAGCACCTTTTATGTGGTAACCTAAGTTTACCACACCATATACCCCTTATACAAATCATGCAACACAATAGTAACTCCTTATACTGTACTTGCTTCTTACATATTATGCCACATGGAATGAGACAAAATTCACACCGATTGAGCAAAAATTCACACTATGGCAAACAGATTGAGTCAAAATTCACATTATGCCACACAGATTAAGGCAAAATTCACATTTTGCCACATGGATTGAGCCAAAATACACACTATACCAGGCATGTCCAAACAGTGGCCCTCCAGCTGTTGTGAAACTACACGTCCCAGCAAGCCTTGACATAGTTTTAGCATTCCCTAATTGCAAAACTGTGGCAATGCATGATGGGACTTGTAGTTTCACAGCTGGAGGGCCATAGTTTGGACATGCCTGCACTATACCAAACAGATTGAGCAATAATGCACAATATGGCGCACATTAAAAATGTACACCATAATGCCCATTACATGTTAAGCCTCACACCATAATCTCCATGCCAAACACCATAATGCCTATTAAAAATTATGCTACATAAGTGTTGCTTACCTACATGTTCATTGCCAGGGGTTCCATGCTCATTGCCAGGGGTTCCACGCTCGTTGCCATGTGGGATTACATGCTCATTGCCAAGGGGGAATACATGCTCGCGGTAACTGGGGGACAGTCGCCGCCGGGCAGAAATGACAGCCATTAACAGCCGGGCAGAGAGCAGGGGGCTGCCCGGCTGTATTCAGAGCACTGCATGTCCCGGCTATTTGAAATAATCCCAATTTCATACCAGAAAATGCAGGGAATATGATCCCAGGATCATGCAGGGACATTCTCAGACTGGCCCCTTTTACACCAGCCTAGTCCCTGCATTTTCTGGTGTGAGGGGGAGAGAAAACCACCACGCCCCACTTTAAACAACCAGCTATATCTTCGGAACCAGTCCTCAAACAACATAAACAGCCATGAAATTACATTTCAGAAATGAAAAAAAAAAATAGTTTTACCTGCAATATCTCTAGAACCAATGAACCCATATGGGCCAGGTATCAGATTGAAGGCCCAGCGATTTGGGTTTGACTGAGATCAACCTCGAGTTTCTGTGATGCTGTAGGGGGAACTGGCAGCCTTTGGAACCGGGTGGAGGCAGGGTGGAGGCAGGGCCGGTGCATGGCACCGGAGCGCCCCAGGCGGGGGGGTGCCCCCGCTCGCCGTGCGGTGGGGGGGGAGGGGGGGTAGGGTGGTAGGAAGAATTTGTCCATCTCCATGTGCGGGGCGGGGGGGCAGCGGTGCGGCCATCGCTCCGTGCCGGGGGGGGGGGGTGTGGTGTGTGTGCGGCAGTCGCTCCATGCGGGGAGGGGACGGACGTGCCGGCAGGGGCGTAACTAACTATTTAGCGCCCCCCGCCGCACGTTTATTCGGCGCCCCCCACACACACACACACACCTAACCTGCCCCCCCCTTCTTACCTGCGGTCTGCATCTCGCCCGGCTCTCTGTCGGGACCTTCCTGACGTCACGGTCCCGGCCGGCTCCTGCTGCTACAATGAAAACGGACTCTTAGAAAATGGCTGCCCCCATACTGCAGACAGAAAACTGTCTGCAGTATGGGGGCAGCCATTTTCTAATGGTCAGTTTTCATTGCAGCAGGAGCCGGCCGGGACCGTGACGGTCAGGCAGGTCCCGGCAGAGAGCCGGGCGAGACGCAAACCGCGGGTAACTATAGCCCCGCAGCCCCCCCGGTGGCGTCCCAAATTTCTCTGCGCCCCCCCCGCCACCGCGGGGGCTGCGGAGCTATAGTTACGCCACTGGGTGCAGGGTGATGTACTGTGCAGCCCGGGCATTGCTCAACAGGGAGGGGAGGGTACGGGAGGGGGAGATCGGCGCTCACCTCCATCTAGACCTGGCGCACATCCGCTCCATCAGGGGGGATGGTGCCGGGTGATGCTGGGCGGGCCCCACCGCATCGCTCGGGGGGGGGGTGGTGTCGGATGAGGGGGGGGTGTGAGTTGCTCACCTCTATGGGGGGGACCTCCTGCTCCTTTCTTCCGCCCTCCAGTGGCCGGCGCCCTAGGCAAATGCCTAAGGCTGCCTAGTGGTGGCGCCGGCCCTGGGTGGGGAAAACGTTCCAGGTTTGCCTGGAGGTATCTCCGGTTCCCGGGGGGCTAGCAACGCGGGACTGGTCTCATTGGAAAGCCCTGACCCTCAGCTACAAAATGGGCCTATTTGAAGAGTGGGCCTGGAGCTATAGCTCCATCAGGCCCATTGTTAATCCGGCTCTGATGCCAGGGACCACCGGCGAAGCTCCTCTGCCCGTCCTCCTGACATGGGGCGCCTGTTGCTGAGCAGGGCTACCGATGCCGGCGAGGAGGGAGGAGAGAAGTTAGAAGAAGGCAGAAGCAGAGAGCAATGTATAACAGTACACTCTGCCCCGTGATAAGCAACTCCCACAGGAGTGACAACGCTCTGTGACGAGTGTGAGTGGGCTTCACGCGTGCGGTGCCCAGCGCTGGGGTGGCACAATCCCGGGCAGGGACGGGCAGGATGCCGGTGTTGGACACATGCTATAACTTGGTGGCTGTAAGGGGAGGCAGGACCTAGGGGACGGGTCCTGGCTGCCTGCCGCCCTTAATTTGTGCCGCCCCTAGGCCCGTGCCTCACAGGCCTAGTGGCAAATCCGGCCCTGTCTCCACAGTGCCATCAAAGGTGTTCCAGACTACCAAGTCTAATAATGTAAACCACATGCATTCAGAAGACATAGGTCGGGGGGGCGGGCTGCCGGGAGTGAAAAGGGGTGGGGCGGAGCCACATGAGTGGGTACTTGTTTGGGGGCGTGGGCAGAGCGATTGCCTCATATTAGCCACGCCCTGATGTGCAATGCCATTTTTAAGGCATTGCACTGCAGTGGGCGGGGCTAAAATTTGACCCACAGACCACCACGCATTAGCCTCTATCATTAGTAATGTAATGATATAGGCTACTGCTCAATCTTTCTGATGGGATTCTGTGGACTGGATGGCACAGTCCTTATCTGGTTCAAATCAATTCTCACCAGCAGGTTACAGAGAGTTTGGTCTGGAGTATACTCATTGTCACCACTGCATGTGGTGCCTGACACGGTTCTATGCTATCTGCATTGCATTTAGCTGTATACATGCTACCACTGGGTGAAATAATTATGCGCCATGGCCTGGTCTACCACTGCGATGTAGATGATACACAAATTTACCTGGCCTTTGCTCCAGGTACTGAGTACCCAATGACAACCCTAAATGACCATCTAGCTGAGCCCCAGGACTGGAGGAGTGCCGGTTGGCTATGCCTGAACCCTGATAAAACACAGGCATACCCAACCAAATGGAGCGACACTCTTTCATCTGAGGAACATAGCCAGAATCAAGCACTTCATTCCCTCTGAAGATCTGCCAAAACTCATACATGCATTTATATAATCTCGATTAGATTAAGGCAGTGCCCTCAACCTTGGTCTCCCAGCAAATTGCACCACTTACAGCTGGTAGAAAATGCAGCTGCCAGACTATAAACCAACCAGCCCCGTTCTCTACTACCATCACTGGCTGCCAATAAGATGGCGAATTGTCTTCAAGATTGGCTTACAGACAAAACAGCGTAGCTATAAATACTGTGCCTCCCCCCCCCCCCCTGCAAAACATGCCCTAGCACTCACGTCTTTTCGTATGGGCTTAATGGGCACTTGCCCAGGAGCCCCAGGTGTATAAGGGCACTATGCTGATAGCTGAGGATCCCCTTTTTCCAGGAATACCAGAATTTTGAAAATCGGCCATGGGGAACTGGAGATATCCAACCTCAAAGCAGCAGTCCACATCCGACCTGTTCATTGCAATTCCCAGTCATATTTCTCAGGTTCTCTCTGACTTAAGGTGCCCATACATGCACTGATCTTGGCGTGAGTTCTGGGCTAAACTAGCATCCATCGTATTGCAATGCATGTCTAGTGCATGCGTTGTGCGTGCAATGCGATGCGATGTGATAAAAAGACAGTACAAAAAGTATGTGCAGCACATACTTTTTGTATTGTGCGATGAGATGCCGCGGGATCGGTGTGTGTATGGGCACCTTTAGAGTTTTTCTGAGAGTATATTCCAAAAGCTGGTACTCTCCCTTTTCTGTCGACACTAGCAGCTTGTCTCTATCATGCCCAGAACCAGAGATATCAGCCTTCCAGCAGCCGGTCCCTGCTCCAGCTCCAAACATTTGGTGTACAGTTTTATATTTTTGTCAGTGGATTGCTCTGGCTCCTGATCTCTGATCCCCAAGTTCCCAGCACCTCCTGAAAGTTGGGACTCTAAGTTTTTATACTATTGAAGGCTAAGAAATCTATTTCCAGATAATGGCGATATCTGCAGTCAAACAAGCTGCCCTTTCACCGGAAAATTACGAATATTATTAAGCCCAATCCATTATCCAACCCTCCCCTGCATATAAAACACCCCCTACCTCCCTGGAAGTCATTTACAAGGGACCCTTCATACAGCTCAGTGCCCCCTTCCACACAATAGTGTTCACCCTCCCACCACCTGTGCATTAAAGGAGTAATTAGCAGAAGTTACTGCACCAGGTCCTACATGTTGAGTGGAAGATAAAGCGCCCCCTGCCACCCGTGGGACATCACAGCTGCTGCTGATAGCAACCCCCACCCCTAGGAGGGGAGAATGGCTAAGGACCCCAGTGCAGTGCTTTGCCCAGGGGCCCACACTGCTGTTAAGACGGCCCTGCTTGCACTTGCTCATTGTAGGGGACCCCCCCCCCATTCAGCCTCTGGGGTCTGTCTCATCTATCAAAGGACTCCCCCTCCATTCCGCCTCTATCAGCTGCTGCTGCTGGGCTCCTGTAGCGTTTGCCAGCAATGAAAATGCCCCTCCCAAAAGGGACGTTGCCTCAAATACAGTTATTATGGATGCTAGCGAAGTCGGTGGCCATTTTGGAAGGGACATTATCATTACTGGCAGGTGCAACAGGACCCCAGTGGCAGCAGCACTGGGGGACGAAGGCAGAATGGAGAGGATAATCACCTCAATCCCCAGACAACAGCAGGTACTTGGCACTGGCAGTGTTAGCAACAGCCCCCGCAGATCCCCAGTGCCAACAATTTACCCGGCACCTCTAAGCCCCCACTAGGTCTGCTGCTAAGCCAGTGCCCAAGGTACATGAAGAACATGAACAGCTTCTGATCCCATATCCTCCTGATTACTGTGATCTGTGGATGAAGGACTATTATCAGCACCTAGAATCTCCCGGGATTCATCTGAGGGTCGAGCTTTTAGCTTTGCAGCTCTGACTCTATGGAACAGTTGGAGAAGCTCCCACTCTAGAATCCTTCAAAAACAGACTTTCCCGTTTACTCAGCAGTTCCCTAATTGTCCCTATTGCAGAAAAAGCACTATATAAAAAAAAAATGTATTAAAAACTAGTAAGACCGTAAAAATTACAGCTTAGTCCCTATCTACTCCTACCTCCAATCTCTGTCTTTACAGCTCCCTCTCTCCATATGCAACAAGTTTGAATCTATCAGATCATTTTGCTCTCACTTTCTGTTAAGGAGTAATTTGGTCTGTTGAGTGGCCTCTAGTGGTCAGTGGTTGTACTTCACCTCAGAGGAAGGGATGTCCATCGGTGCAGACGCCATCGATGTCTGCACTCAGCCATCGATAGTAGTAAACTATTTGATGGATAACCATCGATACTTGATGGATAACTATTTGATAGATAACCATCGATAGTTTTAGCTATCGATGGTCATCCATTACAAATGAATGGATGGTCATCCATTATATTGGCCCGTAGGCCAATCAGAATTTTAGGGCGGGGCTATGCTCCATGTCCCGGCACCTTAGAAAAAATAAAAAATAAAAACAGGAAACATCGGTTCTCCTTTGCCATCGATGGAAGTAGACCATCTGGTTCTCCCACATAAATGGCAAAAGTATTCAACATCGGTCATAAACCATCGATGATTTTAAATCATCGATGGCCATCCCTACTCAGAGGTAGGGAGTAGTTAGCCTTTTATACATAAAATAATGAGTTACCCTCCTGTAATATGAGTGTAAAGGAGCCCACACACGCACCGTTCCCGGCGTGCGTTGTGGGCTTAACTAGCACACATAGCATTGCATCGTATGCCTTGTGCATACGATGTGCATGCGATGCGATGCTATGCTAGAAAAAGCTAGTACAAAAAGTATGTGCAGCACATACTTTTGTACTGTGCGATGAGGTGCCGCGGGAGCGCGCACCCCATCGCATAGCATCGCACCGCCGGCATCGGTGCGTGTGTGGGCTCCATTAGTAGTGGTACATTTAAGAAGCATCTTATTATTCCGTCTTTCATAGTACTCCTTGAGATTCATAACTAGAGTAAGTATATAGGGCCTTATTCTACTTGGTACGGTGGGACCGTATACGGGCGGATCAGGTTTTTTTTTTCATCTGCGCATGCGTAGCTTTCGCAATGCGCAGGTGCGGCGACCTCACACCGCTCACGGACGGGTCTCTCCGTGCGAAAAAACCTGTCTGCATGTGGGTGGCATGGGGGCGTTTTTAGGGGAGCGGCCGGAATAATGCGGAAAACTGGGCGTAAACATGGGCGTACACGGGAGTGTGCACATAATATGTACGGTGCTAAAACCGCTCGATCGGCGAAAGCACCGTGCATTTTGGGCCAAAAACAGGCAGACGCCAAAGATAGCTCTAGACCACCCCTAGAGATACCGTATGAGAGTGGACGCCTGGGTCTGCTAATTAATGCTGATTAGGACAAAAACACACCTGAATGTAATAAGCAATGCTGCAGCCTATTAAGTGAAAACCATGATTTCACTACCTGCAACCCACACACAGCCCTCAAACACATTGGAACCTTATCTTTCTACACTTCAACATGTAAAGGTTGGTTTCATTTTAGGTAAGAATCATTCAAAGACCTGCTTATATATGTCAAGGTATATCAGGGTTGCCGACCCTCCCGGAATTTGCGGGAGTCTCCCGAAAATCGGGTCCTTCCTCCCGCCACCCGGAAGGGTGGGCAACCCTCCCGGAATCAAGGGGACACCCACTGAGCCCCCCGATCGCGGCATTTATATGCCGCAATCCGCGGCTCTCAGGGGAGGGGGCAGAGCTAAAACGGCACAATCGTGTCATTTTAGCCCCGCCTCCTCCATGGATATCACTTCTTTCGGCTATTTGCTGTAATGGGGGCGGGGCTTAATGACGGCACAGTTAAGCCCCGCCCCCAAAACTCGTAATGCAAGATTCCTCTCCGGGCTTCTCCCGGAGAGGATTTGTTGAAAGTCGGCAACCCTGAGGTATATATGTCAAGGTATCATTTTATAACCATCTACACCCATTCAGTAAGTGTTTTGGTATACTTTAAAAAGCAGGACACTCAATTCACAGAAGTCGACATGTGTCAACTTTTTCACTGTAACACCAACATAACTTTATTTAAAAGTAAAACCAATGTGGGGACACACAGATGTGATTAAAATGCAACATTAGAACATAATAAATATACATGTAATGAGGGTTCAAATTTTGTTTTATTAGGGTGTTTATTAAGGTAGACAATTGAGTTACTATAAAACAATTATTGAATAACAATTAGAATAATTGTCTTAATTATAGTTGAAAGGCAAGATTTCCAGTGGCATATATGTGAAGGGTATGCCACCGTGCACGGACGTACGCTCACTCTCACGATCGGTGACACACGCTGAGATTTCCTTTGAAAAAAGGCAAGACCCGTCCGTGCACTGTGGCGTACGCTCAGATATACGGAAGATGTCGGTGTGAAAACGGACGAGACCCGTCTGTATACGGTGGCGTACGCTCTGTTGTACACCAGTTGTCGGAGTCTAAGCGGTGATCCGTCCGTGTACGGCGGCGTACGCTCAACTGTACGCCACTCCCCTTTGTCGGTGTTTGTGACCGTCCGTATGCGGATGTTTTGTGGGTGGACTTTCGCTCACCGGCCGCGTACGGGAAATGTACGCTGATACGGAACGTACGTACGTTGCATCGACCTAACCAGAATAAGGCCCATAATAAGGTGCACTAATTCATCAACTACGTGTGACCCCGAATCAGGCCCTTAGGGAAGTATTTCTGACCTGCAGCACATTCCGCGAAGCCATCTCATAACCAACAGTTTCTGCCCTAAAGGATTAATTATAACAGGTTTAAAAACTAGTTCTGTGACAATGACCCAGTAACCAGGCAAATGGACAAGCGAGTAATAGTCCTACTGAAAATAAGGCGTTTAATGCATTATTGAGATGAACCTTTTCTTTCAACTTAAACCTTGATTACCCCTAGCAGTAAATCACACGGACACATGACCTGAAATAACTCACACGGACACGTGACCTGAAATAACGACACGGACAACCACTGCGTAAGTTTAAAAAGGTAAAGGGTATTTATTGTGGTATGACCCTATTGAAAGGGATGGCCTAGAGAGCGCTTGGAGACCAGCCAGTCATAAACGTTAGCAATGGCGGCGACTACAACGCCCCAACTTGTAACTAGGGTGAGGAACAGCCCCCATTGAATTCAAAGCCAGCCTGCGCTGTGACTGTCTTGCCGCCCCTCCTAGGGCATAATGAGGACAGTTCTAAAAGTGTCCTGCGTCCCACCTCGGGGGCAGAACTCACCAGCCTTCCTGGCAGAGGGTGGCAATACCTCACAGTGACCACCTGTACTTCAAACTGGACTGCTGATCGAGAGCGCCCTCCCGCCAATTAATATTTAAATTGATGAGAGACAAATTTGGGTGAAGGCCGAAAGGCCAGGTGGTAGGTTAGCACAAGGGAGGGAGGGTGGGAATCCAGACTCAAGAGGAAGATGGATCACCTGACTACCTCTTATATATCTCCACCTAAGCTACCACCCCTTCTACACCTGATTGGCTACCCCATCTACACTGCACCTCTATGGGTAAGTGAAAAAAGGGGAAAAGGAGGTGGTGTGCTCTGCGCTGCTACTTATATAATGGTCTGTATAAATGCAGGTGATTGATAACCAACGTGCAAAGATGAAGCGGACACACTGCTTTAGAAAAGTATAAATTTTATAATTAAATTCATTTGATTAAAAAACAGACAATTTATATAAGAAAAATAAAAAATAAATAAAAATAAAAAAATCAAATAAAGAAATATATATATATATATAAAAATATACAGTACACTATAGAGCTAATATACAATTAATAATTAGCAATCCTCATTTAGGATAAAAGATGGACGTTAGTGGCTTAAGGGTGCACCGCTGTAGATAGATTTTAAACGTGGTTTGGGGTTGAGTGATAAATGCTGTTTATAATACTGTTGGGATGGTGGTTAGTAAAGCTCAGTCCAATGCAGGTTATTGTAATGAAGATGAAATAGGCAAAGGTCAACAGTCATTTATGCCAATGAAATAGACACAGTAAAGGTCAGAAGCGGCTCAATTCCACATCAATAAATGTATCAATGACAGTCTAATACGCAGCACTTAGGCGCAGGGGATTTTAAGTTGGTTATCTCACCCTGTTTCAGTATTGACGTTGAACGGTCTGGTGGTTGCTCCGTTTGTGGGGGCGGGTGGCCGCCGGTAGTTGTCCTCTGTGGGTCACCTTCGAATAGGTGCCGGCGGGCATCAGCTTCTCCTCCCGATAAATGGAGCGTCCAAATTTAAACAGACTGCGGTAATAAAAGCGCTGGTTCTAAGTAGAGACGCTGTAAAGCTGTAGTCAGCGTGGTTGCACCAGAGTCAGCGGTCAGCCTCTAACGTCAGTATACAGTGACGTCAACGCGTTTCGTCTCCTGCGTTGTATGGAGACTTTCTCAAGACGGATACTTGCTGTTATGCTTGTATCCTATTTATACGTTTACAAGTGCAATGAGGAGCTCAATTTAAGCCAATTATCCTATTTTATATATAGATAAACGAAAAACATAAAAGATAGTGTACCAAAATAAATAAAAGATTTATATAATTATACTATAGCTAATATACTGAATTTAAGCAGAAAGCAGTGTGTCCTTTTATAACATTTCAAAAGAGGAATGGCAACAATATGATTAAATTGAACCAAATTGATTCATAATATGTTCAAAGTCGTCACAGGGTTAGAGAGGCAATCCATTCCATATTATATCGTTCACATTACAAATTTACAAATATTCTTCACTAGTCAGAGTATTTATTTAGTAACAGGGAATAGAGATTATAGGATTTTTCATTTATTTATATAAATTTATAGTTGCTGGTAGAGAAAGATTTATATGAGCCATATAGCATTCATCGATTAGAGATTAATTAAAACGCACAGAAAGCAGTAAGAAGTAATACATATGTCAGTCAGCAGATACCTATTCTATCCACATATATATGAGGGAAATACACATAATATGAAATATATATATATATGCTAGTAAAGAAATATAATAGTACTAAATCTATATAAAAATAGATAGATCGCAATGTGGGGAAATAGAATAAGCTAATCTTGCATATATATACTATAATTTTAAGAGAAATGAATTCAGAGGGACAATACTACATGGGGAAAATACCAAGCTCACATCTAGAAATATATATAGAGATGATTAATCCTATTCATCCATATAGATTTATATTCATTAATTATTAATCATTAATTGATACTTCCAATTCATTTAGTATAATTAGTTCTACATCATAGGTTACTTGGCATAGAGAACCCGCAGTGAAATTATTGGTCATACATGCAGACATCCACGGCACCTCAGAGTGGAGAAAGGGAGGTCTGCAAACCCACAGTGCTATACAGACGCTATGGGTAGATCTCCGTCGTTCCACCCCGACCCGGGTCACAGGTGCCTGCATCCACTCAACACCAGCTACCAAAATATAACCCAGGTATCATTCAGAGATATAATTATCATAATATATTTAATCTAGACACGTGAAGTCCAGGGCCTCATTTAGGCCTCCAGGGCTCAGCGTGTCTAGCTTAAAAATCCAAGCTGATTCAGCTATACACAGTTTCCTAAATCTGTCCCCCCCTCTTTTGGTGGTCACAATGTGTTCAACTCCTGTGAGGGTTAGTCCACTAGGATCACTTCCATGATTGTGGAGAAAATGTCTAGGGACACTGTGTTTCAACATTTTTTTCGTGATGTTATTCTTATGTTCTCTAAATCTCGTTTTAAGAGGTCTAATGGTACGCCCTACGTACTGGAGTTTGCAAGGACACTCCAGCACGTATACACAGTAGGATGTATCACAGTTGATAAATTGTTTTATATTATGTGATGAGCCATTTGAGGATGATATAATCTCGTTCTTTTTATTCTGCATGTATTTACATGTTATACAAATGTTTTTACCACATTTAAAATTTCCGTTTGGTCTAGAGGGTATCCATGATTTTTGTTTTTCGATTGTTAGGGGGGGAAGTAAACTTGGAGCAATAGAATCTTTTATATTTCTGTTTCTTCTAAATGTTATCCTGGGGGTAGTCATTATCTTTTGTAAAATTTTGTCATGATTTAAGATTTCAAAATTATTCATTAATATCTTTTTTATTTGGTGCGATTTATTATTATATTTCGTTATAAATGCTAATGAGTTTCCATTAATACTAGAAAGTTCATCCGACACTGAGGTATTGTTTTCTATGTTAGTGGTTCTATTTTTTGGTATCAAAAGAGTGTCTCTATTGATTTTATCCACCTGTGTGGAAGCTCTCTGCAGTAAGTTAGTTGGGTATTCCCGTCTCTTGAAATTGAGTAACATTTGTTCAGCCTGGGAGTTATAATCAGATTTCAATGTACAATTTCTACGGAGTCTTGTCAGCTGGTTCTTAGGAATATTATCAATCCATGGCCTATAATGGCCACTTTTGTAGTGGAGGTAGTTATTAGTCCCCACAGGTTTTATATAATTGTTAGAGATAAGTGTATTGTCATCAAGGGAGAACGCAATATCCAGGAAGTTCACTGAGGTGTAACTGAAAGTGTGGGTGAAGGACAAATTAAATGTATTAGAATTTAAGTGTTCAACAAAATTTAGTGCTAAATCGTGACCCCCTTTCCAAATAATAAATAAATCGTCAATGAAACGGCCATAGAGGACCAGATTCTCCTCAAATGGACCGCCCCATATAAGTTCTTCCTCAAGGCGGCCCATGTAGAGGTTTGCAAAACTAGGTGCGAATCTGGTCCCCATGGCCGTTCCAAGGCGCTGCAGAAAAAAGTGCTCATCAAAAAGAAAAAAATTGTGGGTTAAAATGAAGGAAATAGAATCAAGGATAAATTGCTTCCTTGGTGTAGAAATGTCATTATCTGAATTGAGAAAGTGATTAATGGCTTCAATACCTTTATCGTGGGGTATGTTTGTATATAATGCCTGAACATCTAGGGTTAAGAAACCCCACCCCTCTGTCCAGGCTAAATTTGAAGTTTTGTTAAGAATATGTGTTGTGTCTTTAATGTGCGAGGGGAGTGCCGTAACAAATTTCTGTAAATGAGAATCAACAAAATGTGACAGGTTAGAGGTAAGGGACCCTACACCCGAAATAATGGGACGCCCTGGTGGGGAAGTGAGGCTCTTGTGAATTTTGGGTAAAAAATAAAATGTGGGAGTGATGGGGTGGTAAGGGAATAAAAAATGAGATTCCTCCCTGGATATTGCGCCCTCCAGCACTGCTTGGTCAAGCATTTGTTTAAATTGGGTTTGGTAGGGGATTGAGGGGTTGTTAGGGAGCTGGATGTAATATTTAGTATCCTTAAGTTGGTTGTATGCCTCGGTTACATAGGCCTCCCTATCCATTATTACAACCCCTCCCCCTTTATCAGCCTGTTTGACCACTATGGAGAGATCCTCCTTGAGATTTTTGAGGGCCAGGCGTTCTTTTTTAGTTAGATTATCAGCTGACAAGACTCCGCGGTTCGAATATTTATTAGCATTTTTATTTTTATTTGTATTTTTAGGGGGTTGGGAGCATAAATTCTTAAACTCCTGAAGTGTTTTGTTATAAAATATTGTAATTACTGGGCTTTTGTGCTCCAGTGGAAAGAAACTCGATTTTTTCTTAAATAGTGGTTTATTGGTGGAGTTTTTGGTAGTATTAATGTTAAATGTCTCAATTTCATTGGGGTTGTTTTCCTCCAGTAGGGCTTCTAGTGTCTCTAGGCCCAAGAGGTCAGTATCATCCAATATAATAGGAAAATTATCGTTATCTTGATTAATTTTGCTCAGTTCTTTATTTGCAAAGTATCGCTTCCTGCAGAGATCTCTAGTAAATTTATTCAGATCTAAAAATAGATCGAATACATTAGGGTTTTGATGGGGTGCAAAATTTAGACCCTTACAAAGTAGGGTTTTTTGGGGATCGGTAAGCTGATGTGTTGTAAGATTAAAGATACCGGAGGTGTCTATTTCAGGCGGGGTTTGTTTCGCTCTTTTCCTGCCTCCTCTTCTCCCTCTCCCTCGCGAGATCTTTTTGGTGTATGGCGAGGGAGATTGGAGTAAGGGTTTTGATCTTGCCACCCTCTTGGTTGAAAAACCTGTTCATTATGGTTTCTTTCGTTAGAAGTATTAATAGGCATTTGCCTGGGAGGAGGGGATCTTCTTTTCTCCTGATATTCGTTTCTGTAGGATCTAGTATCCCTACTGTAGGAATCATTTCTGTCTCTATAGTTATTATAGTTACGATTATTATAATTCATTTGGGATCTATTATGATAATTTTGATAAGACTGTTTACGTTGTCTGAAGGCCGGGCGTGATCTATATTGCGCATGGCCTTCTTCCTCTGATTCATTTGTTCTAATTTTATGATATGTTCTTATAATGTTCTTCTGATAATCATTATGATCTCTTTCCCATTTACGTTTTTTATTGGTAATTAATTCTTTCTCAAATTTTTCTACTTTAGAATTAATTTGATCATCTCTCTCTCTGAATGCAGAATTATCTTTAAAGCTCATTAGCTCATCCTTCGTTTTCTCTATTTTAACGACTATTTTATCTACCATTTCCTCTCGATATTTGATAAGCAATTTCATTAACGTAAAGGAGCAATTGTCAAGTGCCTCATTCCATTTTTTCAATAATTCTGGTTGGTCATTAATAGACAGATGTTTGGACAGTCTTAAACCTCTTGGGATTATTTTAGTATCTATATATTTCTGTAAAGAGATACTGTCCCACCAGTTCCTCATCTCATCTTTTAATAAGTCTTCAAGACTGTAGAATAGTTTATTCATATCAGATGGGGCACTTGACAAGGGCTCCTCATTTCTTTGTGTCATATTAAATGATGACAAGTAACAATCTCTACGAGTTTTACGATCATTATAACTCCTAAAATCACTCATATTTGCACGTTGGTTTATAGCAAATCACACACAAAGAATTTTCTCCACTAATATATAGTTTGTAAAAAATTATATGTAATAAAATGTATATAAATAATAATAAAGGCTGCTCGGGGAATGGCAAAGAGAGAAAAATGTAGAAATAACCTTACAGGCTGTGAATTTGGGGATAAAACCAGAAACACAGTCAGCAGGAGCCCCAGCGCTCTTTAATATACTTCTAGTGGAGTCGATTAGTAATGGCTGCTGCAGTACACACCTGTGGGGATTGCCTCTACCCACAAAATTTAGTACTAAAGAAAAAAGGGGAAAAGGAGGTGGTGTGCTCTGCGCTGCTACTTATATAATGGTCTGTATAAATGCAGGTGATTGATAACCAACGTGCAAAGATGAAGCGGACACACTGCTTTAGAAAAGTATAAATTTTATAATTAAATTCATTTGATTAAAAAACAGACAATTTATATAAGAAAAATAAAAAATAAATAAAAATAAAAAAATCAAATAAAGAAATATATATATATATATATATAAAAATATACAGTACACTATAGAGCTAATATACAATTAATAATTAGCAATCCTCATTTAGGATAAAAGATGGACGTTAGTGGCTTAAGGGTGCACCGCTGTAGATAGATTTTAAACGTGGTTTGGGGTTGAGTGATAAATGCTGTTTATAATACTGTTGGGATGGTGGTTAGTAAAGCTCAGTCCAATGCAGGTTATTGTAATGAAGATGAAATAGGCAAAGGTCAACAGTCATTTATGCCAATGAAATAGACACAGTAAAGGTCAGAAGCGGCTCAATTCCACATCAATAAATGTATCAATGACAGTCTAATACGCAGCACTTAGGCGCAGGGGATTTTAAGTTGGTTATCTCACCCTGTTTCAGTATTGACGTTGAACGGTCTGGTGGTTGCTCCGTTTGTGGGGGCGGGTGGCCGCCGGTAGTTGTCCTCTGTGGGTCACCTTTGAATAGGTGCCGGCGGGCATCAGCTTCTCCTCCCGATAAATGGAGCGTCCAAATTTAAACAGACTGCGGTAATAAAAGCGCTGGTTCTAAGTAGAGACGCTGTAAAGCTGTAGTCAGCGTGGTTGCACCAGAGTCAGCGGTCAGCCTCTAACGTCAGTATACAGTGACGTCAACGCGTTTCGTCTCCTGCGTTGTATGGAGACTTTCTCAAGACGGATACTTGCTGTTATGCTTGTATCCTATTTATACGTTTACAAGTGCAATGAGGAGCTCAATTTAAGCCAATTATCCTATTTTATATATAGATAAACGAAAAACATAAAAGATAGTGTACCAAAATAAATAAAAGATTTATATAATTATACTATAGCTAATATACTGAATTTAAGCAGAAAGCAGTGTGTCCTTTTATAACATTTCAAAAGAGGAATGGCAACAATATGATTAAATTGAACCAAATTGATTCATAATATGTTCAAAGTCGTCACAGGGTTAGAGAGGCAATCCATTCCATATTATATCGTTCACATTACAAATTTACAAATATTCTTCACTAGTCAGAGTATTTATTTAGTAACAGGGAATAGAGATTATAGGATTTTTCATTTATTTATATAAATTTATAGTTGCTGGTAGAGAAAGATTTATATGAGCCATATAGCATTCATCGATTAGAGATTAATTAAAACGCACAGAAAGCAGTAAGAAGTAATACATATGTCAGTCAGCAGATACCTATTCTATCCACATATATATGAGGGAAATACACATAATATGAAATATATATATATATGCTAGTAAAGAAATATAATAGTACTAAATCTATATAAAAATAGATAGATCGCAATGTGGGGAAATAGAATAAGCTAATCTTGCATATATATACTATAATTTTAAGAGAAATGAATTCAGAGGGACAATACTACATGGGGAAAATACCAAGCTCACATCTAGAAATATATATAGAGATGATTAATCCTATTCATCCATATAGGTTTATATTCATTAATTATTAATCATTAATTGATACTTCCAATTCATTTAGTATAATTAGTTCTACATCATAGGTTATCCCCTTTTTTCTTTAGTACTAAATTTTGTGGGTAGAGGCAATCCCCACAGGTGTGTACTGCAGCAGCCATTACTAATCGACTCCACTAGAAGTATATTAAAGAGCGCTGGGGCTCCTGCTGACTGTGTTTCTGGTTTTATCCCCAAATTCACAGCCTGTAAGGTTATTTCTACATCTATGGGTAAGTGACACTCTGATTTCTATCTTTGTCATACCATCCCAAACTGCACAGACTCTTATATTCACTCATGCCTAGGCAGCCCTCGCTCTCTCTAATCACATAATAACCCGCTAGTTCTGCTGGGGTAACTCTCTCCACCCCTCACAGACATCCATCCACAGCTACAGGCAGCAACTTTTACTGAATGATGTCTGATGATCCAAATGGTAATACACACACTGAGACTGACAAAGCTAATCCACATATAAAAGACAGTAATGTGGGGTGAGGAGTCAGTCATTGTGTTGTGTCATCTCACTCGTCCAGACCATCAACACTGACAAACAGCACAATTTCCATCATGCTTATTGGTGACATGTGCATGGATAAAGCTGGGGAAGGGGGGGGGGGGGGGGGGGTTAGTTATGGAGGGGGGGGGGGAATGAAAGCCCAGCTTCACTCCTGGACCTTATATGACTCGACCTAAGCACACCCCATTACTTATCATAGCCCATCATAATGACTGCCCTTTATACACCCCCTGCCCTTTATACACCCCCTTACTAATTGCACACCCTCTCTGCTCACCCTATATACAACCCAGTGGCGTAACTAGAAATTTTGCTCCCCCCTGCCAAAAAAAATTCTGGCGCCCCCCACCCATTTTTTTAAAGAAAAACAGGACTGTTTCTTGGCAATTAGGTTCCCAGTGTGAACAGTAAAAATATGCCCTCCCCCCCCCCCCCCCAAATTAAAGAAAAACACACTGTAAGCTTGCAAGCAGGGCCCTCCTACCTCTATTTCGGTTTGTATCTACCCAGTTTGTTTAATCACTGTTGTTTCCAATTGTGAAACACAACGGAATATGCTGCGCTATATAAGAATCTGTAAATAAATAAATAAATTATACCAGACACCATAATGACCCTTACACATTATGCCACATACTGTAATGTCCATAAGATAGTTATGCCACATACGCAACGTAATACCCATTGCACATTATACCACACACCTTAATAGCAATTACACATTATGCCACACCAAGCGACGCCAGGGAAGCCGTCCATCCGTCCGCCCGTCGACGCTGCCTGCCTCCGTCTCCGTCCAGCGCCGATGATGTCAGATCCCAGCAGCTGTATCGCGCAGGAGGTGGCTGCGTTGTCAGGGAGACAGAGACACTTCTCCCGGGGTCTCCTCGGCAGCATCTAACAAAAGTGCATACATAACATGTGAATTAAAAATTGCAAAAAACATGTGTACAGTGCTTTAAAGAAGAGGAGCGTACATGCTCCATTTACAGTGATTATAATATAGGTAAAAAAAATGTTTTTAAAAAAGACAAACATATTACACTTAACGCTGACATTACTTCTATATCTTAATAATCATGGAAAGCACCTTGAGGGATACAGTATGATCCTATGTGGAGAACGGTTCAAAGTTATGATTTGTTTAACATATAAAACCTGTCACTGAGAACATTTTATAAACAATTATTGGTACTTGTTTCCTAGCACGGCCACAATCGTATGGATCGTGTACCTTTAAGTTAAGGTACACGATCCATACGATGGACCCGATTTCCTTTGAAATCAGGTCCATTTGGCCGGCTAGGACAAAATATCGGGGGCATCGCGTCGGTCGGGACCGTTAACAATGGTCCCGACGCGACCGACGCGATGCCCCCGATTTCCCCATAGACTTCAATGTTAAAAAATATTTTAACATTGAAATCGTGTCGGGAAAGGTAAAATATCGGGGGCATCGCGTCGGTCGGGACCATTAACAATGGTCCCGACGCGATGCCCCCGATTTTTCCATAGGCTTCAATGTTAAAATATTTTTTAACATTGAAATAGTGAAAAAATTTGAAAAATGTGAAATGGGCCAATATGACCCATTTCCCATTATAGATGTCCCCGTCGTCACCCCACGATAGACGCCAACCCGAAGTGTGGCGAGCGCAGCGAGCCCGCGAGGGGCGGCGTTGCGCGTCCTCCGACCTTTTCATTCCCCTACTATCCACGTCGGCGTGGAGTTGAGAATAGAATAGTGTGGCGAGCGCAGCGAGCCACCGAGCCCGAAGCGTGGCGAGCGCAGCGAGCCCCGCGAGGGGACGCGTATACCTTCACAGGTATACGCGTCCCCTTCGCGGGGCTCGCTGCGCTCGCCACGCTTCGGGCTCGGTGGCTCGCTGCGCTCGCCACACTATTCTATTCTCAGCTCCACGCCGACGTGGATAGTAGGGGAATGAAAAGGTCGGAGGACGCGCAACGCCGCCCCTCGCGGGCTCGCTGCGCTCGCCACGCTTCGGGTTGCCGTCTATCGTGGGGTGGGTTGTACGCCGTTAAATTTTGGGGGGTTGGGAATATTTTACATTGAATGCAATGTAAAATCGGGTCCCAGGGACCCGATTTACATTTCATTAAAAAAAAATCGGGTCCAAAATCGGTCGGTCGCGTCGATCGCATCGCATGCGATGCGATCGACCCGATTTTTCCGACACGACCACCCCGATGTAAATCGGTGTGGCCGTGCTAGGAAACAAGTACCCAATTATTTTATAAAAAATTACTCAGCCCTAAAGTCTCGTTAAGACCTCGTGGCCGCAAGGTGTCTAAATGATATATCCAACGGGACTCTAACTGTAGCATCTTTTTTGCTCTGTTTCCCTCCTTGTCCCGGCACTTTGAAAGAAAAAAAAAAATCGCAAAACATTTTGCTGTGCCATCGATGGAGGGAAACAATCTGGTTCTCCCCCATCGATGGCAAAAGTATTCAACATCGGTCATAAACCATTGATGATTTTGGATCATCGATGGTCGATGGCCATCCCTGTAGGGGAAGGGATTGTGTCAGCACACATCCTAGAACAATGGCCCTAATTCTGATTGAGTCGGATGGCTCCGAATGCGGACAGACGGCCGATGTTTGGTGATTGTGCATGTGCAGAGGCGTATCTGCGCATGTGAGAATGCCTCACACGTACGAACACGGCGTGAGTTCCGTGCAGAAAATGATCGTACGGAGCCATCCAATCAGGGGGTGGTGAGGGGCGTGAAGGGCTGTTTGGGCTCATTAACATATGCGTACGCCCCGCGTTTCATGGGCGTTCAAATGACCAAGTGGTCTGGAGCACTCGGTGCTGCCTGACCACTCGGTCCATCATTCGATGGTCGGTGACCATCGGAGGATGGGGGAGGTTCCCACAGATGGGGGAGGTGTTCACATGAAACATCCACTCGCAGTCCGTTCGGCCGGCGTCTTACCGCATTTGGACGGTGTGAGCGATCCGTATGGTAGGCGGGGCTAAGAACACTCGGTTCCTGTCCGAAATACGCATCCGTCCGATTCAGCTAGAATAAGGGCCAATGTGTAGTATATAATGCAGCGGGACTGATTCATATTACAGGAGGGTGTGGGGCTGCTGTGTGACTTACGGATGCAAAGGGAAGTTACAGGGAAGACTTTGCAGAGGATGTTTATATAATGACGTTATGGGATTGTTTCTCCTCATCTATCTCCCAAATTCCTCATCTGTCCCCACCCCTTTCCCAAGTGTAATCAGTAACAATTAGGAGAATAAATCAGCAAGCAGTTACAGTTCTCTGTCATAGCCATGTTTTTTGGGAGGGATTTAACTAATATTTAGCCCAGTGATTCCCAAACTTGGTGCCGCGGCAGCCTGGGGCACCTTGGGATATTTGCAGGGGAGCCGCGGGTTGGTGGTCCAGGAGTAATTCAAATGATAATCGGTCATCATAATAAGTAAAACTATTGTTTGTGGCTTCCGATTATAAAATATGTGGACAAACTGAAGCCAATCCTATTTCTCACCAAATAATTATGTTATAAATAAATGCAGCTCTAAGGTGTGCCCAAATGGCACGGAGAATCTTGCTGTAGCGGCATTGTATGTAACCGCAGTGGGTTAATGTGTTTGCCGATAGATGGCGTGGCGTTTTTCCCAGTTGCGCATGTGCAGTGAATGTGAGTATTAAGAATAAAAACTAGTATAAATGGTCTATTTACCATACCTCCCAACTTGTAGGGAGACCAAGGAGGGACAAAGTGAAATTTTTGGGGGGCATGGCCTATACTCACCACTCTCCCGCGAGGCCACGCCCCAGTTTTGACGCTCTGGGGGCATGACCCAGAGGCTCTGTGAGCCTCTAGCCATACCCCCAGCCCCCTAGCTGCGGGAATAGACGCTGTGCGTCTATTCCCCGCTGCTCAGCAGCCGACAGGGGGACTCCCAACAGCCCCTCCACTCGCCGCGGGACACTGCCGGCCGTGGGAGGGACGCGGGAATGTCCCCGAAAACCGGGACATTACCGCAGTAATCAGGACTGTTGGGAGGTATGTATTTACTAAGGAATGTATTGTGACCACGCAGCCAGAGGCCATACCGCACAGCACTGGTGTCCATGCGTGGATAGTAGTCCGTCTCTAACTGATAATCAGATGATTAATGATCTGCGGGTATAGAGATAGGGAAACAAATACATAGCATTGCAACAATTGCTGGTGGGCGCTTCTATGTATTCCTTGGCCATATTAAGAAATCATTCTTATATTGTTTAATATGGTGCAATGCACATATGGGGTGATTCAGGAATGACCGTTAATCGGCAAAATAGCATAGAGTGCGGCGAGCAGGGGGCTGTCCCATGGGAACACCCAGCGTTTCCTGGGCGTGCCCACAAAAATGGTGGGTGCGCCCAGAAAAATAATGGGTGTCCCAATGAGAATGCAGGCGTGGCGAAGCTTGCACGGGGCCGGGAGGCTGACATTGCATGACGTCAGCAAACGTCCCGATAGCAGCCATATCCGAGGCAAATAAAAGTCAGTCTACATTTTATTTGTGAATGGGTAAAAAAAATAATTCGATGTCACAGACCATCGAATAATTTTTTTTGCCCATACGCCCGCTTTCGAATGAATGTGTCAGCGTACGTGCAGCGCATATTCGTTCGGTGGTGGACGCTCGCTCACCCAGCAGGCGGCATTATCTGCTCGTGTAGCAGCAAAAGAATGCTGCTTAACGATCAGGGCTGAATCAGGTGCATCATTTCAGTAACACTGGTATGTAATTACAATCAGTAAAAAGCGGCCATTAGTCTCTTCCTGCCCCCATCCCATCAGTACAGGGGAAGCAGGTGTGTCAGGTTCATGCGGATCTGAATGGGCGCATATGCATGAAGCCTGTTTTACATTTGTCACACAATGCAATCTGCCCGAGATCTCCCTCTGCATCAGCATTGCACAGTGAGTAAGGTGACACTGGGGGCCTGATTCGGACAGGTATCTGGGCACAGGTGCAAACATCAGGTTTTGCATCCAGTGTTTGCGCAGATGCAAATTTACACATTTTTTGCATATCTCCTATTGTGAGTTGGTCAGAAAAATACCGTAAAGCCCTATCTCATGGCTGGTACTTTATCACTATCTACTTTATCTCTTCAAGGCTTAGTACTGTACATAGAACTACTTATCCTGCTTCTGCTGCTGCCTACAAATATAGTCACTTTGCCAGCAATTCAGAATTAGCTAGGGATGGCCATCGTTGCCATTGCCATCGATGGTTGCCATTGATGGCAATTCTGCAGCTGGCCATCAATAGTGCTAAATTATGCAATGGATGACCATCGATATTTTTACATATCGATGGGCATCCATTGTGTTTGATTGATTGCTAGCTGTTCTTTTTATTGTGGCCACAATTTTATTTTTAGTAATTTTTATTTTTAATTCTTTATATGTTATTTATGTGTTATTACTGTGATTAAAGTGTTATATATTTTTGTGTACATACTGCGCCTATTGGTCCTTTTTTCTTTCTTGTATCTTATTGAGGGCGGCATCCCTCAACCATAAGGCAGCTATTTGTATACAGTGCATAACCACTGTCCCTAGCGCTCAAAAACCCACTGGTTGATTTATTGGCCTGTGGGCCAATCAAAACACAGGGGGTGGGGCTTCGTGGATGTCGGGGGGGGGGGGGTGTCCCGGCACTTTGAGGGGAAAAAAAGCAAAACGTCGTTTTGCTGTTCCATCGATGGAGGGAAACCATCTGGTTCTCCCCCATCGATGGCAAAAGTATTCAACATCGGCCATGAACCATCAATGATTTCGAATCATCGATGGTCGATGGCCATCCCTAATTCAGATTTAGCCCCTGGGCTTCTGTCTATTACAGTAAAGCCCCGCACACGCATGGGGTGACTTGAGCCCCGTCCTGAGTGAGGGGTTTAAGCACAGATCGTGGCGCACCTGCGATGTGTGCTGAGCGATGTGTGCTGAGCGATGTGTGCTGAGCGATCTGGGCTGAGCAGGGTTTTCATATTTCAGAAATATACTTTTTTGTCATGATAACGGTGTGGATTGAAAGATCCACAGTGTCTAGGTTGACAGTCAACAGGGTGACATTCTAAATGTTGACATTGACAAAATGCCGACAAGCAATGGTCAAAATCAACAAAAGGTCAACATGCAAAAAACCGACATAAAAACACATGGAACACATGGAAATTCTAGGGCCCTCCAAGCATGTGTGGGTGATAGGCACACACTGATAACGACAAAGAAGCAGTTTCCTGCCTCCCAGCAAGCAGCCAGACAGTAAACGGCTGATTGGTAGATGGCTGTCAGCCATTTACTGCATGGTTAGATGCGGAGATAAGGCACAGGACTGCAGGAAGGGCATGTTATAATTGTTTTATTGGTTCCTGAGAATGGGTGTGTAGGGGCCACATGAGATGACCTTGTAGCCATCCAAGTGGTGCAGAGAGATGTTGCAGCCCCCGTTGCACCCCAATAACATGTCAATCTTGTAGCAGCTAAGGGGGGGCTGTGAATGTTCACATGCACACAAAACTGAATCAGACGTGCAATGGAAAACACTGCCGTCACCAAGAATGAAGAAAGCTCGACAAAGCAAACTCTGGTGGGCAGTTACTAAGGCATTGCATGAGTGTATGGCCAGCTTTATATGAGGCCAGAGTTATGGGAAATGCTTTCATTCTCCAGCGGGACACCGCACCAGCCCACACAGCTCTCTGTGAAGTGTTTCTTTGGCTGAGGAAAATAATGCGGTGCTAGATCACCCTCCATACTCGCCAGCGAGATCACAGTGTGGCAGAGGTAAAGTAGAGAGCGACAGAGCTGCTGACACAGCTGACAGATAATGAGCTAAAGTACGGCTTTAACCAATGGAAAATAAGAGTGCAACGGTGTACAAATGTGGAAGTGTGGTGGAGTTAAAATGTACTTAATATCATTAAACATAAATGATAGCATCAGTCTTATTATTGAATAGCCACACCCAATAGATATGTATCCAGCCACATACCCTGCAGGTACAGTATGCTAGGACTTTAAAGCCATAACAGCTGGAGTGCCACAGGTTGTCCAAGCATTACACATGTTCTGGATGAATAGGGGGGAGCAGTGAGGATTGGTTTAGGGAACAAGGGCTGTGGGCATGGGGGCAAGTGAGGGTGGGTGAGTATAGGGAGCACTAACGGTGGGAGTAGGGAGAAGTGAGGATCAGTGTGGTGACTGGGAGAAGTGAGGGTGTATGTGCAGGGATATATTAGGGGGGGCACAGGGGATCAGTATATAGGGGCTCCCTGTGTTGGCATGCTTTTTTGTTTTTCTTTACACAATTTTTTTTTTTTCGTTAAAGGTTTTGTGCATGGGAGCAATGTAGTGCTGCAGCTTTGCTTATCTGCCAATGGGACAATGATTAATGGTGCTGAGCATCAGGAGCCAAGGCACACTGACTGCACTGAGAGGCTTGTGCTGAGCCCTGCTTAGTGAAGCTCATCATATGCTTCTCAGACCCATGGAGGACAGCAGCAGAGACCTCATCTTGGGAGGGTTTTTAATAAGAGTTAGTGCTGAGCCTGTCAGGGCTTCTACAGAGTAATGCTGGGTACACACCAGGACGACTAGGGCCCGATCAGCACAATCTAGATCCGATTCCGATCAATTGGATGCAGATTGTGTGCTGATTGGGCCCTTTTCTGAGCTGGTGTGGAGCGATTCCGATCCGATGCGCGGTCCCGCGGGTCGGTCGGTCGTTATTGAGATCCTACCTGCTGCAGGTAGGATCTCAATGACGACCATACAACCGGGTGCGGGTCGCCATCGGATCGGACCCGCTCACGGTGCACATCGTGAGCGGGTCGTGCCCTCCCGCGTCATCGTGAGCGGGTCGGACGAGACACTGACGACCCGCTCACGATGTGCATCGTGAGCAGGTCGTCCTGGTGTGTACCCTACATAAGGTTCAGAGGGGCAAGGCTTTTCATGTGGTATTTTATGTACATATTTAGGTTTATATTAATCTCCCCTTCTCCCAACTATTTATGTTTATATTAATCCCCCCCCCCCCCCACCCCCTGCAGTTACCGATTGACCCATTTGACAGTGTAATATTCTCTCATGCAGTTTGCGGCCAGTAATGACAAGTGGGATGGGGCCCCCCTGTCTAAAGTGACCCCGGGCCCCCCAAAGACTTAATATGGACATTTGTATGTAGGGAACAGGGAGGAGAGGTAAAGGAATCAGTAATGATTGGTGTAGGGAGCAGTATGGTTCAGTGTAGGGAGCAGTGAGACTAAGTGTGGGTTAGCAGTGAGGAAGGCTGTAGGGAGCAATGACGGCGGGTGTAGGAAGAAGTGAGGGTGGGTACGGGTAGGGAGCAGTAAGGGTGGGTGTAGGAAAGCAGTGATGGTGGGTGAGGGTCGGAAGAAGTAAGGGTGAGTGAGGGTAGGTAGCAGTGAGAGTGGGTGAGTATAGGGAGCAGTGAGGGTGGATGGGAGTAGGAGGCAATGAGGGTGGGTGAGGGTAGAACGCAATGAGGGTAGGGAGATGTGACAGTGGATGAGTATAGGGAGCACTAAGGGATTGTAGTAGGGAGCAGTGAGGTTGGTTGGGAGTATCGAGCAGTGAGGGTGGGTGAGTGTAGGGAGCAGTGAGGGTGGATGAGTGTAGGGAGCAGTGAGGGTGGATGAGGGTAGTGAGCACTAAGGGTGGGAGTAGGGAGCAGTGAGGGTGGGTGAATATAGACAGCAGTGAGGGTGGGTGGCAGTAGCTAGCAGTGAGGTTGTGTAAGTGTGGGGAGAAGTGAGGGTGGGAGTAGGGAGCAGTTAAAGTGGGTTAGTGTAGGGAGAAGTGAGTGTGGGTAGGTGTAGGGATTCGTACACCTGGGTGAGTGTAGGGAGCAGTGCGGGTGCGTAGTAGTAGGAAGTAGTGAGGATGTGTTAGTGTAGGGAGAAGTGAGTGTGGGTAGGAGTAGGGAGCAGCGTGGATGGGTGAGTACAGGGAGCACTAAGGGTGGGAGTAGGGAGCAGCGAGGGTGGGTGAGTATAGGGGGCACTATGGGTGAGAGTAGGGAGTAGTGAGGATGTGTTAGTGTAGGGAGAAGTGAGTGTGGGTAGGAGTAGGGAGCAGCGTGGATGGGTGAGTACAGGGAGCACTAAGGGTGGGAGTAGGGAGCAGCGAGGGTGGGAGAGTATAGGGAGCACTAAGATTGGGAGTAGGGAGCAGGGAGTGTGGGCAGGCAGGAGTAGGGAGCAGTGAGGGTGGGTGAGTATGAGGAGCAGTAAGGGTTGGAGTGGGCAGCAGTGAGTGTGTGTGAGGGTAGGGAGCAGTAGGGGTGGGAGTGGGGAGCAGTGAGGATGGGTGGGAGTGGGGAGCACAGATGAATGAGATGATGCAGTTGTAGTGAGCCGCCGCTGAGCTCAGTGTGAGTAGCATAGAGAGACTACTAGACTACTAGACTACTAGTATGGTAATGAATAAAAGCCACGTGGCTCCGGTCCTCTCTCCGATCTCCTGCAGCTGCCCTGCCAGACCACGCCTCTCATAGGATACTGCGCATGCGTGTGACGTCAGTCACCCTCCCATTGATAAAAAGCTCCGGGCAGTGCGGCTGTGGAGACAGTCAGTCAGTGGAGCTAAGCTTTGGTTACAGGCTGGATGTTTGGGACCGGTCATGGAGTCTGCGTGTTATATTCAGTCACATCCCTATCAGACCAGTGTCCTGGCTGCCCCAAAGCCCGATCCCCCCCGCGCCGGGCACCAGAGCCCATGCAAGATCATCACAGACACCCTGAGCGGCCGGAGTTACAGGAAGGGACGGCTGCTGGGCAAGGTGAGACCCCAGGTCTATTACCGTATTAACAGTAAATGCAAGCCTACTGGGCTAGGTGAGACCTTAAGTCTATTACCGTATTACCTGTACAGGCAGGACAGCTGCGCAAGGTGAGACCCAGGTATATTACCGTATTGCCATTAAATGCAAGCCTGCTGGGCTAGGTGATACCCCTGGTCTATTACCGTATTACCTCTATGTGCAGGGCTGCTGGGCAACGTGAGACCCCCCAGGTCTATTATCATATTACGTGTATATGCCGGACAGGGCAGCTGGGCAAGGTGAGACCCTACGATGATCCGATGTAGCACAGGAATGGTCAGCTCCTGTACCCATTATATTACCAGTATATGCAGGAAAGAGCTGTGGGGTTGTGGGAGGACCCAGACATGTCTTATGTTTCTTGTTTATCTATTGTAAAAGGTGGGGGCTGCTTGGCCAATATTGGGGTAACTATATATTGTATGTGTAGTTTGGGGTGAGGTCTGTCCTCCTGGTTAAGGAGATGGGTTTTGGGATTTTTCATGTATGGAGAGCTGGCCCAGCATGTGACATATATCTGTATAATGCAGGGTGACATTGGTGGCTGCTGGGACACCGCCAGGCTCATGTTCTGTTGCTGACCATAGAATCTGTGTATCTGATGGCACACTGCTGTAATTCATCCATTGTTCACAATCTGCTGCTGCAGCGCCCTTTCTTGTGTATGCTTTGATTGACAGCTGGTTCCTGAGCATTGTCTGCAGAGCCTGTCCCCCTATTTGGCTCCTTTCCTGGCTGTGGATTATTCTAGTAATTATGATATTGTGCAGAGATGTGCGACATGATGGATAGTGTTGGTGCTTTACTAATGCTGTTGGTTGTCTGCCTCCCTTTAGCAGTGAATGTCCTGGGGACGAGCCAGGAATATCAATGTCTGCACTAATCCTCTGAACCCACCAGGCTTGTCCTTGGTCTCTGCGGTGTTTCCGATTGGCTGGATGTGGATCTTCCTAGCCAGTGGCTGTTATGTTTTCGGATAGTAACTTGGCAAGTGTCGCTTTGGCTTTCTGGATGCCCTGCATCAGCGACTTAATTGCTTTGCTACTATTACGTCAGTGGCTTCGCCATTTGTATGCTTGGGGCACAGTCATGAATATTCCTAAATTGTTGGCATGAATTCCCTGCACGCAGCCAGGATTTGTATCCTGCAGTGCCGCTTGCCCGGTGTTGTGGTTCTGCCTCCATACCTGGTATTTGTGGCTATTATGCACCTAGACAACAGGTGTTGCTGTAGGCTGCAACAAACGACTCCGTGTTTGTGCAGGACGCTTGGCTGTGAGTGAGCTCAGTGTGACTGGGTTGCAGGGGTTTAGTGAATGTGTTCCTTGGTATGTAGCTGGCACGCTCACTCTGCTGGTATCCTCCACCGTTACCCTCCTCTCAGCCCGCAGACACCTTCTTCCCTGAGTCATGTCCTTTCTCTGTACATGATCCTGGCCCAGCCTATCTATTGAAAGGCAAGCTACATTCTTGGCCCAGCCTGTCAAGAGGGGATGACCTGCATTCCTTATCCTCTTGTGAAACCTGAGATTTACCACCAGTGTACTGTTTGCACTCATAGCCCAGGTTAGATGGTTATTCTGTGACAGAAGTGCACTGCATGCCATCTCAGCAGGATTACCTTGCTGCCGTTATATGTACAGAAACTTTGTAGATTCCCCTATTTTCTGTCCCTTTGTTAGTCTGCATCATGCAGCCTCCTCTCCTGCAATGTCTGACTGCTGGATGGGATCACTGAGGGAGACCAGTCTCCTGTACTCTGCAGCTGCTAATCATACCGTATGGCTGTTACCTTGGGCAGCCAGTGGTCATTAGAAGTTCCTGCAGACCGCGAGGTGTGGGGACGGTTCCGTGCTTGTGTGTGGTTAGTGAATAGGCATTGTCTTCCATTACTACCAACATGAGTGACGGTGAGAGCTTTCTATAAATAGTCTGCACAATGGAAGCTCTCACATCCGAAGTTATATTGGGATCAGCCACAGCAGGAAAGATCGTTATAGGATGTCAGTCTGGATGGGTCTATACATCCTAGTCTAGATTCGTGTGCTATGTCAATGTTTGGCTGACTGTTAAATTTCTCTATCCTGTGTTCCACTATTTGAAAATAAACTGATTATTTAATCATTTTGCATGTCGGCATATGGCCTAAGATGGCTTCTTGTATTTTTCCTCCGTCTGTCATTCGCCCAACTGCGCTGTGCAACATTCTGTATTGGTGCTGCACCTTTATATGCCAAGGGACCAACTTAACCCCTCAATATGACGTCCTCACTTGCTCCGTAGTGAATTCGCACCTGTTGATCACACGTTGTTTTTTTTTTCAGGGTGGATTCGCCAGATGCTATGAAATGACTGAAGTTTCCACAAATAAAACCTACGCCGTCAAAGTTATTCCACACAGCCGCGTCTCCAAACCTCACCAGCGTGAGAAGGTGAGTGCCTCGCGATGAGTCATGGGGGGCTTTATTCATCAGGTCTCATTATCAGGACCCTCAAACTGAAATCAGGCATGGGACCAATCTAACCTGATACGACAAACCCAAATCCAGCATTATTTTCTCCATGATGGGGTTAATAGCCTTTACAACCTGCTGACTAGGGCCCTAGTTTTATAGGCTTGTAACATATTTACATGATGATAAAAGGCTTTGTTCAAAGGATTCCAGGCACCTTTATACATCTGCTTCTTATGAAAGCTGATGGACACACCTGTGGTTAATGGGTCATACATGTAGTAGCTATAATCTGGATCTGCAGCCAAGGTGATGCAGAAAAACTCCCTTTAAAAAAAAAAAAAACCTGTACAGGCATGTCCAAACTATGGCCCTCCAGCTGTTGTGAAACTACAAGTCCCATCATGCCTTGCCACAGTTTTTCTATTAGAGAATGCTAAAACTATGGCAAGCCATGCCTGGATGTGTAGTTTCACAACAGCTGGTAAGGTTCTGTGACCAATCAGTATGACCCAGTGTGAATATGAAGTTTAGTATGCCCTTTCCTGGGTGGTCCGGGCTAGCAAAATCCATGTTAACATTTCTGTTTCTTCCTGCAGATTGTAAATGAGATCGATCTCCACAGAGAGCTTCACCACAAGCACGTCGTGAAGTTCTCTCATCATTTCGAAGACTCTGAAAACATCTACATTTTTCTTGAACTCTGCAGCCGGAAAGTGAGTATCTGTGGTAATATCTTCCTCAGGTGTCCTGCCTGGGCCTGCAGAGTAATGCTTTCCCGCACATCAGCTTCTGCTATTACTCCATTCCCTGACTCAGATGCTAGAACCCTGCTTCCTCCGCTTTGTAAATCTAGTTGTAGCTTCCTGCTTAGTCTCACAATGACTGTTGTTGGTAGATTCACAAGGTGCTGGGAATATTCCAACATACGCTGGATGCCGCGGTGGGCCAGAAAGCTGCTGTATCTATTCCAATGCCTCCTGTGTGTCTGTATATATTAGTACAGTTCACCAGGTGGTGGCATCTTGTTCCCGTATGCCCCTTTGTGAAGTTCACAGCTCCGCACGCCCCCACCCATGCAGAGAAAATGTAATCTAACCTGTGTTCCAGTCAAATGACAACCAGCTGTGCCGGCTGTGAAGGCTCTTTGTAAAATTGTGTCCATAAATAAATTCCATCCCTTTTTTTCTGTAGCTATGATTCGCTCCAGACTTCACATACAGACGATGGTGCACAATGGCTCTCTGTGCAGCTAGTTCCATAGTCCTGGTTGTCTCGCAGATAAGGCCTCTATAGATAGAATTTCAGGGCATGCAGTGATGGCTACAGGCTGGAAGCTTTGCTAAAGAGCCTGTTGAGCCCCAGGAGGGAGGAGCTGTTATACAGTACAGGCTGTTTTTTTTTTTTTTTTTTTTTTTTTTTTTTATTGATATAACTAGATTGCTTGGATGTGTGACGCTATCGTCTGCCAATTAATATGTAGTATGCTGGATATATCTAGTTGATCACCGGTCAGTGTTCTTACCGCAGAACACTGGCCATGACAGATCACTCAGCACACACAGCTTTGACACATCGCTGAATGATCCAGCGTCGCTCAGAAAATCTCCCCCCATGTGTAGGCCCCGTAAGACTCCATATTTACAGTTACGTTATCACCTATAGCATGTGCTGTGTTATGGTCGTTGCGGAATTCTTCACATTGCAAGAACCGGTTCCGTTTCAAGTAATCTTGTTTTTCTGCTAGAATTTGCGCGGATTGTTTGCCTTTGAGGCTTGACACTAAGGGTGTGTGTTTTTTTCCATTTGCAGTCCCTAGCTCACATCTGGAAGGCGCGGCACACTCTTCTAGAACCTGAAGTCAGGTATTACCTGAAGCAAATCATTTCTGGACTCAAATATTTACATGTGCGGGGAATTCTTCACCGGGACCTCAAACTAGGTAAATAGACTATAAGGCCTATGGTCTGCTGTCCAGTGGGTCCTTTTATGAACCCGTAAAAAATAATTTTTTTTATTTGAATATTTGCAGGTAACTTTTTCATCAATGAGAACATGGAATTGAAAGTTGGTGACTTTGGGTTGGCTGCCAGGCTGGAACCGCCTGATCAAAGGAAAAAGTGAGTGGCGTTCTTCATTGGTTTAGTCAGGGTCTAAGTAACTTGTACAATGTTACTTACGGCTCTAGTGGGGCTGATCGTCTTCAGAAAAGACCAGAGGGGTTCATTTTAATACTGCTTTCAGACTGCAAATGCAGGGTCGCACCGGGATTTTTTTCACCGATACAGTCCCGGTCTGACCCTGCATGTACGGTCTGTTCAGATCGCATCAGCCAACCGGCAATATTGTGGGGGAGCAACGGCGCATCATTGGGGGCGGGGGAGGAGGCATCGCTTACAGCTGGTGCTGCCTCTTCCATAGTGTGAACGGGTCGCTCAATCTGATTAACCCGCTCACACTGCAACGAACCAGTAAGAACCCTTCTTACCTGGTTCAGATTACAGTATTGCTCCCAGGTAGCAGTAACCCCTTTCTCATCACACAAATTACCAGGTCGAACCGGCATCAACCCAGTAATTTTGTGCCATGTGAAAGGGGTATAAGCTATTTATATAGCGCACACATATTACTGGGAGCCAATTGGCCTACCAGTATATTTTTGGATTCTGGAAGGAAACCAGAGTACCCAGATGAAACCCACGCAACCACAGGGAGAATATAAAAACTCAACACAGTTCGGGCCATGGTGGGAATCGAACCCATGTCCGTCCGCGCTAAAGCTTCTACAAATTAAGAGGTCATGTTGCCCCTAGCAACCAGTCAGACTCAGCCTAGCATTATATAGCATGCAACGGAGAAATGGAAGACCGAATCTGGTTGCTATGAGAAACAGCCCCCTCTTCTATTTTTAGAAGCTTCGGTAAATGTACCCCTCAGCCTACGTATCCTGCTCCTTAACTGCTTATTTTCTTGTCTAGAACAATCTGCGGAACTCCAAACTATTTGGCCCCTGAAGTCCTCTACAGACACGGCCACGGTCCGGAATCCGACATCTGGTCCCTGGGATGTGTTATGTGAGTTTAGCTGCCTTCTTATCATAGAATATCATTTGAAGCTGTTCATTAAAAGAGAAAGGTGCTTATGTTCTGGAAAATTTAAATGTGGGTTCCGTGGCCGGACCTGGGTGGAAGTGAATCACAAGCTGCATCTCTTGTGTTTAATGACGCACAGGAAACCAATGATATTTTTGTGTGTTTATGCCACTCAGCCATAGTTCCTGCATTGAGCTGTTTGTTGTAGTGTTGCCTGTTTGGTGCGGATACCACACCTGCAAAAATAGCATCACGTGCTTTTTGGGTCCTTAGTGTAAAGATCATTAATTGTCTGCACTTCGTCCCTGTTAGGGAACAAGGCAAATCTCTCTAGAATAAATATTATGGTCTTGTGGTTTCCTGACCTATTTTCTTTGCATAGGTGTTAAGTTAATCTTGTACCGTTATCGTTACTGAGAGATCCTCCATCGATGCCCTATTCTCCCCCACCGCCCCCCATTCCTGGTTTCAAAAATCTATTTTCTAAACTAAAATAGCATCGGTTAACCATGACCTTTTCGCTTGTGGTAACTAATCTACTGTCATGTTCCTGTTGGAGTCTATTAAATCTAATGACAACCTGTCCTCCCCCCAGGTATACGTTACTTTGTGGCACACCTCCCTTTGAGACATCGGATCTGAAAGAAACCTACCGCTGCATCAAGCAGGTAAAATACACCCTGCCGGCCTGTCTCTCCTCAGCTGCTAAGCAGCTCATCGTGGCGATCCTGAAACGCTGTCCCTCTGAACGTCTAACTCTGGACCAAATCCTGGAGCACGACTTCTTCACGAAGGTTGGTTAGCCCCCTCCTAGCATTCTGATGTGTTAATTTTAATTAAAGCCCAGAAAGGATTTTCCTTAATTCTATGTCTATTCTTATTTAGAGTTACACGCCAGACAAGCTGCCCCCTAGTAGTTGTGTGATGGTCCCAGAACTGCACCCACCACATCCTGCCAAGAGCCTCTTCACCAAAGTTGCTAAGAGTTTGTTTGGGAAAGGCAAATCCAAAGGTAGGTGGTCTTCACTTGCTCCTAGGGTAATGCGAGGTGATTGGTCGGTGTAGTAAAGCTGTGATCTCTGAACTCTTGCTAGATAATTGGGACATGGTCAAAATGGCTTCTTGCTAGTGACCCTTCTGGTGCTTCCTTGGAACACTGATGGAGGGCTGTGTGTGTGTGGTTCTAGATCTGACATATTTGGTTTTCCTGCAGCTAAGAAAGGACCCTCAGAAGAGAAGGAAGAAATCTCTAAGCTGGTGACGGGTCTGATGAAAACTACTATCTGCAGACAGCTGAGCTATAAAACGGTGGATGGCAATGAGGTGTGTGTTCTGGCATGTCGGGCATAGAACAGTCCTTGAGGTTGCATGTTAAGCTGCTGTTCTCCTGGACATTGTAGGGTTAATTATGTTGTGAGCCAATTACCCTACCAGTATATTTTTGGTATGTGGGATGAAACCCACTTAAACACGGGGAGACTATACAAACTCCACACAGTTAGTGCCATGGTGGGAATAGAACCCATGACCTCAGTGCTGTGAGGCAGTAATACTAACCATTACACTCTGTACTGCACGTTTATATTATACAAGCTGTCCTTGGTTTGGTAGGGATACACCTCCATCCTGATGCGTACCGAGCCTATGAGGCCAATGACCAGAGTTAATAATTTTCTGACATCTTAAATTATTTTACACTTTTTTTTTCTCTTTTCTGCCCACAGGCTGCCCCAGTCGCCGGCCATGTTCTAAGTGGCACTTACAGCCCTGTAGAAACTCTGACAGAAGAGGCTTCTGGGAAGTCTGTCTCTCAGTCAATCCGTGGGAGCCTGGTTAGCAGTGATGGTAAGGGACCGTGGCACTACATATAGCGTGTGGTAAATGGCTTTGTAATGCAGCGGTGTATAACATGTAATGGCTGCTAACACTGTTCCTGTCTCTACAGCCCTGGAAGACTGCATTACTGCATCTGGAGTTATGGAAACTGCACTTGAAGTCATCAAAGACTGCCTGTCCTCCATGCCAACAGGTAACTACTGCCCCTGTAGTCAATGCCGTGGTCTCTGAACCCTTTGTGTGCCAACATGTGTGAAATATCTGCTGAAAATGCCAGCGCCGCTCACACTTGTTATATAAATTCAAACAAATTGTACAATTACAGGTCATTATGATTAAATGTTTTCTTGACCATTTTGATACCTGTATTGACCAATTCACTTGGCACTCGAAGGGTTAACAGACTCCGAACTAATCCTGCTCTACAGATAGCAACACAAACTGAGCGGAGATTTACATGTGTTAAATGGATTTCTCCCCTTTGCCTGCAGGTGAGGGAAAGCCAACACCCCTCTCCAGACACGAGAACTTCATGTGGGTGAGCAAATGGGTGGATTACTCCAACAAGTACGGGTTTGGCTACCAGCTGTCCAACCGCTGCATCGGGGTCCTCTTCAATAACGGTACGCACATGGTGCTACCGGCAAACCGCAGGTCAGTAAAACCATCAGGAGTTCCTATTAAACTCTCAATAGTCATGAATAAGATGCATCAGTTGCTGTACTGGCCCTTTTACTAAGTCACCTTCTTGTATGTACCCTCTCAGGAACGTCCATTACAATCTGACGAACAGCCGCCACTATGTGTTCCCTGTTACTGCGGTTCCAGAGCAACTCCAGGGCCAAATGAGTGTCCTGCAGTACTTTGCTACATACATGGAAAAGAACCTCATGAAGGTGAGAAGCAGTCTTGTGGGTAATTGGGTATTTCTGATGAGCCGCCATTGCCCCCTCCCCCTCCTGTCACTGTTCCCTAAGCCAGCTGAGAATTGTCAGTGTCATATGACTGCTGCACATTTGCATTGCAAATACAGTGATGCTTTTAATTGGCTATCGTTGGAAAGATGCAAATCTGAGCATGTGACCTCTTCACGCTGTTCTAATAGCAGTAACCTCTGAATATGATCCAATATCTATACTGGAAGTGACACTAGCTGATGTCTGCCGTCATGTAACTGGCAGCAGCAACCTATTTTGCATAAATTCCGTATCTGGTTTTGAGTGAAGTCTTGCTGTAAGCAGTACGTAAGCCCTAATTGCTCTCCGGGTAAAGCACAATTAAGGTATACGCAGTATCAGGAGAAGCCTGCCATGCTGACTGGAGTGTCTGGGTGTGGTGAGAGCTATTGCTGCTGCTGCCAGTGACCAGTTTCTAATGCTCATAGCCCAGGAATGTCACACAACCAGTGCATGCTACTAGAGATAAGTTTAGGGAGACTCTCTACCACTCTGTAATACAGCAGTCTGCAAATTGCATGATGGACTAACACAGATTCTTGTGCCCACAGGGTGGGGATCTTCCGTGTCACGACGAGGGGAGCCAGCCCCTCTTGCTGCTCCTGCAGTGGGTGAAAACGGAACACGCGCTGCTGATGCTCTTCAACAACGGAACCCTTCAGGTAAGATAGTTCTGCAGCTGTCACTAAAGCTGGGCGTATGCTAGGTGCATTTCCTGCAGTTTGGGGTCTTTTCTTGCAATTGTGGCAATCACGCAGTGTGTCCAAATTGCATGTGTTTGACTGCCTTTATACATGTAAGCCAATCCTGGTAGCAAGCGCAGTTGGATCTGCATAATGGTGCAGTGTATAAAGATCTGGCACTTGGCGATGTCCTGCTGTGACACTGCTTTCAGCAACCTGGGATCCTAGTATAAAAGGGGTGTTAGGAGTACACACACCCATCTTAAACTGCAAGTTCCTGTGTGCACTGGTCACCTCTTTATTTTGTCTAGACCTGTTGGAACACGTGTTAATTATTGTCTCTGCTTTTCCGCAGGTGAATTTTTACAACGATCACACTAAACTCATCCTCAGCAAGCCTCAGGACGTCTACCTGGTCACTTACATTAACCGGGACCGCAACTCCCAGACGTTCCTGCTCGACTCACTGCGGCAGAGCGGCTGCAGCGCAGACATGCTCCACCGCTTGAAATATACTCTGAAACTCCTCCAGCAGAAGGCGGAGTCTTAAGCCTCATCCCTGCAACGTGTCCTCCGTGTGTGATGTGCCTGGAGGCA
The DNA here is from genome assembly GCF_055691185.1 of Crinia signifera. NCBI lineage: Eukaryota > Metazoa > Chordata > Amphibia > Anura > Myobatrachidae > Crinia > Crinia signifera. The sequence goes on from NC_139224.1 coordinate 157,147,142, forward strand.
CTCTACCATTGAACTGATTGGACACTTCTACTGGGGATACAAGGCAGCGGCCTGCATTCTTGTTTGGACAATTAACTTGAAAATGTTCTAAGGAGAGACCAGTGGTCGCTGGACCTCAACTCCTTCTACAATCCAAGGGCTCCTCTGAGCTTCTTGGTGCTTGAAGCCTGAACCTACCAATTGTAGCGGAACTATAACCAACCATCACCTACTAGCTAACTATCTTCACCTGGTGCCACACGTAAGGTGCTTCTTACCACTATCTGGGTTACGGGAAAAACACATCTGGACACAGCCACCCTGGCTTGTCCTTCAAGCTTTGATTGTTGTGCCCGGCACGTTCTAAAAAGGAATATCAATCATCTGATGATAGACTCGTTAATAAGCTTAAGCCGATCATGGTATGAGGCCACTCTGTGGCAGGATTAATTCTGTCACGTTCATCCAACTTCAGCTGAGCTATTGGAGTGCTGCTTCTAACTTCTCTGTAGGTCTTATGGCGTCTGTGGCTGTTTAACGTGAGCCCCCCCTCCCCCACCATTCATCAGAACCTGTCAGTTGCACAAAAGAACCAGCTGCTGGGGGCTGCCGCTTTAAACATTCCAAAGTTTATTGGGTGACAACTTCCCAGCAGCTGTGTGTTCAGCAAGACACTCGCTTCCCCCTCCTTGCTTTGTGCAATGTCTTGCTGTAGTGTTTTCAATAAGTGTTGCCTGTGATTGTCTCATCAGCAACCGATAACTGGCTGTTCACAAGGTTGTATGTGAACGTATACAGTAGGATTGTTTATCTGGTTCTCAGTCTGCTGTGAAGTCCGTCACTGTGGTTGTAGTTTATCATTGGCCGGAGTCACAGGAAGCAGATCTGTGCCTTCTTGACTACACAACCCAGCATGCCCTGGCCACGTTTTGGCACACCATATTAGTAGAACTGTAGCGGGGCATGCTGGGGCTTGTATTTTCTCAACCATGTCCATCCCTGAGGTGCCTGGGTCTGCTAGCAATGACCAGTTGTGATAGATTTGCTTATGGCTTTCTAGCTGCACTGGCCCACAATCCGGATGTGGGGCTTTAACTAGACTCCAGTCACCGAACGCCTTTCATCAGTCCTGAATTTGTGTCCAGTCTACCCCCCACCCATCCACTTGCGCACTAAGTTTACTACCAAAGGTATACTTTATTTCCGAGCTTGCTGTTCTAGGCAGTCTCCATTATTTTGTGTTCTCCATTATTTTGTGTTCTCACCAAAATAAAACACCTTAGTTTTGCTTTAATGTATCTGACATTCTTTACCAAAGACCCTTCGTTGAGGATTTACTATGAATCCTAAGCACCATTTTATAACCTTCTTAAATGGTGCGGAAATCCATACCAGCACTTTAAGTTGTCACATGCCACCACCCGTACCCCATGGTTTTCTAATTTCTACATATCGAGAAGTCGGTCTAGTTGCCAATATTGACAGATCGCTCCCCTTCCATTTCCGCTGAAATGTCTGCTAGTTTCAGGTGGTTACTTTTCCTGGTACTGACCCCCACTAGATTTATCTGGGGGCCTAATAATAATAATGCTGTTGTGTTTAATTTCATTGTCGAATTAGAACATTTATTTATGTTTTATTTATAAAGTTGTATTTATTTTAATTTTTTTTTCCTTAAATCGCATTGAACAGGGAAAGTGAATGTTTTTTTTTTTTTTTTTTTTATACAAAAACAAATAAATTTTGGTTTGACAAATAAATTTTCTGTGTTTACTGTATCAAAGCGTTCTGTAGAAATTTTCTTCAAAGGAAAAGTAATACAACACGAGGACATGCACTAAAACTGGAGGGAGGTAGGTTCAGGGGAAATGTTAAAAAAAAAAAATTACTTCACAGAAAGGGTAGTGGATAAGTGGAATAGCCTCCCATCAGAGGTGGTAGAGGCTAAGACAGTAGAACAATTTAAACCTGCTTGGGATAGGTATATGAATATCCTTACAAATAAATAAGGATTAAAAAGGGTTGAGATTACCTGAAGGATAAAGGGGCAGACTAGATGGGCCAAATATCTGCTGTCAAATTCTATGTTTCTATGAGTATTTGTGTTAACTGACTTGAACAATAGATCTACAGGTAGTGATTTGAGGATTGACAAACCGGAACTTTTAGAGTTCCACACAGTTTAATGCTGGGTACACACAAAGTTTTTTTATTAATAAATGGGTATTTGTTTGGAGCTGTACGAAAAAGCATCCTAAACTGTAAGCCGGTCACCGCCTACACACAGATGTAATAACCAGTCTTACTAGTGCTATAGGTATAAAGTCCAATCAATAAAGATATGGGAATTCTTCAGCGGTCACAATCTGTACAGGAAATCCTAGGAGGTCCCGAACAATATGACATGTAAAGAAAATAAGACTATATACTTGTTTCACACTGGATAAGTATTTACACCTTTGGCGATGGGACATGGGTTTGAATGGGGAGTGATCCGCTCCAGACTTTCCAAATATCCACCCGGAGATAGGTTCAACACCACACGTGCAGATAAAGTTGTAAGTTCACATGTGTGCTTGCTTCAATTATTCAGCAATCGGAATGCACATAATATCTTTACACCGGATCTCTTCCAGAACCGGGGATGTATGAGCTGTGTGTGTGTGTGTGTGTGTGTGTGTGTGTGTGTGTGAATAATGGAGACTTCTCCCAACAGAAGAATTTTAATAGAATCCAAGGCATGTCAGAGTGTGGGAAAACCTTAGCACACCATACCAGATGGACCGGGTATAAAGCATGGGGACCAATGTAACGCACACAGAGTTGTACCTTGGTTAACTATAAAAGCAACTGACATAATCTCTATTCGGCACGCTGCAGTGCCTTTTTCAAGAGTAGTATCATGGACACCTAAGTCCTGATGCACAAATGTGGCCCCGGAGCTGGGCTATTAACCTGCAATGGGTAACGCTTACTATGTATGACGCTGGCCGGTGTCTGTACGCCGGTATAGAAGTTTATTCAGCAACATTGCAGCTCAGGGGAGCTGCTTTGGTAAGTGCATTCTGCAGCATGGCCTCCTCCTGTAATGTCCACAGTCTTGCATTTATGGATGGATGTTGCTGGCATGCAGTCAGACAGTACACTAGACTATATAAAGATTGTTCTGACCAGTCTAAATAGCCCTCCAGCTGTTGAACTACACTTCCCTGCAGGTTTTGCTACTTGGCAATGCTAAAAATGTTGAAGGGTGTGCTGGGATGTGTAGTTCAACAGCTGGAGGGTCAAAGGGTCCCCATCCCTGATCATCTATGTTCCCAGCTTAAGAAATACTGCCCTAAACAACCATATTTGTAGATGGTGAATGGTCCACTTTTTTTTTTTCTGCCTGTCGAACTTCTACTTGTTGACCTAATGATCCATGTGATCATATGACCTTTGTGGACACCCCATCACAAGCAGTGTAACCATTCATCGTAACAAGGAAGTAACAGAACGGTTGTTGTTTTTTTTTTTTTTTAATCTTTAGAATATTTTTTTTATTTTCTGTGTAGTCTGATTTCCAGTCAATCTAGGAAATAATTATTCATAATAGGACCCGTGGACCAAGGCTACAGCAAATAAAGTTGCATTGGAATATGTAGCAGAAGCAAAGTTATCATTCTGGGGGTCCCACAGTGAGCGACTGGCCACCTTTATCCCTTGATGGCCCATTTGCCCCAAGAAGACGCTGCAGACCACTTTGTAGCGGTCCGGGGACAGTTCTTTGAGCTTGCTGCGAAGGATATCAGATAGGTTCTGGGTCAGTTGACTGCTGGTAAGTGGGTTGTATTTGGTGTCCACCAGGTAGTTTCTCAGAATGGTCTCCAGAGCTTTTTGGGCCCTGCCTGGGTTGAAGCGGCTGTCTTGATCTGGAACGGTCTTGTATGTGTTCTCGTATTGTACTTCCTTGATGGGTTGGTATAGTGGTAGTCCAGAAAAACTCACCCGTCCGTAGTGAGCCCATGGTCCGAGGGACAAACGTTTGTTTGGACCCATTGTACAGAAGGAGTTCTTTCGGGAGAAAGGGACATTTATGTTACTGACTACAGAGCTCCTGCGGGAATACATAAGGGGGCGCTCTTCTATGCTTTTCAGTCGCATTAGAGGCCGAGGGGTCACTTCTATGGAGTGGGAGCCCCTCCGTATAGAGAGAGGGCTTGGTTTTGACACGGTTTGGTCCAATCCTTCTGTATCAGCCGCCTGGGATATCTGTGCCAGGACCTCATCCGAAAGAGATGGGGGAATATTTGCCATTGACCTAGAATGTTCTGACCGCAAAAGAAGAATGCATCAAATTAAAGTCTCATTACAAAAAATATAAAAGTGAATGTATACTATAATGCACCAGCTGCTGTAAATTCTATGAATCGTAAAAGCTGGACTCTGTAACTAGACCGTAGAGTATGTTTTTATAGAAATCCTGTCTTTTTTTTTTTAAACACAACAGTTAGGAGCGGATTGGCTGGAGCACTATTTATCGTACGTAATGAGTGATGACTGGAATATCACTCTTTAAATCTGTCCCTACAGTTAAATTAAGCTTTTAAAGTCCACATGATATTGCCCTCTCCTAGATGTCCTCCTACATCTCTGACCGTTCCTTCTGTCTCCTCTCATGACTCCACCTCCTTCTGCTAACTGTAGGTGTCCCCCCAGGTTCTGTTCTTGGTCCTCTCCTTTCTCTCTCTATACGTCCTTATTTTGGTTCATTCTTTCTGACAAAATCCTTCTTAGATGGACAAAACCATGTGCACTGCAGGGGGGGCAGATGTAACATGTGCAGAGAGAATTAGATTTGGGTGGGGTTTTACTTCAAAGTGAGATCTATATTGCAGTGTAAAAATAAAGCAGTCAGTATTTTCCCTGCACAGAAACAAAATTACTCACCCAAATCTAATTCTCTCTGCACATGTTACATCTGCCCCCCCTGCAGTGCACATGGTTTTGTCCATCTAAGAAGGATTTTGTCAGAAAGAATGAACCAAAATAAGGCCCCAGGTGAGCTCATTCGTTCTTTTGACTTCCAATATCATCTCTATGCTGATGATACTTAAATCTACCTGTCCACCCCTGACCTCTCACCTGCTCTCCTCACTTGTGTCTTCACCTGTCTCTCTGCTATCTTTTCTTGGTTGTCCCAGCGCTTTCTTAAACCTAAAATGTCTAATATTGAGTTGATTAACGTCCCACATAACCTCACCTCCCACAATCTCATCCAATTCCAGCTTCTCAGACTCACTGACAAAGCCCTCTGACCTTATCTCCCTTTACACTCCTGCCTGTCCTCTCCACTTAACACACACCGCCGCTCCTGCCTACTGATTACTTCCTCACACTCCTACCGCCAAGACTTTTCACGTGCTGCTCCCTTTCTCTGGAACTCTCTCCCTCATACTCTCCTCCTCTCTACAAAACTTTAAACTGGCTCTTAAGACCCACTTCTTCAAAACCAGCTAAATCTCACCCTAACCCTCTGTTCCATGCTCACTGCCTACCCCATCTGTGTCATCCCCTTCAGAATGTAAGCTCCCACAAGCAGGGCCCTCTCCCCTCATGTGTTTTTCCTTGTCTTACTTAAACCAAATCCTGCAGTTTTCTTCCACCCTGACACTTATTCCAGTGTCTTCTGCTGATGCAGCGGTGTTTATGTACCCTGTACGTGTCCTCTATTGTATTCCTCTGGAAGTTACTGTATTGCTTATTTGTTTATGTACTCTGTAACTGGGTTCTGTCGAGGCCTTGTGACGCCATATAAATAAAGGATAATAATAGCACAACCAGAGAAACAAGTACTGTAAACATCATAGACACAAGATCAAATGTCTCAGAACGTGGCCCTCATTGCAAGGAAGGGGCCATTGTTTCCCTCAAAATATTTGCACTTTTCATGGTGTTTGGTAGCTCGGATAAGGTAAAATGAGCTGTTTCGTGAAACATTATGTTTTTTTGGTGTGTATAACCTGGTCCTTTATTATATTGCCCAATACAAGCTGTGTTTTTGCCACTACTTATAATACACAACACAATATTATTTGCGTATAAATACACAAGTGATGTTTATATACGGGGATTACATAACCAACACTAGTGTATTATAATTAGCACACTGACCCAGCCCTCAAGAGAGGAAACATTTAAAGATAGATATAATGATGGGAAAAGCATACACGTAACCACAAGTGTGGCTTCATACAATGTATACACAAGAAATAACAACAGCTGCCTTATGGAAAGACACATAATCGGTTCTCGTCTCATTGGACCCACATAAACAATAAACCAGTGTACCATGTAATTATACAGCTAAGATGTGCAGAAAGAAAATATTTATATTACCAAAGAAGTATCACCCACATAGATAAGGCTGTGGATAGATGGATAGATAGATAATAGCATCCCATGTGAAATCGAACTTCCATCATAGAATTCTGCCCAGTAACCCACAAATAAACAAGATCGAGGACCTCTGTGCCTTCTCTACAGGAAGGAGACAGCAGAAAGTTGCAACAAGTTGAAACATGTTGAATATTTGCAGAGATGCCTTTGATACTTAGAGGATTAAATATACAAAGTTGTAGGCTAATCTACCTAGCAACAGAGACCCCCCCCCCCCTTCTCCATGACACTGCCCCCCCCCCCCCCTTCTCCATGACACTGTGATCTGAAGGGTGAAGTAGTGTGCTCATGAAATACATATTATACAATATGTTACACTTTGCTTCATATCATTTTTTACTTTTTAATTAGGTTTATTTTTTTCATAGATACTTAAGGGGGAATTCAATTACCAGCGATTGATCTTGCCCGTCCGAATAAGCGGTGCAGCCATTGCATTTTACACTGAATGTGTGTCATGCACAATGGCCCTTATTCAGATCTGATCGCAGTACAAATTTGTTATCAAAATGGGCAAAACCATGTGCACTGCAGGTGGGGCAGATGTAACATGTGCAGAGAGAGTTAAATTTGGGTGGAGTGTGTTGAAACTGAAAACTAAATTGCTGTGTAAAAATAATGCAGCCAGTATTTACCCTGCATAGAAACAAAATAACTCACACAAATCTAACTCTCTCTGCACATGTTACATCTGCCCCACCTGCAGTGCACATGGTTTTGTCCATTTTGAGAACAAATTTGTACTGCAATCAGATCTGAATAAGGGCCATTGAGCAGAACTTTTTAATGGTTCTGGTAAGCATAAAATGGCAATGAAGGACCCAGATTATTATGACACATTTCTATGAGTGTCTTCTGGCAAATGGGTGGGAGGATAAAGAAACCCCAGTGGGGTCTAATTCAGGCTCCCTCAATAAACAAACCAGTCCCAACATTTACCAACTAGTAACAAAACATGTTTCAGTCCCCTGAATATTCCCAGGGCCGTAGGGAAGGGAGTACTAGCGGTGACATCGCCCAGGATGCAATGCCGTGGGTGGCCACGATTTTGCCCCATAGCCCCTGCATCTGGCTAATAGGATGCTGGGATCTGTACCCTGCCACCATTTACCCTTCTCTTGGCGTGCACATCCTGCAGTGTAGGGGTGGCCATGACCATCGATCATTCATAATCATCAATGGTTTATGATCGACAACGTATGCTTTTGCCATCGATGGTGTTTATTTTTTAGCATGTCTCCCCCTCTGTCACCTATTAAACCCCACCACCAGGTAATGACTGGCCTATGGCCAGTCAGGTAAAGAACAGAGATTATGATCAGGTGGTGGAACAATCAATGGCCATCCGTTTCATAATTGGCAACCATCAGTGGCCATATTGCCATTGTTGGTGGTAACCATCGATGGCAATCAAACCGATTGTTTTGTGTACAGAGGCACCCAGAGTGTCCAAGGAAGCTCTTCACTTTCTGCTGCGGATGCTGATGCAATTCAGTATATCACGTTGGTCTCTCCCTATAACAGATATATATATATATATATATATATATATATATATATAAATAAATGTGGCTGTGGTGGATATATATATATATATATATAAATAAAAGTGGCTGTGGTGGCACTCCGCGTTGTCAGCACAGGGGTTCTGGGACTTGCAATGAAGCTCCGGTGCCTTCCCTTGGGTGCTGTGAGGCGCTCTGTATACAAGATGCTGGGGGGGGGGCGGCGGCACTCAGAAAGAAGATTAATTTCTGAGTGCCGCAGCCCTCAGAATATATATAATATTTTTTTTATCAATAATTGCGCTAAACAGCCAAGTAATGTGCAGGTCACTCATCCTAACAGTCTGTTGTACAGTCAGACTCCAGCTAAGGACCCCAGAACAATCATTTATCTTGTACTATTTCTCAAGAACTTTGTAAAACTGTCACAATCAACAAAGTGTATTACTTCTGCTTTGGTGCATGATGAGGAATGATACTATTCCTGTGTTATCTAAAGCTGTGTACACGCGGCAGCGATATGGGCTATAATCGCTGGAAATATGGTCGCTGGCGACCATATTGCCAGTCATGGGAGTGTGCCCCAGCGATAAATCGCGGGGTGCGCGTTCCTGTTTTCAGCCCCATTCTAATCGCTGGTGGCAGGAGCTTGCTCCTGCCACCAGCTGATTACCTCTGCGGCTCCCCCGGCAGAGGTTCCTTTTCATCAGCGACCATCTCTGGTCGCTGATGAAAAGGAGACACTGAGCAGATTTATATTTCCTGTTGCCTAAACAAATAGATGTTCTAAATACACCCTGTAACCAGGGAAACGGAGCAATGTCCTTTCTTGCATATTCAGTCCCAGCACATACCTGGAACTACTGGCAGTTATAATACTACAATGTGCCCTGTATTAATCGAGAACCAGTTCCTTAATAAAACAGCAATCAGAGATTGTGGGTTAGGACAACTGATGACACTTTGTACGCTACACTATCCCACATAAGCATTCTCTAAACTCAGCGGGGACAATTTACTAAAGTGTGAGTTTTTAGAAGTGAGGGATGCTTCCTCTAGCAACCAATCAAATTCTACTTATAATTTATCTAGCACCTTCTAAAGCAGGGATGGACAACCTTTGACCCTCCAGCTGTTGTTGAACTATGCCTCCCAGCATGCCCTGCAACAGATTTAGCATGGCCAAAAAGCTAAACTGTAGCAGGGCATGCTGGGATGTGTAGTCCAACAACAATTGGAGGACCAAAGGTTCCCCTATCCCTGTGCTAAAGGATAATAGCTAGACTGATTGGTTGCTCATTTCTCACGTCAAAAACTCACACTTTGGTAAATGTACCCCTGCTAATTAATATGACAGCATGTGATGTCTACAGGCAGATATCCCCTACATATTGCAGCCTATACTTTGCAGATGATATAGAAATAGTTAATAAAGACCCATACCTCCTCACCCGGCTGGATGGGACAGGAGAGTGTGGGCCACCCCTGGCCGGATGGGATATTATAAGGCCGGTGGAGCAGCATGCCCAGGCTCGCCCTCCAGATCCAAGTTTAATCATCTCTGGACATTGTAAATGATTGCCAGGAAGGAGACAGCTCTATGCCAGCTGATTGAGCACAGCACCTGGGCACAGCGCCAGCGTAAATACCGGGTCACCCTGGAAACTTGCTGCGCGGTTGCTGTCCTTTTGTTTTTAGGCTTTGTTTAATATTGAGCTGTTAATCGAAAAACTGTTGACATTACATTAACATCGCTTTGCAGGGATAAAGTTTACACTGTCCTGCTTGTGTTTTATTAAGCGATACAATAGGTTTCAGCTACAGCAAATAAATGTGGTACTTTTTGGATTGATAGTGGCGGTATGTGTGTGCGTGTGTGTAATACTGGTAAGAATGAGAGGTTTTACACATTATGGGCCTGATTTAGTGTTGCACACAAGCTGGGATGGAATTAAGGGTCAGGCTGCCCTTAGGCACAGCACAATATTGTTGGGTACCTGATCCCCCTCCTGGCTCTGGCGAGACTCCGCTCCCTAGCTGCATTTTGCAGGCTAAGAAACTGTAGTTGCTAAATTGTAGTGGGCTAAAGGACCTTTCTGGGGCCCAGGGGGAGGAGCAAGGCCGGGGATTTGCTCCTTCACTATCCACACCACCACTGGTTGCCTTTAGTAACCAGGTGGCGAGGAAAGTGAGCCCGCTTGGGTCCCTTGCTCCTCCTCCTCTCCTCCCCTGTCACGTGACAAGGTCCCTTAGCCCACTTGAATTTAGACCTAACCGCTAAGAAACCTCCTCTTTAGAGGTCTCTAGACTGCACCCCCCCCAAATGCATTATGGGGTAGTAGTGTTTGTTCTTTGTCCAAATAACCATGGCTGAATTGGTCCGATGCAGGGGGACCTCTTTGCCACCCATGCTCGCTGGGTTCCAAACACTCGCAACGCAGAGTTACAGCCTACATGGTGTAAAATCTTCAAATAGGATACATTAAAGAAAAATGGACAGTCAATGAATCCAAGGAGAAAAGCGGACACACTGCTGCACTTGCCCTATAGTGTATCGGACGGTAAGTCAGTTTTCTTGTTTCGCCTGTTTCTGTATGTACTCTGCAATGGAGCGCTGCGGACCCCTCGTCGTCCATATAAACACAGGATAATAATAACAATGTACAAATCTCTGGAGTCACTGGGGGAATGTACTAAGATGGGAGTTGGATTTCACATGGTATGTTGCTATGGGCAACCAATCAGGATTATTTATTTAGCACCTTCTAGAAGATAATAGTATCTGTTTGGATGCCCATAGCAATACATGTGAAATACAAGTCTCATCTTAGTAAATATCCCCCCACTGTGTCAGTGTCACTCACTGCTGCACACTCAGTGTCAGACATGAATCACCGGGCTACACCTGCTTGTACGGGACAGTCATATCTGTAATATTTATTCTGTCATTGTGGCTATCTTCCTAGCAACAGTAAGTGAGAGCTGTACATGTCCTGTTAAACATCCTGCTCATATAAATACCCTGCAGTATTGTGGCACTTGTGAGTTGCGGTATCTAGGAATGGGAGAGTTCCACCCATTTGTCTACATTTATATCTATTATAACAATAATAATAATTTGCTTCAGTGCATTTTACGTATCAGCCCGGTGGAGAGGTCTCTGCTCTTCTACCCTATTTACATTGGCTAGTGGCCTCGCCACATCTCACACCTTACCTGGGCACCGGGCAGGAATCCTAGGGATGGCCAACGTTGCCGTTGCCATCCATGGTTGCCATCGATGGCAATTCTGCAACTGGCCATTGATAGTGCTAAACTATGCAATGGATGACCATCGATAATTTTACATATCAATGGTCATCCATTGTGTTTGATTGATTGGCCTATGGGCTAATCAAAACATGAGGCGGGGCTTTGCGGTTGTCAGGGGCGGAGCTATGCTCCGTGTCCCGGCACTCTGGAAGAAACAAAAACGCAAAACGTTGTTTTGCTGTTCCATGCTGAAGGGAAACCATCTGGTTCTCCCCCATCAATGGCAAAAGTAGTCAACATCGGCCATGAACCATCGACGATTTTGAATCATCGATGGTCGATGGCCATCCCTACTCTATCCCACTGGGCATATCTGATTCAGGACTGTCCATGCACGATAATTATATAGATAAGATCTATTGCTTTTAAGCCAACTTTAAAGGTGCCCTAAGGAATATATTTACTAAGTGCAGGGCTATTTTTCAGTAGGCTCCAGCAGGAACTGAGGCCCTTATTCTATTTCACTCTTTCTGACAAAATATTTCTTAAGGTGCGTACACACGGGGGAGATATATTGCTAGCAATATATTGCTTGCAATATAGGACATTCACATGTTCTACTACCAATGTAGTGTACCTGATTCTGTGCACCAAATGTCCTATTGGGGGTCTGTATGTTGGAGAAACAGGACAAAAACTTAAGGCAAGGATGAGGTCCCATCGCCACACAATAAAAGAAAAAAAGACACACTTTCCTGTGGCCAAACATTTCTGCAGCCCAGGACACAATCAGGATCATATGAAAGTGATTATACTAAAAGGAAATTTCAAATCACAAAGAGACAGGAGGGTCTGGGAATACAAATTAATGACAACGTTTGACACCCTTAACACAGGACTGAATCTATCCGAGGGATTTATGGCCCACTACAACATCTGAGGAATCTGGCCCAGAGAGAGTGAGGGCATCGGAGCTCTAACTCTGGCCTGTCATCAACTTAGAGACAATAAAACTTTCACACTACTTATCTACAAACTAATTAAGGACTCAATTTACAAGCTCATTCTGTTATTTTGTTTTGTTTTGATCTTAAGAATGTCCATCTATCACATCTTGTTCCCACTCTGCTGTGTATATATATGTGGTTCTTCACACACCTTGTTATACCATGCCTGAGGAAGAGACCTAAGAAGTCTCGAAAGCTTGCATTTTAACAACATTTATTTTTGTTAGCCATTAAAAGGTATCATATTTGCTAGATTGCTATTTTGTTTTTCTCACTGAGGAACAATAAAACTTTTCTTCACTGCAGTAGCGCACGTAGGGGGGGTTTATGAGTACCCAGAAAACCCCCCCAGGAGTCTAAGGGCCCTAGGCTGAAACTGAGGGTCGAAAAGGTGGGTGGGGCACAAAGTGTCCCGTGAGGGCGCCTAAAAATGGGTTGTTTTTGTAGAGCTGCGGTTTCGTTAGTAAGGGAGTCAGCCCCAAACGAAAAATATATGGAAAGAAGGGGATGTGAAACCGCGCTGTTACCTATTAACATGCAACAGGTGGAGATAAAAAATACATTTAATAAAAATTTGCACTTTAAAATATATCATGTAGACATGGAATAGCTGGTACTGATATAATAAAATGGAGCCAAGATAGTCACCCAATTTTCCCAAGGATTAGAATCTCAGTGTCTGTTCCTAGAAATGCTTCCTGGTATTGTCCCAAGTGGATTTTGCCGGTGATAGTAGGACAGTAAGGCTGGTTTCACACACTCCGGCTCCTGCCGGACGGCGAAGACCCGCACGGCCAGGAAGCCATGCCACAAACAGTAGATAATCATGAAGGGGATGGCCACAGCCCGGCAGCCGTCCCTTCCAGTGGCGGGATCCGGCTGCAACCGTGCGGTCGGGCCGTGGCCGTCCCGTGTGAATGGACACAATAGTGGCCATTCACAACTAATGTGTGCGGCACGGCTCCCTTGCCGTGCGGGATTTCACCGTCCGGCAGGAGCCAGAGTGTGTGAAACCAGCCTTAGGGAGTGATGTTATCCTCCAGCCCAGGGAGCGCCAGATGGTACAGGGTTTGACCTGGAAAAAATTGATGCAATGTCCTGGTTGTATACGGCTACTGGGGTTTGTTCTGGAAGCTGGTCCGGTCACAGTGGGAAGGCTGAGTCTGGGTTCCAAAAGTGGGTGTCTGGGCTCCACCACACCGACGCATTTCGCTGTTAGGGCTTTTTCAAGGTGAAGAAGCCCAAAGCAGTGGTCCCCATCCAAGCCTGTTAATTGCTCTTCCCAGTCAGATATTTCAGGTTCTGTCTAACTTAAGGTGCCCACACACTAGAACGATTTTTGAGCCGATTGGCCGATTTCCGATAAATTGGCCGATATATCGTTCAACGTTTACCGATAATCAGCCGATTTTTGTCCGATGCGCGCTCCCGTGGATCTTTAGCTGAATCTTCTAAACTTACGTGCTGCACAAAAGATCAGAAGATTTAACAAAAGATCCATAGGAACGCACACGGGATCTTAAGAAAAATCTTTGGTAAAGATGTGCGCTTGCCTGAAATATTTTGTCCAGGACGGAAAAAAGATTTCAAGGCTAATTTATGCGCACATCTTACGATCGCAGATCTTTCTCGTGTGTGGGCACCTTTAGAGTTTTTCTGAGGGTATATTCCAAAATCTGGGACTCTCCCCCTTTGATGGATACTAGTAGCTAGCTTGTCTCTACTTTTCCCAGAACCAGAGATATCAGCGTTCCAGCAGCTGGTTACTGCTCCAGCTCCACACACCTGGTATGTAGTTTTATACACTCGTTGGCAGATTGCTCTGCCTCCTGAACTCTGATCCCCTAGTCCCAATACCATTTGGTAGGTGGGATTCTCTAGTCACTGGCGTAACTATAGCACCGCAGCCCCCGCCACCGCGGGGGGGGGGCTGTGCATATGGGGGCGCCGGGGTCTGCGGTGCTATAGTTACACCTCCCCCCAATCCCCCGCAGGCTTACCTATTTCGCTGGTCCTGGCGGCTCCGTTCTTCTGCTGAGGACCACCACAAAATGGCCGCCCCCATATAGCACACAGTTCTCTGAAACTGTCTGCTGTATGGGGGCGGCCATTTTGTGGTGGTCCTCAGCAGAAGAACGGAGCCGCCGGGACCAGCGCGAAAGGTAAGGCTGCGGGGGATTGGGGGGGGTTTGAATGGGCGGCACGGGGGCGCCCAAAACGTAGCTACGCCGCTGTCTCTAGTCAGAGGCGTAACTAGATATTCGTGGGCCCCATAGCAAAAGTTTGTAAGGGCCCCCTATATATCAACTGATGGTGATAAATGTATGCAAAACATATTAGTTTGACCGCAAAGAATGGCCCCCTTCAGCTCTGGGCCCCATAGCAGCTGCACCCCTTGCACCTATGGTAGTTACGCCCCTTTCTCTAGTATTTAATTTCATTAAAATCCAAGAAAATTATGAATAATAAGCCCACTCCACTATACACCCCTCCTCTGCGTATTACACATCCTCTACCACCCTGGAAGTTATGTATCAGGGCCCCTTCATTCAGCCAAATACCCCCTTCTCCCACCATCTGTGCAGTAAAGGGGTAATTAGGTTGATATAATATCCCCTACCACCCGCGGGACATCAAAGCTTCCCCCACCCCTACCGCTGGAGGATCGGTAGGGGCCCCAATACATGCTATGCCCAGGGGTCTACAAATGCCAAACATGGTGGCATGGATCATTATACATATGAGCTGATAATGGCACCCTGAGGTGCTGCACTGCTGCTGCAAGGTGGCATGGGTAATGATATAGGAAATAGTAATGCAGACATGAGGCTGTCACTGGGAATGAAGTGGACACTGAGGGCCAGGACAGGGACACTATGCAGCTATGGGAGTATAGTGACCCGGGGTCAGGTCTCTCACACCCGGCTGGAATGATGACTGCCAGTGACTGGGACCACCTGGGGGTCGCAGCGCGGGATCAGTAACAGAGCGGGCGGACACTAGTATAATGGGGGGAGGAAAGCAGCGTGCGGGGGGAATCGGGATGGGGGTCTGGGAGACGGCGGCAGCCGGGGTGGAGGTGGTGGGTGCCGGACACGGGAGATCCCGTCTGTGTGGGGTGGGACGGGTGCCGGTCCGGGAGGTCAGGCCTGAGGGGGGCGGGTGCCGGTCGGGGGGTCCGGCCTGTTGCAGAGCTGCTGTTGGAGGATAGCGCGGTGCCGGGCCTACACTCTGCACGACTGAGCCGCTGCCTGCAGTAACGATCACACGTCTCCTGCGGGCTCAGGGAGCTGCCCCCCGCCCCCTCCACAATGGCCAAGTCCCCGCTACATTCCGGAGCCTCAGTCCCGCTGCCGGGGAACAGCTCAGCTCTGACCGCTGCTCTCAGGGGTCTGATAAACAATTCACAGTTCAGGTGAGCGGCTGTGTAGTCTGGGGGGGACAGTGCAGGTGAGCGGCTGTGTAGTCTGGGGGGGACAGTGCAGGTGAGCGGCTGTGTAGTCTGGGGGGGACAGTGCAGGTAAGCGGCTGTGTAGTCTGGGGGGGACAGTGCAGGTGAGCGGCTGTGTAGTCTGGGGGGGACAATGCAGGTGAGCGGCTGTGTAGTCTGGGGGGGACAGTGCATGTGAGTGGCTGTAGTCTGGGGGAAACAGTGCAGGTGAGTGTCTAGTCTGCGGGGGACAGTGCAGGCGAGTCCAGTGGCTGTAGTCTGGGGGGGACAGTGCAGGTGAGTGGCTGTAGTCTGGGGGGGGGGGGGGGGACAGTGCAGGCGAGCCGCTCTGTAGTCTGGGGGGGACAGTGCAGGTGAGCGGCTGTGTAGTCTATGTGGGACAGCGCAGGTGAGCGGCTGTAGTCGGGGGGAGGGGGACAGTGCAGGTGAGTGGCTGTAGTCTGGGGCAGAGTGCAGGTAAGTGGCTGTAGTCTGGGGGGGAGCAGTGCAGGTGAGTGGCTGTAGTCTGGGGGGGACAGTGCAGGGGAGCGGCTCTGTAGTCTGGGGGGGGACAGTGCACATGCATGGTCAGAAAGAAGGTGGTCTCATTAGCAATTCCTTCCCTTACACATCAAAACTTCAAGCTCTTTTTGGAGCCGCTGTTTTTTATATAATTGGGTGAGCCTTCACTTCTTATTGCCACGAATAGAAACTATAAGAGATTAAAATGATTGGGGTCTAGGACAGGATCAATATCCCCTTGTCTATGTTAAAATCAAATTAGACTCCGTATTATAGCTGAATAAAATGACTACTGTTTTAAAAATATTTCCATTGTATCAGGCCGATGAAAAATAAAACCACCAGTGGCCCAACTAGACGGGTGTTACCCAAAATCTGTCCCCGCCAGGCTTCTCAGTGAGGGTAGGAGTTAATTCTGACGGTCCGTCGCGCGCTTCCTCTTCCCTGCCTTTTTATTTGCATTCATGACCATCTTTGTGGTTAGAGTTCTGCGAAGGCTACAGCCGGCTTCACATCAGAAGATTTGCATTGCAGGTGGAAATGTTTCAGGCCGATACCTTTCATCCACCTGCGGCAGGTATTACGTCAGCAGTTACCAGCAGTCAGCCCTGGTGATGGGAGGGTCACACAGCTGTCTATAAGGGGTGGGACAGTTCATAGTGTAGTTGCCACTCTCCAAGGGTGTCAGAGCAGCAGCATCTTTTACCACATTGGTATTTTATTAACGCCGACCTGTATATTCTGACCTCCAAGTCACATTTTTCATAGTTGTCTGCAAAGCTGTTCAGTGTATGAACGTGTAACTAATTCTCTCGTTTTCGTCCTAACGAGTCTGCATTCATTTATATTGTGTGCGCAATACAACATATAATGTGTGCAGATTCAGCAAGGGCATCATTTTTGATACATACAGTAGTACTCGAAAATTTAGAATTTTCTGAATTTCTGCATAAATGTGCCTTAATCTTATTAACTGCAAGTCCAGTATTGCTGCTATGGGCCTTCACTTTAGGCTGTAAGCTAGGGATGGCCATTGACCAGCAATGATTCAAAATCATCGATGGTTTATGACAGATGGTTCCCCTCCATCGATGTCACAGCAGAACCAATGTCCCTCCCCCCCACCCCACCCCACCCCACCCCACCCCACCCAAGTGGAACATAGCTTCGCCCCCAACAACCCTGAAGCCCCACCCAACGTTCTGATTGGCCCACAGGCCAGTCATTCAACGACAAAGGATGACTATCGATAGCTAAAACTGTTGATAGTTATCCATCACATAGTTTGTTACTATCGATGGCTAATTGCAGTATCACCATCGATGGTGACTGCACCGATGGCCACCCCTACTGTAAGCTCCATGACTTAGTCACCTGCTTTCAGTTTCTTTCTCCCGGGAAGGGGGGGTTGACGCATCATGCCACTTTAGGGGCGTGCCTGGACTGTCATGTCCTTAGGCCCCACCTCCATAATATAGAAATTCCCATGTGTTGCGGGGCCGCCATGGGTAGGACTAAATGATGACCACCTCATCTTTTATCCCCATCCCTTCATACTGTGTTGCAGGAGTTTCAATGCGTTCATCTTCATCCTGCTCACTTCACAAGGTACCGACAGGATGCTGGAGACTCACCTACCTTTCCACAGCTCCAGGATGCTAACCCAAAAACCCGTGAGCCGCCTGCAGCTTGTGGGAGGGTAGGCATGTATGCTCCATGAGCAGGGCCCTCCTTCCTACTGTCCTAATTACTTACTTCTCTTACATGGGCGCTCTGCTTCTGGACTCTACTCCTTTTGTAGCTCTCGTTTCTTCAGATGACGTAGATCTGTTATCTGCTCCCACGCTTATAGGTACAAGTGTCAGCTTATGCTGAACTGTTACATTTGCGCCGTTGCATCATTGCCGATAGTTGCATTATTTATCTCTTGTCTACTGTATTGTACTGTTTTATCCTGTATTGTTTTATTGTTTTGTCCTCTGTTTGGCACTGCAGACCAGTTATCTATAAATAAAGTTTAATAATACCTAGCTAATTTGTCCAGTTTGCAACCGGGCAGAACATTTTATCCCTTTTCACCTTCTTATTGGTTGAATTTTTTATGTCTTTACTATAAAATCTCTGCTTATTGGGTGTCTGCAAATAACTGTCACAGTTTTGAGACTAGCAGGTCACCCAGCAGGCACACACCGTTCACCATCTTGTCACAGTATCCAGAGCACAATGGTGATGCATTGTTAATGACACATAGGGCCTTATTCGAGTTCACTCTTCCTGACAAAATCCTTCTTAGATGGACAAAACCATGGGCCTTATTCGAGTTCACTCTTTCTGACAAAATCCTTCTTAGATGGACAAAACCATGTGCACTGCAGGGGGGCAGATGTAACATGTGCAGATAGAAATATATTTGGTGATTTTTTGGTGATTCTATGCAGGGTAAATACTGGCTGCTTTATTTTAACACTGCAATATAGATCTCACTTTGAAGTAAAACCCCACCCAAATCTAATTCTCTCTGCACAAGTTACATCTGCCCCCCTGCAGTGCACATGGTTTTGTCCATCTAAGAAGGATTTTGTCTGAAAGAGTGAACTCGAATAAGGCCCCATGTGCACTGCAGGGGGGCAGATGTAACATGTGCAGATAGAAATAGATTTGGTGAGTTATTTTGTTTCAGTGCAGGGTAAATACTGCCTGCTTTATTTTTACACTGCAATATAGATCTCACTTTAAAGTAAAACCCCACCCAAATCTAATTAGATCTGCACAAGTTACATCTGCCCCCTTGCAGTGCACATGGTTTTGTCCATCTAAGAAGGATTTTGTCTGAAAGATTGAACTCGAATAAGGCCCATAACTCTGAAGCAACCAATTACAACGCTAATATTTTTCTGCAAATCTACAGAACATACCATTCATTTGATATATGATGCGCAGACAACGGCATCATAGAAATGTCACTTATAAAGTTGACCTTTGGACTATAAATATAGTTAATAATAATAAATATGTGCTGCAGAACATCCCCATTTCATATAGTCTTTAGTTGGTCTGCTAAATTTCCCTTAAGGTGCGTACACATTGGGCGTTTTTGCCCAGTGTGTATGGACAGCGATGATGGGGAACAGCAGTGGGCTGAAAATCACTCAGGGCATACACACTGAGCGATTTTTGCCCATCCAAGCAATTTTCCCAGGGTGGAAAGCTTTCCATAGCAGGACTTAATACCAGAACATGAGGGGTGGTCGCTGACAATGATTCGCATCGCAGGGCCGTACACCCTGGGTGGATTTGGAGTTGAAAGCAGCTCAAACGGCAAAACTGAGCTACTTTCAGCTCAAAATCGCCCAGTGTGTATGGGCCTTTAAAGCAGGGATGGGGAACCTTTGGCTCTCCTGCTGTTGTTCAACTACACATCCCAGCATGCCCTGCTACAGTTTTGCTATTTGGCCATGCTAAAACTGTTGCCAGGCATGCTGGGATGTGTTGTTCAACAACAGCTAGAGGGCCAAAGGTTCCCAATCACTGCTTTAAAGTGTGTGAAAGTTTCAACAGCAAGTTTGATCCTAAGTTTTATGGAAGGCTGAGTAATACACATGAAATAACTGAGTGTTTATACTTCTATAACTTTTTTTACAGTTCATGCAAGACCTTTGCTGTCAGTAGATCATTAACTTTTCGGGTGGAGACCCACAGAGTTCTGACCTTTTATTATCCATCTAAGTGCAGGGAATGAAATTCTGCTTATTGTTTGTTAAAACGTTGCTGGTGCAACCACAAGAAGTTGTCAGGTGAACAGGACTGAAACTTAGAGCAAAGCGTGGGCGTCCAGCGGAACAGCAGAAAGTGACTGTTTGTGACAGCTCGGTGACATGACGCAGTTCTTGTGTCCGTGTTTGTGGTGTGCTCTCAAAATAGTTGGGTCCCTTGTGTAAATTTGTATGTACAGTACTTAATATATATATATATATATATATAGAGAGAGAGAGAGAGATTCTATGCTTGGTAACACATGCACATCATTCATGTCAAAGTGGTATCAATAAGAAATAGCAATAACTATGGACCAGCAGTATTGTGTAAAGACATAAACAAAGCCTCTAAAACAGTGGTTCTCAACCTTGGTCCTCAGAACCCCCCCCCCCAACAGTGCACGTTTTCCAGGTCTCCACACAGAATCGCAGGTGAAATAATTGGCTCCACCTGTGATCTTTTAAAATGTGTTAGTGAATAATGAGTGCACCTGTGCACCTGCCGGGTGACCTGAAATACGAGCACTGTTGTGGGTCCCTGAGGACCGAGGTCGAGGACCACTGTTTTAGAGGCTCTGTTGATGTCTGTACATGATACCGCCTGTCCGTAGTTATTGCTATTACTTATTGATACCACTTTGACATCGCCGGGTCGTACCTGAGATTTTATGTTTAATTACCAATGTTACAGATTGATGGTTAATCCTCCAAAGGCCAGGCTCTGCGGTCCAAATAAAGAATAGTAGAGGAGGGTTCAGGTGTCCTGCAGCCAATGCTCAGTCACTCACTGACCCCTGACCTCCTAATGAAGAGTGCCAGGATTATGACCCTGGTCTTCACCTTAGCAAAGCCAGAAAATCAAATTTAAACTGAGAAAACAGTGGACGAACAGCTAACAGTAGAACGGGCACCTTTATATCATGGCACCCATTGCCATGCTTACAGTTTTCCATGGTCCCTGGATGCGACCTGGTGATAATGTATGCTGTTTGTTGGCATTTTGTGGTGGGTGCTGTAACCTAGTTGATGGGTCGCAGTAGTTTGTGTGTCCTGGCTGTTGATTGATGTGTGGCACTTAAGTTGCTGTGTCCATAGCTTCAGAATTACTAATCAGATACTATTTACTAGAATGTGGCAATGCAGGGCTTCGGGGGGGCATTTGAAGTCTCTGCCCATACTGAGTTGTTGAATCTTTATATTACCTAATCTGGCGGAAAGAGGGTTAGCATAGTGGGCATTGCTCCTCAGTTCCCCAGCTCTAATCACTTAGTTTGATTCAATGATCCCTCAATTAACACATCCTGCTGAAATCTGCCTGGATTATGGCACCTGCGCAGACTTTAGTAAATCAATGCTGACCTCTAGAAAATGAATTTATTCTTACAGAAAATACAGGTAAATGAGTAAACCCGTCCAAAGCCTGCCTAGCATATCGTGGTCTGTAACTGGTGGGCCTATTTCTATATGCAGGCCTGGGGCCGAAGTACCATCAGCCCCATTAATCCAGCATATGAATCCCTGAACAGTTCTGTACACGCAGAAAGCAGATGGCAGATGATAGATCTTTCAGGTTGAGGGGAAGATGTAATAAGCCTGGAGAAGAGATAAAATTGAAGCTGATTAGCTGATTTTGAAAAATGGCAGTTGGGAGCTGTCTGGCAGGTACATTATCACCTTCAGTTTTATCTCTTCTCCAGGCTTAATACCCCTGAGTCTAAAACTTTCTTGTGACCGCCATCATTAGCCAATGTTTTTTCTACAAGGTTCTTTTTTTTTTTTTTTTAAGAAAACGTAAATGATTTTCCCCATTCACTGTGCATGTTGGCCTTTTGGTGTTAACCGATTGACGATCTAGATCCGGCATGTCCAACCTACGGCCCTCCAGCTTTTGTGAAACGACATATCCCAGCATGCCTTGCTATAGTTTCAGCACTTCCTAATAGCCAAAATGTGGCAAGGCATGATGGGACGTGTAGTTTCACAACAGTTGAGGGGCCGCAGGTTGGAAATGCCTGATCTCCACACTTCCGACCTATGATCTGGATACCCTATCCAGCATAGGGGTCAGTGATAAAATAACACACTCTAGGTGAGATTTAATAGGATGAGAGATTCAGAAAGTGAGAGATTTGGTGAGAAATCTCCAGGGGTTTTTTAAAGCGGCAATCATTTACACTGAAAAACCAGTTTGATTTTGCAGTGTAAATGATTGCTGCTTTAAAAAAAACTGGAGATTTCTCACCAAATCTCTCACTTTCTGAATCTCTCATCCTATTAAATCTCACCCTCTGTTTTTGCATCTTCTGCTACATGAGTATATCACAGCTTGATAAAACTGACTGTAATAGTATTGTGTGTGCACCTTCAGTGATTAGTTTATCACTGGTTTTACCCTTGTTACAGTAAGTGCTGTTAATATTTAATTTGCTGATTGTACGGTATTGGAAGTTATAATTCCTCTTCGGCGATATTGTGATTATAAGCTGGTGCGATCTACCCCCCCCTTTGGTTCAGTCTTATGGAGACTCTACAGCTGGAATGCTGGAATTGTCCTTTTAATTATCATCGCTTCACATTGCTCAGTGTGGGCTTGATTCAGGAACAACGACCAAATCTGTGATGAACTGCGCATTCCAATGAGACCAGCTTACTGACGTGACTCTGCGGCACCACAAAGTACCAGGGAAGAAGCAGCTACTCGTTTGTACTTCGCATACGTTTGCTGAGGGGAGTGTACACAGAATTGTGGCCTATCTTGAGATGAGTGCACACAAAGATCTAGTAGTTTCAAACAAACCTTGTGCGCCTAGAATAGATCTGACATAGAGAGCATGCGGATATGATAACAGCCTCTAACAAGCTGATAGTAACCGCGCAGCCGCATAGACTCAGCTGACTGTGTAGTGGCAGAAATCTGCAGCAGCTTCCGTACGGCTCTGAGATTTGACATTTCTGTGTATGGCACCGCAGTAATGAGCGGAACCAGTTCTGGGAGAATTAATAATGCCAGTAGGTGGTGGGAAATGTAGACAGTTTGGGGAGGGAATGATGCGATGGGGCTTTCCAGAATAGCA
This sequence comes from Crinia signifera, assembly GCF_055691185.1. NCBI lineage: Eukaryota > Metazoa > Chordata > Amphibia > Anura > Myobatrachidae > Crinia > Crinia signifera. Next base: position 157,170,104 of record NC_139224.1, read on the forward strand.
CATTGCATTTGGCGGCATCTCAAGTTTTCCCTCGCTCCGAGTAGAAGGCAGGGGAAACCTGCTACATTGACAGTGCCTTAAGGGTATACTGTAGGTTGACAGTCAAAAGGTCGACACCTGAAATAGGTCAACAGAGTTGGAAGGTCGACACAAGCATACGGTCGACATTTAAAAGTTTTTCACATTTTTTTTGTGCCAATGGGGGTATTTCATGTGCTACCATCCACTCCAGTGCGGTTGGAGAGTAAATTAGTGTGCCCGAAGCATGGCGAGCGCAGCGGTACACTTAGACGGTGTCCGTGTCAACTATGTCGACATTCAGGACAAAAAAACCTTGGAAAAAGGTAACCTTGTGACTGTCAACCTTCCCATTGTCGACAAAATGCTTGTGTCGATCTTAGCCATGTCGACCTATTTTGGGTGTCGTCCTAAGGCCTGTCGATCTTCAGTGGCCGACCAAATGCATGTCGACCTAAATTGGGTCGAGCCAATGACCCATAGCCATAGATGCCTCCAACCATCCTCTCTGCTGTAATTTACTTTGCACATTGGCCCCTCCTTCTCCTGACCCATTTCTGGTTCCCTGTTGTTCAGGGGGGGGGGGGGGGGGGGTAGAGGAGGAACCAAGGATCTTATTCAAGGCCACATGCAAAGCTGTGAAATTTGCAGCCTTGTGTGTAGTTTTAACGACGCCCTCGCAGGCTGAGATCCCTTGCACGCATACAAATGGCTGTTCAGCATAAACATAGATTCACAGCATGCGTGCGGGAGGAGATGATTTGATGGTTGCCAAGGTGCACGCAAATCTAAGACAATCTGTCTGCTGTGTTAGGTTTGTGTGCTCCCTGTACGGGAAGAGGGCGGGCAGCTGCGTCATCGCCGAATTTCCATGTGTCCAGTGTTTTCATGGGAATGCTCATGAAATGTTGGGCGTTCCCATGGGCGCAGCCCGTTGCTGGGCCAGGTTTACCTGGGATTTTCAGCCCAGGTCACTCCTGGGATTTTAGTAACAGACCCCCTTTCACACTACACCTCAGATCCGGGAAAAACCTGGGTATACCCCTTTCACACATAAGCCAGACTTTTCAAGCGTTTCATCATTAAAATGGCCAAGGACCTTTGCAATATTTGCACACAATATGGCATCCTTCACAGTGCCTGTGATTTGAGATTTGATCTCCTCTTCTCCACGCACATGTAACAGCTCCCTGACCTCCTCTTCCTTCCAATGCTGTGCCATGGCACCTGACTTCCCACAGGACTCTGCACTCTGTTACTGCAAAGGGAGCAAAGGAGCAACATGCAGCCACTGCCTCTGCAAGCGCCTCCGCACATGTGCCTGAGGCGTCTTCCTCGGCTGCAGCTGATGACCTCATCAGAAGGCGCCTCGGCCACAAAAAAAAGCCACATCACATGTTTAAAACCTGAAAAACACGGATAATACCATTCAGACATAAGCCGGGTATTATACCCGGGAGTAAAATACCGGGAAAAACCCTGGTCAATTGCAGGTGCTCAGTATCCGGGAATGAAATCCCAGGTATACCCTTTCCGACATACGCTAGTCCCGGTTTGGGTGCATTCATGTGAAAAAACCCGGGATTGTCTGAAAGGGGTATAAGTGGGCTCTAGGTTGTTACCGTTAAATGATGGTAAAGTATCTCTGTCCTCTATCACGATGGGTCATGCCACAGATGTGTAGATGGTTAGTCATACACAGAGATGCCATAGCAGGAAAATAGGTTTGTGTCCCCTGCCAACACTACTGTATGAATTTTTTGGGGACTAACTACATGAGAACCATGTGATGTGTCTGGCGGTTATGGGGAGCGGGGCAATATGTACAGAGATGGCAGGATTCTAGATATATGTAATATTCCAGATCTGCGTAAAGCATACCGAACTAGGGATCGCCATCGATGATTCAAAATCATGGCTATCCTGGTTTATGGCTGATGTCCAATACTTTTGGCATCAATAGGGGAGAACCAGATGGTTTTGCTTTTTTTTTTTTTCAAAGTGCCGGCACACGGAGCATAGCCCCGCCCCGACACCCATGAAGCTCCGCCGCCACAATCTGATTGGCCCACTGGCCAGTCAGTCAAATATAATGGATGACTATTGATAGATAAAACCAGGGCTATTTTTCAGTAGGCTCCAGCAGGAACTGAGGCCCTTATTCTAGTTCACTCTTTCTGACAAAATCCTTCTTAGATAAACCATCAATGGCCATCCCTCACATAGTCTATTACTATCGATGGCCAGTTGCTTTATCACCATCGATGGCATCTGAACCGATAGCCACACCTATACAGGACATGTGACTATTGGTCACGTTCTAAGATTTTGTGTATATGTTAGTGTGTTTCCTGAGATAGTTTGGTGGAATCCTCTTCGATTTATTCTTTTCCAGCGATGTCTCATTTGTGGTGGGGAAGGAACGGAGGGTTGTCCACGCACATCGGTGTGTCCTGGCTTGCCGCTGCAAGGTATTCCATACAATGTTCACCCATCAGCTAGAGGCAGCGCAGCCCCTCCACGAGCTCCAAGTCCCCTTCATCTTGGCTGACATTCAGCCTGACGTCTTCCTGGCAGTCATAGAATTCATCTACACCAATACCGTGACGCTCAACAGTGCAATCGTGAGTATAACCATAATAATAATCATTGTATTTATAAATCGTTCTTTCTCCAAGGCAGTTAATGGATAAGATGAGCATTATACAGTACAGAAACTATGAACCACAGAAAATGGAGATACTAAAGGAACAATTAAGGAAATGCTTGAGTAAACAGGAAAGTCTTGAGTTTACAGTCTACCGTGGGCTGCACGGGGCCTTAAAAAGTATCTATAATCTAGTATCTGTAGACCTGAAGTTCTACCGCGCCATAGAAATATTATCGCTGCATTTTGGCCTGAAAACAAAAGCTAGGTAGGAAGAAAGGTTACGGCGCGAATAGATTAATTCCACCGTATGAAAAACTTGGTATTAAAAACCGGGCCAATAAGCAGATGTCTAAAACAGTTGAGGCTGATCCAGAATTGAGTTGTATCTTGTGTGGTTTTTGCACAGGCTTCAGATACACAACTATGAGTGCAACCCTGTTTCCTCACCACTTGCACCTGTAAGGGCGTAATTATAGTTCCCTTATAAGCATTGCGTAACAAGTGTTCATTGATGGAATTACAGGATATGCAGATCTGCACATAACTGCAGATAGTAATATATTCAACACGTTTCGGCCTCTTCATTTCTAGGTTATAAATATTATTATTATTATTATTACTGTTAACAGAGATGTACTAATTTATTAATACTGTTTATTGAGATATACAACTACCCATTATTTTATTTATCCACATTAATATAGATATAATACAATTCACTAGAAATGTTGCTGCATCAACAAAGGCCCCGAGGTTCAGGCTGGATTATCTGTAATGTTCTTTCAGCTCGCATTGTCTACCTGCCCTGTAAATAGGAGACCATTATATAATACATGTATTTGTGTAGCACTAACGTATTCCGTTGCAAACTGTGAATATAAAACTACAAAATGAGGCTGACGGAAGTTCCCCGATGACTGAAGCTGGTCATATACATTCAATACAACGCAGCGTTTTTGACCCCGACACACTTGACACTTGACTTGTTTCATCACCGCCGGAGGTTTCATATTCAGTGCGGCACAGTTATAAGGCAACTGCATAATCCACCGGATTGCGGTAAAACACAACTTGTGCTGGTGCACCCGCTTTTGTGCCTAATCGGAAGTTTTTCACAAATTTTCCACCGAGGTTGTGCAACCATCTGCAATTGTGTTCACTTGAGGACAAACAGTGATTTTTCCGAATGTACTCTCCTTCTGTATGGGGACGTGCAGGCATTGCTCCATGTTAGAGAGGAACAAAACATTGCATAAATGTCTGTGAAATAGTAGGTGGGGGAGGGGGGATCATCATGCGGTTGCACAGAGGTCATGTCACATGTCCTAATACTTCAGATTGTTCAATAATTGTGTGATAACACTAAAATCTGTATCCAACCTGAGTTATTGAGCTTTTAAGCTGTTTCACAGCTGCTTGAAACAATGTCCACACTGCTGACTAGGCCTGGGTTATTTACAGGTGCTGAGGGAAAAAATGTCTTGTAGGCCTGGGTTATTGCCAGGTATTCCCTTTGTCAGCGCTTAGAGATGACATCATCTTCAAGCACGGATGATCCAGCTATTTGCTACTATTAGCGTTACCCGGGTCGGATAATTCGAGTGGCGGTTGCACACTGTAGACTACCTGGGTCGGTAGAGCTAATGGGGGAATTCAATTAGCCATGGAATTTATACCACAGCTAATTTCCTGTGGCTGTCAATTCAAATAGGTAAAGCCCCTTCGTACATTGAAGAATGGAGGGGTAATTGCATACCTCCCAACTTTTCATCTCGTCAAGAAGAGACAGTGCGCGTGGCAACATTTGGGGGCGTTGCCTAGTTGGAAGTGGGCATGGCCTGTACTTGCAGCACTGTCGCTAGGCTACGCCCCGTTTATCGCCACTGTGGGGGCATGCCCAGCCCCTCTGGCTGCAGGAATAGATGAGGTGCTTCTATTCATATGTGTGACGGGGGAACTCCCAACTGCCCCCCTCCATCGCGGGACACTGCCGGCCCTGGGAGGGACGCGGGAACGTCCCAAAGAACCGGGACCTTCCCACGATAAGCAGGACAGTCGGTAGGTATGTAATTGGCCCAGGAGAAAGGGCACTATCTGGAGGTTTAACACACGAGGAAACCCATACACCCACCCGAATGTATTGGTTATCATGTTTTAACCCTGTATTTGCAGCACAGGGAAAAGGCTGTTTGTACTGGTCACAGAGTGAATCTCAGCTGCACTGGTAATACTAGTGCAGCATGGTCACTCTGTGCTGATGTGTTCATGAGGCAAAGCAAAATTTATTAAGATGGGAGTTCTTGTAATGGATTCTATCTATTATCTTCCAGAAGGTGCTAAATAAATAGACTGATTGGTTGCTATGGACAACATTCTATCTTAAATAGAACTCCTATCTTAGTAAATGTATCTCCGAGTGTCCAGATCTGGGCTTTCAAAACATGAAAGAAAAAGTTTGTGTACTATCTCAGACACTGAATTTAAATGCTAAGCAATCATTTTCTTGCACATATTTAGTGCCAGTTACCTATCTTGTCCCCAGTAGTGCCAGTTACCTATCGTGTCCCCAGTAGTGCCAGTTACATATCATGTCCCCAGTAGTGCCAGTTACCTATCACGTCCCCAGTAGTGCCAGCTACCTATCACGTCCCCAGTAGTGCCAGCTACCTATCACGTCCCCAGTAGTGCCAGCTACCTATCACGTCCCCAGTAGTGCCAGCTACCTATCACGTCCCCAGTAGTGCCAGCTACCTATCACGTCCCCAGTAGTGCCAGCTACCTATCACGTCCCCAGTAGTGCCAGCTACCCATCACGTCCCCAGTAGTGCCAGCTACCCATCACGTCCCCAGTAGTGCCAGCTACCTATCACGTCCCCAGTAGTGCCAGCTACCTATCACGTCCCCAGTAGTGCCAGCTACCTATCACGTCCCCAGTAGTGCCAGCTACCTATCACGTCCCCAGTAGTGCCAGCTACCTATCACGTCCCCAGTAGTGCCAGCTACCTATCACGTCCCCAGTAGTGCCAGCTACCTATCACGTCCCCAGTAGTGCCAGCTACCTATCACGTCCCCAGTAGTGCCAGCTACCTATCACGTCCCCAGTAGTGCCAGCTACCTATCACGTCCCCAGTAGTGCCAGCTACCTATCACGTCCCCAGTAGTGCCAGCTACCTATCACGTCCCCAGTAGTGCCAGCTACCTATCACGTCCCCAGTAGTGCCAGCTACCTATCACGTCCCCAGTAGTGCCAGCTACCTATCACGTCCCCAGTAGTGCCAGCTACCTATCACGTCCCCAGTAGTGCCAGCTACCTATCACGTCCCCAGTAGTGCCAGCTACCTATCACGTCCCCAGTAGTGCCAGCTACCTATCACGTCCCCAGTAGTGCCAGCTACCTATCACGTCCCCAGTAGTGCCAGCTACCTATCACGTCCCCAGTAGTGCCAGCTACCTATCACGTCCCCAGTAGTGCCAGCTACCTACACGTCCCCAGTAGTGCCAGCTACCTACACGTCCCCAGTAGTGCCAGCTACCTATCACGTCCCCAGTAGTGCCAGCTACCTATCACGTCCCCAGTAGTGCCAGCTACCTATCACGTCCCCAGTAGTGCCAGCTACCTATCACGTCCCCAGTAGTGCCAGCTACCTATCACGTCCCCAGTAGTGCCAGCTACCTATCACGTCCCCAGTAGTGCCAGCTACCTATCACGTCCCCAGTAGTGCCAGCTACCCATCACGTCCCCAGTAGTGCCAGCTACCCATCACGTCCCCAGTAGTGCCAGCTACCCATCACGTCCCCAGTAGTGCCAGCTACCCATCACGTCCCCAGTAGTGCCAGCTACCCATCACGTCCCCAGTAGTGCCAGCTACCCATCACGTCCCCAGTAGTGCCAGCTACCCATCACGTCCCCAGTAGTGCCAGCTACCTATCACGTCCCCAGTAGTGCCAGTTACCTTACACGTCCCCAGTTTTCAGAATAATTTGGATAACAGATATCCGGATAAGGCATACTTGCCTACTTTAACTTTCACCTCTCCGGAAGACGCCCGGAGAGGCAACAAGTCAGGGGAGCGGGGGCAAGGCTGACATCACTCTTAGGATGACAGGCCTAAGGTTGACAGGGTTGGAAGGTCAACACAAGCATTAGGTCGACAATGGGAAAGTCGACAGTCAAAAAAGGTGAGGTTTTTCACTTTTTTTTTTCAAAAACCGTCTGTATTTCATACCGTATCATCCACTAGGGTGTGGAGGGAGAATAGAATAGTGTGCCGATTGCAGCGGGGTACTGTGTACTCAAACAGCCATGCGCGGGGATGCAGTACACTGATACCGTGTCCATGTCGACTTATGACGACGTTCGGTACCAAAAGGAAAACTCATGTCAACCTTTTGACTGTTGCTTGTCGACCTTCCGACCCTGTCAACTTTAGGCCTCTCAACCTATTTCATGTGTGGATCTATGCCCTGTCGACCTTTAGTGTCATCCTTTATACTGTTGACCCTTTGACCCGTACACGGGATAATCAACCTGTGCCACCACTTTGTTGAGTCACCTTCCAGTAGGGCAACCTCCACCGGCTGTAACAATGTCATCGCTGGTAGCAATCCTTTTGTTACACTGGGAAACGCAATAACCTGCCTGGCTGATGAATATGTCCTGACTCCTGCGGGTACGATATATACGATAATGGAGAGATCCCTTCTCATCCTAAAACCACTGACCATCAATAACCATAGCAATTAGTGGAAATAGAAAAAGAAATTGCATATATTCTATGAGATGTTTTTCATACATTTTATATTTGTGTCTTTTTATATTGTGGGTACTTTACTTGTTTCTGAGTTCAGTTTTCTTTACAGACCCATAATAGACAGTAATTGCAATTGATAAGCTTGTGTTGTCCGCAGGCTCTGGAAGTTCTCACGTCAGCGGTGGAGTACGGCCTCGATGACCTGAGGAAGGTAAAGCTGTGGAATTTGTGCCTGGTGGTATGTGAAGTGGGCGTATGAGGGGGTCGTGTAGTATTTGCGGTGGTGTTCGGTGTATTATAGGAAGGAGTCTCATACAGCGTTTGTAGGGAGGTCTAAACTTATCAAAACAAAATGGCGCCAAAAATTTGCCACACCTGCCCAACTCTACACATGAATGCAGGACCTCATGATTGCTGTATTTTGGGGAATATTTTGGATTCGTTCATTTAATAAGAGCGAACCTTACCAATAATTGGCTGAACCTGGTATATAAGTAGGATAAAAATTCCTTTATTACACCTTTTAAAAAAGACCATTTAGGTCGAAATGCGTTGGTGAGGAGGTTCCTATGTGCTGCCAAGATAACCCGCTTCAGGCAGTGGTTCCAGTGAACCAGGCACCACCATCAAACACCTGTGGAACCTAGCAGAAGGAAATGGTAACATCTCTATGTTCACTGTTTTTGGAAGTGGTTCTTACCTCTGTGTTTTTTGGTACCTATTATGGTTTGAGGAGGAAGAGCAGTTATCTATACGGGGTTATCTATAAGGGGTGGAAGTCCACCCCTTATAGATTCCAGCTAGTCTCTCTTCCTGTTTTGACATGAAGCTGGATGTTATGATCGGATACCAGCATACCGTACCGTGTTACTTTTATCTGTGTGTATCCTTTTTAAATGACATTGGGATTCCTTTATTGAAGAAAGTGGACAGGAAGAGCATATTCATTCATTTATTATTTATTAACAGTTTCTTATATAGCGCACACATATTCCGCAGCGCTTTACAGAGTATAGTTGAACATTCACATCAGTCGCTGCCCCAGTGGAGCTTACAATCTATATTCCCTACCACATGTGCACACAAAGACCTTTTAGGGGTTAATTTTTTTGGGAGCCAATTAGCCTACCAGTATATTTTTGGATTGTGGGAGTACCCGGAGGAAACCCACGCAAGCACGGGGAAATATATAAACTCTGCACAGTTAGTCATGGAGGGAATAGAATTAGTGAGGCAGTAATGCTGACCATTACACCATCCGTGCAGTCCCTTGGGCAGGGAAACCAATTGTGATCTATAAGGAGGCAGCTAATGTGACTTAGCACAGCGAGTCCTATTGGAGAAAAGTGCTATATAATTATTATTATTATTATAAATTGAGATGTGTCCATAAAGGGGCACAGTGGGTAGTGTGTTAGGCTGTACAGTATGTTGAACTCCGGCTGAAGGGGAAAAAGCTTCCAGTCACTAAATCTGCCCGGCAGGACTTGGAATCCGTTCTTCAACATTGTACTGGTGCCCAACTAACAGCGTCCGCATCTGTCAGATGCATGTCCATTACTTGGATGTGAAACGGTTTCCCCCAAGTATCCTGCAGAGAAACAGCCCCCTGTCTAATAAACAGGATTCCTCACATGCCACTGTAGCTGCCTGAATTCCTGTCTGTCACAGAGTATTAATTAGATGCGCTCCAGCCGTGTGGTTATCCTCTCTGAACATATAAAGGCAATAATGCACATTTTCAGCTCAGAAAGTCCTTGTATGGGGGGAGGTGGGAGGGAGGGGGAATACCCAACATTAGTGAGAGACCCTTCTGTTGTTTTTATTGTGGCGGGCAGATAAGCCTCCTGCTATATTCCAAAATAATATATTTTTAAGTGAATTTAAAACTGAGTTTTCCAGTAATGGGAGATCCGGAATTGTTGTGCGTACAGGGCAGTGTAATTACATCTGTGGGCTGCCACATAGTCCCAGCGTGGTAATGATTCGTGGCTGGGGGCTTGGAAAGTCATTAATCCATGCAGTTGCTCAGCCTTGTGACATGATTTCACCAGTGGAAGGAGATGCCAGCGACAGGGACTGGCCCTTCAGGTTATGGGATGGGGAAATCACTCAACTGGTAAAGTTATCTGAATGTTTTTCATATTTGACAGGTATCCCTACTTTTCTAGGGACAATCCCATTGTATATAGACTTTTTCTAGTCAAATGTCCCTGTTTTCCAGTAATGATTATACCCCTTTTCCACCAACTTAAAAATCCTAGGTTTTTGCACGTGAGCGCAAAACTGACCCGTAATATTTATCAGTGGAAATGAGAGATGTGCAGGGTCTGATTGGCTCTGATTTACTCTGATTTCAAAGCAGGATCTTATTGGCTATCCCAAATCACATGGCAGTTGTTGACAGTTGAAAGCCAATAAGATCCTGCTTTGAAATCAGAGTAAATCAGAGCCTGCATATTTCTAGTGGGAATGGTGACCTACCCGGGAACCAAGCATGGGTTTTAGCGAGTTAATCCTAGGTAACAAGCCCTGGAAACGGCTCTTACACAGGTTTTTCTACCCAGACAGGGGAGTCTGCCACTGCGCAGGCGCCTCCCGCTGCCCACACATCCGCAGTTAATAGCCTGCTGGTGCCCGCCCATCGATGACCAGATGCCCCCCCCCCCTCGCCGCCGGTGCCTACTGCTGACCCCATACACACACTCTGCCGGTGCCTATCTGCCCTTTGTTGACCAGTCCTGCTGCTGACCCCCCAGCTGCCCTGCTTTCCCAAATTTCCCTTTTCAGTACAAAAGGGATTAACCTGGGAAAACAGGGCAGTGGAATCAGGGACCATCAGAATCTGCTTTATTTGGCCAGGTACTGTATACTGGGAATTAGGTTTAGATTGCTGTGGAACAGCCAAGGTGGGAACAAGTAAACATTTTATTATTTATTTACCGTTTCTTATATAGCGCACACAGATTCCGCAGCGCTTTACATATATTTATTTGAACATCAGTCCCTGCCCCAGTGGATTACAATCTGTTCCCTGCCACATGTACACGCACACAGACATTGTAGGGTTAATTTTTGTTGGGAGCCAATTGACCTACCAGTATATTTTTGGATTGTGGCAGGAAACCAGAGTCCTCGGAGGAAACCCATGCAAGTACGGGGAGAATATACAAACTCCGCACAGTTGGAGCCGTGGTGGGAATCGAACCCATGACCTCAGTACTGTGAGGCAGTAATGCCAACCATTGCACCATCCGTACTGCTAATAAACATTGACTGGACAGATATATATAACAGGTACAGATATGTACCCTGGGGAGGGTGACCAATTCCCCAGCGTGTAACCCGGAATTTTGGTGAAAAAAACAATATTAGGCAATTCTTTTTATGCTGTAAAGACTGTAACCTCTGAGCTACTTGAGCAGATATAATCAGTGCAGTCCTCCCTATCTGTGACAGCTTATGACACAATGTACATAAACCTGCTCTGTTCTTCCCTATAACCCTTATCTGGGCTCTGTAAGGTAATGACTACAGAATTCTCATGTACATTGTCCCGTATAACCCAGCAAACATTCACACTGATAAAGATTTACTGCAATGCCAGGTATTATATGGTGCATGCCTTATTTATGGGTGTGAGACAGCTCACAGACCATGGGCCAGATTCTCTAAGCTTCAAAAGTGATAAAATGGAGAGTGATAAACGACCAGCCAATCAGCTCCTACCTGCCATGTCACAGACTGTGTTTGAAAAATGTCAGACAGGAGCTGATTGGCTGGCTGTTTATCACTCTCCATTTTATCACCTTTGAAGCTTAGAGAATCGACATGAGTTTTTTCATGATGTTTTTGGTGTCAATGTCGACATCTGAGCATGTGTGGACCCCAATTAGTGTAGTGTTCTACGCTCTGCACACTTCACCTTTCCCACTGGATTCCACAGGGATGGTAAAGCATAAAATAGTCCCAAAAAAGTGCCACCCTTTTGTCACTGTCGACTAGTGTATCAACGTTTTTGTCAATGTTGACTTAATGACTGTTGAACTTTGGAGTCTAACTAGACATTGAGGGTTATTCAGACCTGAGCACTGGGCTGGTAATTTTTGAAGCCCTGCGATCAGGGAATCCCGCCCCGTGTAAACCTGCGATAAGCTTGCACAAATATCCCAACCCTGCGAGTAGTTGCAAATACATTCGCAATTGCTCAGCATCTGATGATTCTTCCACTGTGTGCAGTCTGTGTGTAGCCCTGGGGTGGCTGCGATAGAAGCAGGCTGATCAAGGACGGAGCTGATGTCACCTGACTGCACTTACAACGCCTGGGCGCACCTCGGTTTTCTCTGACACTCCCAGAGAACGGCCGGTAACCACCCCCAAATGCTGTCAGTCAACTTGCGTATGGCCAGCAATAAAAATATAAGCAGGATTTTATCACAGGATGGCCTCCAGGCTGTACGCATGCGCAGTCTTATCAATAATCGGCCAGCCCGCAAATTCGCTGCCATGCGATCAGGACTGAATTAGGCCCAGTGTGTGTAATACCCCTTTCACACCGCAAATGCTGGGTCACACCTGGGATTTGGACACTGGTCCACCCCAGTGCGCGTCCCCGCATTTTCCCTGTGAAAGCTAGCACAGCGATCTGGCAACGAGCCGGATCACTGACCTCAGGCGGTGGTGGGGAGGAGCGGCAGCGTATCATCAGGGGGGTGGGGAGGAGGCAGCCCTTTGTCTCCAAACGCTGCCTCCTCCATAGTGTAAACAGGATCCGGGTTACTCGTTCACACTGCACAGCAACCCTGGTCAGTGCCGTGTTCAACCCTGGATGTAACCATTGTTGAAATGCCAGGTTGCTCGACTCGTGAGTTTGGTTAGTGGTCACACCGCAGATCAACCCAGGTTGACACGGCAATTACCCGGGTTGCTTTGGCGGTGTGGAAGTGGTGCAAGCCATCCGGATTCTATTTTTAGTGAAGAGTTTTTAAAAAAAAAAATTCCCCTTGTAATGGCCAATAATGTTTCCTCCTTCTAAATAAAGATGTTTCTGCATGGTCTTATATCTGTCGTGTAGTAGGGATACTAATGAATGGGAATGGAATTCTCCCGGTGATCCAGGGGCAGACTATATTTATACTGTGTGTTCTGCTCCCAGCTTAGAATCCTATTACTATTCTGGCAGGAAATGACAACAGTCTGGGGATAGGACTCTCTGCCAGACTGTACACAGCTGCTGTTACATAGCGCTGCTTCCTCTGCACAGAGTGGGGGAACTACTCCATCACTAACATTTTTGTAGTATGATTTTATTTTTTTTTCTTCTGGAAAATGGATAACCGAGTCTGGCCGGAGTTCACCGTTCTTGTGTGCGTGGACATAAATGCTTTTCCATGATCACACATTTCTTTCCAAATATATGTTACCGCTGCTAAATACTTTAAGATTTAGTATTTATGAACTGTCAGCAGAGAATGTGAAATAGGTGTGGGAAAGTCTGTACAGAGAGGGGAACCATTATTGCCAGCCAGATCTGATGCAATGGGGACAAAGTTCGACAGTGCCTGATTAACCAATAGGCTGCAGCCTAGGGCGCCAGGACTGAAGTTACCTTTCACCTGTCCTCAAGTACTGTGCGAGTAAAGTACTTAAGGTGATTGCCAGATGGCTGTGCCAATGTAACTTACTGATGGGAACATTACTTTATGTACGTTGTGCTTTCAATTAACATTCAAACTGGCAGGGAAGGAGAGGTGCCCCCTTGGGAGCAGCAGCCCGGTGGGCAGATGACTCTATTGTCTCCCAGAGTTCTGCCTCTGTTCACACGCCACAAGCATTAGTTCCTACATGCCAGTTGTATAACCTTCATTACATGCATATGGGCAGTATGACTGGCGAGTCCCTGAGCACCCATACAAATGTGGCATACACAGGCCCTGTTTGAAGCCGTCCTCCGGACATATCCTTTTCCTACAGGCCTACCTCACTATGAAATCACTGATACACTAACATCTGGGTTCCTAATTTTAAATTCCTAGGCACCTACATTTCAGAAGACCTGACATGGTCAACTAATGTTAACTGTCTAGTGAGGAAGGCCCATCAACGCCTTTTTTTTCTTAGGATGCTTAAGAAACAACAATTATCGACACCAATTCTATTAAATTTCTATAGATGTGCGGTAGAAAGCATCCTAACAAACTGCATTACTGTGTGGTACGGGAATTGCACTGTAGTAGAGCAGAAGCAAATCCAAAGGGTAATAAAATTGGCTCAGCGAGTAGTGGGGGTTCCTCTTCCATCAGCTAATGATATTCAGAGGAAACGCTGCTTGCGTAGGGCTCACAGTATTGCTAAGGATAGAACCCACCCAGCAAATGTGCTGTTTACTTTGTTACCTTCTGGCAGACGGTTCAGGTGCTTGAAAAGTAAAACAAGTAGGATGAGGGATAGTTTTTTCCCGAGGGCGATTTTAGAAATGAATGTTGAAATGGGTTAGGAGTTGGTGGTTGGGTTTGCCTATGGACTATCTTGTATTTTATTTATTGATGTTTTGTACTGGATGGATGCTAAATTGAATTTTGTCACCCTATTTGGGGTGATGACAATAAAGAGGAATCTAATCTAATCTAATCTGCCATCTCACCCTGTAATTCCCGGCTCATTGACCTCCGGCATCCAAAGTGGCACCTCTTCCAGTTATCCTGACTCCTCTTGGTTACTGTTCTACTAATGCTGAAGCCTAGATTCAAGCATTTCTCCATAGTCCATTGCAAAAATTCTGTCATCCGCCTCCAAAGCTCCTCCCTGTGCCCTATTATCCTGTGTCTCCACATAACTACCATCTACCACTCTGATCTGTAAATTGTCAACTCTGGTCATTGAATTCTCCCTTTAGCATCCTGCTAAAATGGCATCCGCACTACTGCTAACTTTCCTGCCTTTCTTACTTTACTGCCCGTTCAGGATTCCTGAATCAGCATCGGAACACACAAATTGCCTTCATGGGTTGGAAGGAAATCCCTGCACAAACGTAGCACTGCATTCGTGCATTTCTATGTCCAACCTGCTGCTTGAGAACCTCTTGCATGTCCCCCAGCAAAATAAGTGGGCAGGTGGAATTAATGAGGCCCAGTCTCTGTGCATAAATATTATGCATAGACTTTTCCAATGTCTCGGAGGTAGAAGTCGCATAAGATTTCCCAGGCCGCAGGATCACGTACGATACACCGCATGCAGTCCTTTTGCATACGATATATCATATGCGATCCCAGCCAAGGCTGCTGGAGGATTGAATGCAACCCTTGCGATCTTAGGTTCTGATCCGGTGCGCACAATTGGAAGCTGAGACAAAACACATACGATTTGCTCCAATTTCTTGGTCCGATTCGTTCGAAATCGAGTAAAAATGGCCCAAATTGCTCTAGTGTATGGCCACCTTAATGGTCTGCAGCTACACTTGTACCTGCCCCAGAAAATACCTGCATGTCATTGTCTGACAGTGCAGTATATCTTTATATCTATATGTATTGCCCTGTTTCCATGTAATCTTGCAGGGGTGAGAAGGTCGTACATGGGCACCGGTACGCTGTGTGCTGGGGTCTTTATATCCATCACTACTACTGTTTTTGTGCAGGAACTGTGAAAGTAGACTGTGTGGTTTCCAACATCCGCACTGCTTCATTTCCTAACCGTTCCAGCATCTCGCGTGTTCAGCGAAACAGTGTTATGTTCAGTGACATAGCTTCCTGTCCCCTCTTCCTCTTCCAGTGACTATAACAAATGCTGTCATCATGTCACCGTAGCCATATGTTCCAGGTCACACTGGGGTCTTATAAACATTCTTCCTCAGATATTGCTTGGGAAATGTCACTCTGGGCGGAAGATAACTAAGGGCCTTATTCTAGTTCACTCTTAGAGGCAAATTCCTTCTTAGCTGGACAAAACCATGTGCACTGCAGGGGGGCAGATGTAACATGTGCAGAGAGAATTAGCTTTGGGTGAGTTATTTTGTTTATGTGCAGGGAAAATACTGACTGCTTTTTTTTACACTGCAATAAAGATCTCACTTTGAAGAAAAACCCCAGCCAAAGCTAAATCTCTCTGCACATGTTACATCTGCCCCACCTGCCTCTAAGAGTGAACTAGAATAAGGCCCTAAAAGAGGGGGGGCTGGTGCAGGGGTGTCCTTTTTATCTGAGGTCTGGGGAATGACGTCCGGGGAATGACGTCCTCTGTGAGTTATATATTTGCAGCAGTCTCCTCTCAGCTGCTGACCTGGGCCCCTCCAACCGGGCCTAGGCAACTAGCAACCACCCATAAGCCCCCTCTCTGCACTCTTGCATTTGCCAGTGGTGGGGCCAGTCCACCCCTGATGCATAACTATGGTCTGATAATGGGTAGAAAACAAAAAGGTCGACATTCAAATAGGTCGACCTAAGCATTAGTTCGACATGGGGTTTTTCTCTATTTTTGGAGCTGACATGTCCCGACAGGTGGTATTTCATGCCCTACCATCCACTAGGGCGTGGTGGGAGAATATAATTGTGTGCCTGAGTGCAGCGAGGTACTGTGCCCGAAGCATGGCGAGCGCACGCGATGCACTTTAACCTGTGTCCATGTCAACTGTGTCAACATTTGGGTAAAAAAAAACAGTGAAAAACACCATTTTGACCTAATGCGAGTGTCGACCTTTTTGCATGTCGACCTTCTGGTGTGGACCTAATGGTTGTCAACCTTTTTGTTGTCTACCCCTTGTAATGACATAGGGCATCCTGACCGTTATACAGGAGACGCCTCTGTAGCCTGGAAGGGGAGAATAATTCCTTCATCCATGGATTAGATTGGCCGGAGTGGAGGCTTCTTCCTATTTAGGCAGGGTGAGGGGTTCCTCTGTGTGATTTGAGGCCAGGGAACACTTTACCATTGTATGAGTCGATGTTTATGAGGACGGGGCTAGCTCAGTAATTGACCAGGAATGTTTCCTGGGGTTTGGCGCTGATGAATAGAACAGGAGCATTATACATGAAATAATACATCTCACTGTGGGAACCGTTCCATACGGTTAGCAAGAATCCACCTTCTCCAATGACATCACTGTGTATGTTACCTTGATATCTGCCGCACATTGGCCCTTATTCTGGTTGGTGCGGCCGGAGCCGCACACGGTGCTCCGGCCGCACAAACCAATCCCCGCCCACGAGACGGATCGCCACGGCCGTCCGTACACGGACGGCTGGCGATCCGCATAAAAATGGTGGGGCGTACGCCTCCACCATGGTGGGAGCTGCCCCCTGCATTCGATGGTCGTCGACCATCGAAGGCAGGGCCGCACGCCACAGCAGCTCCCGCAAGCTGAGACCACACGGACAATCGTCCGTGTGATAGCTTGTATGGGGGCTGAGAGCTGACATCCGGCGACGTCAGCTTTCCGCCCCCATCAGTGGCGTCATACCCTCATTAGCATGCATACGCCCCGCGTTTGCATGGGAACGCCCATGAAACGCGGGGCGTATACATAGGGAAATGAGGGTATGAAGCCCCTCACGCCCCTATACGCCCCCTTTGCGGCGGACGAAATACGTCTGCGGCGAATGGGGCTGCACATGCGCAGATTGACCTCTGCGCATGTGCAGACTAAAAACATCGGCGGTACGGCCGCACGCGGGCCGTACCGTCCGATTCAGAATAAGGGCCATTGTCTACAGAGCCCCCTGTGGCCGTACAACGAGGAATATCTCGCACGTTACCCAGAATGATATTCTCAGATGTTTCCTCTTACACTTTGTAATATCAAAGGGATTCCTCTCCGCTGGCTCTCCCCGTGACGAAGTGACACCTGGGATCTCTCCAGCTGAGAGATGGAGGAAAAGGCGCTTTGTAGAACTTGGAAGGGTGGAGGGCCAGGAATGCTGCGCCACACCCACATCCCACTGACCACAGTTTCTGCCGCAGATCAGACGTATTAGGGTGTCGCTTACAGATGAAAGTGGAGAGGTGCAGCACACGCCTGTAAATGACCCACACCTGTCTGTATAACCGCGGAACCCGGCTCTGTCACACGCTGCCCTTTGGTTCTTTCTCGCTTAGAATTCTGTCGGGATAAAATATTTTTCTGGATTTTATTCTAGAATTGAAAATGAAGAGTCTCCTTTCGTCTACAGTAAAGTTACAATTGATCTATGTCTACGCCATAGCCATGAGTTGCAGTGGGTGAACTACAAATCACAGAATGCCTTGTGAGTTGATTGATATTGACTTGCCGTGATCAAGCGAATGTTATTGTCACTTAACTATTTAAATGGACCAATCGCCTACTCGCCATGGAGGCAGAGATTGCGTGCTCCTCACTGAGGACCTAATTCAGGTTGATTTGCAAAAGCTCACCTAAATGTTACTCTCATTGCACATGTTACATCAGCCCCACCTGCAGTGCAGCATGGTTTTGTCTATTTTCAAACCAAATGTGCTTTGCAAGCCAACTTGAATAACCCCCTTTATCCCTGCATCCCAGGGGCCTGTTGGGTATGCAGTAAAGGGATGGCCCTGCAGGTCTGGAACCTCTTGCCTGTGGAAATACAGACACTTGTATCAGGGCAGTTACATGTCTAAGTATGAACAGCTGTAATTTTGGGTAAGGACTACATCACATGACCGTGTTCTATTTCCCACAGCCGCACCGCCAGTATCACTGCATACCTGAACTACCTACAACTATCACTAGAAACTCATCACAGCCACAGTATCACTCCACAGCTGTAGCCACTATCATTACATACAGAGACACTACTAACAGAAAAGAAGCACGTTCCCTGCCTCACTGACAGCAGCACGTTCCCTGCCTCACTGACAGCATCACGTTCTCTGCCTCACTGACAGCAGCACGTTCCCTGCCTCACTGACAGCAGCACATTCCCTGCCTCACTGACAGCAGCACGTTCCCTGCCTCACTGACAGTAGCACATCCCTGCCTCGCTGACTGCAGAACGTCCCCTGCCTCACTGACGGCAGCACATCCCCTGCCTCGCTGTCGACAGCACGTCCCCGCCTCACTGACAGCAGCGCATCCTCGCCTCACTGACGGCAGCACCTCCCCTGCCTCACTGTCGGCAGCACCTCCCCTGCCTCGCTGTCGGCAGCATGTCCCCGCCTCACTGACAGCAGCACCTCCCCTGCCTCACTGTCGGCAGCACCTCCCCTGCCTCGCTGTCGGCAGCACGTCCCCGCCTCACTGACAGCAGCGCACCCCCGCCTCACTGACGGCAGCACCTCCCCTGCCTCACTGTCTGCAGCACCTCCCCTGCCTCGCTGTCGGCAGCATGTCCCCACCTCACTGACAGCAGCGCACCCCCGCCTCACTGACGGCAGCACATCCTCTGCCTCGCTGACATCCTTCTTCATTTCTAACAGAAAAATGTCTACAGTCAAAATGACTTTCTATAACTCAAAGGACATCCATCCTCACCACAGCTAACTGGTACAATGATGTATCTATTAGGTTCTCAAACTTTCTCCTCCGCTTCCCACGTGGTAATCTGATACCCCCCCCCCCCCCCCATCTTCTCCGCATAGGACTATTTAGTCACAACAAGGACCATTTGATAAGATCAATATATTACTCTTGGGTGTGGGGACACACTGATATATACACAAAAATTATCCATAGAGCAGTGTCCACACTATCCCATATAATTAAAAGCTAACGCTGCTCCTCACCTCTATGGGGTGAATTCAACAGTTTTTTGCATCGGTGGCCACTAGATGGCACCTGATGAAGCAATACAGGCGCTGACATGACTGTTATGTTGTTTCTTCATTTGCCGGACTGATAGAAAATAGTCGCTTTGAGGGAGGCTGGCATTTTTAGCAGATATTTTGCACCTCTCTCACAGCTACGTTGGCACTGAAAGGGTTATATATATATATATATATATATATATATATATATATAACCCTGACGATAATACTTAAGTGTATTGAAACGTTGCTGTGTCATCGTTGTTTGCAATAAAGAAGCTTTTCTGAAACGGGCTGGAGTGCGACACCTCTGTGGATTCTAATTAGCGTGCTTGCTGTGTGGGCACCCGCCGGAGCTGAACTTATAAGTGGTTGTGCCGGATCTCCTGTCGATTATATATATATATATATATATATATATATATATATATATATATATATATATATATATATATAATTTTGTGTACTAAACCACTTCCATGGTCTGCTTGTCCTACATTTTATCGAGTTTATCGTCTGTTCTTTTATCATACACCGCCACATTCTGCTCCGCTCTCCGTTTCAGCAGGAAACCTTTTATATCTTCCTTGGCTTTGACCCTGTTCCCCAGACCCTATTAGCACAGGAACCTTTGCGGCCTCCTCTTCACAAGGAACGGCTCATTAATCTCAGGAGCGCCGTTGGGAATTCGTTCATCAAAAATTCCACCCGTTGACTATTCTTCGCTTCTGGTCCTGTCACAATACATGAATCGCTGACGCCGGGAACAGAAACCTTTTTGAGGAGAATAAATGGTCTGATCAGGGCATTGAAAATGAAAGATTTGTACTTGTTTTATGTGTTTGTCTAGTGCGTGTGTTCTTAAAAAGACATTTGCAGGGACCCGTCTCCCTGGTCTGAGTAAAATGCAATTGTTGGCAAATGCGACTTTACTTTTTCCATGAAGCTTTGGCCACTGGGGGCACTGTTCCATTGAGGTTCATAGATCGTTTTTATTTTGCTAACCAGTATGACAGCTCCCACTCATTTCCAATGACGATGCAGAGAAGTCTCTTTTTTTTTTCTGGTCTTCTTCTGACGCAATCATTTTTTATTTCTTTTAATGGTACCATGTGCTTAACCTGAACAGTTTTTACTTGTTGGATTTGTCTCTCTATCTGGCCATTGGACAGGGGGGGGGGGGGGGGGGGAGTTGTCACTTATACCCCTTTCACACCAGCCAGAATTCCTGGGTTGGCCCGGGTATAACCCGCGACTAGCGCTATAGTACAAGGTTCCCTGGCCAAATTCCTGGGAAAATTTACTGGGAATTCATCCTTGCTACTAGATAGCAGGGTTACTCCTGGGACCAGCCCGGGAAACAGGCCGGTGTGAAAGGTACATACCTGGCATCCCGGCTTGCTTCCATCCGGGCAGCGGGCATCCGGCAGCGACGGCTGGGCGCTTGTAGCGCTATGTGCCGGGCAGCGAGACGGGAAGCACTGCGGGATTTGAAAAGACTGCCTGGACGCTCTCAGCCAATCAGCATCTGGCCGGTCTTTTAAAAAAAAAAATCTAATTCTCCTGCTCCGCAGCTTGAGCCCGGCAAATAGCGCTACAGGTGCCCAGCCGCCGGGGCCGGATCCCCACAGTCCGGATCCCGCTGCCCCCTCACATCAGAAAATGCAGGCACTAGGCCGGAGTAAAAGGGGCCAACCCGGGAAAGTCCCTGCATGATCCAGGGACCATATTCCCTGCATTTTCTGGTGTGAAAGGAGTATTACTGTAGTCAGGACTGAAAATGTGTGTCACTAGGTCGGAATCATCTCTCCGTGGGAACTATTTGATGTTCTGTTGCTGAGCGAACAAAGCAGTGAATGTAACATTTCCTGTCCTGTCGGATGCCAAAATTGTTCTGAGCTAACAATAGCCCTTCAGAAGCCCTTAAGACGCAACAAGCTGCATCATGTAATCACTGAGGGTTTTGGGAAAATGATGGGGGGGGGGGGGTGTCCCGTTTTCATTGATGACATCATTTTGATTTTTTTTTCTTCTGCTTCTCGGACTCATTCCCAGCTCCGGATGTCTTGTAGGAGGTCAGTCTGAGAGCATGGAGGCTTTGAAGTAATTCTACATGTAGAAGAGGGGGGTTCTCCTTCCCCTGAGATCATCCCTTCCGTTTCCTCCCAGCTGCTTGTCATTAGACTGGTCTCATTGTCCCAGCATAGCCCTGAGTATAACTTCCTAACTGGAAGAGATTGAGAAACAATCATTTCTAGAGTGTCCGATGCCGGGAGCTAAACTTTCCCCAGTGTACATAGTTATTCCGAAAATACATGTTAATTACCTGATGTTTGGTAACTGACAGACGTGAGCGATGCTTTGTTCAGAAGTTATTGATCAAGTCCGATACATCCCATTATTTTATTTAGGCAGAGTTATCAATATTGCCACCTCTCGCTGTCAGAGCACTGTGGGGGGTCTGATAAAGGGGAAGGTGATAGCGCACCAGCCAATCAGCTGTGTTTGGAAAAAAATGACAGTTGGGAGTTAATTATCACCTTCCACTTTATCACTATACCAGGCTTAATACCTCTGCCGCTAAATGTTGTAAAATAACTAGCCACACCGGACGACATCGGTTATTCAGGGGCACAACCCACTAACTTGTTCTCTGGCGGGGCATGCTGGGTTTTGTAGTTTCTGAGCAAGTTACAGGTTATCCAAACCTAATTTTTGTATATTAACATAAGAGGTTGCATGAATTTGTGACATTAAGAGGGGTAGTCAATGCGGGATTTCGACTGTTGGATCGTCCCGACAATTGGAATCCTGCGTCGTTTTTGCCCATTTGGACAATGTATCAACAGGCAGAATTCAATGTTCCGTCTGCCCACTGTCGAAAAGGTGGCGTGTCGGCGTAAATGGCCATGGATTGTTGAGATTCGGCCTTGAATTTGGCAATCCTGGGACGTTTTTTCAACAAAACAGTTTTGGCAAATTCCGCCTTCGGAAATGACAGCATGGAATAGGAGGCCGCCGCAATTTCCCCTGTTGGAAATGGCGGTGGGGATTGAATACCGCCCTATGGGGGTGATTCTGGTTGGTTTTCAAAAGCAAATTCCTTCATTAATGGACAAAACCATGCTGCACTGCAGGTGGGGCTGAGGCAAAATGAGAGTTACATTTGGGTGAGTTTACTTAGTAACTTTATTTTGTTTCTGTGCAGAGTAAATACTGGCTGCTGGGCAGTATGGATGGTGTAATGGTTAGCATTACTGCCTCATAGCACTGGGGTCATAAGTTCAATACCCACCATGACCCTAACTGTGCAGAGTTTGTATATTCTCCCCGTACTTGCGTGGGTTTCCTCCGAGTACTCTGGTTTCCTCCCACAATCCAAAAATATACTGGTAGGTTAATTGGCTCCCAGAAAATTAACCCTAGAATGTCTGTGTGTGCATGTACATGTGGTAGGTAATATAGATTGTAAGCTCCACTGGGGCAGGGACTGATGTGAAGGGTTAAATATTCTCTGTAAAGCGCTGTGGGATATGTATGCGCTACATAAGAAGCTGTTAATAAATAAATTAAATTTATTCTTACACTGCAATTTAGATTTCAGTTTGAACACACCCCACCCAAATGTAACTCTCTCTGCACATGTTACATCTGCCCCACCTGTAGTGCAGCATGGTTTTGTCCAATAAAGAAGGAATTTGCTTTTGCAAAGCAACCAGAATCATATATATCTGAGTACAGTTCTTCCACTAGTGACTTTATTCTTAATAGTACTGGCACTTATACAGCTGGCACACTGAATCGCAGGGTAATTGGTTCAGAATCTGGCCAAAGCAGAAAGAGATATGGGTGAAAGTCATTCTAATGGTTAAACTATTCTCACTGTGACTAATCGCTGTTTAGGAGACAGGGGCTGTAGGCGGTTGCCATGTGCCATGTCACAAGATGTTTGTGACTCTCAGTAACCCAAAACATGGAGCCTTCCCCCCTTGGCATGACTCTCATTACTCCTGACATGACTCCGCTAATATTAACAGCACAACTGTCGCTTCTGCCGGGATAACTGAGGGGAAATTCACTGCACAGCAGAAACCACTTAACTTTCCTGCCAGAAATCCCCCCCTCCCCCCTCATCCGTCTGCTATTCCCAGAGAGTCAGTGCCGGTGATCCTCCTAACGGCCTTCTGTGCACATTATGATTAGTGTTACGAGTGTGATCTGGTGATATCAATACATATTGTGGCAAGATCTTATCTCGTCTGGTGTAGACGGTGGGGGTTTCCATGTGGGAAAAAAAATCCTAGACCAGTGGTTCAGAAAACGTTTTTGAATCCATTATTTCTATAGTATCAGGATTTTATCCACGGTACCCAGTGCTATTTTTCAGCAGGCTCCAGCAGGAACTGAGGCCCTTATTCTAGTTCACTCTTTCTGACAAAATCCTTCTTAGATGGACAAAACCATGTGCACTGCAGGGGGGGCAGATTTAAAATGTGCAGAGAGAATTAGATTTGGGTGAGTCATTTTGTTTCTGTGCAGGGTAAATACTGGCTGCTTTATTTTTACACCGCAATATAGATCTCACTTTGAAGTAAAACCCCACCCAAATCTAATTCTCTCTGCACAAGTTACATCTGCCCCACCTGCAGTGCACATGGTTTTGTCCACCTAAGAAGGATTTTGTCAGAAAGAGTGAACTAGAATGAGGGCCTCAGTTCCTGCTGGAGCCTGCTGAAAAATAGCACTGACGGTAACCCTGGCCAAAAGTTTCTTATTGAGAAATTAAGAACAAAAATATGAAATAAATTGTGTTCATAAGTCATCTTTAGGTGTAATTAAAAAGGGGTTTATTCTGGTTCACTCCTTGATGGAAGATCGATCATGTATCGATGTATCGATTCCTTATATATTCATTACCTTATTTGACCTCAGTGTGAAGACCCCTTAGAGCTCCGTGAGAGTGTAACCTCATATGATATGACCAGTAACGAGGACCACAGATACAAGGTTGAACTCTGATTTAATTATGACAAAAACAACATATTTATACATGCCATACGGCGCTGGTTCAATTACATGATTGGTTAATATTTGGTGCAGAGGTAGGGAAATAACAGCATCTAGGTGGGGTGGCTTATACGTCGCCTTATAGGGGAGTGTGTAATATTCGTTAGTTATGAGAAATCACAGGCTGTACAGTTTCTGAGGAAAGTTACAAAGTACATGAAAGCAGGCGAGTACTGGAAACAAGCCAGAACATAACTTCTTGAGATAAGCAGGAACACAAACTATAAGACAGAGAAACAAGATGGCTGATTAACCCTTCAATCCCCTCTTAGAATCAATGTCCTTTTTAGACAATTTGATTCTTGTAGATGGCATCTTGTTTGGTACGGTGAAATTTGACATATTCACCATAATCTTCTGGTGAGGGAGGGCTTTTGGCGAGATCAGTGTACATAGCAGGTGTTACATTATCCAGGTACTTGGAACCAATCTTCTTGCATATGGGAAAGACACAATATCCTACTATCATAAGTACAATAATTACAATGAGGATAAACATGCCTATTTGTGTTAGTGCGTGTTTCCAATCGTTTAACCATCCAAACCAGCTACTCCAGGGGTCCGTGACACCTGAGTTCTTCTTGAGTTCGATGGATAAATCTTCTAGATGTTTAATAGCTAGGGTAGTTTTCCCATTAGGACCTGTGTTGTCTGGGATATAAGTACAGCATCCATCAACCTTACCTATGTACACACAGGTTCCTCCTTTCTCGGCAAGCATCATATCTAAAGCCATACGATTCTGAAAAGTCATTTGAGAAGTGGCTTCTAACTGTTCAGCAATACCCTTTAAAGCATCTCTAGTATCATTAACAAAGCGCTGCTGATTATAATATATATAATTTATCCAGTCCACGTTCTTATTGATTGTCACTTGGGGAATTAGAGACTCAAAGCCGGCAGCGACTTCATCTCGAGCCTTAAATTCATCTGGAACTCCCCGAGGGACACCAATAGTATCGATATATATGTGTGGATCGAAACTTTCCTTGGGGGCATCTCTCTTAGCTCTAGAGTGTGTGTTTGTGTTGCCTGTGGGAGGAGGTTGAGGAAGGTTGGCTGGGAGGATGTGAATGGGCATGATAATCTTTGCCAGGGCACATTCTCCTTTCCAAGGGCTATTTAGTTTTGTCCTTAATTTCATATCTCCACAGATAAAATAGATATCGCCTAATGATTTCTTCATGGTGGGTATGCTGATATTTCTTCGTTCAGCACAATACCCGTCAGGGAATAATTTCAATTGTATAACATTTTGATCAGTACTATTAGAGAAATAACAAGTGTAATTACCGGGGTAAATAGTTATGGTACTACCAGGGTTGGTATTCTTTGTCATAATGGGGTATTCCTTTTTCCATTGTTCACATTTGGCCTCTTCTACTATGGTATCAGTGTATAAACTAAAAAAGCACTTATCCTGATCGGGAGGTATGCGTATGGGTACAGTACCTAAATGGGGTCTGGACTTTCCACATACATAGCAATCAGTTTGATTAACCTTGCGGGCATTATACTTCATCCATTCTAACCAATAGTTTACGTCAGATAATCCAGTCTCTATGGATATAGTGTCTTCGTAAGTGGGGTTGTTAATGGCTAACATTTCATTAAAAGTAGTGACATGTGGTTTAAAGAATGATGGTGGTGTTTTAGGTTTTACAGTGGCTTTGAGGGCGGCGGTGTATTCTGGGTTATCATACATGTCTTTTAAATGGAATCTTCCCCTTGGGCCCCCGCTTTCTCCTGATTGATATTTACTCATGACATATAGTCCGGCATCGCCGGGGGCCGGGTTTTCTAGGTTAATAATAAATTGGCTATTGCAAGTGCCCCTTTTTCGTAGGGACATACGGGTTAGTAAGGATCGACCATGGGACCATTTCTGGAGGCCAACATCGGGGCGATATCCCCAGTCTTGGCTGCTCTCAAAGACAGGGGTATCTGCTCTAGTGTTCCACCCAACAGCCCCCCATGAGTTGCAAGAATCTCCCCAGTAAGTGCTGGTGACACAGATATACACGTGACTTACTGCGTGTGGTGCGTGGTGGACATTACACAGCCATGGCAGCGGTGGTTCTCCCCGATTCCCGCCTTGATTGTTTGAGCAAGGTACAATATCACAATAAGAAAAAATAAAAGTAGCGACAGTCGTGCTAGAAGAATTATACCAGAAGGTAAAGCGTCCATCATTTTGGGTTATATCAACTTCAGCAAAACAATTATAAAGAACAAGCCCGAGTAAAGTCACTAGGGCTAAGGTGGGGGGAGTCATATCCTGTAGCGTCGTCCTCGGCTTCAGAATGTTGTACCCCTGATTCCTCGTCACCTCCAGCCGGCAGGTCTTCTCCAGGTTGGAGGTCAGAGTCACTGACTCCCGTTAGTACCCCGTCCTGTTGGAGGTCAGGGCTGTCTGCCCCCGTTATCACCTCTCTCGTCCCGTCTGTGTAATTCTCTGGATCAGCGTCGGGATCGGTGTCGATCTGCGGTGGGAGTGGAATTTTCTTCACTCTGGATGCATGGATCCACGTTGGTCCTTCGTCTGTGAGGACAGCCGTCCTGGTGACTGCGACCACTTCCGTCTCTGGTCCGTAGGTGAAGTCTCCAGGGTGCTTGTTTCTCGGCAGTACCTTCACTACGACCTTGTCTCCAACCCTGAATGGGTGAGTGGGTAACTGTGGATGAGAAGGATTCTTAAAGATAACATTTTGCTCTAACTCATTAAGTTTCTCTATTAGGGATCTAACGTACTCTTCTCTTATTACGTCTAGATCTCCCTTAGTTGTAACCAGTGGTTTCTTTGCCCAGGGTGTGGGAAAAGGTCTACCCATTAGTATTTCGAAGGGGGAGTATCCTAGAGTTTTTTGTGGCGTCATTCTTATTTCAGCCAATACAATAGGGAGGATTTGTTTCCATTTAGCGAATGTACCTCCCGTGGCTTTACGTAATTTGTCTTTGACGGTACGGTTCATGCGTTCCACGATACCAGAACTTTGGGGGTGATATGGAATGTGAAACTTCCATTCTATTTGTAAAGCTTTGACCAATTCTGCAGTAATTTTGGCCGTAAAGGCTGAGCCTTTGTCACTATTGATTTGGAGCGGGCATCCCCATCGTGGAATGATTTCACGCGTGAGTATGCGGGCTACGGTTTTTGCGTCTTCTGACTTTGTGGGGTATGCCTCGGGCCATCGTGAGAACATGTCGACAATGACGAGGGCATATTCCTGTTTGCCTGCATTGTTAATGTGTGTAAAGTCTATTTGCAGGTGAGTGAATGGAGTGGTTGGGTATTCTAAGTGTTGGTGTCTTGCTTTGTCTGGGTTATTTGGGTTGTTTCTGAGACATATTATACACCTACTGATGTATTGTTTAATAAGTTCTTTCACATTTGTGATGTAGAAATCGTTTGAGAGGAGTAGGGTGGTTGTGACTATACTATGGTGTCCCACTCCGTGGTAATGTGCTATGAACAGTGAAGCACTGGTTTGGGGAATGCATGGTTTCCCCTCTTTGCAGATTAATCCAGTCCGTGGATTCTTCTGCAAAATTGGATATGTCCAGTCTGAAAGATCAGAGTTAGAGGCAGCCGCCTGTAATTCTGTGAGTAAATAGGTATCATCTAGTGATGGTGGTGAGATGATAGCAAGAATGAGGTTGTAAGTTTCTGTAGTGGCAGCTCGTTTAGCAGCGGCGTCAGCTAAGGTGTTGCCTCTGCTGATGTCGTCTTTTCCTCCAGTGTGAGCTTTACAATGGAGAATGGCGAGTTGTGATGGCAAGGTAATTGCGTGCAACAGGTCAGTGATGAGTTGGGCATGGGATATGCCTTTTCCATCAGCACCTGTGAATCCTCGGCGTTGCCAGATCATACCATGGTCATGGACAACACCGTAGGCGTATTTGGAGTCCGTGTAGATTGTTACAGGTTTGCCTGAATATAGGTGACATGCTCTGGTGAGTGCAATGAGCTCTGCAGCCTGTGCTGATTGTAAGGGAACTGCCTTTGCCTCAAGAGTGATATCAGGAAGCTTAACTACCGCATAGCCTGCTTGGTATGTGTTGTCATTTGGTCGACTGCAAGAACCGTCGACAAAGATCGTGTCAGCGTTCGGGACAGGTATAGTGTACATGTCTGTTCTGGGCGAAGTTTCTGAGTCAATAGTCAATGCACAATCGTGTTGAGGAGGTGCCTCGTCGTCAGGGCCTCTTAGTCCCAAAAGGGCATTGAGTACGGGGACCGGACCTTCAGAATTTGTTGCATATTTAATGGTGAGAGAAGGGTTACTAAGTAGGAGTACTTCATAACCACTGAGTCTTTGAGCTGACATGTGTTGTGTGTGTAGGCCATTGAGAATGGAAAGGACGTTATGTGTGGTATGTAACACAGTAGGGTGTCCTAGTGTTAATGTGGTAGACATCTCAACAACCATTGCA
Source organism: Crinia signifera (assembly GCF_055691185.1). NCBI lineage: Eukaryota > Metazoa > Chordata > Amphibia > Anura > Myobatrachidae > Crinia > Crinia signifera. Next base: position 157,198,757 of record NC_139224.1, read on the forward strand.
CAGGCAGCCAGGGCTCGAAGACAAGCTGGCATTCCTTGCACAGTGACAGGCATTACTTTTGAAAAAAATGCGACAGGGCGCATTTTGCCTCCGTGAAGTTGGGTGAGCACACCCGCCATAGTCGTACATGTGTCCCTTGCAAATAAATGGAATGTTAACAGATAATCCGGGAGGCCGAGCGCGGGACTCTTTACCAACATTTCTCTTAACTTTGCAAATGCAGAAAACATTACATCCGACCATTCTATAACCTTAGGTTTGTCCTTGAGTGTACATTGTCTCAAGATGTTATCATAGTAGGAACAATCAGAAATCCACTGTCTGCAGTAACTTACCATACCCAAGAAAGACAGCATATCCTTCTGGGTAGTTGGGGTGACCAGGCCCAATACAGACTGTATGCGTTGTGGACTGATTTTCCTTTCTCCCTCGGAGAGTACAAAACCCAGATAATTGACATTCATTTTGCACCATTGCAGTTTTGCTTTTGACACCTTGTGTCCACATTCTGATAACCAGTTTAACAATGAAATTCCATCTAACCGGCTGGCCTCCTCGGTGGTACTACAGAGAAGCAGATCATCTGCATACTGTAGCAGGACAGAACCATGGGGGGGGTGCCAGGGAGCCAATGTGGCTTGGAGGACTATGCTATAGACCACTGGAGAGTCAATATAGCCTTGGGGTAAACGACACCAGGTTAATTGTTTACCCTCAAATGAAAAGGCAAATAGTAATTGGGTCTCTGTGTCTATAGGAATGCTAAAAAATGCGTTTTTCAAATTGATGACACTAAAGTGGGTTGCGTTTGCAGGGATTGCTGAGATGAGTGAGTTTACATCTGGCACTATAGGTGCAATAGGGACAATGAGGTCATTTACTTTTCTCAAGTCCTGTACGAACCTGACAGCACCGTCAGCCTTGGCAACGGGGTTGATGGGTGTCGAGTAAGGTGAGATGACGTATCGGAGTATGCCTTGTTCAAGGAATTCTTGTATCATGGGTCTAAGACCTTCTATCTTTTCAGATGAAAGTGTGTACTGTCTACAGAACACTGGCTGTATGTCTGGTTTGAGTTTGGCTTTGTAGGGTGTGCATGGTACGAAACCAGTGTCATAAGGGCCAGTGGCCCAAATTCTATCATCAATTTGATCAAGTGAGCTATCCAGAGTATTTTGTAGTGACACAAAGTGTGGGGAGGTGACTTGGAGCCCACTTCCTTGTGGAGAGGGTGAGATGGAGATGTGGAATTTACTAAACAAGTCACGGCCTAGTAAGTTAACAGGACATTCTGGGATGATCCTGAATTGGTGCATCCCTAAGTGTTTTCCCTTGTCAGAACGTATGATAACTGGGTCAGTCAGGTAAGTGTCTGTAGGTATCCCGTTGATTCCCATTGAAGGAGTAGTCTTTTGCAGTTCACCATCATAGTTAAGAGAACACAAAACACTGGTGGTGGCCCCGCTGTCCACGAGAAAAGACAGTTTTTTATCATCTACATACAATGTGATGAGGGGTGAATCTTCCCAATGAGTAGTGAACTGTGCAAAAGATGGGATACCCTCCTCCGGGCCCCGTCAGTGGGTAGGGTCAGACCAGTCCACTCTGAATCGCACATGGTCTTGAACTGGTGTAGAACCTGATCGGGACAGTCCTTGTTGGGGCCTTTGTGTGTAAGGTTGTTGTGGTTTCTGGGAAGGGAATGGACAGTCCCTAGCCCAGTGTGTGTTTTGGCCACAGTTAAAACAAGTTGTCTGTTTAGGGACTGTGCCAATGTTATTATAATCCCTGTTATATGGTGGTGTACGGAACGGTTGACCTTGAGGGGGCCTGTGAGGTCTCCTGTGGTTGTTCTGTGGGAGTCCCCTATTTGATCCATTGGGTGGGCCCCTATTGTTGTTCTGGAAGTTGTGAGTAGAAGTGACAGGAGTCTTCTTCATGTCAAAACATCCTGCTGATTCTTTTTCATACAAGTGATCACTAAATTGAGTGATGTTGTCAGAGGTCCAGGTAGAGACACTCTGTTTGACAGTGGTGATAATAGATGAGTGTAAGTTATTAATAAATGTGGAGATGAGGAGTGTATCCATTCCAGGGTCTAAACCAGCCTCCTCAGACCAACACTTCTTGAATCTTTTCCAAAATTCAGTGACTGTCTCAGTTGCCTTGTGTTTACAGGCCACTGCGACAGGCAGGGAAGACTTGGTTTTAAATACTTTTGTCATTTCTGTACTTATTTCTTCCCACATGGTTTTTACGCTGTCTGTTTTGTTTAAAGGATAATCCTTAGTGGACATTTTAGCTGGACAGTCGACGATGGTTTTTACGTTTTTCCAATCCCATTTGGAGTTGTGGTCAGTGACGTTGTCAATAATTAATATGATGTCATCATGTGTATAGTTACGGCCTGTACAAGCCTTTTTGAGGTATGCTACAGTGCCAGTGGGACTGACATGAGGTTTGGGACAATGTTTAATTATCTTATTTAATTCCTCAAGGTCCATAGCCTTGATGAGGAGTTGGTCTCCTATGGTCATGAAGGGGGCAAGAAAACGTGAGGCAGAGGCTCCGGAGGCAGAATCATCGTCTCCGGAGGTTCTGTTATCAGTTACTTCTATTTTGGTGATTTTTCTACTGGCCCTACTAATACTACTTAGTGACTGTGGATTTATAATGGAATCATCAGCTGATTTTCTGGTCTTTTGTTGTTGTTTATGTTTAAGCATCTCTGTGGCATCTTTTATTAATTCCTCCAATTCCTCCTCAGTAGGTTCTGTTCTAGGGGTTTCGTCGTCAGTGTCAGATTCTTCTCCTAGTTGTTGGTTTACAGGGGGTATGACGTTATTAACAGGTGATACTTGTCCTGAAGGTATTGTACCAGACCCCGGTACACCAGGATTGGGGGGTGGTGCACTAGGGTATAGAACCTGGTGACTAATGGCCATCAGGTCAGTATCTGTCAATGAGGGATAGACTGGGCTATAAGGGGGTGGTGATAATATTTTAACAACCTTCTTAATTCTCTTCTCCTCTTTGTCATGTAAAGATTTAGATATAAGTTTTATTTGTCTTTGTTTCTTGGTGATTGTGGTGTCATGCCAGAAGGGGGCAATGGTGAGCCATTGTTCACCTCCTGCAGACATGTATTTCATGTCCCAAGACGGATCAGCATCATACCATGGCCAGGCTTGTTTGTCTCCAAGACACAATCCTTTAACCATTTCCATGTAATAGGGGTAATTGCTGCCATCTCTGGGAAATGCATCCTCGCTCCCACAATTTTCAGTCCATCCCGCTAGATTATCTATCCATGAGTTGATTAAAAAATAATTAGTGGGTGAGTTACGGGCTACGTAATCTTTACATGTCTCGTTAGGTAGGGGAGGTGGATATGTTACAGTCATTTTACTTTGTTTTGAACCCATGTTTATTGTGAGTTTGTTTCTGATGTTTCTGTGAAAATAGTTTCCACTTCTTTATCTGTTGTTGGTGACTATAATCTTCACTGAAGTCTAAGAAATATAGTATCTGACTACTTTCAGGTAGTTGGTGAATCTGCTCTATTGATTTGGGACAGATAACTGGATAATTGAAGAGATTAATTGGTATATCCGTCACAAAGAAAGGGTATGGTTGATCAATGTATTTTTGTATAACGTCCGTGCGCAGATGGCAACCTAATACAAGGACCGCCTCTACAACAGTGCCGTTAGAAAAGGACGTGAGTGTAGATTTGAACCTTATAAGTTCACTATTGGCAGATACTAATTTCGGCCAATAATCGTCTCTTTCAGGGTTGTGGTACCAAAGCACTATACTACACTGACAATCTTCACAGGTTCCTATTTGTGGGTGTCTAGGATGTGACATATGTGACTATGATATGAGAGCGTGAAAAATTCAAAGTGTGCAGACCAGGGGCGTCATCACAGAAAGGCAGGTACAACCTGTTGCAGCAGGCTGTGAGGATTGGTCTTTGTCTGCCCACTTTTCAGAATTATGTATTCACTTTAGACATCTCATATAGTTTTAAATGTATAATGATTTTGTTAGTAGGGACCACAGACTGTCTACGTGACAGTGGATAGAGTCTAGTGGTTCTGATTATGAGAACTGTATATGAAGCCTCACGTTGCGTTACTCCAAGAAGGAGAGCATAAAGTCCGCAAGTCTGTTGGCATACAGTAATCAAATGGGACAAGTGGTGAGATTAGTGTGCGTGAACTTACCAGCCGCACGGTTTACAAAGAAATACAGATATCACAAGTGTGTATACTTACCAATCACACAAGGATATTGAAATAAGAAAAACTTATACTTCAAACTAAACATAGTAAGGAAATTTGGCCAATGAAATAGTGGGTGTTCAAAATGAGGTTCTATTTGGATAAAGACCCGTGGTCTCTTCGTACTCCAAGTACGGTATCTGATCCTAGATCAGTGTGTACACAAAACAAAGATAGAAGATATTAACTTCTATGAACTGACATCCGATATCCCCCGGGGATAGAGTCATAGGTTCAGGATCGAGTTTGTCCGTAACCTCACAGCGGTCTCAGAGTAGACTTTTGGAGTCTGCTGACGACCGTGTAGGAATGAACTTCGAATCCCGCGGCCGAGCCCCCACTTGATGGAAGATCGATCATGTATCGATGTATCGATTCCTTATATATTCATTACCTTATTTGACCTCAGTGTGAAGACCCCTTAGAGCTCCGTGAGAGTGTAACCTCATATGATATGACCAGTAACGAGGACCACAGATACAAGGTTGAACTCTGATTTAATTATGACAAAAACAACATATTTATACATGCCATACGGCGCTGGTTCAATTACATGATTGGTTAATATTTGGTGCAGAGGTAGGGAAATAACAGCATCTAGGTGGGGTGGCTTATACGTCGCCTTATAGGGGAGTGTGTAATATTCGTTAGTTATGAGAAATCACAGGCTGTACAGTTTCTGAGGAAAGTTACAAAGTACATGAAAGCAGGCGAGTACTGGAAACAAGCCAGAACATAACTTCTTGAGATAAGCAGGAACACAAACTATAAGACAGAGAAACAAGATGGCTGATTAACCCTTCACTCCTTCTGGCAAATTCCTTCTCAAATGGACAAAACCATGTGCACTGCAGGTGGGGGCAGATGTTACTTGTGCAGAGTGAGTTAGATTTGGGTGGGGTTTTACTTCAAAGTGAGATCTATATTGCAGTGCAAAAATAAAGCAGTCAGTATTTACCCTGCACAGAATTAAATAATTAACCCAAATCTAATTATCTCCTCACATTTTACATCTGCCCCCTGCAGTGCACATGGTTTTGTCCATTTAAGAAGGAATTTGCCAGAAGGAGTGAACCAGAATAACCTCCATAGTCACAGACAAGATATGCTTCTTTTTTGATTGGCAGCTACCAACTCTGGTTTTGACAATTTTACATTGACCATAATTAATTTGAATTGGTCCTGGACCACCAAACCAAGGCACCCCAGGGTGCCACGGCATGCAGATCAGTTTAGAAACCACTGTCCTAGACTGCCCAACAAAGAATGTTTCCCTCTCTATAGGGGCGAGATGTACTAAGCCTTGAAAAGTGAGAAAATGGAGAGTGATAAGCCACCAACCAATCAGCTCCTACCTGTCATTTTTCAAACACAGCCTGTGACATGGCAGGTAGGAGCTGATTGGCTGGTGGTTTATCACTCTCCATTTTCTCACTTTTCAAGCTTAGTACATCTGGCCCTAGGTGAGAGGGGCCTACTGTTCAGCACTCACCATGAGAAGTAATGGTTTCTCCCCAGGCATACACACACACACACACAGGTTCAAGGACTATTTAACCTAATCTTAGTTAGGGGTCCAAAAGTGTGACAGGACTAATGGATGGAGCCTGCCCTTACTCTTCCTCCATAACCCCAGGAACCCTTAAACAGCTTTTACCAATGCCCAAAGTTGTTTAACTACAAACATTTCCCTGGGGTGTTTAACCTATAGGTCATAAACCTTGGACACTTGCCCTCCAACACCATTCCAGTGTTCTTGTCAATATGTATAACTCCTTTCCTCTCTAGTGCAAGGCTGTATATATCTAGCACAAAGTATTGGTTCATAGGTTGATCATCATTTTCAAGCCTGCATTCCACGTCCTACATCTAATGCATAAATTTCAATTAGTTGTACATTGACTCTGCTTTATGTTTCTGTATCATTGAAATGGAGGCAAAATCTTCTTCACTTGTCTGAATCATAGAGGCTGGGCCACACCCAAAAGGCCTTTATATACATTTTGTAGATAGCGGCCAAGACATTACTAGGTCCTATTTCAAGACAAAAACAGAACAACAATAAACCCATGCTTGGTAATATATATCTCTTATCTGTGTTTGTTGCAGTCTAAATGGGCCTACACACTGGGAGATTGCAGAGACGATGCTAGATCGCTCCGAAGGCTCTGCAAGATCGCCCAGCACACAGCGCTGCAAAACGATGTGCGGGCTCAGCAATCTGTCAGGACCAGTGTTCTCCGGTGTGAACACTGGCCCTGACTGGTGGGGCTGTATGGATGGTGTAATGGTTATCATTACTGCCTCACAGCACTGAGGTCATGGGTTCAATTCCCACCATGGCTCTAACTGTGCGGAGTTTGTATATTCTCCCCATACTTGCGTGGGTTTCCTCCGGGTACTCCAGTTTCCACCCACAATCCAAAAATATACTGGTAGGCTAATTGGCTCCCAGCAAATTAACCCTAGAATGTCTGCGTGTGCGTGTACATGTGGTAGGGAATATAGATCGTAAGCTCCACTGGGGCAGGGACTGATGTGAATGTTTAAATAGTCTCTGTACAGCGCTGCGGAATATGTGTGCGCTATATAAGAAACTATATAAATAATGTAATAGATTTATCCAGCATGCTGGCCCGCATCACTATGGCCGTACACACAGAGCGATGTAGGGGCATTATCTAAGCGATCCTGTGATATCGCTTATAAAATGCCCTGAAATTGATCCGTGCGTAGAGCCCATTACCTTACCACTGTTCGCACAAGGAGGAGGCCACTAAGGAGTTTTATCACCATATAAATCTCACTTGACTTGTGTTACACGCACTGCCAGTCTTACGGTAAACCTGTTAAAGCTTTCAGACTTTACCTAACAGGTTTACTGACTAATTACCAGCAGCTGGTGACAGGAAATCTACTGCAGCGGTCACATTGGTAAAGCATGTTCACTCATGTTGGAACATTACTAGCCTCACAGTCTACGCTAGCCTTGGCACTGTGAGGAACTACATGTCCCATCATGCCAAAGGCTAGCAAGGCATGTTTGGCGCTGGCAGCTGGAGAGGGGCGTTATAAGTTGCTGACTGTTCTCTCTGCTCATTACTGTCCCTGTGTTCATATTGCAGATCTGCGTGGCTTTTATCAGCAAGACATTGACCGTGGACATGGTGTGTGAAGCATTACAGGTAATCCCGCGGAGTGGGGTCATCTGCCGGTTCCATTACCTGGGAGATAAGTTTGTTAAATCTACAAAGTCCTGCTTCATACTGGGGGTGACAGGCCCTCAGGGTTATCCCATTGTAGCTGAGCATACAGGGGAGATATGTAGCGTATCCTCATGGTCTGACCCCCTACTGGTTAAGTGGTGTCTGACTCAGGGGTAGATGGGAGGAGAAGTGAGCCAGAGGAGAAGTGGCCCATGGCAACCAATCAGCTGCTCTGTATAATTTATTTATATACACATTATAGATGTTACTTCAGTGCTGATTGGGCCACTTTTACTCTGGCTCACTTCTCCGCCCTTATCACCATAGAATATGGAGCTCCACAAATTCATTCAACAAAGCCACTATTTGTGGAGCTCCATATTCTATGGACATAACATCTTGTGCTCTCTAGATACTTATCAATGTTTTATTATATTTGTTTTTATATTTATGTAGAATAAATTGTAATAATTTTTCAGAAACCGTCTGGTCTACATATTTGTACAGCCAGTGCTGGTACACCCCCTCTTTGTTTCCATATGGGTTTGAAAAATGAAAGGTAGGAGTTGATTGGTCGGTGATAAAGTACCAGCCACTTTATTGCTGGTTTAATAAATGTGCCCCATAGCAGTGTCGCCAAATGCTAATTTCCTGGTGTAATAATTTCTTGGTGTAATTATGTTTTTTGCTTCCAGGCCGCCGTCACTTTCGGACAGACCGACCTGAAGCACAGATGCCTGTCGTTCATTGAGCACCACACTCGGGTGAGTAGTATTAATCAGGGCTATTTTTCAGCAGGCTCCAGCAGGAACTGAGGCCCTTATTCTAGTTCACTCTTTCTGACAAAATATTTCTTAGATGGACAAAACCATGTGCAGTGCAGGTGAGGCAGGTGTAAAACCCCACCCAAATCTAATTATCTCTGCACAAGTAACATCTGCCTCACCTGCAGTGCACATGGTTTTGTCCATCTAACAAATATTTTGTCAGAAAGAGTGAACTAGAATAAGGGCCTCACTGGTAGATTTATTAAACGTCGATCAGGGGAATATGCGCTATCCCCGTGCGTTATAGCAGGGGATAGCGCTTCCCCTGATCTATCACACCCGCCGAGCGTTTACTCTAACGCCGGAGGTGTGGGGCAGGAGGCATAGCGCAGGGGCGATGTTTTGCACTGCGCCCCTGCCTCCTGCCAGATTTATGAACGGTCAGCATCGCTGACCGTTTCGCCGCCTGCAGCTGTCGACTTCGCCAGCTGCAGACGGCGATGCCTATACCTAACAACAGGGACAGCGCTGTCCCTGCTGCTGGGGCTGATCTGCGCTGGGATCTCGCGAGACTAGCGAGATCCCGCGCATGCGCAGTGAGCCGGCCGGGGGGGAAGGAGACGGCGCATCAGTATTAACTGATGCGCTGTCTCCAGGAGGGACATCGCCGGAGGGGGGAGTTAGCGCTCCCCCACTCCGGCGGCAAGATCTTAGTAGATCTTGTCGGTGTCCCCTCCTGCTTCGCCTCGCTAATGAGGTGAAGCAGGAACTGTTATAGCGGCGCGATAGGCGCCGCTTTAATAAATCTACCCCTCAGTTCCTGCTGGAGCCTACTGAAAAATAGCCCTGGTATTAATCATAGTTGCCGACCTTTTGGTTGTTGAGGGCAGCCATCTCAGTGAAGCAGGGGCGGCGGGGCCATCACGGGAGGAAAAAAGGGTTGGTTTGGGGGTGGAGCCATGGATGGACTGCCCTATTGGGGCATGTCTAGAGTGATCGCATCATTTTAGCCCTGCCCCCTGCCGTACAATGCCGGCATTTCAGGCATTGCACGGTGGGGGGCGGGGCTAAAATGCAGTGACCCTCCCGGCCATTCCGGGAGGGTAGGCAACCCTGGTATTGATCCGTCCATCCATCCTCCAGGTTGTATACACCAACTGCACATCCCATGGTCATTGTTCATTGTATGGCACATTTAATGGATGAGATTTGTACAGGTCTGCCCTGAGTTTGTCTGACTTGTGTAGTTTTGCGACTGATGAGTTGTTTATCTCTTTTTGTATGTTTGGAAATCTAATCTGCACAAATGTCAAACAACACAATCTGTCTGATTAGTGGATTATACTGTTTTTACTGGCACAAATCACTGATTTCCCTGCAGGAACTCTGGTCCTGATCTACATGTCGGAATAGATAAGTAGAGGTCAGGGGTCTTCACATCCCCCTTCTCTGCCCTGTAGGCTGTGCTATATCCGTTGGGCTGAGCTGCCCCCCGGTGGCTTTTTTGTCCCCGCTGCTCAGTGCTATTGTCTCTCAGTTACAGGCTGCTGACATCTGCTGTCAGCAGAGCCCTAATGTAATGTAATAACGCCTGTACACGGGTCTAGCATGTAAAAAAGAGTTGCACAGAGGAGAGAGTAAAAACTAGGAGCTGATTGGCTGGTGCCTTATCACGACCACCTTATGACTTCTTCAGGCTGAATACATTTTGCAAAGAAATACAGTAAACTGTGTAGAGCGCTTAATCTGGGCTGTTTACCCAATGTTAGCTGCTGCAAAAAAGGGCTAGTCAAACCCTTTAAAATGTAAGCGAAATTATCTCTTTTTTGAATACATTTTGCCCCTAATACCCCTTCTATAACAAACACATTTCCTGGGATGTTGCTGGGTCAACCCGGTTCAGGGCTCAGTGTGAATGCGTCCTTGAAAAATATCCTGGGTTGGAGCCACGGTAATCCTACATGGGAAATTTGCCAGGTGGCAGTGTAAACGGGCAGCCCTGTTTACATCAATGGGGGAGCCGATACCTCCTGACCGCAGCGTTCTGTGATCAGTATGGAGGGTTGGGAGAAGCGGCATGCAGCCCCCGCTGCTGTCTGCTGTACTATGCAGACCGCAGCGGAGCCAGGGAGGAGGTGAATAAATGCTTGTGTGCAGCATCCATTCACCTCGCAGACTGCGCAAGGATGGAGGCTGGGGCAGCCCGATAGCCTTCCCCAGTGCTGGACTGCCACCAGGGTGTTGTCTGCATCACGGGGCGTCCTTGTTGGTGGATTTCCCAGCGCTTGGAGATGATGTAATCTCCAAGCGCCAGCTCACGACCCGCACCAATGGGGACAGTGGTGTAAATGGGTCAAAAGCTGCTCATCTGCAGCCCATAGATGCCAGTTAGGGCTGACTATAAGGCATGGAGTAATCCAGCTCGCTGCTAATTGCAGCCCAAGCTGCCAGCCTCTTTTCCCAGCTCAGCACACGCTGCTCAGTCCCATGTGCTGAGCTGGGGGGAGAGACAGCTGCTGCCTGTCCTCTCTCTCCCTCTGTGTGTGCAGGATGATCCCGCCCGCCACCCTGCACCCTAAACAATTTTTTTTTTAAGTTTCCCATGGGTGCATGCCCATACACGCACCAGGAGGCATTTTGTGAGAAAAACCCGGGTCTAACCTGTTTACACTGCCACACACCCATGTATTACCCAGGAATAACCCTGCAAAAAACCTGTGTGTAATTCCCGGGGCATAACACCCGGGAATTTCACAAAGACCCTTTCACAAAGAGACGCAACACAAGAAATTACTGCTTGCCCTGGCAAATACCCGGGTTTTTGCGGCAGTGAGAACGGGGTATAAAAAACTTGAGGAGAAGAGGGTCCTGCTCTGAGGAGCTAATCTAGTAGCAAGGGGCGACAGACAGATGACATGAGGTGCAAGCAAGTGGGAGGTGGCCTGATGGCAGAATGTAAGTAGGCAGAGATGATCAAGGCATGAGACAGGGGGTTGGAGAAGCCGCCTCAGGACTAGGTTATGCAGCAGCAGTAGCGTACGCTTCAAAGCTTTGCAAGGCCGGGGAGAGCCCAATTGAGCATGTGTGCATGTTTCACTGATCCACAGTTCTCTGCCGCTGGTTATTATATCCCCGGATGCGCCATGTGAACAGTCCTGTTCAGCATCCAGCCCTGAGACATTTCATAGCCAGTCTTTCCTCATTCTCACAGGAAATCATTAAGACGCAGAGTTTCCGGGAGCTGTCAGACCTGGGAGTTGTGTGCATCCTGCAGAGCGACCGGCTGAATATCGATGAAGTTCCTCTTATCCAGGCCGTGCGGGAATGGGCCCACGTCAGCTCAGTGAGTGTCCTCTTCTGGTGCTGTCCTATCCCCAGACTGGTGCAACAACGCTGTCACCGGTGAAGCATTTAAGAGTCAATAAAAACAAATGTCATTTATTTTCATTTCATTTGGATTTGTACAATGATTCGTCAGTTGTAGAACCATCTAACACTAATGTAATTTTTATCCCTCTGTAACTAAAGTAAATATTTTCTATTTGAGATTTAGCATCATTCCAGAAATTTTTATATTGCTTTACCAATATAAAGTCAGGTTTTTAGAATTCCTCTGTGTGCCGCTTTAAGTTGACGCCCGTTAGATTTTACCCTGTTCCTGTCTCAGGCGGTTCTGGATGTGTCCGTGTCTGTGGTCGCACAGGATGTGGTGCGGGAACTGCGCCTCTGCCTGCTCTCCCCAGACGAACTTACGACTCTTGAGAGAAAGAACACCAAGGATGAGCTTATCCCGGTGAGCCCCGCTACAGATACATTGATGACTTCCAGGCTCTTCCTTACTCTCACTTCCCTGTCTTGTCTATTTATTAGGAGATCCACATTGCCCAAACAT